>NC_084837.1:108204682-109484682 GCF_033115175.1 Lepus europaeus
TCCATGCCCCATGAAGTTTTTGGCGCTCCCTCACATAGTCCTGAGCCAGCGAGCTGTTTTCCTTCAAAGTGTTTATAAATCCCACCTGGGGAGCGGGGTGGAGTGGGCGTGTCCCACATTCTCTTGCTGATAAACCTCTGGGAAAAGGGAGGTGAGAGAGACCCATTTCGACACACAGGGCTGTGAAGGAAAACCGATTAGGGTGATTAGGGTGGATGGGGCTGTTGTGGGAGCCGTGGGGTCTACATTGCCATTCCAGATCCTTGCCTTTTACCTAGGGAGCATTCTACATTCAGGCACAGACGCAGTGCACCAGGTGATAAAGTTTATTTAAATGGTGAGGAAGATACACACATAAACACACACGTACACACACACACATGCACATGCACACGCACACACACAGAGGCATTATTCAGGAACACACTGGACCCCAAAGGGAAAAAGATGGAGGAGGGAGAGAGAAGACAGCAAGTCCCTCCCTAGTGCGGGCCTCTTATGAAATTGGAAGGGGGAGTGGCTGCCCCAGGTCCCAGGTGAAGGGCGATACAGCCTGGCAAAGGGCTTATTTGACTGATAGGTAGGTGGGGGGGGGGGGTGTGGCTCCCAGCTCCTGGCCCTAATCTATTACCTGCCTTATCCCATATCGGGGGTGGGGAGTCAGCTCTGAGAAATTCAGACTTGAGTCAAGACTGTAACTGAAGTGAATCTGGTGCCTATCTTGGGGAAGAACATTCTAGAAGAAAATTCTAGATGAATTTCTAGGTCCAAGTGAGTTGCTCAGTGGAGTTTTGTGTTTTTTTTTTGTTGTTGTTGTTGTTGTTGTTGTTGTTTTCATTAAAACATGATCTTCTACAGTCCAGGCATTGTGATGCAGGAGGTTGAACCACTGCTTAGAACACTCGCATCCCATATATGGAAGGGCTGGCCCAAGTCCTGGCTGCTCAGCTTCCACCCAGCCCCTGCCAATGTGTGCTCGGGGGGGGGGGGGGGAGCAGACTGAACTTCTGCAACGCAAGTGGGAGACCTGGATGGAGCTCCAGGCTTCAGCCTGGGCCTAGTCCTTACTGTTGTGGGCATTTGGGGTAGTAAACCAATATATAGGAGATAATTCGCTCTCTCTCTTTCCCTCTCTCTCTCTCACTTTATCTTTCAAATATGTGAACATAAGTGTTTTTTTAAAAAGACAGAAAAAAACAAACAAAAATAGTCTGATCTTCTTGAAGACAGAATCATCATCTTGATTTTGTATATGTTGTCGTCTTACATGCCAGCCAGTATCATCGTATGCCTTGGCCTTCTCCCGTCCCTGAACATCTGAATCTAGACGAAGTGAGTTTGGAGTGATCCAGAGGTGATGAAGAGGTGATGGAAGGGACAGAGCTGACGGATCAGCCAGTGTCCTGCTCGGTGTGCAGTGTGGAGATGCTGGCGGGGCTGTCACCCAGAGACAGTCTGGCTGCAGTATCTGTGGGCAGCAGGTGCCTGGGCCACCTCACTGAGCCGCTGCTCAGCCTGCGAGGCCGGCCTCGGGCCTAGCTATGAGCCTGGCACTGAGCAAAAGCAGAGCAGGTCCCAGGTCGGAGCTGTCCATCCACTGGGGGAGCTGTTCAGGTGGGAGCCCCACTGTGGCTGTCGTGAGCCCTCGGGGGCAGGGGCCGGGAAAGGATGGCAAGCAGGGTGGTGGCAGATCACTCATGGATATGAAGCACGCATCTCCTTGTGGCCGCAGGAGGTATCCCCTGGGATCCTCAGAAAGAAGTCCCTGTTGTGTTCCCTACAGCAGGTGGCAGCAGGGCGCAGAGTGGACAGCCAGGCAGGTCCAGCGTGGGCCCAACCTTGCCTGCACATCGGGATCACCTGGCAGCTTGTGTTGATTGGTCTGGGGTGCAAGCTGGGAATGAGGATTCTGGGGAGCCCCCCAGCCCCCCAGCCTAGCCTAAGGTGCAGCCAGCCAAGGCTAAGCACCTCCTGAGAGGGCTTGACAACTGGGAAGAATTTCGCTTCAGCTCTGGGCAGGAGGAGACACGGCTCCATGTGGCGCTACAGGTCAAGTCCGTGAGACTTTTAGGGGCCCACAAGAAAAAAAAAAAAAAACACTTAATTTTTTTTAAAATCAGAAAAAAAGCATGAAAATACAGCCAGAGTTATATTGTTTGCTTTTCTACAGATGTAATGATACAATAAAGCTTTTAGTTTTTTTTGATGGAAGGAGTCTATGAAGATAAAAGTCCCTTTAGACCACAAAAGTCATCTCACAACCTAGCCTCTTGGGTGTCACTCTGCCAGTCTGTGAAATCGGAGTACCCAGGAGCCGTGCACCCCTGGGTCACTGTGAGTATGTGTGGGCAACTCTCTTGCCTCTCTCCCTCTCTGGAAGTGGAATTTGCCCTACTTTGCACTTAGTAGCTGCTATCTCAGACCATTTCTATTTTGCCAAACAGAATCTCTTATTCTCACCAGAACCAACCTTGAGTCCCATGGGCCGTGGCTTGTGCACTTGAGGCCAGAGAAAGCAAACTCCAGGCAGAAACATCAACCATGGTGCATGGTGGCTGTCCAGCCAGCTCTGGCTGCTTTGACCTGAGAGGCAGGCAGTCTGGTCAGGCCTTCTGCATGTGTGTTGCAACAGATCTGTTGCACGCTGGAGACACATGTGTTCTCCAAGGACAGATATGTTCCCCTCCCATAGCTCCCACATCTGTGTGACCAGCAGGTCTCCTGGGGCATCCATGACAGATCTCACTGTGGCATAAGGCAGGCCAAGGCTGTATGTACAAGAGTCCTTCAAAAACTTATAGAGAATGGCATCAAAAGACATGTCAATCTTGGTGAAAAACTTTTTTGTTTGTTTGTTTGTTTGTTTAGAAATCCACATGTAGGTTATGCATGCATTTCCCATGCATTTTCAAAAGCCCTCATATGGTATAGTTGTCCTTTGGAATCCACACAGAAGATTGGTTCCAGGATCCCCAGTCCATACCCAAATCTGCAGGTGCCCAAGTCCCTGGAATGAAATGACTCAGTATAGACACACATCCCACATATAGCCTCTTGTGTATTTGTAAAGATTCATTGCATTTATTTGAAAGACAGAGTGACAGAGAGAGAAGAAGAGGCAGAGAGAGAGAGAGAGAGAGAGAGAGAGAGAGAAGGAGATCTTCCGTCTATTGGTTCACTCCCCAATGGGCCATAACAGTCAGGGGTGGGTCAGGCTGAATCCAGGAGCCAGCCAGTCCACCTGGGCCTCCTGTGGCCATCTTCTCTTGCCTTCCCGGGTGCATTAGCAGGGAGCTGGATAGGAAGTGGAGCAGCCGGGACTCGAACCGGTGCTCTGAGAGAGGATGTTAGTGTCACCCTGAGCCCCAATAGGGGTCCCTCCTATACACTTTAAATCATCTCTAACTTCATTATAATACCTAATACAATGTAATACAATGTAATGCCGTATAATACTTGTATTGTTTAGGAAGAAATGACAGAGGAAAAAGGTCTACATGTTCAATAGAAAACACAATTATTTTTTTCTGAATATTTTTGAACCACAATCGGTTGAATCCAAGATGGAATCTATGGATCCGGGGAGCCCCCAGATATGTTGAAGAACCCTCCTGACCTGGAATTCACTGCCTCTTGAAGGTTTCTTGTATTAGGTCTTCTGCAGCACCCATATGAGATTCCCACTGGCCTTACCGGCTGCACCACAGCACCACCGGCCCAGACATTGTGTCAATGAGTTCCATTGTCCTATGACTTCCTGTTGGCTTTTCCTAGAGCAGACACTAGGGGAAGACAGACAGTGAGGGGAGAGTGAGACCAGTTCCAGCATCATCCCCTTCCTCCTCATCCTACAAGCTGGCATGGATAGTGATCTTGTCTCAACCGCTTCTACAGTGGACAGCTCTCTTCAGGTCTGGAAGAGCATCATCCAAGCTCTCGCCACTCTTCAACTGGTCTCTGTAACCTACTCACATCCTTACAAATGGACCCTTTAGGAAGCCCCACCCCCTTAACCCCTTCTCCACTGTGCCCCCGTCTCCTGCCGGGACCCTGAGGACTTTAACTCCTCCAGAGAGTTTCTCACAATCTCAATGGGATTGCCATGAGAACGACATGCAATATCAACATTGATATCTTGTTATTACAGTTCACTCTCTGGGGATTCTTACAAAAAGCTAGCATTTCGACTTTGCTTTTGTGCCTGTTCTAGCCTACAGCCAAGGTCGGAGATGGTATTGTCAGCCTTGGTTTACTGGAGAAGCTGAAACTCCACTAGAGAAAGGTGCCGACTGGGGTGGCTGCTGCAGGCTGGCCATGGAGTCGGCAGCCCAGGCTTCCCGGCCAAGTCGCCTGCTGAATTCCCAATGTCCCAGGGAGGAGGCAGCTGGCACCTTTAGCACCTGGAATCTGCTGATTGCAAGATGGCCAGCTGCGGCTCCCACACACTCCCGCTCTGCTCCAGCCTCTGGGAGAGGCTTTGTTGGAAGGAGTTTGTCCCTGCCATTGATGGCCTTGAGATCCCTGCAGTGACTCTGGGGGAAGCAGAGTCTCGCTGTGACCGTGTGACCGAGGCAGCCCTTGCCGGAGAGCGTGCGGCCGGCCACAGCGGACCGGGTGTTTTCCAGGAAAATGCCTGCAGCTGGTGGAGTTCCCCAGGGACCTCCACCGCACAGCCCCCTGGAGAGCACAGGTGGCTTCTCTCCAGGATCCCCCGCGGAGACGCCGACATTGTCTACCCTGAGAGTGGCAGCAAGGGGGCGCTGTAGCCTCAGGGGAAGACCACACTTGGCTGGCCGGGGCGACACATGTGCATCCCTTGAAGTGATTATAGCCCACTGCAGGCATCATTTGCATGCCTGGGTGTTTCAGGTGAGCCCTGGAGAGGGGGATCCTTTTCATTTTGAAAGAAAAAATTAGATCTGGAGCTGACTCTCTCTCTCTCTCCTCTCTCTCTCTCTCTCTCTCTCTCTCTCTCTCCCTCTTTCTCTCTCTCTGCCAGTTACTCAACTTTTCTCTGGGCGTTCATCTCCTCATTTGAAACCTGAAACAATAGTCACTTCCAAGAGAAATTGGCAGGATTCTGTCAGATAACAAGTCAACATATTATGCAAATATGCACTATCTCCCTGTGTTCTTTTGGGCCATGCGATTAAAAAACATTTTGCAACTTTTGTGTGGGTCAGATGAGCACATGTCTGCTTGTCCCCTGGGACAACACTGTCCAAGTGGAGGTGGACCTGCTGATGAGCGCGAAAGTCTTCACCCAGTCCAGTCCCTGGGGGTTGATGGTGAGCACGGAGATTTGTGAAGAGGCCGGACCAGTTCGGCGTCAGCATCAGGTTTGTATCCCAGCTCCACTCTTCTGGCTGTGTGTCCAGGAAGGGCTACACAATCTGCAGAAGCCAGGAGAAGTGCAAAGCCTTTTGTCCAAAATACACCAAGCATTCAAGAGAGCCACAGAAGAGCATTAAAGCAAACACACAGGGGCCCTTGCAACTGCCCGTGACCTTGTGAGTGACCTTGAGGAGTCCATTGAACTCCCCTGGGTCTTAGATTCCACATCTCTAAGATTAAAAAAAAGAGAGCAGATTTCTACAAGTGCCGTGTGGGGAGGGGAGCTCACGGCCTCAGCAAGCATAGCACAGGTCTTGGGACATACAAGGTGTTTCAAAAAGTTTGTGGGAAACTGAGTTGAAAAGTGAAAAAGAATTTTTTTTAAACTAAGGGTCTTCTAAAAAGTCACAGAAAACAGGCAGGTTGAAAAAACTAGGGCTGCATTTCAGGAATTTCTTGCACCACGAGGACTTCTCTCCGAATTCCCTCTTCCATGACTTGAAGTACCTGGTATGGCACCCAGCAAGAGTTTCAGGTCTGATGTTGTGGTGTAGTGGGCTAAGCGTCCACCTGTGCTGCTGGTTCATGTCCCCACTGCTCCTCTTCCGATCCAGCTCCCTGCTAGTGGCCTGGCAAAGCAGAAGAAGATGGCACAAGTGCTTGGGCCACCATACCCCCGTGGGAGACCTGGAAGAAGCTCCTGGCTCCTGGCTTTGGATTGGCCCAGCTCCGGCGATTTTGAGCATTTCGGGAGTGAACCAGTAGATGGAAGACCTTTCTGTCTGTCTGTCTGTCTGTCTCTCTCTCTCTCCCTCTCTCTCTCTGTAATTCTACCTCTCAATAAATAAATAATTAAAGTCTTTAAAAAAAGAAGAGGGGTTACTGTTCTGTCACTGATGGTCCATAGCAGCAGTATCTGGTGCAGGATGACAGGTAACATCATTCTCGCTTTAGTTTGTTTCTGGAGTAGCTCTCTTCTGCCAGCACATTGGGCAAGGATTTTAGGTGGATAAAGATCTAGATCTCGACAGGGTGAGGCCAGAGTAACTGTTTTTTACCCAATATTGATTGTTAGGAGCTGTTGAGTTTGAGTCTAAAATCAGCAGGAAGAAAAAAAAAAGTCCTGGGGCTGGTGCCATGGCTCACTGGGTTAAACCTCCGCCTGTGGTGCTGGCATCCGATATGGGTACCAGGTTGTAGTCCCAGTTGCTCCTCTTCCAGTCCAGCTCTCTGCTGTGGCCCGGGAAGGCAGTGGAGGATGGTCCAAGTGCTTGGGCTCCTGCATTTGCATGGGAGACCAGGAGGAAGCACCTGGCTCCTGGCTTCGGATCGGCGCAGCGCCGGCCATAGCGGCCACTTGAGGGGTGAACCAACGGAAGGAAGACTTTTCTCTCTGTCTCTCTCTCTCTCTCACTGTCTATAACTCTACCTGTCAAATAAATAAATAGAAAAAAATTTTTTAAAAAGTCCTTTGAAAACCCAGTTGGAGAGTAGGAAAACTGAAACAAACAAATGAGAAATAGGTTCAGGATTACCAGCTTCTCAATGGACAGCCTCAGGTCATCCAGGTCCAGAGAGTGGCAAACTGTGCCTCTCAGGTCAAATCCAGGGCACCACCTGCTTTTCTAAATAAAGCTTTATTGGAACACAGCCCCATCCAGTTATTTACACGTAGTGTGGGCTGCTTTCATACCACAGCGGTAGAGCTGAGTCATGAAAGAGATCTCTTTAGACCCACAAAGCCTGAAATAGTTACAACCTAAGCCATTATTTCTGCATTTATTTGAGAGAGAGCAAGAGATGAACACTAAGTGGAAGAGAGTTCCCATCCACTGGTTCTCTCCCCAAATGCCTGCACCGACTGGAACTGGCCCAGAGCTGAAGCTGGGAGCCAGGAACATAATCCCTTGTGGATGGCAGTAACTCAACTGTATAAGTCATGTTCTGTCTCCCCAGGGTCTGGCTTAGTAGGAAGCTGGAGTCCAGCGCCAGAGCTGGGTGTCCATCCCAGGTCCTCTGATGCAGGACACAGGTGTCTTAACCGGCATCGCAACCGCTAGACCCTCATTCTAGACCTTTCCCGAAACTGTTGGCCGCGTCTGTGTAACGTCTGCAGAGTGGCTGCTGTATTTGGAGTTACG
Organism: Lepus europaeus; assembly: GCF_033115175.1. NCBI lineage: Eukaryota > Metazoa > Chordata > Mammalia > Lagomorpha > Leporidae > Lepus > Lepus europaeus. The sequence continues at coordinate 108,212,158 of NC_084837.1, forward strand.
TTATTAGATGAGAATGAGTGTGGTTTGGAAAGAGGTTCTGACTGCACCCAGACAAGAACTGTTGAGTCTTCTGTGTTGATCTACTGTTGTGTTGGACCCAGGATATAATTAAGTGACCAACCAATTAATACGTTATTGGGTGCCAAGTATGGGCAAAGCAGGGGGTAACTATCACCTTGGGGTTGCCGTGTGGCTCGCTGGAGTGCCATTTCAGTGCTACTGGGGAGAAAATCAAAAGGAAAAAGAAGATCAGTGAACATGGATTCCTTCAGCAAAAACATAAGATCTCAAATGCTGACCATAGCCTCCCAGCTTTTCAACAGTTAACAGTCTCAGCCGCGCTGTTCTTGGTGGGGTGGGAGGATTCTCATGCTTTGGGATAACGGCCAATCTCTGACACCGGAGCCCTTGGCTTTCTGGGGTGATGATAAAGAGGTCCAGGCTCTCCTCCATCATGAAAGGTTAAATGTCCACATGGAATTCTGGGAGCAGCCGTTCAGTCATGTTGCTCTGCTGCGGAAGCTGGAAGCCTTCACGGGGGCGTCGACTCCCGGCTTCTCCTGCCCCGCACACATGCTTCCCTGTTGAGATCAGAGTGGACCGTTCTTCAGGGCACACACACAAAAACCAGACTGTGTGAGCAAACCGGTCTGCGGCCGCCGGGCTCTTGGCAGGCTCCGGTCATTGTTATGGTGGGCAGAGTGCCCCAGGGCGACCCACAGCACGGAAGCTGCAGCCAGGGCTTCCACCCAGAGCCTATCAAATTCTCCTGTGGCCAATCACTTGACCACTGGCTCTGTCCACGACAAAGCCAGTCCCTTTGCCAGACCGTCCTCCACCCTGCCAAAGTCAAACACCACCACGCGCCATGGCCATGCCGCCGGCTGCTGGATGAAACACGCCTTCCTCTAAGTAAGGATTCGAGTTTCCTCCCTAGGCACGAAGCCCAGAGCCAAAGCTACCTTTCAGCCTGAGACAGGGAGGCCGTGTCAGCTAATGATGGGAGCTGACTTCCGTATCTCCCTCAACAAGTGCCGATACACTGATTAAATTCGGTGAAGAAGTGAATTGGCACAACCTCTCACTCCCTTCTGTCAATGATGACAGGCTGTTGTATTTAAATGACAGTCTCTCTCGAAGACAGGGGAGGCTGTATAATATTGATCGTTGCAACCGATCAATACTCTTAGAAGAGAGATTCTTGGGCCAGTGCTGTGGTGGAGCAGGTCAAACCATTGTCTGCAGTGCCAGCATCCCGTATGGGCACTTGTTCGAGTCCCGGCTGCTCCACTTCTGATCCAGCTCCCTGCTAATGTGCCTGGGAAAGCAGTGGAGGATGGCCCGAGTGCTTGGGCCCCTGCACCTGCATGGGAGACCAGGAGGAAGCACCTGGCTCCTGGCTTCTGCCTGGCCCAGCCTCAGCCTTACAGCCATCTGGGGAGTGAATCAGCAAACGAGAGATAGTGCTCTCTCTCTCTCTCTCTTTCAAATAAAATAGATAAAAATATTTATTTTATAAAAAAGAGAAGTTCTGATGTTTGTAGACCCACTCAAAGCTCGGTCAAGTTCAGGGGGTGACAACCACCTCCTGCTCACCTTGTGGGGGGCTGTGCTGAAAACACACCAGGGGGTGTCTCTGGACAGATTCCAGAAGGGAAGCTCAGAGCCTGTTCTCACCCTTCCTGCTCTGCCCCTCTCTCCTGACCTCTTTTTTCTCCACTTCTGCTTACTAGAACTCCACTGCTGGAGAGAAGCAAGTTCCTGCGGCACTGTCCCCATCGCCCTACATCTTCCCTAGGGGCAGGCAGTGGCCACTATAAGCTAAAGATGTACCAGAAAACGCAGTGCAGTAAGCGGCAGTCCTCTGTTTACTTTGGAAAGAAGGCAATTTTGTTCTTCAAGAGTGGCAAGTGCATGCATTATTGAAACGTTATGTAACAGTAAAGCAGAGGTCACTGCGTCTCCCTGGAGGTTGGTTGCTGGCTTCTCTCTGATGCCACTGCGTACTCGCCAATCCCTTTCAGGTCTGGATGCTTTGCAAGAAGACTGCTCACTCTTTCCTCTTTCCCACCAAACACTTCCATGTCCCTGCAAGTTTTGCCTCTTGCAGCTTCGCCGCCTTCGACAACCTCTCTGGGGGACCCACTGTCTCCTGCGTTCTTTGGAATGCCCTTTCCCCGGGCACACTCCCTTCCTCTCCTTCCTCCTTCCACCACTGGCTCGGTTCCCCTCTTCCTTCTCCTCTGATGTGGACGCCGGGTTGGGTGTTTTTCTGAGACTGATCCATCTGGTTTGTACCCTCCACTCTACCTAGAATATCACCAGATCCATTTCACTCTGCGTTCTTGGAATGGTTGCCTATTTTTGCCCACTGACTGGTCCCATCACATATGCATGGGAGAAACAACATGGACACACACTTACATCTATAGCAGAGCTATACCAAGACCCTTTGGAAATTGAAGTTAGAAAAACAAAACGTAGAGAGACATACTAACATCTCAGAACGGACTTACATTAGAGGTTGATAACACATTCAGATCTGTGCTAAAGCAAAATGATTTAAGAGCAGCCCAGCCCACAGCACCCCATAAATAGGCACAATTTCATATACCTGTTAGACTTTTTTTAATTCAAAGATTCATCATGCCAGGAACATAATCACGTAGCCCACCGAAATTTCCAATAAACTGTGCCAAATAAATAAATATCTACTAATACATAATATCAAGGTTAGAAAAAGAACAAGCTTCCAATGTACAGAATCATTATACTTTGAATAAAATTAGCTCTACCTACATTCCAATATATCAAAAACTGAATCAGGAAAATTATATTATAGAACCTAAAAAAAAAATAAAATAAAATCTTTTCCAAGAAACCAAATAGACCATCAAGTTTCTACAAAAAAAGTAGAAAAGTCGTACAGTTAAAGCTCAATGAATCCCATTTCTAAAACCAAAATTGTCATAAAAAACAATTACCAACTGAAAGAGAATGAAAATAACAACATTAAAGCAATTAAACTGAAATATAAAAAGCAGTTTCTACATGGAAAACACAATTGTTCACTTAATATTTGAAAGAAGTCATGCTTTGTTGGCAAACATAGTTTCTGTTATTTGTCAACAGTTTTACATATTCTTTATTTTTTTAAAAAGATTTATTTATTTGAAAGCAGAATTACAGAGAAGGGAAGAGAGAGAGAGAGAGAGAGAGAGAGAGAGAGAGAGAGAGAGAGAGAGGAGAGAGAGAGAATCTTCCTTCCACTGGTTCACTTTCCAAATGACCACAATAGCTGGTGCTGGGTCAGGCAGAAGCCAGGAGCCAGGAGTTTCTTCCAGGTCTCCCACGCGGGTGCAGGGGCCCAAGGACTTGAGTCACCTTCCACTGTTTCCCCAGGCTCTTTAGCAGTGAGCTGGATCTGAAGTGGAGCAACCAGGATTCGAATCTGTGCTCTTATGGGATGCTGTGTGTCTTAGGCAGCAGCTTAGCTCACTGCACCGCCATGCAGGTCCCCTGCATTGTATTTATTAATTCACAGAAGCTTTTAGTTTTTATATAAATTGAACCTTTGTCTGCTGTATAAATATAAATATAAATATAAAATTACAGACTTTTTTTCAATTTTGTTAGAAATCACTTGATGGCTCTTTACACGTTTATGAAATGTAAATATTCCTACCATTTTATTTCTAAATTCTTTCTTTAATCCTATGCTTAGAAAGGCCTTCCCTACCCCCTAACTGTATAAGGTCACCTGTGTTTATGATTTTATCTAAACTTGCCTTGTGATTATTTCACATTTGTTTTGGTGTTTTTCTGTTCCATGTTTAAAGAGAGATCTTGCTCTGTTCTTCTTCTTACACCCTTGCCTGCTTCTGCCCGGCAGATATGAACTCCCAGGGAGAGCATGGCCATGGTTGGAGTGTCTGTGCCCTGGAACCCAAGAGTTTAAACCCCAGAGTTGTAAGTATGTGGTCGTAAGAGGGTGGAAACTGGCCGGCGCCGCGGCTCAATAGGCTAATCCTCTGCCTTGCGGCGCCGGAACATGGGGTTCCAGTCCCGGTCGGGGTGCCGGATTCTGTCCCGGTTGCCTCTCTTCCAGGCCAGCTCTCTGCTGTGGCCAGGGAGTGCAGTGGAGGATGGCCCAAGTGCTTGGGCCCTGCACCCCATGGGAGACCAGGAGAAGCACCTGGCTCCTGGCTTCGGATCAGCGCGGTACACCAGCCGCGGCGGCCATTGGAGGGTGAACCAACGGCAAAGGAAGACCTTTCACTCTGTCTCTCTCTCTCACTGTCCACTCTGCCTGTCAAATAAATAAATAAATAAATAATTTTTAAAAAGAGGGTGGAAACTTCTCAAATCACAGTGTCAGGGTGGGCCATGGGGAAATACTCAGATTTGACTATGCTGTTAGGGTGGGGATCCTAGGATTGAGTCCTGGTGGCTTACTAGTAAGAAAGAAAATGGCGAGACAGACCCACGCATTCCCCACTCCCTGTCTCATGCCTGTGACGGCCTGGGTGGCCTAAGGACTCTGCCAGGGAGCACACTCTCACCAGAGGCCCAACCAGCAGCCCCTATGCACCTGCAGAGCCACGAATCTCAACAAACCTCAGCCGGGACTCGAACCATCACCCATAGGGGATGCCAGCACTGCAGGCTGCGGCTTTACCCACTACGACACAGCACCGGCCCTGCTTACTTTTCAAGTGAACTTCAGTCCCACATAGTAAAACTCATCCAAATGTTCCCTTAGAATTTGGAGAGAGTGCACAATTGATGGATTAAATTGGAGAAAGACTAGAAGAGAACTGAGCGTGGTTATATGATGCCTGTGGACACATCAACAGCTCCAGCCTTTCTTGGAGCCCAATATAAGAATGCAGCCCAAGGACTCTGACACTGGTTTCCATCGCAAGCTCTGAGTCAACAGTGGAAGACATACCCAGATAGGTGTCCATGAGTATCTTATTTACAGACGGCCAAGGAAAATCCCGGCAATGTGTGAAAGTCCAATGGCAAGAGCTTGGTTGAATGAACCATGTTGAGCTCCTATAATGACATCTAATAGGATCATAGTAACTAGCATGAATAATTGCTCACCTAGAATGTAGCTTTAAAAACAGTAGTAATAGGGCCAGTGTCGTGGCATAGTGGGTTAAGCTGCTGCCTGTCCATGCACTGGGAGCCCTACTTCTGATCCAGCTCCCTGCTAATATGCCTGGGAAAGCAGTGGAAGATGGCCCAAGTGCTTGGGCCCCTGCACCCATGTGGGAGACCCAGAAGAAGCTCCTGGCTCCTGGCTTCAGATCAGTGCAGCTCTGACTGTTGCAACCATTTGGAGAGTGAATCAATGGATGGAAGACCTCTCTCTCTCTTTCTCTCTCTCTCTCTCTCTCTCTCTCTCTCTCTCTCGCTGTAACTCTGCCTTTCAAATAAGCAATTAAATCTTTACAAAAATAGTATTATGATTTTGTTTTGGAAATTCTTACAAGTGACTAAACAAGCAATAGATACATTAAAAAGCCCAGTGCTACAGCCTGTGATGTTTTCTGTGGAGGTAAATGCACTCACCATGGCTGGTTTATTATTGTTACTATTTTTATTATTCATTGAGAAGTAAAGAGATGGAGAAAAAAGCCCCCATCTGCTGGTTTGCTTCCCAAAAGTCTGCCAAGGCTGGGCCTGGGCCAGGCCAAAGCTGGGAGCCGAGAACTCCATCTGGGTCTCCCATGTGGGTGGCAGGGACCCAGGTGCCTGAGCCATCCCCTGCTGCCTCCCAGGGTGTGCATTTGGAAGAAGCTGGCATTAGGAGCAGAGGCAGGACTTGAACCCAGGAACTCTGATACTGGCTGCTAGTGTCTTTTCCACTAGGCAAATGCCTGCACCACTATGGCTGATTTTGAAGCACCAGAACTATGCCACTGACTGCAGAGTTGGGAAGAAAAGAGCACAGTTGGCTCTCCAGAGGAGGGATAAGGAGAGAAAAACGGAGAGAAATGCAATTATACAACTTATGGGAAGGTGGAAAAGCTAAGTATCGTTACAGGGACATCAGAATTCACTGGGGCTGGGTTTGAGTCCCTAAGGCTAAGAATCTCATTGGATAACCAGAGAGACAGCTGAACCTGTTGGCATCCAAATGAACAGGGATTGAGTGGGGAGCCAGGAGGCAGAGCGAATGAGAACGTAGAAGAAAGAAAGAAAACGAGGTGCAGCCGTGGTGGAAGGTTGGTCCCCAGGTCCCACAGTGGGACTTAGGAACAGCCACACCTAGCCCTGAATTGTAACCATTTGAGTTTCCATAAGGTAGATTGGCTTTGTCTCCAATATTGCCTTGTAGCCTGCTTACCCCCCGCCCCCCGCTCCCGTGTGTGTGTGTGTGCGAAGGTTTGACCAAGGCAACAACTGCGACTGTGGGAAGCAGAGAACAGTAGCCAGGAGCACTCCCCAGAGGAGAGAAGCCGGACTCTGGGGTCTGGGTGGGGTGGGAAGGGTGGGCGCAGTGGGGAGGGGTGATGCCAGCCGTGCACCGGGAAGGTGTCGCTGCCAGCATTAGCTGGGTCCCTCGGCAGCCAGACTAGCACTGTTTTGCAGACCAAGTACCCTGATTGACGCGGCTTTAAGTGAGCTGCTCTTCGCGGGGGTAATTACATTTGATTATCCCTGTGCACTTACAGGGCCAATCCAGCCCGTGGAGGGCCAGAACTTAAGCTTGTGTCACTCCCCCTGCTCAACCACTCTCTGCTGCCCCCTCGTGGCTCCTGGCGAAGCCCACACTTCACGAACAGCTGGCCAGGGCGCCTTCCCCTGCAAGTTCTGTTCAAGCCATCTCAGCCCTGGGTAAAGCCGCTATTTCCTGTCCTGCCACAGCAGACTGGGTGACTGTCAAACACTTGGCCATCCACGCATATGTGACTCTTCAAGAAGTCCACAGAAAATGTGCAGTAGGAAAGAACCATGCCTCCACTTCTAAACGTGCCAAAATGAACTCACATTTTAATTCCGTTTTCCACATTTACAACAATTCTCCTACGAGTCTGTTTTTCATTGGAATAAGGAAATGCACAAGGCTGGTCACTTTATGATGAACAGATACTAGACTTTGGTGCAGCCTTTAAGCCGCCGCCTGCAACACCAGCATCCCATAAATGAGCACTGGTTCAGGTCCCAGCTGCCCCATTTCCAATCCAGCTCCCCGCTAGTGCTCCTGGGAAAGCAGCAGAAGATGGCCCAAGTGCATGGGCACCTGTCACCCATGTGGGAGATCCTGATGGAATTCTGGGCTCCTGCCTTCAGCCTGGCCCAGTCCTTGTCATTACAGCCATTTGAGAAGTAAGCCAGCCTCTGTCTGTCTGTCTGTCTCTCTCTCTCTTTCTCTGTCACTCTGCCTTTGAAATAAATAAAATGAAATATTTCTGAAAGAAAAGGTATTTATTTAGCTCACAGGTTTTGTTTTTTGTTGTTTTGTTTTGTTTTTTGACAGGCAGAGTGGACAGTGAGAGAGAGAGACAGAGAGAAAGGTCTTCCTTTTTGCCGTTGGTTCACCCTCCAATGGCTGCTGCGGCCAGCGCACTGCGCCAGTCCGAAGCCAGGAGCCAGGTGCTTCTCCTGGTCTCCCATGCGGGTGCAGGGGCCCAAGGACTTGGGCCATCCTCCACTGCCTTCCCGGGCCATAGCAGAGAGCTGGCCTGGAAGATAGCTCACAGTTTTAGAAGCTGAAAGTTTGGGATCGAATGACCCAATTGGTTTGGTCTTCAATGAGGATTCCCTTGGCTCCATTCCATCATGTGGGCAAGAGGACTGATAATACAGACCGTCAGGAGGGCAGCAAGACAGGTAGCTCTTGTGTCACATTCCCCTCGAGAGAACCAACCAGGATCCCATGAACACGACCTTAATCCCTTCCAAGGCATTGCTGCTGATGATCTAACCACTTCCCACCAGGAGGCCCCACCCCCTCCCAACACTGCCACACTGAAGACCAAGTGCCCCCACACGGGAACTCCCAGGGGCCACAGTCAGTCCACATCCAAACCATGGCACTGACCCGGCCCCCCTGCCCATTCTGCAACCCCACTGCACCAACCTGCACTTTCAGTGGAGTGAGAGCTGTGCCCAGTTCAGCACATGCTAACTGATCATAAAGATAGGATTCAGTGTCAAAGGGATCACATAAATAACAACATTGTCTGCTAATAATAACTGATAGAATTCAAAAGGAGAGAACGATCCAACATGGGAAGTGGATACACAGCAGACTCGTAGGATGACAAATGCCCTAAACAGCACTCTGGCCTCAGAATCAGCCCGTAAGTCATTTGGGTCTGGCTAAAAAATTGATGAGAGTATTTCAGGCATGGAAAGCCAAGACACTGTGGCAAAAAAAAAAAAAAATACCTAAATGAAAGATCCCTGTGAATGAAATCCCAATGGAAAGAATGAGCCATCAAAGAAGGAGGTACCTTTCTCTGAAGGGAGGAGAGAACTTCCACTTTACTCATGGCCCTGTCTAAATACAGATGGAGTTTGTGATCTCAAGAGGCTTCTATGCTGACATCATAAATGAGAGCGTCAATTGTTAAATCAACAACAGGAGTCACTGTGCACTTACTCCCCATGTAGGATCTCTGTCCTTAATGTGTTGTACTATAAGAATTAATGGTAAAACCATTCTTCAAATAGTACTTAATACTTTGTGTGTGTGGGCACAAACTGCTGAAATCTTTACTCAGTATAGAGTTGATTTTCTGTATAAAAGATAATTAAAAGTGAATATTAATGAAGAATGGGATGGGAGAGGGAGTAGGAGATGGGATAATTTGTGGGTGGGAGGGCAGGTATGGGGGAAAAATTGCTATAATCCAAAAGTTGTACTTTCGAGATTTATATTTATTAAATAAAAGTTGTCTATTAAAAATAAATAAATATTCATTTATTTATTTGAAAGGAAGAGTTACATAGAGAGAATAAGAGGCAGAGAGAGAGAGGCAGAGAGAGAGAGAGGTCTTCCATCCACTGGTTCACTCCCCAAATGACAGCAATGGGCAGAGCTGCGCCAATCCAAAGCCAGGAGCCAGGAGCTTCTTCCAGGTCTCCCACATGGGTGCAGGGGCCCAAGGACTTGGGCCATCTTCTACTGCCTTCCCAGGCCATAGTGGAGAGCTGGATGGGAAGTGGAGCAGCTGGGACTTGAGCCGGCGCCCATATGGGATGCTGGCACTGCTGGCTGATATTTGTGAAACCCCAGGAACAGTACCTGAACACTCCTGGGGCTTCCTGAGTATGTGCTGGATAAATGCTCCCTTTAAAAAAAAAGATTTATTTATCTATTTGAAAGGCAGAGTGAGAGCAAGAGACGGACAAAGAGATCCATTTGCTGATCATTCCCCCAAAGGGCCACAAGAGCCAGGCCTGGGCCAAACTGAAGCCAGGAGCCAGGAACTCAATCCTGGTTTCCCATTTGGGGGACAGGGACCTGAGGGCTTAGGCTATCATCTGCTGTCTTTCTGGGTGCATTAGTAGGAAACTGGATCGGAAGCGGAGTCTCCAGGACTTGATCTAGCACTCCTGTGGAATACAGGCATTGCGAGTGGCAGCTTAAATCTGCTCTGCCACAATACCTCCCTAGTGCCCCCTGCTGGTAAAAGGTGAGAATGGAGCTTTTCCCAGATGGATGGAAGTTTCTGGTTTTAAAATGCCTCATGGGTAAACACAGAGCTGGAGAATGGTTTCTAATCAGGGTGATGATGTAAGGCACAGAGGAGTGACGTATGTATTCATTGTCCAGCTGGTGCCCACTGAGAGCCGGTGCTCTACCTGCTGGGATGACGACTACACAACAACGCCTGCCTTGGGAAGACAGTGTACAGTGAGGGGAGGGTGGAGACGCTGAGCAATAAACAATCACGCCGCATAAGAGGGGAAGCAAGAAAGCTTCATCGGAGGAGAGGAGGGGGACTGGAACTTCTGGGTGGAGGCTGGGTTGTGAGCGTGGCTGGGAAGCGGAAGCACTGCTCCTAGGCTGATTTCACCCAAAAACCTTCTGTACATCCTGCAAATCAATACTTCTAAAGTCAAGTTCACCTCCTGTTCCTAAGCCTCCTGACCCCAAGTAATGCAAAGCAAATGAGTGTCTCCGTTTTGTGCACACACACCCAAGCCAAACATTGAACTTGGACACTCTTCCAAGAACCCGGCCACGGGGCCAGGATAAGCAAACCGAAGGGCTCCAACCTGCTTTGGCAGGGTTTGGTCTTGAAATCTTTTAGAAGCTGCTGTGACTGACAAGTCCCTGCCCAAGGGACAGTTGACTAAACAACTCCCGAGGAACTAGAAAGGGAGCGTCCAGCAGCGGGTGTGGAGTCCTTGTCCCTCTGAATTCTCCACTTGGAAATCCCAGGGTGTTCGGCAAGAGAGAGAATAATTACCCGAGAAGGTCGGTGCCAAGAAGAACACAAACCGTTCCATTGTGCTTTTGGTTTTGACTACTAATAGGAATAAATCCCGTGGCTATGATTTGATAGCTTCTGGGTTTATTTATCATTTCTTCTGCAAATCTCACTCCGTCCCGGCTTTAGGGCCTCTGTCATTTGTCATTAAGACTAATTGTTCCTGGGAAAGGAGCCTCAGCCTGGCAGGTGGCTCCGTGGCTCTCCTTGCTTCCAACCGCACACATGTCCGGATGTGTGGGGACTATGGGGAGAGCAGGAAAGGCCCTCCTGGAAGCGTGTTGGGGAGTTTTGCACCACAGTTCCTGGTGCCAGAGGAGCCTAAGGGGACCCAAGAGGACCCAGCCGGTGCCTGCTGCATGAACAGCTCCAAGAGACCAGCCATGTGCAGGTCTGTACATGCATGGCAGCAAAGCCCTCTGCCCCCTGTAGGATGTGCCTGGGGAGTGACACGGGGCCCCTGAGCTTCTCTCCAAGGAGGGCATGGAATGTGGGCCCATGGGGGCCAGCATTGTAGGGTGTTGTGTTCAGAAGTGGCCTGTGATGCCAGCGTCGCATCTGAGCACCAGTTAGAGTCCCAGCTGCTCCACTTCCAATCCGGCTTTCATCTAATGCATGCGAGAAGGCAATGGAAGACGGCTCGAGTACTTGGGTCCCTGGCCCCCATGTGGGAGACCAGGATGGAGTTCCCAGAGTTCTCAGCTCCTGGCCTCAATCCGGCCCAGCTCCAGCTGTTGAAGCCATCTGGGGGGTGAACCAGTGGATGGAAGACCTCTCTCTCTCTCTCTCTCTCTCTCTCTCTCTCTCTCTCTCTCTCTCTTTCTCTCTCTGTGTTATTCTGCCTTTCAAATAAACAAAAGCAGATTGTTTTTAAAAAGAAGAGTGGTTGGACCTGTTTGGTGATAGTAACGCACACTGAACTGATTTCAGCTGAACCAGCGGTGATATTCCAGTAGTCCAAGAACCGGGCTTGAGAAGTTTAGAGAAAATATTGAGAAAATACACAATATGTCTCCAGCATAGGCCTCGCTTTCACAGGTTGCACCTTGTAAACCAATACCCAACCATGGCTCCTAGCGACACGTCTGGGTCGTAGGTAAGGGCACCTAAGACCTTTCTCGAGGGTGTGTAGACAAAGACCTCACAGGGGAGGCCCTGAAACAGAGCAACCAGGACAGAATCCAGCGCCCCAACCGAGACTAGAACCCGGTGTGCCGGCGATGCAGGCGGAGGATTAGCCAAGTGAGCTGCGGCGCCGGCCACCACAAACATTTTGAAGTCCTTGCCTGGGTAAAGAACAGAAATTCCCTTTTCCTTTATAAATTCTTCAAGTCAATGATTCTACGGATTCAGCTTTCTTTACTCAGCCTGGTGGCACCTGCCCAGGGTCGTCACACATCCCAGCATCCTCTGCACTCCATCGCAGAAGCCGCTGGGAAGGTCTCCGGACGCCAACAGCCAGCTCTAACACACACAGGGGCGTCCCGGGCAGTAGCTGTGATGGTGAATTTTATGGCTCACCTTGGCCACGCGCGTGACTCTGGGTGTCTCCACGCAGGCGATTTTGAATGAGTGCTGGACTTTGAGTTACACAGGTTGCACCGAGGTTCTGAGTGCTGGGAGCTGGGTCGCCATGTGGCGGTGTGGAGCCGGTGCACCCTTGAGGAGGCGGCATCTAGCAGGAGGTGGTTAGGTCACGGGGGCACCACCCCTACAAGGGGTCAATGCTGCTGTTGCAGAGAGAGAGTTCTCACAAGAGCATCCGTGAACTTGGCCCCTTCAGCATGCCCCCAGGTCCTCACCACGTTGTGACTCAGCCAGGGGGCGCTCTTAGCCCTGGCCAGAGACCTGAGGCCACAGGGCTTGGATTCCCGGCTTCCAAAACCGCAAGTTAAATAAATCTCTTTGTAAACTATCCAGCATCTTGTATTCCATCAGTGCAATTTAAAAAAAAAAAAAAAAAACAGGCTAAGACGCCTCCCTAACACGGGCAGAACTCCTCTCATCTGCCTCAGGCCTGAGTAGAACAAAGGCAAACCCTTCCCAAACAGGAAGGAATCCTGCTGGCCGGCCGGTGGGCTGTGGCGGGCTGCGGACTTGACTTTCAACCAACTCTTCCCCGCCAGAGCTCCAGCCTCCTGGCTCACCCTGAAGATTCTAGAATCATACCTCCACAACCCATTCGCGTGCCCTAATTCCTTAAAATGAATCAGCACCTCTCTCTCTCTCTCTCTCTCTCTCTCTCTCCACACACACACACATACACACACACGACTACCTCAAAAAGTTTATAGAAGAATGGAATTTTAAAAATAAGTTTAGGGACCAGTGCTGTGGGGTGGGTGGTGGATAAAGCCATCACCTGCAGTGCTGGCATCCCGTATGGGCACTGGTTCCAGCCCCAGCTCTCCACTTCCAATCCCACAGAAGATAGCCTAAGTACTTGGGGCCCTGCACCCATGTGGGAGACCTGGAAGAAGCTCCTGCCTTCTGCTTGGCCCAGTTCCAGCCATTGTGGTCATTTGTGGAGTGAACCCATAGATGGAAGACCTCTCTCTTTGTAACTCTGCCTTTCAAATAAATAAATAAACCTTTTTTTAAAAAAAAGTTTATTTTGTTATAAAACAGTTTGAAGGGCCAGAGCTGTGGCGTAGCAGGTAAAGCTGCCGCCTGCAGTGCCGGCATCTCATACAGGCACCAGTTCAAGTCCTGGCTGCTCCACTTCCGATCCAGCTCTCTGCTATGGCCTGGGAAAGCAGTAGAAGATGGCCCAAGTGCTTGGGCCCCTGCACCCATGTGGGAGACCCAGAAGAAGCTCCTGGCTCCTGGCTTCAGATCCAGCTGTTGCGGCCAATTTGAGGAGTGAACCAGCGGATGGAAGAGCTCTCACTCTCTTTCTCTCTCTCTCTTTGCCTCTCCTTTTCCCTCTGTGTAACTCTTCCTTCCTTTATTTATGAAAAAAAATCTTTTTTAAAAAGTTTGAAATTATATGCATGGAGATCTACAGAAAGTTGATGGAAAATGCATAGTGTGAAAAAACTAGACATGAATTTGAAAATGTTTTTGCACCAAACTCAACTTATCTTTCAGTTCCATTCATTCAGATTTTTTGAGGACCCCTCGTAGACTGGTAGTCACACATCCCGTTGGTTCTATTTCTCTGAAGAAACCTGGCCAACAGATTCTCTAAAAATGTCACATTTGTTGTCAAGCATTAAGATGACATAAAAAGCCGTGCATGTCACACACATTCATCAAGACACGTATGTCACACACATGTCATTCATCATGACACACGTGTGTCACACGGGTCACACACCATGAAATCACACACAACATTCTTCATGACAGCATGCCCGTCAAACACGTCCTTCATGACACTGTGCATGTCACACACGTGTCGTTCATCATGACACTACACATGGCTGTTGATATTTGGTGACTCTGTAGACACATTTTCTCAGTCACATGCACTTGCAGATAACTTTGAGAAGGGATTTTTATTTGTTTATTTGACAGGTAGAGTTACAGACAGTGAGAGAGAGAGAGAGAGAGAGAGAGAGAGAGAGAGAGAAAGGTCTTCCTTCCGTTGGTTCACTCCCCTAATGACCGCTACAGCCGGAGCTACGCCGATCTGAAGCCAGGAGCCAGGTGCTTCTTCCCAGTCTCCCATGCAGGTGCAGGGCCCAAGCACTTGGGCCATCCTCCACTGCCCTCCCGGGCCACAGCAGAGAGCTGGACTGGAAGAGGGACAACCTGGACTAGAACCCGGTGCCTATATGGGATGCCGGCGCCACAGACAGAGGATTAACCAAGTGTATCACTGTAGCAGCCCCTATATCAGTTCTATAATGGCCTATTTCCATGAACAAGCCACAAACCCCCTTAGCACATGATGATCTTTGCTATTTTATTAAATAATTCCCATAGGCCATTGTTGATTTGAGTTCCATTTGGAAAAACACACCGATCCTCATTTTTATTATTTGAGAGACAGAGAGACAGTCACAGAGAGAGCTTCCACCTACTGGTCCCCCCCCCCCCAGATACCAGCACCCACTGGGGAGCTGGGCCAGGCCAAAGTCAGGAGGCAGGAGCACGATGCAGGTCTCCCCTGTGGGTGGTGGGGACTCAGCCACCTGGGCCGTCACTGCTGCCGCCCAGCGTCGGCAGTAGCAGGGAGCTGGCGTCCAGAGCTGGAGCTACACCGAAACCCAGGAACTCTAGTATAAGACACGCGCATCCTAACTGGTATCCCAACCAACAGACCCAGCACTGACTCTATCATTTTTATCTATTGAAAATAGTCCTGGGGGAGCAGCGTTCCTGTGCAGTGAGCTAAGCTGCCGCGTGTGATGCCAGCATCCCGTCGCAAGAGTGCTAGTGAGTCCCGGCTGGCCCACTTTTGACCCAGCTCCCGGCAAGCTTCCAGAGGGGGGTAGCTGGAGATGGTTCAAATATGTAGACCCCTACAAGAAAGCAGGGTGGAGGCCGGCGCCGCGGCTCACTAGGCTAATCCTCCGCCTGCAGCGTTGGCACCCCGGGTTCTAGTCCCGGTTGGGGTGCTGGGTTCTGTCCCGGTTGCTCCTCTTCCAGTCCAGCTCTCTGCTGTGGCCCGGGAGTGCAGTGGAGGATGGCCCAGGTGCTTGGGCCCTGCACCCGCGTGGGAGACCAGGAGGAAGCACCTGGCTTCTGGCTTCGGACTGGCGCAGTGCACCGGCCGTGGCAGCCATTTGGGGGGTGAACCAACGGTAAAGGAAGACTTTTCTCTCTGTCTCTCTCTCTCTCACTGTCCACTCTGCCTGTCAAAAAAGAAAGAAAGAAAGAAAGAAAGAAAGAAAGAAAGAAAGAAAGAAAGAAAGAAAGAAAGAAAGAAAGAAAGAAAGAAAGCAATCAGGGTGGAGTTCCTGGCTCCTGGCTTCAGCCTGGCCCAGCCTCAGCTTTTGCAACCATTTGAGGAGCGAACCAGAAGATAGAAGATCTCTCCCTCTCTCTCAGTCTCTCCCCTTCTCTCTCACTCTACCTTCCAAATAAATAATTTAGAATAAACAATTCTGTGAGCACCAGCTTTCCCAGTGGGCCTTTCACCTGGGTCCACTTCTCTGCTTAGAAGACGCTCCTGGCAATGACATCATTAGCTCACAGGCGAACGCAGTTGCTATGTTGTTGTTGAAACAAGCGAGTGACGGCTGACACATCCAGAGACAGAGCAGGCAAATGTCCATCTGCCCACACACTTTCTGACGCCAGGACCCCAGAGCTCTCGGGGTGAGAAAATCCCTTGGATTGTGCCAACAACCCTGGTGTGGACAGGGAGCATCTCGCTGCCCCCTCAGTCCTCCCCCCGCCCCGCGTCCCTTGGTTACTGTCAGCTCCAGCTCTGAGCTCAGCCTCACCGCATACGTCCTACGCCTCCTCTTCACTTCTCACTGCCCTGCCTTCAGCTCCACCACCATCTTCTGTCCCGGCCACCCAGGTTGGGGGACACTCTAGAGACATCTCCTTGGCCACCCCAGTTCTCCTTGTGCAGCCGCTGACCCTCCGAGGGTCCCCAACACACTCTCTCTCTGTTTGATGACATTGGCTTTTCTGGCTTCTCCTCCAAGAAGACCTCGTGGGCAGGAGCTTGTCTCGTGGCCCCGTGTGCTCAGCAGCAGCTCCTCCTGGTACCAGGGGACCAGGCAACCCTCCCTGGCTGGTGTTGATGGCTGATGTCCTAGTCACCAGAGGTTCTCCCCGGAAGGAAAGCAAAGAGGACTTGCGACAGCTGCTTGGAAGCCTTAGCAGCATTTTTTTTGGGGGGGGGGGGGGGTTTGGAAAAGTGGGAGTTTGGGGATAGGAAGGGTACAGTTAGCTGCAGTCTTGGGTGAGTGGAAGTCTGTTTTGACTTCCTTCCATGTACTGCTACCATGGTCCAATTCTCTAAAAATCTCGGGCTCCCTGGTCCCTCCTGAGACTTGGCTGGGACTTCCATGGAGTGCCCCGGGGATCTGGAGCCATCCTGGTGGGCAGAGTCAGCCCCAACGTGGGCTCTATATATCCTACAGTGGTGGCACCTAGGGTTTCCCCAGATGTCTGCTCGTAAAGCACCAGGGAGGATGACAATGTCCGTATTTGAGAGAAAACAGAAGAAAAATGCATTTAGTGGGAACCAGCACTGTGGCATAGCTGGTAAAGCTGTCGTCTGTAGTGACAGCATCCCATATGGGCGCCGGTTCAAGTCCCAGCTGCTCCACTTCTGATCCAGCTCTCTGCTATGGCCTGGGAAAGCAGTAGAAGTTGGCTCAGGTCCTTGGGTCCCTGCACCATTGTGGGAGACCCAGAAGAAGCTTCCGGCTCCTGGCTTCGGATCAGCTCAGCTCCAGCTGTTTGGGGAGTGAACCAGCAGAAGGAAGACCTCTCTCTCTCTCTCTCTCTCTCTGCCTCTGCCTCTCTGTAGCTCTGCCTTTCAAATAAATAAATAAATCTTTTTTAAAGATGCAGTTAGTAAAGGAAGCAAAATACACTAATCTGGACTGTCAAGGCTGGCTTGGCTGGCTACTACTCCTGGAAGGGCTGTGTGCTGGCCCAGAGGCCCCGGCACCTCGTATCAGGGTCACCGTCCACATCTGCTCATACCACCACCCTCCTTGCAGGATCGGAGTGAGGATTGTAAGTGAACAGTTTCGCAGGTTCAATTCCACTGGGTGCTGGGGCTTCTCTTTGCACTTTCACTTTGCACATGCCGCCCCCTAGTGGGAATTAGAAACAGTGCGCTGACTCACACCTCACAGCTTTGGGCTCTTGCAGTGGGTTCAGCTCCAGCATCTTGGTGGGGAGGGCGCTGAGACCCGGCTAGAAAAAGTGACTTTCCTGGGTCCAGTGCTGAAATGACGCCCTTCGGACGAAACCGGGAACCCCAGCTCCCACTGTGTAACCCGTAACAAGTATGAGCACAATTAATGAAAGCATTCTGGGAAAACACGGACGAAGACATTCTGTGAGACGCTACTGTCTTCTGTTTTGCTACACCCAGACACGCAGACCTAGGTTTTGGGTGTTTTTTTTTTGGGGGGGGGGGGATGGTTGGTTTTTGTTTATGTTGAAGCCCTCAGGTACAAATTCTGCTGAGAGTTCATTGTGATGCGTGCTTTATCGCATAATTTTGATAAAATTGTTTTGATCACTTTTACAAAAGCTTTAAAAATAAATTGTGCACAGAAAGGGAAGATATTTCATCATTTAATGTATAGACATGATTTTTTTAGGGTTTCGAATTTGGAGAATCTATTACTGTCATCTGAAGCAAAAAAAAATAATTAATACTAGTTTATGTGTTTTCTTTTGCCTTTTCATTGGTTTCCTATCACAGTGAAAGAAAAATGAATCGCAGGACAAAGCTTTCTACATATATCCTCCCTTCTGTTCTGAACCTGCAGGCTCCCAGCAACTTGAGGTTCTGGAAGCATCGTGCTTAGCTGGGCTGGGACCAGGGCTTTCCCTGAAAGCAGCAGAAACATCCAGAAAGGGAGAGCTGGTGTGACCTCAGGTCACCTCCAGGCTCTCTCTCACCTCCCCTAGCCTGGTGGTGCAGGCTTCTGAGGCTTGCAAACATGCACGAGGGGTAGCGTTTGTCTGCTCCCCTTCCCTGGACCAGCAGGACTTCAACCATCGACTCCAAACATCACACAACGGAAACCCTGGCCCCGAACCCTATTCCCTAATCTTGCCTATAAGGCCACCACAAAACACACTGAACACCGGACTTAGGGGAGAGGCTTATTGTAAGGGGGACTGGGGGAAGAGGGCGAGAGAGAGAGAGAGAGAAAGAACGCACGTGTACAGGAAGCAAGTCCTGTTAAACCTTTGTGTGTGGCGGGGGATGGGGACATAGGAGCAGCGAATCCCATTAGGATGGGGGTGGAGCTGACACCGGTGGTTGGTGGTTGGGCCATCTGGTCACCCGGCTTCCAGCAATGGCGATGGAGGACTAGAGCCCTGGATGGTGATTGGGGCACAGATAGCGCCACAGACTGTGCCATTTTACTAATATCACCAGCACCTTGGTCTTCTGCTGTCTCCCAGTCTCTTCTCTCCTCTCCTCGTCAACCACTAAACCCAACCCCGGCTTTCCCTTGAGCACTAACAAGTCAGTGGACACACAAACGTGGGCAAGCGGGAAAGTCAGGTGCGGTTCATGTCGACCCAGCAGAACTACGGAAGTTACTCCATCACAGGCTTAGGGCACGTTAGGAACAATGCTAATGGGAATAATAATAATAATTGTCACTAAGTATTTATCATGCCCTTGTGCTTGATCACCTTTTTACAGTAATATTTCAATAAAGCCATAGAAAAATGGAAATAAAGTTTACTTTGGTGTCAAAAAATTTTACAATTCAATCATAGTGTTTTCAGAATGTAAATTTTCCATAGATTTTTTTTTTCGTCCCTCAGACAGTGGTATGGAATGAACCAGCTTTAGTTCCCCCAATTCATGCAAACGCGTGGGCCCCAAGTCTTCCGTTACCTGTGAATGGATGCAGGCTAAGGGTTGATGGCTTTGGGTGGTGGGGGGAGGCTTGATCCAATCATGGAGGGGTTTTCAGGCAATGATTGGATTGGGTTAGGTTGGAAGGAGAGACCCACAGGCGGACAATGGTGGTCTGTTCCCTGGGGTCTCTCTGCTTCCTCTACACCTGCTTGGCCACTGCCAGCCTTCATCTGAGTCCAGCCCGACGGGGCCGCCAGACCCGGGACCCATGTGCCGAGATAAACCTTGCCTCCAGAGCCGCTCCTCGTGGGTGTTTCCATTGAAGCAGCCACAGGCTGGCCGCTTCAGTTTACAACGCTCTCTGGGAAAGACAGGCACCGTCGCCCCTGAGTTTGGTGACTCTCACAAATTCCCCCTGCAGCCTCACTGCAACGGGCAAGTCAGGAGACCTGGCCCGCATTTGACAGAGGACAAACTCGATGCCGGGGTGGTGCTAACCGGCAAAGCCACGTGACAAATCTGCTCGAGGCCAAGGCCATCTGGCTCCACACCCTGCTGGCTCCCCTGTGACTGCCAGGGCCTGCAGTAGATGGGGGGCGGGGGGATGGGAGGGGAGGGAGATTGGGAAGATGTTGGGGTTTCCCTGTCACAGACTGAGAAGTGCCTATCCAGAGACATAAAGATCCCCTTGAGGATCTGAACCCAAGGCCCTATGGCTCTTGTCTGGGTCCTTTCTGTATCCATACTTAGGGGGCAGGCAGGTGCTTGGGGTCCAGGGTACTGACAGCAGGAAAGGAGAGGCCAAATCGTGGTCCCCATTGGAACCTACGGGTGGGGCCCCATCTCTCAGTCTTGCGCTCTGAATTCCTTCTGTCTGCTATTAACGCCGCTGTGTTAACCTGTTTCTGTCTGATATTTACCTGCCGTACAGTTTTGTCAGCCTCTCCTTCCAGCCTGCCCTAAACGGATGGGATTCAAGGCTGTCTCTCCTAGACTGCACGGAGCTAGGTGTAGCTGCTTTTGCCAGGACGAATAATTTGTGTTTGTTTTTGCCCTCTTATTTGAGAGACAGAGAAAGACCACCCACATGCTGGGTCTCTCCCTGCCAAGTACCTGCCACACCCAGACCTGGGTCACGCTGAAGCCAGGAGCTGGGAATTTAATCTTGGTATCCCACATGTGTTCGAGCCATCCCCCGCTGCCCCTCAGGGTGTGCGTTAGCAGGAAGTTGAGATCAGCTTGGAGCTGGGGTTGAACTGGATTCCAGTGTGGGATATGGGCCACCCACATAGCATCTTAATGACTGCACCAAGCGCCTACCCCAATCTGTGTTTATTTTATTGGTCAATTTAGTGCATGGACTGACACATTCACATTCATTTATAGCATTTTATTTTGTCTCCCGCACCTATTGTTTTCTCCTTTGGCATTCAGGTCCTCTCCCTGACCTCCCCTCTTCTCATTGCAATTCTGGAAATCCTAGATGACCACATTCTGCCAGGCAGAGAGAGAGAGAGAGAGAGAGAGAGAGAGATCTTCCATTCTCTGGCTCATTCCCCACGTGATGGCAATGGCTGAAACTGGGCTGGTCTGAAGCCAGGAGACAGAAACTTCTTCCGGGTCTCCCACATGGGTGCCGGGGCCTTGAGGACTTAAGCCACCTTCCACTGCTTTCGCAGGTGCACCAGCAGGGAGCTGGATCTGGGTCGGAAGTGGAGCCGACAGAACACAAACCAGCACCCATATGGGATTCCTGTGTCGCAGGCAGAGGCTTTATGCGATACGCCCCAATGCAGGCCCCAGAAGTATTTATTTATTTAAGAGGCACAGAGAAAGAGACAGACAGAGGGTTCCCCTCCACTGGTTCACTTACTCAAATGTCCAAAATGGCATAGTAGGTGGAGCCATTGCTTGCTACCCCGGCATCCCATATGGGCACTGGTTCCAGACCTGGCTGCTCCACTTCTGATCCAGCTCCCTGTCATGTGCCTGGAAAAGCAGCAGTAGATGGCTCGGCTGGTTGGGCTCCTGAACCCATGTGGGAGACCCAGAGGAAGCTCTGGACTGCGGGTTTCAGCCTGGCCCAGCCCTGGGCATTGCAGCCATTTAGGGAGTGAACCAGTGGATGGAAGATTCTCTCTCTCTCTCTCTCTCTCTCTCTCTCTCTCTCTCTAACTCTGACTTCCAAATACATAAATAAATCTTTAAGAAATGTATTGTTTTTCTTTTGGAGAGGCAGAGAGACACAGAGGGGGCTACCATCTACTGGTTCATTCCCAGCTCACAGCAGCCAGGATTGGGTCAGCAGAGGCTGTGTCAGGGAGCTCAACCAAGGTCTCCCACATGAGTGATAGGGACCCAGTTAGTTGAGCTATCACCTGCCTCCGAGGTCCACATTAACAAGAAGCTGGAGAGAGAAGCCAGGGATCACACCCAGATACTATGCTTTGCCATGCAAGCATCCAAACACTTGAGCTACATGCGTACCCGCATCTGTGAACTGCTAATCTGATAGTGGGTTAATATTTGAGTCACGTTTGAATGTTCCCACCTTCATGAGAGAACACCAATGCTGTCATGCTTTATTTCCATTTAATGAACTGTGAACTCTGCACGATCATTTTTATTTTCTTTTTCCTTTATTACATTCCTAGACACTTCCATTTTGACTCCATTTAGAATTTACTATAAGATATGAAGTAGAAATAAACTTTGCTTTTTTTACAAAAATACTTAGTCAGTTGTGGGTACATCAGATATCAAACTTGGAGAATGCCACCCTTATCATGGAATATTGTCACTTGGCTGTCTTCGTCACCTCGGGCTTCCATAGCAAACTCTCAAGAGTGGATTTGTTCAAACAACAGAAATGTGCTTTCTCACAAACTTCTGGAGGCTGAAGGCCCAAGACTGGGGCCAGCCTGAGCAGCCCCTGGTGAGGGCTCCCTTTCTTGGCTTGCAATGGTTGTGTTCTGTGTCCTCACAAAACAGAGACAGAGAGCTCCTTCCCTCGTCCTCTCCCTGTTCATCACAGGGAGCATAGGGTCCCCTCTCACATGACCTCATTTGACCTTAATTTCCTAAAAAAAAAAAAAAAAACACAAAAAAAACAAAACTCCAGGTGCGGTCACATTGAAGGCTAGACATTCCTGGTTTGAGTTTCGGAGGGACACCATTCAGTCCATAGCAACAATGATTTGGACAGAAGGCACAGCGAATCAAGTGACCAAATTCCTCATTTCATGACCAGCTCTGATCCCTGCCATGTGCAAGGAGACTCACTGGTTTTCCTTTTTCTTAATTTGCGCCAACCCAGCACTCCTTTAGATATTGGAGACTCATGGAGGAGCGATTGAGCCATATGTTTTTAGTGACCGTTTAGCCTTCAATTTTCTCAGAAACTATAAACAATATTGTTGTCAGCAAAGAATCTACCAATGAAGCCTGAGTTAGAGAGTCTGGTCTATACCCTCTGAAGGCTGGCCTGAGTTATTTTTCTTTTTAAAAAAATTTTATTCTTGAGCGGCAAGATGGCGGAATAGGAACGGAGCACACGATTAGTCTGGGGAACAGACAGGTTAATAAAAGTGGAGATACTGCATGGTCAAGGAAGAGTAGGGGAAGAAACAGCAGAGGAAACTCTTCTGGAACTAGTGATTCACAGTGGACCTGCGTGGAGAGCGTGGGAGCCCAAGTTCGGGACACCAGCGGCAGACTCAACGCACCAGCGCTGGAACGCGAGGTGAGCCGAACCTCAATAGCCCGAGACACTGGCAGGGAAGTGGAAAGAGGAGACTAGAGGGAACGAGGCTTGAAACTCCGTGGGGAAAAGTTCACCAGGCTAACTAGAAGAGAGAGAGGAAAAAAAAAAAGTGACCGATATGGACATGAGTTTCTCTCTCTCCGCTCACCCCTCAAAGGCTAGCAACACAAAGAGCAGGCGCCATTTTGGACATACGTCATAAGCAGGGCGACCTCAGGTCTGTACCGGCCCTGAGCCTAGCAGAAACACCTGACTCTGGGGGGAGGGGTGAAATAACAGGAGATTAGCATCTAACTTGGCAACCCAGTGGGAGACTGCAGGAGAATTGGAGCCCACACTGAGGGCAGCACAGATTCCCTGTGTGGTCCTTGGGAAAGAGCTTCCGATCTCTGGCTCCTGTGGGTATATCATTTGCCTGCTAACTACCTCCAATTACGTTCAGCTGTGCCGAATTACTTCCCTTTTGAATCAAAAAAAGAAAGAGAGATTTACCACGCCTAACCTGGGAGTGTCATCTTTGACACACCCTAAACCCTGAGGAACCAAACACAGCTCTCAGTCCACACTCATCTCAAGCCTCTAAGGCTCCACCGAAAGCAGACAGTCCACTTAATATAGAGCCATAGTGTAACAAGAAAAAACACCACAGTGAAGAAACCAAATATTTCCAACATGCCAAACAACAAACGCAAAAACCGAGGTAACAAGAACAAGGAAGACACTATGACGCCCACAAATGAAAAAGACACCCCAATTCAAGATTATGAAGATGATGAGATAGAAGAAATGCAAGAAGCAGATCTCAAAAAATTGATAAGAACATTAAGAAGTTCTCAAAAACAAATTCTTGAACTAAAGAAATCCTTAATAGACAAGATAGAAAATCTCTCTCGTGAAAATGAAATATTAAGGAGGAATCAAAATGAAATGAAACAACTAGTGGAACAAGAAACGGTGATAGTGACGAGAAATCATAATGAAATGAAGAATTCAATAGATCAAATGACAAACACATTAGAGAGCCTTAAAAACAGAATGGGCGAAGCAGAAGAGAGAATATCAGACTTAGAAGACAGAGAACAGGAAAGGAAACAGGCAAACCTAAGAAAAGAAGAAGAAATTAGAAATCTAAAAAATATTGTCGGGAATCTACAGGATACTATTAGAAAACACAACATTCGGGTTCAAGGAGTTCCTGAAGGCATGGAGAGGGAGAAAGGATTAGAAGGCATTTTCAGTGAGATACTAGCAGAAAATTTCCCAGGTTTGGAGAAGGACAGAGGCATCTTAGTACAGGAAGCTTATAGAACCCCTAATAAACATGACCAAAAGAGATCCTCACCACGACATGTTGTAATCAAACTCACCACAGTGAAACATAAAGAAAAGATCCTAAAATGTGCAAGAGAGAAACGTCAGATTACTCTCAGAGGATCTCCAATTAGACTCACAGCAGACTTCTCATCAGAAACCCTACAAGCTAGAAGGGAATGGCGAGACATAGCCCAGGTACTAAGAGAGAAAAACTGCCAGCCCAGAATATTATATCCTGCAAAGCTCTCATTTGTGAGTGAAGGTAAAATAAAGACTTTTCATAGCAAACAGAAACTGAAAGAATTTGTTGCCACTCATCCTGCCCTGCAAAAGATGCTTAAAGATGTCTTACACACAGAAACACAGAAACATGGTCACCAATATGAAAGAAGGTAAAGGAAGGAAACCTCACAGCAAAAGTTCACAGGAAGCTCAACTTCTCTTTGACATAGAATTAAACTCTGATGCTCTGTTAAAGGAATGTGTTACAGTAATCTATGATGTTCTCTTGATGTCTATTAAATTCTAATTGTTCAAAAACAGCTGAATTTTTATTAAGAGCTATGGGTTATTGAAATATGTGCTTATTTTCAAAGATTTGAATAATCACCTGTAACAATGATCAAATTTGGTCTATATTATGTCATGATTTTAAGGAATCTTATTTCAACCAGATATTTTGGATTTTGAGCCTTCTTGGCATTCTTGACAGGCATTCAAAAAATCAAAGTTTCAAACAATCTGGACTCTAAAATTTCCAGTAAATCTTGGACTTTGGTTTTTCCAGTTTGGGCCCAACTGAAAAAAATCAAAGGACCTATGTCTCTCATCTTATAGAGACACCGACTAATCAGGCTATTTGGATTATATTAGAAGTACTGTCAAGATGTGACGTGGTACCAAGTTTTAAGTTTCTATAATGGAAAATGCTATTAATACAAATGTTTGAGAATTAAAAAGGCTAATGATCTTGTGTTACTAGACATGATAGTTATCTTAATGAGAAAGCCCCAGAGGCCTAAAGGGTTAAATACTTGTAAAATCCTACAGGTGCTTTCAAAAATACTGTGAAGTAAGCAAGTGCCTCTTGTTGGCTGATGAGTTTATAATTTTAAACATGGCGACAAAGTCTTTTGTCATCCACAGTTATATATGATTTGCTGCTCATAAAGCTAAAGCGTTGTTGGTTCTGTGTTTAGCTGTCCTCCTATAGGTTCCTATGGACTTTTTCCAGCCACTTCTACTGTATTCAGTACTTTGGGATGGCTCTGTAAACAGATGAAGCCAATAATGTATTAACAGTACCAATTGAAAGTATGGTTAACTGAGGTTACTAAAAACAAAAAGCAATTCAAATCAATTGGCAATCTACAAAAAGAGTTAAAGATTTTAAAAGCTATTATTAAAATTGCTATATTGGTCTATTATGCTATGTTATATGTGTGTACATATTGTATGTCCACATGGGGAAATTTTATTAAGAGTTTTATTTTAAATGGCTTATAGATAAGATTGTCCATAAATTTAAGCTGCTAAAATCAATCAAAGATACATTTTAATTTGTGTGACCTGAATCTGTGTATCATATGTTTTAAACTTGTTGGTAGAAAGAAACTCAAAACATTTTATATGGTTGTGCTTAAGTTTACTGGTTAAACAAACTACACCATGTTAGATATTTAAGAGGTGTTTTCAAATACATGATTCTTAAAATTTATAGAAGGTATTGGACCTTCTGGTAAATGTTTTCTTAAGTTGTTATCTAATGGTTGAAACTGTTTGCTAAGTATTCATGTGATATTGCTATTGTCAGCAAGCGATCTAGGACTTGCTCCCTCATTTCTCTATTCTAAGCCCAATTTGTTCTTTCATTTCTCTATTCTCTTCAAGGTAGGAAACTAATTCTATTATGAAGGAATCTGTAGGACGCACAATTTAATCTTTAGACCTTATAAAAGAGATGACTAACATTTTTCTGTAATAGCATAGCCAAAATAAGAACTTAAATAATAATCTCATAGCTAGATTCACTTCGCCATCAGCAAAGTATACAGTAAGCAGAAAAAACCTCCTTTTCAGACAAAAGGGAAAGAAAGTTTTTAAGCGAGAATATAATTTTCCTCATGGGCATTGTCTACCTTAGAAAAATTACTACAGAACATGCCTGTGACTATAGACTTGTAGTTCAGGCCACCGAAGATTAGAGATGGGACTTGAGCACTCCCTTGACTTGCATCCTCTGGTCTGCTTTAACACAAACCAGGAGGAAAAGAAAGCTAGGCATCAGAAGCAATAGGTGGCAGGCCTATTAATGGCTGATCTGGACAGTGATCTGCCCTCAAGGAGACCCAACAGGCCAGTCCACTGCAGTGGCTTTCAATGTGGTAAGCCTGGGCTTCAGCAGAAGTCAGCTTGTGAAGAGCCCTGGCAGCTCTGCCAAGAGTTGGATCACTGGAAATGGACCTGCCCTGGAGTCGAAGGATGCCCAGGTCAGAGCCACAGATCTTATTGGCTCTAAGCTGAAAAGCCCTTCACTCAGCCCAACTTCCAAAGTGACCACTGCAGCTGAGGGGATGGTCCAGTAGGGTCAGCAACATTGCAGGCAGAACTGTAAATTTCTTGTTAGAGATGCCACCTGCCTTTACCTGGCCAGCTCTCCTCCCAGGCCAGCTAAGTAATGAAAGTCAACAGAGTGCCTTCCCCTAGGAGGTTCACACCTCCCTTAGTATATACCCCATGTGAAAAGATAGGTAGGTCTGGGCCTCTGAATTTACAAGGCCTAAAGCCCACCAGATTATTATCAAGCCCCTTCTGTCAGGTTCTATTTGCCTCTCAATCAGAAAACTTAATTGTAGCTTAGACAGCACCTTTCTTAGCTCCTCTAATAATGACTCTGTCCTTTGTTCTAGACCCTGTCTAGCACACTTGGACCTCATTCCTTTGTAATCATAACCTCTACTCTACCACCAATGGCTCTACTCCCAACCTGTGTGTACTGATGGTCCTCTTCCCCACTTAATGCTGTATAATTGTTCAAACCTGGTAAATGCCACTCTTAGGATCATTGGTTACTATCCTCACTCTGTCTTTTATGACCTTGTCTAAATATGATCAGAGTCGGCAAACTTGGAAGGCTTCCATAGCCTTGGCAACTCATGACGACAGCCTAGGGTGGTTACTGGCACCATAAACTAGAGTGTCAATTTGTTGGGTCAACAACAGGAGCCACCGTGCACTTGCCCCTCATGTGGGATCTCTGTCCTTAATGTGCTGTACATTGTGATTTAATGCTATAACTAGTACTCAAACAGTATGTTTCACTTTGTGTGTCTATGTGGGTGCAAACTGTTGAAACCTTTATACTAAATTGATCTTCTGTATATAAAGAGGATTGAAAATGAATCTTGATGCAAATGGAAGAGAAGAGGGAGCGGGAGAGGGGAGGGTTGCGGGTGGGAGGGAAGTTATGGGGGGGAAGCCATTGTAATCCATAAGCTGTACACTGGAAATTTATATTCATTAAATAAAAGTTAAAAAAAAAGAAAAAAAAATTTTATTCTTTTGAGAGGCAAAGGAACACACACAGAGATATGTAGTCAGAGACAGAGGGAGTCAGAGCCCTCCCATCTACTTGTTTGGGCTCCAAATGCCAACAATGGCCACAGTGGGGCCAGGCCAAAGACAGAATCTAAAAACTTAATCTGGGTTCCCCCCATGGACAGTAGAGACCTAACTACTTGAGCCATCACCTGTTGCCTGCCATGGTGTACCAACAGAAACCACAAAAGAGCTGGTGTAGCCATCCTAAAATCAGTCAAAATAGACTTTAACATAAAAACTGTTAAAAGAAACAAAGAAGGGCACTATGTAATGATTAAGGGATCAATTCAACAGGAAGATGTAACTATTATAAATGTATATGCACCTAATATGCACAGGGCACCTGGCTATTTAAAAGTAGTGTTAAGGGATCTAAAGGGAGACATAGACTCCAATACCATAGTAATGAAATATTTCAGTACCCAACTTTCAGCAATGGACAGATCAACCAGACAAAAAATCAGCAAGGAAACAGCAGAGTTCATTGACACTATAGACCAAATGGACCTAACAGATATATACAGAACTTTTCATCCTACAACTTCAAAATACACATTCTTCTCACCAGTGCATGGAACTTTCTCTAGGATTGACCACATGCTAGGCCATAAAGCAAGTCCCAGCAAATTAAAAAAAAAATGTAACCATAACCTGCATCTTTCTCGGACCACAATGGAATGAAGCTGGAAATCAGCAACTCGGGAATCTCTAGAATATATGCAAACACATGGAGACCGAACAACATGCTCCTGAATGAACAGTGGTCACTGGAGAAATCAAAAGAGAAATCAAAAAATTTCTGGAAATAAATGAAGATGACAATACAGCATATGAAAACTTATGGAATACAACAAAACCAGTGTTAAGAAGAAAGTTTATAGCAATTGTTGCCTACATCAAGAAATTGGACAGGCAACAAATAAATGAGCTACCAATGCATCTCAAGGATCTAGAGAAACAACAGCAAACCATACATAAAAGTACTAGGAGAAAAGAAATAGTTAAAATTAGAGAATAAATAAACAAAAATGAGTAAAAAAAATTACAAAAGATCAGCAAAATGAAGAGTTGGTTTTTTGAAAAAATAAACAAAATTGACACACCATTGGTCCAACTAACCAAAAAAAAAAAAAAAAAGGAGAAAGAAGACCCACATTAATTAAATTAGAGATAGAAACGATGTGTAATAACAGACACCACATAAATAAAAAGGATCATCAGAAATTACTACACAGAGCTGTATGCCAACAAACTGGGAAACCTAGAAGAAAGTTATAGATTCTTGGACACATACAACCTACCTAAATTGAGCCATGAAGACATAGAAAACCTAAACAGACCCATAACAAAGATGGAAATTGAATCAGTAATAAAGACCCTCCCAACAAAGTAAAGCCCAGAACTGGATGGCTTCACTGCTACCAGACATTTATAAAAGAACTAACTCCAATTCTACTCGAGTTATTCAAAATAACTGAAAGGGAGGGAGTCCTCCCAAATTCTTTCTATGAAGCCAGCATCACCTTAATTCCTAAACCTGAAAAAGATGCAGCAGGAAAAGAGAACTACAGACCAACTTCCCTGAAGAACATAGACGCAAAAATCCTCAACAAAATTCTAGCCAATTGAATCCAACAACATATCAGAAAAATCATTCACCTGGACCAAGTGGGATTTATCCCTGGCATGCAGGGATGATTCAACATTTGTAAATCAATCAATGCGATACATCACATTAACAAGCTAAAGAACAAAAATTGTGTGATTATCTCAATAGATATGCAGAGAATATTTTGCAGAGAAAGCATTTGATAAAATACAACACCCTTTCATGATGAAAACTCTAAGCAAATTGGGTACAGAAAGAACATTCCTTGGGACCGGCACTGTATCGTGGTGGGTGAAGCCGCCACCTGCAGTGCCAGCATCCCATATGGGTGCCGGTTCGAGTCTCAGCTATTCTACCTCCAGTCTAGCTCTCTGCTATGGTCTGGGAAAGCAGTAGAAGATGGCTCAAGGCCGGCGCCGTGGCTCAACAGGCTAATCCTCCGCCTTGCGGCGCCGGCACACCGGGTTGTAGTCCCGGTCGGGGCACCGATCCTGTCCCGGTTGCCCCTCTTCCAGGCCAGCTCTCTGCTGTGGCCAGGGAGTGCAGTGGAGGATGGCCCAAGTGCTTGGGCTCTGCACCCCATGGGAGACCAGGATAAGCACCTGGCTCCTGCCATCGGAACAGCGCGGTGCGCCGGCCGCAGCGCGCTACCGCGGCGGCCATTAGAGGGTGAACCAATGGCAAAGGAAGACCTTTCTCTCTGTCTCTCTCTCTCACTGTCCACTCTGCCTGTCAAAAAAAAAAAAAAAAAAAAAGATGGCTCAAGTGCTAGGGCCCCTGTACCCACTTGGGAGACCTGGAAGAAGCTCCTGTCTCCTGGCTTCAGAGTGGTGCAGCTTGGGCGATTGTGGCCATTTGGGGAGTGAACCAGCGGATGGAAGACCTCTCTGTCTCTCTGCCTCTCCTTCTCTTTCAGTGTAACTCTGACTTTTAAATAAATAAATCTTTAAAAAAAAGAAATAACATTCTTCAGCACAATCAAGGCAATTTATGACAAACACAGAGCCAGTGTCCTATTTAATGGGGAAAAATTGGAAGCATTCCCACTGAGATCCAGTACCAGACAAAGATGCCCACTCTCACCAATACCATTCAATATAGTCCTGGAAGTTTTATCCAGAGACATTAGGGAAGAAAAAGAAATCAAAAAGATACAAATTGGGAAGGAGGAATCAAACTATCCCTATTTGCAGATGACATACTTCTATATATAAGGGATCTAAAAGACTCCACTAAGAGACTATTGGAACGCACAGAAGAGTTTGGTAAAGAATCAGTACACAAAAATCAACAGCCTTTCTATACACAGACAATGCCATGGCTGAGAAAGAACTTCTAAGATCAATCTCATTCATAATAGCTACAAAAAAAAAAAAAGACAAATTTATTTGGGTGTGAAAAGTTTTGAAATCCATGCATACAAAGGTCTTTAAAAGGTTCATGGAAAAACTGTGCATGTATTTCAATATTTATTCGCATCAGAATAAACTTAGCCTTGCATTCCATTTTCCATGAAGTTAAAAAAGTTTTTGTGTATTTGATTTACGTGAGAGGTAGAGAGAGAGATAAAAAGCAAGAAAGAAAGAGAGAATGACCTCCCAATCAGTGGTTCACTCTCCAAATGTCTGCAAAAGGTAGGGCTGGATTAGGCCAAAGCGAGGAGCTGGGACCTCAATCCAGGTTTCCCATGGGGACGGCAGGGACCAAACTTCTTGAGCCATCATTTGCTGCTTCCCAGAGTATGCATCACTGGATGCAAATGGAATCTGGGGGCAGACCTAGGACTCAAACCCAGTCGCTCTGATACGGGATGCATTGTCCCAGCATCTTAACCACGAGACCAAATACCTGCCCCTCCTCATATCTCTAAAGTACACTTGCATGGCCTTCGATTGCTTTGTTTTCACCAGATTTATCTTAAACTCTGGCTCCACGTTGACAGACATGTAGAGAACCTCTTCTGCAATTATCTTCTCTGTTTCAGGTGTGGCTCACTGACGCTCTCTAGAGAATTTTGGCTTTGACCAAAGAGGAACAGAAAGAACGAAACAGAAAGAGACATGCTCTTAGGTACTGCCAGTATATACCGCCACTTCTTAACTCTGCCCAGTGCTGTGAACAGGCAGCAAACCCAATTCTCTCCCCCTTTCGTTCCTCCTTCAAGTCTTTAATTTTCTTTATTGGCACTCAACGTAAAGTAATTGTAGAGAGTTACAAATGCGTTTTAGGATGTTTCACTCTGCCAAATTTGCTTGCAAAGTTTGCTCCCACTGGAGGATAAAATGGAATACTCTTGACATTGCCAATATTCCTGACTGTAGGATCACTTAAGATATTACTGTCAGCTCAGAAATCCCTGCAAGTTGTTCCCCTCCGATTTGATACAGACCTTTGCCAATTCTCTCTCTATCTCTCTCTCTCTCTCTCTCTATCTCTATCTCTATCTCCCTCTTCCTCTCCCTCTCTCTCTCCCTCTTCCTCTCTCTCTCTCTCTCCCTCTCTCTCTCCCTCTCTCCCTCTCCCTCCCTCCCTCATCCTCTCCCTCTCTCTCTCTCTCTCACTCTCGCTCTCAATCTCTAATTCTTCATGCATTTCCATGCAACACACACATGCCAGCATGCACACCGTCCAGCAGTATTCACCTCCAAAAATAAAGTGACTTTTCTTCTCCAGGGAAATTGTAAAGCTGGAAATAAAGTTGCGGGTGAGGGTGGGGCGCGGATGGAAACACCCAGCCACATTGATTTCATTTGTCTGGCACGGCTTTGGGTTACAAGCAGTGCTTTCCGTAGTGTGGCCTGTGGGACCACCAGCCACCTTGTCCCAAGGGTGAAACCCACAGGCTGGCACAGGTGGGTGGCAGCAAGGCCCTCAGGGACCTATGCACAAGGGGTCTGTGCTCAGCTGTGTGGAGGGGTTTGTGAGGGGCCCGTACTGGTGTGGATGGAAAGTGTGGTCCACAGCGCCATTGTTCTGATGCGATCTTCCATAGCTGGATAGGAATAGACCCGCAAAAGAAGTGACAGGTGCGCTGCGGAGCTGGAGGGTGGGGGTGGGGATCTCGTCAGAGCTGGCTGCCACTGTGGGGGTGTGGGGACCAGGACACCCAGGCAGCGCAAGAAAACTACTTCCCAGGAGGGTCCCGTGTTCCGGAATCAGGGGTAGTCTCTGGAGACCCAAGTGTGCAAAGAGGGGAAGGCAAGAGCCAGAAGCCAGATGTGAGGGCTGTGTCTCCCCTTTGTCCCCGGAATGCCACGCCACACTGCGGGGGAGGGGAGGTCCTTGGGCAAAGCCACTCACCCTAGGCCTGGAGGGGCGGCGAAACCTGGGCTGCCCCCGTGTGGACCCTGCTCATCCTCTGGCTCATTTGAAGGCCAGTGAGCTGTAGCCCAGAGCTACCTGCTGCCCAGCCCCATGGACAATGCTTTATCTTCACCCCATGATGGGACCCTCACAAAGGCCCTGTTAGGAAACACGAGAGTCACCTCTACACGGATCAGCCAACCAGGAGCCACAACCCACTCAGGGCCACGCCGCCGCTGGGTGGCATCTCTTAGAGCCCATTCTCTCGGCCACGGGAGTTCGTGGTCTTCACGTTCACGCGGCTGACACATCTCCTCCAACGTGTCTTCGTGTGCCTTACCTCCTTTTAATCTTTCAAGCTCTGGAGAATTTCCTAATCCCTTCTCTCTCTCTTTTTCACATCATTTAAAGTGTGTGTCTATTTGTCTCTTAAATATTTGATTTCTTTTATTGTTTATTCTTCAATAATTCAGCCCTGACATAATTTGCTGTCTTTTAATGTCTCGGGCTTGGTTTCGAGCAGTAAGCACTTTGCCTGGCATGTAGCAAGAAACAAGTTGATATTTGTTGAATAATGAGTGAGCTGCTAGCCTCCCTGGTTTTGATTTGTTAATCTGCTTTGTAAATCTCCCTTTTAATTATTGATCCGCTTTTACTTTTTATTATTCATTCTGTAGTTTTGTGTTGGCATAATTAAAGAACTCTTAAGTTCTAAACTAGTGAGTTTATCCATTATGGCTGTTTTGATTTTCCCTTTAGTTACTAATGTGCTTTAAAATTTTAATTTTACCTGTCAAAGTCCTGATACATATTTCTTCTCCCCTTAATCTCTCTGTAGTTAACTTACAAATTCTTAGGTTTCTGTTTTTCTGAAATGCTCAGTATCTCTTTTACTTGTGTGGTCCTGCCATCTCTTCCTTGGATTTGCTTACCCGTGTTTCATCCAGATTTTCAATACTTGTGCTCCATAGGTGGCATTAAAGGTTATAATTTGGGAGAAGATGCAGGGGCAAAAATAAGCCCCTTGATACTCTCCTCCAGGAGCCAGGAGCTTCTTCCAGGTCTCCCACGTGGGTGCAGGTGCCCATGGACTTGAACCATCTTCCGCTGAATTCCCAGGCACATTTACAGGGAGCTGGATCAGAAATGGAGCAGTTGGGACTCGAATCTGCTTCCATATGGGATTCCAGCGCCACTGGCAGTGGCTATACCCACTACACTATGGCACCAGCCCTGAAGACAATTTTTGGGCTGGCACTGTGGCGCAGCAGGTTAATGCCCTGGCCTGAAGCACCAGCATCCCATATGGGCGCTGGTTCAAGATCTGGCTGCTCTACTTCCGATCCAGCTCTCTGCTATGGCCTGGGAAAGCAGTAGAAGATGGCCCAAGTCCTTGGGCCCCTGCACCCGTGTGGGAGACTCAGAAGAAGCTCCTGGCTCCTGGCTTCAGATCGGCACAGCTCCAGCCATTGTGGCCATCTGGGGAGTGAGCCATCAGATGGAAGATCTCTCTCTCTCTCTCTCTCTCTCTCTCTCTCTCTCTCTCTCTCTCTGCCTCTCCTCTCTCTGTGTAACTTTGACTTTCAAATAAATAAATAAATAAATCTTTAAAAAAAAGAATTTTTAGATTCACAGAAAAATCAACAGGAAAGATGCAGAGATTTTGCCTTTATATTTCTGCCCCCAACCGCGTGCGCGCGCACACACACACACACACACACGACATTCTCTATCATCAACACCTGCGCCATGTGATTCTCTTGTTACAGCAGATGTACCTACACTGACACATCACAATCACCCAGAGTCCATAGTTGCCATTAGGGTTCATTGTTGCTATTGCACATCCAATGGGCTTGGACTAGTATGTACTGGATAAATGAATCTGCCATTGTGGGTTCATACAGGGTCTCTTCACTCCCCTGAAAATTCTCCCCGCCCCGCCTCCTCACCAGTCTTCCCCACCTTCCCAATTCCCTGCAACCACAGATATTTGTATTGTCCACAGTCCTACCTTTTTCAAAAGGTCATATAATTGACAACACACAGTATGTACTCATTTCTTACTGTCTTCTTTTATTTGGCTGTGTGCTTTGAGGTTCTTTCAAGTTCTTTTGTTGCTTGATAGCTCATTTGTTCTTCGCACTAAGTGATAATGCACTGTTGGGTGTGCCATGGTTTATTTATCCATTCATTTATGGAAGGACATCTTGGTCCCTTCCAAGTTTTGGCACCTAAGAATGAAATGGCTCTAAACATCTATGTGCAGGTTTTTATGTGGACATGCTATAAACATCCAAAGTTGTGTGCACGTGTTTTTAACTCCTTTGGGTAAATACCAAGCAGTGCACTGGTTGGATCTTGTAGTGAAAGTATGTTTGGCTGCACCATTTTGCATACCCACTGGAAATGAGAGCTCCTACGGGGCCACATCCATGCCAGCATTGGGTATTGTCAGAGTTCTAGAATCTGGCAGTTCTAACTGTATCATGTTCTTTTAAGTTGCAATTCCATGATGACGTGTGGCCTTGGCATATGTCTTGTTGCCATCCATATATCTTCTTTGGTGAAGTGTTTTTGCCCACTTTTTAATCTAATTGCTTATTTTCTTACTGTTGAGTTGTAAGTATTCTCTGTATATTTTGGGAAATAATTCTTTGTAAGATATAGCTTTCTAAAATATTGTCTCCCCTTTTTGTGACTTGTCTTCTCATTCTTTTGACACTGTCTTTCTTAGAGGGCAGAAGCTTTTAATTTTTATGAAGTTTGACTTATCAATGATTTTTTTCACAGACTTGTGCCTTTGGTATTGTATCTAAAAGATCATCTAAATTTCTCCTATGTTATCTTCCAGCAATTTTACAGTTCTGAGTCCATATTTAGCTCTGTGACCCATTTTGAGTTCATTTTTATGAAGTATGTAAATCTGAGTCTAGATTAAACATTTTGCGCATGCACTTCCAGAATCCTCTATTGAAAGATCATCTTTGTTCCACTCTGTTTCCATGCCTCTTTGTCAAAGACCAGTTGATTCTATTTATGTGGGCCTTATTTCTAAGCTCTGCATCCCATCCTTTTGTTCTCTCTGCCTATTCTTGTGCTGATACCCCACTGTCTGTATTATTGCAACTGGATAGTAAATATGTTAACTAGAAAGTGTCAGTTTAATTTTGTTGCTTTCTTCAATATTGTGATGGTTATTTCAAGTCCTTTGGATTTCCATATAAACTTTAGAATCAGCTTGTAGATAGCCACAAAATAATTTGCTGGGATTTTGATAGAGATTACATTGAATCTATAGGTCAAGTTAGAAAGAACTGACACCTTGATTGAGCCTTCCTATCCATGAACATGGGACACATCTTCAGTAATTCTTTGACAGAGTTCACACATACATATATAATTACTGAGTTTTATACCTAGGCATTTCCTTTTTGGAAGGTGTTAATACATTTGTTTTAAATTTTAAATTACACTTGTTTATGGTTGATATATAGGAACAACAGTTGTCTTTCGTATCTAAGTCTTGTATCTTCAGCCTTTCTATAAGTACTGTGTTTGTTCTACACAGAGAATCATATCATCTGTGAACAGCTTTATTTCTTGATTCCTCATCGTTTTCCTTTCTTTTCCTTTTCTTGTCTTACTGCATTAGCTAGTACTCCCAGCACAATACTGGAAATTAGTGGCAAGAGAGAACATCCTTGTATTTATCTTGTTCTTAGCAGAAAAGCTTTGAATTCCTCACCATTAGGTGTGGTGCGAGTTGTAGGGTTTTTATAGACATTCCTCATCAAGGTGAGGAATTTTCCCCTGAAATCCTCATTTACTGAAAGTTTTCATTAAAAAACATGAATAGGTGTTGAATTTTGTCAAATGCTTTTCTGCGTCTGTTGATATGATCCTGTCATTTTTCTTTTTTTGCCTGCTGATGTGATAGATGGCACTAATAGATTTTTTAACTTTGAGCCAGCTTGTGCACCTGCAATAAATTCCACTTGGTCACAGTTTATAATTAATTTTATACATTGTTAGATTTGATTCACTAATATTTTGTTGAGGATTTTTGAATATATGCTCATGAGAGATATTGAATTTTTTTCTTAAATTATCTTTGTCTATGCTGGATATCGGGGTAATGCTGACCTCCCAGCATGATTTAGGAAGCACTCACTTGTCATCTATCTTCAAAAAGAGATTCTAGATAATTGATATAATGTATTTCCTAAAAGTTTGAGAGAATTCACAAGTGAATCTGCTGCTTTCTGTTTTGGAAGATCATTATCTATTTTTTTTTTTTAAATCTTGCATTTCTGCGGCCAGTGCTATGGCATAGTGGGTTAAGTTGCCGTCTATGGTGCTGGCATCCCATATCGGCACTGTTTTGAGTCCTGGCTGATGCATTTTCAATCCAGCTCCTTGTTAATGTGCTTGGGAAAGCAGCATATGGCCCAAATGCTTGGGTCCCTGCATCCACATGGGAGACTTTCCCTGAAGAAGCTCCTGGCTGAAGGTCCAGCTCCTGCTATTGTGGCCATCTGGGGAGTGAACCAGCAGATGGAATCTCTCTCTCTCTCTCTCTCTCTCTCTCTCTGACTCTACCTTTCAAATAAATAAATAAATCTTAAAAAAAAAAACTTGTGTTTCTATTATGTTTTCAAACTTATTTTTAGAATTGCATGTAACATACTCATATAGTCCAAAAAATCTTATTTATGGGATGGCATTGTAGGGCAGTGCTTTGGATATTCACATCCCATATGGGAGTGACAGTTTGAGTTTTGGCTACTCTGCTACCAGTTCCTTGCTGATGTCCTTGGGGGGCAGCCAATAATAGCCCAAGTGCTTGAATTCCTGCCACTCATTTAGGAGACCTAGTTGGAGTTCCAGGCTTCAGCCTGGCCTGGCCTTGGATCTTGTGGTCATTTGGAAGAGTGAACCAGTGGATAGAAGATGTTTTTTTCCTTTCTTTCTCTCTCTCGCTCTGCCTTTGAAACAAATAAATACATCTTTTTTAAAAACTATTCTTCATTATCGGTCTCTTCACTTTCAATGAGTAACCCACCCCTGTCCTTTTGGGAACCACTATGTCAACCTTGGAGATGTGAGTCTCCTTCCAGATCTATATCCCATTGACTTTTAGATGTTTTCAGTAGCTTATTTATAAACAAAACTTGACCTGTGCTTCTTAAGTATAAATGTGTATGATCATAATTCATCTAAAATTAATTTGGATTGAACAGAATTAAAAAGAAGGCAAGAGAATATGGCAGAAAAATAAGTATTGTATGATTGATACACATATGTTTATACTTTATAGCATAAAATGTACTCATTTATTTTGATTTTTAAAAATATCCTTGTGTGGCTGGCATTGTGGCATAGCTGGTAAAACCGCCACCTTTCAAGTGGACACCCCATAGGGGCACCAGTTCAAGTCCTGGCTGCTCCACTGCTGATCTAGCTCCCTGATAATGTGCCTGGGAAACAGCAGGAGATGGCTCAAGTACTTGGGGCCCTGTACACAAGTGGGAGACCCAGCTAAAGCTCCTGGCTTCAGGGTTTGGCCTTGCCAAGCCCAGGTCATTTCAGCCATTTGGGGAGTGAACCAGCAAATGGAAGATCTCTTTCCTCTCTCTCTATCTCTCTCTATTTCTCTCTGTAACTCTGACTTTCAAATAAATAAATAAATCTTTTAAAATATGTTTGTTCTTCTTTATATGTAGGAAACAAGAAACATCTGTGTGCTCCAAACATCAGTTTTGTTCCAAACACAGTGTTTTGTCTAAGTTTGTTTTAAATCTTTGTCACATTGTCAAGAATTATATACTACTATAATGTTAATGATTTTGTGACTATTTTAAAATTTGTATGAATGAACTTGAACATATTTTCCTTTCTTAAAAAATATTTATTTATTAATTTGAAAGGCAGAGTTAGAGAGGCAGAGGCAGAGAGAGAGAGAGAGAGACATTTTCCATCCACTGGTTCACTCCCCAAATGGCCACAATGGCCAGATCTGAGCTGATGTGAAGCCAGGAGCCAGGAGCTTCTTCCAGGTCTCCACACATGGGTGCAGGGACCTAAGGACTTGGGCCATCTTCCACTGCTTTCCCAGGTTGTAGCAGAGAGCTGGATCAGAAGTGGAGCAGCCAGGAGTTGAGCTGGTGCCTCTATGGGATGCAGGCAGCAGCTTTACGTGCTACACCACAGTGTTGGCTCCAAACATATTTTCATTTAATTATTGTTTTTAATCCTTGCCTATTTTCCTGCTCAACTACAATCATTCTCTGTTATTTGTTGAACTCTTTGTTTAGTGGAGCATTAATCAAAACTAATAAATAAACTATTAAATTGAAAATAGTCGGCCGGCGCCGTGGCTCAACAGGCTAATCCTCCGCCTTGCAGCGCCGGCACACTGGGTCCTAGTCCCGGTTGGAGTGCCAGATTCTGTCCCGGTTGCCCCTCTTCCAGGCCAGCTCTCTGCTGTGGCCAGGGAGTGCAGTGGAGGATGGCCCAAGTCCTTGGGCCCTGCACCCCATGGGAGACCAGGAGAAGCACCTGGCTCCGGCCATCGGATCAGCGCAGTGCGCTGGCAGCAGCACGCCAGCCGCGGCGGCCACTGGAGGGTGAACCAACGGCAAAAAGGAAGCCCTTTCTCTCTGTCTCTCTCTCTCTCTCTCACTATCCACTCTGCCTGTCAAAAAAAGAAGAAGAAGAAGGAGAAGAAGAAGAAGCAAGGCACCTTGCGTGTTATAACATCTGTCATGAGACAAGGAGACCCACCTTTGGACAAAGAGGGGGAGACAATCAGAGACAAATGGAGCTTGGTTCATATCATTCTGAAAACCCACCCTCCTTGGGGATTTCCAATACGCCAGCCAATGAAAATGCCTTGCTTTTTAAGACAGCTGAGTGTCTGGAAGCAGCCAGTCTGGAACTCTAGGTCAATGCAATAATGCACATGGAAATGTTTTCATAACCACAATCTCATATGCTTACAGGCAGCACCACACTCAGGTAAGAAGGAATTGAAGAGTTGATTGGACATGCCATCTTGTTGAGTGCTACCATGGCGTAATAGACGTAGACGCTGATTTGCTCCCAGGTGGTCTGACCTAACTCAGGAAGGAGCACTCAGTGCAGGCCAGGGGGCCCAGTGTCCCTTGAAGAGATGTCCTATGGGCTCTACGCAGAGATGAGACTCTGTCTTTGGCTAGAGGAGTCCAGTGATGTTCCTTTTCCCGGGAAACCTAGACTACCCCGTGACCTTTGTTTAATTCCATCATGAGCTTTCGTATTCAGAGTTGCATGAAATTTCATGCTTTGGAGAGTACAATCTCTCTGCTGCATTTTCTCTCCGTGTGGGGAAGGAACTCAGAATGTGTCACAGGAAACTTTTTCTCCAAGCCTTTACCATCTGTGTGTCACCCAACATATTCTAAGAGGAGAAATTGGGACAACCTTAAGCAGCAGTGCCCCAAACAGGCAGCCTGACAACCCCATACCAGCACCTCTGAACCTTCTAGATTTTTCCTGGAGCCAGCCAAGATTCCAGCTGGTTCATAGTTACTTTCAACATTATCAACAAGGTATCACCCCAAACAAAGGCCTTTCAAAAACAACAAAATCAATGGCTTGGCTACCAAGAGGCTAACAAAAATGGACACTGATAACCAAAAACGGTAATGCTTCTACCACGTGTATTTCTTGGAAACTCTGGCATGGGCATGTCAGATTTATAAGGACTATTAGGAAGAGAAAGCGCACTTTTTCATCCACATTCATAATTTATGCTAATGGCATTCATTTTCCATGCATGCACACCAAGGCAAGCAGGTGGAATTGTGTTAGTGGAATGGATACAGTCAGGGCATCACATACGTGGCATTTTTCTCTTTTGCAATTTCAAGTTTGTCACCTAAAACACAGAACTACTTCACAATGACTACACGTGCATGTTACATTGTGAAGATAATTGCTTTTACATTTCATCTGTTAATTGCTTGCATAGCCTTCTTTGTAGAATTCTTTCTAAACGAATTCCAAATGAGTTTTTAAAATCACCGCTTAGAATGAGCATTTAGCCTAGCAGTCATGATGCTCCTTGGGATGTCCACATGCCATATTGGAAGGCCTGGGTTCAAGTCTGGATCCTCTCTCAGTTCCAGCTTCCTGTTAATGTGCTTGGATCCTTGACCCATATGGGAGACCATGATTGAGCTCCTGACTCCTGGCTTCGATCTGACCCAGCCTGGCCATGGTGGGCATCCTGGAAGTGAACCAGATAGGAAATTTATCTCATTTTCTCTATCTCTCTCTCTAGTTCCCTTTCAAGTATGTAAATAAAATTTTTTAAAGCTATTACTTGGGATCCCTACATTCCATATCAGAGTACCCGAGTTTGAATTCAACTCTGCCACCCATTCCAGCTCCCTGCTAATGCAACAGTGATGGTGTAAGTGGCTGAGTCCTTGCCACTCACATGAGAGACCCAGATGGAGTTCCCAGCTCCTGGCTCTGGCCTGGCCCAGCCCTGGAGGCTGTAGATATTTGAGTGTGAACAAGGAATGGAAGATATCTCTCTCTCTCTCTCTCGCTCCTCTCTCTCTCGCTCGCTCTCTCTCGCTCTCTCGCTCTCTCTCGCTCGCTCTCTCTCTCCCTCTCTCTCTCACTCTCTCTCTCTCTCGCTCTCTCTCTCTCTCTCGCTCTCTCACTCTCTCTCGTTCTCTCTCTCTCTCTCTCTCTCTCCCTCTCATATAAATAAAAATAAAAATTCAATCAAATCGCCATGTACAATTAAGCTTGGTCTCCCACTTGGGTGCAGTCAGGAGATATTAGAATATTTTCCACACTCATATTTCTTAAACTCTGTGTGGGGAAAAGCAGAATTTTCCCCAGTCCATCACTAAACACACGTTTGGAGAAATATAACATAAAATGAATTATTAAAAAAATATAATGTAAAAATATGAAATAAGCCTTGGTTTTTAAAAGCCACAGTGCCAGCCCTTTTTTTTAGATTTAAGAGATATGAAATTACTCATTGTGTCTGATGGCTATGAAACTCCTAATATACTCTCAGTTCCTATATTTATCACAACACACACCAGGCACAAAGTATTTACAGACTCCGGCTCCCAGACCCCACGACCGGTAGCACTGTCCCTGATAGCTGATTGAAGAGCACACAGGGCTTCATGCTTTTTGTCAGGAGAATGCTAGCAGGTTCCTGAAAGTGTACTGTGCCTTTGTGCACACCGCACAAGTCCCTCGGGGCTGATAAGGACCCTCGATTCTGGGCTGCTAAGCAGGGATCCTGGACCAGCGAGCCTGCAGATCCTGGGGTCTGCCCCCAGCTCAGAGGTGGGTAAGCCTCTAAGGGTGGGAGCAAACCTCTGTAAGACCCTGACAGAGGAGCAGAAGTGAGGAATGGAGGGTCTCTGAGCTCTCTGAGCTGTCCACCTCCCCTGCCCACGGCCCTTGCTCACCGTCATCCCAGCCACGGCACCGGCCATCGGCAATTGTGTTCGGGCTCCCTGGGAGCCAGGCTCTGCTCAAATCCCCTGTGAGCCTTCCTCTTGCCACCCAGGGCACAGACAATCTTGCCCGCGTTACCTTCCCCAACACGCGCCCAGAAAACATGGTCATGTCAGAAATACTCAGAGCCGGTCTGAAGCGGCTCTTACCAGATACAGGTGGAACATTTTGAGCAGCGGCGGAAATAATACCTCCAACAGATCAAGACACGCCAAATATATTTGAACCCACGAGCTCCCACTGACACTTTCAGAAAGGGTTGGTTGGGACAAGTGCTTGACCTCGTGGTCAAGGTGCTGTGCCCTGTAGCTGGGTTCAATTCCCAGCTGCAGCTCCTGGCTCCAGCTTCCTACTAATGTGCACCCTGGGGGACAGCAGTGATGGTTCAAGGAGTTGGGTCCCTATGTGGGAGACTCACGATTGAGCTCTGGGCTCCTGGCTTTGGCATGGCCTGGTTTGGGTCGTTGCAAGCATTTGGTGAATGAACCAGCAGATGGGAGATGTCTCATCCTCAAATAAATTAAAAATAAACTCAATCCCCTTGTTCTTATCAATCTCCATCCCTTTGTCCCCATATCCCTAAAATCCCAGTTAGGAGAGGGAACAGAGTAAAAGTGTCTCAGTTCTCGTCTTACACAGGGAAGAGTCATGAGTTGACTCTGGGGACAGACGAGCCCACACCTGCTGTTTAATACACCGCATCTACATCCAAATGTCCGAATTGCCAGTACAAAAAAAAAAAAGGAGCAAAGTTGACTGACGTGACAGAACAGAAAAAGAACTAGGAGAGCCAGAAGCAAATTTGTCTTAGCGATACTGATTTTTTTAAAGGCCAAAATGAAATCTTCGCAGATAGAAATCCGCAGCATAATAAAATCCCAGTATTGTCAGGGATCCACGGAGGGTTCCATATTTTAAAATCTGTTTACCCAACATTCATTCAACAGGCGCTTGTGGGAGGGTCTGCCGTGTGCCCAAACAGGGTAACTGGTTTATCAGCTCCTCGCGCTCATGCATCCCTGGCTCCCTGCTCGCGCCCCTCTCCAGGTCTCCCCTTCACTGTCACTGTGGTGCTCTGAGATCAGCTCGCGTCTCCACTGTTTGCTTCTTGTGGGCGCTCAGCTCCCCAAGGCTGATGTCTGTCTTGTTCGTGTCTGCAGCCTCGGTGTGCAGCCCAGAACCCGACACCTAACAGCCGGCGTGTGCATTCCGTATTATAGACATCAGTTAAAAGTCCATGCAAGGGGCCCGCGCTGTGTCCCAGCAGGCTAAGCCTCTGCCTGCAGCACCAGCATCCCATATGATCGCTGGTTCATGGAGTCTCAGCTGCTCCTCTTCTGATCCAGCTCTCTGTTCATGGGCCTGGGAAAGCAATCGAAGGTTACCCAAGTGCTTGGGCCCCTGCATCCCCAGATTGGTCCAGCTCCAGCCATTGTGGCTGTTTGGGGAGTGAACCAGCAGATGGAAGACCTTTCTCTCTGTCTCTCCCTCTCTGTAGCTCTGTCTCTCAAATAGATAAATAAAA
Source organism: Lepus europaeus (assembly GCF_033115175.1). NCBI lineage: Eukaryota > Metazoa > Chordata > Mammalia > Lagomorpha > Leporidae > Lepus > Lepus europaeus. The sequence goes on from NC_084837.1 coordinate 108,255,742, forward strand.
TCTTTTTAAAAATAAAATAAAATAGGCCGGCGCCGTGGCTTAATAGGCTAATCCTCCGCTTTGCGGCGCCGGCACACCGGGTTCTAGTCCCGGTTGGGGCGCCGGATTCTATCCCGGTTGCCCCTCTTCCAGGCCAGCTCTCTGCTGTGGCCAGGGAGTGCAGTGGAGGATGGCCCAAGTGCTTGGGCCCTGCACCCCATGGGAGACCAGGAGAAGCGCCTGGCTCCTGGCTTCGGATCAGCAAGATGCGCTGTCTGCAGCGGCCAATGGAGGGTGAACCAACAGCAAAAAGGAAGACCTTTCTCTCTGTTTCTCTCTCTCTCACTATCCACTCTGCCTGTCTAAATAAATAAATAAATAAAAATTAAAAATAAAATAAAATAAAGTAAAATAAATAAGAAGGGTTATAGGGAAGTGTAGCTGCCCCAGTGTACTGTGGATCACCAAAACTTGCTCCCCACTGACCTGTGCTTTGGTTCCTGTTATGCCACCTCCTCTCTCCCTCCCTCTTCTGTTCCCAACCTCCAGCAATCCCTACTCTGCATTGACTTTAAGCTTCTGCATAAGAGAGAGGATAGAGTATTTGTCTTTCTAACTCACTGTTTTTGAACATACAAGAATCAGGAAAAGATTTAAGTATTTACCTCATCTTTGTCATACCAACTTTGCCACAGGATGGTCAAATAATGGGTGAAGGAAATATTTTTTGTATAGAATTACTTCAACTAATAAATATAGGAATGGTATCACTCATTTGCTTCCCCAAAAGTATTATCTCATCTTTGCCATACACAGTTTACTGCAGGATGGCCAAATAACAGATGAGTGAATTTTTTTTCTGGTATAGAATTATTTCAACTAATAAACACAGGAGTGATATCACCCATTTGCCACCCCGATGGAATATTAGCTGTAGGCAATGACCATTAATGGGAGTTTTTTTCTTGCCAAAAAAAAAAACAACACTGACATTTAGGAAGACAACTTAGGACAGGGAGCAGATGTGTAGAAATTTAAAAATGAAGGATTTAGGAAAGCTATGGTAAGCAAATACAAGTCAGACATAAAACACAGCAAGTTAAAGGCATAAGGGCAATGATGCTGATGTAATACCAGACAGAGGGTATCCACGGACGGGAGCGGACTGGGACAAGAAGACCTGTTCTGTCCTCCGAGGATCCACTTGCAAATGAAGCTGTGATGTTTGTCAGTCTCCGAGTCCAATGCCATGATGCCATCACTCTCAAGTCACCCCTCCCCGAGATGGCTCGCCAACCATCTTGCCCGGAGTCCTGGCTGTTGCTGGAGGTGGCTGGACCAGAGCTTGTTGCTTTCCTGTAGGCGAAGAATTTCTGCGGTGACATGGAGATGATGAGCAGTAAGCACACAAGCTTAGTGAGGAGAGCACACACGGTAGGCCAGCCACGCATCTCCGCCAAGAACCAGCAGCTCAGTCTGCACTCTGGGTAAACCCCCTACTTCTGCCCTGGGCAGAGGGCCTTCCTGCCATGATATTCATCAAATTCCTCCCGTGGGGCTCTAATCAGGGCAGTGCTATTGAGCCAGACAGCCCCACGGTGTCCCCTGGGGAGGGCTGGGGCCCAGCCACAAGGCTATGGGACACGGGCAAGAGTTTGGATGTACAAGACACACTTCTGCTTCCCTCCCCTCCTTCAACTGCAGCCCCGCTCACACAGGTGGGCTAATGTCCCCCTTCCTATCCACCAGTCGTCTCCCAGATTCCACAGCGCTGGTCACAGCATGACCAGTGTGTCTGGCTTTCCCTCGTTCATACCCAAGTGTTGGAGAAAACCCTCATTTTCTCCTCCAGTCACTGACAACAGGTGTCCAGCAAAGCATGCAGTTTTGATTTTTTTTTTAAAGATTAAGATTATCCTGGGTGGAGTGGATCCATCCATCCATCTTTGAATAATGTAACTCCGGGCTTCTTGGCTCCTGTGTTATTTTCCTGAAGGAAATAAGGACAGATTGTTGGATTTGCAACTCACTTCACCAGCCATGAGGCTACACAATTAGGTCAGGATACCCGGGCAATAAGTCAGAGTGTCAAGATGAGAAAGAAACCAAGATGTTAGATTCATTGCTGGGTGGGGGCAGGGTGGGAAGCTGGGTTTTCCTCCTCGAGGACAAATACTGCCTTTAGTAACGCCCACAAACAGAGTCCGCTTTGCATTATTGAAACAGGTGCACACATTAGGTATGGCCGAGGTATTGAACGGCAGTGGGAGACAGGCTACAGAAGCCTCGCCCTGGAAAGCAATAGAAAACGCCGTATGTAGGTTAGGTGCGAGTTCCATTTTCAACGGAGCCAAATCCAGAACAGTGGAAGAATCATGCTGGCCTTTTCATCTATTTCCTCCCTTCTGTTGATCCAAGTATCCCTGAGAGTTATTTCAAGAACCATGTTCACACATTGGCTGATTTTGTTTCTTTTTTTAAGCCTTCTAGAAGCGAAACCCAAGCTGTCGATTGCAGCCATGGAGATAAACAGAGATCTGAGAGCCAGCATTTTGAAGTCTTCTCCCCTTTCAACTATTTCGGCACGGGGTGAAGCCACCCTGACGATGCGGCGGAATCACCTGGGGAGCTTTTCAGAAACACCAGCTGCTCGGGCCATAGCTAAGGCCAATTAAATCTGATTCTTATGAGCTGGGCACCAGGCATGGGAGAAGTGGGTGCCTCCTGGCAGCTACATTGTCTGGGGACCCAGATTCCAGGCTATTTTTAGGTCATCTTTGTAAGCCTTTCCGGTGGGAGAGCTTTTGCTTCTTTTACAAATAGTAGCTCCTCTGACCTACACTGCGTCAGGAGCATGGTGACAATGAGCTCGTAAGAGGCAGAGCCACGGGTGCAAGCCAAGGGACCTGAGTTCCAGGACAAGCGAGATCTTCCTGCCCCAGGACCCTGTACCTGCCGCACCAGTGGCTTAAGCTCTCCACACAGGATTCTTGCAGAATGAATGGCCAAGTGCAAACCAGCCACTGACTGAGGAAGCATGGTGAAGGCTGCCCACAACAGCCCTGTCATTCTTCTGATGGGAGTCAGAGGATGGCCTGGAGTGATTCCTCTAATTAGATTTCAACCACAACGAAGACATCTGGAATTCGGGAGAAAACTGACAGCACCAAAAAGGAAGGTACACGTTAGCCTGTGGGCGTGAGAGGAGCTGAGGAACAGAGACTGGGGATTGTCAGCGTTGAAGGAAAGAAGAAACAGAAGCTGCCTTGGAAGTAGCCCAGCGCCAGCACATCCGAAGTTCTGTCCGAGTCTGATAACCTTGTGGGGGGATGGGAGCGTCCCAGGCCTCCCTAGGGCCTCTTCCCCACACTGGGTCAGGGTGCTGCTACATCCAATGACACTGTGCTGGCAAAGTCCCACAAGGAATAGTTCCTCCCTGAGATGCCACCAAGCCTGCCAGGTGCAATCTCTTCTCTAAACTGCACTGCCTTGCTTACTGCCACTCTGCCTCCCGTGTGGAATGATTTTCTTTCACAGAGACAACGACCTCTGATCCAGCCCTCTGCGGAAGCAAGAATGGCCCAAGTCATCTCATGGTCAGATCAGGGCTCCGTAACGTGTACGTTACCTCTTGTGACAAAGCCAGCCACACGAGCCACACCAGCCACACCAGCCACACGGCACTGTGAATCTCATTAAGGTTATGGATGTGTAGGGGCCAGCGTGGTGGTGTAGCAGGTACAGAATGAGTGCCAGTTCATGTCCCGGCTGCTCCACTTCCCATCCAGCTCTCTGCTGATGGCCTAGGAAAAGCAGTAGAAGATGGCCCAAGTCCTTGAGCTTTTGCACCCACGTGGGAGACCCAGAAGAAGCCCCTGGCTCCTGGAGTTGGCCTGATCCAGCCCTGGCCATTGTGAATCCGTGGATGGAAGATCTCTCTTTCTGGCTCTCCCCGTCTCTGTGTAACTCTGACTTTCAAATAGATAAATAAATCTTTAAAACAAAAAAGATTATGGATGTGGCAATTACCTGGATAGAACATCCACCACCTCACCCATTGTTTGCATTAATTCAGTTATCAGGAATGGCCAGTCAGAGAGAAGGTGTTTAGCATAAATGAATGCTTAGTCAAGGATGGAAGGTTTCTCCCCAGATGGAGGAGGCTGGTTCCCTGGGCCAGGAATTGCAGACTGACCCTCGGTCACACTGAAGAATCCTAAGATCGTAATACTCACGTGTGCAGGGGATGGTGAACCAAGGGCTTCTAAACGTTTCTCCATAAAATCGTGGAGAACTCTAGCAAAATGGACTTATGTAACTTTTCAAAACTCGAGAATTTAACCAAAGACTGGCAACAAGTTGAGTGTTTATTCAAGAACAACAACAACAAAAAAAAAAACGACATTTGAATCTTGATGAGAAGAGGAAGTTGTGTGATTTTTTTATAGAGATTTAATTTATCTATTTGAGAGGCAGAGTGACAAAGAGAGAAAAAGATTTTCCAACTACTGGTTCATTCCACAAATAACAGCTATAACAGCGAGGTCTACCAGGAGCCAGGAGCTCCATCCAGGTCTCCCACATGGGCGGCAGGGGTCCAAGCACTCTGGCCCTCTTCTGTTGCCCTTCCTAGGTGTGTTAGCAGGGAGCGGGATCAGAAACAAAGCAGCCAGGACTCAACCAGTGCTCCGGATGGGATGCTGGCATCCTAAGCAGCAGCCAACTCCCTCTGCCCCAACACAGGCTCCTGACTGATGCTTTAACTTGCTGTATCCCCATTGCTTCTCCTCAACTCCGTGGCACTCTTGAAAACCAACAGCCCAATCCCAGTGAAACCAAGGATCCAGAAGCCCCTGAGGGAGGTGGCTGAATGTTGAAGGCACCCCCAACATGCCCCCAGAGCCCTTGGCAAAGACAAGGAGGCTATTGACTGCGGGAACTTTACAAAATCGTTGTCTTATCATCACCTGACCACAGGCGATGATAACTGACCATATCTATTTAACAGAAAAGAAGGTAGTAATGTTTAGAGCAACAAGAACAAGAACAATTAAAACAGAAGAGGGGCCAGTGCTGTGGTGTAGCTGGTAAAGCCGCCGCCTGCAGTGCCCACATCCCATATGGGCGCTGGTTAGAGTTCCAGCTGCTCCACTTCTGATCCAACTTTCTGCTATGGCCTGGGAAAGCAGTAAAAGATGGCCCAAGCCCTTGGGCCCCTGTATCCACGTGGGAGACCTGGAAGAAGCTCCTGGCTTCTGGCTTCAGGTTGGCCCAGCTCCAGCCATTGCGGCCATCTGGGGAGTAAACCAGCGGATGGAAGACCTCTCTCTCTCTCTCTCTCTCTCTCTCTCTATATATATATATATATATATATATATATATATATATCTGTAACTCTGCCTTTCAAATAAATAAAATAAAATTTTTTTCAAAAAAGAAGAAAAATAGAAAACTGACAGCACAATGAACAAGTCACACCTTATCAGTAAGTAAATTAAATGCAAAGGGAATAAAAACTTCAGTAGCAGAAGAAATGAAATAGTAAATATCAGATTGAATATAAAAGAAATGGAGAATAGAAAAACAATCCAGAAAATCAACCAAACCGAATGTTAGTTCTTTGAAAAGATTGTAAAACGAAGGATTCTCTAAATAGAATAAAAGAAAAAAAGACTCAAATTATTAAGACAGAAGTAGGAGAAAGAACGTACTACAGACCTCACAGAAATAAATAGGATTACAAAGAAAGACTATAAACAATTGGTTACTAACAAATTTGATCATTTAGATGAAACGGACACATTTCTGGAAAAATGAAACTCCCAAAAATGATTACTCAAGAAGAAATAAAAAAATCTAAATAAATCAATTATAAATTAAGAGGTTGTGTTTGGACTTTAAAAATTCCCACAAAGAATAGGCAAGTTGCTTCATGAGTGAATTCTAACAACAGTTAAAAGAACACCAAACCTTTTGAAATTCCTCCAATAAAAGAGAGAGAGAGAGAGAAGAAAGAACACTTTTGACTTCATTCTCGGAGGTCGTTACTATCCTGGAACAATCATGAAAAGACACACAAGAAAATAAAACTCTTACATACAGAGACACAAAGATCCTCAACAAAACACGAACAAAACAAATCTGGCTGCCTGTAAAAAGATTTACCCCAGTGAGACTTCTCCAGGGTTCATAGCTCTGAAGACAACATGGTAAGATGCCCTGAGGGGTTAGATGAACTACCAGGCAGTTAGATCAGGCTCCTGTGAGAATAAGATAAGGGGGGGTGTCTCTTTAAGAGACTGCTCCTCCATAAAGCCGCTTTTAGCAAGACAGAAGTGCCCGCCCGTCCCACTGTGCAGTTTCTAGTTCTAGCGTCAGAATAGAGAGATGAAGTTCCCTAGCCCACTGCCTGCTGGCTTTTTTGTTTTATCTCGCACAGGTCAGACAGGCAGACAGGTCCGGCCTTAGGATGGGTTTTGTCCCCGCCCTCAGATTGATCGTTCTGGAATTGTCTTTCCTCAGGTCTTCTGCCACGTAGCCCGTCTCCTGTCTCCCGGAGGTTTCCGACTCCCTAAGTCTGGCTTTGCTCACTGCCTTGTCCACGTGGAGATTCCTCTTCTGTGTGAGACAAGACCTGAGCTCACCTTTGTCACTCTTCCCCCATGACAATGCTGGTACCCTGAGAACTGACCCACAGTTTCAATGCAATCCCCGTCAGAATCCCAGCTTACCATTGCTGCAAAAAGTGACAAGTTGAATATAGAACTCAATGAAAGTTCAAAGGACACAAATTAGTCAAAACGATTTGACAGTGCAAGAATACAAGTGCAGGAGTTATACTTCCATATTTTAAAATTTACTACAAGGCCAGGGCCATGGCTTAACAGGCTAATCCTCCGCCTTGCGGCGCTGGCACACCGGGTTCTAGTCCCGGTTGGGGTGCCGGATTCTGTCCCGGTTGCCCCTCTTCCAGGCCAGCTCTCTGCTATGGCCCGGGAAGGCAGTGGAGGATGGCCCAAGTCCTTGGGCCCTGCACCCGCATGGGAGACCAGGAGAAGCACCTGGCTCCTGCCTTCGGATCAGCACCGAAGCGCCGGCCGCAGCGGCCATTGGAGGGTGAACCAACGGCAAAGGAAGACCTTTCTCTCTGTCTCTCTCTCTCACTATCCACTCTGCCTGTCAAAAAAAAAAAAAAAATTACTACAAAGCTACATTAAATAAAACTGTTCCATTGCCATAAAAATAAACATATAAAATGGTAGGGTAGAATTGAGACTCTAGAAATATACTCTTAAGTTTATGGGAATTTGACTTTTGATAAGGTTGCCAAGACAGTCCGATGGAGAAAATGTCAGTATTTGCAAATCATATGTCTGATAACGGATTAGCATCCAGAATATATAAATAATACAACAAAGAAGTAATCCAACAAGTAGACAAAAGATTCAGATCAACATTTATCCAACACTAAAAAATATACAAGTGACTAATAAGCACACAAAAACATGCTTAACACCTACTAATCACTAGGGAAACACACATCAAAAAGCACAATGAGATACCACTTCACACCTGCTAGGATGGATAAAATAAAAAAATGGGGGGTGTGGGCATTGTAGCGCAATGGTTTAAGCCACCACCTGTGACGTCAGCATCCCATATAGGCGCTGCTTCAAGTTCCAACTGCTCTACTTCTGATCCAGCTTCCTGCTATTGGCCTGAGAAAAGCAGCCAAAGATGGCCCAAATGTTTGGGGCCCTGGCTTCTGGCTCCGGCCTGGCTCAGGTCTGGCCATTGTGACCATCTGGGCAGAGAACCAGTGGATTTAAGATCTCTCCGTCTCTGTCTCTCCCTCTCTGTCTATAACTCTGATTTTCAAATAAATAAGTAAAAATCTTAAAAAAATGGACAATAACAAATGTTGACAAGGATTGGAACCATCACGTTTTTTTGTGGGAGTGAAAAATGATGCAGTTATTTTGAAAAATGATTTGAAAATTTTTTTAGCAGTCAAATATAGAATTACCATAAGATCCAACAATTATAGTATATAAAAGAAAAATGTAAATATATGTGTTTGCAAAAACTGTCATATAGATGCTCATAGCAGCTTTAGTGTTAACAGCCAACAGGTGAGACAGCCATAGTGCCCGCTACCTGAAGGATGGCCTTAAAAAGAGTCGATCTGGGGGCCGGCGCTGTGGTGTAGTGGGTAAAGCCACCACCTGCACTGCCATCATCTCATAAAAGCACCGGTTTGAGTCCCAGCTGCTCCTCTTCCGATCCAGCTCTCTGCTATGGCCTGGGAAAGCAGTAGAAGATGGCCCAAGTCCTTGGGCCCCTGTACACACGTGGGAGACCCAGAAGAAGCTCTGGGCTCCTGGCTTCGCACTGGTGCAGCTCCGGCTGTTGCGGCCAACTGGGGAGTGAACCAGCTCTCTGACTCTCCCTTTCTCTCTGCCTCTGCCTCTCTGTAGCTCTGCCTTTCAAATAAATAAATAAATCTTTTTTTAAAAAAAAAAAGGTAAATTTGGGAGTATGTGAGTCATTTCTCAGTTTTCTTAAAAATGAAAAAAAATGTTGAGCAAGAAAGGCGTGATAAAATTTCATTTACATATATGAAGTTCAAAAGGCAAAGTAGAATGTCCAGGGACACTCCCCAGGAGATACAACTATAACAAAAAAAGCACTCGAAGTGATTGTTATGAAACCCCCTAGAATAATTGCTTCAGGGGTTAAGAAGAGGTTTGGAGGTGCCCCATGATGAAGACTACAGGGGAGCTGGCGAGACTTCATTCTCTTTGGCGTGGATCATGGTGACCCATGTTTTACGGTAACTCAACGAGGTGCACATTTGTGGAGTGTTCGTCCCCGTTATGTGCTCTATTCACAACAAACAGCCATTATAATTTACTAGCAAAAATCCATGAAGCCGAGACGCTACTATTTACTTAATCATTCCCATAATGTTGACGTTTCAATTGCTTCCAATCTGCCATCGTTCTTAACAACTCAGGCTTTGTACACAGATTCCCTCTACGTTTGGTTATTAACTTTGGGGAGACGTCCGTACTTGGGCACGCAACGTCAAAGGGTTCCAATATGTCACGGTTGAGGCTGTGAGTTTTCCCTTTCATGTGGTGCATGTGGTTTGTTTCAACCCAATGTTCCAATTTGCCAAGGCCTTCCTGAATTCTGATTCTGCCTTTGGGTATGCTAATTCTGCCCCGTCCTGCCTAGGTATTGCCGACTTCCTCTGGAGCGGGCTCGTCCACCAGTTCCTCCTGCGAATCCAGGCCAGGGCTGGGAGTTTGCTTCGGCTACCGCACAGCTGCCCGAACCAAAGAGCCACTCTCATAAGGAAGGGGTCCTGTTGCTGAGATGGGTGGATGGGCTCCAGGCAACCTCTACTCTGCAATGCAGTCTGGTTTTTTTGTTTTGTTTGTTTGTTTGTTTGTTTTTGTTTGTTTGTTTGTTTTTAATTTGAAAGGCAAAGTTACAGAGAGAGAGTGATCTTCCATCCGCTGCTTTCCCAGGTGCACTAGCAGGAGCTGCATCAGAAGTGGAGCAGAGGCCGGCGCTGTGGCACAGCGGATTAAAGCCGTGGCCTGCAGCACCGGCATCCCATATGGGCGCTGGTTCAAGACTCAGCTGCTCCACTTCTGATCCAGCTCTCTGCTATGGCGTGGGAGAGCAGTAGAAGATGGCCCAAGTCCTTGGGCCCCTGCACCTGTGGGGGAGACCCAGAGGAAGCTCCTGGCTCCTGGCTTCAGATCAGCTCAGCTCTGGCCATTGCAGCCATTTGGGGAGTGAACCAATAGATGGAAGACCTCTCTCTTCCTCTGTGTTTGCCGCTCAGTAATTCTGTCTTTCAAATAAATAAAATAAATCTTTTTAAAAAAAATAAGGGCAAGCAGGATGGCAAAACTGCTTCAAAGAACAATTCAAGGTGTGGAGATGGATGGCATTCATTCAGGAATGCTAAAGTGAACTTGCTAACAGTTATAAAACTACAGGAGAGCATTTCAAAAAGTCTGCGAAAAATAGAAATTAAAAGACAAACTTCTGTTGCTACAGAAAGACTTTGATGGGCATGGATACGAGGAGTCTGAAAAGGCCATGGAAATGCATATTATGGAAAGAAACCGTGCATGGAAGCTGGCACTGGGGCGCAGAGGGTGAAGCTGCTGCCTGCGATACCAGCATCCCATATAGGCATAGGTTCAAGTCCCAACTGCTCCACTTCCTTTGCAGCTCCCTGCTAATGCGCATGGGAAAGTAGAAGATGGCCCAAGTGCTTGGGCCCCTGCACCCATGTGGGAGGCCTGAAAGAAGCTCTCCCAGATTCTGGAGTCAGCCTGGCTCAACTCTGATCATTGTAGTCATTTAAAGAGTAAACCAGCGGCCTGCACTGTGGCACAGTAGGTTAATCCTCCGCCTGTGGTACTGGCATCCCATATGAGTGCCGGTTCTAGTCCCAGCTGCCCTTCTTCAAATCCAGCTCTCTGCCATGGCCTGGGAAAGCAATAGAAGATGACCCAAGTGCTTGGGCCCCTGTATCTCGTGGGAGACTGGGAGGAAGCACCTGGATCCTGGCTTTGGATTGGCACAGCTCTGGCCATTGCAGCCATCTAGGGAGTGAACCAATGGAAGGAAGATCTCTCTCTCTCTGTCTCTCCCTCTCACTGTCTGTAACTCTACCTCTCTAATAAATAAATAAAATCTTAAAAAAAAAAAAAGAGAGTAAACCAGCAATGGAAAATCTCTCACTTCTTCTTTCCATCTCTCCCTTTCTCTGTAATTCTGACTTTCAAACAAATAAATAAATCTTTAAAAAGTCAGTTTTTTTTTAAAAAATGCATGGATTTCAATAATGTTTCATACCAAAATAAACTTATCTTTAAATTCTGCTTTTCCAGAAATTTCAAAGTCCCTCATATAATGTCCCATGGAATGATGAACTTGTAACCTTTGGAATTATGTTTTTAGCAGGCAGACATCTACGAACCGCACGGTGTTAGCCATGATCCAGTCACTCTCACATGTATTCTGCTCCGTGATGAAACGATCCCCAGGGAGCGGAGTGCACGATGACGCTGCTGTGTGACAATGTCGGGGTGGGGGGGTGCTTGGTCATTTCTCTGCCCTGTTTCCACATGTGAGATCATTTCTCTAGCCCTACAATTCTCCCGTGGCCCTGAAAAATCACTGGGTCTATCACTATTTTGAAAAACTTTTTTCTAAGATTTATTTTATTTATTTGGAAGTCAGAGTTACAGGGAGAGAGAGAGAGAGAAAGAGAGAGAGAGAGAGATCTTCCATCTGCTGGTTCACTCCCTAAATGGCCATAAAGGCCGGGGCTGGGCCAGGCTGAAGTCAGGAGCTAGGAACTCCATCTGGGTCTCCCACATGGGTGCAGGAGCCCAAGGGCCTTCCTCTGTTGCTTACCCAGGTGCATCAGCAGGGAGCTGGCTCAGACATGGAACAGCTGGGACTTGAACCGGCATCTCTACGGAATGCCAGCCTTGCAGGCAGCGGCTTGATCCACTATACCACAGCGCCGGCTCCTATTTTGATGATGTTTTAAGACGAGGGTGGATTATGTGCTATGAAACCCAAGTGTGAAAATGTACTCTCTGCTCTTGCCAAGACCAACGCAGTTGCATATTTCATTATCTGAATGCTCACAGGTCAGTTACCCTGAAGCCATGGCTGTTTTGCAAGGCCTAAGAAACTTCCTGTCTCCAAGCATCCATGGGTAAGGCATGAACGAACCTCTGAGTGCCCCAAGATTTCTTTCAGATGCCTGCACTACGTGCACATGTGCGTATGTCTTGGGAAGGGAACGAAGTTCCATGACCTCAGAAAATGACCAGGGCCCTCAGGGCGAGTCTTTCCTCGGGGTCAGCTGCTGTATCCGAGGTTGCCTTTCCCTTGGCGTGTCTCATGGCCTTCTGTAGAATCACCGGTTATAAACCCTGCATCCCTCCTAGCCCCCAGCCCCAGACAACTGAATCCTCCTTCGGGGACACAGATACCACGGCACCCATTCTTTGCCCACACCTGCCCAAACAGTAAATGCCCAAAAAGCTGTCCTAGCCATGGCTGTATATATTGCAAAAACCCAAACCACTCATTTCTGCGGCTAATGAAGCCCTGCTCATATGTTAATGTCACTCCTCTTGGTCTCCACTGAGTTTGCAGGCTGTCTTTATTAGGAATCCAAACGTATCACTTACGTATCACCCTTACGTATCATTTACATTATGTGAATATGTGTTCAGCATAAGGCTATTATTCCAAGGTAACAACACTAATTGATGATAAAATTAGATTTCCTGTGTGTAAGCAATGAAATAAAAGTTCAAAATCCATCTGAAGGCAGGAACACTCTGCTTGTTGCAAGTGCAATTAGGCGTGCTGTCATTCCGTCAGTCCAAAACAGATACTTTATGCAAAGCCATTGAAGGCCACGTTCATTTTTTTTTTTTTAATTTGTTAGAGATACAGAGAAAAAGAGAGGGAGAATGCATTCCCATTCAGTGGTTCTTTCTCCCAAAAGCCCATACCAGCTGGGGCTGGGCTGGGGCCAAAGTTAGGAGCTGGGAACTCCACCCTGGTCTCCCACAGGAGTGGCAGGAACCCGATCATTTGAGCCATCAGCCCTGCCTCCCAGCGTCTGGGTTAGCAGAAAACTAGACTCAGGAGCCAGACCCAGAAAGCAAACCCTGATGACACAGGACACATGTGTCACCAGGAGGCTAGCCGCCCTCCCGTGCAGACAGCTTTGGATTCATTCCAGTTAAAGATTGGAGGTCCTGGTTGTAGGACGGATTGTGTCTGTAAGGAGCTGTGGATTTAAATACACCCCGAGATACTATTTTTGCCAGGATTCTTTTCTTTGCTAAAAAAGGAGGACTTGACAGGGGACAAAAAAATAAAGGATGGAAAGGCTAAAATGAATGAAAAGCAAGTGATGAACAGGTAATATTTCATAGTATAACAACAGTAGGCACCCTTTACTGATCATTAAGCAGGTGGCAAATATTTGCCATAAGCCTTACAGGAAATTTAATAAAGAAAGATCTCTCAAATGCTTGTTGTGTGGCAAGCACTGTCTCCTTTATCCTGGAAAATAAAATAAAAAGTTCATGCCCGTAGGGTGTTTATAGGCTCAAGAGAGGAGAGACCATAACAGAGAAATAAGTGCAAACACACACATACGTGTACAATTTTCACTTGACTTAAAGAAAACTGGCTAATGGACCAGAGAAATAATCGGGTTGGAGTGGGGAGGAAAGGCCTTTCTCGGAGGGCCTGGAAGACCTTCCTGGACTTGAGGGAGCAGCAAGTACCAAGGCAGTGAGGACGAGTGGGGTTGGCAGGTTGGAAAGACCCAGAGGGAAGCCAAGGGTCACGTTGGGTGAAGGGACGATGGGGAGAGAGCAAGAGGCTGTTTGGAAGCTTACGCAGGAGACCAGTGCGTCTGATTCATCTGCGAAGGCTCACACTGGGCTCCTGGGAACTGAACAGGATTGGAGCTGGGAGCCTGGCCAGGAGGCTGTAGGGTCAGTGCAGACAATGACGGTGCGGGGCACTGAGCTACCTGGGAGCTTGATGGGGAAGAGCAGGACTCCATTGGTATTTCTGAGGGGGAGTGATTAGCATCTGATGATGGATTCAATATGGGGTCTGAGATCAAGGTGGGAGCCACGAGGAATGGGAGGGCAGAACTGCCGCTTCTCTCGTCCCCCTGCTCATAATGCAAACATTGGCTCAAGACACCGAAAATTCCCTGTAACGGCCAAACAAATGTCCCAATCCAGTGCAAGCCATCTCTAACTTCTCGAAGAAGCAAAGGAAGCTGTCTGTGTGGGCTCTAACCACTTGGCAACTTTCCAGGGTTATCAAGCGTGGTTAGAAGTCACCTTAGACCCCAAGAGTGAAATGGAAGAGAATTCAAACCCTCTAAAGGGAAACTGGAGTGGCGATGTATGGGAGGCGGGGGCAGCAGGCAGAGCCTGGATCACTTATGTTCGCAGCCCATTTGGGAGCCTAGCTCTCCTGACTCCCTCATACCCCAGCAGGATCAGGACAGATGAGGAAACTTCTAGATCCCAGAGACCCACGCCTAGTGGAGGGACATTTTAGGGAGAGCCCAGTGCATTGACTTTCCTCTCTCTCTCTCTCTCTCTCTCTCTCTCTGCTGTTATCCACTGAGTCCGGGCACTCTCTGCTCACAATGGGTGTGTAGAAAGCTGGGACATAAACGAAGTCGAATACGGCAGGGGCCCACCTCCAAGGATGCACCCAGCCTCAGACTGAACATGGGCAGGCAAAACATCACGTATGAACTGAATAGGCACAGGATTTGATTTCTTGTCATTGTTCCCTAGACAACACAGTAGAACAACGAGTTACACAGTGTTCACATTGCACTGTGAATTATCAATAATCCAAAGCTGATGTAAGGTGTTCAGGGTCGTGTGCACATGTTCTAGGCAAGCAGTGTACCCTTATTCAGATGGCACGCAAACACCTGTGGGTTTTGGCATCCACAGGAAGTGCTGGAACTAATATCTCACAGGTACCAAAGGACAACTGTACACAGTACCCAACTTTTGTGGTCACAGTGGATATCTCTAGCCGATTACCAAAGCACAGATACAGATGGTTCGTTGGTGCCCAAACACAAAATGGAAACCGAAATTTCCAACCCATTTGGAGCACACAGTCTGACTTAAATGCAAACAGATATGAACTTAGCAAGTTTTTCCCAAAGATTATCCCAGGCAATGACTTCTATCATCATTGTACTGGTCTTCCGATTATTTAATTTGATTTTCCTAGATCCTTTATGAACAATTGCTGTTGGACGAGCGTTACATCTCTTGTGGGTCTTCTGTGGCTTTGGAGGTAAAACAAGACAATGAAAGGTGGCTGCTGCAGGGTAATTCAATCAGCATTCTCGTAACTGCACGTGTTTCTGTCTGATTTGCACGGAGGGAAATGTCTTAGGGCAGAAAGAGAGCCTTCCACATTGTAGTTCAATTTCCAGGCCTAATTACATTTGCTTAAACGCAGTGCATTTGTGATTTTATAAGGATGACGACGTTGTTGTGAAACAAAAATAAGGCTTTCCAAAACTTCTAAAGTTGCTTTTCTTTCCCAGAAATTGAGCTCCCACAAGATATAAGCATCCCATTTCTCCCATAAGAGATGAGATTATTTTTATCATATATTAAACAAAAGATTTAATGTGAAGTTGATAAATGGACATTACTCTCTTTTTAAGATTATGTGAAAATCAAAGTTCTAACAATTCTTAAATAAGGGCAATGGGATTTTTTTTTTAAATTCCCACTTCTCTCAGTTCTCCCAGGTATGCAACCTTACAATGTCTCCCTAAACCTATCAATAATGTAAAAAAAATGTTTATATCTAGTCAGCTTTTTATATGCTTTGCTTGCTTTTCCAGTCCTTTATTTTATCAAATTCTAGATTGAATTTGAAGTTCATTTTTGGATAAGAATTACAGCATCTTACATTTCCTCTATCTCTCTAGTTTCTTGCCTCCTGAACCTATTTACCGCATAAATTGCTTATTATATAAACAATTTATATCTTATATTTATACTTTATATAAAATTATATATTATATATAAACAATTTGTATTTTATATTTTATATAAATATAATATATTATATAAATTTTATTATATAAATTGTCTAATTAAACTATTCATAGTCAACTCTGAAATCAAACCCAACCTGTTAAACTCATAGAAAAAATTTTTTTAAAAATAACCACAATACTAAGCATATTCATAGTGGCTTACTTTTTACTATTTCTTGACCAGAAACTTAAAAAAAAAAAACATTTTGCATGGATTCAACTTGGGAGTGTTCACAATGACCCGCCTCCTCCCCACCCCCGGAGGAAGGCAGGATGATGTGCCCATTTGTCAGATGTGGAAGTGGAGGACAGCCAGATGGAGCTGACTGTGCCATGTCCCTGGCCAATGTGGAGGGAATTTCAGTTTTGAATACCAAGAGCAGAGAGAGACTCCTCAGCCTGAGCTGCAGCTGGGAACTGAGACAGAGGAGAGAGCCCAGGTCGGCACCATAACACATTAGCCAGTAGGTAGCTGAAGCGGCTGGTGAAAGGGAAACCGGTGGGCGGTCGTAGAGCGGCTACGGGGAGTCTTCATTCTGAGCAGCAGGTGCAGGGATTCCTGGGTCAAAGAGCCTGGTCAAAATGAACACAGATCTGATGCACGCCAAGGCAAAAAATTACAAGGACAAGCCAGCAGGTCCAAAGCCTCAAGAAAAAGTAGGAAAGGGATGGTTGCATTTATTCTAAAATTACCTCTGTACAAACTCTTCTTCAAGTTTCACTCCGTCCATAAAATTTTCTCTGGACACTTTGGCCTACAATACGGTTACTCCTCTGATCCCACAGAGCAGCCATTATCTCACACCGATGAACTGCATTATGAGTTACGCTTTGGTATTTTATTTATGTATTTCAAATGCCCCTTGTAGGTGCAAGGCGGGTTCAAGGATATGTGCTTAGTGTTATAAATTCACCCATCCCTTCCTTCTGCTCTGGTTTGGATGTCAGTTTAGGGGCCTCCCAAAGTCCTAGGGGTTAAAGGCCTGGTCCCTGGGGTGACACCCCTGGGAGGAAGTGGAGCGATTAGGAGGTGAGGCCTGGTGCGAGGTCTTTAGGTCACTGCGGACGGCCCTCAGAAGGTCTTTCCCACAAGAAGGTTGGTTATAATAGCCAAGCTGTGCCCAGCCACTCTCTCCCCTCAACAACCCATGCTGGGCCAAGCAAGAACTCACCTCCTTGCGATTGATTCAGCTCCAGCAGGAATCTCCCCAGGAGATGGAGGCTGGGGTCCTGCTTGCCCATCTCAAGGAGGAAAGGAGAGAAGCTGAACTAGAGTTCCGAGAGCGAGAAAGCCGGCAGAGGCCTCTCTGTGGTCTGACAGCTGACCCCAGTCCGATGAGGGACAACTCCCAGGGAATTGTACACAAAGACATGGGGGTAGTCAGCTTTCTGCTACTACAATGCAATACCAACATAAACCTCTTATGAGATGGACAGATGCTAATGGCAGATTATGGTGAGCCACAAAGCAGAGAGAACAGCTGGGCCCAGCTCAGGCCTTTCTAACAGCCTCCCCAAGACATCTGCCTCCTGCGAGCACCTGCCCAGTGACCTGAGGTCCTCTTCTCCTCACCAGACCCATCTCCTAAATGCCATATTGGATTAAGTCCCCACGCTCTCAGCACCATTCACCTGCGACTTTTGGGATTAAATGTCTATATGAATGTGGGGACCGAATCATATCCCACCTATGGTAACAACAATAGGATCTAACATATATCATCGTGACATCATATAGATTGTGCTATAGCTATGAGGATGAGCTACTACCAAATTTCAACATTCAATGTTGTTCCTTCCTAAAATGAAAAAAAAAATTAGAATCTAGATTATAGATGATTATTTATTACAACAAGGCTACATTCCCGTACCAGTAAAACTTGAATAACAATCTCACAAATATCAGTTTATTTGTTGGATGTCATGTCACTGTTTCATGCCTAGAGCTGCTCGTTACAAAAATTAGGAAATCAACGTGTCACACGTGAAGGAATGAAAAAGAGGAGGTGTTGCTTTTAGGTTACGCCACGGTCATAAACGTCTCGACTTAATGCCTCTATTTTATCCTACTAAAATAGGTCATATATTTTAATGAATATCTGAGAAGAATTACCCCAGGCGTGGAGTCTTTTCTGAGGGTTTGAGTCAGTTTTTCCATTTTAGCTTTCTAACGCACTGTTAAAGAGACAAACCCTTCCCTCCCAGATGAAACAATTATGAGGCCACAATGGATAAATTCACACCTCCTTCCATTCTAGCAAGGCAACCTCAGCTGAATCCCTACTGCCCTCTGTAGCTCTCCAAGGTGGGTTAGTGCCAGCAGGAAGAAGCCACCAGACTACTGCAGAACTGACGTCACAGAGGGTGATGGAGGGAACAGATGCAAACAGAAGGGGTCTCAATTTTCCGTGACCAGGGTGAAGCGTCTGGACTCGGAGACACAAGGCATCAGGAATCAACATGGTATGTTCTTGGTCTTGGTCGCGTTCTGAAACATGAAAGGAAACACGAGGAAGGACCCCGCTGAGATCACCCTGAGACTGAACAGCATAAGGAGAGGTCAAGGACCTCGCAGTTTCAGAGTCTCGGGTTACAGCTGGGAGCCAGATGCCCCGAGGAAAACGGCAGAATAGCAGAGAGAAACTTCCCTAGCCTTTCCCAGACTCTGCCGTAGCAGGGGTATAGGGTGACTCTATTTTTGAAATATCATCCTAGGAAATAAGGGCATAAGGATTAAATGGGACCCATGAATGCATTGGCTGACTCCCTTTCTTACTTAGCATGTGCACATCAAACTCCTTAATATTTTCATTCTTTTCCTACACAAAGTGTCTAAGAATTTTATTAACAGGTACCAGAAGTTGGTTGAATTTAAAAAAACATTGACTTGTAAATTTTATTTCAAATTAAAAATGAAATCCTTAAAAATCTTAACTTGCCCAGATATGAAACAATTTGAAAACATTTAAAGAGAAAAAACAGGCATTTGAAAAAAATGCTTTGTCATTACTGGAAAGAGCTGTCTGTGCATAAGAAATAATAATTTTTAAAAAATCCCAGGCTGCAGAGGGCACGCAGATCATTCTGGTCATCTGGTCAACGGGCAGAAGGCAAGCTCGTAAGGTCTTCAGCTCCAGTCTTCCCTCCTTTGCTTCTTGCTGGAACTTTCCATTCATTTCTTCTTGCTGAATGAGCAGACCAGATGGTGGCGTCTGCCCAGCCCAGCCCTGCTCAGTCTCAGGGAGCCGGCAAATTCTCAGCTGCTGGAGAGGCTGCTTTGTCCCTGTGCCTTCTCTCCTGGGCGTCTGCACCTGTAATCCAAGTGGCAGTGGTACCCACAGCGACTGTTGAGTTGACAACAAGAGAGGGCCCCTTCGGAACTGTTGCCTGTAACCCCAGTACGTACGCTGTCTTACTGGTCTACCTTGCTCTCCCGCGCCTGGCTGTCAGCGCTTCCCATTGCTTCTCCCTGTACAGGAGGGTTGGAATACTGTACAAGACCATGGAGTCTCTGTGTGCAGCATGGTGGGCCCCTCTGCCTGCAGTGGGGCTGGCACGATTGGGGCAGGTCCCCCCTTTTCCCCACTCCCACTAATCTGGGAATTCTGCTGGTCATTGGGTGGAGAACCCCTACGAGGTGGTGGCGTCTGTAAGGGTTTCACCTGCGGATGTGTTACTGCCTCGCACTGGAGCTCCACCAGGGTGTGTAGCGTTCGCTGCCTCTGCGCTGTTTTCTCTTTCAACAGCCCCAGTCTCTCCATCCCCAACACTGCGCACGATCTTCCTGGGGTTGCTCCTCTTTAGGGCAGTCTGTTCAATGTTTTCCTTGTTGTCACACCTGTAGATGAAATCATATTCATTTCTGGGGCTGGCGCTCTGGCTCAGCGGGTTAAAGCCCTGGCCTGCGGTGCCGGCATCCCATATGGGCACCGGTTCTAGTCCCGGCTGCTCCTCTTCCAGTCCAGCTCTCTGCTATGGCCTGGGATAGCAGTAGAGGATGGCCCAAGTCCTTGGGCCCCTGCACCCACGTGGGAGACTCAGAAGAAGCTCCTGGCTCCTGGCTTCAGATAGGTGCATCTCTGGCCATTGCGGCCATCTGGGGAGTGAACCAGCAGATGGAAGACCTCTCTCTCTGGCTCTACCTCTCTCTGTAACTATCAAATAAATAAAATAAAATATTTTAAAAAAAGAAATCATATTTATTTCTTACATGGAACCATTCAACTCTTCCCAAAGCCTTCTCTGCGATGGCTTTGTTGTCCCTGCCTGCAGGTGCCACCGACATGAGACGTCCTGCAGGGGCCACCACTCCCTGCACGGCTGCCTGCGGTGCCAGCATTGATGTGGTGTGGGCGCTGAGGGCAGAGACAACTGCTGGGTCTCGACCTCCCTACTCCTGGTTGTGGTGATGGTGACTTCCAGGGTGCAATGGCCAGGGGTGGGGCTGCCCAGGCCTTTCTGGAGTCCAGTGTCCATTCTGAATACCAATGCAGCTCCCTTAAATAATTTTGCAATGCAATGTCCTAAAGACACCGGATATCTAGAACTTGTCCTTAGCGTGTTAGTGGGCGTCTGGCTGCCATTACAAAATGCTACAGATCGGCCGGCGCCGTGGCTCAGTAGGCTAATCCTCCGCCTTGCGGCGCTGGCACACCGGGTTCTAGTCCCGGTCGGGGCACCGATCCTGTCCCGGTTGCCCCTCTTCCAGGCCAGCTCTCTGCTGTGGCCTGGGAAGGCAGTGGAGGATGGCCCAAGTGCTTGGGCCCTGCACCCCATGGGAGACCAGGAGAAGCACCTGGCTCCTGCCATCGGATCAGCGCGGTGCGCCGGCTGCAGCGGCCATTGGAGGGTGAACCAATGGCAAAAGGAAGACCTTTCTCTCTGTCTCCCTCTACTGTCCACTCTGCCTGTCAAAAATTTAAAAAAAAAAAAATGCTGCAGATCGGCTGCCTCCAACAACAGGAGGATATTGTCTCACCGTACTGGAGGCTAGAAGTTCATGATCAAGGGCCTTGCAGGTTTGATTTCCCACTAGGGGCTCTCTTCCTGGCTTGTAGCTGGCCTCCAGCTCCTGCGTTCTCTCACGCGCTTCCCTCTGGAGAGAGCACTCTAGTCTCTGCTCCTCCTATCCCAACACAGCTCCTACTGGATGATTACCCACCCATGAAGGCCTCATGCAAACTCCATGACCCCTGGAAAGGTCCTGTCTCCAAATACAGTCACGTGGTGGGGGCAGGGCTCCAATGTACGGCTTTGCTGGGAGAAGGCAGCAGGCCACTAACCACTGCAGTAAGCAGGAGAGACTTTGCCAGAATGCTTGACTATGACGTGTGTTCATGTATATGACTGCCACAGAAAGGCACGCGGGACTGGGCGGCTTCAGCACCATCGAGTTAAGCCCTGACAGGACACTTCTGGAAGCTGGAAGCCCTGGTTTCTTCTGGGTCTATGTGTTGTGCGTTCCTGGGATCCTCATTACAAGGACACAGGTCAGATTGGAGAGGGGTCCACGCCAGTAGCCTCATTTTTGCCTTAAACATAGTAGGGCAGGAACCTTCCCCCGGGGTAGTGCAGCCGTGGGTGGGCCTGGCTGTGGGGGCCTTCCGGCTGCAGCCTTGTTCTCCCCACTCTCACCACTCGGAGAATTCTGCTGGTAGCTGTCTCATTGGCTTGGTTGATGCTGGTTTCCCTTTTATTTTTATAAAGATTTATTTATTTTTTTACTTGAGAGTCAGAGTTACACAGAGAGAGGAGAGGCAGAGAGAGAGAGAGGTCTTCCATCCAATGGTTCACTCACCAATTGGCCGCATTGGCCGGAGCTGCGCAGACCCAAAGCCAGGAGCCAGGAGCTTCCCACGCGGGTGCAGGAGCCCAAGGACTTGGGCCATCTTCTACTGCTTTCCCAGGCCATAGCAGAGAGCTGGATGGGAAGTGGAGCAGCCAGGACTAGAACCAGTGCCCGTATGGGATGCCAGCACTGCAGGCCAAGGCTTTAACCCGCTGTGCCACAGCGCCAGCCCCGGTGCTGGTGTCCTATATCTCACCTCTTCAAAGGTCTCCCCTCCAAATACAGTCACATGCTAAGGGGTCAAGGGTTAGGATGTTGACATCTATCTTAGGGATGCGATTCAGCTCCTAACATGAAGTGAGATGCGATAGTGACAACCAGGCCACAGTATGTAACAATCCAGGATAAAACACCATATAAGCTGGCAGCACTCCATAATTTTTAAAAATATTTATTTATTTATTTGAAAGTCAGAGTTTCACAGAGAGAGAGAGAGAGAGAGAGAGCTTTTCCATCGCTGGTTCACTCCCCAATTGGCCACAATGGCCGAATCTGAAGCCAGGAGCCAAGAGCTTCTTCCAGGTCTCCCACACGTGTGCAGGGGCCAAGGACGTGGGACATCTTCTACTGCTTTCCCAGGCCATAGCAGAGAGCTGGATGGGAAGTGGAGCAGCCAGGACTCAAACCAGGGTCCATATGGGATGCCAGCACCACAGGTGGTAGCTTTACCTGCTACGCCACAGCTTGGGCCCTAGCACTCAAGATTTTAAGAAAGTACGCAGTTATCTGACTTACCCCAGGGCTTCCTTTTTTTCTTCCTTCATGATATCATGAGCTAAGCAATTTAAAAAGTCGCATTGTAGTAGGTAGCATATTAGCATCCAATGCTAATGTATGTGTACACTTCCCTTTGTTTGTATTTGATTCAAGAGCTTTTCAGTGCCTAAGCACATGGAGTAATTTTCATTATCAGTATGCTGTTGCTTCCACATTTAATTGCACTGTGCTGAGCCAACATGTCTTGTATGAAAACAATTATTTTTAATTACTTTAAATGCTCTGACGTTTACTTTATAGCATAGACTTAGCCAAATATTATAAGTGCTCCATGTGTATTTGAACAAAAGTTTTGTATCTTGATTGCTAGGGGCTGGTTTCCTATTCAGCTACTAAATCTAGTTTAGGGGCTGGCGCTGTGGTTCAGCGGGTTAACACCCTGGCCTGAAGTGCCGGCCTCCCATATGGGAGCCGGTTCGAGTCCCAGCTGTTCCTCTTCCAATCCAGCTCTCTGCTATGGCCTGGGAAAGCAGTGGAAGATGGCCCAAGTCCTTGGGCCCCTGCACCTGCATGGGAGACCCAGAAGAAGCTCCTGGATCCTGGCTTTGGATTGGCACAGCTCCGGCCGTTGCAGCCACCTGGGGAGTGAACCATCAGATAGAGGACCTCTCTCTCTCTCTCTCTCTCTCTCTCTCTCTCTCTGCCTCTCCTCTCTCTGTGTAACTCTTTCAAGTAAATAAACAAGTCTTAAAAAAATAAAAAATAATAAGCCTAGTTTATTATCTGTTTCGCCAAGCATTCCTATTTGTGTGATAAATGTGTGTGGGGTGTGTGTCTGTCTGTCTGTCTGCTCAGTCTACACTTACTGATTTGTGAAATTGCATAACACAATGAAGACTCTGTCACGTGTTCCTGTTCATCTCTGCTTTACACATCTTGATGTAGCTTTCAGTGTGTCCAGAATTCTCTCCCCCTGATGAAGTGGAGTTTTTATCATTATGTGGGAGTTTTCTACACTCACTGATACATTGGTCTCAAAATCCTTTTGCAGCAGCTTTTGCCTGGTTACTATTCCCCTGATGCAACTGTTTCCACCCGTTACTTATTACACCATTCTCCTTTCTCTGTCTCTTGTTGTCAGCCTACAGACACAGATCCGGCTTCTTTATAATCTTATTGCACAAAATGAGCCTTTTAACAAATGTGCCTTTTTTGTATTATCAACTATTTAATTAACCTTGAATTACTTTATCATTCTAAATGTATTTACTTATTTGAGAGGTGGGGAGAGGAAAAAGAGGGAGGGAGAGGGGGAGGGGGAGAGAGAGAGAGAGAGAGAGAGAGAGAGAGAGAAAGAGAGAGGAACACCTCCATGTCCTGGTTCACTGGCCAAAAGCCCACAGAGACTGCGGCTGGGCTGAGCCGGAAGGCAGGAACCAGGAACACAATCCAGGTCTCCCACGTGGCTGACAGGACCCCAGTTGCTTTTGAACCTTCACTGCTGGCTCCAAAAGTCCTCACCGGCAGGAAGCAGGAGTCGGGCCAGAGCTCCAGTGTGAGATACAAGCATCGCATCTCAACCACCAGGTTCCAAGTCTCTCTCCCTATTTTGCACTCTTCTAATACTTTTTTCCTTTCAGATCAATTGCACAAACCCACACTTATTCTTTAAGCTTTGGTCTACTAGTAGGAGATACGTACAGTATTTTTATTCTTTTAGGAGTTTTTGTCATTCTTCTTTCCAGAAATATCCTCCACTTATCTTGCTTGAGAAAAAAAAAAAAAAGAGTATTAGCAAAAAAGATTAAATGCTGGAGTGAAAAAAGCTGTACTGACTACAATAGAATCCACAGAGACTTCCAAGGATGAGGTGTGGACAGGTGTTTGGCATGATGGTGAAGATGTCACTTGGGACAGTCACATCCTGGTTCACTCCCCAGATGGCCGCAACGGCCGGAGCTGCACTGATCCGAAGCCAGGAGCCAGGAGCTTCTTCCAGGTCTCCGACGCGGGTGCAGGGGTTAAGCCTCCGTATCCTGTCTGCCACGTCTTACTGTGTCGCCTCTGCATAACGGCTTCCTACCTTGTCCAGTTTGCTCACTCTCTGCATTCCCACTGCTCTTCAATCCACTCCTTGAGCTCTCAGTTCATGCATTATATTTCTCTATATTTTTCACCACCATTTCATTCTTTTACAAAGAGCCCTGGTATGCTTCGTGCTTAAGATTCCTCTTGGATTTTTTTTTTTTAATATTCTACAGAGCTATTTTGCCTTTTATATCTGGACTTTTCCCATACTGAATTTAAATATACAATCTATTGTTTCTTCAAGTCCTTAGACCTACAGTAGTTGGTCGGAAAGCTTTGTTGGTGAGTTCATTTGGGCAGAATTTGTTCTCTGGGAGCCCCGAGGGCTCTGAGTGAGGAATCCTGTTCCCCCAGAGAGGGCTACCATTGGCTTCCGCCCTGGTGTCATTCAATGTTCGCAGCTGAATTTCCATGGCCCTGCAGGTCGTAAACATTCACGCTCATAGTTTTTCTGAGTGAAATTTCTCATTTTGCTTTTTGTTGTCTCTTCTGTTTGTTGTCTGTCTGTCCTGTTTGTGCTTCCAGCTCAGACTCTTGTAGAGATTCTTTTGGGGGATGCCCTGTGACAGCAGGTGTGAACTTTCTGAACCCACACTTTTAGGAGCAAATCTCCCTTTTGAGGGGTCCTGACTTGATGGAGAATCTCAAGTTCAGCTCTCCCTTCTCCTCGTGGAAGAGCCTGACCCTTTATCCCCCCATGTGGTCATCATTAGAGCCCTGGTTTTCTGAAATTAGCTATCTTTGGGGGAGATCCAACACTTGTGCTTTCACATTCTGTATTCAGTCCCTACTATTGTTGTATTCTATCCTCGCACTTTCTGGCAAGTTTAGCAATTTATGTGAAATACATCTGTTCTCATTTATCCACGAGGCAGCCATTTTGCAGTAGAAAGAATTGGCCAAATACCCAGACTACCCTATGGATGGAAGTATAAGTATTTTTTAAAAATTATTTATTTATTTATTTGAAAGTCAGAGATAAAGGTACACAGAGAGAGGAGAGGCAAAAAGAGACAGAGAGAGAGGTCTTCCATCTTCTGGTTCACTCCCCAATTGGCTGCAACGGCCGGAGCTGTGCCAATCCAAGGCCAGAAGCCAGGAGCTTCTTCCAGGTCTCCCATGTGGGTATAGGGGCCCAAGGACTTGGGCCATCTTCTACTGCTTTCCCAGGCCATAGCAGAGAGCTGGATTGGAAGTGGACTGCCGGGACTCGAACTGGTGCCCATATGGGAATGTTGGCACTGCAGGCGGCAGCTTTACCCACTACGCCACAGTGCTGGCCCCAAATATAAGTATTTTTAATGAAATTGAATATTAGACTTGAACAAATACATTTTATTCTGAGAAACATGTCCTTCCTCTTAATCAATCTACATTCATAACATTTATAGAAAAATTGCAATACCCAAAGGACGGTGCTAAGGGGTTCATGCATTTCTGTTTCATCTCATCTTCAAAACCACCCTGGGAGAGTGCAAAAGGGTGCTGAGTGGGACTTTATATGATCCCACCACTTCAGCCACAGCCAAAGCTGAGGACAACAGATGCACAATGGCAGCAATCAGGATCTCTAGCTCTTGCCAGAGACCAGCTGGGACAGCCCGCAGTGGCAGGACATGGAGAGAGGACCTAGCGGGACAAGCTGAGCCCCCACCAGTTTACACAGCAAGTGTGCTTGAGAGCTCACAGGCCAACGGGCAAACACAGAAATGCCCAGAAGGGTGGCCACAGTGAAAGGCCACCAGCTGGACAGTTCCTGCAGTCCAGGGAGCTTCAACAGGGAGAAGAAACATGGCTAGGAGCACGAGAGGATCTGTAGGAGATCAGCCAGTGTCTCAGTCTGTTCTCATTGCCCTGAGAACAATCCCACAGACTGGAGACTTATGAACAGCAGCTCTTTGTTCCTTGGAGCTCTGGGTCTGGACTCCCCGCCCCCCGACAAGGTACTGCTGTTTGGTGACAGGGCAGCGCCCACTTTCTCATGATGACGTCTTCTGGCTGTGTCCTCAGCAGGTGCAAGCAACAAGGCCACTTGTTTAAGGGCATCAGCCTCATCAGGAGGGCTCCACCCTCAGGATGTAATCACCCAAAGTCTGCATTTCATAATACCATCACCTTGGGAGTTAGGACTTCAGCATAGAAATTCAGAACAGGACGTGGCAGCCAGGAAGTCCACATCCCTTGCCAGTCAGGGTTCACATGGTGGTGACAATAGGACGTCCGTGAAGAACTCTTGGGGGGAGTCCCTGAAACGACCTGCAGGTGCAGCCTGCCCTGGCCTGGGGCATTGGCCATCAGAGAGAGCAATAAATGGCACCAAGGATGATGACACCCTCCTCTCTACCTTGCCTGCTTCTCCAATTCCCACAGCCTTAGAAGAGCGAGAAACAGCAGAACTACCAAATTTGAAAAAAAAAAAAAAAAAGAAGAAGAAGAAGAAGAAGAAGAGGACAAGGACAAGAAGGACGAGGAAGTAGAGAAGAGTCAGGCATAGGAGCGGTGGAAAATCCAACGGTGCCCTGCTTCTGTTCTGCAGGTGCAGGGGTCAAGGGTCAGCACAAGCTGAGAGGAGACAGAAGATCAAACACAGGCTTTAGTCTAGGTGATGCCTGTGGGCTATTTCCACCCAGCCTGAACGTGCACAAAACTTCGTGCTGTGAATATATTTTCAAACGCATCAAAAAGTGGAGAAGAGAGAACGATGCCCCGTGCATGCACCACCCAGCTTCAACAGTGATCAACATTCTGCTGGTTGTGTTCCGTCTTTTCTTCTTTTGTTTCTGGATTGTTTCAAAGCAAACTTCACATGCCAAATCACGTCACCATATCATCTCACATGCGCCCCTAATGGAGGTTGAGATTGGTGTTCAACGTACCCACAGTGCCATCGGAACACTGAACAACACAAAAAGTGTAGAGGTGATTTTTTGATACATCAGAGTGAGGCTGCTCCTGTGGTTGGAAGGGGACAGCTGCTTGAGTGTTCTGCCCAAGATTCCATCAGAAGACAGGAAGGGGCCACCTGCCTGAATGGTTTGTAGAACGTTGTCCCAGATTGTACCACGTTCAGCACAGCCAACAATTCAGCCTTTTGTGTTTGAGCACCGTGTAAATTCTGCACTTCTCATCGGTGGTCTGGTACCAAGCAAAAGGAGGCAGTTTTTGAATGTCAGCTATGGGAGTGTTCTTTATTGATCAGATTGGCCTTTCGGTCACAGTGACTGACACCACTCAATCAAACATCATGTTCAATTGGCACCTTGTTCTGGAGGACATTGTGTAATTCTTGTTCACTTACGTCGCTCATCTTTTTTTAAGCCTTGTTTTTTCTTTGTTCGTCTATAAAATGCAGTTAAAAGCTAGTATCTAACCAGATAGGGTATATCTATTATGTATACATAGGAACATAGTACATTGTTAGAGTATAATAAGCAGTCAATTCGTTCATTCATTCATTCTGCAACAAGTACTTTATTGATTATTTTTGACTTAGCAAGTACTGTGCCACAGGTTGGGAATTGTAGCATTGGGCAGGAACAGATCCAGCTCTGCCTTCAAGATGCTCCCTTCCAACAGAGATGAAAGAGAATGGATAAGGGGCCAGTGCTGTGGTGTAGCAATGCCGACATCCCATGTGGGCACCGGTTCTAGTCCCAGCTGCTCCACTTCCAATCCAGCTCTCTGCTATGGCCTGGGAAAGCAGTAGAAGATGGCCCAAGTCCTTGGGCCCCTGCACCCACTTGGGAGACCCAGACGAAGCTCCTGGCTCCTGGCTCCTGGCTTTGGATTGGCGCAGCTCTAGCCATTGCAACCAATTGGGGAGTGAACCAGTGGATGGAAGACCTCTCTCTCTCTCTGTCTCTCTCTCTCTCTCTCCGCCTCTCCTTTTCTCTGTGTGTAACTCTGACTTTCAAATAAATAAACAAATCTTTGGGGGAAAAAAAAGAGGATGGGTAAATCACACAATTAATTCTTGACCACAGCTGTGATGAGTTTGATAGACGAGGTGTTCACAACAGCATCACGGAGGTATCTGAACAGACCTGAAGGCCTGGGGTAGGGAGCTTCTCCAACACACCTGGATGTATGTTGGAGAGAACGCAATTTGGAATGTGCACACCTGCACACAGAGGACGAATACAAGACAGGCTTCCCCCTCCGGACTGGTGAGCTGGTAGATGTCCCAGGTGGTTGTCCAACTCAGAATAACCGTGAGATGTTCTCTTTCTGAGCTAGCACACCCGTATTCTCTGTAGACACTGGACACCATTGTGTGCAATTGTCTGTCAGAGGCTTCTGGGCCTCTGGGGTCCCTTAATCAGCAATTATTAAAAATGGCTCCACTGTTGGATCTCACTGGAGAGCAGATATTCATTTATGTCCTCTACAGTCCTCTGGGGTCTCTGCTGTTTTTTTCCCAAGGATAATTTGGTTATTCATGTTGATATGATAATCTCTGGTAATGGCTTTGATCCCAAATTATGTTTTTTAATCAAATTTAGCAGCTGGGGGGAAATAGAGAAGTGGAGGGCTAGCCTGTCTGTCATTGCTCATTTGGTCTGTCTTGGGCCTTCTGTAATAGGCCACGTGGTTCACAAAGGTGGACACAGAGCAGGAACCAGACCGAAAATTTCTGGCCAATAGCTCTGGGGAGAGGAAGCAGACAAAGCAGTCTAACACGGCATGATTTTATTTTGATGTGACAGCTAGGCACTGGATAGCGTGCACAGGAAGACTCTCACCCTGGAATGACACATGACAAAGAGACAAAGAGCTGTGTGATTAGCCAGGAAAAGACCAGCAGAGGCTCCCGCTTGTGTCAGGGAGCGTCTCCATGTGACAAATTGAACCATCAATTTCAGGAGTAAAGGCTCTGCTCTTTTTTTTTTGAAAGGCGGGGTTACAGAGAGAAGGCAGAGGTGATACAGATAGATTGAGATAGAGATAGATGGAGGTCTTCCATCCACTGGCTCACTCCCTCTATGGCTGTGATAGCCAGGTAAAAGAGAATGCCTAAGGTTGTGAACTTATTTATTTTCCTGCTTTTCCAACAGATATCTTTGGTTGTCTGACTACATGGCAAGGAGGGTTTTAACAAGTTGAGTAGGAATCCGTTTTGGGGCACTTTCCCAAATTTGTTTCAGGGACGGCAAGAGAACCACCCTCCCCACCCCGCAGAATCCCAAGGGTGGTGTGTTGACGTCACAGAGGTGCAGAGTCACGTGTCTGTAGCAGCCGCAGAGCTTAGCCCTTCCCCCTCCGAGGGGCTGGTGGGTGGGACTTGGGACAAGCAGGGCAGCTTCCCTGAGCTTGCGTTGCTCCTTGGGAACGGGGTGCTGTTTCTCTCAGCTCTCTGGTGCCATCTGGAGGTTTGTCGAGGGATCGGCAGCCAGTCTTCTAATTTCGGCAAAACAGGTCCAGGGGTGAAGCCAAGAGGATCCAGGGCATAAGCCAGCAGTGAACACTCCCAGTCTTCATCGTTAAAGGGAAGTGCGGAGCTGAGCAGATGACTTAAATAATTCGACCACACGTGGAAGCCGACAGCACCGCCTCCCATGTGTGGAGGACTGGATTGTGCACATGGGCCCTCTACACTGAAAGACGCCCGAGGCAAGTGTTCAGTGCTCCTCTTCAGCAACATCCGGGAGACGCAAGCTTAGGTTGCATGAACCCAAGTTCAAGAGTGAAAGGAACAGCAAGAAGTAGTCACCGAAGTTTAGATTAAGGACGTGAGGTCTGAAGACAAGCTTGCGCAGGTTCAAATGCCAGCTCCGCCACTCGGAAAATGTGTGACCTTCAACAACTTATATCCATCCTCGGCTCTCCACGTCCTTCATTCTGAAAGAACCTAGAGGGTTATTTTGGGAGCCAAATGGCAGAAGGCGTGTGAAAGTACTAGTACAAACCTCAAGATTTACCAGGTGGGGCCCCTCTAAGCACCCCATCCAGGACCTGAGAGATTGTGGGGTGTCCTTGCCTGGCTGGTAGGAGTAGCTGTATTCTGGCAATCAGAGCAAAGCTCGTGGCGCGAGTCCTTCCACAAAGGGCGGAGTGTTTGCTCGACCACACTCTGGGTGTGGAGTGGCATCAAGGCACCAGGTCAGGCTGGACTCCAGCAGATGGCTTGGCCTCTGAAAACAGACGGTCAGAGCACCCGTTCGCCGTCGGAGGTCCCACCAATGCGGTTCTGGTGGATTCATCCCAAGGGTCTTTGGTGGGATGGATGCTGGACAAGATCTGATCTCTTGCAAGGAGAATTCTTCTCCATGCTTCACGGTTGAGGTGGGGACATTGTACGGGAACATTTATAATTCACATGTATATGCAGAATCCCATCACAGATGCACATGTAAAAATGTCTGGGCACACACAGGGAGTAGCAGATGTGGGAAGCCATGGTCTCCAATATGTTGCCTGTGGAAGAGGTTAAAGGACACGCTACACAGGGCTTTTCCTGCATCATTTTTCCTAAATTTGCATGAACAAAAATGAACACAGGAAACATTCCTGTTATGCTACTCTGGCAAGATTAGTAATGCCCCATGATAATTATGCAACGTGTTATAGTTTGCGAAAAACACTCATATGTAGGAACAACCTCCTAAGGCTTTTGGTTTTTATACGTGTTGAATTCAACTATGCAAACACCTTGGGGAGCACTTGGCACATAGGTGATGCTGCACCTGTGTTTATTGTTATTATTACTATAATTAGAGGCAAGTGGTCTCTAGTTGTATTTTAGTATAAAAAGAATATTCCATAGACTGTGGCAAACTACTTATGTGATTTTAAAACATGCCCAGTATGAGATTTTTCTTATCAAGGTGCAAAGTAAATTTTTGCTTTGGGAAAATGAAGCTCCTGATGGCTAAGTTGTTTGTCCCATGATCAAATTTTTTTTAAATATTTATTTATTTATTTGAAAGGCAGTGTTACAGAGAGGAGGGGAGAGAGAGAGAGAGAGAGAGAAAACTATCTGCTTACTTCCCAAATGGCCACAACAACCATGACTGGGCCAGGGCCAAAGCCAAGAATCAGAAACTCCATTTGGGCATTTGGGTCTCCCATGTGTGTGCAGGGGCCCAAGCACTTGGGCCATCTTCCACTGATTTCCCAAGCACATTAGCAGGGAGCTGGATAGAAAGTGGAGCGGTGGGACTCGAACCGGATGCTGGCTTTGCAGGTGGCAGCCACCTATAATTGATTTCTGATCAACCATTCTCAACATAAAGAACTGAGATCTTAGGATAGCGACCATTTCTGGATTTGTTGAAGTGTGTTAAGTGTAAAAATAAGACACTACACCAAAAGGGTTTATGTTTTTCTCTAATCTTTGCTTTCAAGCATGAGTAATTACATCTCTCTTTTCCATCACTTAAGGATGTTCTAGGGCAAACCCCACCGAATTATGATCAAAGCAAAGTGAACTCCAATCTGTCCCAACCCCACGTCACGTCTCCTGCTCTCCTGGCCCAGCCGGGCTCCAGAGCAGAGAGCTGAGTGTGGAGGTTGCTGCCCTTTCCTGCTGCTTCCTTGGCCAGTGGACAATGAACTGGAGGAGAGGCACAGGGGTGTTTGTTCACCTAGAGTTCTTACAGGGCTCTCACCGCAAACACACCCTGTGTAAGTGGTTGGCTGTTGGGGGTGGCGGGGGGGAGGGACATCTGCATTCTTCAGGAGACTCCATAGCAACTTCTTCACTTGCATTTTCTATGCTTGGGAGGTCACCCCAGCTCACCTCCTCCATAAGCCCCCTCCCCAGCTCCTATGCCCAGAGAGACGGCCTCATTCCTGCACTTCCTGGGCCTGACCTACAGCACCATCAAGGCCAATGGCGCCTACCCCTCCCCTGGTGTGCACTTGCAGGGCAGGGAATCTTGCCCCTTGGGGAGTGAAGAGTCCTCCAGCAGAGTACCTCTGTCTGCCCTTCTCACTCCTCTCCCCTGGGCTGAAATGGACAGAGAGGGCACCAAGAGGCCAGCTCATTGTCCACGCCCACGTCCAGCCAAGGGCTCAGTCGCCCACACTGCTCCTCACTTGCACAGACAACAGTGAGTGTCCACCTCTCCGTGAAGTCACCCAGGAGTGCTTCTTGTTTTGCCTGGGCAGTGGCAGAGAATAAGAAAGCATAGCTCGGGGCTTCAGCTCCAAAGGGCCCCCCTCTCATTCTGATTCTCATTCTTTTCTTTTCTTTTCTTTTTTAACAGAGTGGACAGTGAGAGAGAGAGACAGAGAGAAAGGTCTTCCTTTACCAAGTTTGTTCACCCTCCAATGGCCACTGCGGCCGGCGCACCATGCTGATCCAAAGCCAGGAGCCAGGTGCTTCTCCTGGTCTCCCATGTGGGTGCAGAGCCCAAGGACTTGGGCCATCCTCCACTGTACTCCCGGGCCACAGCAGAGAGCTGGCCTGGAAGAGGAGCGACCAGGGACAGAATCCGGCGCCCCGACCAGGACGAGAACCCGGTGTATCGGCACTGTAGGAGGAGGATTAGCCTATTGAGCCACGGCTCCGACTTTATTCTCATTCTTGCACAAGTTGCCTGGTATCCAGGCAAGTTCTTCCATCTCTCATGGGTGCCATTTGGGTCCTAAAAACTCTTAAAGGTTCTTCCCTTGTTTTAAAAACCTTCTTCCCTTGGCAGCCCAGGCTGGTTCAACAGGAAAGAGCAGAAACTTATCACTTATCCTTGTTGCCAATTTCTTGGCATGTCAAAGAGTTTGTGGAAAAATGGAATCTGAAGATAAGTTGATTTTGGTGCAAAAACTTCTTGAAATCCATGCATAGTTTGTTTTGTAGTATGCATTTTACATGAACTTTTCCCACACCTCTCCTATCTTCTATAGGCCTGATTTGATTGTGTTAAAAGTGTTTTAAAGTTAAAAGTTTTTTAAATTTTTGTGAACACTAGATCATGATGAGGTTCTCTGTTTTTGGCAAATCACTGCTTTTTAAGTCAACAACAGAAAGGAGTCAATAAACAAGCATCCATCTTCTAGAAAATGGAATACCCCACCTCAGATGGGCCTGTTAGGCAGTGCACCAGGCTAGGACAAGGAAAGAACAAGCAGTTCCTCTAGTCCTTTATCTGCA
The DNA here is from genome assembly GCF_033115175.1 of Lepus europaeus. NCBI lineage: Eukaryota > Metazoa > Chordata > Mammalia > Lagomorpha > Leporidae > Lepus > Lepus europaeus. The sequence goes on from NC_084837.1 coordinate 108,289,141, forward strand.
TTTCTTGGATAATTTAAAGATTTACTTATGGATTTGAAAAGCAGAATTACAGAGAGGGAGATGCAGAGAGAGAGAAAGATCCTCTACCTGCTGGTTCACTCCCCAAACGGCCGCATGGCCAGGGCTGGGCCAGGCTGAAGCCAGGAGCCTGAATCTCCATCTAGGTCTCCCACATGGACAGAAGGGTCCCAAACACTAGGGCCGTCAACTGCTGCTTCCTCAGGCTCATGAGCAGAGGGCTGGATCAGAAGTGGAGCAACCAGGACTCGAATGGTTGCTCTGATGTGGGATGCTGGTGTCTGCTGCACTACGCCAAACCCCATTTTGGAAAATTTTAAAGTAATGGTGTTTGTTTGAATGCATGAATTGTGATGTGATGTCTAATAGGATAATCTACAAATCGCAATGACTGGTCGGTTACTTTCCCACATACAATATTTGTCAGTGACTCTGTGGCTAGCCCGACAAGCTCCTTAGTGTTGGCATAACATGTGCATCTTTTTCCTATGAGCAGTGCCTTCACAATGAGCTCTGTAATTTTAATCTTTTTCTTCTCCTCCCCCTCCTTCTTTGTTCATAAACTTTTCATTTTTGAATAATTTACAGAAAAATCAAGGAAGCAGTAGAGCTCCTACATACATCACAGTCTCCTCTGCTTGTAACATCTTACATTGATAGGGTGCAGTTTTCAGAATTAATGAACCCATGTGGATACATTTTTATAAACATGTACTACACTTTATTATGATTTCCTTAATTTCTTACCCAAAGTCCCTTTTTTCTGCCAGGATCCCACCCAGAGTCCCATGCATTTCATACTTGTGTGGCCTTTTCTAGGATGTGGGTCTCCGATTTTGCACTTTCCAGGAATACTGGTCAGTATTTTGTAGGCTATTCATCCACAGGAACTTACCTAATGTTTTTCTCATGATTAGCCTTAGATTAGGTACGGGGAGGAAGATGAGAGGTGAAGTGTCATCATCATCACCTTCAAGTCATATGAAAGGCACACACCAGGAATGTGGCTGACCGTGGCAGAAGATGACCTCGAACACTGGCTGCAAAGGGGGCTGCCGGGCTTGTTCACGGGGATTTGCTCCTTCCTCTCCACTTCCAGTACTGAGCTCTCAGGAAGGAGATCCCTCTGCACAGCCCACACTTAGGAGTAAGGAGCTACACTCACTTTCCCTGAGTGCAAAATGTCTGCGTTCATCAGAGTTCTACAGAGCACCAGAACCTATAGACAGGTAGATAGATAGATAGATAGATAGATAGATAGATAGATAGATAGATAGACAGACAGGTAGATAGATAGATAGACAGGTAGATAGATAGATAGATAGATAGATAGATAGATAGATAGATAGATAGATAGATAGATAGATTAGATAGATAGATGATTGATAGATAGGTAGGTAGATAGATAGATAATAGATAGATAGAGCATTATCACATGTGCTTATGGAGGCTGGTAAGTCAAGATTCTGCACGGTGGGTGGGCGGGCTCAAGACCTGTGAGAGACAACGGTCCAGATGAGGTTCAGCGACATCATGTTGATCTTTCTGCTCTGTGTAGGCTTCAAAGGACTGGGCACAACCTGCCCACACCGTGGGAGACAAGCTTCTTTACGCAAAGTCCACTGGTTTAAATGTGAACCTCATCCCAAAGCATCCTCCGAGTTGACACAAGATATTAACCATCACATGTCTATACCAGTTATTTAGAATTCTGCACTAGAAATGTAGCTAATCTCATCTACCCATTTATTTAATCATTGTCTAACAACAGCATGGACGTGGGTCTGTTTATTTTATACTTTGAGTTCTAATCCAGTGCTACCTTGATTATCTTGTTACTCAGATTGTCCCGTCTTTGGCCATTGGGAACATTCAGTGGGTTTTCATGTCCCTGGATGTGACTCCACTTCTGTGCTTGTTAAACTCCTTCTTATTTCCAGCACTATTGAGATGTTGCACGATCACCTTGCATGATTGCTCCCCCAGCTCCAGAATCATGCATTTCTATGAGGGGCCCTGATTCCTTCTGTTGGAGAATGATATTAGAAATCAAGGGTCTAAGAGCCAGCTGTCCTTGCTACTACCTGATTGTTGTTACTTCTGGTTCCTCTCAGCTGACAAACCAGATAAATGCATACATGTATAATAGTCCATGTTTATGCACATGTCTCTTCTATGTTCATGAGGGTACTTCAGACAGTTAGTGGAAAATAGAATTGAAAATGAAGTTTATTCTGTGTAATACTTTTTAAAATCTATGCATAGGAGGAATGTTCAAAACATTCATTGAAAATGTGTATCGGGGACGGTGCTATGGCATAGTAGGTTAAGTTTCTGCCTGTGGCACCAGCATCCCATATGGGCACCAGTTCAAGTCCTGGCTGCTCCACTTCTCATCCAGCTCTCTGCTAATGTTCCAGGAAAGCAGTGGAGGATGGTCCAAGCCCTCGGGCCCCTGCACCCACATGGGAGACCCAGAAGAAGCTCCTGGCTTTGTATCAGTGCAGCTCCGGCCATGACAGCCATTTGGGAGATGATCCAGCAGCTGGAAGACCTCTCTCTCTCTATCTCTCCCTCCCTCACTCTTTGTAACTCTGCCTCTCAAATAAATAAATAAATCTTAAAAAAAATAAAAGAAGTATCTTAGTCAAGGCTTGTTCTTAACTAGATCTTAAAAAAGAGAGAGAAAATGTGAATCATGGAAAACTATGGGTGGAGATCTGCTGAGTTCTGACCGATGTACACACCCATGTATCCAGCACCAAGGCAGAGCAAGTCCTTCATCTCACAAAGTTCCCAGGGCCATGGGCCTCTGTGCTGCCAAGCCTCCCAACCCGATGGCTGTCCACATAGGTTAGTCTCAACCCAGAGAGGTAAGAATGCAAATCACGACCAATAGAACACAAACGACACAGGACCCTGGTAGCCCGTTGACTGTGACACTTCAATGTGGTTCTTGGAGCGGAGCTACAACCTCTATCACATTACAGTTCAGAATGCATAAAGTTTTAAACATAATTAACATTACAATGCGAATGTATCAAACGTGTGCATAGGATTACTTCATTCCTTTTAAGCTATAAAACCATCAGACTATACTTGGGCCACTTGATAGACCATGGGCAATTTGTACTCACATTTTTTAAAAAGATTTATTTATTTATTTATTTGAAAGGCAGAGCTACAGAGAGAGAGGGGGAGAGAGAGAGAGAGTTCTTTCATCCGCTGGCTCACCCCTCAGTTGGCTGCAATGGCCAGAGCTGAGCTCGTCTGAAGCCAGGAGCCAGGAGCCTCCTCTGGGTCTCCCACATGGGTACAGATGCCCAAGGACCTGGGCCATCCTCCACTGCCCTTCCAGGCCACAGCAGAGAGTGGTATCAGAAGTGGAACAGCCAGGACTCGAACCTGTGCCCACATGGGACACTAGCACTGCAGGTAGCGGCCCCACCTGCCACACCAGAGCTGGCCCCTTCACATTTTGAGCAATGTAGACCAAAGAGAGCTTTTGATTTAAATATTTAATGGCATTGAGTCTGAATTGAATAGATAATAATGGAGGAGGGAGTCTTTCTGTGTGAGAAGAGCCATAACATTTAGCAGGCAGATGCCAAGGTGGTTTGAGAACTGGGCAGGGAGTTAGTCTAGTGCAATTAACTCAAACCTCAGTGTGGCTAAGACACTCTCTTCTAGGCACATGAGTAGCCTTTATCCCTAAAGAGGGTGACTCCGTGTGTGGTAGGGCCCAAGGTTCTGAAGCCTGAACAAACATCCCAGAATATTCTGATGCAAGTGTTCCATTGAGGTCACAAATATTGCCTTAGTTTTGCTTGAAAACTTCTCTTAATCTGAAGAATCTGATTCCATATGCTTCACTGATGACTTCCCCATAACTGGAGCTGCTCTGTCTGACGGAAGACGAGGGGGCAGCTAGAAGCTTCTAACCGCTGTTTCCTTACTTGATGAGGCATTGAACTCGCTGGTCTTCAAAACCCTTTCTCATTTCAAGAATCTGCTCATTCATTATTGCATGGTTGACGAGCATTTCTTACCTTGGATCTCTGCTACGTCTGGAAAGAAATCAGGTGACACATGGAGACGCTGCTGTCCCCCCTTGGAGCAATCTGGCGCTGCGTAGTGCCTGGGCACCAGAGCAAGAGAGGGAGGAGAGGGAGCACAGGGGAGGAGCTTGCTTCTCAGGACAGCTGCAAAGGCAGACATAACCGGGGTGAGAATGAGCCATGGTGTTGTGGGCAATGGAGCCCCCAGAAGGGCTTATTGTGGGCTCTTCCCTCCACACAGGAAGGAACACAACGGTGTGCAGGGAAGCAGGGCTTATCCAACGCTCAGGAGATGAAGCAAGCAAGTTGGAAAGAAAGAATGAACAAAAAGCCAAAACACAAAAATGACCCCCTCAACAGGGATCGGGCCATCCTTTCATACTATTGAGAGGCATAGGGAGCGGTGTCTGAGATGGGGCTTCATTGAATATTCAAAAGGGGTGGAGCTTGGGGGTGGGGCTTGAGTGCTGCTCATTTCCAGGCTTTCTTGATCTATAGCTGAAGTGTTGTGGCATCATTTGCAAGATGGGAGTGGAAATGCCAACCAGGATAATTTTATGATAATGATATTCTAATGGTCTAAAGCTCATTGTGGGGACACATCCTGAAGTCATATTGGATAATTACAGTCAGCTCTGGTTGTAAGTTTGCAACACTGCGGAACTTGTGGTTTCTGCTACATGGAAAGCTGGGCAGAGCTTGGTGGTGCACTGAAGACAGGTGTGGGCTCTGAAGACAGGTGAGAGGCTCTGATGGTGCACAGAAAGCATGGAGAATTTGAATGGTGCGCAGAAAGGGGGTTTGGACGGTGCAGATCAGATTGTCATATGAACTGGGCCGGCCCGTCACGTTGGGGCCAGCAGCAGCTGCTGTGCCAGCTGGCCAGGGCTCCCCCACAAGCCAGGAGGAGCTGCCCCACGGCAGGCTGCCAGTGCAGGAGCCATCGCGTGTGGGTCACGTGGTGTGCAGGCTGCCTGGGAGTGTCGTGTAGCAGGTGGACTGGAGCTGTCATACTCTGCTGCTGTGTGGGTTGGCTGGGCAGTGAAACTCAGCTTCTCTCTCTAGTTATAACTCTTCCCACGTCCTCTCCCCTCTCACAGAGTCTCATCCCTGAATCTTAATAGGAAGTTGAGGGAGGAAGGTCCATCTTCTGTAACCTATGCAGTGTCCAGGCATCATCCCTGCAAAGCAGGGAGGGGAAAAAATCCCCCGTTGACTGAATTGCTGTTTGAGGAGCTACAGATCTGCCACCAGTCATTGGCGACGGCTGGAATGCCTGCATGCCCATCGTTTTGGCATGAAACTGTTGAATTCTGGATGAGACAAACTTGACAGCTAGGAAGGGCATAATTGGGCAAAGGAGGAACAAGAAGGACAAAAGTAAGAGCCGTGCACAGGAGGGAGAGTGCTTTTTACTCTTCCCAGTCTATGGGACTTGACATGTCCCTTACCGAAGTCTTAGAATCCCTTGAGTTGTTTAAAAATCACTTGGCATCTATTTCCATGAGCTCACTGCTGTTGACGTAATGCGACTGTGACAGGTCTCATTAGGCACTGCACATGCTCCACCTTGCCCTGGGAGCAGGTGTTCTAGGATCAGTTGGTTGTCCATGACCACTTCAGCCAGGGAATCCAGACACTTGCATAGTTACTGTGGAGACTGGCCAGTGGTCTGGGCTAAGACGCCCAAGCCAATAGACACATTCCTTATATCAGTTTCATTACACCATTAACATTCCTTCCAATTAGGGTGGAGAAGCTTATCAGGGGCTTTTCCTGCCAGTAGTGGTTTTCTAAGAAAAGTAGGAGCAGTGGAAAAAGCATGTGAGCTGGCAGGTGCAACCCCGTCTAGGGAGAAGAGTATGCGGCAGCAGCAATTTTCCTTTTTGAATATAAAGTTGAGAGTCTCAACTGGCTCCCAAGCATAGAGAGAATTATCCTCTGGGTGCACCTGTGAGGATTCAGGGCATGGATGCACCCAGCTAGGGATTCTGAGCCAGTTGTTCCCCTGTCAGAACACCCATTCCTCTCCAGCCTTGTCTCTACCACCATTCAACACCTGAAATGCTAAGCTCAGTGGCTCGTTCATGGGAGTTTGGGGGCCCCTGGCCAGTTTCTTGATTTCCTCTGAACATCTGGGGCTGGCTGATTGGCAAGGTCAGTACTAAGTAAGATCCGCCCTTCATGAGTGCTAGGACCCATGTTGGTATACTTCCCTAAGGTCTCCACCAGCCATTCCTTGAGTAAGGCTCGATTCTCTTCCTTATACCATATGACTTCCCTGACTTTGTCATAATTTACAAGCTTCGGTGTACACTCCCTCATCCCAGCCAGTAGACCATATGGTCTTGGTGATTTATACCATCATGATCTCATTCATAATTCCACTTGGTGGGGCTGCCATGGATCCCACTGCACACTGGTTGGATGGCTGAGCCTCCAAGCAGTCGGCATAAGCTTGGGTCTCAGCCCATGTAGGTTGTATCTCCTCTGGGATGCAACAAGATGATAAGACAATGGGTAGGTGACTCTAGGTTAGGCTGAAGGCCAGAGTTAAGGCTTGAGGTTCTTCAGTAAATTCGGTAGGAGCTTCCAAAAGCCTCCCTAACTTTTGTTTCCACTGACCTAAGTCACTCCTGGAGAAAGGGACATGTACTCTCATTGTTCCAGGCTCTCCATTTGCCAGAGCTCTCAGGGGACAAAGTGTCCTTGTGTCTAGCTGGTAGCAAGTCCTACCGCAAGTGACTCCTGTCATACTGGTGGGGGGGGGGGGCAGAATGGGTTGCAGGGTGGAGGTCATGGGCCCAAATGTGGTGGAGGAAAATCAGGGACCAAGGAAACGAGAAGGACCCAGCATCACCTGCACATGGCTCTTGAGCTGTGACATGTGAGCTTGGATCAAGCCCTGGGTGGTGGAGGACCACTCAATAGTGGGGAGTCCACCATGTCTGTCTGTGGCTCCTCTGTGTCTCCTGTCTCCAGGATGGCAGGGACATAACACAGCCTACAGCTCCCTCACTCTTAGGAAGGTTGGGAAGTAAGGAATTTCTTTTGCTGTCTCTTAAAGAACACGTCAACTTGGAAGATGGTATTAAAGTTGAGAGTCTCATTTGATGGCCAGGTCCTCCATTTTCCAGCTTTATGTTGTGGCCAGACAGTGCTGCAAATGAAAAGGAGCTGTTTTGTTTTGCTTTGCTTTGCTTTGTTGCTTGTATCCTCTTAGTCAAAGATGCTGCCAGTTTCTGAGCAGGCCACCTAGGGGGTGAGTCCACGGGAATGGATGGACAGAGTGACCCACGGCTGAAAACCCTATTTATGACCTAGAAGAGAGAAGGAAGGCATGGCTCAGAGCCCTGTGCTGTGCCCAGGCACCTGTCTCCAGCCCTGGGGGTTTTGAAGACTAGGTCAGGTCTGGTATCCCAGGGTGCTGGCCTGCCCTTTTCATACCCTTTGCCCATGATGCTTCACCATGGCCGGGGTCTGGCTTGAACCTAGGGAGCTCCTGTGTCTGTGGCTCCATCTCCGAGGATTTCCAGGGGGTGACCAGGCTTCCTTGGACCCTGGAGCTTTGGAGGAGGCAGTCATTGGCATCTTGGTTGTCATGCTTCAAAGCCAGTAGCCTGCTTGGCACTTCAGACCTAGCAAGTAGCAATCTGATATGACCATCAAAATAACTGAAAGTTAGCACCTGCAGGGAGACTAGCCCACCTGCCCTTTGAAGAATGTGGAGGAACCTTTGAATGAAGTACTTCTTAATCTTCCTGTCGGTCATATCCCAAGACCACCTCTAGACCCCTTGTGCTATACTTTGTCATGAGGGATGACAATACTTTAATAAATAGCAAAGGAAACAGAACCCCAAAGTAAATGCAGGGAGTGTCAGGGTTGTGTGGGTGTTGGAGCCAGGAACATGAAGATGGCCGTATACCAAGGGGTTTTCTACAGGTTAGAGTGTGACAGAATTTATTTGCCGTACATAGGTAGGTGGTAACTGCATGGGGACCAAGCCTCTCTTTGGTAAAGCGTCTAAGTGGTTCAACAGGACAGTCATCTCTAAGGAGCAAAAAGCCTGGAGGCTTAGGGAAGTTAGAGAAAGGGGAAAGTTCATGGCCAGACTGCAACAGGGAAAAAGAAGACCCTCCAGGCACTGCACGCTGTGGGAGCAACTCCCAACCACTCTTAACAAACTTTCTTCACAAAGGGCCCAAAGTTGTCCCACCTGCTCAATGTTGGCTCGTGGCATTGCCACCCCCAACAGTCATAGAAGAGACAGACCTGGTGGGATTAAGAGATGTGAGTCCACAGTGGGACGAAACAGAAAAAGAGAAGGACCAGAAGACGCCAAGACCCTCAAGCACGAGGAAGGCAAGACTCGGGTCACACTCACCACTCGATGTCTGATGGCCCCAATCTCCCGGCAGGTGCACCACTCCATGGTGGGCAGCATGGCCCCCAGCTGGGCTTACCCCAGGCTTTTCCCACCACACATGACATAACTCAGGGTGACAGCATAAAGGTGCTCAGGGAAGCAGGATTTATTTAGAAGAAGGTAAAAGTACAGACAAACTCAAGAGAGAGAGCATTAACAAAAAGCTGAGATACAACAAAGACCTCCTTAACAATGCTCTGGCTGTCCTTTCGTACCATTGGGAGTCATAGGGGGTGGTGTCTGGGGTGGGCCTTAATTTAATATTCAAAGGAGGTGGAGTTTGAGTATTACCCATTCCCATGCCCCTTGTATAGAAATAGCAGAAGCTTCATGGAACCAGGTGCATGATGGGAGTGGGAGTTCTGACAATTTTATTATAATGATGTATAATGACCTAAAGGGCACGATAGGGACACCTCCCGCCGCCATATTGGATATTTACAGATGTCACTGGTTCTAGGTTTGCAGCACTGTGGAACTTGTGGTTTCTACTACACAGAAAAGGTGGGGAGTTTGGTGGTGCCTGCAAGATAGGTTTGGGTGGTGCTCAGAGAGGGAGGCTAGCGTGGTGCACAGAAAGGAAAGCCATCACTGTTGGGCCAGCCTGCCAGGGGCCTCTGCACAGGCCGGCTGGAGCTGTCCTTGGTGGGTCAGACCTCCAGAGCCGTTCCCATGGCAGGTCAGCGGCCAATCGGCAGGTCGGCTGGGGCTGTCGACCTCAGCTCCTCCAACCAGCTACCTTTCCTCCCCCGGCAACAGCAGGTGTAGAGATGGCGGCTCTTGTGGAGAAGCAGGCCCCACAAGAGGCTCTGGCTTTGAGCCCCTGAAATTAAGGCGCCTTCCAAAAACCTGTGCTCAGAGAGGAAGTCCCTATGCCCTTAGGAGGAGCTGTACTGGATAGAGGCCACTGAGCCCTCTACTCCATGCTGGCCAAGCCAACAAAGAATATATCACAAATAATGACAGCGGCTCCCCAGCAAGAGTCGACCTGCATGAACAGGCAGCCTCCAAGGTGCGGGCGCTTGGTGTGCTGATTAAGTAGCCACTCGGCTTGCCTGCATTCCCATATCGGAATATCTGCTCCCCATCTCAGCTTCTCTGCTTCTCACCCAGCTTCCTGCTAATGCATCCCCAGGGAGGCAGCCTATTGATGGTTCAGGGACTTGGGTCCCTGCCACCCATGTACAAGACCCAGACGGAGCCCCAGGCTCCTGAGTGCGGCCTGACCCAGCCTTGGCTCTTGCACATACGCCAGCCTCTGCAAGATGTCCATCTCTTTGATTCTTTCTCTGCATCTCTCTGCTTTTCAAATAAAGTTAAAATAAATAAACACATTTTTAAGGAAGAAAAGCTAAGAGAATGGGGAAATACGATGCTGTGAAGGGTTTACTGTTTGCTCCATAGAAAGTCTGACACTAAGATGAACTCTCTCCAGAATGCCTCCACCATGAGCCAAAAAGATCAAAGACACCCAGCCCCTCCCACGACGGTGCCTTCAGAACATTTCATTTCTAAAGTCTCCCTCGAGCCCACATGCTTCTTGGGTAACGCACATTGAATTTCAATTTTAAAAATAATAAAACCAAAAAGACATTGGAAAACACTAATCAATACCCTGAAATTACATTACTACTGGTAGTTGTCTGGTGTAAATCAAGTCATTTTTTCCACTTCAGCTTTGAAAAACGTCTCCAAGTAATGTGTGCATAATTTTAAAAGCCCAATAGTGCTACAAGCTGTTGAAACATAAAAATGGCTGTGATTCGTAGATCTTCTTTTTGTTGTCCCCTTCCCTCGGGACACAAAGGAAAAGCAGCCATAGGGGTGGAAGCGGAGGCCCTGACCTTGAGCTTGTCCAAGTAGTCCAAGTGCTGAGCAGATCCCCAGAGTCTGGGGGGACGGTGACAGTCACAGGCGTGTGCCAGTCAGAGCCCTGCCCTGGGACTGCAGGAGGGTGAATTTCGGTCACATCACAGCTGTTCCCTGATGTCAGCAGAGGTTCGGATGATGGACAGATCAGCCTGTTCCTGGAAGCATTCTTCCCTGAAGACAATCAGGTCCTAACTGCCGGTACCTGTGAATGTCACCTTCTACAGCACAAGTGACTTCGCAAAAGTGCTTACATTCAAACTGGATGATCTGGGTGTCTCTACAAAAAAAAAAAAAATGGCACGGGGAGAATGATGCCGAAATATCAGGCAACGTAAGGACCAAGGCAGGACCCTACATTCTGTCTTTGGAAGTGGAGGAAGGGGCCACAAGGCAAGGGGTGCAGGGAACACAGCTCTAAGCACTAGAAAAAAGAAGAGTAACATTGCAACAGCAGGCCGGTGCTGTGGTGTGGCAGGTAGGGCCGCCGCCTGCAATGCCTATGTCCCGTATGGGCACTGGTTCTGGTCCCGGCTTCTGCACTTACTATCCAGATCCCTGCTAATGCACCTGGGAAAGCAGCAGAAGATGGCCCAAGTGCTTGGTGCCCTGCCACTCATGTGGGAGACCTGGAAGAAGCTCCTGGCTCCCGGCTTCAGCCTGGCCCAGCCCTGGCTGCTGAGGCCATTTTGGGAGTGAACCAGTGGATGGGGAATCTCTCTCTCTCTCTCTCTCTCTCTCTCCTCTCTCTTCTCTCTCTCTCCTCTCTCTTCTCTCTCTCTCTCTCTCTCTCTCTCCTCTCTCTTCTCTCTCTCTCTCTCTCCTCTCTCTTCTCTCTCTTCTCTCTCTTCTCTCTCTCTCTCTCTCACCCTGCCTTTCATGTAAATAAAGAAACCGTTATTGGCCGGCGCCGTGGCTTAACAGGCTAATCCTCCGCCTAGTGGAGCTGGCACACCGGGTTCTAGTCCCGGTCGGGGCACCGATCCTGTCCCGGTTGCCCCTCTTCCAGGCCAGCTCTCTGCTGTGGCCAGGGAGTGCAGTGGAGGATGGCCCAAGTGCTTGGGCCCTGCACCCCATGGGAGACCAGGAGAAGCACCTGGCTCCTGCCATCGGAACAGTGCGGTGCGCCGGCCGCAGCGTGCCTACCGCGGCGACCATTGGAGGGTGAACCAACGGCAAAAAGGAAGACCTTTCTCTCTGTCTCCCTCTACTGTCCACTCTGCCTGTCAAAAAGAAAAAAAAAGAAAGAAAAAAAGAAAAAGAAACTGTTATTAAAAACAAGCAAGAGTGTAACAAGTGGCTCCCTGCACATCGAGACACTGAACTCACTTTGCACAGTTGCTGGTACACCTGAAACCCCAGCCCTGCGGCTGTGGTCCGGAGGCTGTGCTTCCAGTTCCCACAGAAGTCGCTGCTGGATGAGCTGCTCCTCATTAAGTGCACTTCGGCTCCTCCACCATTCCTGCATTCAACATCGAGTGCCTGCAAAACTCAGTTTCGCCACAAGGTGGAGACTTTCTCCTAGTCCTGGGAAACGGCCCAGGTCCTGGACGTTCAGCACTTAAGATTTCAGAATGAAAATCGCCCTTAATTAATTTCTGGTCCAGCCTCTGTCCCCATCTACAAGACAGAGAACCCGAGACTCAGAGAGGTTGCAGAATCCCCCTCGAAAGGGGTCAAACCTAGGACCCTCTTTCCTAATTCCTGCTCGGCTCTTCTCCTGAATGCATCCTGTTAGCTTCTGTGGCCTTCCCAATAAGAAGTGTTTTACCTCTTGTTATAGCTGAGGACCACACTTCCCCGGGAGAAGTTGTTTTCTTCTGTCTTACTTTGCGTTCCATCCACTCCCATTGTGATTAATAAGTGAGGCAGGGAATTTATTTAAGATAATTGCACAGTGCTGCTGGCATTGGTTATCCTCAAAGGAGTAGGAGAAAACTCATTCAAAATAATGAATATCTGCTTGTGGCTACACCTGACCGCTGGCCTGGGTACATGAGGAAGGCGGATGATTCGACCGGAGTCTCCAGCTTCGAGGAGCCCTGGGTTAAGGAAAGGAAATAGCAAAGCAAATGAGCTGATTGGCCCGAGACAGGCTCCCTGTCCTTTCTCGGCAGAGACTGGAGATTCGGGTGATCCTGGGGAAGATGACAGTGGGAATAGACCGTGGTGAACAGATGAAATATTGTAAGCCAGAAATAAGGTGGAAGAAGCATGTGGGCAGAGAAACAGCTCAAAAGAACGATCTAGCCAGAAAAGGGAGCAGAAATGTGGGGCGTGAGCGTTGTTAGGATATTAGGGTGCTCAGGGGTGCAGAGGGCACTATTAGATGTTCAGTGGCTACTAAACAGAGGACGCTTCTTTCTCACTCACGGTCATGTCCAACAAGTGTCCGCAGAGCTTAACTCCACACGGTCACTCAGGCACCCAGGCAGCACCATCATCCCACAGCCCCACCACCCGACGCATGCCACCTGAGTCGTCAGAGCAGAGCAGGTAAGCCTGGACTACTGTGCGTGGATTTCCCACTGCCTCCACCAGAAGGGGCGTGTTCGCTTCCACTCACACCCGATTGGCCAGAACTAATCCCTTGGCCTCCATTTACCACAGCATGGTAGGGAGGGGGCTCCTGGATCCTTGGGTGCACAGGACTCTCCCCACCACAGGAACATTCCAAAATTGGCTGTAATTCAGGACACTTAAAGGGAGGTACTTTGGATCTTAATGTAGAAAGTCTGACAAGTTTTGGTAACAAATGGTTCACCCCCAATTTTTTTATAATTTATTTGTTTGTTTATTTAAAAGGCAGAGTTAAAGAGAGAGGGAGAGACAGAGAATGGGCAAGAGGGAGACAGAGAGCTCTCCTATCCACTGGTTCACTCCCCAGATGACTACATTGCAGGCTCCTCTATCGCCTGGTTGGAGCCGGGCCAGTTGAATAACGTAAGCCAAAGGTTAAGGCCAGAATCATTCAGGACTTTGGACTAGATTTGCAGAAATCAACCCCAAGATGGTGGCAACACCATGCTCTCTCTTTATCAAGGAAACTGAGTACATCCTGAACATCCCATTGGGTGGGCCGGGCAGACAGCTGAGAAGTAGGGCAGCATGGAGAAAAGCCGTTTGGAAAACTTCTGGATTCCTTCATGTTAAAAACTCTGGCCAATGGCGCCATGGCTCACTAGGCTAATCCTCTGCCTGCGGCGCCAGCACCCTGGGTTCTAGTCCCAGTCGGGGCGCTGGTTCTGTCCCGGTCGCTCCTCTTCCAGTCCAGCTCTCTGCTGTGGCCAGGAGTGCAGTGGAGGATGGCCCAAGTGCTTGGGCCCTGCACCTGCATGGGAGACCAGGAGGAAGCACCTGGCTCCTGGCTTCGGATCGGCACAGCGCACCAGCCGCAGTGGCCATTTGGGGAGTGAACCAACGGAAAGGAAGACCTTTCTCTCTGTCTCTCTCTCTCACTGTCCACTCTGCCTGTCAAAAATCTGGCCAAGTTATATGAGGTATAGATGAAGCACACCTCAACATAGCAAAGGCCATGTACAACAAGCCAACAGTGAACATCATATTGAACAGGAAGAAGCTAACAGCTTTCTGCTTAAGATCTGGAGCAAAGCAAGGCTGCCCATTTTCACCACTTTCATTCACAGAACACTGGAAGTCCTAGTTAGAGCAGTTAGGCAAGAGAAAGAAAGAAATGGCACCCAAATTGGAAAGAGGAAGTCAAACTGTCTCTGGGGTCAGAAGTCATCAGAATGAGGCGTACTTAGGACCCACTGACATCCACAGCCACCCCCTTCAGCCACACACTCCCAAGGCCTCCCTTGCTGCCTCTCACCACCTCACGCCTCTCCACGGATGAAGAGCCTATCACTTCCTTACCCAGAAGAAGACATTTGAACTCTTTTTTAAAAAAGATTTATTTTATTTATTTGAAAGACAGAGTTACACACACACACAGAGAGAGAGAGAGAGAGAGAGAGGAGAGAGAGAGGGTTCTTCCATACACTGGTTCACTACCAAAATGGTCACAACAGCCAGAGCTGGACCAATCCAAAGCCAGGAGCCAGGAGCTTCTTCCGGGTCTCCCACAAGTCCTTGGGCCATCGTGTCACTGCTTTCCCAGGCACATTAGCAAGGAGCTGGATCAGAAGTGGAGCAGCCGGGACTTGAACCAGAGCCCATATGGGGTGCTGGCACTGCAGGCTGGGGTTTTACCCATTGCACCATAGCACTGGCCCTGACATTTGAACTCTTCCAAAAACCAGTCTCTTTCTGTCCTCATTACCTTCCCTGCACAAATTATACCCCATGACTGGTCCCCTCTGGTGCTCCTGCCTTTCTAGACCAGTCCCAGGAGTTGGGCCCAGCTTCATAGGCCAGGGGCACAGTCCTCCCCAAGACTAGCCAAGCCACAGACACGGGTCACCAGCTACTGTCACTTCTAGCAAGCTGGCTACAAATTTCAGGGTTTCCATGACGACCTCCAGGTAAATCACTAGAATGACTCGGAACTCAAGAAAGTGTTGTGTTCATGGTGGCAGTTTTATCACAGCAAAAGTATACAAATTAAAAGAAACTGATACACGATGAGATCGGAGAGGCTCCAACAGAAATCTCTTCTGTCCTCCCCCATCCAGTCAGAAGGCACTATCCTGCTGGCACATCAGGGCTTGTCATTACACAGAGTTCTTACCAACCAGGGAAGCTCAACTGAGCTTCAGCGCCCAAAGACTTCATTACTTACACATGTCGATCGGATCATTGGTCACCCAGCTGAATCCAATCTCCAGCCCCTCTCTGATCCCTAGAGATTGACCTCAAAGCCCTGCCTTCTATTCCCATGTGTCCTTTCCAACAAGACCAATCTTCACTCCCAATCATCTCCTTAGCATAAGCTAGGAAACGTGGTCCAGGGGCCCAGCCTGAGTAGTGATGACACTTCTGTCACTCTGGAAATTCCAAAGGTTTAGAAACGACCTCCCAGGAACACAGGACACAGCCAAGTGCATTCTTCCTTGGGTGTCACTTAAAATAACAAACATGGTGACCAGCACTAGCTGTGGGAGATGCCGACTTCCAGGTTCTATCAGAGCTATGAGGATGAGTGTGTTGGTGAAGCTAGAGTGTGTGGCCATCGAAGGGTCCTGATGTAGGGACTGAGAAGTGGGGGTTAATGCAGAGTAACCTTGAAACATACGAAAGGACACGGTGGAGAAAGCGGTCCTCTGCTTCAAGGGCTTGGATTTCTCGGGCTTGCCATCTTCCACGTCCCAGGGCGGCCCCCTGGCCTGGCCTTTAAACCCCTAATCTGAATCCTCAGCTTCCTCTTAGAACTCCTCTGGCCCCAGGGGCTGACCCTGCTCTCCAAACTCCAAACACATGGAAGACACTCCTTCGCATTTCTGCAGCCCAGATGGAAAAGTTATTTTTCAATTCCTGTCATGTCAAGGCTGAAGACGAGAAAGAAGGAGCCTTTTCTCCATCTGCATTTTATCCTGGGCTAGAGCAAAGAAAGACCTTGCTGATACACTTGTCCTATCAAACAGAAACCATAGGAAAAAGAAACCAGGTCATTTGTGCTTATTGCAACACTTCGCTTGAGGACTGCAACCTGTAGAAGTGAGGACCAGCTCG
Source organism: Lepus europaeus (assembly GCF_033115175.1). Lineage (NCBI taxonomy): Eukaryota > Metazoa > Chordata > Mammalia > Lagomorpha > Leporidae > Lepus > Lepus europaeus. The sequence continues at coordinate 108,305,149 of NC_084837.1, forward strand.
CAGATCTCACCCTGCAGAGCCGGGATGGGATTGTGTCTGCCTTTTTATTCCAAGTTCTTACTCCCACAGAGAGAAGAACTTAAAGCAGAGGCATAGCATAGTGTATAAATGAGATCAGGATTTATTTAAAAGAGAGAGTGAGTATGCACACACACACACACACGTGTGTGTGTGATGATGCCGGTCATCAGTGGGCCAGAGTTACCCATGAGGAGATAGCATGGGAGGGAGCAAGAGAATGACCCAGAAGCAAGGACCCACAAGCTGGAAAACAGAAGGAACCACGCCCACACGTGTCGGTCCCTTTTAAGGGGTGGGGAGTGGTGCCCTAATTGAATATGCAAACAGGGCAGAGTTTGGTGTGCGTGAGACTTTCTGGTGCCTCCGTGTGGAGCCTAACTTCCACATGGCCATCATGGCATCTCTTCCTTCCTGGTCCTGGATAAGACACAGGTGCATCGTGGGAAAGTGAGTAATGGGTTGACAGGTGAAGGGTGGAGTTACAATGCAGGACTATAGGCAGAAATTATTAGGAACATCTTCTGGCTCACCTATTCCTACCCGGTCTTCCCGGCTGTATCAGGGCCAGAACTCTGTTCCAAATCACCCAGCCTTAAGTTTCCCACACAGATAAATCTCTGGCCTATGCCACCATCCCTCACCTGCTATTCCTCATGTGACCCTCTTGTTCTAAAGGGTCCCAGATGTGGACTGGAGATTAAATCTTGTGTGGCACTGAGCTGAGTGAGGTTTTAGTGGAAAACTGGCTGTGGCGTGAAGACCAAGCACCTCCTTCGGTGGGGAATGGATGTTAGAGAACTCTGGTCCAAACGAAGCTCGGGCTGCATTGACGCCTTACATGCGTTTGAACTTGATTTCTCAGGACGCCTGTTCTGCAGGAGCTAATGATATCACTGGGGCACATCAGCGGTGTGATTGAGGGCCTGTTTACTGAGGGCTAGCTTAGGGAGACACTTGGCCAGACTCCCATCTATTCATCTGCATCACGGCTGGCCGACGCTGTAATTACATTGGCTTCATTTCCTATACAACGTATAAGAAGATCATTAAGCAGTAAGAAAGAACAGAGGTCAGAATATGCATGATTATGCTGGGAGATGTAGGCGGCCCATGGCATGGTAGACAGCCAGAAAGATCTGCTTCAAGGACATACAAAAAGGTGTGGAACGAACTTGTCTTCTGAGCCTTGTCATTCCTCCACGCTGATGTTCCTCAAGAGATTTTTGCTATAAAACTGACAGAGGCCATCAGTTAAATCAATACAGTCCACATAACTGCGCTATCATTATGCAGTATTTATTATGCATTGTGTCTCAGCCTCGTAGGCATCAGCATTGAATTGGGTTAAGTTCAACCTGATTAAGGTTAACACCCGTATCTGGCTCCCATCAGATGCCAACAGCACTCCAGGGCAGCTCTTCTCCCGGTATCCACTCAGAGATCCCTCTGTGATCCAGCTTGCTCCTGTCTTTGGCTCTGCCCCATCTGCCCAGAACCTCCATGGTCAATGCCAAAAGAACAGACATGAGGATGAGTTAGGTCCTCTTCGGCCTGTGTGTGACTTGTTTCACTGGAACTCATCATGGGACCTGTTGGTAAAGGTGTTGGGAAGCATGGTTGTTCCCAGTGCCCAGGTAGGAGAGAAGCCCTGGAGAGAGGTGACGTCTGCTGTTCTCCTCTTCCTGTCTCCTGACTGTTGTAATCAGGGTCCTATCAGAGGTGTGCTTCCCGGGGTTAATAGATATGAATAGCACACAAGAGTTACTCTCAGTAGATGCTGACCCTTGGCATGATTTAACCTTGCAAGTCATCAGAGCAAACATGGAGTTTGTACAAAGGAAACCTCATAAAGGTAAACAGGAGAAGATGACATTTGGAAAAGTGACTTAGAGAGTTTTGTTTTTTCTTTCAGCATTTTTTTTTTTTGCTACGCTGGATTTCATTATATTTTAAGATAATCTCTTATTTTGCAGTAGTTTAGATTTACATAGAACTCTGAACATAAAAGAGCTCCCATGGACTCCACATCTAGAATCTTCTATAAGTAATAACTAAGTATGGTATTTTTTTACAATTAAAGAGTCAATATTGATACACTACCATTCATTAAATTCTATGGTTTATTCACTTTTCCTTGGCTTTTACCTAATGTCTTTTATCCGTCTGGGGACCCCATCTGGAAGCCCAACTGATATTTAGCCATTAGTTTTTTGTGGACTCCTCCCAGCTATGACAATTTCTCAGGCTTTCCTTAATTTCAATAACCTTGACAGTTTGGGGGAAGTGTTGTCCAAATATGTTGTAAATCCCTTCAATTGGTATTTGTTTAGTAGTTTATTTACAATTATACATGGCTTGGCCGGTGCCGCGGCTCAATAGGCTAATCCTCCGCCTGTGGCGCCAGCACCCCGGGTTCTAGTTCTGGTCGGGGCGCCGGATTCTGTCCCAGTTGCTCCTCTTCCAGGCCAGCTCTCTCCTGTGGCCCAGGAGTGCAGTGGAGGATGGCCCAAGTGCTTGGGCCCCTGCACCTGCATGGGAGACCAGGAGAAGCACCTGGCTCCTGGCTTCGGATCAGCACAGCACGCCAACCGCAGCGTGCCAGCCACAGCAGCCATTGCGGGGGTGAACCAATGGAAAAGGAAGACCTTTCTCTCTGTCTCGCTCTCTCACTGTCCATTCTGCCTGTCAAAAAAAAGATATACATGGCTTATGAGTATTTTTAAAGAAAAAATATTATTTGAAAGGCAGAGTGACAGAGAGAGGGAGAGACAGAGAGAGATCATCCATCAGCTGGCTGGTTCACTCCCCAGATGGCCACAACTGCCAGGTCTGGGCCAATCCGAAGCCAGGAGCCTGGAACTCCAGCTGAGTCTCCCACATGGGTGCAGGAACCCAAACACTTGGACCATCTTCCACTGCTTTCCCAGGCACATTCACAGGGAGCTGGATGGGAAGTGGAGCAGCCAGGACTCAAACCAGGATTCAGATAGCATGCTGGTCTCCACAGCGGGCTGCTAAACCCACTGCACCATAACGCTGGCCCCTGGGTTATGAATTTTGAAGAGGAAGATACAGAGGTCAAGGGTCATTCTCATCAAGGGGGCATAGTGCCAACATGGCTTATCACTGGTGGATGTTAATTTTTTAATGATTATTGTAGTTTCTTTTCTTAAGTTTACTTATGATAGTTGGAAAGGCAGAGCAACCATGGCTGAGCTGCTCTTTGCCAGACTTCTCCTCTCTTCTTAAGACGTTATTCTTTGGAAGAAGTGACCTTCTACAGCTGACATTTAAGGAATGGGAAAGTTATGCTCCGCCTCTTTGGGGACAGAGTAGTTACATAAACTATTTGGAATTCTTTGGCACCATAGATCTATTCCCCCCCCCCATTTATTTATCTATTAAGCCATTGATTTTAGTCACTATGGATTCGGTGCTATGTGTTTTGTACTTTGGGTTTTTTTCTAGCACTACTTTTCCTTATTGTTGTTGCTTGCATTAGTCTTGCTGTGGCCATTCAAAGCTCTTCCAGTTGGTGTTTGTGTCACTTTGACTTATGCTATTCACGGAAGAGCTTTGGGTACATTTCTTTACTTTCTCAGCCTCATCCTGTGTATTTCCTGTGCCGGCTCTAGAATCACCTACTTCTCCAAAGAGCCCTGGTTCTGCCATTGAAGAATGGTGCTAGACACCAAGCTCTGAGTGTGAGGTGTGCTCACTGCCCCAGGGGTGTCATTGCTTCTAAGCCCTTGCAGATGGCAGAGTAAATGCATGTGTGTGTGTTTGTATAGATAGACACACATAGGTACATTTATACGTATCTATATGGAATCTTCACAGACATTACATGTGGGTGTGTGTCTGTGGGTGAATTTTCACTAAGCCATACATGAGTCCATTCTGATGTCTCCAACTCTAATCTAGTACTCATGGATCATTCTAGCTGCTTCCCCTAACTTCTCTGTAATTTCCACTCCAACAGTGAGAATCCTGGCTCCCACCATCTGCCATCCATTTGCTCGGTATATATACTGGTTTCAGAATCGTTAACCCACACTGAAGTTGAACCCCCATTCCTAAGCCTTTGATGTAGACCTGATGGAGCCCCCATCTCTCTCCCTGAGCTCACTCTTCCTCTGTCTTCACTGTGGTGATCACAAATGAACTCCTCACCACAGATTAACTCACTAAATTAAGAGAGTGACACAAAGGTCAGGCTTCTTTGCCAGACTCCAGGTTGCAAGGCTCAAAATGCAATTACCATCTCCGTGGCTAGCATTCGACCGCTAGGCTTGGTTTTGAGATGCTCTGCAGACACTGAGAACCCTGATCAAAGTGAAAAGCAGTCTACCTGTAGCCCCCAGGTAACCCCAAGCCCACTTGGCTGTCCATGCCAACCGCCTGCTAGTGCCTAGCTCAGGGAATGCCAGGAGCACCATGGATCAGGCAAAGCCTGCCCAGGAGTTGACCGAGCACTATGCAACCCCTACTTCACTCTCTAAGACTAACCCAGGGGGCGTCAGGGAATGGGCCAGTGGTTCTGACTCCTTGTCCTGAACATGGCGCATAAACTCTTACTGTCTTCCACCACCCCCATGTCAGCAATGGGCTTGCTGCATGTTGGTCCAGTGGACTTAGCTTTAGGGTTTCCATAGTAATTCCTCCAAACCAGTTTTGGAGGTGTTCTGTAACAATACCCCTGTAGGAAACAGCCTTGTCTGCTGGAAGATTCTTTTGGGTTTTTGTTGTCATTTGGCCTTTGGTCTTACAGAATCTATCCAATTGCAAAGTTCACAAGGTCAGTTCTTCCCCCCATCCTCTCAGTGAGGGTTCCTTTATCCATGATTAATACATTTAGTTTCTTATGTTACTTTCTACCCTCCATCCTGGAGTGTCCTGACCTCCTAAATGATTTTTTATTTTGCATGTATTAAGGCTTCTTCCTTGTGCTGACAATTCTATGGGTTTTGGCAAAACATATAATCATATATCCACCAGGACAGTGCCATAGAAAATAGTTTCTTTATCCTAAAAGCATGCCCTGTGCTCCATCTATTCAACCCTCAATTCCCTACACCTTACCCCACAGCCAAATCCCCGGCAACCATGACCTGTTTACTATCACTATACTTTTGCCTTTTCCAGAAGATCATACGAAGGTGTTACAGAAACTGAGCTGGGAAGACTTCCTTTGTTCAAACAGGCACCAGAGACAGTGGAGGATCAAAGTAGTTTATGACTTTATGACACCAGCAGGCTCAGCTGGAATCATTTCCCAAGAGCTGAGCAACAATCCCGAGTGTCTTGCAATATTTATAGGTTCATCAGCATCATACCTTAGCCGTTACATCATTGGTGGGTTTACATTGCAGCCTACGTGACTTAGGACCACACTTCCAATGGTCGGTGGGCCCGGTATGTTTGTAGAAGAGATCTCAGGGGCAGATTTATTAGGTCAGACTTATGACTGGAGTTGACAGAGCAGAGCTTAGGACTTCTTCCCTCGCTAGACAAGAGCGCAGTGGGCAGCTGCTTCACTAGTTAACTGTGAGCAGCCACTGTTCAAGGTCTGTGCTGGGAGGAGGGGTCTGCTTCTCTTTCTTTGTCTCTGGTTGCAGCCATATTTCCTCTACAAAGGCATACAGTATGTAGCTTTTTAAGGCTGATTTCTTTCATTTATCAGTGAAGAGTTGGAATAAAGGGTTCTAGGATCCCCTCTAGCCAAAGGACCCTCAGAACCTATTGGGATGGCCGGAGGCAGCTGGGGAATGTGGGGAGGAAGGATACACTTGCTACAGATATGAGACCATGGGCAGATGTCTGCACCCAGAGTGATGGCATCGATAATCAATGAAGAGGTATTCATACAGATATTTTTAAAGATTTATTTTATTTATTTGAAAGGAAGACTTACAGAGAGGCAGAGGCAGGGAGAGAGAGGGAAGCAAAGAGAAAGAGAAAGAGAAAGAGAGAGAGGTCTTCCATCCACTGTTTCACTCCCCAGATGGCTGCAATGGCCAGAGCTGTGCCGATCTGAAGCCAGGATCCAGGAGCTTCTTCCGGGTCTCGCATGTGGGTGCAGGGGCCCAAGCACTTGGGCCATCTTCTACTAATTTCCCAAGCCATAGCAGAGAGCTGGATCGCAAGTAGAGCAGCCAGGACTTGAACCGGTGCCCATATGGGATGCCAGCCCTGCAGGCAGCGGCTTTAACCCACTGCACCACAGCAACAGCCCCGGTATTCATACACTAAATGGGATCGAGCACACTCAAGTTCTCCCAGCTTGATCATCCCATTGCTACATCAAAGCTGACCTCTGGAAACCAAAAACCTCGTGTTCATTCTTCTCTACTGATTGTCACACCTGCACCTGGAAGCATTTCATCTACGAGCCCCTGTGCCTAGAGCTGTCTTCCCTATGAGTCTGCAAATTTTCAACAGAAAGGCTGGAAAAGGCACTGACTAGTGAGCTCGAGTTCTAAGCCCAGATGACTGAAGCAACTGGAGCCCAAGAGCTGGGGAAGTCAGAGGCGGAGCAAGTTGAGGAGAGGCAAGGGAGAAGAGACGGATCCTATTTGGGACCAGCTGAGACAGATAAACGCCGTCGAGAGAGAGTGCTGGGACCTACCGAGGAAACTGGAGCATCTTCTGGTGAGAGAGAAGCTGCAGTGCGGCTGAGGTTGACTGGAATGAAGGAACTCACTGCCTTGCACATAGGAGACTCGGGACACACTTTGGAAGTTCTTGAATGGCCGACTGGAAAATGGAACAACGGGTTTTCTGTAGTGAGGATGGGGGGGGGGGGGGGAGGAGTCACTCACATGTTCTCAGAAGACATTCAGTAGCCCAAAACCGAGTCATGGTTCTTGATGGATCAGACACTCCCAATGTCAAAAGCCTGGGATGGTGTCCCTAAGAGACCAGCACATCGTGGGTGTCCACAAATATTGACCAAGTAATGAACTGTTGAATGAGTGAGATTGGATTTTAGGAATGAATGAGTAGAACTCACTTTAAGGTGTGATGGGGCAAAGTTGATCCAGCAATTCTCCCAGGTCTTGGGGCCTCTCGGGGCCCAGGTTCTCCACATTGCCAAAACCCAAGGCTGGGATTCTGGTTCCTAGGATCTCTCTCTTGTCTATGTCTGGTATTTGAATGTCCACACTCCCACAACCTCTGGCCACATCTTTAGTAGCTCTGCCTGGTGTCCTGCAGGTGAGGTTGGAAGACAAGTGGGCAGACTGGCAAGGCTGTGGGTCAGAGCCCGAGGGACTGGAAGAGGCTGGCACCTGGCACCTGTCCCCTTTGCCCGTTGCATCTTTCTGTCTGGAGGAGCTCTCCTGTGCTCCTCACCTGCCCACCACTGTACTTAAAAAGCAGTAACTTATCTTCCAAGACCCCAAATCAACACTGCTTTCAGGTTGCTTTCTGTGTGCATTTTGTTCTATTTCATCCCTAAGGAAAGGCACAGGATAAAGCACAAACCAGGCAGCCAGTAAAATATTTAGAATAACTGAATGAACGAGCTAATTCACCCCTTACCATCCTTGGATGTGTTCATGTACTCCCTGTCTTCACCAGGTCTGTTTATCCCCAAAAAGGGAAAGTTTGAGAATTCTACTTTGGCCCTGATGTTGGATTGAACTGGAGGGAAGGAGTAGAAACAAAATTTTTTGAAAACAAAGGGGCACAAAATATGTCCGTCGGAATCTGAAAGAAGGGAGCAAGAACAGAATGAGTCGGCACAGCTTTCAAAATAAAGGAATCCTGGATTTTAGCAAAGAATCCTTGACACTGTGTTTTTTTCCCCTTCACCACCATCTCTCTTTTATGGCTATTTGGAGATCATTTGAAATCCATTCCGTAATTACTTTCTTGCTAAGCTTCCTTTATGCAGAAAAATGATAATGCAGTTAGGATGCTTTCAGAAGTCCCAGGGGAAATTAATTTGTTTACAGGATTGTGTATCATATGGTTAAACCAACAAGGAAAAACAGACAGTTCTCTTGCTCAGCTGAGCTAAACCCCAGTGGGTGAGGTCACTGGGCAGGCGGAGTGGGCAGGGTCCCCACGAGTGCTGATAGGGTCAGTCTGCCTAGAACCGTGGCCAGCAGAGCCTGTTCAGGGCTCTCACAATGTCCCCTCTGTTCTCAGCTACCATAGCACAGCCCTCTACTCTGGGATGTGTGAGTGTTTGTGTCGGATGGGTACAGCACCAATTGACAATTTTTTTATGGTTCATTTTTCTGTTTTTAAAATTGTATTTAAGATATACAAATTTCATGTATTGCATGTACACAGATTTGGGAACCTACCCACCTTGCCTCCCACCCATCCTCCTACCCTTCCTCACGCCTTCCTCTCCTATTCACCCTCTTAATTTTTACAATGATCTCTATATTCATAAGATTAACCCTACACTAAGTAAGTAAAGAGTTCAACAAATAATAACAAGGAAAAAAAAAACACTGTTCAGGGCTGTAAACAATCATCAAAGCTCAAAATGTCAATTTTACTCCTCTACATTACATGTTTTGGTACTCTATTAGTTACCACAGATCAAGGAAAATGAGGCATTTGTCTTCTTGGAACTGGCTTATTTCTCTAAGTATAATGGTTTCCAGTTGCACCCATTTTGTTACAGAAGACAGGATTTCATTCTTTTTTATGGCTGAGTGGTATTCCATAGTATAATATACCATAACTTCCTTATCCAGCCCTCAGTTGATGGACATCTGGGTTGACTCTATATCTTGGCTATTGTGAATTGAGCTGCAATAAACATGGGGGTACACAAACTATTTCATATGCTTAATTCATTTCCCTTGGGAAAATTCCCAGGCGTGGGATGACTGGGTCATATGGTATATCTATTTTCAGCTTTCTAAGGTATCTCCATAGTGTCTTCCACAGTGGCTGTACTAGTTTACATTCCCACCAACAGCGAATTAGGTTTCTTTTTTCTATATATCCTCAGCAGATTTCTATATGAGAGCCATTCTAATTGGGGTGAGGTGAAACCTCATTGTGGTTTCAATTTGTATTTCCCTGATGGCTAGTGATACTGAGCATTTTTTCTTGTGTCTGTTGGCTATTTGAATTTTTAAAATGCCTGTTCAGGGCCCGATGCCATGGCTCACTTGGCTAATCCCCCGCCTGCAGCACTGGCATCCCATATGGGCTCTGGGTTCTAGTCCCGGTTGCTCCTTTTCTGGTCCAGCTCTCTGCTGTGGCCCCAGGGGTGGGGGGAGCAGTGGAGGATGGCCCAAGTGCTTGGACACCTGCACCTGTGTGAGAGACCAAGAGGAAGTGCCTGGCTCCTGGCTTTGGATCGGCGCAGTGCCGGCCATCGAGGCCATTTGGGGGGTGAACAAATGGAAGAAATACCTTTCTCTCTCTCTCACTCTCTGTAACTCTACCTGTCAAATAAATAAATAAAAAATCTTTAAAAAATAAAATAAAATGCCTGTTCAAGTACTTTGCCCATTTCTTACCTGGATTGTTTGTTTTCTTGTTGTGAGTTTCTTGAGCTCTTTATAAATTCTAGATATCAATCCTTTATCAGTTGCATAATTTGAAAATATTTTGTACCATTCTATCGGTTGCCTCTTCACTTTGCTTAGTGTTTCTTTTGTAGTGCAGAAGCTGCTCAGCTTGATGTAATCCCATTTGTCTATTTTGGCTTTGATTGCCTGTGCCTTTCCAATGTCTTGTAGAGTTCCCCCAGTGTTCTCCTCTAGTAATTTGATGGATCCGGTCATAGATTCAGATTCTTGATCCATTTTGAGTTGATTTCTGTATAAGGTGTGAGATAGGGGTCTTGTTTCATATTTGTGCACAAGGAGATCCAGTTTTCCCAGTACCATTTGTTGAAAAGACTGTCCTTTCTCCAGGGATTAATTTTAGCTCCTCTGTCAAATATTAGATGGCTGTAGATATGTGGATTGATTTCTGGAGGTTCTATTCTGTTCCACTGGTCTACAAGTCTATTTTTGTGCCAGTACCAGGCTGATTTGGTTCTAACTGCCCTGTAGTGTGTCTTGAAAACAGAATGACAGTTCTTTGCATTCTTTCTCTGCTGCCCTTCTCCTGTGTATTCCTCAGAAAAACATCCCTTCTGAACCTTTTCTCTCCATGTTGCAGCCTCACAATGTTTAATGAGCTACTACATCCATACCCTGTGGTGCGCCTTAGGAGTGAACCAGCACAACATTCAAGCAGGTGGCTCTCGGGGATTAAAAACAGGTGCACAGCAAAGAATCAAATAAATTTAAATTAATGACAGTATTGTATCATCCAGCAGGACACCATGATATCAAAGTTCCAAGTGATAACATTTAACTGTTCATTTTTATACTGTAGCACGCATACACCAAGTCTGAATTATCACAGTTTCCAAATTAGGAGGGAAGAAACTTAATAAAACCCTGTCCTAATCAGGAGGAGTTTGTCTTCCCTTGTGAATCTCATGAAAGACACCACTTAACAAATTTCCTCTGTTGCCTAGGGGCTGGGTGCAGGAGTTCAATTATAAGACTCAATCTCACGCACCAACCAGTTGGCTCTTTCATGCACTCTGGGAATTGAGCCCTGGTGTCTCTGGGCCTGGACAGGCTGTTTATGCCTTCCACAGCCAACTGCAGTGAATTCAGACACCCTGAGTTAGATTTCACATGTGAGGGCCCTCCAAAATGCTCATGGAGAGTTGAATTCAAAGAAGACTTTATTTGGGGCCAGCGCTGTGGTGCAGCAGGTTAACACCCTGGCCTAAAGCGCGGGCATCCCATATGGGCGCTGGTTCGAGACCCGGTTGCTCCACTTCCAATCCAGCTCTCTGCTATAGCCTGGGAAAGCAGTAGAAGATGGCCCAAGTCCTTGGGCCCCTGCACCCATGTGGGAGACCTGTAAGAAGCTCCTGGCTCCTGGCTTCGGATCAGCCCAGCTCCAGCCATTGCGGCCAATTGGGGAGTGAACCAGTGGATGGAAGACCTCTCTCTCTGTGTCTCTCATTCTCTCTCTCTCTCTGCTTCTCCTCTCTCTGAGTGACTCTGACTTTCAAATAAATAAATAAATATTTTTTAAAAAATGACTATTTTGGTACTGTCAGTTTTGAAATCTACAGAGCTTTCTCACAGTACACATTTTCCATGAACTTCTGGAAGACCTCTAAAATGTACTTGACTGTAGTTCAGCTTAACTAGTGTTATCAGGAGGGTGGGGACTTTTTTGGGTTTCCTTTACACTTGTGGATGGATTGAACAGCACATATTAACTCTCTACCAGGTAGTATATTTGCGACAGTTTTTCTCTGTATGAATCCAGTCAGCTCATAAAAGATAACTCATTTTAAATCATTCTAACCCAGCAGTCAAGATAATGCTAATAGGGGTTGGCATTGTGATGCAGAGAGCTAAGCTGATACCTACAATGTCAGCATCGCATATCGGAGCACCTGTTCGAGTCTCAGGTGCTCTGCTTCCTATCCAGCTCCCTGCTAATGTGCTTGGGAAAGCAAAGGAGGATGGCCCAAGTGCTTGGGCCCCTGCCACACAGATGAGAGACCTGGATAAAGCTCTGGGCTCCTGGCCCAGTCCAAGACTTTGTAGCCATTTGGGTAGTGAAAAAGTGAATGGAAGATTCTCTCTCTCTCTCTCTCTCTCTTTCTCTCTCTCTCTCTCTCTCTCTCTCACACACACACACACACACACTCTCTGTCTCCTGTCACTCCCCTCTTCAAATCAAACAAATAAACCTCTAAAAATATCTTTTTAAAGATAATGTTGGCCTGGCGCTGTGGCGCAGCAGGTAAAGCCCCGGCCTGTGACACCAGCATCCCATATGGGCACCAGTTCGAGTCCCAGCTGCTGCACTTCAGATCCAGCTCCCTGCTAATGCACCTGGGAAAAGCAGCAGAAAATGGCCCAATTGCTTGGGCCCCTGCCACCCACGTAGGAGACCTGGATGAAGCTCCTGGCTCCTGGCTTCAGCCTGACCCAGGCTGGTTGCTGTGGCCATCTGAGGAGTGAATCAGCAGATGGATGATCTCTGTCTCTCCCTCTCTCTCTGTAACTCTGACTTTCAAAATAAGTTAATAAATCTTTTAAAAATAAGATTATGTTCATAATAATCATGGCTGTTAACAGTAGTTCACATGATTACTAAACTAAAGACATTGTCTTCTGACTTTTCTGGAGGAATTTAAGTAAAAATACTAATAGAGACAGCAAAAAAAAAAAAAAAATAGTTGCCAGTTTTTCAGCCAAAGCTGGACGAGGCCAAAGCCGGGAGCCAGGAACTCCAAGCAGTCTTCCGTGTAGGGAGCAGGGGTCTGAATACTTAAGCCATCATCTGCTGCTCTCGCAGGTGCATTAGCAGGAAGCAGAATTGGAAGACGAGTTGTGGGACTCAAACTTGCACTGTAATAAAGGATGGGGCTAGCCAGTGGCTTCCCCTGCTGCGTCACGATGCCTGTGCCTTGATTTTGCCTCTAAAAACTTCCCTCCAGGACAATTCTACTTCTATGAGACCTCTAGAATAGTCAAATTCAGAAAGTGGAGTCACGGATTCTGGGCATGAGAGTCAGAGGGAAACCGAGCAGTTGAATGGGAAACGTGTAGGCTTGGGGTGGTGTTCTGGAGATGGATGGAGGGGATGACTGCACTCAATGCCACCGGACAGGATGCTTGAAAATGGCCACAATGTAAATTTCCTGCTCTGTGTATTTTACCCCCAGTAAAGGAGGGGAGAATTCGATTGGATGGAAAAGAGTCACTCTGTTTCTCTTCGATGTGGTGGAATCTTGTCCCTGCTGTAGGACAGCTCCTGGGGAAGCCAGGAGCGTGGAATGTAGTGGAGATGACGCCACAGCAAAGAAAGAAGAAGAGGCCATGCTGCTGAACAAGAGGGCACAAGACAACAGGAGAGACGGAGGAAGAAGTTCTTTGTAGAGTGTTTACACTCGCGGCCATCACACAGCAGCCTCTGCCGGCAGCTCTTGGAGGCATTTGGAGTGTGAACCAGCAGATGCGATCTCTCTCTCTCTCTCTCTCTCTTTCTCTCTCCCTCTCTCTCCTCTCTCCCGCTCTCTTTCTCTCTGACTCGTAAATGAATAATTTTTTTATTTATTTTAAGGTCTATTTATTTATTTGAAACTCAGAGTGATAAAGAGAGAGGGAAAAAAAGATTTTCTATCCACTGATTCACTCCCCAAATGGCAGCAACAGCCAGTTCTGGGCCAGGTCAAAGCCAAGAGCCAAGAACTCCATCTTGATATCCCAGGTAGGTGGCAGGGGCCCAAGTACTTAAGTTATTTTCCTCTGCCTTCCCAGGTCCGTTGGCAGGAAGCTGGGTTAGAAGCAGAGCAGCCGGGACTCGAACCTGCACACTGATACGGGATGCCAGCTTCTCAAGCTGCAGCTTAATCCATTGTATCATAGTGCCCACTCCAGATTTCAAAAGATTTTTACCCCAGAATAAACTTGCCTTTCAATTCCATATTCCCTAAACGTTCTGCAGCTTTCTCATATATCAAATTAGCACTCGTATATTTTGCATGCATTCCATCTTTATTTGACAAATATATTAAAGCATAAAATATCAGATAAAAGCAGAGGCCAGTAAATAGTGAAGGAAATTATAAAGCTAATTTTCCTGAAGGAAAAGATTTTAAGATATCACACCAAGACAAAAGCAAAAACATGATACACTTCATATTTTGGTGGTAGGTCAACAGATTATAAAGATTTTTTTTAAAAATTTTAGGATATTTCTATATATTTATTTGAAAGGCAGAGTTATAGAGGGGAAGAGAGAGAGAGAGAGAGGAAGATGGTCTATTTGTTGGTCCACTCTTCAAATGGCCGCGATGGTTAGGCTGGGCCAGGCTGCAGTCAGAAGCCTGGAACTCAATCTGGGTCTCCCACATGGATGGCAAGGACCCAAGTACTTGGACCATCATCTGCTACCTCCTGGAGTGTGGATTAACAGGAAGCTGGAGTGAGAAGTGGAGCAGCTGGGGCAAGAACACTCCTACTGGGATGAAGAGTCCTTTGCAGCGATGTAACCAAGGCACCAGGTGCCTCCCCCGTGAGGCTGGGTCTCCTGGGATCTGCTCTGCTCTGTTTGCTTGGACCCCTGATGGAGTTCAGCTCCCAGCTGCAGATGGGGCTGTAGCATCTCCGTAAGGGCTTGGAGGAAGCCCCACCACACAGTCACCTCTTCTGAGAGGACCTGGCCTGGACTTCCTCGTCTTTCCTCAAATGTTAGGGAAAACACAACCTAAAAAAATCACTGAAGAGAAACACCTGCCGGCTACTCAAAGGGTGTTCAACAAAGAATTGAAGCATTGTCCTTGACTCCAGCTTTTGAAGTTCAGATCTCTTTTCCTTTTCACGGGACAGTGCATGTGTTTGGACAGAATCACTTTCATTCCTTGGGACAGCTCAACAGTGAGGAGCACAGAGCAGCCCTGCAACCTGTATCCTAATTACCAGCCCGTCTGGTCACCAGTTCTTTTCAAGGATCCTATTGTAGGAGAGAAGATCTGTCTACGCTGATGACCAGAGGCAACCCCCAACTCCCCAGACCAACAGAAGCCCACCTGGCCATCATAAATTCCCTAAAGTGGACCAGCACTGTGGTGCAGCAGGTTAAAGCCCCAGCCTGCAGCGCTGGCATCCTATATGGGTACCAGTTTGAGTCCCAGCTGCTCTGCTTCCAATCCAGCTCTCTGTTGTGGTCTGGGACAGCAGTAAAAGATGGCCCAAGTCCTTGGGCTCCTGCACCCACATGGAAGACCCGGAAGAAGCTCCTGGCAGCCGGCGCTGCGGCTCAATAAGCTAATCCTCTGCCTGCGGCTCCATCAACCTTGGTTCTAGTCCTGGTCAGGGTGCCAGATTCTGTCCCGGTTGCTCCTCTTCCAGTCCAGCTCTCTGTTATGGCCTGGGAGGGCAGTGGAGGATGGCCCAGGTCCTTAGGCCCTGCATCCGCATGGGGGGCCAGGAGAAGCACCTGGCTCCTGGCTTCGGATCAGCACAGCGGGCCAGCCACAACGCACTGGCCACAGAGGCCACTGGGGGGGTGAACCAACAGAAAAAGGAAGACTTTTCTCTCTGTCTCTCACACTATCCACTCTGCCTGTTAAAAAAACAAAAACAAAACAAAACAAAACAAAAAACCTCCTGGCTCCTGGCTTCGTATCAGTGCAGCTCTGGCCATTGCAGCCATTTGGGGAGTGAACCAGCGGATGGAAGATCTCTCTCTCTGGCTCTACAGCTCTCTATAACTCTGTCTTTCAAATAATTCTTTTAAAAAAATTCCCTAAAAAGCATGGCATCACCGACCAATCAGAGGAAGGTCACGAGCACCACTAATCAATGAGGAACCTGGACACGAGCTGAACACGCACCTCTCAGCCCCAGTTTCAGTCTACAAGAACTTTCACCCCTAACACCCTGGGGAGCCTGGGAAGGAAGTGATAGCTGCCCGGCTCCTTGCTCTGCACTGTGCAGTAACCCACTCCTTCGTTCTGCCATGCCATGGCAGCACTGAACTCTGCGTGTCAGGCAGGTGCACCCAGGGTTCTGCAGCAACTCCTCCAGATAGTTTGGGGTGTTGTTCGGCAACAAGAGGGAGTTTGATATTACAGGATGTCAGGACACACCGAGCTCACACAGTCATTTAAGATGTGCCCCGGGGATATTAATATCTCGAAACAGAATTCACTTAGCAGGAAAAAAAAAAAATTCTTTAATTGATGACGTAGGAAATGAGTGTTTTTGTTCCTGTAAACTAAACCATCCAATGATTTCTGTTAAAGCCTGCTGGGATTTATAACTAAATTTTATTCTATTTTTTTTTTTCATCTAAAAAGGATCCATGGCACACAATTGGGTTTTCCCTAACATTTCTCTCCTTCACCCTCCACCACCTTTCTTCCCCCAGCACACAGATTCTGGGAGTCTTTGATCTTGTCTGGTGTGTGTGTGTTCCACTTGTGAGCATTTAAGGAATCCAATTTTTAGTCATTTTGTCTATAGTCAAATTCGGCTTAACTTAAAATTATCCAGTACATCTAAAGCCTCTAATTTAATTGTCAGAGGAAGCCAACTGCATGCACAGCAATTAAGACTCCTGCGTTCAGAAAGCAACATCCTCCCAACTTCCGTCTTCTGCCTGGCCCTTCCCTGTGCAGAGGAGCCCACAGGAAGTGGGGGGATGAGCATGACTCTGCCCTGCGGGGGAGTAAAGAGAGGCGGTCCAGGGCCTCACCCGAACTCATCTCCGGAAGGTTGGCCAAGGGGCCTTCAGAGGGGGCCCCCAAAATCAGACCAAGAAAACTATCCAGAGTCACACCACAGCCCAACCCCACCATAGCAGAAACCCATTTTAATTGATGCTGGATTTTTGGTTTTTTTTTTTTTAAAGATTTACTGATT
Source organism: Lepus europaeus (assembly GCF_033115175.1). NCBI lineage: Eukaryota > Metazoa > Chordata > Mammalia > Lagomorpha > Leporidae > Lepus > Lepus europaeus. The sequence continues at coordinate 108,321,606 of NC_084837.1, forward strand.
TATTTGAAATTCAGAGTTACACAGAGAGGGAGAGGCGAGGGAGAGGCAGGGAGAGAGAGAGAGAGAGAGGTCTTCCATTCGCTGGCTCACAACCCCCCCCCCCCAAATTGGCCTCAATGGCCAGAGCTGTGCTGATCCAAAGCCAGGAGATTATTCCAGGTCTCCCTGTGTGCACCTGTGTGCAGGGGCCCAAAGCCTTAGGCCATCTTCCACTGCTTTCCCAGGCCATAGCAGAGAGCTGGATCAGAAGTGGAGCAGCCCAGACCCTAACTGGCACCCATATTGGATGCGGGCACTGCAGGCAGCAACTTTACCCGCTATGCCACAGTGCCAGCCCCAGCCCCAGATGCTGCTGGGTTTCAGAACAGCTAGGAAAAAGGATCTTGAATGTTCCCAAGACAGAAAAAAAAAAAAAAGGTAAAGGTTTGAGAGGCTGACTATGCTAATTACCCTGATTCCAGCACTGGCCATCAGAGCAGTTCACGTGTGTCAGCCTGGTGCCCTGCACCCCACACGCATGTACCATCACTCACAACGATAGGAATGCATCTTACAAGGAACCACGAACGTACATTAAAGCAAGTCAGTGTAAAGAGAGCAACACCCCTTTGGCTATGTATTGAGTTTCCCCAAATGCTCTTCCCTTGGATCTAGTGACCGCACTTCTGGGAAACTGCTTTTAAAGAAATGATGCTAAAGGCAGCAGAAAATCAACGGCAAAAATGAACGTGGGAGGACAAAATGGCATAGAGGTGAACGCCGCGTGTTCTACGTAGAACTTTCTCTCAATGCTCTATTGGTAAAGTGTGCTCACCACAACTGAAACATAGTATGGAAAGGACTCTAGATATAAAAACCCATGGAGAAGTTAAGAGACATGCAAAGTATTTTTTTAAAGATTTATTCATTGATTTGAAAGTCAGAGTTACAGAGAGGGAGAGGGAGAGAGAGAGAGAGAGAGAGAGAGAGAGAGAGAGGTCTTCCTTCCACTGTTTCACTCCCCCAGATGGCTGTAATGGTCAGGGTTGGGCCAGATTGAAACCAGGATCCAGGAGCTTCATCCAGGTCTCTTGCATGGGTGCCATCTTCCACTGTTTTCCCAGGCACATTAGCAGAGAGCTGGATCCAAAGTAGAGCAGCCAGGACTCAAACCAGCACCCAGATGGGATGCCTGCCCTGCAGGTAGCAGATTCACCTGCTATGCCACAGCACCAGCCCTGACAAATGCAAAATATAGAAATACAAATATAATTATGCCATTGGTAAAAATCTGAAAATGGTAAGAGTTGATATCATTGAGTGATATTGTTTCATGTTTTAATTTTCCCACTGTTTCTACTTTTTATTCAATGACTATTCAGATCTTTCTTAATACATGTGCTCAGACGTCTGCATTTCTTTAAAATCAGGTGAAAAACTGGGATGATGGGTTTCAGTAAAAGTAACATTTACTTCTATTTAATTTTATGAGTTAATTTATGATTAGGAGTCAAAAATACAGTTAAATATGCTTTGATGAGCCATCTTTTTTCACCCATACCAACAAACATAATTACCTGGGTAAATTGGGGTAAACGATTGGATTTATACATTTTTAAAAGATTTATCTATTTGAAAAGGAAGAGTTAGGCAGAGAGAGAGAGAGGGAGGCAAAGAGAAGTCTTCCATCTGCTCGTCACTCCCCAAATGGCCACGAGAGCCAGAGCTGGGCCAGGCCTAAGACAGGAGCCAGGAGTTTCTTCCAGGTCTCCCACATGGATGCAAGGACTCGTACTTGGGCCATCCCCCACTGCTTTCCAGGCACATCAGCAGGGAGCTGAGTGGAAAATGGAGCAGGACTGGAACCAGTGCCCACAGGGGATGTTGGCATCACAGGTGGCCACTTTACCAGCTATGCCACGATGCCGGCCCCACCAATCTGTTTTAATCAGGGCTCCAATAAGTTATGCCAGTGTTGCAAGTGGTGGCTTAACTTGCAGTGACACAATGCTGGCCCCAGGATAAAATATTCAGGAACATCTCAAAATAAGGCAGGGGGCCTTTAAAAAAAAAAAAAAAAGCAGGATGACAAAAATCATTGAAATGTTCCGAAATAGCCATGTACGTATGTGCAGAGCTCTAAAACAATACAAAAAAAAAAAAAAAAATCCCGGCGGGGCTAGAAATGATCCCATTGCAAATGCCATTAGTCCATTTGCTAAGCGCACATTTCATCTAATGTCCTAGGAAATCCATCAGGCCAAATTGGCCTCAGACAAATTGGCAGACAAATGAGCTGGTCTCAGAGGCCCCCAGGTCCACCACTGCTGACCGGCGGCCAGCTCTGGCGTGCGTGCAGGTTTCTGCTTCATTCCCATGTCTGCACCCGAGCTCTGAACACCTGCCCAGGAGCCCCTGCGCCTATGCATCCTGGGCTAGGTCTCTTAGGTCTCTGATGGCCTTTGCCTGTGAGGTGAGTAGCAGGAGCTATGTATTTGCCAATGAACTAACAGAAGAATGAATGAATGAATGAATGAATGAATGAAATCGCCCTGCTCAGCCCACACCCAGAGCTGCTGATGGATTTCCTCTCTTTTCTCTCATCTGCTGCCCCCTCCAGTCATGGACTCATCCATTCCTTGAGTCCCTGCTGTGTCCTGGGACAGCAAGGGCCACGTCTGTTTCAGTCCTGCACCTCCCTGCTCGGTTTGCTACAAAGGTGCATTGACCTCGGCGCTGCAACCATGCCGTGGGTTGTGGTCAGTAGCAAGTAGAGGCCTCCTGAGAAGCTGCAGCCAAGTCTCAGGCCTGCGAAGGAGATGTTTGGCCAAGAATCACAGGGGAAGCTCAGGACGGGAACCTGCAGGTGACAAGCCAAGCGAGTCCCATCCTGCCTGTGGCTGGGAGCTGCTCATCTTTGCGAAGAAGCAGGCATAAGCGAGGCAGCCCATCTCCTTCCCAGGAGGCAATGTAGTGCCAGGATCTCCTGATTTGAGTCTAGTCTCTGTCCAGTTCTTATCTTCCAACCATGAAGCCCTGTGAACCCTCTTATCTCTCCTAGCCACAGTCTCACAGGGTCATGGTGCCTCTTAGGAAATGTAAAATGTAGCAAAATGATTTCATTGTTAGCACTGCGTGCTACAATATTTTAGGTGTGTGTGTCATTATGTGTGCAACCTAGTTTCAAACGGTGTACATAAGGGGAGATGATATAGGCAGAAGTAAAGTAATTGTAGCAAAATGTGACGGTGGGTGTGGGTGGAGAGTAGACAGCTGTGTGCTGCACGGTTCCACCAACATTGCTCAAGCTTGACCTTTGTCAAAATAGAAAAAAGAAAAAGTAAAAAAAAAACAAAAAACAAGCGGCTACAAATAAGTGTTGTGACTGAACCCCTCCTGATTCTGATGGATGGACATGGGCAAGAGTCTCCCCAAGCCTCTGAGAGGTAAAAATGCAAAAACTAAGCCTTGCCTCTCTTGCTGCTGCTTTGGTGTCCCCATAATACACGCAAAGTGCTCTGCAAACCAAGCACCCTGTCTGAGCGTGGGGGCTCCCCAACAAGACGGGGTTATCTAGGCAGGGCCAGCTCACCCCTGGCTCACCTGGCCAAGCCTTAGGCTGTGCAGACTCCAGCCAATCCGTGCAGTGCAGCCACCCTACTATTACATATGCACGGTCGGCCTCCTGCTTCTCCCCCCACTCCCAGCACCAGCTGCAGGCACAGTTCTGCTCCTGAGACGTAGAGCGCAGAGCAAGCCTGCAGCCCCCGTCCAGAGCCCTCAGCAGGAGCAGACCCTCGCCTGCCAGCTCCGTGCCCACCCCTAGGAATCACCGGCGGCAGGTCGGCACCATGATAGCCTCCAAGGCATCGCAGCGCTACAGAAGCGTCCGTCGCAACGCCAGCCAGTGCCATCTCTACCCAGAGTCCCTGCTGCTCAGGTGAGTGGGTCCCAAACACCGGACGCACAGAGGAGGCAGGTGCACAAGGAAGGGACACACGGGGCGTGGAAGCCAGGAACAAAGTCCTTCTTCCCCTTTGTTCTTCTGCTTAAACTCAAAACTAGTTCAGGCGAGCTCAGCCGTGCGCAGAGAGCGAAAAGGCGCTCTCTCCACCTGCGGCTTGCTGGGTGGGGACCAGGCTGTAAAAGCTTGTTTTTCAACCTGGCTTGGCTGATCCTGCACCCACAGAGGAGATGTCTCTGTTTACTGCATCATAACGTCAACAGCGAGCAGATAACCATCCATAAGGTACCAGCCGGCAGAGACTTCAGACCAGTTAGAAGCGAGTGATGCTAAGCATCTATAAAGGTCTGTGAAAACCTAGGAGAAATCAGAGGTGATTCTCCTTGGAGTGATTAAAACCAATCGGGGTTAGAGATGAACAAATGGCCCTCGGAAAATGCTCTCGCCGCCTCCTGGGAAGTTGGGTTAGAATTAGCATAGAAACCGTTACTGGGAATAAATGTTGTGACATCTTGAAAAACCGTCATTATTTCCCTGAGATATGCTGCCCGTGGAACTTTGCTTGGCTAATTTCTGCTTTCGCCTCCGTCATGTGGGGCTGAGAATGAATTGTCGTGGAGACCGGGGAAGGATATCTGGTTTTTATTTATTTTGCATGTATTATTTTCATTTACATTTATTACTAAGTTGTTAGACTTATTAATTTTATTTACATGTATTAGATTATTACATTTATTTCCTTTGCATTCAGAGTTGGGGGCCAACGGGGACTTCTGTTCAAATTAGCTGATAATTTCCATGAGCCTGAAAAAGCAATGATTTCATTTACCGAAGATGCTTCCCTTCGGGGGTTGCAAATAAGAAACTTCTTGTCTCCTTTTGTGTCTTCTGATTATCTCTCACCTTGAGAAATCATTCCCTTGCACTGACCTACTGAGATAATAGAATCCAATAAATACATTTCAACAGGCTGCTCACATGCCAAATTCTCTCTCTACCTCCACGGATCCCTACACACACACACACACACACATGCTGCTCTGAGGCAGTGAGATGCTGAACTTGCCCAGAGAAAGACAATCTTCTTTGGAAGCAATACTATTCATCAGATTTCCCCCTTCACGCCCTGTTCCACCCAGCAGCTTGGAGGACAGCTTTAATGCGGATGAAACAGGGGACAGCAGTGATCCGGAACAAATCTTCCAGAATATACAGTCCCAGAAGGAACTCGTGGCCAACATTCGCTGCAGACCCTGGAGCATGGGTCAGAAGTTGAGGGCACTGAGGTAAGGGCCGCAGGAGGGATCGCCGAGTATGGCAAACTTGCAAATACACTTTCCAATAACCCACGCCCCTGTGTCTGTGTTGACCTGGAGGTGTGTGTTGGGGAATGCTTCTGGCCTGCTTCCTTTCCAAATATTAGATTTTAAAAATTTTCTTGTTTATTTATTCAAAATACAGAGAGATAGAGATCGCCCATCCACTGGCTCACTCCCTATTTGTCTTCAACAGCTAGGGTGGAGCTGGACCAAAGTCAACAGCCAGGAACTCCATCCGGGTCTCCCATGTGGGTGGCAGGGACCCAAGTACATGAGCCATCACCTGCTGCCTCCCAGGGTGTGCATGGAATTGGAAGTGGAGCCAGGACTCAAACCCAGGCAATCTGACATGGGAGGAGGGCATCCCACATGATGTCTTAATGGCTGCCCAAAAGATCTGGCCCCTAAAAGCTAGATTTTAACACCCGTTCTCAGGCTCACTGGAAAACAGGGAAATAAGGCAGAAAAAAACAGATGCTCAGTGTAACTACTTGGCTCCTATTTTCCTCTGCATGAGAAAACTCTATGGGAAGTCAGGTTCTGCTGGTGCTTAGCACATAATAGAGTCTGCCTATAGAAGAGCTTAGCACTGGAGAGGGACCACAGGTTGCCTGAATCCAACACCACTTTTATCAACCTCTAGCCAGGGGCTCTTTGGGTAATTCTATTCATGTTTCTAAGCATCTGTGCCTTTCTCCTTCAAGCTGAAGGGATGGTAAGGAACAGCCAAAATCATCAGCAGGTGCAACCTCGGGGCACTTTTTTTTTTTGTTTAGATCTATTTATCTAATTGAAAGAAAGAGTTATAGAAAGGGGGAGAGACACACAGAGAGAGATCGGGATCTTCCATCTGCTGGTTCACTCTTCAAATGGCAGCAACAGCTAGACTTGGGCCAAATCAAAGCCAGGTGCCAGGAGCTTCTTCCAGGTCCCCTACATGGGTGCAGGGGCCCAAAGACTTCAGCCATCTTCTGCTGCTTTCCCAGGCCATAGCAGGGAGCTAGATTGGAAGTGGAGCAGCCAGGACTTGAACCCACACCCATGTGGGATGCTGGGGTCGCAGAGGGTGGTTTAACACACTACACCATGGCACCAGCCCCCTCAGGGGCTTTAAAAACTCAGAAACTCTGATGCCCTCAGACTTAACAGAATCAAACTCTGGGAGCGAACCCAGCATCTGTAACTCGCACTCTGGCTGTTTCTTTTGCATACTCAGATTTGAGGTCCGCCAGCGGCAGTGAAAGGATTCAGTAAGCTAAACCATGTGCATCCTTAGCATTGTGTCTGTACATAACAGTTGCTCACTTAGAGTGATGGATGAGGCCGATGCCAATGCCTGGGCTCACAGCAAAGCAGATGGCAGGATGTTCATGGGCTGTGCCTCTGAGCGCTAGAGCCTAGGGGAGGAGGGACCTGCTCATCGGGCACTCGCTGGTGGACAGAACCGTGGTCAGATCTTGCCAAGCAGAAATCCCTTTCTCCCGGTGTCTGCCACCTATTTGTCCTGCATTTCTTTCCCACTGACTCATCCTTTCCTTAGACCTCCAGCCAGGCACTGGGCTTCCCATCTGAGCAGCCTGCCTTCAGAGCCGGCTGTGGCACGGACCTACGGGCAGCCCCAGCCTTCGCCCTTGGAAGTTCCCAGTCTCCATCTTCTGCCTCCCATCTGTCATCACTTCCAGTTGTATGAGTAAGGAGAGCATGACGCCCATTTATCAGATGAGAAAACTGATACTCAGATACATTAAGAGAGTAACCCAGGCTACCCACAGCTTAAACCTAGGCTCTCTGACCCCCAGCCCAGTGTGCTCTTGTATCAGAACAGAGGGTTTTTTGTTTTTTTACCAAAGTCATCATCAGGGCAATTTATCAAAAAACACAAAATGCTACATGATCCAGCATAATTTTTAAGTCATTCAGAAATGGCATGGGGTAATGATTCTCTGAATCCCAGGAGGTCAGGACACCTTTTTTGCCAAAGCCCTTGGGAGGCAGAAAGCAAACCCAGCCCCCCTGCCACGCTGCTGGGCCACACCACCAGCCAGGGCATGGAGAGGGCAGAACTCTCAGCATGCAGCTCACCTCTGAGCACCCACATTTGTCACCCTCATCACACACACGGCTCCCCGTCCCCTTGAGAACCTACTGGAGCGACGCTTCACTAATCGCACCTGCTGAGGTCCACCCCGGGCACCTCTGGGGAGAGTGCAGAAAGCGCTGGACCCTGACCACTGAGGATTGACAGAGCCTCACCCACACAGAGAGACCCCGCATCTCTGGAAAGACGCGAACTTGCTTCCCTGCAGGGAGGCACACTGTCAGTCCTGGTAGGTCCGCCCCTCCCTGCCACCCACCAGACCACGCCTCTGCCCTAGCCCTTGTCATTCGCATTGTCTCTTGGGGTCTCTTTCATCCAGATACCGCCTTTGTGCAGGGCAGCAACTCTGTTCGTTCCATGCACCTCTGAGTCCCGCCACACTTGACCCAAAATCGGTGTCTGGAAAATATTTGCAAGAAAAACAAAGCAGAGATAAATCAAGCGAATTCTTATCTGACTTTGATAGGCCTTTAGTTTTCAGATGCTTGTAGTGTCTGAAAAATACACCCCAACATGGGAGCTATGGCCCAGGGTAAGACGCCACCCCTCACTCTTACCTGCACTTCCAGTTCTGACCAGAGCGAGACCAGGGTGTCAGCTGGGCTGTGGACAGGAGTTCAACAGCAGGCACTCTGGTTAGGTCTTATTTTGAAGAGGTCACTTGTTCCTAGAAAGGACTCCGACCCAGTGGGTGTAACTGGCAGGTCACTTGGGATTGATGCACCTTGCAGAACAACCAAACAAGGAAATGTGTTGAACGGGCAAATCAGCTGACTCGAAAGAGCTAAGTTCTTAAACACGGACTACTGCCGCCAAGAGAGGGCGCCCGCCCTTGCATCAGGAGGGGTCTCTGCAGTGCAGTGGGTGTGACTAGGTGACATTTGTCTCCGAGGGCCAGATGGTCACGAACACTTATTTTCTAACTCTGTTGCTCATTTGGATGTTGATTTAAGCACCCATCCCAGTGATTCCCGTCCATTCAAGGGGAACTGTTAGGTCAACTCATGCAAGGCAGGGATCGGCTAGTGTGTCAGGAGTATTTTGGGCTGAGTTTCAGGCTCCCAGCTTCGGTCTGGCCCTGCCCTGGCTGTTGCAGCCGTCTGGTAAGTGCAACAATAGATGAAAGAGTGTCTCTCTCTCTCTCTCTCTGTCTTTCAAACAAATGAATCTTTAAAAAAGAAAAGAACATCCACTGGAACTAATTCTAGTATGATTTCATCATTTCTGGACTAATTGATCCATTTAAATGTTAAAGAAAAAAAGCTAAGACGTTTTCCGGTTCATCAAAAATCCGGAAAGGAGGCAACAGCATCTTGCTACATTGTTTGGTCAGGGACTCCCGGTGGCTTTGCACACATTCTGCGAAAATGTCAGCTCGACAATAACTCTGCCTTCTCCCTCCTCGCTTCTCTCCTCTCAGGCGAGCCAAGGAGATCGTGCTGAAGTTTGAAGGGAGGCTGACCAGGACCCGAGGCTACCAAGCAGCAGGTGCAGAGGTACAAAGCCCGAATGCTCCTCCCTGGGGTCCCCAGGCTGTTGTGTTTGCCAATGCACTTGCTGTGAGACTTGGGCTGTGAGCATGGGTTAGCAGCTGGAGAGGTGAATTTCCTGGAGCCTGGATTTCAGCCCCAGGCTTCTAACTGTGATCAGAACCTGATAAGCCTCCTGCCCAGGAGAGGGATGTCTTCCTCTGGGAGAACGGTCTAACCTCTTCCCTCACTTCGCCCTGTTCCTACACTGTTCGTAGAAAGTGGGATTCAGGCCCCCTCTGTGTAAGCTGTATTTTCTGCACACCTGCACGCAGTTGTGGGCGTGTTCCAATGCCCTCTTCATAACACAACACCAAGGTGTATGTGGAGGAGGGAGGGGAGGTTCATTTTCCCGGCTACTGAAAGCCAAAGTTGACTTGGAACTGATCTGTCTATAAGGACATTCCGTAAGAGCTCAGACAGCAAGGGAAAAAAAAAAAAAAACAAACACTTTCCCTTCTCTGCCTCCTGCCCTCTGTGCTCTTACCTATCAGTACAAGGATCACACTGCCCAAAACCTTCTGTCTTCTTTTCTCACTGACACTTGCTGTGTTTTTAATGATGCATCAGATAAATGAACATCGTTTAGTTCATCACCTGTCTGCTGGTGATGATTTAAATGGCTCCCATAAAGAACACCTGTCCACAGCTACTTTGCCCTGTCTTGTAATTCCTTGAAGGCTAAATGTCAGAGCTCTGGTCACTGCAAAAAATAATAATAATAATAATAATAAAAAGAAAAAAAAAAACAAACGAAAAGACCATGGCCCAAAGTCTTTCTTGACTCCTGATGTATTTTTTACAATTATTTCTCAAACTCCTTCATTTATGTCATCATCCACAGTTAAAGAACTTATTGCCCTCCCAATATCTGCCCCAATGTTGAATATTATATTTTTTCAGGTTTGGAATTTTAACAACAAAAAAAGATTTCTTTATGTGTTTGAAAGGCAAAGTGACAGAGAAACACAGAGAGACAAAGACATTCCCCAAATGCCCACGACAGCCAGCGCTGGACCGGGCCAAAGCCAGGAGCTGGAGCTTCTTCTGGATTTCCCGATGCGGGTGTCAGAGGCCGCAGCACTTAGGCCATCATCTGTTGCCTTTCCCAGGCCCTTAGCAGGAAGCTGGACCAGAAGTGGAGCAGCTGGGACTCAGACCAACACCCAGAAGGGATGCCAGCATCGCAGGCAGTGGCTTTACTCACCATGCTACAGCGCTGACCCCAGGCCAACATTTAAAAAGTAGTATCAGGCCCTTCACTTGGGTTCAGACAGTGTGTAACTTTAAACGGGGGCCGGCGGCTGGCACCGCGGCTCACTAGGCTAATCCTCCACCTTGCGGCGCCGGCACACCGGGTTCTAGTCCCGGTCGGGGCACCGATCCTGTCCCGGTTGCCCCTCTTCCAGGCCAGCTCTCTGCTGTGGCCTGGGAGGGCAGTGGAGGATGGCCCAAGTCCTTGGGCCCTGCACCCCATGGGAGACCAGGAGAAGCACCTGGCTCCTGCCATCGGAACAGCGCGCCTACCGCGGCGGCCATTGGAGGGTGAACCAACGGCAAAAGGAAGACCTTTCTCTCTGTCTCTCTCTCACTGTCCACTCTGCCTGTCAAAAATAAAAAAAATAAATAAAAAAAATAAATGGGGGCTGGCATTGTGGCATAATGGGTGAAGCCACCATCCATGATACAGGCATCCCGTGTGGGCACTGGTTTGAGTCCCGGCTGCTCCATTTCCCATCCAGCTCCCTGCTAATGTGCCTGAGAAAGCAGCAGCAAACAGCCCAAGTGCTTGGATCCCTGTACCCATGTGGGAGATGCGGATGAAGCTCCTGGCTTTGGCCTGGCTTAGCCCTGGCCGTTGCAGCCATCAGGGGAGTGAACCAGCGGATAGAAAACCTCTCCATATCCTCCCCTCTCCCCCTCTCTCTCTAACTCTATATTTCAAATAAATAAAATAAATCCTAGGAAAAACCATCGGAAGCAATGCGAAGTCTTAGGTCTTTTACTAACAGTAAACTCAACGTGGATTACAGATCTAACGATGCTGAGCCCCCTATGCCACACCAGCCCCCATGTTCGCTCCTAGACTCTTGCCCAGTTCTGACATCCATGTCTTTCATTTCCCACGTGACGCCAACAAGAGATTTCACCCTTCGGAGAGCTGTCATGGCGTGATTTGTCACAAACACTTGCTCTGCACAGGACTAAAAGCACCTGCTCTTGATGGGATAGACGCTGGTGGCCTCTTGAAGGGTCCACTTGCTTCTATCCATGTCCCTCTTCGGTCCACTCAACTCCGCTCAGGAGCCAGGAGGAGCAAACCACTCATTGCACCCCCTTGCTAATAGCAGTAATAATAACAGCTCTCATTACAGGTCGAACTAAATCCAGACGTCTCCCACGGCCCGCCTGATCTGGCCGTTGTCTGCCTATTGGGTTTCATTGACCCAAGTACAACCTCCCCAGCTAGATGGCCCTTGACCTTGCTTAAGTCACTTCTCCCCCGGGACTAAAGGCCTGTCACTCACCATGGCATTGATATCTGTGTCCCTGTGTCCCTTCGGCCCAAAAGCAAACTACTCCAGCTGGTGTTTCGTATGCCTTCTTCACCCTCTGCAGGCCCAGGGAAACACGGCCTAGGCACCTGACACTCACCATGAAGAATCACACCTTTCATAAACCACAGTATGTGTTGTTGTCAGGGCACACTCGTTCTGGGTGAACTTATAAACCTTTCCAAAGACAACAAAAGGGAGTAATTCTTTTTCTTTCTCTTTTTCTTCTCTCTCTCTCTCTTTTTTTTTTTTTTTTTTTTTTTGAGAGGCAGAGTCACAGAGACAGGGAGACACAGAGAGAAAGAGATCTTCCATCCACTGGTTCACTCCCCAAATGGTCACAAAGGCCATGGCTGAGCCAGACCATAGCCAGGAGCCAGGACTTCTAGGTCTCCCACGTGGGTGCAGGGGTCCAGGTACTTGGCCCATCTTCTGCTGCTTTCCCAGGCCGTAACAGAGAGCTGCATTGGAAGTGGAGCAGCTGGGACTCCAACCAGCACCCATATGGGATGCCGGTGTCGCAGGCAGCAGCTTTACTTGCTACATCACAGTGCTGGCACCTTCAATGGTTTCTCACCCCGGCCTGTGGACAGCACTGGGCATGAAGGGCCTCGCAGCCTTGGTCTTTCTCTCAGTGGCTAGGAGATAAACCAGGTGATGCAAAGGTAAGGCCAGGTAGGATGCGATCCACATTGCTCAGAGAGTTTACAGTGAGAATCTGTTTCTGGCTACAGAGACTCTGTGACATGGGAGAGGTTGTGTTTGCATCTCGGCTGTTAGCACAGATGAACACTCCCAACTTCTGATAAAATTCAGATTGTCATTTATAAGCGGCTGTCTGGCCCTAGCAGCCACGCCCAGGAGGGCTGGCCATCACCCCTGACTGTGGCGGGCCGTGTGCTGCCTTAGGGTGCAAAATGCGGAGTTGCCTTTGTTACCCGTCCTCCTGCAGTGGTATCGTTTGCTTCCGACCCAAGCCCAGCTTGTTCATGTGCTAAAATGTACACCTGTCGATTTTTCTTTTTTCCTTGGAAAGCAGATGTTATTTGCTTTACTCTCCTTCGAGAAAAAAAAAAATGTGTTGACATCTTGGCCATTGCATCTTTAATCCACAAAACAAGATGCGTTTCCAGGCTTATCCCTGGCAGCCTTGGCCAGGAGCGAGGCTGAGGAACCAGCTGTGTTGCAGGGTGCAAGGTACACAGCAGGGTGGGGCTTGAATCAGGGGAGGCTCTGGGTTCTCAGTGAGGGAGTGCATTGTAGCCACCTGGGAAGTGGGCTGGGCCGGTAGCTACCTTGGGTCTATGGTGGGGACACTTGGGAGTATTTTTACTTCATTCCTGAAATATTTCCACTGTTCTTAGTGCCTGCATCAGGAACGGTATGAACAAGGCAACCTTCCATGTCCCCCAATGCAGATACTGGAGCTCAGAGCCTAAGGCAGGTGTCCACTCTCCTGGTCAGGGCAAGGGGGCCACTTTGGCCCCAAGGCTTCCATCATCAGTGGTACCAGCAGGTGACTACAGCTCCCAGTGACATCCTCAAGATGGTGGGCTTCTCTAATCCTGCTACCTCCTCCCTCCTAGCTCTGGAAGAAATGTGTTCGCCTTGCCTGTAACTTCATGGTCATCTTCATTCCCTGGGAAATGAGGATAAAGAAAATCGAGAGTAAGTACTTGCACCTGGGGCAGGGTGGGAGGGCGGGCGTGCAGGACCTGTGGCACCTCAATGCATAGCCCAAGATGCACCTGGCGGGTCCTGGTCCTCACACTGAGTGCTGGGTGCTCTGGCACAGCTGGTGCTGCCCAGAATCCCGGGAGACATGGGATGGGAGGCACAGGTCTGTCTCACCTCCTCCCAGGATGGTAACAGTCTCTGTGTGGCTTCCCAAGGCAGCTCTGATGGTCTCTCCCAGTACATTCCCCCTCATTCAACACAAACGCCAAAGCATCAAGTAAGAAATAAGGAGGAAAAAAAAAAGTCACGTGGGAGCATTGCAATAAGCAAATACGAAAGACTGCATTTCCAGAGATTTTTTTTTTGACAGGCAGAGTTAAACAGTGAGAGAGAGAGAGAGAGACAGAGAGAAAGGTTTTCCTTCCATTGGTTCATCCCCCAAATGGCCACTACAGCCGGCGCTGCGCCTATCTGAAGCCAGGAGCCAGGTGCTTCCTCCTGGTCTCCCATGCAGGTGCAGGGCCCAAGGACTTGGGCCATCCTCCACTGCCTTCCCGGGCCACAGCAGAGAGCTGGAATGGAAGAGGAGCAACCGGGACTAGAACCGGCATCCATATGAGATGCTGGCACTGCAGGTGGTCACAGTGCCAGCCCCCGTGATCTTTATTTATATTTAAGGAGTGGTTTTGGAGGGCAGGCACTGTGGCACAGCAGGTTAAGCCGCACTCTGGGATGCCCGCCTCCCATAGGGGGACTGCTGGATACTGTGCCAGCTCCTTTGCTTTCTTTTTTTTTTTTTTTTTTGACAGGCAGAGTGGACAGTGAGAGACAGAGAGACAGAGAGAAAGGTCTTCCTTTACCATTGGTTCACCCTCCAATGGCCGCCGCAGCCGGCGCACCACGCTGATCCGAAGGCAGGATCCAGGAACTTCTCCTGGTCTCCCATGGGGTGCAGGGCCCAAGGGCTTGGGCCATCCTCCACTGCACTCCCTGGCCACAGCAGAGAGCTGGCCTGGAAGAGGGGCAACCAGGACAGAATCCAGCGCCCCGACCGGGACTAGAACCCGGGGTGCCGGCACCGCAAGGCGGAGGATTAGCCTAGTGAGCCGCGGCGCCTCCTTTGCTTTCAATCTGCCTTACTGCTAATGCATCCTAGGGGCAGCAGATGATGGCTAAAGTGCTTGGGACCCTGGGACCCACATGGGAGAACTAGAGAAAGGGTGGGCTCCTGGCTCCTGCCTGGCCTAGCCCTGGCTGTTGCAGGCATTTGGGGGAATCAAGTCTCTCTCTCTCTCTCTCTCTCTCTCTCGTTCTCTTCCCCCCCCATTCTGCCTTTCAAATAGATCAAAATAACTAAACACTTTTAAAAAGCTAAACCAAAAAAGCTTTATATCCACAAAACTACTAAAAGTTAGCTGATGAATTTGGAAGAACATTTTCAATATTTAAGCGGCAAGCTGCCCCGCCTTTCCCTCCACCACTCAGAGCGCTGACTGCCCGGGGTGCACAGTTGCCGGATTCCCTAGAGCATTGCCCCTGGCCCACCTGGTCCCACCTTCGAGGTACACATTACCCGCCCTCCTCCTCCAAACCCACCAATGGCCGCGAGGCAATACCTGACAGATGGGTACCAAGTCTGATCCATGTAACTTGTGCTCCAGTGCTAGCCGTAGGATCAGCCTGGGCAAGGCTCCAGCTGAGACCCCTAGCCAGACTGGCCTGGCCCCTTCCCCCCACCACCCCTCAGCTGGCTTCTCTTCTCAAGCTGCACTTCTAGGAAACCCCACCTCAGAGGCGCTGTTCACTGCGTAGCCATTCATCCTGCCAGGAACTCGCCAAGCAAGGGGCGGTTACATAAGGAGCCAATCCCCTCAATGGAACACTAAGATCCATTTCATAGAAGAATTATTCATAATGGGAGAAACATGCTGCAGAGAGATATCAACTTTACCTGAAAGTTTATGTATACAGAATAATTAGGGTTAGACTAGAAGCCTACTAGAAATTATGTATAGTAGTGATTTTAATTTAGTGACCTTAGAACAGGCATCTTTTACTTCTTTTCTTTGTGATGGCTTGTGTTTTTCTACTTATGTGGCCAACAGAAACTTGATATAAATATTTAAGAGCTTTTTTTTTTTCTGACAGGCAGAGTGGACAGTGAGAGAGAGAGACAGAGAGAAAGGTCTTCCTTTTTCCGTTGGTTCACCCCTCAATGGCCGCTGCGGCTGGTGCACCGCGCTGATCCGTAGCCAGGAGCCAGGTGCTTCTCCTGGTCTCCCTTGCGGGTGCAGGGCCCAAGGACTTGGGCCATCCTCCACTGCACTCCCGGGCCACAGCAGAGAGCTGGACAGGAAGAGGAGCAACCAGGATAGAATCCGGCGCCCTGACCGAGACTAGAACCCGGTGTGCCGGCGCCACAGGAGGAGGATTAGCCTAGTGAGCCACGGCGCAGGCCAAGAGCTTTTTTTAAATAAAGGGTGACACAAATCCACCTGCAGCAGAATATCATTAGATTAGTGCCTGCTCTCTTAACTTCCTCTGTGCTTGACAGATAAACATTTGTTCCTCACGACCCTGTTTATTTTAGAATAAGTGCACATGTGTGACAAAGTTGCAGAGAGAAGGTTAACCTCGTTTTTCACCCTGACAAAATTTTCATCTCGAAATTAAGATATGAGGATGCTCAGAAAGATTCTTGGAATTCTCAAAATGATGCAGAATAGGAAAGAATTGCAGCAAAATTCTCCAAAGATACCGATGCTTCTTGACGCACATGGACATTGTTAACTTGCAAGGAACGTTTTAAAGGAATAGGGAAATGGGTATTGCATAGTATCGTAGGCAAATTGGGGGTTTTGCTTTCTGCAGGTAGAACTTGTAGATCATGTTCGTGTAATCTTTCTGTAATTTTTCAAAATTTTTTATCACTCTACAGAGAACAGATTTCCCGTAGTTCTGATGTAGCATTTTAGGGAATATAAAAGTCTCCCCCTCAGCTCCTCCCACCCCACCCCTGCCCTCCTCTGCTCCCCTCTTGGTGTATCTAAGTTAGCATTTGGCGGCTGCACTCTGATAGACGCAACAGCAATAGCATCAGTCTTACTGGCCCAGGACGAGCTGCTGGGTCGCTCGGCAGAGACCTTGACCCGCGAGGATCGCCCACACGCTCGCTCTCCTCTCTGTAGGCCACTTCGGCTCAGGCGTCGCCTCCTATTTCATATTCCTGAGATGGTTATTTGGGATCAACATCGTGCTCACCATCATGACGGGGGCTTTCATCGTCCTTCCCGAGGTAAGAACCACGGCAGCCGAGGACAACGCACCGCGCGCTGAAAACAGAACTGAGAGGGAGCCGGGGCTTGGAGTGAGAGCTCACGAGCTGGCCCCACAAAGGGCCAGGCAGTCCATATTTCAGGGCCCTTCCCTCCTCACCACAGCTACTATGACCTGCAGAGTGGCCCCAGACAGGACACACACCCGTGAGTGCAGCTGGGTCCCCACAGACATTTTACGGATGGCTCCTGCAGTTTGGATTCCACATCATTTTAATGTCTCACAAAAATAGGAGTCTTTTGATAATTTCTGTTTTTTCTTTTGGACCATTGAAAAATGCAAAAATCATTCTTAGCTCCCTGGGTATAGCAAAAGAGGCCAGGGGCTTGATTGGACCTAACAGGCAGTTCGACAACCCGAGGTAAAAAGATAACCCATCTCTCACCCAAACTACATCCTCCCAAATCAATGTCCCATGGCTCTACAGATGCCCGATGGCCTCCATAACTCCCCCACAGTCTCACTCAGAGTGGCCCCCCGGCTGGCCCTCACCAGACAAGGGGGAAATCTGGCCACCTGACTGATTTTCCACCCGTGAGAGCCAAGCAGAGACCCAGCTCCCGGAGGCCTCCCATGCGCGGTCCCCTCCCCGGGGGCCCCCAGGACACCCTCTGCTCTCTCCCCAGCTGATTGCAGGCCAGCCCTTTGGCAGCACAGCCAGCAAGACTATCCCCAGCGAGCTCCTGGCGTCCGCCCAAGACCTGGACACGGTCTGGTCCCTGGGGGTGAGGCGGGGGCTGACCCCACCCTTCCCTGTCCCCCGGGAGGGGGTGATGGGCGGCAGCTCCGGGGCTGGGAGTTCTCGGCATCGGAGCCACCCGGGCACTGTCTTCCCAGGGCTACCTGCAGTACTCGGTCCTATTCTACGGCTACTACAGCAGGGAGAGGAGGATCGGCAGAGCCGGCTACCGACTGCCCTTGGCGTACTTCCTGGTGGGGATGGCCGTGTTTGCCTACAGCTTCATCATCCTTTTAAAAAAGTACGACTGCTCAGTTTCTCCAAGGCCGTGGCAAGAACCCCTGTGAGATGGGTGACCTCCCCGAGTCTTGCCAATGACCCTGTGAGGTTAAAGCATCGCTGTACCCATTTTATAGATGAGGAGACCAAGGCTACAGGAGGTTTTGTTCTTGTTGCTGTTGTTTCTAACCGGCACTTACTGAACACCTCCGACTTGGTGCTAGGGTCTGTGCTGGGTTCTAGAGAGACAAGAATCACACAGACTTGATGGTTGATGGCATTGTAGGCCAGGTCGTAGCTGTACTGATGGAGAGTTGAATGATAAGTTTCATATATGCGGCAGAAAGCAAAGCGACCCGTCCGTTATCCATCTGCCTCTGACCTGGGACAGGTCCTTTTCTTTAAAAAAAGATGTATTTATTTATGTGTGCATTTATTTATTTGGGAGGCAAAGTGACAGAGAGAGAGAGAGAGAGCTCCTGTCTGCTTGTTCACTCCCTAAATGCCCGTAGCAGTCACAGCTGGACCAGGCTGAAGCCAGGAGCCGGGGACTCTGATCTGGGCCACCCCCTTCTAGCACCCTGCCGCTTGTGGCATTTAGCAAAGCACAGACAGAGGAGCCTGCGACTGGGGCAGGTGACAGGGGCCTTCCCTTTATCCGGGGCTCTCGGCTTAGCTCCTGGCGGCCTCTGGACCCTGCCTGGAAGACGTAGGCCCTTTACTGGATGTTGACCTGTGAGAGGCAGGTGGGAGCCAACTAAGGAGCAAGAACTGTGGATGGAGATAACAGCCAGAGATCTAGGGGAAGGGTCCTCACCCTTGCCTTTGACTATCTAAAGGAGGGTGATGTCGGGGAGGGGCATTTCTGGGGGTAGCATGAGCACCAAGAAGGCAGCTTCCACAGTTTGTCCACCAGCACTGCTGCACACGGCTGGCTTGGCCAGCTCCCAGGGTGCATACACCCGCAGCCATCGGCTGCCCCCTCCGTGGCCAATGCAATGCTCACACTTTGCAAAAGGGCCAGCTGGAAGTGTGGGCTGAAGGCTGGCCAGGACTCTGCACCTGCCAGAGGGGACAGCTCTTTTTGCTCACTGCTGCCATGGCTGAGTGTGCCCCAGCCCCAGGGGACGACCCCACTGCTGACGCTCTTCCGGTCGCCTTGTTCTGAGTCCTCTTTTGCAGGATGGCCAAGAACTCCCGCACCAGCCTTGCCAGCGCTTCCCATGACAACTACGCCTTCTGCTGGCGGGTGTTTTGCGCCTGGGATTATCTGATTGGGAACCCTGAGGCTGCAGAGAGCAAGACCGCAGCCATTGTGAACAGCATCAGGGTGAGCGGGCGAGCCAGGAGAGGGCGCTGTGGAGGGCGGGTTTGCAGGACCTGAGCCGGCAGCGCCCCATGCCCACAACGCTCATGGTTCAAGGACACCTATCTACCAAATGTGGCCCCTGGAAACTTACCCAGGGTCCCATGGGTTCTGGGAAGAAAATATTGGAGATTCTCTTAATTTTCATCTTTAAAATGTCTCCTTTGTCACATTTTGGCATGTGTATTTTTGATCACTTATATCATGGAGTCTTAACATGCTACCCATATAGGAGGGACTCCAAACTGTTCTTGGAAAGACAATTAGAAGGGAATTTTATTTTGATGCAAAAAAAAATTTTGAAATCCATGCAGGTTTTTTTTGCAATGTGCATTTTTCCTGATTTTTTTCAAATTCCTTTGTATAATATGTAAATAATAAATACATAAGCGAGGACCTAGGCTTCCAGTTTTAACCTAGAAGTTAGTGCTATCCAAAGTACTCAGAGACCTGAACACAGTCAGTTAAATGGAGCCCTCTTGAGATAAAAAGAAAAGACAAAAAAATTCAGGTGATTTGAATGATCCCAATGATCCCTTCCCTTTTCCTCCCTTTTGGCATGTAAGTGGTTGAGATCCACAGAATCTTCCAGAACGAAGTCTTAGCCATCAGGGATAAGCGTTCAAGGGCTGGGTAAGCCGTTTCTAAGGACTCTAATTCATGACGGTGCTGAGCTCTTAACCCGTGTCTGTTTTTCCTTCAAGGAGGCGATTCTGGAAGAACAGGAAAAGAAAAAGAGCAAAAACCTGTAGGTACCGAGGCCCCGGGCTGAATTCAGCGGCGTTTTATTTCAGAGTGGTGCAAAATCGCCAGCGTCTGCAGCTCATTTTCACAGCTGCGGGCAGTTCGCCTTTCTCTGTAACACTCGCTCTCCCAGGCGCGAGGTCCCAAGGCACAGGATTCGCTTTCTCCAGCAGTATCTCCCTTCTAGAGACCCCGCAACAAGCCAGCTTGCCCAGTTTCCTGCTCTCTGACTTAGATAACAAAACAGATGTTTTTTTATTTGTTGATTTATTTTTATATGAAAGAAAGAGAGACAGACACAGAGAGCTCTCATCTGCTGGCTCACTCCCCAAATGCCCACAACAGCTGGGGCTGGGTCAGGCTGAAGCCAGGAAGTTGGAAACAAACCCCCACCCACTCCCTGTGTGCACTTAGCCTTAGCCGGAAGCTGGAGTCAGGGATGGAGCTGGGACCTAGATCACCATGCATTCCAAGAGCTGCCCGCACGCTAAGAGGCACACAGGTGGTGAGACCGCGTGAGGAAAGAGCAGAGCCCAGGTCCCAGCTCATAGCTGCTCTATCTCCTCGTTAGCTAGCAGGTAGCTCTGTGGGCCACATCTATTCCGGCAGCTGAGTCATAGCAACGAAAGGGACCAAAGTGTGGGAGCTCACGGTCTCCAGGGAGACAGCAGATGAGCCACCAGGGGCCTGTACCGTGCCGTGTCAGGTGCTTCCTATGGGATGACAGGCAGACTCGGGGTGTTCCCCGTCCCCCCTGCATGTCTTTGTGTCTGTCCTCACCCCCCAGGGCAGTGACCATCTGTCTGCGGATTGTGGCCAACATCCTGGTGCTCCTCTCGCTGGCTGGGAGCATCTATCTCATCTACTTCGTGGTGGATCGGTCCCAGAAGCTCGAGCAGTCCAAGAAGGAGCTGACTCTCTGGGAAAAAAATGAGGTAGCCCCACCCCACAACCGGCATGCACCCTCCGGAGTGGGGGGGGGGGGACGCGGGAGGGACCTGTGCCCCTGGCTCTCAGGTGGGCGGGTGGGGATACCTCCAGGGGAAGGTTCAGCTGTCTTGTCCTTGAACTTGGACTAGGAGGGCTTTGAGCCAGGCAGCAGCGCCAGGCTTGGCTGGATGATTTCGTTGGTGTTGGTGGGGAAGGGTTATGATTCAGAATGGCTTCAGGCAGTCCCCCCGTTCTCTCTCTGTGCCATCTGGGCTCTGCTCTCCCTCATATCTGGTTCTAGAAGTGGACTGACATCGTCGTTGTTCCACAGCAGGTCAGAAGCCAGTTGTTAAGCACTTAAGCGGTTCCATATTTTTTAAATTATTTTTTAATTTAGTTGAAAGAGAGATAGAGATGAGAGAGGGAGGGGGGAGGGAGATAGGGGCCGGTGCTGTGGCATGGGGGATAAGGCCACTGCCTGCAGCGCCAACATCCCCTGTGGGTGCTGGTTCAATCCCAGCTGCTCCACTTCTGATCCCGCTCCCTGCTAATGCACCTGTTAAAGCAGCCGAAGATGGCTCAAGTGCTTGGGCCCCTGCACCCACGTCGGAAACCCAAATGGAGCTCCTAGCTCCTGGCTTTGGCCTGGCTCAGCTCTGGCCATTGCAGCCATTGGAGGAGTGAACTGGTGGATGCAAGATCTCTCTTGCTCTCTGTCTCTGCCTCTGCCTATCCTCTGTAACTCTGACTTTCAAGCAAATAAATCATTTTTAAAAAGAGAAAGAGATGATGGTGGGGGGGGGTACAGAGATGCCCTTTGCTGGTTCACTCCTTGAATGCCCACAACTGCTGGAGTGGACCAGATCAAAGCTGGCATCTGGAACTCAATTCAGGTCTCCATCACGGGTGGCAGAGGCCCAATTACTTGAGCCATCACTGCTGCCTCCCAGGGGCTGCATTGGTGAGAAGCTGGAGTCAGGAGCCAGAGCTGGAGCCAGAGTTAGAAATCAAATCCATGGGCTCGACACCGTGGCTCACTTGGTTAATCCTCTGCCTGCAGCGCCAGCATCCCATATAGGTGCCGGGTTCTAGTCTCGATTGCTCCTCTTCCAGTCCAGCTCTCTGCTGTGGCCCAGGAGTGCAGTGGAGGATGGCCCAGGTGCTTGGGCCCTGCACCCCATGGGAGACCAGGAGAAGCACCTGGCTCCTGGCTTTGGATCGGCGCAGCGCGCCAGCCATAGCAACCATTTCAGGGGTGAACCAACAGAAGGAAGACCTTTCTCTCTGTCTCTCTCTCTCTCTCTGTCTAGCTCCGCCTGTCAAATTAAAAAAAAAAGAAAGAAAGAAAAGAAATCAAATCCAGGCACCACAAGAGAGACAATGAGCAAACATCCACTCCTGGCTTCTGTATTTCTAAGTTACAGCTAAGGCTTCCAGAACCAGCTCCACATTCCAAGTGGCTTCTGTGAATATCCCCCTACATAAAAAGTACCAAGTGGGAGGCCGGGGGGCAACTTTAGAATTCTTTTTATAAAGCTTTATTTATTTGAAAGGCAGAGATACAGAGAGAGAGAGGGAGATTCAGAGAGAGGTCTTCTGTCTGCTGGTTCACTCCCCCAAAAGGCCACAATGGCCAGGGCTGGGCCCATTTGAAGCCAGGAGCTTCTTTCCCACCCCCCATGCAGATGCAGGGACCCAAGAACTTGGGCCAATTTCTGCTGCTTTCCCAGGCCATAGCAGAGTAACTGGATCAGAAGTGGGGCAGCCGGGACTCAAACAAGTGTCCATAGGGGATGCGGGCATGGCCGGTGCTGAAGATGGTGGCTTAACCCGCTAAGCCACAGTGCTGGGCCTAATTTTAGAATTCTTAATATTTGCTATTAGACTGTTGTTCTGAAAGTTTGTCTCAGTTAATCTGCAAAGACTCAAAGAGAGAAAAACAGCACAAAAACCACTCTTGTACCATTTCATGAAAATGCTGATCATCTTTAGGGATCTGAAATACCAAGTGCATAGGCAGCAGTTGGGTCATCAATTCCCCCATACGTATCAATCAACGTACCACAGTTTATTAAACACTGACACTGAACCAGGCCATTTTTTCCTATACTTCTGCTTCCTGCCAATTAAACACATTATGTAAATGTTTGTTTGTTTACAGATAGATGGATAGCTTTTTTTTAACAAAAATGCCACAAAATTATGTCCTATTTTAGCAGACACATCTCATCGTACCAGCTAAAAGTCCTCTTTATTTTGCCCTAAGCACAGAGAAGAAGGGCCAGGCATATGCCCTGGGTAATTAATTTTCCGTGTACAGAAGGAATATTAAATTACTTCTCTGCTTTCCTTTCTCTATTCATAATGGTTGCAGTTATTTTCATCTTCCAACCACGGCCAGCAAAGTATAAATAGAGTGAGGTTGTAATTGGAAAATGTGGTAAAGATGCTAGCAAGTGCCCAGTGCATGTGCAAATGTTCACGAGAGCTCCGAGGACGACAAAACCCATGGCAGAGCGGTGCTGGCCTCTTGAAAGAGGGGTGTTGAGCTGAGATTGAGGAAGATTGTCCACTTCAGAGTGGCCTGAGCCTGACGGAGTATTAAGCTAAGAGGCTGGGCTGTGCTGGGGGCCGGTGGCTGCAGTGTAGGGGGTGGCATGTGCTCTCTCGGCAGGTGAGCGTGGTGGTCTCCCTGGTCACCATGTTAGCACCGTCAGCCTTCGACCTCATCGCCGCCTTGGAGATGTACCATCCACGGACCACGCTGCGTTTCCAGCTGGCCAGGTAAGGGAGCCAGGGGCAGGAAGTGCCACGTGGTGGCTCCCCCATCTGCCCAGCCACCACGGGCGTGAAAGTCCCTCCAGAGCCAGGCCTTTGCTTCTTGTCTCCCAATGCTTGGCACAGGACTCTACCTGTGCGTGCAATGGGAGCGAAGCCGGAGATGGCAGGGGAAGGGGAGGAGCCGGATGACAAGGAGACAAGGAATGGATTGAAAGGTCCTGGAGAAGAGGAGGAGGAGGGGGGAGAGGAGGAGGGGAAGGGAGGAGTAGGTAGAGAAGAGGGCCAAGGAGATGACAGAATGTGTCTGACTTCTCTCCTCATTGAGTTTTCTCATGGCTTGGCTATGCATAGTGCAAGAGGACCCTGCCATTCTCCATACATGAGAGGAATAGTTCGTGTTTTGATAACAAAATCCCAAAAGCATGGACTCAAAGAGGCTCTTGTGGATATGCCTAGAAGCTTCTGGAGTCACCCAGGCCAGCCGGTGGCCCTGACAGCAGGTGCTATAGGCAAACCTGAGCAGCAGCAGGCCAGTGCATCTGAGAGGATGGCCTGGGACCCCCCCCCCCCCACACACACACACACAGGTGTGAGGCACCTGCATCATTTGTAGTGCTGGCCTCAGCGCTCTCCCCTCCCCCTCCAGGACCCTGGTTGCATCCGTGCCTCGGGCCCTCGGGTTGGGTTTGGGTGGGGTATTCACTCAGCTGGAGCCCAGGAGGGAGGTCAGAGCCTCGGCTACCTGACCCCCACCTCCCATCTCCATCTACACTGGTTTCGCTAGCTTTTCTCAAATGACACCTGAGAACATTCTGCAGCTTGCCACAGACCACTCTGGGAAGACTTGCCCTCCTCCAGGAGTCAGCCAGCATCTGGTGGCGAGGACCCAACAGTAAATGTTTTAGGTTTCACGGATTGTATAGTCTGTCCTAGCTACTCAATGCCAACACGGAAGGCGCCATGGACAATACACACAGGAGAGGGTGCAACCATGCTCTACCCCAGCCTGGAAGGCCGTAGCTTGCCAGCTCCCAGAATCCAACCATCATTTCAAAGACCAAAACAACAGGAGTAGAGTGAGCAAAATCTCACAGTCAAGAGAAGATCGGGGACCAGGCTCTCAGTCCCTGCCTCCTACCCCCGGGTCTTTCTGCCTTCCCCTTCTGCCCAGTATGGGAGAAGTGCCTTCCCCGGCTCCTTCCTCACTAGCAAGCAGTGGGGGAGAATCAATTCCATGATTGCATTTGGTCAAACAGCAATCCTATTACGCAGATTGGCCTCGTTATTCACGATCAAAACAAGGAAAACAGAGACATCAAGAGATTTAGGCTGGTGTCTGGAAATAAGCGCGAGACGCGTTTTGGTGCCATTAACTCCCCCGCGGATCATGGTGCCTTCAATCCGAGGCACAGTGAAACCCAAAGCAACGGTGATGCCAAGACGAAGGTGGTGAAACTGATGTGGTCTTTCCTTTAGCCCTCACTTGCTGTGTACCCTGAGGGCCTTGCCCTGTGTTGGACTCTGTGGATACAGGGCTAGAATCCGGGCACTGCCCCCAAGAGGGAAAGTCACCGTGAGTTGCCGTGATGTCCCACAGAGAAGCCTCCACCCTGGAGAAGAGATGGCTCAGCCTGTAGGAATGGCCACCTTGTCATCCCCTATCAACTGATGATGACTATGGCATGATTCCCCAAGCGCAACTGTTGCCCCATTGAACATGTGGAAGCCTTCCATTTTCTGTTCTCTATTCCCCAAACTTAAGAGTCAAGGCTGCATCTTGGGCTATCCCAATGATGGGTTTCTCAACACCTTCCAAGTCTAGGGAAACTGACGTCAAGTTGTGGGCCCCCGACTGGCACAGGCTGTCGCTGGCAGCTCCCCTTCGTGCAGAGCTGTCCACACCATAGCTGTCCTCACAGCCACTCCATGCTTTGGAGGGATCCAGCCGGCATCACAGAGGAAGAGCACTGAGCTCTGATGGTTGCATCCGGCTCTCTCTAACCCCGTGAACCTGAGCGTGTCACTTGGCTCCTCCCTGGCTCAGGCCACCTGCCCTGTAAGTGTGGTGTGGAGCTATGAGTACCTCACAGAGCTGTTGTGAGGACTAAATGAACCTGCATGGGAAATCTGGACAAGCCAGAGTGTGGCACGGAACACACACTTCACCCCGCGCTTCAGAGAGCTGCTTCCTAAAGCCACACTTTTTACTCTTGTATTGCTAAAATGCAGAACCAAGGTGGAACCCCTGAGAAGCCTGTGGAAAGATTCCCAGCCCCCTACGGAGCTACTGGAGCTGGGTGGATTCTGGAATTCTGTGTTTCAAACGCCTGCAAGGTGATCCTGCAGGAAGCCAAGTGTGGCAGCCACTGTCTCGGTCTATCTGTGAGGGTCTAGAACCGTGACCTTGCACGTGGTGGTCTTGTTTCTCAAGGTGGACTTGTGCTTTCAGGGTCCTTGTGCTGTATCTGGGCAATCTCTACAGTCTCATCATTGCTCTCCTGGACAAAGTGAACAGCATGAGCATTGAGGTGAGCTCTGCACCCTGCACCTGCACCCTGGCCCACCCCCCCAACCTTCCCCTCCTCCACACACCAGGCTCATTGCTGGCGTCATGTCCAAATGAGGTTGTGGTTTTCTCAAGGTGAGGATAGAAAAAGCAGCCCCATTTCCCAGATAAAGAAACCGAGGCCACAGAGACAGAGCTTGGAGAAGAGCCTGAGGCTGCCGAGTCCATGTCTTTTTGCACCACACCACTGCGTCTCCTTTTCCAATAAGAGAACCAATCGACAGCTACTGCAAGTGATCCTGGGGGAAGTGACAGGCCACGGGACTCCCTCAGAAAACCAGGAGAGGAGAACCATCTCATGAGAATTAGATCAGCCTGGGCCCCACCATCCCAGCCTGCAGGAGCCTCCATTCCCAGCCTGGGGGAGCTGTGCTGTCCATTTTCACCCTAGTCCACCTGGAGAATACAAAGGGGGAAAAAGAGACCCTCCGTAGGGCTGTCTGCCCAAGGAATATCCTACTCGCCTCCCATTTCAAGGCTTACAGGCAGAGGAAGCCATAGGCCTCGTGCTTTCTCACTCAGCGAGTTGAAGTTAGATCTGGGTCCCTTCCTATCACCGACAAGCAACATGGCCTTGGACCCTGGACTTTTACTCAGAGTTTCAGTCTCCCCGTGTGAACACGGGGGATAATCCTTACCCGAAACTCTCGTGAAGTGTGAGAAGAGATACCCTGTGGTACCTAGCACAGTATCCGACACCTGCTGGGACCAATAGAGGCTCCTGCCCCACTGTGTTCCATTATGTGATTGTGGGGGCTGATGGCAATCAAGTAGCTGGAGGGAGGGAGGGAGGGAGAGAGAGAGAGAAAGAGAGAGAGAGGATTTGCCAGCAATGCAATGATAGCTTTGGTGTCCAGAATATTTTTTTTTAATTTTTATTTAACTTGATTTTTGTTTATCTGAGAGACACAGAGAAAGTTCCCATCCACTGGCTCACTCCCCAAGTGCCCACAGCAGTGGGGGTGGGGAGGGAATATGGGTCAGGACAGGGCTAGAACAGGGAACCAGGAACCAGGAACTCAATCCAGATAACCCATTTGGGTGGCAGGGACCCACGTACCTGGGACATCATCCGCTGCCTCCCAGGGTGTGCATTAGCAGGAAGCTGGGATCAAGAATGGAGCTGGGACTGCAACCCAGGGCTCCAGTATGAGTTGTGGCGCCCCCAAGTGGCAGCTTAACCACTATGCTGAACTCACGCCCCTGTGATGGAGTCTTATTTATAAACACATGAACACCTCCTTGTCCCTCCTTCCCTTCATCCCTTCCTCCTTCTCTCCGTAGGAAACTGCTACCAAAAACAACGCAAGTTACTGGATGGATCCTCCTGCCTTGTTGGCCACCAGGACAGGTCCTGGAGAAGGGAGTTGGTCCACAGCTCAGCCTGGCGCAGGGCCCAAGAGAAACAGCACCTGGTCCTTGGAAGAGACCAGCATTCCCACCTCTACCACGCCTCTCACCAAGGCCAACAAGACCATGCTCTACCCCCAGCGTCTGCAAGGCCAGTGCTGGGAAACATACGTGGGCCAGGTGCTTCCCTTAGCCCTAACAAAGCCCTCCACGTGCCTCCCGTCCTTGACCCCAGCAACAATCCAAGATGTCATTGTCCCTAAGGTTCAGTGAGGTTTATGATTTCCCAGCTCTCAAAATGAATACTGACAGTCACGCAACACTGACTGTCCTAGGAGCTCAGTCCTCCTGAGAGTCCTATTTCTATCACCCTAAAAGCATCAAGGAGGAAGTTGAGGCACAAATGATTGAGTAACTTGCCCGATGACACCAGTCCTAAAGATTGAAGACCCAAACCGACCGTCTGCTCCCCAATCTGCCCTTTGCCCTTAATCTTGTACAATTGACCCCACCCGGGAGACATTGTCTGCTGGCTATGAGTTGTGAGCTTCCAGAAGTTTCTGAGGCTCAGGACCATAGAGTCTTCCCTCATTTTGTGTGATGCTGCCTGGGATACCAACATGCAAATACAAATTGACAAATAGCTATTGTGCACCCGTGAAGTGCAGAGACTGCTGGCTTGGGCCCTCCCTCTCGGGTGGGGCGGGCAGTAGGAGGGGCCCAAGGTGGGGCTGGCGGCATGGGAGGACACTCCTGTGTTTCAGGAGATGCTGAAGCTGTCCATCATTGACATGCTGTTCACCGTGGCCAGCATCCTGCTCATCGACTTCTTCCGAGGCCTTTTTGTTCGGTATTTGAGTGACTACTGGTGCTGGGACCTGGAGAGCAAGTTTGTAAGTAAAGCCCTGGGTCTTCCTTACCTGGGGAGGCCCATGCAGAGAAGATGGGTCAGGGTGCAGGGAGGGGCGTACACAGCTAAGTGTCCACCACCTTCTCACACTTGCCATCTGCTGGGGTGGACACACAGGCACCGTTCTCCCACCGGGGCAAAGAACGCCATATACAAAGGGTACTTCAAGAAATTCCTGGACAATGGAATTAAAAGCTTGAGTTGACTTCTTGTTAAAGAAGATGTATGTTATTTATTTATTTGAAAGGCAATGCAATAGAGAGAGATAGAGAAACAGAGACAGACAGAAATCTTCCATCTGCTGCTTAAATCTTCCATCTGCTGCTTCTCTCCCCAAATACCTACAACAGTCAGGGCCAGGCCAGGCTGAAGCCAGGAGCCAGGAGCTTCAGCTGGGTCTCACACATGGGTGCAGGGGCCCTAACACCTGAGCCATCATCAACTGCCTTCCCAGACGCATTAACAGGAAGCTGGGTCAGAAACAGAACAGCTGGGGCCGGCGCTGTGGTGCAACAGGTTAATGCCCTGGCCTGCAGTGCCCGCATCCTATATGGGTGCCAGTTTGAGACCTGGCTGCTCCACTTCTGATCCAGCTCTCTGCTATGGCCTGGGAAAGCAGTAGAAGTTGGCCCAAGTGCACCCACATGGGAGACCTGGAAGAAGCTCCTGGCTCCTGGCTTTGGATCTGCACAGCTCCAGCTGTTGCAGCCAATTGGAAAATGAACCAGCAGATGGAAAACCTCTCTCTCTCTCTTTGCCTCTCCTCTCTCTGTGTAACTCTGACTTTCAAATAAATAAATCTTTAATTAAAAAAAAAAGAGGTGGAGCAGCCAGAACAAGCACTTCAGTATGGGATGCCGGTCCCAAAAGACTGTTTATTTCAGCGCAAAAGAACGTTTAAATCCATGCCCATGAGGAGTTTTCAAAAAGTCCCTGGAAATGTGTATTAACAGAAATCCATGCATGGATTTCAAAAAAATGTTTTAGAGCAAAATAAAATGGCCTTTGAATTCCTCGAACCCTTTGAAATGCCTTTGAGTGGGACTAGATGCACTGATTTGTGCAAAGAGCATTAGACAATTTTTTTTCCTAATGTAGAGGCTCATTTTTTTCTCTCCTGCAGCCTGAGTATGGGGAATTCAAGATAGCAGAGAATGTGCTGCATTTAGTCTACAACCAAGGGATGATTTGGTAGGTACCAACGCTGCTTCTTGCCTGGGCTTCCAGGCCATCTGGGCTCGCACGGTCCGTAGTCTGCATGGGACATGATGGTGATCAACACAGCCAGAGGCAGTCAGATAGGAGTGTCTGATTGGGCTGTGTCATGTGTGCAGTCGTTTTATTAATGGTTTTCTGAGGGTTTTGCAGATGTGACAGATGGAGGGATTAATCCGTTTTTAAGCCATTATTGGTCACAGAAAAATCTGCCCAGGAAGCAGTAGAATCACCCCTGGGGAGGGAGGTTGCCTCTCCCCCGGGGGAACTTCAGGAGCTTGGGGGTCACAGCTGGGAGGACCTGGCCTGTCCTGCCCTTGGCTGCCCAGGTGTCTGAGCTCAGGAGCACTCCGTAAGTGATGTCACCATCTCTGGTTTGATGTATTGCGCCACCAATAATGCGATTGGTGCAAACACAAGCTAGTAGAGAGAAATTAGAACACTCTTCAGAATCAGTGTGTGCAAAACTCAGAGGAATAAAGAAACGCCCTCTGACCAAATGTCATGCTCTTATCATCTACTGCATTTTACAGAGCATCTTCACAAATATACCTTGAAAAATCACGTGCAGTGTTTACTTAATATGCGGTACAGTTTAGGCACTTCTGTACCCGTAGGGACGTATGTAACCCTGACAGTAACACCACAGGGTGACTCACTATTATTCTCCCCATTTTTTTAAAGATTTTATTTATTTATTTATTTGAAAGTCAGAGTTACACAGAGAGAGAGAGAGAGGTGGGGGGGGAGGGACAAAGAGAAAGAGAGAGGTCTTCTATCCACAGGTTCACTCCCCAAATAGCCACAACAGCCAAAGCTGGACTGATCCAAAGCCAGGAGCCAGGAGCTTCTTCCA
Organism: Lepus europaeus; assembly: GCF_033115175.1. Taxonomy (NCBI): domain Eukaryota; kingdom Metazoa; phylum Chordata; class Mammalia; order Lagomorpha; family Leporidae; genus Lepus; species Lepus europaeus. The sequence goes on from NC_084837.1 coordinate 108,351,739, forward strand.
GGTCTCCCATGCAGGTGGAGGGGCCCAAATACTTGTTCCATCCTCCACTGCTTTTCCAAGCCACAGCAGAGAGCTGGATCAGAAAAGGAGCAGCTGGGACACCAATTAGTGCCCCTATAGGATGACGGAGCTGTACGTAGAGGCTTCACCTAACTACATCAAGTAATCAAGTATTATATCAAACACACACCCAGTACCAACTGATTTAAACTCAAAGTCGGAAGACCTGGGATCTGCCCTGAGTTGGGGTCTGTAGGGTGACTGGGATGGTGCAGTGCTGATCTCTCAGCCCAGCTTGTGGACTCCCGTGCATGTACCACGTGAGATCCCAAGGAGGCGTGCTTCCAGCAGTAGCACATCTTTGGGCACATCACTCAGCTTTCCCAGACCCGCCTTCCATGTAATGTTGAACACTCACCCCTCCTTTCACAAACGCAGAAGCTTACGTGAGCTAAGATGTGCAAAATTGCTCAGCACGATGTCCAGCCAGAGAAGCTGATCACCATATGCTGATCCAACCTGAACGTGTAGAACTTGTTAGGCACATACAGGAAAATCCGGGCTTTCCCTAAGTTGTAGCTGCCCGGGATGGGCCTCCCCACTGCCTCCAGAGGGGGTCGTTGCTTCTTAGTTGTGAAGATAGAGACCAGTGTTTGCTGTTTCTTTCCAAAGTAGGATCGCGACACAGCATCTGCGGTGACTTCTCTTACTCAGAAAGGTAGAAGGCAGGGGTCTCAGACCTTCTGACAGTGCCTCTAGATCTTTGAGCATGAGCTACAAACCCCCAAAGTCTCAGAACCAGGTTCTTCCCTGGGGCTTCTGGTCGCCGGGGCTTCCAGACTCAGGACCACAGCCCCGGGAGAACCAGTGGAGGAGGGCGCGTGCACACAGACCTTCCTTGTGCTTCCAGGATGGGTGCCTTCTTCTCGCCCTGCCTCCCAGCGTTCAACGTTCTCAAGCTCATCGGGCTCATGTACCTGCGGAGCTGGGCTGTGCTGACCTGCAACGTGCCCCACCAGCAAGTATTTCGGGCATCCAGGTCAGTAAGACAAGGTCCACCTGGTGCAGAGAACATAATCTTTCTGCAGGCGGGTCCTGCAGCAGGGGCAAACAACCCCCCCACACACACACACACACACACACACACCAGCTCTTTCTCTAACAAAACCCTGGCCTGCCTCCTGTCTTGTTTTCCCCGTGAAACCATTGTCTTCACCTTGGAATTCATCATTGCTGCACTTCAGCTCATAATTGGTTTCAGAATTTTTTTTTAAAAGATTTATTTATTTATTTGAGAGGCAGAGTTGCAGAGAGGTGGAGAAACAGAGAGAAAGGTCTTCCGTCCACTGGTTCATGCCCCAGATGGCTGCAATGGCCAGAGCTGAAGCTGGGAGCCAGTAGCTTCTTCCTGGTCTCTCACGTGGGTTCAGGGGCCCAAGCATTTGGGTCATCTTCCACTGCTTTCCCAGGCCATAGCAGGGAGCTGGAGCAGCCAAGACTTGAACTGGCGCCCATATGGGATGCCGGCACTGCAGGCAGAGGCTTAGCCTACTACACCACAGCGCTGGCCCTCAAAATTTGTTTTAAAAACCTTTTACTGAAGTGTAATAATCATTTAGGTGAAATGGGTAAATCACAAATTTTCACAAGCTGAACACAAGTATGTAACCAGCACCCAGCAAACAGAAACAGAACCCAGATGACACCCAGACCACTGCCTACTTGTGCTGGATCCCGATCATTCCTGCCTTCCTCTGGCCCGATCTGGTTTACCGAGCATTTTCCTGGGTGTCAATGGAGTTGCACAGAGAGTACGCTCCCTGTGCTCTGTTCCTTTCCCTCATCGTAGTATTTGTGAGATTCAGCTCACGGAAATATCTGTGTCCGTGCTACTGCCGGTGGGCATGTCCCACTCTCGGCACAGGGAGAGACACTGGCTTGAACGTGTTCATAGGTGTCTTTTGTTGGGTCTACACCCGTGAGTGCAATTACTGCGTCACAGGGCCTACGTATGCTCACCTACAATAGACAGCACCGAAAAGTTTCCCAAAGTGCTTGGGCCATTTTCCTCATCCACCAGGACCACATGTTCTTGTTTTTCTACAACCGTGCAAACGTGTCCATTTTTGTATTTTTCGCTGTAGCCTTTTTGGTGAATACCTAACCCTTTTTGAGCACCTTCATTAGAGCTCAGTTGCTTTATTTTAACACAATAGTTCAATAGCTATGTGTGTCTGCATTGATGATTTTTAAACTTTTTAGCTATGAGCTTGGTGACAACGCATAGGAGGGTAATCCAAAGTTTGTGGGGGAAATGGAATTAAAAAATGTTTATTTGGGTGCAGAAATTTTTGAAAGCCATGCATTGCTTTCTCACAGTATGCATTTTCCATGAAGTTTCTGGAGATCTCTTGTACTTACATTTCACCTGGTTGACCAGTCCATGCACCTGTATGCATTGAGATATACAATAATTCCTTGGTATCTGCAAAAAAAAAAAAATTGTTCCAGGTCCCCCTGTGGATAGCAAAATCCATGGATGGATGCTCAGGTCCCTTCTAGAAAATCCCATAGTGTTTGTGTATAACCTATGCACCTCCTTCCACATCATCTCTAGGCTATTTATAATGCTTAGGACAATGTAAATATGATGGGATTGGTGTGATTCTGTAATGACTAGGGGACATGAAAGTGTTCTGTACGTGTTCAGTACAGGTGCAACTTTTTTAAAGGTGCAATTATTTATTTGAAAGGCAGAGTTACAGAGAGAGAGGGAGAGGCAAAGAGAGAGCGAGAGATCATCCACTTGCTGGTTTACACCCCAGATGGCCACAACAGCCAAGGCCAAGCCAGGCCAAAATTAGGAGCTTCATCCAGATCTCCCACATGGATGGCAGGGTTCCAAGCACTTGGATCATCCTCTGCTGCCTTCCCAGGCACATTAGCAGGGAGCTGGATTAGAAGTAGGACTCAAATTGGCACCCATATGGTATGCTGGCACTGCAGGTAGCAGCTCAACCTGCTGCGCCACAGCACTGGCCCCCAGATGCAACTTTTCTTTAGTAAGTTTGGTCGGCACTTGGTGGACTCCAAGGTTGCAGAACCCATGGACATAGAAGGCTGATGGGTTTTATATATTCACATATGTGTGTTTTTTATGTTTATATATGTGATCTTTAGGTGTGTGTATGTGTGTGTCTATGTGTACACACACACCAAGGGGCACTTCAAAAAGACATGGAAAATAGGGCCGGCGCCATGGCTTAACAGGCTAATCCTCCGCCTTGTGGCGCTGGCACACCGGGTTCTAGTCCTGGTTGGGGCGCCGGATTCTATCCCGGTTGCCCCTCTTCCAGGCCAGCTCTCTGCTATGGCCCGGGAAGGCAGTGGAGGATGGCCCAAGTCCTTGGGCCCTGCACCCGCATGGGAGACCAGGAGAAGCACCTGGCTCCTGGCTTCGGATTAGCGAGATGCACCGCCCGCAGCGGCCATTGGAGGGTGAACCAACGGCAAAAAGGAAGACCTTTCTCTCTGTCTCTCTCTCTCACTATCCACTCTGCCTGTCAAAAAAAAAAAAAAAAAAAAAAAGACATGGAAAATAGAAGTAAAAGATTTATTTTGGTGTAAAAACTTTGAAATCCTTGCATAGTTTTTAAATAGTAATAATTTTCCTTGAAGACCCTGGAGTGTGTTGAGGGGAATCACAAAGTAGCACCCATCCCCTTGCTGTACTCTGTACCCCTGACCTTGTCCGTTCCCTTCAAGCCCTGTCTACTTCATGAGAGGGGGGGAGAGAGGGAGAGAGGGAAAGAGCGAGAGCGAGTGAGCGAGAGAGAAACCGATGGGCAGAGGGTGTGCTAGCTGGGTACCACCAGACTGACTGACCACTCACTCCCTGCTCAGAACGCTGGACAGAGCCTTGCCCACCAAACAGGTCCAAGCTGCCCTCAGGGGAGGCCTGCGCAACCAGGCTCCCTAATACCAAGGCATCACCTTGAGCAGCCAGCAGTGAGAGCCAGAGCTCCTCCAAGTGAGAGAATCAAAAATCATAGCAAGAGAGCCAAAGCATCCTGAGACATGAGAGGAAAAGTCAAGGCTGGAAACAGGAGAGGGAACCATTTGGTGAGGACCCAGGCGGATGGGAAGCAGTTCTAAGATTTTTCCATAAATTGAGTTTCTTTTGGAGGAGCCCTGGGCGCAGGGTAGGCTCATGGCTCTCCTGGTTGGCAGTGGACAGGTACTCGTCAAGTGTTAGCAGGCAGGTGGGAGGGTCTGGGGAGCCCTTAGGGCACCCATTGGAGGTCTCTAAGCTTCCTGTGATCTTCGACACAACCATTCCTAGGAGCAGCAAGTTGAGTTTGTGTGTATGTGTGTGTGTGTATTGGCAGAGATTTGGGGGTGGGAGCCTTGGGGTCACTGCTTTGGACGTGTTCATCCTCGGCAGGTGGCTGCGGGCGGCACACAGCACAGGGCATTCCTTGGTTTCCTCTGCAGGTCCAACAACTTCTACTTGGCCACGCTGCTGTTCATGCTGTTCCTGTGCATGCTGCCCACGGTTTTCGCTATCGTCCGGTACAAGCCGTCTCCCAACTGCGGGCCGTTCAGGTGAGTTATTTCCAGTGCCTGGAGACACTGTGACCTAGGGGAATACCGAACTTTCCCCTGAGTCACAGAATGGCATGGCCGGGGGGGGGGGGGGGGGGGCACTCCTTTGAGTACAAGACCAGTGCTCTTTCCCTAAGAGCAAGCCACTCTCCATTATAATCATCTCTGTTTGTGTTATAAAGATATAGCCCAGGTAGCAAGCGTTTGGCCCAATGGTTAAGATACCCGTTTTCCATATTGGAGTACTTGGGTTTGAGTCCCGGCTCTGGCTCCAGATTCCAGCTTCCTCCTAATGCAGACCCTGGGAGGCAGCAGGCAATGGTTCATCCAGTCGAGTTCCTGCCTCCCATGTGGGAGACCTGGATTGAGTTCTCAGCACCCAGGCACTGGGAAAGAGAACCAGCAGATGGGATCCCATTCTCTCTCTCTCTCCCTCTCTCTCCCTCTCTCTCTCTGTTTGCCTTTCAAATAACTTTTTAAGAATAAGACACAGCCCTTTTTAAAATCAAAAAAGGTAACAGCACTGCTCTATGCTAGAGAGAAGTTCTACTGATCAAAACCCAGGAGGCTTTTATTAAAATGGAGTCCGCATCACGTTTTATTCTACACTCTCTAGCTGTGCCCAGACCGAAACCCCTAAAGGCCACGTGCACCTAGTGTTCGTTTTACTTGAATCTGGGTAAAGCACATATGTAATATGTAGAGTGTCCCTTTTAGTACACGATTACAACACGCACACACAGTGTTGTCACTGGCCCCCACCCTCAACCCTACCTGTGATGTCATGCAATGGCTGCTTCATATAAAGCCGTCTTAGGAACGCTGTGCATGTTGTTTGTAACTCACTTGGAGAATCGCCCTCAAAGCATCCAGCCACCTTATGATATCGCGTGGCAGCATCCTTCTGCCAGAAGCAGTAATCGCTGGAGCCACGTTTCTCTGCTTCTCACAGTGGACAGGAGAAAATGTACGACATCGTGTCGGAAACGATCGAGAACGACTTCCCTGCCTGGTTTGGCTCCGTGGTCGGCTACATCAGCAGCCCTGTGGTCATCCTGCCCGCCGTGCTGCTTCTCTTGTGAGTGCTACACCTGCCAGCTTGGGGGGTGGGGTGGGGGTGGGGGTGGGAAGACTTCTCTGAATTCGGGCAACAGCACCACACCGCTTTCTGGTGATTTTATCAAATCCATTCATTCCTGCAAAAATCCTTTGTGGGGGATCTGATGACCTCGGCAGACTCCGAGTTGCCCCCCCTCCCAGAGTCACGGGCTACTGGTGGCAAAGACATAGCCCCCAGGTCCCACAGCTGCCTCCCAGGGCTTGAGGACTTGCTGATATATTTGGTCCCAGTGGAGGTGCCGGGGGTAGCTCACATCTGGTCCGGGGGCCCCTCGTTGCCGCCAAGCCACAGGAGCAGGGAAGGTGCGGGAGCCGTGCAGTCACCACGCTGTGTCTTCCTGTCTTAGCATGCTCATCTACTACCTTCAGAGCATCGCGCGCTCGCTCAGGCTCAGCAACCAGCAGCTCAGAGTGCAGATCCAAAACGCAAGTATCCCAGGGACTTCGCCGTGCTCGGCACATGTCCACCACGTGGCTGGGCTCTTGCCGGCGGGGAACCAGGAGACCCTGTCCAAAAGTCCACGGAAAAGGGAATTACCAGATAATGCTTGTTTTGATGCAGAAATGTTGAATCCCCTGCACAGGGGGAGTCTTCAGAAAATTCATGGAAAATGCATTTTAGGAAAAAACTATGCTTGGATTTCAAATTTTTTGCACCAAATTAAGCTTATCTTCTAACTTCATTTCTTTTTTCTATCAACTTGTGGAAGCATCCTGATAAGGCAAGGTCGTATTTTCAAGTCACTGTGGCTCTTGGCTACCACCCCCCAAGACCTCCCGAGGAACATCTGAGGCTGCCCGATGCCAGCTCAGAGCTGCCGGGGACAAGCCAGCTTGTGATTGTCATCCTGTGCAAGGAACCTTGCTGATGCATGGCTCATGTTGTGGCCACAGCAGCCCCCCGTGTGCCAGGTGCCCCTGCAGGCCCTGGGAGAGACAGGGTCCTTTCTCCACCCTGGGCCAACGTGGGCAGCTGAGCCAAAGAGGTTGGCTTACACCCAAAGATCCACCTCGTCCCCTCCTGTGGACGCTGGCCGTCAGTCAGCCCCTCCTCTCCCACCATGGCTTCCCTTCCTCTGTGCACCCCATAAGGATCAGGACCAGGATGAGGCCAGGGAGGCCCCCAGCATGGCAAATTTAAGGAAGTTCTCCAACAGTCATGCCAACCCTACTCAGTCTCACCCCTGAGAATGAGTTCCTCCTTAAATACGGCATCCTCACTCACCTCACCACAGCACCAGACCCTCTTGCAAAGACCCCTTCTACCTGTTTCAATTAAGAAAACAGAAATCTCATAAATATCAAATCATGCTTTAAAAAAAAAAAAAAGCCAAATGAGAAATTCATCTGGAATTGCAAAGGACATTTCTGCAGAAACACCTCTCTCTCTCTCTCTCTCTCTCTCTCTCTCTCTCTGCAGCAATGTGAATGTACATGAGGGTACTTAAGAAAACTCATGGAAAATGGAATTAAAATATAAGTTTATTTTCATGCAAAAACATTTGAAATCCATGCATAGTGGTTTTTTCATTAAAAAGTGTATAAGAAATGCATATTATGAGAAACTATACATGAGTTTAAGTTTTTTGAGGTTTTATTTATTTATATTTTTTTGCACCAAAATAAACTTATCTTGGGGCAGGTAATGTGGCACAGTGTGTTAGGCCACTGCTGAGGATGGGAGTGCTGGGTTGCATCCTAATACACTTGTGATCCAGCTCCCTGCTTAGGTACCTGGGAAGCAGCAGAAGATGGCCCAAGAGCTTGGGCTCTGGCCAACTATGCGGGAGACCCGGATGGAGGTCCTGGCTCCCGGCTTTGGCCTGGCCCAGCCGTCTGCTGTTGCAGGCATTTGGGGAGTGAACCAGTAGATGGAAGATCTCTGTCTCTCCCCATTCCTCCCTCTTACTCTGTCACTCTGCCTTTAAAATACATAAGTAGGCCTGCGCCGCGGCTCACTAGGCTAATCCTCTGCCTGCGGCGCCGGCACCCCGGGTTCTAGTCCCAGCTGGGGCACCGGATTCTGTCCCGGTTGCCCCTCTTCCAGGCCAGCTCTCTGCTGTGGCCAGGGAGTGCAGTGGAGGATGGCCCAAGTGCTTGGGCCCTGCACCCCATGGGAGACCAGGAGAAGCACCTGGCTCCTGGCTTCGGATTGGCACAGCGCGCTGGCCATAGCGGCCATTTGGGGGGTGAACCAATGGTAAAAGGAAGACTTTTCTCTCTGTCTCTCTCCCTGTCTAACTCTGCCTGTCAAAAAAAAAAAAAAAAAAAGTAAATCTTTTTTTAAAAATAAATTGTCTTTTAATCCCGTTTTCCATGAGTGTTTTGAAGTCTCCCCTTGCATTTTCTCCTTTAGGCCTCATCAGGCTGTGACTGGCAGGATCTGCACACGGCCTGGGCACTAGCTGTCCCCTCACACAATGGTGGGAACACCCAGCTCATAGCGCTCTGGATTTCCTCACTCAAGTCAGGGGCCTGAGCCCAGAGCAGCCCAGCCCCAGGGGTTGACGCCCAGTGACATACACCTAGTTTTCCCTTGAAGTGTGGTACTTCCTCCTGGTTCTTGCTAACCCCAAAACAAACATGATGATAATCATTTGTGTGTTTTAGGCACGATCTGAAGATAAGAAAAAGGTTGCCCAAATGGTAGAAGGTAAGCCCTTGCTTTTTTTTTTTAATGCAGAGTGTTCTTTGTGGTCACTAATATACACAGTACCAAAAAAATGTACTGCATGTGAGCAAAATCGACATTTGAGACTTGATTATTGTACATAGCTCTGGTCTCTACTCTTGAGGAACTGTGGTTTTTCTACTTCCTATGTGTTGAATTCTTTTTTTTTAATTTGTTTATTTAATTGAAAGTCAGAGTTACACAGAGAGAGAAGAGGGGGAAAGAGAGAGAGAGAGAGAGAGGACTTCTATCTGCTGGTTCACTCCCCAACTGGCCACAGTGGCCAGAGCTGTGCCAATCCAAAGCCAAGAACCAGGAGCTTCCTCTGGGTCTCCCACATGAATTCAGGGGCCCAAGGACTTGGGCCATCCTCTACTGCTTTCCCAGGCCATAGCAGAGAGCTGGATCAGAAGTGGAGCAGCCAGGACTTGAACCGGAGCCCATATGGGATGCCGGCACTGCAGGTGGCGGCTTTACCTGCTACACCACAGCGCCAGCCTCTGTGTTGAATTCTTTATTTAGTGGAGGGTAAAGCTTGGGATTATAGAGTGAATCGAGCATCCATCATGGTAAAAATTAAAAGAAAAATCAGAAAGGAAGGTGGAGTGAGGGAGGCTGGGAGGGTAGGGTGAGAAGTACCCGTATGCTCTGCAAACCATGTGCATTAAACACAGGACATTTGTTCCCTTTATGTGAATTTTAAAATTTAACAAATGCGGAGTCCTCATCTCTCTTGCTGGCCATTTGAACATAGACCAGTTGTAGAAGGTACTTGAAGGTACTCTGCCCCAAAGCTTGCAGAAAATTCAAAATTCACAAGGCACAGCAAAATCCAACCTGCTGCTGCCAGTGCTGGTTGGGACCTCCCTTTCTCCATCACGCCCCCTCCTGTGTGAATAATCCCCAGGGATCAGAAGGGAGCTTTGGAGGAGGGGAAAATAGCACTTGAGTCTGGAGGACCCCCCCCCTTTCCTGTGCCCTGCCCTTCCCTGGCCTCCGCTCCCAGGGCTCCGCTCCCCCAGGGCCCGACTTCCTTAGGTTCCATCTTCTTGGTCCCATCCCCGCAGAGCGATGCTGGCTGCACAGGCCCAGCTCCAAGAACAGGTTGCTGGGTAAGGCAGCACCAGCTGGGCACTCCCTGGGTGTGGGGCGGGGGAGCTGCCTCCTAGCAAGGACAGCAGGCCCGGGAGCAGAGGCTTGAGAGAGGGGGATGGGGCGCACTGCAGCTCAAGGAAACGAGGGACCAGGGACAGCACCCTGAGAGCCACAAGGCACAGCCTGGGGTGGCCATGGGGCACAGCTGTTAAGACCCCTGTATCCCCTGTGTGTCTGGGTTTGAGTTCTGGCCCTGCCTCTGACCCCAGCTTCTGGCCAGTGTGCACCCTGGGAGACGACAGGTGATGCCCTGGATACTTGGGTCCCTGCTTCCGACTTGGGAGTCCCAGGTTGAGATCCGGGCTCCCGGCTTGGGCCTGGCCCAGCTCCAGCGGTTGTGTGTGCATTTGGGGAGTGAACCAGTGGATGAGAGATCTCTATGTATCTGTCTGTCTATTGGCTGCCTTTCAAATAAAAGAAAAATAAACTTTAAAATTTTTTAATATACAGTATTTAAGGGGGGGGCATAGGTCCCACCCTCCTTCAGAAAATGAAGGGACTGAGGCCCTTAGAGGCTGTGCTTGAAGCTATTGGGATCCACAGCTAATTGGAGGCAACCTCTTGCCCCCAGGAAAATGCCTACGTGGGAGGCAGGGGGCCTCAGGTTAGGCTGACTCCGCCTGGCCTTGCAGACCGGAACCTGTGGATGCCAAGAGCTGGCAAAGCCGACAGCGGCTCCTGCTGCAAAGCCCCCTGAGACTGTCAAGGGTTCCCCCCTCCAGCTGAGCGTGGTTAGGTTTAGTCCCATCACCTTCAAAACCTGGGCTTCTCTGTAGACTTTCCGGGGACAATAGTGGTGCTGTCTAAATGTCATTTGTCAGTTCAAGGCCACACGCATCTCATTTCCGACTGTTTGCCAAAAAAAAAAAATCATAATTGTTGCACCAGCTTCATAAAATTCATTGCATGCAGGGGAAAGGCATGAAGTTCCTGGAAAGTGGAATTAAAAGCTGAGTTAATGTGGTGCAAACATCTCTGAAATGCACGCCCATTTTTTTCTGACTTGCTTTTTCTCATGGACTTTTTGAAGATCTAGTCTTAGCTAAAGAAGCAGAGCCCCCAAACCGTTAAGGGACCCATCCTGCAGGGCTGGGGAATCCATTTTTCTACCGAGTCGTCTGTACATTCATAACATCATTCACGGCCAAACAAAATGATCAAGGTGACAATGAGCCTGCTGTAGACTGATTGATGTTTGAGTCCCGGCTATGATGGCCTTGGCAGAGCCAGGCCAGCTGATTTCATGATTTCATGGCCTTATAAAGCCCTTGGGCTGGATGTTCCCTGTCCCTGCTTGGGGGGGGGGGGGGTCAGATGGCTCATGGCCAGGTCTCTAGGGCTTCTGTGATGAGACCCTGGGAAACACAGCACTGGCACCGCCCCCGGGCTGGCGACATTTGCAGGTGCACCCAGTTGCCTGCAGGCCCAGCCGTTGGAAGTCCCAGTCGCCTTGGGGCTCAGCACACCTGTCGCCCTTTGGAGCTTGTCTTTTCACAGGCCCTTCCTCTGCCCACAGCCCGGATCCAGACCCAGGAGGAAAGCACCAAGCGGCTTCCCAAGGATAGTGACCTCATCAGCCCCCTGTCCTCGGCACACCCTGTGACACCCCAGAACAACGGCACCGTGCTCAATTTCGACTCCTTGAGCAGCAAGAGTAGCAGGATAGAGACAGTCACCCAGGCTGCGCCCCAGAGCCCCAGGCCACGGCAGAGGGGCCCCTGCTCGCCTCCTCCTGGAGTCCCCAAGTCCAGGCCAAAGCCGAATGCTAACAGGTGAGACACAGGAAGAAACCTGGCTTCCTAGAGTGTGGTGCCGGGGATGGCCCAAGGGCCATAGAAGGCACAGGCAGAGGGGTCTGTGTTGGGACATAGCCGGTGATGCCACCACCTGTGACACTGGCAGACCATATCAGAGTGCTGGTTCAAGTCCTGGCTGTTCTACTTCCAATCTGGTGCTGAGCACTGGATGCTATGTGGAAGCCTGGGCTCAGAGTTTGGGAAGCAGGACAGACCCTTAGAAACTCAAATGCCTTTGAACTGCTCATCTTTTCGTTTCTTAGTTCCAGACCTGCCCTGTTATTGGCCAGATGGTCCCTACTGCAGCTCTAGGCAGGCCAAGCTGTTGGAGAGGTCATGTCTGCATTGTCTGGGCTCAACTGCTTTTGTCTTGGGTAACAGGAAGCAGCAGGACCCACCTCCTGCAGTGGAGGGAGATGGGGGGGGGGGGGCGGGGATAGGCCTGCAGGCACCCAAATTCGCTTGGAGAACTGCATGAGAGTGCTTCCAAAAGTTCATGGAAAAATGGAATTAAAAGATAAGTTTACTTTGGTACAAATGACTTCAAAATTCACGGAAAATGCATATTGTAAAGCTAATGCATGAATGCTGATGTTTTTGCATCACAAAAAAATGGAAAGTGGAATTAAAAGGGGAGTTAATTTGATGCTTTTAATCCCGTTTTCCATGAACTTTTGGAAGCACCCTCCTAGGTGATCTGACTGTAGCACAGTGGAACTAGTACTGGTAAAATGCACACTGTTTGGGGCGTTAGGTTTTGGGTAGTTTCCATAAGTTAGCAAAGAACTTGGAAGTGTGCCGTATCAGCAGTCGTCTTCATGTCTCTATGGGATCTTGCGAGAAGGAGGGATTCAGGAGCTGGAGTTGGGTCCAGTGGTTAAGATGTCAATTACAACCCCCATGTCCTGTATCAGAGTGCCTGGGTTCCAGACCTAGCTCCAGCTTCCTGCCATGCACACCCTGGGAGGCAGCAGGTGACAGCTCAAGTAGTTAGATTCTTGCCACACATGTGGGAGATGGGGATTGAGTTCCGAGCTCCAAGCTTCAGCTCCTACCCAATGCTGGCCATCATGGGCACCTGGAGAGTGAACCAGCAGATGGAAGGCTCTCTCTCTATATCTGTCTGACTCTCAAATAAATTTTTAAGAAGAGAGAAATTGGGGCCGGCACTGTGATGCAATGGGTTAAGCCACTGTTTGCAATTCCAGCAACTCATATAGTTCGAGTCCCGGTTGCTCCACTTCCAATCCAGCTCCCTGCTGATGTGCCTGGAAAAGCAGTGGAAGATGGCCCAAGTGCTAGGGCCCCTGCACCCATGTAGGAGGCCCAGAAGAAGCTCCTGGCTCCTGAATTTGGCTTGCTCCAGCCTTTGCCATTGTGGTCATTTGGAGAGTGAGCCAGTGGTTGGAAGATCTCTCTATCTCTTTCTCTCTCCCTCTCTTTTCTCTCCCTCTGTCTCTGTAATTCTGACTTTCAAATAAATAATGAGCCTTTTAGATAAAATAAATGTAAAAGAGTTTTTATTATTTATTTGAAAGGCAGAGTTAACAGAGTGGGGGGGGGGGGATGGAATTCAAACCCTACAGGGAAGGGCATGGGGAGCACACCAGAGCCCCAGGGCAGGCTCTTGCCTTTATGGGGAAGAATTTCTTGTGTGTATACCTCCCCCTCGTGGGCACTCCAGGAAGTGCCAGAGAGGCTGCACAGCTGCTTGGCAGAGGTGAGGAGGCACAGGGTCACTAACAGGTGCTCCACCAACACCGGTCCCTCAGGTGCTCCTCAACAAAATGAGTGCTCCTGGATGAAAACACCCCTCATAGAGAGTTGCAGTGCTCATCTCTGTATTAAGGATCTGAGCATTTGAGCCATAAGAAATTTGTGTAGCCCAGTTCCCCCAAAGCACTCCTTTTGATTTATTTTTTTCAATTCCCATTTTATTTGAAAAACAGAGAGAGCTACATAGCCACAGGCAACAGGGAGAGAGAGAGAGAAAGAGAGAGAGAGAGAGAGGGAGAGCAAGTTCTCCCAGGTACTAGTTCACTCCACAAATGCCCACAACAGCTGGGGCGGGGCTATGCTGAAGCCAGCAGGCAGGAACTCCATCGTGGTCTCCCATGTGGGTCACAGGGACCCAAGCACTTAAGCCATCACCTGCTGCCTCCCATGATGTGTATCAGCAGGAAGCCGGGTCAGAGGCGGAGCCGGGGTACTCCTGTACGGGATGTAGGTGTTCCAAGAAGCATGTTAACAGCTGCACCCAATGCCTGACCCCTCCCAAAAGGTTACAGTGCACACAGAACACACACTAACACTGAGCAATCAGGTTCAGTGAGACTGCTGAGTCCCTGCCCTAGCCCTTGGACCACCAAGGCTCTAGCTACTACCTGTCTGTGTCCTACAGGCATGCCCACGGCCCAAGTGCAAGCACAGGTGATCTCCATAAGACCAGATCCCGCACACCCGTGACACTGACAAAGCACATTGAAGATGTCCGCTCAGCACCTCTCTTCCGAAAACACTTTCAGCCCATCAGCCCTCCTCTCCGGGGTCCAGGAGTCCGGGCATTGGGACCCAGTGGCCGCCGGCCCCAGGCGCCCAGATACTACATCATCAATGAGCCAGATGCTCACAAGAAGATGTATCCTGCTTTCTGGCCAGAAAGACATTTCCAGATCGACGCCTCAGGTGACGTAGTGGAGCTGCACCCCAGAAACACGCAACACTACGTGACTCGGACCCCCCGCCAGCAATGCTCCCCATCACTGAGTGAAGAAGAGGAGGAGACCTGGAGGAGAGATCTGATCAAAGAGTCTTTCCCACCACGCTCCCTGACGGACCTCCGCCGGGCTCCCCACTTTTATATTGGAGAAAGCTCAGAAAGCCAGCCCCTGGCCCCCAGGCTCTATGAACGGATGCATCACAAGTCCTGGCATGATGGCTTTGAAGTTCAACCAGACAGGCCCCTGTATGTGTACAAAAAGCCACGCTCCCAGAACTTCCAGTACCCTCCAAAGTCCATGGTCAAGCCCAAGTTCGAGCCGTCCTTCACGGAATCTGATTCCATGTCGGTGGCGTCCAGCAGTGACCAGCAGAACAGCAGCACCGACCTGTACCTGCAAATCCTCCACAGCCAGGCCAAGGTCCCCAGGTCTCCAGGCCACCTGGGCAGGCAGAAGGCCAAGTCCAGGCGGGAGCTGACCACCGATCTGATTTGTTCAAATGTCTAGGCTTCTTCCACTGTCCTATGCGCAGAGACCAGGACCCTGGAGATAGCACGGCCTCTCCCCTTCTGCAAAGGGACAGGAGCATGTCTGGAGGGGTGGGCGTTAGAGACCTGTGGGACACACCCAGATGTGTCCATGAGCTGCTTCCTGGGGCCACACACAAGTGGGTCATTTCTGGGGTCTCCTTGCATCCAGCATGCTGCACCACACGAGGTCACCATTTCAAGGAAACGTCAGTCCTTTCCCTCCCTGCGGGGTGACCACAAGTCACCGGCAAGCCAGACAACTCACCCCGCCCACAGGAGCCTCCCTGGAGGTTTGTCTCAAACAATGCGAGTGAACTGTTTGCACCACAAGGCTACCTTCCAACCCCAATATCAACCCTCACCAGTAAGCACCCAGAAATTAGGCAAGCGCCCTTCAGGATTGAACAATGCGCAGTGGCAGGCAGTCCTCGGCTTCGCAGTGACCAGAGTAACTAGAATTTAACCAGAGCTGCCTTCACTCTGCTTTCTGGGCTCTTAGGCCAGTAGGGTTGAGAATAATCCAGAGCTTATCCCAAAGGTTTGCTGTTCTCTTTTGCACTGAGATGAAGGAAATCAAGGTGGGTTCAGGCCCAAGTAGAGCCAGGATATTAAGAATCTTCAGGAACTTCTGCCTCTTCTCCCTCCTCCACACCTGTCTTTCTTAACCCCACTCTTTCCTGCTGCTACCCTGCCTCTTGCCCATGGCTGATGGGAAAGCAATGGCCAGGCTCGGGCCATTCAGGCTTACCCCAGCCGGCCGGCCAACAAGCCGAGAGAAGAGAACAGAGCTGCCCAGCAAAGTTCTCGGGCCCCTCTCCTTTCCAGCTGGTGCACCTGCTGCACTCCTAAGCCTTTGTGTGGATGATGCTGACTGGACCCTGCCCTGCTCTGTATTTCCCCAGCAACTCTTTTTGCTCTGATTTGGGCCATTGCAATGGTTCTGTCTCCTCCACACACTGGGAGCATCCTTGCAGCAAGAGTGGAGTCTGATTCCCTCCTGCAGCCCCTGTATCAGCCACCCGAGGGGTATGACGATTGTCTTCCATGGCTGCTGCCAACCTAAATAACAAGACACAGTCTCCACAGATGGACACTTTCGAGCCTTGCCATGGCAGTGCACCTGACCTAGTGGACTTTGAACATATTCAAAGAGTTTGATGCATGTGGACGTCTTTAAAGGCAAAAATGAGGATTGCGTAAGCAAGTGCAGATCGATTGTCCTTGGCTTTGAGATCAATAGCAAAGGCTGAGAGGCCGTTGTTGGGTAGATGTCTCTGTGCATCTCTCTGAGTGAGTCCCGGTGGCCTTTGTCCTCCGCTGTGGTTGCAATAGTTCTTGTTCTCGGGCATGTGGGCATGAGTCCCCCTTCCCCCTTCAGGACCTGCCAGCTTCCTTTATTTATTTATTTTTAGCAAGGCTCCTCCTTGGTGGCTCTGTTTTGATTCTAGTTTTAGGCTGCACAGCCCCTTGCGTGGGTTACAACAGCACGCACTTGTCAGCTCACCGTCTCCATGAGCCAGGAGTCCAGCTCACGTGGGCACTGTGTGCTGGGTCTCCCCAGGCTGACACCAGGTCACCAGCCACAGCTGGCACCTCATGAGGGCCCCAGGTGCTGTCCCACGCTCCCGTGAGTGTGGAGAAAAGGTCCTTCCTTCTCTGCAACATGGCCATCTGCTTCTCCGGAGCCATTTAGAGAGTGTCCTTTCAGCTCCACGTCTTTTTCCTGGGACACTCTTTATAATGGGCATTGAAGAGAGACCAGCAGCCGGGAAACAGAACCAACCTTGGCATCCATCGACAGATGAATGTGTAGAGAAAATGCATTTACATATAATGGAATATTATTCAGCCATGAAAAGAATGAAATTGCAGCATGTGTAGCAACACAGTTGGACCTGAAGGGCATTATACTTTCTGAAATAAGCCAGACTCAGAAGGACGGACACTGCGGGGCTGGCGCTGTGGTGTAGTGGGTAAAGCCACCGCCTGCAGTGCCGGCATCCCGTATGGGCACTGGTTTGAGACCCGGCTGCTCCACTTCCAATCCAGCTCTCTGCTATGGCCTGGGAAAGCAGTAGAAGATGGTCCAAGTCCTTGGGCCCCTGCACCTGTGTGGGAGACCCAGAAGAAGCTCCTGGTTCCTGGCGTCAGATTGGCACAGCTCCAGCCATTGTGGCCAATTGGGGAGTGAACCAGCAGGTGGAAGACTTTCTCTCTGTCTCTGTCTCTCTGCCTCTGCCTCTCTGTAACTCTGCCTTTCAAATAAATAAATAAATCTTAAAAAAAAAAATACAGGAATAAGGACAGACACTGCACGCGCTCCTTCATGCATGGAAGTCAAAACATTGGTCTAAGAGAAGTGGAAGAATGTGGAGGAGGGAAGGGCGGAGAGAGGTCAGTGGTGGGTACAGCGGGACAGTTGGGTAAGAGGAATAACTCCTGCTGCTCCAAAGCACAGGGCGATAAATCTGGTTGACAACTGAATATTTTAAAACACCAAGTAGGGAGAGTTTTGAACATTCTCCACATCAAGAAATGGTAAATAAAGCGATCCATCTGCCAGTTCTGATCGGATCAATCCCCACTGCATCCGTGGAGTGGGTGTCACTGTAACCCATAAGTACTATGTGAGTTGCTATGTGTCCATTAAGAATAAAAACACATTTTTAAAAAGGGGGCACAATCACCCCACCTTTCCGCTACACTATAACCTCATCATGCGTGTGCAATCCCATCCAGCACCCCCAACAGGAGGGGATTACACAAGAATGTTGCCCCCCACCACAGCTACTTCATAAATGTCTGTTGAAGTTGAATGACTGGATGAAGAACAGAATGGAGTGTACAGATGGGTGAATCACACGTGGTGTGGCCCCAGGATTGTGTTCCAAGAATTACCATCAACTTACCCGGAGAGAAAAAGTCCGTTGTAAATATTGCCATTGAAGAAGCACCCACGGACAAGCACTGCTCTGCTCGCTCAAGACATTTCCTGGTGTCTTGCCATGACAGATTTAGGGCTGACTATCCTACTACACCCTGGGAATGTCCTCCTGGGATGCAGGGGTCCATAGGAGGCACCATGGGGGTCCTCTCTTCCCAGCAGTGAGTGTGAGGTGGTGGCCTTGACACCTCCCTGGATGCCAAAACGCATTGTAGGAAGCCTGGCCCTGCTCTGCCGCCACCTGCAGGTCACCTGCACCTGTGGGGGGTGGGGAGGACGACAGCTGAGAGTCATCCGTGAACACCCAGTACTGCTTTCCAGGGACACAGCATAGCTCACGTGCACCCCAGGGCTTAGGTATCCCTGTAATGTAGAAAAATCCATGGGACGCAGCCTAGGACAAAGGCTCATGTGACCAGTGCCCTGGGCTCCCACCCCACAAGGGTCAATGCTGTTGATATAACCACTCCGCTGCCACGCATGATACAGAAGATAACACAGACGTCATCAGAGCTCGCACTGACCCTCACGCTGATCCTCGGCTGCCTCATGCCATCGGGAATTCATCCCTTCCATCGATTGGTTAGGGTCATGGAGGCATAAATAGAAAGGTATAAACCATCATACATCATATCTCATTACGGCTCCCCTACGTAAATGCTGCTATACTGCGTGCACCATTGTACGTGATTGGGTTCTAAGGTCTTTCAGAGAAATGCACCCATCAAACTCACTGCTTGTAACTGCTGTAGGATTGCTTCATATGAATAAACTACATGTATTCACCCCCATTTTCCTCTGGATGAACACTGAAATTATTTCTACCTCTTCGCTACTAAAAACAACGCATCTAAGCACCTGTAGATGACTTAGACGTGGATGTTGACCCCCCCTAGTCTCTGTCCCCAGTTCTCAGGAGCCCCGTAACTTTCCCCAGTCTGTTGAAAAAAAAAAAGACACCAAAGTTATTTGAAAAAATTTGAATATTTTATTGCATTTTCCTAAGTCATTTGGCTATTTGCATTTTTGTTGTGAATTATTGCCTCTTCAGTACCTTTGCTCATTTTTCTTTTTAAAAAAAGGTTTGGAAAATTTATTTATTTGAGGGCTGCCGCTTGCAATGCTGGCATCCCATGTGGCTGCCGGTTCGAGTCCCGGCTGCTCCACTTCCTATCTGACTCCCTGCTCGTGGCCTGGGAGAAGCAGCCGGGGATGATCCAGGTGGTTGGGACCCTGCCACTCATAGCACCCACCCTAAATTGTTTTCAAGATACCAAGGATATGTTGATTTTAAAATGAAGTTTAGCTGTCCAATTGATATCCCTGGTGGTTTTTAAAAGATTCGAGTACTTGGACACCAAGTGCCCTCTGTGGCTGTGGTGGTTTAGGTGAGAACCTGCTGGCCCCCTGACCTCCATGTATCCCGATGTAAAATTCCCTCCAGACTTGAGTGAGGTCTGTTGTAGCCATGTGGCTGGCTGTAGGCCTGCAGCTCTTGTGGGAGGAGCTCTGACTCCTGGGATGGACTGAGCTCACTCATTCCTCCTTCCCCTTCAGCTCCCAACTATGGCCTCAAGCAGAACGCAAAGCCCAGGCCCCTGCAAGCAGCTGGGTGGGCAGCCCCCTCTGCTCCAACCGGTGGCTCGCTCTGCTCTGGGTTGGGCTCCATGGGAAACAGATTTGCACCTGCTTCGAGGCGGTCATGACCTCACTGCTCTCCTCCTGCCAGCTTGACAGATGTTGGGGACAGTTTGCCTCTCCAAATACTTGGTGCACCCAGGATGTTCCATTTCAAAGTATGATTAAAACTGTGCTCCCAGCAAAGCAAACAATCAATAAAGCAAAGAGACATCCAACAGGATGGGGAAGAAGTGTCTGCGACAAAGGATTAATCTCTGGAATGTATCAGCAACTTTAAAAACTCAACGACAAAAGAAACAAAAAACCCAGTTAAGTTAATGGACAAAGAACTTCAACAGACAGTTCTCAAGAAATACAAGTGGCCAACAAATATATGAAAAAAATGCCTAATATCACCAGCCATCAGGGAAATGCAAATCAAAACCACAATGAGACAGCACCTCACCCCTGTCAGAACAGCTAAAATCCAACACACAGAGAGTAACAAAAGCTGGCCAGGATGTGGACAAAGGGGAACAGTTATGCACTGTTGGTGGGAACGTAAATTAGCACAGCCACTGTGGAAAACAGTGTGGCAATTTCTTAAAAAGCTAGAAACAGGCTTGCCATGTGATCCAGTAATCCTGCATTATATACCCAAAAGTATATACCCAAAAGTCTTCAACACAATGTATCAAAGAGATACCTGCATCACCATGTTCATAGCAGCACTGTTCACAAAATTTGGAATCAATCGTCTATCATCAGATGCATGGACAAAGAAAATGTGGAATATATACACAATGAAATATTATTCAACCATAAAAAATGGAGATTCTTCCATTTATAGCAAAAAGGACTCAACTGGACGACATCGGGTTGACTGAAACAAGCTGGACACAGAAAGACAAATACCACATGTTCTCTGTTATATGTGGAGATACATTTTTAAAGAATCAAAAAACAAAACAAAACAAAAATGCCTGTGTGTATCAGTATTGCTGCAAATACAGTTTTATAAAATGTTATTTTAAGCTTTGTCAAACAAATAATTAGGAATCTTATACTACTATAGTTTTAATGATCTGTGATTATTTTAACATTTACTGTACATGGGTAAAGTGGTCATTTTTCCATTCCATTTATAGGCATTGTCTATATTTCCATTAAATTAGAGTCTTTTTGCTTTTCACTTGTTAAACCTCTTATTTGCATTAAGCCTTGTTATTGTTATGTAAATTTAAAAGATGTTATCTCAAAAACTAAAAAAAAGAAAGAAAAAGAAACACAGGGAGAGGGAGAGATGGAGGAAGGAAAATCCCAACATAAGACTTGTGTCTGGGGCGGGGGCTGTGGTGCAGTGGGTTAAGCTGCCTGTGGTGCCGACATCCCATATGGGCACTGGTTCAAGTCTCAGCTGTTCCACTTCCCATCCAGCTCCCTGCTAACGCACTTGGGAAAGCAGTGGAAAATGGCCCAAGTGCTTGGGCCCTTGCGTCCATGTGGGAGACCCAGAAGAAGCTCCTGGATCCTGGTTTTGGTATGGTCCAACCCTGCTATTGCGGCCATTTGGGGAGTGAACCAGCAGGTGGAAGATCTCTCTGTCTCTCCTCTCTCTATATATATAACTCTTTTAAATAAAAAAAAAAAATCTTTCAAGAAAATAAGAATTCTGTCTACCAACTGTATTGAATCTGTCAAAAACTAATTAAAAATTAAAATATGAAAAACCTATACTCCATGTTCTGTTTCCATTAGTATAATAATCTCTGAGAAACCATTTAGTAACAACAATTGTACATATTATGAGCTATAATACAACATTTCTATTTTTCTTAAGATTTATTTATTTATTTGAAAATCAGAGTTACAGAGAGAAGGAGAGGCAGGGAGACAGAGAGAGAGGTCTTCCATTTACTGGTTCACTCCCTAAATGGCCGCAATGCCTGGAGCTGGGACAATCCAAGGCCAGGAGCCAGGAGCTGCTTCCAGGTCTCCCATGGGGGTGCAGCAGCCCAAGGACTTGGGCCATCCCCCACTGCTTTCCCAGGCCATAGCAGAGAGCTGGATCAGAAGTGGAGCAGCCGGGACTTGAACCGGCGCCCATGTGGGATGCCAGCACTGCAGGCGGTGGCTTTACCTGCTACTACACAGTCCCAGCTCCTCTTCTCTTTCTTTCTTTTTTTTTTTTTTTTAAGATTTATTTATTTATTTGAAAGGCAGAGTTAGAGAGGCAGAGGCAGAGAGACAGAGAGGGAGGTCTTCCATCTGCTGGTTCACTCCCCAGATGGCCACAATTGCTGGAGCTGTGCCAATCTGAAACCAGGAGCAAGGAGTTTCTTCTGGGTCTCCTACTGGGTACAGAGGCCCAAGGACTTGGGCCATCCTCCACTGCTTTCCCAGGCCATAGCAGAGAGCTGGATCAAAAGTGGAGCAGCCAGGACTCAAACCGGCACCCATATGGGATGCCGGCATTGCAGACAGCAGCTTTCCCCACTATGCCACTGCGCTGGCCCCTGCAACATTTCAATACACCTAAGCAATATGTACTGAACAAATGAGACTAAGAGCATTTTCCCCTTCTGTGTCATTGCTTTGTGGGGGGAACCTTGGGGCTCTGTGCCTCTGCTTGCTCAGCTCATCTACACCGTTTCCGTGACGGCATTGCTACCCAGCGCCAGCGACTTGTTCCTCTCAGTCAGCTCTGCCGTGGGACCCCGTTATCCAGGCTCCCCCACTCCCCCACCCCTCCCATGCCGTGGGACCCCGTTATCCAGGCTCCCCACTCCCCCACCCCTCCCATGCCGTGGGACCCCGTTATCCAGGCTCCCCCACTCCCCCACCCCTCCCATGCCGTGGGACCCCATTATCCAGGCTCCCCCCACTCCCCCACCCCTCCCATGCTGTGGGACCCCGTTATCCAGGCTCCCCCACTCCCCCACCCCTCCCATGCTGTGGGACCCCGTTATCCAGGCTCCCCACTCCCCCACCCCTCCCATGCTGTGGGATCCTGTTATCCAGGCTCCCCCACTCCCCCACCCCTCCCATGCCGTGGGACCCCCGTTATCCAGGCTCCCCCACTCCCCCACCCCTCCCATGCTGTGGGACCCCGTTATCCAGGCTCCCCCACTCCCCCACCCCTCCCATGCCGTGGGACCCCGTTATCCAGGCTCCCCCACTCCCCCACCCCTCCCATGCTGTGGGACCCCGTTATCCAGGCTCCCCACTCCCCCACCCCTCCCATGCTGTGGGACCCCGTTATCCAGGCTCCCCCCACTCCCCCACGCTGTGGACCCCGTTATCCAGGCTCCCCCACTCCCCCACCCCTCCCATGCTGTGGACCCCGTTATCCAGGCTCCCCACTCCCCCACCCCTCCCATGCTGTAGGACCCCGTTATCCAGGCTCCCCCACTCCCCCACCCCTCCCATGCTGTAGGACCCCGTTATCCAGGCTCCCCCACTCCCCCACCCCTCCCATGCCGTGGGACCCCGTTATCCAGGCTCCCCACTCCCCCACCCCTCCCATGCTGTGGGACCCCGTTATCCAGGCTCCCCACTCCCCCACCCCTCCCATGCTGTGGGACCCCGTTATCCAGGCTCCCCACTCCCCCACCCCTCCCATGCTGTGGGACCCCGTTATCCAGGCTCCCCCCACTCCCCCAGCCCTCCCATGCCATGGGATCCTGTTATCCAGGCTCCCCCACTCCCCTACCCCTCCCATGCTGTAGGACCCCGTTATCCAGGCTCCCCCACTCCCCCACCCCTCCCATGCTGTGGGACCCCGTTATCCAGGCTCCCCCACTCCCCCACCCCTCCCATGCTGTGGGACCCCGTTATCCAGGCTCCCCCCACTCCCCCACCCCTCCCATGCTGTGGGACCCTGTTATCCAGGCTCCCCACTCCCCCACCCCTCCCATGCTGTGGGACCCCGTTATCCAGGCTCCCCCACTCCCCCACCCCTCCCACCCTTGAGAAATCACCATTCTGTGTTCAGATGGAATTTCTTTTATTTATTTATTTGAAAGTCAGAATTAGAGAGAGAGATCTTCCATCCATCAGTTCACTCCCCAAATGGCTACAATTGTGGCCAAAGCCAGGAGCCAGGAGCCATGTTCCATTGCTTTCCCAGGTGCATTAGCAGGGACCTGGATCAGAAGTGGAGCAGCCAGGACTCGAACCAGTGCTCCTATGGGATGCCAGCATGCAGGTGTTGGCCTGAGCTGCTGCACCACAATGCCAGCCACCAGGTTCTTTCTATCTTTTTTCTTTAATATTTATTTTATTTATTTGAAAGGTTTACACACACACACACACATTCACCTTCCATCCTCTGGTTCACTCTCAAGTGGCTGCATTGGCAATGTTGGACCAGGCAGAAGCCAGGAGCCAGGAACTGCATCGGGGTCGTCCATGTGGGTGCAGGGGCCCAAGCACTTGGACTTTTTGGCTGCTTTTCCAAGCACATTAGCAGGGAACTGAATCAGAAGTGGAGTAGCCAGGACTCGAACCAATGCCCATGTGAGATGCTGGTGTTGCAGACAGCGGCTTAATCCACTGCGCCACAATGCTGGCCCCCAGATTGAGCGCCTTAAGCTTCCCCATACGAAGGAGAACAGGCAGTATTTGTGTTTCTGAGTCTGGCTTATTTCCCTTAACTTGATGTCCTCTGAGTCCACCCATTTTTGCTGCAAATGACAGAACATCATTCCTTTTTGTGGCTGAATAGAATTCCATTATGTGTGCATACCATATTTTCTTTATCCATTCATCTGATGTGTCCCATATTGTGGCTAATGCCAACAGTGCTACAATTAACTATGGAGGAGTAGGCATCTCTCATGTCCTTCGGTTATATACCCAGTAGTGGGATTGCTGGATCAAGTGGCAGGTCCATGTCTAGGTTTTTAAAGAAATCTGCATACAGCTCTCCATAGTAACTGTACTAACTTACATCCTCACCAACAGTGTATGAGTTCACCTTCCCCCACATCCTGGCCATCATCTGTTACTTTTCTCTAACAGTCATCCTAACCAGGGTGAGGTGACTCCGTTGAGTGTGTGAACTGCATTTCCCCAATGGCTAAGGGACATTGAGCATTTTTCCTATACTTGCTGGCCAAAATATAATAATCTTGCAGCCCACCCAAAATCGTGACCCCACTTCTTGCTAAGTTCAATCAAGAAATAGCCCAAGGAATTTTCACCGAAACTACTTTATGTACAGCAAATAAGGAGACTTCTCAAGTAGTGACACACTGAGTAAAGGAAACAAACATTGCTTGTTTTAGGGGGAAATGAATAGGCAAGAAGGGACGTTCTCATCCCACATACACAGGGCTACAGCTCCTGCACGTGCAGCCAAGAAACGTGTCTTGACGTGTATCACGGGTATGGTAACGGCATGGCGCAACCAGGCAGCTGGTATAGGCCTGCGTGAGCTGAAAGTCACTTCAAGTCCCCAGATATACTTTCACCCCCCTACTTGTCAATCAAAATGCCCCCTTTCCTAGGAAGTGCCTGCTTCATCTGGGACCTAAGAGAGCAAAATCTGGAAATTGAGCTCCATGTGGAACTTGCAGAGTTGTCACCAAATTCCCAGGTGGCTTCACACCTGCAGAGGCACCAGGCCCTTCCTCATGACAGGGGCCAGTCTCGAGGGAGGCTTCAGCCAGGGACTGCACAGGTACCACCTCTCTCTCCTCCCCCCACCCCTTCTCCCATTGGGCAATCCTCCAGCCCTCTCATAATGGGTATTTCTCCACGCGGGGCAACTCTCACTCACGTGTGCATGTGTGTTCACTTTCTCCTCTTTGGAATACATTTTGTTATCGCTTTGTGCACCTGCTCCTTAGAACGCTTGTCTCTGTGAGAGGCGAGGACATGGGAAGAAAATTAACATACCCATGTGGTCAGGTCAGTAAGAAGGCGTAAGCTCCCTGGGCCAGGGTGGGGAGATCTTGGCAGAAAAAGGCGGTGTGGGCGACCTTTGCTGCCTCCTGCCCCATTTGTGCAGGTGTGGCCCTCACAGCGGGGTGTGGGGCCATCCAGGGTGGCTGCAGATTGCGAACAGTAAACATTTAATTTCCAGGGGACAGAAAGTGGAAATGAGTCACAACGAAGACTTCTGGGCTTGGAGGCTGGCACTGTGGCATAGTAGGCTAAGCTTCTGCCTGCAGAGACCATGTCGGTGGCAGGGACCCAATTACTTGAGCCATCACTATGGCTTCCCAGAGCCTGTGTTAGCAGGAACCTGGAACTGAGAGTGGACCTGGGCCTCAAACCCCGGCACCCTGATATGCTCTATCAGCATCCCAACTGCTAGGCCAAATGCCCACTCTTGGAGTGTTTAATGAGGCTTTTTTATTCATTAAAAATGCTACATGTTGGCCGGCGCCGCGGCTCACTAGGCTAATCCTCCACCTTGCGGCACCGGCACACCGGGTTCTAGTCCTGGTTGGGGCACCGATCCTGTCCCGGTTGCCCCTCTTCCAGGCCAGCTCTCTGCTGTGGCCAGGGAGTGCAGTGGAGGATGGCCCAAGTCCTTGGGCCCTGCACCCCATGGGAGACCAGGAGAAGCACCTGGCTCCTGCCATCGGATCAGCGCGGTGTGCCGGCCGCAGCGTGCTACTGCGGCGGCCATTGGAGGGTGAACTAACGGCAAAAGGAAGACCTTTCTCTCCATCTCTCTCTCACTGTCCACTCTGCCTGTCAAAAATAAAATTTAAAAAAAAAAAGGAAAAAAATGCTACATGTTAATAAATAATTAAACAGCATGTGTCAACATAAAATGAAAAGAAAATGTCTTTTGGCATTAGTCTCCACTATTAACAGCTTATTCTATACCTTACAGGAAGTAAATATTCTAAACATATACATATATAAACTATATACAAGACATAGAGATATATAAGCATCTAATTCTTTCTAACTCAAGATACACACATACATAATATATATAATAAAATATATATGTGTATACCAAGGTACTTCAAAAAATTCACAGAAATTGAATTAAAAAATAAGTTTCTTTGGATACACACATTTTGAAACCCACACACAGATTTTTTCATAATATGCATCTTCCACAAACTTCTGAGGAGCCCGCCTTTGCCGAAATTTCAGCATTTTTTGCACCAAATAAACATTTACTTTCATTCCATTTTTCCATGAACTTTTTGTAGTACCCTCATTCGTCAAGGTTTATGGTATGCCGAATACCTATTGGTTATTCACGTATTAAGTCCTCTAGCCACATGTCAAGCCTATGGGTCAGTCTCCTGTTTCTCTCACTTTCCAAGTGAGGATGCTAAAGTCTGAGCTGGCCACTGAGCTGCCAAGGTCAGGGCTAGTAACAGGCCTCTGGGTTGGGAAAGCAGGCAGCGCAACTAGGGTTCGGGCTTTTTGTCTATGTACTGCTGCCCGTCACACTCTGGCTCACACACTCACACACACACACACAGGTGGAAAATGGAGTTCAAAGATAAGTTTACATTAGTGCAAAACTTTGTTGAAACCCATGGATTTCAAGGTGGGTTTTTTTTTTTTTTGCACTAAAATAAGCTTGTCTTTGAATTCTATTTCTTTTTTCATGAAACTTTTGAAGTGTTCTCCATACATACACCAAGTTTTTGGGGAAAGGTAAGAACTTACGCAGTATTCAATTATGTTTCGGACACAATCACCTCCTTTAGAGAGTGAACAACCTACTCCCATGCCCGCCTCAGCTCTGCGGAGCGATTCCCGCCTGCCCCAGTCCCACTTGGCTTCAAATGTTCTTCACTGGCTACATACTGTTATGTTACCGTGTACACAATATTACTTTAAAGGCTACATAATATCCCACCAGCTGGATGCCCTGTAATGCCATTGAATACCTCGCCAAATCGACTGAAAGTTCCCAGTTGCAGGAGCGATCTTACCCAACCTTGTGTAGGGGGCACTGTTGGAGCAAAGAACAAAACAAGTCAAATTTGATTTGCTGTTAGCTTGCTTTCAGAAGCGTGTACCTACACTCTCCATTCACTGCGTGTAACCATTTGTCTACCCTCTCATCCTACCAGTGAAAGGAACCTCTTTGTTTTAATTTGCAATGTCTTCTGAGAAGGTTCTGTGTCTTTTTGCGCCTGTAGTAGCTGCACTACTTTTTTTTTCTCCAAGTAGACGATGCGATGTGTCGGAGCACTCCGCACAGTGAGCAAGCTAATCCGTCCGCTCCAAGAGCCGGAGTCTGGTTGGAAAATCAAAATGAAGGTGTAATGAGCTACTTCCTCGGTTTTGGCTGCCTGGCAAGCTTCGGCTTGCTTAGAGGTTGCACACTTACAGGGTGGGTTTGTGTACTGAGTGACGTGCGAACCGAGGATCTGGGGCCGCGCCCCTGGGCGTCTCCGCCCGGGGATCTCCAAGCACGCCCAGTCCCACCCCTTCCCATCCAGGCCGAGCCCAGCGGGGCGGGACCTGGGACCCTGCCTCCTTCTCTCGGCTGCGCGGCGGCCGCAGAGACCCAGAGACCCCAGACCCCGCCAGGCCCCCGCCAGGCCCCCGCCAGGCCCCCACCTCCTCTCCACCTGCGCAGCATCCGCGCGCCCTCGCTCTCCCCCGGGGCTCTGCACCCGCCGTCCTGGGGCATTGCTGAGGCCGCAGGACGGAAGTCCCCGCTCCCCCTGCGAGCCTACACCGCCGCTCGCGGCCCGGGGCACAGCGGTCGCCCTACAGCGCCTGGAGCGCGCGGGGGCCCCCGCGACCCGCCCCGGCGATGACGCCACCTGCAGAGCCAGGCCCCGCCTCCTCCAGCCCTACCAATCCCACGCCGGGAGCGGGATGCCTCGGAGGGCCCGGACCAATCAGGGAGCGGAGGCGGGGCCTACATTGGGAAGGGGGTCGGGCTCCAGGCTCCGCCCACGGCCAGGGTTTTCCGGCGTCCCAGGGACCACGCAGCCAACCCAGCCGCGCAGCCGGGCGCCTCTCCGCGCGCCATGGACCCAGCGCTGGCCGCGCAGATGAGCCAGGAGGTGGCCGAGAAGGTGCTCCGGTACCGGCGAGACGCATCGGGCTGGAAGATTTGCCGGGAAGGCGTGAGTGAGGAGCTGGGCGGGGAGCAGTCCCTGAAGCCCCCCGCCCTACCTGTCGCCTTGTTCTGGGCGCACCGGGGAGGGAGGAGGCTGCACCGCTGGGGCTTCCGCGGCGGGCGGTCTCCCTGGGAAGCACTGGGCCCGTGGCGATCGCAGCGATCCCGGGAGGTCCCATGGAGAGACGGGCACAAGGTCACCTGGGTGAGACCACCTGGCCGGAAGCCGGGCCCGGCTCCTCGCCCTCCTGGAGAGAGGCGTGGCGCGGGGGGGGGGGGGGCGGTTGTGCTTCCTCCCTGCCTGTGAATTTTAACCCGGAGTCTCACGGAGCTGTAGGAAGCAGAACGCCAGGTGGCCTTCCAGGTGGTTTGGAAGCCGCCGCGGAGGTAGGGCGCGCAGGTGCAGCGCCGCTCGCTCTTTCCCGGTCCCGCCAGCCGCGCGCGGCCCCGGGCGACCCCAGGGAGCCGCCTCCCTCAAGGCCTCCGACCCAGTGCTGTGCAACACGGGGCTGACCCAGGTGAGCCTGACCCAGGTGAGCCGGGAGCCCTCCCAGCGCTAAACTTCTGCGATTCTGTGCCTTTGACAGAACGGAGTTTCAGTTTCCTGGCGGCCATCTGTGGAGTTTGCAGGGAACCTGTAAGTGCATGCCTCGCCCGGAGCTTCTCAGGGGTGCCACCTGCGCCCTTCCTGCCGGCTCTCGGGCCTTGCTTCCTAAACAGATTCCGATCAGGGGCCCGCGTTGTGGCCCCGCGGGTGAAGCCGCTGGTTCCTGGCCTGGCTCCTAGCTCCCTGCTCCTGCACCAGGGAGAGCAGTGGAGGGTGGCCTGAGTGCTTGGGACCTGGTCCAGCCCTGGCCATTGAGGCCATTTGGGCAGTGACCCAGTCTCTCTCTCTCTCTCTCTCTCTCTCTCTCTCTCTCTCTCTCTCTCTCCCTGTCAGATAACTAAATACGTCTTCAATAAATAAACCCCTCCACCTTCTGATCCACTCATCAGTAGTCCCCCAGAACATCATTCACTTGTGTTTTTAACCAAATCCTTTCCAGCAAACCGTATTCCCAAGAAAGCTGGCTGCCCGTTTGTGCAGGCCAGGGGGACTGGATTTCTGCCCCTCCCAGAAGCCTGTGCGAGAGAGCAGCCAAGGACCTGGCCCGGTCCACGCGCCACTCCCGAGGCGTAGTCCCCAGAGAGTCGGGTTGGAGTGACGCCTGAGGTCACCTTCCTCTCCGTGCCACAGGTACCGAGGAGAAGGCATGGTGCACGGGACCCCAGAGGCCGTGTGGGACTGTGTCAGGCCGGCCGCGGGGGGCCTGCGGGAGCAGTGGGATGAGAACGTGACCAGTTTTGAAGTGATCGAGAGCATCACTGAGGTTAGTCTTTGCAAGCGTGTCATCCTTGCGCAGGGTCACTGACCATGTCCCCTCTGGAGGAGGTCCCTGACACCCCATGCCAAATAGGGGGCCCTGCAGACATGGGCTGTCCACTGCTTGTCACTCTCGAGCCACGGTGGACCAGGGACGGGTGGGAAGCCACGGGACTCGGAGAGGCCCAGAAGCCCTAAGCTGAGCCCAGAGAGTGTGATACAGAAGTGCAGAACGAACTCTGAGGACACTGAGATGGGGCCTGGATTTGGCTCATTAGTCTGTGCTGAATGTTCTTGGATGGGGCTGTGATAACGCATCGAGACAATCCGGCCACGGAGCCGGGGTTCTCTGCCAGCTGTGGGGCTGAGCCAGGTGACAGATTCTGCGTGACAGTCTCCACTGGTGCACTGTGTGTCACACCGGCTAACCCTGCCCAGCACAACTTTTTCTGCCTGGTTGGAAATCCACAGCTGCCCGTCCGGTGTGGTGACCACAGGGCATTTGAAGGTGCTGATGTTGAGCAGATGAATTGTGAATTTTATTTACTTTTAACTACGTTGGATATAAATTTAAGTATCCACCTGACATAGAGATGAGCCAGCCCTGGGGTCATCTGTGGCTTTATAATCCTGCCTCACTTTCAGTCCAGAAGTTCAGGAGGAAAAAAAGTCATGACCAAAACTAAAGAGCATTGCCTGGGCAGATGCTGTTCACTGCTGGCTTGAATGGAGTCCTGGTGTTGACCTTTGTGCCCTGAACCCTCCTGGGTGTTCATGTAGATGGTGCCTTGACCTTGGCAGTCCCGGGGACCAGCCATTCGAGCCTTGACCAAGAACTGACATTCTACCTTTTGTCTCCTCCGGCACTTGTGTCAGTGTTTCTTAAAAGATGGGGCCAGACTGTAGGGTACCAGAAATGATTTTTGGACCTGAGAGTAAAATTGTCTCCTTTCAGTGTATCTATAAGTTTCAAACATTGAGTTAGAGAACCATAGAAGTGAATAATAACAGGACAGGTGCTACCAGAGGTAGCAACAATTGTGAAAATAGTATGCAAATAATTGTGCACAAATTATGACTAAAGTTGAGGAGATATGCATTCATGCCCTTTAAGGCGTAATACAAATATCATAACACCTAGAATTTTTTCTTTGAAAGCAAAGGTGGCTGCATGTTTTTAGCGTATTTTACTCCTCCTCTACCAAGATTTGGTGGGGCAGGAGAAAGCATGAAAGGCCCAGGAAACTGTAGGCTGATGCCGAAGCTGCCATTTAAATGGTTAAACGTGGCGTGCTGTTAAGGGATCCAGGTTCTTGCCTGCCGTGCTTGAGAGAATTCCAGGACGAGACGCAGATAAAGGTTAGCGGAGGAGTGAGGTTTACTGGCAGGGCGAAAGCACACATTCCAGACGAAGGGCAGGCAGGCTCCACTGAGCTGCCACCCACGCCGGCTGGGGTCCCTGTATGTGTTCTGAAGGCATAAGAGGTGGTCCCTCGGGCACAGGTTTCCAGGAGTGAAGATTTCTGGGACTTGGGTGACTGCCGATTCCCTGGCCTGTTTTAGAAGTCTCAAAAGGGTCATAGCAGCAGGTGCATGATGGGAGCGGGAGTGGCAGCCAGGGTCCTTTTATTATAGTGATACTGTAACAGGCGGGAAGCCATCAGAGATGATGACTGACGGCCATGTTGAATATTTTCATCCAGCTTTGCTAGGGGCGTGAGTTCGAGTTCCAGCGTTGGGAGTTTGTAGGGGCAGCGCTGGGGCGGGGTGTGCTGACCTGTTTCCTCCAGCTGTTGCTCTCATGGCTGTGCAGATCCTTATCCAGGCCGGTTTCATGTTGTGCTCGCTGCCCGGAGGCCTTGGCCTGCAACCCCGGGAGTGGAATCCAGTTTCCCACAAGTGGCAGTCACAGAGCCACCTGGTGACTCCAGGTCTCCAGGCTCCCAGCTGCGCCAGGTGCCTTCACCCACCCAAAATTGGGAAATGGCTGCCTGGCGAGTTCCAAGGAATACACTGCAGGAGTCACCATGGAGTCCAGTGGCCAAGGCTCCAACGGCTGGTCCCCAGGACTGCCAAGTTCAAGTTCATCAGTGACTTGCTGGCAGCAAATAAGGAGGGCACAGGGAATGATTTGCAAAGCCATGACTCGCCGAGCTGGGGAGATTGGGTGTCTTATTTTATTTTGGGGGGAAACAGACGTGTATAAGAGGGGAAGTTCCTGTCACCACAGGTGGGGGTGGGTACGAGCTACACAGGTGCGGGCCAGGCAGAACAAGCTCCTACATAGTTCGTGGGTTAAGGTACCAAGGCTTCAGTTGCTCTGGGGCCAGAGGTCCTGGCGTTGAAATGAATGAAGCACGCGGTGACCCTCGAGGCTTTCTCACCTGTCTGTGCAGGTGCTGCTCCTGTGGTAGGGTGTGCACCAGGCACCTGGAATGTGCCCGAAAATGTGAAAGATGGCTTTAGAGGACACCGGGTGCTCTTAGGGTCTTGAAGTAGAAAGGAGTCACAATAGGGACTTCCGCGAGGCTCAGGGCTTTGGCCGGTGTCAGTGCCACCTCGTGGAGATGTCTGGGAGCCTCTTCCCTAAGCTCGCAGACACACACACCCCTCCAGCTCAACTCCAGTTCTGGGTGCCCCTGACTCCCCCATGGCTCCTGCCTCTGGGTCAACTTGCAGTAGAGCCGGCGAGGGTGCCAGCGGGGCTCCACCCCCTCACCTGTCCCTGTGTAGGACAGGTGAGTGTCACAGGATCTTCAGCCCTGGGCACCTACCTCCCTGGAGGCTGGGCCCGCAGCCGCCGCAACAGCCCCATATGGCCTCCCTTGCAAGACCCAGGCTGTGGGGGTGGCGGTAGGGATGGGGAACAGCCGTCTGGCTGGCAGGTGCCACAAGGAGCCCCTTTGATTGACAGACCCTGTGCGTGAGTAGGACCTCCACCCCCTCAGCCGCCATGAAGCTCATCTCTCCCAGGGACTTTGTGGACGTGGTGCTGGTCAAGACGTATGAGGACGGGACCATCAGTTCCAATGGTGAGTGATGGCCCGGGGTGCTCCAGACTCCCCCGGCTCCTCCAGCCGGCCCCTGGGACCCTGGCTCAGTGCCTTGTTGGGTTGGGGGTGGGAGTTCTATGCCGTGGGGGTCTGGAGTGGGAGAGTCAGTGCTCTAGTCCCGTTAGTGTTGACTCACAGATTTCGTCAGCACCCCTGATGCCAAGGCTCACAGCTGGCGCCGTGCACGTGCAGGTGACCGTGGAGCGGTGCCCAGCATCTGCGCAGCGACCCGCCATGTCGGGGCTCCAACTTCCCGGAGGGTGGGGCGCTGTCCACTCCCTTCTGTCCGGCCCCTCCTCTGAGTCTCCCACTTTGGGGGAGATGTCGGACACCTCCCTCCTCCCACCCCTGAGCCTTGCTTTCTGGAAGGTTCTTTCCTGGACTATCTTGGCAGGCTTGGGGAAGCTGTGAGCAGGCATGTGTGTGCATGTGTGGGAGTTGGTGTGGGAGTGAGCATAAGGGGCGCTGGAGGGAACTCCATTGTGGCTGCATGGCAGGAGCCCTATGCCAACCACCGGGCCTCCGAGCGAGTGGGGCTGCCTGCGTGGTGCTGCCCTCAGTGTCTACAGCCACAGCTCACGGCCCCTCTGCCCTGTCTTCCAGCCACCCACGTGGAACATCCCACGTGCCCCCCGAGGGCAGGTTTTGTGAGAGGATTTAACCACCCGTGTGGCTGCTTCTGCGAACCTGTGCCGGGGTAAGGATGAGCTCCTGGGCTGAGCTGCGGATCCCAGGGCTGATGGGCTCCACGGTGGGCATCTGGAAAATGGGCGCTTTGTGCAAAGCGAGCATAAGAATACCTCGGGGTGCTTCAGGTCTGGATGCTGCACAGTGCTGCTGTCACACACACACACACCGGTGACCGGATAAGCCGGTGGACAGAGTGATTCTTCCTGCTTTTGCTGCGGCAAACCTTCCCTCCCGCTCTCTAAGGGCGGGTTGGGCAAATGCCATCATCCCATTTAGCAAGTGAGGATGCTGAGGTCTGGGGAGGTCAGGTGAGGTGGCTGGGGTCAGAGGCCAGGCGGGGAGCACTGCACGGTCTGAGCTCCG
Source organism: Lepus europaeus (assembly GCF_033115175.1). Classification (NCBI taxonomy): domain Eukaryota; kingdom Metazoa; phylum Chordata; class Mammalia; order Lagomorpha; family Leporidae; genus Lepus; species Lepus europaeus. Next base: position 108,385,432 of record NC_084837.1, read on the forward strand.
AGGCTGCTCTTCCCTGCTGTCCCCGGCCCAGCCACCAGTCAGAGGTGGCTGTGAGGCCGGAGGTCCCCAGCCCGCATTCCACGCAGTGACCGCCTCCACTGCCCAGGGCTGGGCTGGAGCTCCTGGTGGAAGGTTGTTTTGCGACCACACTGAGCCCGCCTCGGAACTGAATTCCCGTGTTCCCACAGGTCATGGCCAAGTTTGCACCGGAAGCTTTCTGCATACAGGTCGCTGGCTGATCCTGGGAACTGCCCAGGCTGCACCTGCTGCGTGTCCTGGGGTGGCCTGCAGCCCCTCGCAGATGATAGCAAGGGCCTGGGCTGTTCCCGCCATGGTCCCAGGAAGCGCTCCTGGCTGCCACTGGGTTTTCCTAACAGCCCAGAGCTGGCGCCCCGGGGCACACTCTGTTTACTAAGCTGACTTTCCAAACATGTTGCAAAATGCTTTTCTCAAACACAGCTTTGAAAATACCATGATACACACTGTGCACACGCAACACATGCACACAGTCTGACACACACACACACAGGCGTGCATGCACTGAATTCTGGGACCGTCCTTCAAGCCCCTGTGGCTGTCTTCTCTGGGTATGGGGTCAGGAGACACACAACCTGGTGTACCTCAGCATGGATGGGGCCAGGAGGCTAGTGTGGGAGTTTTTTTTTTGTTGTTGTTTTTTAAAGATTTTATTTATTTGAGAGATAGAGTTAGACAGTGAGAGGGGGACACAGAGAGAGAGGTCTTCCACCTGCTGATTCACTCCCTAAATGGTCGCAATGGCCAGAGCTGTGCTGATTTGAAGCCAGGAGCTTCTTCCAGGTCTCCCATGCAGGTGCAGGGGCCCAAGAGCTTGGGCCATCTTCCATTGCTTTCCCAGGCCATAGCAGAGAGCTGGATCGGAAGTGGAGCAGCTGGGACTCGAACCAGCGCCTAGATGGGATGTGGGTGCTGAGAGCAGAAGGCACCATGCCCCCTCCTCTCTTTCCCTGGGAGCTTCTGCCACGCCCTGGCCCATGTCCCTGCTCCCTCTCCTTCCCCAGGCTCAAGCCATTTGTCAGTCCTGGAGTCTAAAGCAACAGTTCTCGCATTTTTTGGTCTAAGGCTTCGTGAGGTGCTTTAAATTTCATTGAGGATTTGAAAAAGCTTTCGGCAGTGTGGGTCAGACTTATCACCATGTAATATCTTTGAAATTCAAACTGGGCAATTGGAAAACTATTCTTTAAGATAATAGGTTTATGTACCGTAAAACACATTTTCTGGAAATTAACTTTTTGCAAGCAAAAGCAGGGAGAAGGGCGTCATCGTTTTACGTCTTTGCAAATCCCTCTAATGTCAGGCTGGAGCATCTGCTTCCACACCCGGTCTGCTGCGGTGTCACACGCCTGGTAGCCCCGGGGTCGCCTCCACCAGCTCGTGAGAGACTGTCGTGAAAGGGGCAGAGCACGTCTCATTGTTGCCATGGAAATGGATTTGACCTGGCAGACCCCTTGAAAGCATCCTGGGAGCCCCCAGGCCCCTTTGGCAACCACCGACCTCAGTCATGGGAGGCGGCACCTGTGGTCTCTTCCTCCCAAGGACCAGTCCAGGGAGATGTGCTTCTCTATTTTTGTCTTTAAGATTTCATTTGAATTCATTTGAAAGGCAGAGTTACAGAGAGAGAGAGAGAGGTCTTCCTTCTGCTGGTTCACTCCCCAAATGGCCACAACGGCCAGGGTTGGACCAGGCGGAAGCCAGGAGCCTGGAACTCCATCCAGGTCTCCCGCATGGGTGCAGGGGCCCAAGTTTTTGGGCCATCCTCTGCTGTTTTTCCAGGCCATTAGCAAGGAACTGGATTGGAAGTGAAGCAGCCAGGACTTGAACCAGCTCTGATCTGGGATGCGGCATCACAGGCAGCTTAACCCACTGCACCACAGCACTGGTCCCACAGGGGCACCTTCTTGGTGGTGTTTCCTGCATGCATCAGGCAGGAGGGAAACTCTTTCTTGGGCTGGAAGGAGGGACTTCCCTGCCTGGAGGGGCCGGGGGCTGCATCCATTGAAAACAAGCAGGTACATAAACAAGACCAGTGTCTGTAAATAATAATTGATATAATTAAAAAGGAGAAAATGATCCTACATTGGGAAGCAGGATACACAGCAGACTCATAGAATGGCAGATGTCCTAAACAGCACTCTGGTCTCGGAATCAGCCCTTAAGGCATTAGGTTCTGGCTAAAAAGCCCATGAGAGATTCACAGGCGTGGAAAGCCAAGACACTATGGCAAAAAGAAAAAAAAAATGACCCAAGTGAAAGATATCTGTGAGTGAGATTCCGGCGGAAAGAACGGGCCACCAAAGAAGGAGGTACCTTTCCCTGATGGGAGGAGAGAACTTCCACTTTGCTTATGGCCTTGTCTAAATACTGATGGAGTTTGTGGTCACAAAAGGCTTCCATAGTCTTGGCAGTTCATGACAAGACCCTCGGGTGATTACTAACATCATAAATAAGAGTGTCAATTGTTAAATCAACAACAGGAGTCACTGTGCACTTTCTCCCCATGTAAGATCTCTGTCCTTAATGTGTTGTACTATGTGAATTAACGGTAAAACTACTGCTCAAACTGTACTCTATACTTTGTGTGTCTTTGTGGGTGTAATCTGTTGAAATCTTTACTTAGTATATACTAAGTTGATCTTCTGTATATAAAGATAATTGAAAATGAATCGTGATGAAGAATGGGAGGGGAGTGGGAGATGGGATGGTTGCAGGTGGGTGGGAGGTTATGGGGGGAAAAGCTGCTATAATTAAAAAGTTGGGCTTTGGAAATTTATATTTTTAAAATAAAATTTGGAAAAAAAAGAAAGCAAACAGGTTGGGGCCAGTGCTGTGGTGTAGCAGGTCAAGTCACCACCTGCAGCACCAGCATCCCATATGAGCGTGGCTTCAACTCCCGGCTGCTCCACTTCCTTTCTAGCTCCCTGCTCATGCGCCTGGGAAAGCAGCAGAGGAAGACCCAAGTGCTTGGGCTGCTACGCCCACGTAGGAGACCTGGAAGAAGCTTCTGGCTCATGGTCACAGTCTGGCCCAGCCCTGGCTGTTGCAGCCATTTGGGGAATGAACCAGGGGATGGAAGAGCTCTCTCTGTCTCTGTCTCTGTAACTCTGCCTTTTAAGTAAATAGATACATCTTTTTTTTTTTTTTTTAAGATTTATTTATTTATTTGAAAATCAGTGTTAGAGAGAGAGAGAGAGAGGTCTTCCATCCTCTGGCTTACTCCCCAAATGGCCACAATGGCCAGAGCTGCACCAATCTGAAGCCAGGAGCCAAGAGCTTCTTCCGGGTCTCCCACATGGGTGCAGGGACCCAAGCAGGTAGACCATCTTCTACTGCTTTCCCAGGCCATAGCAGAGAGCTGGATCAGAAGTGGAGCAGCTGGGTCTCAAACTGGCGCCCATATTGGATGCTAGCAGTGCATGCTGGGACTTTACCCACTATGCCACAGCGCCAGCCCCAGTAGACACATCTTAAAAAAGCAGGTCCAACCGGGCCCACTGGGCAGTGACGCCAGGGAGGGGATAGGTGTGGTCACCATCGTGTGTGCTTCTCTGGGCCAAGTTCTGCTCTTGTCTTCCCAGGGAGCCAGACAAGACTCGCCTGGTCACCTTCTTCCAGACCGACCTCAGCGGCTACCTCCCTCAGAGCGTGGTGGACTCCTTCTTCCCCCGCAGCATGGCCGGCTTTTACGCCAACCTCCAGAAGGCAGTGAAGAAATTCCACGCCTGACATTGTCACCTGGTGGCCAAGAACTCTCAGCAGTCCAGGAGGAGTCCCAGGTGTAGGGGTACCAGGGAGCCTGCCAGCACCCAGACACCTGTGGCCAGGGCCGGCAGCCCACCCTCCCCTGCTCCTGCTCCCTCTGGGGGCGGGTGTGGACGGCTCCCATCTGTGTGCTCCATTTACACCTCTTCCTCCAGCCTTGGCATGGCACCAGCAGGGACTCAGCCCGGCCCCCGTGTGATGCACTGGGTCATAGGCCATTCTGTGCTGATGTCGTGCTGTTTGTCATAGCCCTCAACACCAGAAGCCAAGTTCTGCTGCTTTTAACATCTACAACATTGTCCAACCCATGCTGTAGATCTCCCAATATATTTTTCTAATGTGGCCCTCGTATGTGTTTCTAATACATGTAAGATTTCCCTCCCCGTTTGAAAGGATGTCAGCTTGGAAAATGATGGCTTAAACAATGACGGAAAAACACTTCCACTTCTCCTCTTGTATCTTCCACCGGAACCGGCTGTTTTGCTGTCTTCTGCCCTGCTGTGTGAATTAATTGGCACATTTGCACTGAAACTCAGCAGTGAGAACCTGCCCCGGGCCCCATCCGCCACCCCAGGAGTGAGTTCTCTCGGATGGAATTTGAAATGGAGCGAGCTGCACCAGGCTGCATGTGGGACTCTGGGGAGAAAAGCTCCTCTCTGGGAGGCATTCGCAGCCCGGAGCTCTCCTGCCTCCCGCGGGAGCCCTGGCTGGAATCCACCCCTCACCCCCCAGTCCTGGACACTGCTGCGAGACTGCCTGGGCCACCCTGAGGGGCAGGACCAGGGAGCATAGCCTTGTCACCCGGAAGAGGTCTCAGCAGGAAGCCAGCACAGGGCTGCCCGGCCAGGGAGGGACCCTAGAACAGTGCCCGGGGCTGCCTCAGGCCCTCCACCATCCTGGTGGGGATGTGGCCCCAGTGTCTGACCTCAGACCCTGCATGCTGTAACTGCCTGTGCGGTGAACTCCCTGGAGGCCAAGCCTGAGCTCCTCCAAGTGGGAAAGCCCTCCCGGTGTGATGGTGACCACCTCAATCCCCCTGGGGTCCTGAATGTGCTTAGATGTGAGCCGGCTTCCGAACACAGATGCTCACAGTAGAGGCAAGAGAAGCTCCTGTCGCACAAGCGTGCATTAAGCTCACCCCACAACCAACCCATGTTGGGAAGCCATCCTCATCGGACACTGGATTTACTTAGAGCAAAAACAGTGGGTACTGTGTCCCGACTCTGCCAAGCACTACTCCTGGATCCACGCCTCATGAGTGCATCTCCCGAGCCCCACCAGGCTGGGTGCACCTGCCACAGGGAGCTTTGATGCTGCCTCTCTCAGGCCCAGACCCTGGCAGCTTCTCTTACCAGGGCGGGGCTGCCTTTTGCGGCCCTGTGTGTGCCCTGCACCCACAGGCATCTGCCTGTATCACGTCTGACTGGTTTGAGTGCTGGACAAGGAGCCGGGAGATGTGTCTGCTCTGAGCCCTGCCACTTAGAGACGGTGCCCCTGGGCAGTCACTCTCTGCATCTCTGCCTGCACTAATTCAACAGAAAATAGAGACCCGAATACCAATCCCAGCACAGCCCGATTCGGGGGGATCAGCAGAAGCCCTGCAAGGCCTGAGCAAGCAAAGCCAAGGGCAGGGCTGTCTGGGAGGGGCCCTGGCGTGGATTCCTCTCCGTGGCTGGTGGAGCAGGAGCTGTGGTGGCCGCTATGTGGGAGGCTAACTGGCGACATGGTTTTCCTCGCTTGTGTCCGCTCCGGTGCAGTGGCTGAGAAAAGCTGAACCTCCAACATTCATCCTGGCATCTGGGACAGGCGCCCTGGTCACAGGATGTCCTGAGCGTGCCGAGCCAGGTCCCGGGAGGACCAAGCCAATGACCCTTGGAGATACTGGCCCTGCGGGGCTCTGCGCTGGACTCCACCAAGTCAGAGAAGAAAGGGCTCGGTCTCTGCCTCGTTTTCCCAGCTGGATGAGCTGGGTGCCGAGTCTGGGTGTCATCCCCAGCCCAGTACAGCACTAAGTGCGCTGATGCCAGCACCCGGTATGGCACCGTGCCTGCTCTGTGCCAGGCTGTCCTCACCCTCACAGCCTCTCAGCACAGCTCGCCACACCTGGAGCTTCCCCGCACTCTTTCCTACTGGTCCTAACGCCTTCCCCAACCCAACCGAGCCGTTTTGCAAACATTCCGTGAGACACTGTTTTCCAAAACTGTCCCCGTCCACCCATATTTCCCCACCCCTTAAACCTAGGCATTGCATTCACACCACCTGCGACTGTTGAGTCCAGGACAAGTGGTGCCGTGTGACTTCCGAAGCAAGGACGGAAAAGGGGTGCAGCTTTGACCTTCCTGGCCCTCACACTCCTGGGATGCTCGTGACCCTGGCAGTCCACACACCCATGCTGGGATGGAGGGAGCCCCAGCCCCAGGGAGAGGCCGCCTGTGAGTGTGAGGGCTAGGGCTGTTTGCAGCCGCCACCAGCATTGACAGCCCCAGACCTTCGTGTGAGGCCAGGTGGAGGGGTATTCTCCAAGGCCCACCCATGGTTCGTGAGCAAAACCGAGGTGCGGCCGTTTTGGGCTGGATCCGAATACTTGGGAGACTTTGTAAAGCAGGGTGTGGCTTTCGTACCAAGTTCTGAGAGATCTGCTTTATTATGGACCACAGTATTGGCATTAAGCGCTCTCTGAACAGTCTGTACCGGCCATCCCAGTGTAACTTTGCTCTTACTTCTGGGATGACCCCCTGGCTGGGGCCCTGGGCAGTGGCCAGCAGAAGGCCCCCGCCCTCTGGGTGGGGTGTGCAGAGAGACCCTGAGAATCAGCTCTGGGGTTATGGGAGCTGCGTGCTCTTGACTTTGGCTTCAGCACTGGTGCTGTCCACTAGGGGTCCCCAGTGACCGCAGTCCCCTGTGGATGGAGGCCTCTCCTCCTGATGACAACAGTGACAGGTCCATCCGGCAAGGCCTTGATGATGTTCCAGGCCTCGAAGCGGGTGAGGCCCTGCACGGTGGTGCCGGCCACGTGCAAGATCTCGTCTCCCGGCTGGAGTGTCGCGCTCTGTCCCGATGCTGCCCCTGCGGTGAGGGAGGAAACAGTGACACTGGGTGCTCGGGGAACAAGGAAAGCGGCTCGGTGTCCAAGAACACAGCACGGTTTGCAAGAGAGCAGAGCACCCCTGCCTTGGGGGCTTGGTGTGGGTTCTGCCACCAGGCATCCCGGGGAAGGGGGACCCACAGAGAGGGGGGCAGTAGCCTCTGCTCTTTGTGGCTCTTGGGAAGGTGCAGCCTGTGCCGTCCCCCTGGGAGGGAGATTTTGGTCACTTGCGTGGGGGGAGGCAGGAGCAGAGAGCTGGAGAGATTTCCGTTCGGTGGCCTTGCTAGACCGGTGGGTTGTGGGCAGCCTGGAGAGGGGACCTGGGCCCTGGTGAGCGGCACCTGCTCTTCCCTGGCCTCCTGTGCGAGCCGCGCTGTTTTGTTGTGGACGCCAACACTGAGCAAGAGTGGAAGGTGACTGTGCAAAGGTCATTGAGCCTGTTAGAGACAGAGCAGGGGCCTGGCCCCTGACCCCTGGACTCCCCATCTGGTGTCCCTGTCTCCACAACCCCTTGCATGGGCCTTGGGGGCTTCGGGCCTGGGGAGCAGCCAGGGGTCGGGGAGGGGCGGTTTCCCACAATGGCTGCAGGCGGCACATGATTTCCAGGGGAAAGGCACTGGTTTGCACCCAAATTGTGGTGAACAAAGTGTCAACATTTTCAGTGAAGGCCAGTCCAGGACCAGGGAAGGCAGACTCTACCTAAATATTTTGTTCACTGTGGACTTTTAAAATTCATTTTGAGTTTTCAAAATGCTACCTTGAGGAGCCGGCGTGGTGGCCCAGTGGGTTAAGCCACTGCCTGTGATGCCAGCATCCCAATCCGAATCCCAGCTGCTCAGCTCCCTGCTAATGCACCTGGGAAGGCAGTGGAAGAGGGCCAAGCACTTGGCCCCAGCACCCACATGGAGTTTCTGGCTCCTGGCTTTGGCCATTGCAACCGTTTGGGGAATAAATGAGTGGATGGAAGATTCTCTCTCTCTCTCTCTCTCTCTCTCTCTCTCTCATTCTGCCTTTCAAATAAAAATAAATCCTTTTAAAAAAAATGTTGCCAAGAAATTGCACTGATCTCGACTTCTATGTGTTTTGAAACCCACTTCCATTTTGCTCTGTGCCTGCTTCACTCCAGTCCCAGCCCTGCCGAGCTGAACCAAGCCCAGGGCTCAGTCACTTAGGAGGACCCCACAAAGCAGAGGGGTCCAGAGGGTACCCTAGTGAAGGAGGAAAGGGTGAAAAGGCAGAATTGGCCCTCACTCAATAGGCCTGTTCGCCTCTCACATTGAGTGGAGGTGGCGGAGAGACCGCCCAGGCCACTCTGGGACTTGCTCCCGTGGCCACAGCTTGAGCCAGACTCGCACCTTTGAAGATCCGGTTGATGGTGATGGGCTTGTCTCCACGCAGCGAGCCCCTCCCACCTTCCAGGCTGAAACCCAGCCCTGCTGAGGTCTTCTCCAAGGTCACGGTGCAGACAGCAGCCTCCGATGCTGGGGAAACCACAGGGCTTGGTTAGAGACCCGCCCCTCTCTCCCAGGGCCATGGTACCGACGCTGCCTGCCGTCCTGGGCCCCCAGACAAGCAGTGGCATGCATCCTGGCCACAGTCGAAGTGGGACACATGTCACCAGGGCCACAAAGGACAGGGCAGCCCCCAGGACTGGCTCTGAGGCACCCTCCCATCCCCCGCACCTGCTGAGTTGGGAGAACTCACCAGATTCTGCAGGGATGTCGCTGGCTGCAGAGGGTGCTGCCACAGAGTCACTGGAGGGGCTCAGGCCAGGCGAGGCCTCCGGAGCCGGCCTCCTTGTGACAATCACTGCTTGCCGTGGGTCCCGTGCTTGGCGGAGGATGGCCAGGGCGTCGTTGTGCGTGGTCCCCTTGAGGGACTTGCCGTTGATGGAAAGAACCTCGTTGCCCTTCTGAATGGTGCCTTCCTGGGAGGCCAGCCCATTTGGAAACACCCTGTGAACCTAAGCAGAGCAGGAGCGCTCAGGGCCCAGCAACCAGCCAGGCCAGACTGCACCCCTGGAGGAGGAGGAGGGGGACCTGAGCCGGTCAGCCCCAGAGGGCACACAGCACATGACGCCGTCCGGGGTTAGCACTGCAGGCCCAGGGGCCAGCATCCCCTCCCCTCCTCCACCCAGAGCCCAGATGGCCACACGAACCCTCAGGATCCTCTCCCTCCAGTGCCTGCTGGCATCTCCACTGGCTTCCCAACTGATTTCCTTTGCCTTACTTTCCCCCCACCAGCCCTTCCCAAAGCAGTCTTCTTGACATCTCAATTCAATGGTGTATTGGCAGGTGTTGTGTGAGAACCAGTTTCTAAAATCAGAAAACCCGGGGATGCAGGGTTAAACTGAAAATGTCCAGTTCTGCCAGGCAACTGGCCACGTCGGAGCCCCAGGGACAGGCCGCACAGGACGGGGTTCCCAGGGCATGCTTCAAGGAAGAATCCCACGTGTACAGGGAAATGCTCGGGCCCCGGCTTCCGCAGAATGCTTGGACATTGTCCAAGCCGGGTACCTGCCAGTCACCGGACTGAACGACAGGACGCATGGGCGCTCTGGGTAGTTCTGCTTCCTCCCATGACCTGAACGAGGCTCTTGGTCTCTGGCTTTGGTGTTAGGAAAGCTCTGCGAGGTGGTGAGGAGGCCCAGGCTGGGAGCCCCACGCCCGCATCCCCGGTGCCTGCTCTTGGAAGCAGCGCAGGCACTCCGGATGCCTCCACCTAACATGGGGGAAGCTTCTCGGGGCCTGCAGGGGGCGCCACTTGAGTCTCCTTTAATGAGTCTGGAAAGGTAGAGAAGGAGAAAGCGGAAGTCCTGTGTGCGCATGAGCTTGGCCAACAAGCGTCGCTTCCTCCTGGCTCCGGGGGCCGAGCAGCTGCAGTGTCTCAGGGGAGGGCGGCCCCTGGGGTGGAGACCTCACTGCCCACGGGTCCTACCAGAAGACCGTGTTCTCTGTGAGCAGAGGGGAAGCGCCCTAGCCAGGAGCCCTTCTGTCACACCCAGCTATGTGCTCAGCAACAGAAATGGTTCTCCTGCACTCACAGTTGAGAACCTGACTCAGAAATAAGGGAGCTGCTGCTTGTGTGTGTTTGCCAGAAATGTGCCAAGTTACCATTGCAAGGGGGGTGAGACCTTTCTTTTTTAATGTTTATTATTTTAATTTACTAGAAAATCAGACTTATATAGAGAGAGGAGAGAGAGAGAGAGAAAGAGAGAGGGAGAGAGATAGCGCATTCATCCACTGCTTCACTCCCCAAATGCCTGCAACAGCCAGGCCAAAGCCAGGAGCCTGGAACTCCATCCAGGTCTCTTACATGGGTGGCAGGGACCCAAGCACTTGGGTCATTATCGGCTGCCTCCCAGAATGGATTAGCAGGAAGCTGAGTTGGAAGAGGAGTAGCCAGGACCCAAGCCAGGCATTCTGATATAGGCTGCCATCCCAAGTGGTGGCTTAACCCACTGTACCACCACGCTCACTCCTCGGTGGCTTTAATGCCAGCCAATGCTGTGAACCGGAGGCTTTGTCTGCCGCTGTGCAGGGAAATCGCGATGAGCCCGGCACAGGCCCTGCAGAGGGTTCACCAAGACGGCACAGCCATGGGGTGGCAACAATGCACCCATGGTCTGTGAAGACAGGGGGACCAGAACCCTCCTGGGCGGGGACAGCAGCTGCCAGTGCTGATCAGACTGTAGGGGTCACAGGAGCAGAGTCCCCAGGAACAGAGGCACTTGACCTTGTGTGCTGCCCTCCCCGAGCTCCCAAAATAGACCGTAGCATGTCTTGATGAACTGGGGGCTGGGCCCGGAGACCTGAGGCCCCTGGGTGTGCACTGAGGTTTATGGTCTGTGAAGAGGTGTGGTCGCTGGCCACCTGCTCTCAACCAACCACCAGGTCTGCATGGCAGCTGTCCAGGTAGGCTTTCTTACAAACCAGGTGAGCAAGGCCAGGAGTGCAACTCTGCTCTCTAGGTTTGCTGTGTCAGTCTCGGCTGCACCTTCAATCCTGGTCGCACAAACTTCCCCAAATGCCCCAGGGGATCACAAACCATTCTGGTCTAACTTTCAGGGACTGGCAGGCCTACGGTTCCAAAGGAAGAGAAGTGACGGGGAATACAATGTGGCTTGAAGTGTTTAAACTATCTCCCCCCACCCCAGTACCTTCAAAACTGCAGGTGCGAGGGCTTCAGCCTCTCAGAATTTGGATGTCAGTGTTCAGGTGTGAAGTGGAGACACCTGTTCTACGGGAGATGCAGGTTTCTTTTAAGGCAGTGAAGCTGTTTGGCGTGCACAGAGATCATCTTTGTTAAACTGAGGTTCGTGATCAAGGTTGACTGCGGGGTCTTGTTGGTGACCTTACCGGGCTGCCCGGAAAAGGGGATGGTGAGGGCTGTCCCTCGAGAGCTGTCCTAGCCGCCGGCCCTTCGGCCTGGGGTCGTGCATTTGTTCGCTCCCCAGCACAAGACCCCCTCCTGGCAAGCATGGCCCCCGCCTGACCCCTCAGCTCTGGCTCCTGCACTTACCGTAATCACCGTGCCACTTACCGTAATCACTGTGCTACTTACTGTAATCACCGTGCCACTTACCGTAATCACCTTGTTTTCCAGATCCGCCCCTCCTGCCAAGCTGAACCCCAGGCCGGCTCCCTCCTCCTTGTGTAGGATGGTGACGTGGATGCTGTCCAATTGCTGCAAAAGACAGTGCACCTGATGAAAATACGGTACTGCCACAGCGCGAGCCAGGCAGGAGTGCTTTATCTGATGGGTTTGTTATCTCCAGCTACCGCTGGGCCAGGCTCCAAGTTTCGCCGCCCCCTCAAAACCCAGTTTCAGTTTCGTCATCGGTAAGGAGAGGACTCTACTTTCAGGACTCATGGGAAGCTTAGGGGAAAAAAGGTGCGCAAAGCAGCAAGTACAGCTCTCTGTCTCACCCTGCCCACGCCCACACACAGGCGGGCAGGGCTGGCAGTGCAAAGTCAGCCAGAAATCCCAGTGGGCTGCGGGATGTGGGTCAGAGTGGGGTCAGGCTGTAGGACTTTGGGTCACATAAGCCAGGATTATTTCGTGTTGTTTTGTAGGAGTTGTTTGCCCCTTCTTCCTCTCTGGCACCCCACGGGGCACACGGCAACGAAGGGAGGGCGGCTCATATGTGCATACACATGTATGTAGACACACATACATGCAGACACACAGGGGAACATACAGGTACACACACAGCCACACACAGTCACATGGAGTCACACATGCAGGCACACACAGGCACAGTCACACAGACACACAGGCACATGTATGCAGGCACACATAGTCACACATGCAGGCACACATAGTCACACATGCAAGCACACACAGGCACACACAGTCACACACACAGGCACACACAGGCACACACAGGCACACGTATGCAGGCACACATAGTCACACATGCAAGCACACACAGGCACACAGGCACACGTACGCAGACACACATAATCACACATACAGGCACACACAGGCACACACAGTAGCACACACAGGCACACATATGCAGGCACACATAGTCACACACAGTTGCACACGCAGTCACACACACAGGTACATGTACGCAGGCACACATAGGCACGCATGCAGGCACACATAGGCAGTCACACAGGCACACATAGCCAGGCACACACAGTCACACAGACACACACAGGCACACACAATCACACAAACAGGCACACACAGTCACACACAGGCACATGTAGTCACACATGCAGACACACACAGGCACACGCAGGCACATGCAGTCAAACACACAGGCACAGGTACGCAGGCACACGTAGTCATGCATGCAGGAACACACAGGCACACATAGTCACACACAGGCACATGTATGCAGGCACACACAGGCACACACAGATACACACAGGCACACACAGTCATGCAGGCACACACAGGCACACACACAGACACACACAGGTACACACAGGCACACACAGTCATGCAGGCACACACAGGCACACACAGGCACACGCATGCAGTCACACACAGTCATGCAGGCACACACAGGCACACACATGCAGTCACACACAGTTACCCAGGCACACCCAGGCACACACAGACATGCAGGCACACTCAGGCACATTCAGTCTTCTCCAGCCTGGACAGGGGCTCACATGGAGCCAGGATGGCCCCCGTGCATCATCCAAAGTCAGAGATTCTTTTTCCAATCTGGAGCTGGGGTCCCCGACTCAGATGCCTACAGGCCGACCACCTCCCCGAGCAAAAGGAGCCGACATGAGTGACAGGAACCACAGAGAGCCCAAGAGCGTGTAGGGGTCGGCTGCTACGTGTGAACACAGACCCCGAGCTACCAGATCACTCCCTTACAACAGAAAAACAAATCAGGCATGCAGGCTTTGATCGATTCAGGTTTTCCAGTATCTAGAATTCAAAACGCTTTTCAAAAACCACCAAGCAGACGGAGAAAATGCACCTGCAGGTCCCAGTCTGAACCTTACACTAGGGAGCAAACATCCAAGAGCCTGTTTGCTCGGGCACCCCTAGAGCACCTGCCTGGCACCTGGCCCTGCACAGTCCCTTTGACTTGAGTCCCTAAGAGCCAGGAGGGAAGAAGGGACCAATGCACCTGACTGTCCCAGACCTCCCAGCTACCATCCACGGGTCAGGCTGGCCCCTGGTCAGGTGGACGGTGCGTACACTCTCAACACCACCCTGGGCTGGACAGATCTTCAAAACCTACTCACTGCTGCCTGGGCCACTTTGCTTGAGCTGAAACAAGACCAGAGGGATGATGGCTCAGCCTCAGGTCCTGGGAGCCACAGAGGAGGGGCCATGGCCCAGGGCCCCCGTGTTCACTAGATTGACCCACATCCTCGGCCTCAGAACTGCAGCAGGACATATACCTGCTGTATAGACAATATATACCTGCGTGTATAGATATATACCTGCATGTATAGATATATACCTGCGTGTATAGACAAGGAGGGTCTCCTTGTCCTCTTGCCGCAGCATGAATTATCCCCGTGCACAAATCCAGTGTGGACCCCAGGCAGCCCCACACAAGCCCACACACAGCTGCCTGCTGGCCCTGGCTTTGCCAGGCCACTGTGTCTCCTCACACCTAGGGCCCTGCTCTCAAAGCATATGGGAAGTGGGAGTTTCAGAATGAGTCGGCCGAAGCCCAGGGGCCCTTGGGAGCTGGGGGCGAGGACCTCCCTGTGTGCAGCAGAAGGAAGGAGAGCCCCAGGGCCAGAGCTGTCGTACGGTGCACGGTCGTCAATGGTCCACGCATGCGCTCCCATGCTGCCTCTCCCCGCAGGCTTGCACCAGGCCCCTAGTCCATGGGATGTGGATGCAGCACCGACCTTGAACTTGGAAACTTTGATTCTGCAACCCTGAGCCTCACCTTTCTGATGGATAAAACCGTCCAAAAGAGGCAAGAAGTCAACCTATTGAAATCGCTTCATAAAAACTGTTTCCATGTAGCATGTCTTCCTGCAGCTAAGGGATATCATGACCTCTACATGGGCAGGAAGGGGTCTGGTGTGAGCTCCTTAAGGAGCAGGGAGGGGCTGGGGCTGCGGTGTAGTGGGCTAAGCCTCTTCCTGCAGTGCTGGCATCCCATGTGGCACCGGTTCAAGTCCCGGCTGCTCCATTTCTGATCCAGCTCTCTGCCATGGCCTGGGAAAGCAGTAGAAGATGGCCCAAGTCCTTGGGCCCTGCACCCGCATGGGAGACTGGGAAGAAGCTCCTGGCTCCTGGCTTCAGATCGGCCCAGCTCTGGCTGTCGCAGCCATCTGGGGAGTGAACCAATGGATGGAAGGCCTCTCTCTCTGTGTCTACCTCCCTCCTTCTGTAACTCTGCCTTTCGAATAAATAAAATCTTAAAAAAATAACAGGCAGAGGGAGCCGCTGCTGCTGCTTCTCCTCTGAGCCAGCTGAGTGACCACAGTCCATGCAACACTCTTGGCGCTGCCGTTGCCTACGGAGGAAACCCACCTTTAAGGTTGCTTCATCCAGAACCCTCACTTCCTCGATGAGCTTTCTCAGCTCTTCGGAGCTCAGCAGGGAGATCACGGACTGCCCCGACTGCGGGCAGGGAGCCGCGTCCTCGGCGTCCTGGGGCTCCGTGAGGCCCTCCGTGTATTCTCGCAGCTCCGCCAGACTTGCAGGGGAGAAGAGGGAATGGTGTGAACGACACAGTAGGAACAGTCATGCTTATTGCGCTAATTACTCCACTCCGGGCTCAGCGCCCTGCTCCCAGGTGCATCCCATTGCTTGAGGCAGTAAATCCCCCCCTCCTGCCACGGAAGCGGGGTTTAGGGAGGCCACGGGAGCCACAGAGCCACAGAACTCCAAAGTGATCCAGGTTCAGACTCACAGATCATGGTGTTACTGGTTCCAACGTCTGCGTTCTTTGTGTAATGGATTAATTTACTTACTTATTTGCTTTGTTTTAAAGAGAGACAGAGAGAATGCACCCCTCTGTTGCTTCACTCCCCAGATGCCCACAACAGCTGTCATTGAGCCAGGCCAAAACTAGGGGCCCAGAACTCAACCTCCCCCAACCCCCTACCCTGGCCACCACCACCACCAATCAATCAAATGTGTTGGGCATTTGGCCTAAATGTTGGGATGCCATTTGGGACACCCATATCACACACGGTGTGTCTAGATCACACACTGGATTCAGCGGTGTCCACTCCTGACTCCAGCTTCTTGCTAATGTGGAAGCCAGCAGGTGGTGGCTCAAGGACCTGGGTCCCTGCTCTCCACAGGGGAGACCTGGACTGAGTTCTGGGCTCCTGGCTTTATTCAGCCTGGCCCAGCCCTAGCTATGGCAGCAATTGGGGGGCAAGCCAGCAGAAGGGGGGTCTCTCCATATCAGCCTCATCTCTGTCTCTCTGCCTGTCAAATGATTCATTAAAATGTAAATAAGTGAGGTTGGGATCAGCAAGAATTCCCAAGGGCTGCTCTCCCGGCCTCCACTGGTCTTCCCAAGGTATAGTGGAATATTTCAGACCTGCACCATCCTAAGTCCCCATGGGTAACTCACCAGGGGCCAGCCCCACCCACCACCTTCTAATACCCAAGTCCATGTGTTGTCAGAACGCCCCTTTAATGTGGATTTTATCTATTTATCTTAATTATTCCTGTGCTTCATTCTTTCTTAATTTTTTTTAAAATTTAGTTAATATGGAGACACACAGAGAAAGAGAGAGAGAGCGCACACTCCTATCTGTTGGTGCAGTCCCCAAATGCCCACATTGACTGGGGCTGGACTAAGGCTAAAGCTTGGAACCAGGAACCCAATCCAGGTCTCCCACAAGGGTGGCAGGAACCTGCCAATTGCTCCCTCCCAGGGAACACACAAGCAGGAAGCTGGAGTCAGGAGCCAGAGCTGGGTATGGAACACTAGCACTTCCGTTAGCATCCTAACTCCTCAAGCAGATGCCTGCCCCCTAATAGGAATTTTAGAAGGTCGGAAGAAGATTCTCTCTCTCTCTCTCTCTCTCTCTCTCTCTCTCTCTCGCTCTCTCATGAAACAGTGAGTGGGAAAGCCGCAAAACTGGTACACCTGAGTCATCTCGTAAGTGACCCACGGGATGATAAAGCCAGATGAGAGAGCCAAAGAGAAACACAGGGAGTGAGCACTCACTTGAGAGAGAAGCCGCTGTCCGAGGCGGGGGCTTCTGCAGAGCCGTCGGGGGCCGGGTCCTCACGGGAGGCCGGCCTGGGCGGCACCCCCTCCCTGGGGCTGCAGGGAGCCTGGCCCCAGGCCGCGGCGGATGGGAGGCACAGCAAGGATTTCATGACAGCCGACGACACCTGGCTGCTGATGGAGTAGAGTTTACTGCTCTTCTCGTCCAGGAGCTTCGTCTCACACGACTGGGTCCTGGTCAGGGGGAAACTCCGAGCCCGCTGGCTGGGCACCTTCAGCACCGGCCCTGGAGATGCCTCGGGCCGGGATGGCAGCAGCCTCTGGAGTGGGTCCGGCTCGGTGGGGAGGGGTTGCGGACGGGGCTTCTGTCCTTGGGGAGGGGACTCAGACACACCAGGGTCACTGGCCTCTGAGGCTGCAGGGGAACCCCGGGACAGCTGATGCTGCTCCTGCTGCCGGGGCTCAGCGGTGGGCGGAGCCCCTCTCCCCAAGAGGCCAGAGAACCGGCCCCCCTCTTGCTTCCCAGAAGGTTTTGCTGCCTCCCCAGGGGACGCATGCAGGCTCAGTCTCTGGACTCCCCTGTCAGGCAGCTGAGAAGACCCGAAGGTCTCAAAGGAGCTGATTCTCTGCTTGATGGAGGAAGAGGAGGAGGAGGCCTGCACATGTGGTCCGGGGGGCTCCCTGGAGGAGGCAGCTATTGGCTGTGCTGGGGAAGCACGATTCCTCAAACCTTTCAAGCTTTGGCGAAACCAAGCTGGCTTGGGGGCCACAGGGGGCCCCTTCTTCCCAGTGCCACTGTCCGTTGCCTTGTGCACTTTGGCAGCGCCATGAGCAGGGTCCAGCTTCGGGGCACAGGTCCCCTCCAGGTGGCCCTGCTGCCCGTCTTCTTCACGCAGGCTGGCGTGGGGCTGCAGGGGCAGGTGGCCATGGCTCTCACTCATCATGGGGCTGAACAAGCTTTTGATGCAGTCGGAAATTCTCACCCAGGGGTCTTCGGGGGTGGTCTCGAAGCTATAGTCCATCCGAGCCTGCCGCTTCAGCAGGGGGTGTTTCAGTGGGGACGTCTGGGTCGCTGGGGAACAGAAACAGGGGCAGCTGGGCATTGCATCACATTGGGATCTTTCTCCCTACCGTGTGATTTCAAAGCTCAGTGGCAAGGACTAGAGGAGGGCTTAGCAGAAGCAGTGGGCTCTGAGACAGGTGAGTGCAGGTGCCATTACCTGAACGAGACACCGATGGGCAGGAATCCAAGGACCAGGAAGGGGAGCTAACAGCTCAACAGCCCTGGTCTCAGACTGGTCACATCTCTGACACTTTGCAATTGCCAACTCCAGTGTTCAAAAAGTGGGGAGGGCTCTCAGATGGCAGAGCTAAGGCAAGGCCCCGTGGCTCCTCATTGGCCACTGCCAGCTTTGCTGCACTAGGCAGCTCCCTGGGAAATGTATCAAAAAGGTGAGAGGCCAAGCGATGCTCTTACCATTTCAGGCTAAAGGTCGCACATTGCTGCCACGTGTCTGAGACTACGCAGGTCATCCACAAGTTTAGTGGATGTGCATGCCTACAGATAGGGGGCGCCCTGCTTGGAACAGCCCGTTATGCTCCCTCTCCCACCCCGGCCAGCATCTCACACCTTCCTGCCTCTGCCTGGTCCCTGCTGCTCTCCCTAGCTTGCATGGCAAAGGTGTGTCCACCCTAGGGAAGAGCTGATGGAGAGGGTCCAGGCAGGAAGTACCCTGACGATGATTCTCAGCCTTGGCTACCTGTTCTGGGGGAATCCAGAAGACTTTAAAACTGCAGATGGTCGCCCCCAGTTTCTTACTGGGATGTAGCCTGGCCTTCAGGAATTCCATAAACCCTGCGGGTGATCCTGTGGGCAGCCTGCTCTGTGCATGCCCGGTCAAGTTCAGCCCTTCACCACAGGGATCCACGCATGGGGGTCTTTTATCAGAATCAAGCATTGACCTGGGAAGACTCTGTCTGCTTCTCTCTCCCATGGGCAGAGAGGGAAGCCAGGCTGTGTGCTTTGGAGGGATGCTTGATAGTTGGGGGGGCACAGCCCTGTTGAAGGAACATGGATCTCCCTGTACTTCCTCTCAATGCCCATCTGTGCACAGCGTCAGACCTTCGCGTCAGAGAGGATCTCGGCATCACCAGTGGTGTGGCATGGCGGGCTAAGCTGCCCTGCAAGGCCAGCATCCCATATCGGAGCACCAGTTTGAGTCCCGGATGCTCTGCTTCTGATTCAGCTCCCCGCCAACGCAGGGAAAGATGACCCAAGTGCTTGAGCCCCTGCCACTCACATGGGAGACTCAGATGGAGTTCCGGGCTCCTGACTTCAGCCTGGACTAGCCCCAGCTACTGAAGCTATTTGGGGAGTGAGCCAGGGGATAGAAGACTCTCTCTCTCTCTCTCCTCTTTCTGCAGCTTTGTTTCTCAGAACAAGCACACAAAGGTACAGCAAATGTATAGTAGAACAAAATAGAATTAAAAGATAAGTTCATTTTGGTGCCCCAAAAATGAAACCCATGCATAATTTTTACATAATATGCACTTCCATGAAAACCCCTCATATGCATCCATTTCAAAAAACTTTTCACCAAAATAAACCCATCGTTTAGTTCCAGTTTCCTCCAACTCCCTGCAGGATCCTTGCATGGTTTGTCATCGACCATACATGTCTTTTTTTTTTTTTTCCACAACAATGAGTTCCTGATGGGAGCAGGGACTGGCCTGTCTCACCCCCCTTCTGTCCTCTGTACACAGAACCAGCATTGAAGGTGCGCTGGATGAATTAACCATACGCCGGAACTTAGATGATCTCGCAGACCTTACTGATGAGTGAATCCGGGCTCAGAAAGGCAAAGGAAGTGGCCCAGAACCCTGTGTGCTTCCAGCAAGACACCTCATAGTCCAGGCACGTCTTAGCATGGCCAGGTGTGACCCAGGGACATCATCCTTGCTGTCCCCCCGCCCAGGGAGGTGGTGACCACCAACAAAAAGGCACTGATGCCCCTGAGATGCTGTGTGCTCAGACCTGGAAACACGGAATGCTAGGGTGTTGGCACCCTTGCGGCAGCTGCCCAGGACGGCTGGGTGGATGTGACATTGGATGGCTTCCGGAGAGCTTCATTCTCCCGCTGACCATTGGGACTGGCCTGTCTTCCCACCGTGGCCACCACAGAGCCACCCATCCAGCCAGGAGGTTTTCCACCCTGGACAGCACTTCCTTCTCCCCACCACTCCCGTGCCCTGAACCCCATTCTCCTCGGACCCATCCAGTAGCGAGGTCACTGCACGACCCTCTTAGTCTCAGATTGAGTTCAGTTACCTTTCTCTAGAACCTGTTCCCCTGAGGCCCTTCCTTCTGCAGGATCTCTGTGCAAAGCTCACCTGGGCTGGCTCTCCTCCTCCCTGGCTCTCCCTCCGTGGTCGACGGAGCCTGAGGGTCGTCTCCAGCTCCGAGGCAGCTGCCGGTGGCGTGGGGCCCTCTCCCTGCCGTGTCTTCCTGCGGCGACAGCAGTGGCAGCAGCTCTCTGGCTTCCTGTGGTGTAAACAGGAAGCAAGATCGTGTCAAAACCGTAGCCTCCAGCTGTGAGAAGGAGGGCGCACTTTGATTGGGACCGGAGAGCAGACACGAGCGAGCTGCCTGCCATGACAATTTCATCTGCGGCCTTGCAAAACTGGGTCCCACCTCTGCGGGGCTGTCCAGGCGGACAGCACCTCCTGCAAACCCGCAGTGTGTCTGGGCTCGCAGTAGAGTCCAGCGCATGGGCTCCTGCTCTACACACATGGGAAACTCCTGGCTCTCTCTGACAGGGACAAGAGGCCAGGTATGTGGAAGGGGCGGGCCCTGCTTTGTTTCCAGCCGAATCCCTACCAGCAAGGTACAGGGTGGTGTAGAAAAGAGGTCAGGGAAACTGCCATCTGACCCCTAAGTTAAGGTTAGCACACACTCGGGAAAATGCTGGTCCATGGCTTTCTCCACTGCGGCTCCTTAATCATAGCTTTAATGATTAAGCTGCAAAGGCTCTGTGCTGCTGCTTCTCTCCTTGGCACCCAGGGTGATGTCATCGGTCATCGTGGAATTGTTTCCCCCATGAGCTTGGCTGCAGTCCTACTACGTAAGACTTTTTTAGAAATTTATTTATTTGAAAGATGGAGGATGGGCCCTGCACCCGCATGGGAGACCAGGAGAAGCACCTGGCTCCTGGCTTCGGATCAGCAAGATGCACCGGCCGCAGCGGCCATTGGAGGGTGAACCAACGGCAAAGGAAGACCTTTCTCTCTGTCTCTCTCTCTCACTGTCCACTCTGCCTGTCAAAAAAAAAAAAAAAAGATGGAGGAAAAGAGAGAGAGATCTTTCATCTGCTGGTTCACTCCCCATCCCCAAATGGCTACAATGCCAGAGAATGCACCAGGCAAAAGCCAGGAGCCAGGAGCTCCATCCAGGTCTCCTACATGAGTGGCTGGGACCCAAGCTCATGGCCACCTTCTGTTGTCTTACCAGGAGCGTTAGCAGGGAGCTGGATCGGAGGCGAAGCAGCCGGGACTTGAACCAGCGCTCCAATATTGGATGCTGGCATCACAGACAGCAGTGTAGCCCACTGTGTCATATTGTGTGCCCCTGTGAGACTTAAACAGGGTTAGACTTATCGCCCGATATGATCCAGATGCTCTCCGGGCTCAGAGGAAGCAGAGGGCACCAGTCCCATCCCACAGGTGGAGAAGGCCTCGCTATGGAAGCGCTTTTTGTCTTCAGAACTAGACCCTGATGGCAGCTTGAGAATGTTCCAGGCGTGCAGGCAGCCTAAGACTGCCCTGGACAGATGGACCCATCGGGCGCGATACCCAGCCAGCAAAGAAGACCGGGGAGGCAGGGGTCGGCCCAGCGAACCCCTCCTGGATTTGGTATCTGCAAGGGAAGTGCTTGGCTGTGCTGCAGTGGCCTCCACATTCCGCTCACTCCAGAGTCGGGGAATAACGGGGCCATTGGACCAGGCTGCTGCCTCCCTCCACAGCGGAGGAAAGAGGGAAAAACGTATCATTTGGGACTAAAACCAGACTGGCCAATGTCCACAGCCTGCGATCTACACTGACAAAGCGCACTCTTTGGGGAAGAAAGGTCTACGGAAGCTTCAAGACTCTCACAGTACAGGGAAAATGACACGTGGCTGAAGTCTGGCTTCCCCTGCCTGGGAGCTCTGTACTGTGACCTCTGTTTACGTGCGTGAATCGTTGGCACCTTTGGCTGCAGTAATCTAAGTAGCTATGCACCTGCAATAAACACACACACACACGTATGTTTGAATCAACACATCGGATGGTGCAGCCTCTTCGTGGGAGGCTTCTTCCTTTACCCCCTGAAATAAGTTCTATTGTACACAAATGTTCCTGAGCAGTGTGGTGTGTTTTTTTTGGTTTTGGTTTTGTGTTTTTGGTTCTCAGCTTTGTGGACAAGCAAACAGGTCAGGCAAGGAGGACAAAAAGGACAGAGAAGTGGACTTAGAAGGAAGAGGGGGTAACAGAGTGAGTTTTAAAAAAAATGTAGGTGATAGTATGAATGGATGTTCTAGAAGGAAAAGGATCTGTTTTCTGTTAAATAACATATCCCATTTATGGTAACAGTACTCAAAATAGTCAAGACAGGGGATCAGCCTAAACACCCACGAGTGGATGAATGGATGAAGAATCAGCAGTGTATCTATACCGTGGAATCGTACTCGCCACAACGCGCATGAAATCCTGTCATTGGTGACGAGGACGGGCTGACAGATGTCACTTAGAAGGAGAGACAAATCCCGGGAAGCTGCCCCATCGCTCTGACACTCTGGACAGCAGGAGGCTCCTTCACCCCCCTCCACTGTCTGGGTTCCTGCTGGGATCATGTGACCTGGAGCTCCTAATAAACATCTTTTGTAAGTTACAATTAAAAGAGAAGAAAGACAATTCCCAAAGCATCTCATTCTATGTGAAATCTAAAAGATCTCCTAGAGGCTGAGAGTTGTACAGTGATGAGCAGAGGCTGGGGCGGGACAGGGAGAAACGCTGAGGAGAGGCCAGCCAATGGTACAAAGTGCGCCTTGGCAGGAGCAATCAGTGGCGGTGGCCCCTTGCACAGTAAGCTCCGGGGAGCTAACACCAATAGAGCATGCAGCGCAAACAGCTAGAAGAGATTTCCAAGATTCTCAGGACAGAGAAAGGACGATTGTCTGAGGTGCTCGCTCCGCTAATTCTTCTGATTTGATCATCACATAATGTATCCATCCATGTAAACATCACATGGTATACCCATGTCCACATCACACAATGTATCCACATAAACATTATACAATGTATCCTTGCATTGAAGCAACACATCTCAACTCAGCAATCCAATAAAGTAAAAAAGAAAAAAAATACCCAAGGTCATCTCAGATCAGGAAGCTAAGGCCCCTGAGCCACAGGAGGCAGGAAGGACTTGGGGCCTGTCCTTAGGACCTTGGAGAGTAAAGACCGCAGGGAGGGAGCAGGTAGGGGAGGAAACATGCGCCCTGGAGCCTCAGAGGAGTTTTCCCTGCGAAATGCCTGGGAGTGGTCAAGGGAATTTTAGGAAGTGTGATGTCAAGCCACCTGCTTCCTGCTGTCTCTCATGCTATAGTTCTTTCATTGTGACTCCCGGGTCCCAGCACACGTACATTATGTTCTGTGTTTTGTGGGGGAAGGGGTAGGACAAGGAGCTGCTGGCCACGTGGGCAGAGCAGAGCGGCCACAGTGTGACCTTTGTGCTGCATGGGGCAGTGGCTGGAGGAGGAGATGGATTCTGATGGGCAGGGCAGGGCACCAACCAACGACAGGGGATGATGCTTGTGAAGAAGTTCCTTGCACAAGCCCCGCCTCCCCCGTCCTCCCACAGCCGCCTGGCTTGCAGCTCCTTCTTGCCCTTATATGGCCCTGCTTGGTCCAGAGGCGCAAGGGGCATCCCCAAGGCACACCTGCTTTGCAACTGCTCTCCTCTTTCATCCAGAAAGCCTGGGTTCTCGGCCTGCCTGTGCCAGATCCGTCCTTCTGGACTCAGGGGACTGAGCCCAGAGGAAAATGAAGTATTTGCTTCAAGGAGGAGGTGGGGGAGCAGCCCCCATCCCCCAGCAAAAAATGCGCTGCCAGCCAGCCGTATCCTCCGCTCTCTACAACCTTCAACTTCCTCTTATTAACCTGGCTCCGCCTCCCCGCCTTCACTCTCACCCTCTTCTCAATATTCTCCCCTCCCTGCACCCCAACTCCTCCGACATCAGCACTTGGGGTTGCTTACCCTCCCTGAGTTTTGCTAGCCTTCCAAAGGGATTGTTCTAGAAACTTCCACAGCCCATCCCACCGAGCCAGTGACAGCAGCCACCAGGGCAAGGATGGGAAAGAGCAGGCACGGGGGTTGACAGGCTCCCACAAGCCCTGTGACCTTGAGCAACTGCCCCCAGTTGTCGTGAGGAGTGGCTAAGGCACTTTTCATGCAAGAGCTTAGCACAGGTGTCTACCCAGGAAACCGGCTCAAGCCGGAGCCGCCACCTGTCACTCCATCTGCCTGCCTTCCAGGGGGTGCAGTGGGCGGCAGAGAAGGAGCAGGTGTAGGAAGTGCCTCAGCGACGAACCTGACTGTGCCTGGGACGTCAATTCACTGTTTCCGTTTCACCCCCACCCACACCAGCCCTTCGTGGGGGCCACCAAATGCAGCCTCAATTCCCAGCTCAGGAAACCTAGACTTGGAGACACTGGTTTCCCCAGAGGCTCCACGCCTAAGGAAGAGTGAAGAAACAGCAGCCAAGACCTCACGATCACACCTGCCTACCCCCAGTAGAAAGGATGACTACTGTGGACCCCTTGGGCTTGTGTAGACAACAAATGTGACCCTCCCCCCAAGCTGACCACAGGTGGTCTCTGGGCAGAGACCTTCACCCCTTCTCCTCCATGGAGTGACCCTCCAGGAACACAGGTGCTTACCCACCATGGGCAGTGTGGAGAACGAGCCACGGGAAAGGGCTGTGCACCCCCAAATGTTATGGGGAACCCAGAAGCCCGTGAGTTGGGACTGGACTTTGGGATCTGCCGAGCTTCAGCCCTGTCCCACCCTGAGTGCTAAGATTCCGCGCTCCCAGCTGTAGCAGGAGGAACCTGGGCTCTGCCCTCACAGATGCTACTGTGGATGCTCAACAGTGACCACACGTGACCTGGACACACCCTCTCACCTGGCCGCAGGCGGGCAAGGCGTGCCCAGGCAGGCTCGTGGCGTTCTCGGCCTCTGCCAGACTCTTCTGAGGGTCGCTGTCGCTTTTGAAGTATTTTCTGGGTGGAGGTTTGGGCTTGGAGGACGTAGGCTTCCTCACGAAAATCTCGAAGGATTTCTTCAGCCGCACTGGCGGGTGCTCGTCTGGGCTCTCAGGGAGGCGCGGGCTGTCCTGGGGTGGCCTGGACGAGGCCGGGGGAGAAGCCCCTGGCTCCTGGCTCAGGCGCAGGCTGGGGCTGTGCCTGCTGACTTCTTGATCGGAGGGCTGCTGCACTGTGCCGCCGCCGCCGCTGCTGGGGCTGCCCCCCGGGGACCCGGACATGTAGCTGCTGTCGCTGCTGGAGCGGATCATGACCTTCTGCGCCCTGCGGTGCGGGGGCGCCGAGGTCTTCTCCCGCTCCTTCTCCAAGGTGGGCCGCCCGTGCCAGCTGCTCTCCAGCCTCTTGACACCTGCACAGGAGCACAGGGAGACGTCCACAGCTGAGCCTCCCCTGGGACCGGTGCAGCCCCTCTGGGTCTGCAGGCCAGCAGTTTGGTCCCTTAAGAACTCTATGACTTCAGGCCTTTGGGAAAATCATCCCACTTTTATTTTATTATCTATTTGAAAGGTACAACCGAAAGAGGGTGGGGGGAATCTTTCATTTGCTAATTCATTGCTCAAATGTCCACAACAGCTGAGACTGGGCCAGGGTGAACCCAGGAGCCCAGAACTCCATCCAGGTCTTCCATGGGAGTGGCAGGGAACCAAGCACCTGGGCCAATTTCCACTGCTTTCCTAAGCCCATTTGCAGGAAGCTGGGTTGGAAGCAGAGCAGCTGGGACTTGAACCAGCACTCTGCCACGTGGTGATGGCACTGAAAATGGTGACTTGACTCACTGCGTCACCCCATCCAACCCTTCGGAGCTGCAGTGGTGCATGTGGGATGCCAGTCTGATGGCGGAGGCTCTCACGCCCCCAGGGGACTGCCTCAGCTATACACAGCCACCTTGTCTAGCGACCCAGGGAGAGGGGCCAAGTGTGAAATCAAAGAGTTCATGGAAAATGGAATTTAAAGATAAACTTATTTTGGTGCAAAAATTCTGAAATTGGGTATCTTCAGAAACTTTGTAGAAATGTTGGGGGGGGGGACCCTATGTATCAATTTCAGAAAAACTGCACCCAAAGCAGCCAGGTGCATGTCTCCGCTCTACTCCTCCCTCTGCCCGGTCCTGCAGCCTGCCCACCTTCTCACAGGTGTTGACCCCAGAATACCTCCCAAAAAACACCCTGTGTGCTAAACCCCCTCTCAGAGCTGGCTTCCTGGGGAAGCGAATCCTCAACACTCCATTTCCACACCTGTAAAATGGAGATTAAAAATCCCAGCAACCTTGAAGCTTAATATCAGGGAGAGGCAGCACCTGTGCAGGTCCCTTGAGCCTCATCCTGCAAGGCTACGTTTTCTTTCCAGATGAAGGCAAAGCAAGGCCAGAAGGCCACTGTGTCCTGGCTGGACCCTGCCTTCTCCTCTCCTTCCAGTCCCGGCCCTTCTTCCTGGTTCTTGGCTCCCACCCCACCAGTTTCCTGCTCTAGGGAACCCTTGAGAGCCCCTTCTCTCCAGCAGTAAATGATCAAAGCGCGTCTTTCCTAGAATCACCGCTCACGGGAGTGGGAAGAGTCCTGGTCTCCTTGAACTCCAGTTCATTCTGAGAGGCTGGGAGAGCCAGGAGGGTCCCACAGGCTGTGGGAGACGCTCAAGGCCAGCTAAACTCATAACCCAAATCCTCTTTAGAGGAAAAAAATCCTCTTGCTTTTTTCAACCATAAAATAAATGCATCCTCCTTAGAAAAAACTCAGTCAGGGCTGGTGTTGTGTTGTAGCAGGTTAAGCATCCCATATGGGTGTTGGTACAAGACCCAGCTGCTCCATTTCTGATCCAGCTCTTTGCTGTGGCCTGGAAAAGCAGTAGAAGATGGCCCAAGTGCTTGGGCCCCTGCACCCATGTGGGAGACCCAGAGGAAGCTCCCGGCTCTTGGCTTAGGCCTGGCCCAGTCCCGGCTATTGTGGCTATCTAGGTAGTGAACTAGCAGATGGAAGATCTCTCTCTCTCTCTCTCTCTCTCTCTCTCTCTCTCTCTCTCTGTTCTCCTTTGTCTGTAATTCTGCCCTTCACATAAATACAAAATGAATCTTAAAAAAAAAAAAAACTCAGTCACAAAAAGAAGTGAAAGTGAAAATTCACCTGCGGTCCTCTCAGCCGGAAATAACCAGAGCCATGTTTGGATGGGTTTCTCTACAACTTCGCCTGAGAACATTCACACACCTGTAGGGCTGGTGGAGGCAGACACAACATGGTTGAGATTAACCTGTGTGCTCTGCCTTTGGAATGCATGCTTTCCCAGGCCACTTACCCACCTTGGCAGTGTCCATGCTAATGGCTGCGTGTTGTTCCATCATATGACTGTTCCGTGATGACTTGGCCAATGGCAGCAGGGTCCCTATCTCAGATCCTCTGTGCCCTGGGGCTGTGACTTTGGGTAAAGGAGCCCTGCAGGGCATTTTTCCTCTAAATTGTGCCTAACATTTAGATGTGCCGAGTTAGTCGAATCATGCCCGAATGAATGTTAATTTGATTTCCCAAGCTTCTAACGTTGTAGAGTAGGCGTTGCAAATTCCATTGTCTGTAGGGCAGTGGTATGACTGGCAACCTGTCATAAACTAAACGGAATGCTGAAGTCTTCCAGGTTTAAAACGAGTCAAAATGAGATGCTGTTCAAATTGTGTGCTTTCCCAACAAAGCTAACACGTGAGCCAGAGTGAGCGAGTGGGCTGGGGGCCCTGGACCCTTGCCCATGCACCATGGTTGGCTACGATGGCTGCTCTCACTGTCTGTGGAATTGGTAATGAGTTAATTGCTGGCTCTGGGCTTTGTAAGAAGGCTGAAGTACGTCAAGTCCACACCCACCGTTGCCCGTACCTTCCAGACTCCACTGGTGCCTCTCCTTTCCAAACTTGAAGTTCTCCACCGCCTGAGCCACAGCTTCCTTGAGTTGCTGTTCAGACACCTAGAAAACAGCAGCCACCTCTTCAAGCACACAGTGGAAACTCCTGCGTGGAGCTCTGCATCGTGTGTACCTGGGTACTGGGATTCCGCTCTCTTTCTTTCCACCCCATTCTGTAGACAGCTGACAAGCTCCAATTCCAGGAACACCCTGGGCATCAATAGTTCCCTGGTGCCTTCTAGACAAAGTCCAAGGTCTGGTAAGGTGGCCCCTCCCAACTCTCCAACCTTCTCCCCATGACTTGTTGTCAAACTCACTTCTTGCACAGTCAGCACTCCAGGGTTCACCTCCATGAGCTCCTCCATTGTTGGCAACGCTCTCATGATCATCATGATCATCACCAACATCATCAACATTAACGTCAACAGTATCATAACACTCACCATCACCATTACCCCTTCTGTGTTGTGCCTCACAGGCCAACGTCTCTTTTGAGAAATAATGAATTGTATCAAGTGGTAGAGTCAAACCAACTTACGTTCAAGTCCCAGGTCCTCCCCCTTCAACTTGGACACCTGTAGACAAATTACTTAACCTTCTAGGCCTAAATGTATTCCTCTGTGAAATAATGGCAAGAGAAAAAACTGTTTCCTTTAAGAACAGAGGATTGTTTGAAAATAAATTATTTGATACCAAAAGAATAGAAAAAAGAAAAAATAGATACATTGATCTACATCAAAATTAAAAACCGCATACAATCAACAAAGTGCAAACTCTACCCATGGAATGAGAGAAAATACTTGCAAATATGGTAAATTCCTAATATAGAAAGAACTATAATTCAACAACAAAAACCAAACAACCCTATTTAAAAGTGGACAAACAACTTGAATAGACATTTCACTGGAGAAGATGTAAAAATGGAAAATAAACACATGAAAAGATGCTCAACACTATTAATCATGAAGGAAATGCAAACCACAACCACCATATGACAGGGAGATACCATTATATATCCATCAGGATGTCTGCTATAAAAAATAATAAAACAAAACAAAACAATAAAACCAATTATTGGCAAAGATGTGGAGAAACTGGAATCCTCTTGCTCTGTTGATGGGAACATGAGATGGTGCAACTCTGACAGAAACCAGGATGGGGTTCCTTGAAATATTAAAAATGCAATTACCATGTTACCCCGCACTTCCGCTTCTGGGTATAAACCCAAAAGAATTACAATCAGTATCTCAAAGAGACAACTGTATCCATGTTCCTTGCAACATTATTGCAACAATCAAATGTTAGAAGCAACTCAAGTCTCCATCAACCAATGAATGGATAAACACAGTGTGGTGGATGCCTTCAGTGGAGTGTGACTTAGGCTTGAAAAAGAAGGCCACAATAGGCTACTAGATAAATGAATTTGGAGGACATCTCGCTGAGTAAAATAAGCCAGCCACGAAGGGACGAACTTAGTAGCGTTTCACTTAGGTGAGGCAGGCAGAATAGTCAAAATCAGAGACAGGAAGCAGAATGCTGGTTACCAGGGCTGATAGTTTTGTTTAATACATCCAGAGTTTCAGTTTTATAAGATGGGAAGATTCCTAGAGATAGTAGTGACTTTTTTAATGCTACGAAACTGTACACTTCAGCGGGATCATAGGGTAAATTTTATGCTGAGTGTATGTCACCACAATGACAGAAACAGAAAATCCATCCCATAAAGTGCTGGGCACGCTGCCTGGCAAGTGGTAAACCCTCAATACAAGTGCAGTGCCATCAGCAGCAGTTCTGTAAGGCAAAGACCACACCCCCAACTCAGAGTGGAGAAGCAGGGGTTCTGTGAGGTTAGACACATTGCCCGGCGTCACCAAGAGCAACCAGCAGACCAGATAGGAGCTGGGCATTCTGCTAGTAAGCCCGGGGCTCTCTCCTCTCTCCCCTGAGCCATCCTGGCCCACGGGGCTTCCCACACGTGCAATGCCTTTGCCTCTCTGTCGCCCCAGATCCTGCTTGTGCTGCTTGGTCTGGGCCCCTCGCCCCTGAGAGTCTCCCCGCATCTGCCTCATCTCTCCAGCCAGCATGCAAGCTCTCTAGAGCCAGGGATCAGCATGGGTCTCCTATCCTGATCCTCTTGCCCAGTCCTCAAGGCAGCAAGAAGCATGGCTGAATCCACGCGGACCCGTTCTTCCTGCGTTTGAGTCACATGACGCCAGGTGTGTGTTACTCTTCCCCATTTCCCACTCAGTCCTGTCTTTGCTGGGAGTCTGGCATCAGTGAGCTAAGAGCTTCTGCTCTCATGGGTTTGGGTCTGGGCTTCTCCCCACAGCAGCTCCACCAGGGAGCAAGTTCCTTCTCTTTCCTAAGCCTCAGTTTTTCCATCTATGAATTGGGGGTGGGGGTGGAAATCACACGGTCTTCATAAGATTGTACAACACCTAAATGGCAAACATTACATAAGTAAACCATGACGGTGACTGCCACCAAGTTCCCCAAAGTGATCTCACCTGGGCGAGGCTTCCACTCATAGGTGTAACTCCCACCTGGATGTCACTGACAGTTTCAACCAACCCCAGACCTAACCCTGTACTGGGCATCTGCAGGTGGAAATTCCCTCTCACTGGACTGGGGTCGCTGTCAGCCCTTCCAAGCCCACTCCCCTTCTTCTGTTCTCTGTCCTGGTCATGCTGTTCCCATCACCCCATCTTCCAACCTGCTTCTGTCTCACTTCCAGCCAGCAGACGTCGCTGTCTGTACCCAAGTGTTGCCTCCTCTTGCTCCAACTGCCCCATGCTCCTCCCTTCACCCTGTGCAGTTCAGGCCTCCACCATCTGTTTCCTTCCTCTTACCAACTCCACACTCCACCCAGTCCACTCTGTCCTCCGCAGGGCAATCCAAGGTTAAGAGAAATAAAACACAAACACGTTCCATCTACAGCTCTGGCCCTCCCATAGTTTCTCACTATACACAGAACAAAATGCAAATTCTGGCTCCATCTAGGAAGCCCTCGAAAGCATCAACTCAATGCCTCACCAACCTCCCCTGTCCACCAGGGTCATCTGGGACCCAACACCCCAGCCCCACATGACCCACCTGGCTCTTTCTATGACACGTCCCTGCCTACGTCTACCTTGGAATGCTGGGTCCCCATGGCCTGGCATGAGCTTCCTCAAATTCTTTGCCTGGAGAAAATTAATCTAGGTAAGAGAGTGCTTCAGAAAGTTCATGGACAATGTGTATCAGGGGGGCCGGCGTTGTGGTGTAGTGGGTTAGTGACACTGCATCCCATACGAGCACCAGTTCAAGTCCCAGATGCTCCACTTCCAATCCAGCTCCCTGCTACTGCACCTGAGAAAGCAGCAGAAGATTCTCCAAGTGCTTGGGCCACTGAGACCCATGTGGGAGCCCTGGAGGGAGTCCCAGGCTCCTGGTTGTAGCCTGTCTGGCCCCAGTGCTGCTGCAGCCATTTGAGGAATGAACCAGCAAGGGGAAGACCTCTCTCTCTCTCTCTCTCTCTCTCCTCTCTCTCCTTCAAATAAATAAGTAAATCTTAAAAATTAAATAATAGTTTAAAAAAGAAAATAGATTAAAATTTTTTGCAACCGAAAACTTAGTTTTTTCCCATAAACTTTTTGTAGCACTCTCGTTGTCTCGCTTTATAACCCCTTCCCTGCTTGTATTCCCGAGTCCCCTTAGTCTCGCCTCTCTGTATTCCATTCAGTTCTATGTCAATCTCTTTATGGAAGCCAGAAGCTTCTAGAAGGCAGGTCCATGCACTTGCCAGTTTCCAGATTCTCAGCACAGAGCTCCAAATAGCACCTACTAGCTGGGATCCTGGATCTCTGCTTCCTTGCCCCGGAACATAGAGCTCAGTTGCAAAGAGTTCCCGTAAGCCAATGCCAGCTGCCTATGACGTCTAGGAATGAGGTGATAACTCTCTGCTGCCGACATCTGTTGCCATAGAGACTGGGAACGGGCTCTTGGGAATTCAGGCCCAAACCCAGAAAAGCCTCTGTCTTCATCCATTTCTTCTTCCAATTTTGGCACAGAGAGAGTGAGCGTGGACGGACAGAGTAAGCCGGGAGGTGTTACCTGGGGGTCTGGATGTCGGCTGACAATGATGGGGACTGGACCGGGACTGCAGTGGCTCAGGATGGCGTAGACCTCATTGAGAGTCAGGCAGTGCACAGGGGTGTCGTTGATCTCCACGATCTCATCGCCACACCTGCCAGGGCACAGCAGGAAGCCGTCAGAGAGCCGATCCCTGCGGCCTCGGAGGGTCGCTCTTGGGCTACCCCTGGCTGGGCTGCTGAGATCTAAAACATCAGTAAGTGGAGCTGCCTACCACCTTGACCTAAACTCAGAACACAGCAGCCTCAAGAACTGCTTTTCTCACTGCGTGACCAGGCAGTGGCAGGTGTATCACACCCGTAGCTGGCTCACATGAGCCAAAGGTTGTTTGGAAACCCTCCTTTTCCCACTCAGCTGCACCCAGTCAAAACAGGGGCACGTGGCTGCATCAATTTGACCGATTTAACCTTGAGCAAACGCACCGTGGTTGTCCCCTCTTTGGGGGCCTTGGTGTCCTTGTAGATAATAGCTAGAATGGTTAGGAGGACAGATGAGACAGGACATACTCAAAGGTAGTGAAGGAACAACAGGAAATAAGGAGAAGGGTGGGCATTGTGGCGAGGGACCAGAGTTTGAAAAACAAGGCTCGGGGCCATGCCAGGATCCCTCTTAGCATCTCCTCTGCAGGCCCATCTCCTGACTCCCCAAGGTCTCCCTTCCCTGCCTCCAAATCGGGGTCTACTCCAAAACAGGAGTGAGGACCTACCGGAGCCGTCCGTCCAGATGCGCCACAGAGCCTGGTGACAGTGTGTGCACGAAAATGCCCGAGATGCACTGGAAGTACGGGACGCTGCACAGGCCGATGCCCAGGCCGACGCCAGCCTCTGCAAAGCAGGACGGGGTGGAGGGTGAGAGACCAGTTATCCAGCTTCCCCGGGGGCGCACTAGTTCAGCGGACCCTGTCGGGGACCAGTCAATGCCCCAGGGTCCCTGTTATCTCTGAGCTTTCACTCCACCCACATTCACGGAGCATCCACGGTGTGCAGGCACTGCTTAGGGTCAGAACAGCATCCAAAGGAAGACAAAGGGTGGTGAGGTCAAGGGGGAAAGGAAGTGACACAGCTGGCTGCTGTGCACGGCCAGCAACAGGAATAAGGAGACGAGGTCAGAGGACCTTGTTGAGCAAGACCGTGGTGGCTGGACCCGTGCTGCCGGTGAAGATGGAGTGAGATGTGTGTGTGTGCAGAGCACATGTGGAAGGGAGAGTTGGTGAGGGATGGAATGCAGAGATCCAACACATGAAAATAGTGGCAGGCATTTGCAGAACTGTTAAGACACTATCCACAGGGCCAGCGCTGTGGCATAGTGGGTAAAGTGGGCACCTGCAGTGCCAGCATCCCATATGGGTGCTGGTTCAAGTCCCGGGTGCTCCTCTTCCGACCCAGCTCTCTGCTATGGCCTGGGAAAGCAGCAGAGGATGGCCCAAGTGCTTAGGCCCCTGCACCCATGTGGGAGACCTGGAAGAAGCTCTTGGCTCCTGGCTTCAGATCAGCACAGTGCCTGCCATTGCAGCAATTTGTGGAGTGAACCATCAGATGGAAGACCTCTCTCTCTCTCTGCCTCTGCCACTCTGTAACTCTGACTTTCAAATAAGTAAATAAATCTTTGAAAAAAAAATGACGCTACCCACATCCCATATCGGAGAGCCTGGGTTCAAATCCCAACTCCATTCCCCATTCCAGCTTCCTGACCAATATGCCACTTGGGAGGCAGCTGGTGATAGCTCAAATACTTAGGCTCCTGCCACCACATGGGAGACCTGGACTGCATCTTGACTATGCTGGCTGGGTGTGAATGGGCTATCCTGCGCTTCTATAAACTTCTATAATAAACAAACAGGACAGGGCTTCACTGCCCAGCCAGGCCCAGCCCAGCCCAACAAATAATAATAATATAATAATATATAATATAATATAATAATAATAAAATAACCAGCAAATAAATGACAATGCCCTGCCCTGCCCTGCCCTGCCCAGGAGACCCCGCCCACAGTGAGACCTTTCTTCAGAGACACCTCCACCATGATTCTGTAGTTGGGTTTGATGGTGCTGCTGCCAGGGGACGCGGGGCTGTCCAGGGCGAAGCCACTGCTGTCCTTGGCCACACAGGTGCTGGAGCTCAGGGAGCGGCTCAGCGGTGGGGAGAGCTGGCTGCACAGCGCAGGCGGCACCGTCAGGCGGGTCCTCACGGTGAGGGTGAGGAGCCCCTTTTTGGCTTGCTGGAAGGCAAGTGGGGGAGGGGGAGAGAGAGAGAGAGGGAGGGAGGGGGAGAGGGAAAGAGAGAGAATGAATGAATGTATATTCAAATATATGACATATTTTAGACCTATCATATATACAAGAGTACTCTGGAAACTTGGCGGGAAATGGAATTAAAACCTCAGTCTGTTTTGGTACAAAACATTTTGAAGCCCATGTATAGGAAAGGTCTTTAGAGCACTCATGGAGGAGCAGGTGTTGGGGCTTAATGGGTTAAGCCACCAGTTGTGATATGGGTACCCCACATCTGAGTGCCAGTCCAAGTCCCTGGTGCTCCACTTCTGATCCAGCTCCCCGCTAATGCACCAGGGAAGGCAGCGGAAGATGGCCCAAGTACTTAGGTCCCTGCTATCCATGTGCGAGACCAGGATGGAGTTCCTGCATCCTGGCTTCTGCCTGACCCAGCCCTGGTCGTTGCAGCCAGAACTTCAAGGGTGGCTCATGTTGGATGCTGGTTTCACAGACGGCAGCTTAACGTGTTGCGCCAAAATGCCGGCCCCTGCACTGTTATTGTCTGAGTACAGGTCTAACACTGTTCCAAAGTCAACATCAGCCAGCTTTCCCATGGACAGGGTTCCATGCTTTTGAATTCACAGGTTTGGGCACAGGAAGATGACGCTGGGGGCGTGGTTGCTGAGCCTGAAGGCCCCGGAGATTGGGCGATGCTGATAAGAAACACTCACCTTGAACTTCTGCAAGGCATCCTGGTGCGTTAGCCCAGCCATGGACTCCCCGTTGAGTTCCAGAATTTCATCACCTGTTGAGAGACAGGAAGTTGTGGCTAAGAAGAGCGGTGCCCAATCGAGGGACATCATCGTAACCTTGGACTCTACTCTTCCCCCCTGCACAGATGTGGGGGGTTCACACTGGCCACCCGGGAAGCAGGCAGGGCAGACACGGTGGCCTCCTCCGGCACCTCCTACCTTCCAGGATGAAATCAAGGCCTGGCCTCACCTGGTTCCTGCCCCTCTCCTTGCTTCACCTCCATGCCCCCTGCCTCCTACCCCGGCCCCTAACCTGGGGTCTCATCGAGTATCATTTCCTGATGCAATGCGACCTGCACCTTCCACAGTGGTCTCTGCAGCCCAGTGTCTACTCTCCTACCCTCTTTGCCTGCTCCTTCTTAATCTTCCAGGCCAGGCTTCCCTTAGCTGCTTTGTGTGCTCCTGGAACCCGGTACCTACGACTGTCACAGCGCTCGTCATCAAGGCTGATAATCAGTGACCTGCGGAAGTCACTCCCTGGAGAGCAGGACTGGGTCCTGTCAGACGATACCTCCCCAGAGCCAGTTCTGGGGAAGTCTACACTGCGGTCCTGGATGGGGCTCATGTGATCCTCCTAGGATGCGATGCAGGCCTCGTTTTACAGATATGAAGGAAGCTGAACGTGGAGAAGTCCCAAATGATATGGCAAAGAGGGTCACGGTGCAGGTTCTTGGGCTCCAAGTCCTTTCTTCACAAACACTACACCAGAAACACATTCTTGTGTGGATGAAAGCCCCATTCTCCCCCACTCAATCTGGAATATACACAGGGAGCATCTACTGTGTATTCAGCGTGTGCTGGGCAACTCATATGCGAGCAGTATTTTCTTTCTTTCTTTTTTCTTTTTTTTTTTGACAGGCAGAGTGGACAGTGAGAGAGAGAGGCAGAGAGAAAGGTCTTCCTTCCGTTGGTTCACCCCTCAATGGCTGCTGTAGCCGGCGTGCTGCACCGATCCGAAGCCAGGAGCCAGGTGCTTCTCCTGGTCTCCCATGCAGGTGCAGGGCCCAAGCACTTGGGCCATCCTCCACTGCCCTCCTGGGCCACAGCAGAGAGCTGGACTGGAAGAGGAGCAATTGGGACAGAATCCGGCGCCCCGACCGGGACTAGAACCCGGTGTGGTGGCGCCGCAGGCGGAGGATTAGCCTAGTGAGCTGCGGCGCTGGCTGTGAGCAGTATTTTCACAGTGGCTTCTCCATTGGGATTATATTCCATTGTAGATAATCCATCCTTTTTCTCTTGTTGCCTCCATTTTTTTTTTTCTCTGTGATTCTGATATTCTGCAGTCTCGCTGTGATGTGCCAGGATGGAAGGATTCTGAGCCACAATCTCTGTTGTCTACCACCTTTCTCCTCTCACTAGATTCTCTCAAATTTCCATTAGACATTTCAGACCTTTCCAACGTACTCGCCATGATCCTTTAATGATAATTTTTTTCTTCTCTGTTTCTGTGTGCACTGCTGGATAATTTCTACTTCACTGATTCTCCTTACAGCTGCATCTAATCTGCTGTTTAGCACATTGTTGAGTTTTTAAAATTAAATTTATTTATTTATTTGAAAGGCAGAGAGAGAGGGAGATGGAGGGGGAGAGAGAGAGATTAACTTCCTATCCACTGGTTCTATCCACCCCCCAAATGACTGTAACTAATGGAGCTGGGCTAATCTGAAGCCAGGAGCCAGGAGCTTCTTCCAGGTCTCCCACATGGGTGTAGGGGCCCAAGGACTTGGGCCATCTTCTACTGCTTTCCCAGGCCATAGCAGAGAGCTGGATCAGAAGTGGAGCAGCTGGGACTCGAACTGGCACCCACATGGGATGTCGGCACTGCAGGCAGTGGCCTCACCTGCTACTACACAGTGCTGACCTCAATTTGATTTTTTAATTGAAATTTTTTAAATTTAACTGATTTTTTTATTTTCAGAAGTTATTTTTTTCAAACCCACCTAGTGCTTTCATTGTGTTCTTTCCTTATAGCTTATGTTACTTATTATAAATTCTTTTTAACGATTTATTTTATTTATTTGAAAAACAGAGTTACAGAGAGAAGTAGAGCCAGAGAGAGAGAGAGAGAGAGAGGTCTTCCATTCCATTGGTCTACTCCCCAAATAACCTCGATGACCAGATCTGAGCTGATCCAAAGCCAGGAGCCAGGAGCTTCCTCCAAGTCTCCCACATGGGTACAGGTGCCCAAGGACTTGGGTCATCCTCCACTGCTTTCTCAGGCTATAGCAGAGAGCTGGATTGGAAGAGGAGCAGGCAGGACTCGAACCAGTGCCCATACGGTAGGCCGGTGCTGCAGGCTGAGGTTTTAACCCACTGCACCACAGTGTTGGCCCTTTATTATATTTTCAAAAACAAATTTAAGCATAGAAATTATATGATCTCTCCTATGTTGTTGTTTTACCTTAGGTTTTGAGGGTCAATACTCTTTCCTGCTGTTTTTGTTTATCTACTTTACTAGTACATATTCCCTGATACAGTATTTGATTCTTTTTTAAAAAATATTTATGTATTTGAAAGGCAGAGTTTACAGATAGAGATAGACAAACAGAGAGAAAGAGAGAGAGAGAGAGAGAGAGAGAGAAAGAAGAGATAGAGAGAGGTCTTCTATCTGCTGGTTCATTCCCCAGATGGCTGCAATGGCCAGGGCTGGGCCAGGCTGAAGCCCGGAGCTTCTTCCAGGTCTCCCAGTGGGGTTCAGGGGCCCGAGTACTTGGGTCATCTTCATCTTTCACTGCTCCAGGTACATTAG
Organism: Lepus europaeus; assembly: GCF_033115175.1. Lineage (NCBI taxonomy): Eukaryota > Metazoa > Chordata > Mammalia > Lagomorpha > Leporidae > Lepus > Lepus europaeus. Next base: position 108,423,089 of record NC_084837.1, read on the forward strand.
CAGAGAGCTGGATCGGAAGTGGAGCAGCCGGGACTCAAACCAGTGCCCATATGGGATGCCGGCATCTCAGGTGGCTGCTTAACCTGCTGTACCACAACGCTGGCCCCAACGTTTGTTTCTTATTGTGAAATTATTTTTCAGCATACTCTATTCTGCTGTAGGATTCCCCTAAGACTTAGGTCACTGCCATTTGTTTCTGTTTCCTCCCCAAGTCACCCCAAGAATTTCAGGGGTCGGGACTAGCTTCTGCATCCACCTCCAAGCTTGGGGATCTGTGTGCCCTACAAGGACTACAAAGGTGGCCTGCACGCTCGTACGCGAGGCGGGCCTTGGGATTCACTTGCATCAGGAGCGATGGGCAAAGTTGTTTCCTTGTTAGTGGCCCGTTAGCCTTCCACGAGGGGCTGCTCCTCTGCTATCAAGGCTTCATGCAGTTTCTCAGGGCCTCATGTGGACCCAAACCCTGTCCCCTGTCCCCTGTCCCTAGGTGGCACTTGTATCCTAGCGCCTGTCCCCGTGGGTCTACGAACAGTCAGCAGTTCCAGGCCTCCTGAATTTGTCACACTTAGATTTCGTTTCTGTGTTTTCTGGCGGCTGGGCATGTACATTTCTTTTTTGGGTTTGGATGTCCTCTTTTACCCAACCTGTGTGTGTGTGTGTGTGCTGGAAATAGCAGGTTGGGGCAGGGCGGGGTGGGGGTGGGGGTGCACTGGAACCTGCTCATGCCAGTGGGTCGCTGGGACCAAACTGAGAACTGAAAGGACCCAGCCCTTGTACTTGTGAAACTGGAAGTCTGGGAGTGAAAATGGACATGTTCAGAGAATCATCAAATTAGAATCAAGTGTGTGCTCAAGAAAAGCCAGATAAAGAAAACATTTCAGAATGTCCGTTCTTCAGTGCACAAAGGGCTGAACTTCCACTTGATAGAGCATCCATCCTCACGGAGAACTCAGCCCAGCCTCGTGCCCTTCAGAATACACAAGGACTCAATGGTTTGTGGAAAATGCAATTCAAAGGTAAGTTTATTTTGGTGCCAAAGCATTTTAAAATCTATGCAACATTTCTTCGTGATAGGCACTTCCCACAAACTTGTGTCTCTTCCTTATTTGGCTACGTCTGGTGGAAGTTGACTGTCCTGAGTTTCGCCAAATAAATCATTCTTTGGAAGGGGAACAGATCTGAGACATCAATGGCCTGAGCCCATGCACCAAACTTCTGTTGCAGCCCATGCATCCCCCCAAGAACTCAAGAGTGGAAGCTTTGCTTTCCAAGCTACGAGATGCCATTGGGCCCGTGATTGGAGGCTAGAATTAGGAAGGAGCCGAGTGTCTTGTGTTTGTAATATCATTAAATTATATTATATCATATCATATGTATCATTAAAGTGTCTTGTGTTTATTATATCACTAATACTTGGGACAAGTACCCAAGAAAAATAATGAAGCTTGACTTGGGAGCAGTTTGGCATCCGGGGCATAAAACAAAACACAACTGCTCTCCTTCCTCGGGGTCTTAAGCCCTACCCTACCCATGTCTAAATGCGAAAGACAGGAAGCCAGCAGACAGCACACTCTGGATTCTGAGCCCACCTCTCTCCCCTGCTCTCCTGGGCTCCCCTGCCTCTTAATTCAGCTGGTGCCCCCAGCAGCCAGCCTGGCCCCTCTCTGCTTCCTGTCTCCACGCACTCCATAACTTCAGCTACTTTCCGAACATTGGCAGGCTCCAGAGTCTACATCCAAGCCCCAGGTCCCAGCAAGCCGTCTTCTGAAAGCCCCAGATGACACTGTGCACCCCGGCTCTGGTCTAACCGTGCTAGATCTTGCATTTGACTTCCCTACCGTGGTCTGGAAAGAGCTATGAAACCAACCTTCTTGTAACCGTCCGTCAGCGGCAGCTGCTCCTCCAGCGAAGATGGTTTTGACGTAAATCCCAATGGGGCCATAGATGCTGTCCTGCCCCCCAACGATGCTGAAGCCCAGACCCTGGGGAAGGAAGAGGAGCAGGTAGGAGTGAGGCTGTCCCAGCCCGGAACGAAGCAATTGGGGAGGAGAGAAGTGACTCTTGTGCTGTGGGTCTCCGGGCCGGACGGAGGATTGGGAGAGCAGTGACACAAAAGCCAGCCTGGGCCGTGTAGTCTGGAGGTTGGGAGGAGGCTGGCTGGAGATGAGTGCCCTGGCTCTTTCCCTCCAATTGATGATTCTGGAAATTGCCTCCTGCCTCTGGGCAGGTCCCATCTTGCAAGTGTGCCAGGTAGGAGGTAGGAGCCAGAACAGACTCCCCCCCACCCACTTCAAGTGAGGGCTGCCACTGTATCAGCACTGGGGCCAGGTGACCAGCTCTGAGCCCCGTGAACGTGACCTGTGTGCCAGATGGGAGGGATGAATGGTCAGCAGGAGTAGCACCAGCTTAGGCAGGGCGTGGGCGAGCAGCGGCCCCAGGGCTCCTCCTCGGGCCACCAGCCCCTTCCTGAAATAAGCCCTCCAGACGCTACTTCTCACCCATCCTGGAGAGGCAGGGTGGCATAGTGGTTAAGAACAGGGCTCAGGGCCCAGGCAGGCTGGGATCACCACGTTGGGTCAGCTGTCTGCTGACCAAGTGCCCCAGCTCTATAAAAGGAGACCACAGCAGGGCTTCTGTTCCCCATGCAGACACCGTAGCACGGTGCCTGGGATCTGGAAGCTGCTTGGACTGTGTGATTCGACTTTGACTTGACCTCAGACACCTGCTGATGCTTCTGGTTCTGATGCTCCCTCCTGAACTCAACCCCAACCTCACCCCCACCGGGTGCCCCTGTTAATAACCAGGTCTTGGGTGCACAGGCACATCAGGTGGATGGGGGGAGGCCTCCTCGTTCCTGGGCTCCAGGTCTCCTACTCATCCTACGCTCTCCCCGTCCCCCACCACCAGTGGTTACTGAATGTCCATTTCACACACACCGGGAGAATTTGAACCACACTGGGTCATCCTTGCATGAGTTTGGCTGCTCTTTCCCATGTTAGTCTCTCTTGCGCAGTGCAAAAAATCTGAACGTCAGCATTTTGTTTTGTTTTCAAGTGCTTCTTCCTAAATTCAAGGGGCAAAAGCGTTGTGATTTGGAAATCAGAAAGTGAGGACTGTCGGGAGAGTTAGCGACTCCCTTGCGATCAGAGTGACCTGCATCCCGGCCACTCCCGCATCCGTGTTCTCTTTTTCCCTCCCTGCTGCACTCCCAGGAGAGAGAAGGAACAGGAGAGCAGGTGTGTGGTTGGATGCTTCTCCTCTGGAAAGGCACTAGGTAGTAATGAGAGCTGTTCCTCGCACCACTGAGGTTATAGCAGGTGGGTTAGAGAATCCAGCCTTTCCTTATGTCTGCACCTGGATGGCTTAGGCTACTCGGACAACTTGCTGTGTCTGTCTCAGTTATTTTCATTTGAATGTCAACCCCACACAGGAGGAGCGCTTCTATCCACTGGCTCATTCTCCAGATGGCTGCAACAACCAGTTTTGAGCCAGGCTGAAGCCAGGAACCAGGAGCTTTATCTGGGTCTCTCCCACCTGGGTGGCAGGAGCCCAAACACTTGGGCCATCCTCTGTTGATTTTCCCAGACCATCAGCAGGGAGCTGGATTGGAAGTGGAGCAGCCAGAACATGGACCAGCACCAATATGGGATGCAAGCATTGCAAGCGGCAGCTTAACCTGCTATGCCACAAGGCCAGATCCATATTTTAAAAAATTTGATATTTGGGTCCATGCTGTCTTATGCCAACAGCTGAATGGTGGAGGTGAAACCAGGACTCGGAAACTTGCATCAATGGTTTTGATTTACGTGTCAGGTAACAGTAAGCTCTGGAAAACTGCACACTGGGAATGAATGAAGGAACGAGCTTCAAAAGGCAGTCGGTGTGCAGTAGGCACCTCTGTTCGAAAAGTGTTACCTGGTCTGCTTCGTAGAATCAGTGTCGCTCGAGACTCAGCGGGTTCTGAATCGCAAGACCGCGCTCGCTTGCATTTGCTTCCATCCATCAGTGGCTCTCTACCCTTCCCCCGACATAATGATGTCGTTCCGGGTCCTCGTGTGGGCTATGGTGTTTTCTTACCTTCGCCTGGCCCTTCATCAGCACAACGTTGGAGATGACCGAAGCCTGGAGACCCCCGGACGGCTGCACGAGCTGGGCTGTGCTCAGTGATCGCGTTGGTCGTGACGTGCCCTGCAAAAAACAGCCAGGGTGGCGACAGCTGAGCGAAGCAGGGGAACAGCTCATGGCTCCCCCAGAAGGAGGAAAGCCCAGCCGGTCACGGAGACAGCCAGAGCCCCTCTCTTCCAGGGCTCTGCAGCGTCCAGACCAGCACGCGGTTGGTAGGATGCGGGTGAGGAGCAGTGGAGTTGGTGGACCTGGAGCCAGCTTGGCTGGCCTCGATCTTTCCACTGGCCAGCAGCACAAAACACACCAGGGCTCATCAAAGTGACGTCACAGGCCATGCTGCTCCCAGGATGAGTCCCCCTAGTCAAAGGCGAAAGCCAAGGCTAGGAAGCGAGCTGCCAACCGTGCCCTCTGCAAGCTGTGTTCAGGAGGCCAGCCACCCCCGCCACTCCAAACCCTAGCTGCCCAGTGCTGGCTGAAGATGCTACCGTGTTCCCCTGTGCTCTGCCACGGGCCCTGATATACAGAAAAGCCAGGATTGGGCAAGCTCTCGGCTCAGGGTGTCACTGCAGAAGCCATCTGTTTATGACATTGGGAAACCTCATGCCCAGTTTGCAAATAACACGCACAGTGACTAAGGTGGGGACAGGAAGAGAGAACAGAACTGTGCTGAGCATCCTCCATGTACCAGGTGGCACATCAAACAACAGTGAACGGGGAGCCCATGCTTGGAGAGCTCTCGATTGCCGGGGGGGATATGACACTGGCGTAAGCGATCTTGGGTTGGGTCAGCCACGTAAGGGAGGGTCAGAAGCCTCCCGCGGGGCATCTGGATAAATGTGAGGGCTGCACAGCTTCAGGGATCAGAAGAGCATCGGGCAAAGGGAGTGTCAAGAAGGCATTTGCAGGCTGCGGGGGTTGCTAAGTGGGATGTTACAGACAGAGGGCGCTGTGTGGTGACAAATGGCTGCCTGAGGCATTTGGAAAGAAACCATGGGAGGGGGTGTCAATGGCAGGTGGGGTGACGCGACAAAGGGACCCTCTGCTTTGTATCTGCTTGGCTCCAAGCCTGTAAGCTGATGCCAGGTAGGGGGAAGGGTGTGGTCTGAGGAGCTCCATAGGGTTTGATCCAAATTCTAGTGCCTTACGTTCTTGTCTTTGAATATCTATGTATGTATATGAAAGGCAGAGTTAGGGACCGAAAGGGAAAGAGAGAAGAGAGATAGGGGGCTTTGGGGGATCTTCCACCCACTGGCTCACTCCCTAAATGGCTGCAACAGTCTGGGAAGTGCCAGTCTGAAGCCAGGAGCCAGCAGCTCCATCTGGGTCTCCCACCTGGGTGGCAGGGCCCAGGTACTTGTGCCACCTTCTCTTGCTTTTCCGGGCCATTAGCAGGGAGCTGGATGGGAAGTGGAGCAGCCAGGACTCAATCGGCACCGAAATGGATGTGGGTGTTGCCGGTGGCGGATTCACCCTTAGGTTTTAAGGTGCACGAGCTCAGATGGTCACTCACCTTGCCAAGCCTCAGTTTTCCCCCTGTAGGACAGGCCTGGCGACACACCCTTTTCTAAGCTGGTTGGAGACAGGGAGGCAATGCTGGTCACTGCGCCACAGGGGCTGGAACACAAGCTCTGGAGACACTAAGATCCGCTCCCAGTCCTCGCCTGTTCCTTACCAGCAGCGTGAGCTCACATGGATTCCTTGACTTGTCCGAGCCCCACTGGCTTCATCTCTACAAGTAGGGGCTCTTCAAGAAGTTCATGGCAAATATGTATTGGGAAAAATACCCACGGATTTCCTGTGTTTCGTTTTGTCTTTTCAATAAAGAGCAGACTTCACTTTTGACTTCATTTTGCCATAAACTTTCCGAAGTTCTCAGCCCTAGAGCCTGTAAGTGGCTACAGTTGCAAGTGACCGGCACAAGGGGGCGCTCGATAGCTGCCTGTTCCTAACGTGGTGGCCAGACCCACTGTCCAGCTACATGGGTTAGCAAGACAAGGAGGAGTCTTCCCCTTTCTTCCCTTCTTTCTTACCGTGGCCTTTGCTGCTGGACAGTCCAGTTGCTGCGAGAGGGACTTCCTGTTACTACACAGAGAATAAGGCTGCCGGTCTGCTGACGCTGCACATTTCTTGGTCATGGGAAAATCAATGTCTCCAGTGCAGTAGGGATTAACACCTAAACCGAGAGGAAGAACAGGAAGAAATTACCGGGGCTCTCAAAACACAAAGCTCAGGGGAAACCGAGATCCGCCCCAGGCTACTGCCCCTGCGTGAGCCTGGTGCCAGGGTGGGCACGAAGCACCCACTGCCCAAGCAGGCAGAAGTGGCCACAGAGGGGCGTGGACAGGTTATCCTCTCTCTCCATCCACACCAGCTGTGCTGCAGGCTCAGTAAGAGGTGGCTGTGTGTCCAAAAGGTTGAGCAGGGTGCCTAGTTCTCACAGGACACCACGTCCCATTGAATGCCGGCTGCAAGGGAGTTTCACTACAGTGAACACGAGGACAGCACAAAGGGCTCCAGGATAGGTGCCACATGGAGGGTGCACAGGAGGAGACTGTGTGTGGATGGGGAGGAAGGGGCCTCTTCTGCACCTGGGTTCACACGCAACACACATACACACCCCACACACAAACACACAACTCTCAATTCTTTGGAGATCTAAAGGAAATGCAAAGAAATTGGCTTTTTCTTTGTGGGAACCCAGAGTTTTTTCTTCCACCCAGCCCGGGGCTCGCCTCCACCATCACAGCAGCTGGAGGCACTTTCAGGGATGATCTGATCTGTCTGACAGCTGTCTAGAGCAGCACGTCCAACCTGTCACACGCTAGCCACAAGTGTCATTGAGACTTTTCTACTCGCTGCATTTTCAGAAAAGGAAAGAGAAACAGATGAGACGATTTTTTTTCCAGCTTAATACAAGGGTACTTTAAAAACTTAGTGGAGAAACTGAATTAAAGATAAGTTCATTTGGGAGCCAGCATTATGGCACAGTGGGCTAGGCTGCCACATGCATGACCAGCATCAGGTATCAGAGTGCACATTGGAGTCCTGGCTGCTCCGCTTCTGATCCAGCTCCCTGCTAATGCAACTGGGAAAGCAGTGGAAGATGGCCCAAGTAGCTGGGCCCCTGCACCCATGTGGGAGACCCAGATGGAGCTCCTGGCTTCAGCCTGGCCCATTCCTGGCCACCAAGGTCATTTGGGGGAATGAACCAGTGGACGGAAGTTCTCTCCTTCTTTCTCTCTTTCTGGCTCTCCTTCTCTCTGTCACTCTGCCTTTCAATAAAAAAAAATCTCAAAGGTAAGTTTATTCAAGTGCAAAAATACTTCATGCATAGTTTTTTCCTAGTACCCATTGTTCATGAACTTCTCAAAGACCCCTTGTGTATCTAAACTATTGTCCTTTCAACACACAAATGATCCCTCAGTTGCCACCAATGAGATCTACCTCCTGTTTCTGGATTGTTTCTGCACTGCTGCGTCTTCTGCCTACTTGTAGGGCTCTCCATTTGCCTGGGCCACATTTCAAATGTTCAAGAGCCACCTGGGGACCATGGATCAAGCTGGAAAGGGATCTGGTTGCCCTAGCATTCCTGAGCTGGGTGAGGGCACAGGATTTTTCCAGAGGAAAAGTGAGGTTGGCCGCAGTTCAGAAGGAACACAGGATGGAGCAGAGTTTTCAGTTTGCTTTGATTTTTTTTTTAAGATTCAGTGGCGCCGTCACAGTGATATAGTGGGCCAAGCCTGTGCCTGCAGCGCCAGCATCCAGTGTGGGTGCTGGTTTATGTCCCAGCTGCTCCTCTTCCCCTCTAGCTCTCTGCCCATGGCCTGGGAAAGCAGGGGGGACGATGGCCCAAGTGCTCTCTCTGCATCTCTCCCTCTCTCTGTCTATAACTCTATCTCTCAAGGAAATAAATAAAATCTTTTTTAAAAAAAGATTTAATTACTTGAAAGGCAGAGTTACAAAGAGGCAGAGGCAGAGAGAGAGAATCTTCCATCTGATGGTTCACTCCCCAAATGGCTGCAACAGCTGGAGCTGGGCCGATCCAAAGCCAAGAGCCAGGAGCTTATTCTCCCACATAGGCATGAGGACCCAAGCACGTGGGCCATCTTCCACTGTTTTCTCAGGAGTATTAGCAGGGAGCTAGATCAGAAGTGGAGAAGCTGGGACTCAAACCAGTGCCCATATAGGATGCTGGTACCCCACATGATAGAGGCTTAAGCTGCAATGTCATAGCATTGGCCCTGCTTTTTGTTTAAAGATTTATTTATTTAAAAGGTAGAGTGACACAGAGAGAGAGAGAAAGGGGTCTTCCTTCCGCTGGTTCACTCCCCAGATGGCCACAACCAGCTGAACCCAGGAGCCAGGAACTCCATCCAGGACTCCCACGTGGGTGGCAGGGGCCCAAGTTCTTGGGCTATTTTCCAGGCGCATTAACAGGGAGCTGGATTGGAAGTGGAGCAGCTGAGACTAGAACGAGCACCTATATGGGATGGTGGCACTGCAGGTGGTAGCTTAACTCCCTACACCCACAATGCAGGTCCTTTTGGTTTGCTTTTATTTTCAGGATGGGAATGACTTAAACTTAGGGTATAAGCTCAAGAGAGAAAGGCCCTGGCCAGGGTAGGTTGAGAAGAAAATAGGCAAGGACCAGCATCCCTGGGAGGCTCCACAGGGGGCCGAGGAAAAGGACGGGGTGAGGTAGGGACGGGAGCTCTCTTGGCTGGCAGTAGGAGGCCCTGCATGACTTACACGGACCCACTGCTCCCGGGCAGACTCACAGGAAGAGGAAGGTACAGGCACATGCGGGGAAGAGAGGGCAGAGGGTCACGGAGTGGGGTTGGGAAGAGAAGTTGGAGGCTGGCTCTCAATCCCCTGTGCCTCTTAGAATTGCAGGGTGACTTACAAGAAGGCTGTGCCTCCCGACAGATGGACAGAGGCTCCTGGGGGGAGCCAGCCGGCTCATGCTTGGTCCTCTGGTTGAGGGGGTTGGGGGCTGCTGGAGTTCACTCCTCACTTTATCAGAGAGGACGTGGATGCTCAGAGGGGTTGCAGGCAGCGCACAAGAGGATCCGGGGTCCCAGGGTCCCCCTTCTCTGCCCACAGCAGTGCAGGGCAGCCATGATGGGAAGCAGTGTGCCAGGGCTCTGTTGGGGTCTGGAGGAGGAAGTAAGGAGTCAAGAGGCTGCCAGCTGGCTGTGGTTCACAGAGCAAGCTCAGGGCAAGGAGCACTCAGGGCATGGAGCTCGGCCACAGGCAGCCCCACATACTCCCCGACCCAGGTCACCCATAGGCTGCTGGCGGCTCCTGGTCCCACCACAGGTGCAAATCTGCAGAGGCCCAGGACAGGGGCCAGAGTCAGGACACAGTCAGTGTGCAGAGCTCCAGGTGCCCCCAGACCCGCTCTCCCTGACAATCACTGGTGGCTCCGCCTCCCCCATCAAGGTGATCCTCCCTGCTGGGGGAGGATGAAGCCAGTTAATCCTACAGCACCGAGTGTGTTAACTGAAAATATGGCTAAAAATCCCGTGCAAAGGCCAACATGATTTTTGAAAGAGGAACAAAATAATGTTTGATGATTATGTAATAGCCAAGATTAAATTGAATTATGAGATGGAAGAAACATTAAGAAGAGGGACCAGAGTTGAATAACATTCCCTAAGTGGCTCATCTTTCATAAAGGGGACAATCTGGAACATGTAATGTATTAGTTAATTGACTAAGCCTGATTTTTAGTTAGCTGAGTTAAAGGAAACCAGAAGTGAAAATAAACATTGAATACATCTTTCAAATCACTGCAAAGATTACACACACACACACACACACACACGTCCCATTTAGCAAGAGGCAGAAGACAAACAAATGACAATTCTGAATACCAGGGAGCTTCAAAAAGTTCATGGAAAGTGTCAATTATATTTTTTTCTTCTTTTACTTTTTTTTAAAAGCATAGTTATTTGAGAAAGAGAATTACAGTCTGAGAGAGGGAGAGACAGAGAGAAAGGTCTTCCATTCACTGGTTCACTCTCCAAATGGCCGCAACAGCCAGAGCTGGGCCGATCCAAAGCCAGGAGCTTCTTCCAGGTCTCCCATGTGGGTGCAGGAGCCCAAGGACTTGGGCCATCTTCTGCTACTTTCCCAGGCCATAGCAGGGAGCTGGATCAGAAGTGGAGCAGCACCGGCACTGTGGCTCAATAGGCTAATCCTCCGCCTTGCGGCGCCAGCACACCGGGTTCTAGTCCCGCTCGGGGCACTGGATTCTGTCCCGGTTGCCCCTCTTCCAGGCCAGCTCTCTGCTGTGGCCAGGGAGTGCAGTGGAGGATGGCCCAAGTGCTTGGGCCCTGCACCCCATGGGAGACCAGGAGAAGCACCTGGCTCCTGCCTTCGGATCAGTGAGTGTGCTGGCCGCAGTGTGCCAGCCACGGCGGCCATTGGAGGGTGAACCAATAGAAAAAGGAAGACGTTTCTCTCTTCTCTCTGTCTCACTATCCACTCTGCCTGTCAAAAAAAAAAAAAAAAAAAAAAAAAAAAAAAAAAAAAAGAAGAAGAAGAAGTGGAGCAGTTTGGACTCGAACCAGTGCCCATATAGGATACCTGTGCTACAGGCAGATGCTTACCCACTACACCACAGCACCAGCCCCTTAAAAATTTTTAATTCAGAGAGAGAGAGAGAGAGAGAGAAAGAGAGAAAGAGAGATAAAGGAGAGGAGATAATCCTCCGCTTTGCGGCGCTGGCACACCGGGTTCTAGTCCCGGTTGGGGCGCCGGATTCTATCCCGGTTGCCCCTCTTCCAGGCCAGCTCTCTGCTGTGGCCCGGGAAGGCAGTGGAGGATGGCCCAAGTGCTTGGGCCCTGCACCCGCATGGGAGACCAGGAGAAGCACCTGGCTCTGGGCTTTGGATCAGCATGATGCGCCGGCTGCAGCAGCCATTGGAGGGTGAACCAACGGCAAAAGGAAGACCTTTCTCTCTGTCTCTCTCTCTCACTATCCACTCTGCTGTCAAAAAAAAAAAAAAAAAAAAAAAGAGAGGAGAGAGAGAAATAGCAATCTTCCATTTGGTGGTTCAGTCTCCAAACGGCTGCAACAATGGGATAGGCCAGGCCAAAGCCAGGAGCCTCAAATTCCATCCACGTCTCCCACATGGGTGTCAGGGGCCCAAGCAGTGGGGCCATCTCCTGCCATTTTCCTAGGTGCATTAGCAGGGAGCTGGATCAGAAGCCTAGCAGCCAGGACTGGAACCAGTGCTAATATGGGATGCCGGTGCCGCAGGTGGCAGGTTAACCCTCTGCGCCACAGCACAGCGACCTACCTGGTGTCTTAACGGTTCAGCTAAATGTCCACCCCTGCTTTTTTTAATTCCATTTTCCCACGTGCTTTCTGAAGCCTCATAGACAACTCATGTACAGATCAGGAGAAATTATAGCTCATATTTAAGTTGTTTGGAAGTGGAAGAAACAGTCACATTGAAAAGGAAACAATCCTTTTGATTATATAGAAGTTAAATCTCGGGGCAGGCGCTGTGGTGCAGCAGGTTAAGCCTCCACCTGCAGCGCCAGCATCCCATATGGGTGCTGGTTCTAGTCCCGGCTGCTCCACTTCCGATCCAGCTCTCTGCTGTGGCCTGGGAGAGCAGTAGAAGATGGCCCAAGTCCTTGGGCCCCTGCACCCACGTGGGAGACCTGAAAGAAGCTCCTGGCTCCTGGTTTCAGATCAGTGCAGCTTCTGCCATTGCAGCCAATTGGGGAGTGAACCAGCGGATGGAAGACCTCTCTGTCTCTCTCTCTCTCTCTCTTTCTCTCTGCCTCTCCTCTCTCTGTATAACTCTGACTTTCAAATAAAGAAATAAATCTTAAAAACAAAACAAAACAAAACAAAACAAAACAAATAAATAGGGCAGGCAGGGGCAGGAAGCAACCAGGACAGAAGTTGTCACCACTCCAGCTGGTGTGGGCAGAGTCCAGCCAGAGCAGGACCCGGGCAGGAGGCCACCCTGACGTGATTGAGTCACAAGAGGCCCTGCATGGCCAGGCCTGCAAGGGCGGAGCCTGGCAACCTGGAAGAAAACACCCTGGGGGCGGGAATTCTCTCTGCCCGTCCACGAGTCGGCCATCATGCCTCTCGAGGACTGAGCTGAACCGGAAGCTGGAAGGCCACGGTGGGCTCCCCAGGTAAGAGCAGGGCCGGCTTCCTGGGTGCACGGCCTACACGGTCACCCACGGCCTCCGTCGGGTTAGAAGCAGCCCAGCCTGCCTCAAGGCTGCGGTGTCGCCATTCTGAAATTCTTAAATTTCTGGAGAAGACGCTCACGTTGTCGTTTGGCACTGACTGCCCCCGGAAGTTGTGTCGCTGGTCCTGGGTGTGAAGCGGGGAGAGGGTGGGAGAAACAGGCCCCAAGGATAAACCTGTGGGCTCTGACGGAAGGAACAGCCGTTCAGAAATGTGGCAGTGCAGATGCAAACCCCTAAACTATGCTGATCGGTTCAGCCCAAATTCCGTGTCCAGGAAATTATGCTAAAGAAAAGTGAAGTGAAATTTATGATTTAAAAAACTAAGAAGCTGTCTAAAACTGGAAAAGTATCAACTTAAAAAAAAATGACTTAGTCATTTATTTGAAAGGCAGAGTCGGGGGTGGAGAGATCGATCTTCCATCCGTGGGTTCACTCCCTCCATGTCTGCAGTGGCCCAGGCTGAAGCCAGGCACCAGGAGTCTGGAGCTCCACCCGGGTCTCCCACAGGGGCAGCAGGGACCCAAGGACTTGGATCACCGTCCATATGCTTCCCAGGAGCATGAGCAGGGAGCGGGATTGGAAGTGGAGCAGCCGGGACTAGAACCACAGCCCACATGGGTTGCTGGCACTGCAGCAGCAGCTTAACCCACTGTGCCACAATGCCGGCTCCTGGAGTTATCTCCAACAGAATGACATAAGGCTTAGAGATTTTGCACAGACTTGCTCGAGGTCACAGAGATGACTAATTCCAGAAGCAGGATCCAAATCCAAGTGCCTTGGTTCCCAGATGGGAACTCTGAACCAGGCACCAGCCCACTGCCTTTTGCACAGTCACCCCGGGTGTTGTGTGGGTGGCAGAGTCTCAAGGCTCTTATATAAAATGGCATAGTATTTGCATTTAACCCATGCAGTCCTTTCATAAGCTTTATATAATGGCTAAGTCGCTTATTATACCTAAAACAATATAAGTGCCATGTATATCATTGTTCAGCTCTGTTGTTTGGGGGGAAATCATAACAAGGACACAGCCTGCGTGTGTGCAGTTCAGACACGATGATTGTTTCAAACATTTTCTGTCTGCGGCTGGTGGAGTCTGTGGATGTGGAGGTTGATTGTATTTCTCCAAAGGAATCATCTCAGGCACACATGGAAGTTTGCGAACAGACTCCGTGGCATTGCTGACGCTTGTAAAAAATGGAGAAGAGCGTAAATATCTACTGGGGTGTTGGCTAGCGCTAGCCTGTGTCTATCCCTACAGTGAATGTGTAACATACATTCCTCCGCCTTTATGGCTTGGCGTGGTTTTAATTTCTTGATGCTTTTTTTGCGTTCTTCACACTTTCCTGGTCTTGTGCTACTTGATGCGCCATACTCAAGCAACATGAGGTCTTCTAGACCCCCCCCAGTCATGCTACAGAGGACGTGTGGGTGGCCGAGGTACCCGAGAGACAGAGTGAGAGAGTGAGAGAGAGAGAGAGAATTATTCAGGAGCAGAGGAAGCAGAAGTCACAGCAGAAATAAGCCCTGTCTCTCAGCCTCCAGGCCCAGGTGGTCCAGGAGCTCAGTCACAGGGAGTTGACCACGAGAGCTCTGATGGCCGATGCAGCGCCCCCTAGCGACCAAGACAGGCATACAATGAAGAATGTGCCCAGGGTGGCCAGCAGGCCACCAGCTTGGCTCAGCCCAACTGGTTTAGAAGAGATGCCCTCCCCCGAGTCTCCCCCCATCCCTGAGGTTCCTGAGATCAGGGAGCAGCTGCGCCCCACGCCTTGGGAGACACTCACTCGTTGAGTTGCTGCGTGTCCTGTGGTGGCAGGCCTTAGGGAACAGGAAGTTACTCTGGGTCTCCGGTTTTCCAGGCTTTCCACGAGAGGAAGTTGCGGAGGATTCCTGTAAAACAATTCCCGTCTTTCATTCAGCAACTTAGAATAGAAATGCAGGCGTCGTCGGGTGGGGTTTTGGCCCTGGCCGTGGAATGCCTTGTTGAATTGTCTGTCTCCCGTAAACTGGAGGGACTGTAAGGTCAGGGGCTTAGGGTCCTTGGTATCCATTCATTCATAGCCATGCAGTCATCATCCCATCTTTATTTCTTTACTTGACTTCTTTGCAAGGTAAAGAGAAAGACAAAGAGAGCTTCCATCTACTGGTTCACGCCTCAAATGCTGGGAAGCAAAGAAGTCAATCCAGGTCTGGCACATGGGTGGCAGGGACCCAGCGACTCGAGTCATCCCCTGCTGCCTGCCTCCCAGGGGGCACATCAGCAGGAAGTTGGAGCCTGGACTTGAACCCAGGCACAACAACAGGGGATGTGGATGTCCCAAATGATGTCTTTACCACTGCACCAAACGCCTGCCCCATATTCACTGAGGGAAACATGGAATGAATGGATATTACATAGACTTTTTTTTTTTTTTTTTTGACAGGCAGAGTGGACAGTGAGAGAGAGACAGAGAGAAAGGTCTTCCTTTTTCCAGTGGTTCACCCCCCAATGGCTGCTGCGGCTGGCGCGCTGCGGCTGGTGCACCATGCTAATCCAAAGCCAGGAGCCAGGTGCCTCTCCTGGTCTCCCATGCGGGTGCAGGGCCCAAGCACCTGGGCCATCCTCCACTGTCCTCCCGGGCCACAGCAGAGAGCTGGACCGGAAGAGGAGCAACCGGGACAGAATTCAGCGCCCCGTCCAGGACTAGAACCCGGGGTGCCGGCACTGCAGGCGGAGGATTAGCCTATTGTGCTGCGGCGCTGGCCTCCTTTTTTTTTTTTTAAGATTTATTTATTCATTTGAAAGAGTTACACAGAGAGAGGAGAGGCAGAGAGAGAGAGGTCTTCCATCTGCTGGTTCACTCCCCAATTGGCCACAACAGCCAGAGCTATGCCGATCGGAAGCCAGGAACCAGGAACTTCCTCCGAATCTCCCAAGTGGGTGCAGGAGCCCAAGGACTTAGGCCATCTTCCACTGCTTCCCCACGCCATAGCAGAGCACTGGATAGGAAGTGGAGCAGCCGGGTCTCGAACCAGCTCACGTATGGGATGCCGGCACTGCAGGCGGCGGCTTTACCTGCTACGCCACCGCGCCGGCCTCACTCCTTTTTTTATACTAGCAATTTGGAAATTTGGGTGTAGATGCAGTGTGTTAAACAGCAGTCATGGGCTCGTTTCCCACCCCTAGGGTCAACTCATGACTCTTCCCTGTGTAGACAAGAACTCAGACCACTTTTCCTCTGTCTCCTCTCCTACCCCTGGGATTCAGGGATATGGGAACAAAGGGATCGAGATTGGTAAGAACGAGGCGATTGACTGTTTTACTTCTCTTCCTGGGACTATTTTTATGTTGTTATTCTAAATCTAAAACAATAATAACGTTATTAGCCACAATGATTTTGACCTAACTGTTGAGTTATGTTGGTTTCATTACTCACTCCCGTAATCTGCTGTGTTTTGTTCAGGAAGGCTGTGTGGATGGGGAGATCTCTGGATGTTTGCAGGACTGGGAAAGCCTGTGGTTATCAGGTTTGAATGACTGGCAGAGTACCGAGTCTCTGGATCTTGGTTCCTCAGAGACGGCCCAGATGCTTCCTGGGGCTTAGCGGTCCAGGGCAGAGTTCGGAGGGCACCTGCCTGATGCCCTTGCCTACCGACAGGACTGCCTTTCCTGGAAGCTAAGTTGGTGGTGCCTGCTTAAGGCCATGAACAGCCAGGTACGTGCGGTCTCATCTTAAGGCCATGAACAGCCAGGTACGTGCTCTCAGCTTCTGTGCCGTTCCTAGAGCCCAACAAGGCTCTGCTGTCAGCTCTCACTCTGTGCCAATCACCCATCCGCACCTCCAGCGCCCGCCACGGTGAGCTGTGGGTGTTGGGATTCCGCTGGCATCTGCTGTGGGTGCTTCCCTAGCTTTTCCGCCCTGTGTGGTTGACCATGGGCTAATGAGCCTTCCCTCAACCCCATCTCACCTGCACTGTGTCAGCAGAAAGTTCTCATGGGTTGCAGAATGTGGTTGGCCCTTTTCCGTGGTTTCCTGTTCTGACATTCATGGTTCCCTTATTTGTACAATCCTTGTGAGTTCTGCCAGAAGTCTCTAACAGGTGGAGGAGTTAATAAAGTGTACTGAGTACCCACATGGAAGCAGAGTGAATCTAGTGCGGGCAAGGAGACCATGCAGGAAACCACACATCAATTCCCATGTAATTCTCCTCTAAGAAGACGTTTCCAATCAGAGAACTCCACAGGGGGAATTCCAGGCACTCATTTTTCTCTTCAGCAACAGATGGCGCTATGTTAACCCGAATAGAACGCTCTGCAACAGGCGAATAGGACGCTCTGCAACAGGCTAGTCCAGGGAGTGAAAAGGCGAGCCAGCCAGGGTTACGCAAAAGGTGATTGACTTCTGTTGGACTCTGGAGATGTATTTCCAGGATTTAGCGTCACGACTAGTTCTTTGAATTCATTGCTTCATACAATATAATATCCAAAAAATATTTCTCAATTGCAATGGTCGGACGAGATCATCCTCTGATTCTAATGTCAAGACTTCCCTCTGGCACTGTCTCCACTCCTGCGTGCAGCCCAGTGAGACAGGGGAGGGAAGCCATG
Source organism: Lepus europaeus (assembly GCF_033115175.1). Classification (NCBI taxonomy): domain Eukaryota; kingdom Metazoa; phylum Chordata; class Mammalia; order Lagomorpha; family Leporidae; genus Lepus; species Lepus europaeus. The sequence continues at coordinate 108,440,028 of NC_084837.1, forward strand.
GACTGTGGTTTCAGCAACTCTTCTGGGTCCACAGAGGGCAGAGGAGCTCGGTGAAGCAGCCAGCTGGTCTACCTGTCCAGGGGCACGCCTCACTCCCAAAGTGCCTTTGAAACATGTATTTCCCCCAAACTATGCATTAACATGAAAGTAAATAAGTGAGGAATACATGAGACGTGGAATATTTGGCATCTTTAAAAGTAGTATTTATAGAAGATCTTCTTGGCATAGGCACACTCGTGTTGGTAGATTAAAAACAGATCTCACGCCTCATGAGGGCACCTCCAGAAGTACATGAGAAATGCAAACTGTGAAGAAGCTTACAAAGAGAAAGGACTGCAAATAAACAGGCCAAAATACTAACACTCATTCACTCAACAAACATTTATCGAACATTTACTCTGTCCTAGGAGCTATTCCAAGTCAGAGGAGATGGCAGTAGATGAGAAACTCCAAGTCCTGCTCCCATGGATAAGCAAGAGTGTGTTTGGGTGATGGGGTTGTGGGTGTGGCTTTTATGTATCTTTTTATAGTTTCCATATTTTCAGTAGTGAGCCTGATTATTTCATAATCAGACCAAAGACAACTGATGGGTGGAGTTGGTCTCCCATCTGGAACAGCCCCTCGGACTGGGACATTTGCACAGGGCACACGCAGAATGGAACACCAAGGGCTGCCCTTGAAGCTGCAGGGTTGTCAGTGAGGCCGTGGCACTGGCACAGTCACTTCTGAACACACGTCCCCTTGTTCTCCAAGACCGCAGCCCTGGGGAGCAGCTCTGTGAGTGAGGTGCCCCGTCGCCAGCTGGACAGCCTCACCTGCATTTACCTGTCCCCGGGGGGTGACAGAGCAGGCAGTGGGTCCGGGGAGCTCTGTAAAGGATTCCCCCAAAGCCAGGCTCAGTTGTGTAGCTGCAAGCGCTACACACCCAGCCCCAAGAAATGCAAAACTCCAGAATGAAGATGCAAAATTCTGGGGCAGTGGGTCCTGCAGGTAAGATGCTTCCGGCATCTCAACTCCCCCGGGGCTGGGGAGTTCCCTTGCTCTGTGAGGGGAGCTTGCTTGGTACGCAGACCCGCTAGCTGGCACTGCTGGAGTTAGCGACAGAACCCTGAGGATTCCGGTGTGTGTGGAACCGGCTCCTCAGCGACACAAACATCTCTGTTTGCTCTGTGCACTGAGATGCTCCGCCCAAGGGGAACCACAAAATCCGATCCAACCGTCCTCACTGGGGCTTGCTTCCTGTGGCTGAGCTGATCATGCCATCGCTTTGATCTCTAAGTCAGGGGGATAAAGGAGAAGGCCAAGCAGATGGGTTCTGGGATGGCCACAGGTCATGTGAGACCACGTGGCTGCCCGCCTCCTGCTGCGGAGGAGGAGGTGGGGGGCAGGATCCCTGGGGTCCTCCTCACATCCTCCCGCCTCACAGCGCCTGCCTGCCCAGTCACCAAGCCCCTCTGGTCCATTTTGTCAGACTTCCCTAACACATCCTCTCTCAGCGTATCTGCTGGGGTTCCCGGTATTCCTTACAGAGTGGACTGTTACAATGGCCAGTGTTGGGGGAAGGGTGGATATCAGGCAAAGCTGTTTTTAGAAAATATTTTTGGGGGCCAGTGCTATGGCACAGCGGGTCAAAGCCCTGGCTTGCAGCACCGGCATCCCATTTGGGTGCCAGTTCAAGTCCCAGCTGCTCCACTTCCAATCCAGCTCCCTGCTGATGCACCTGGGAAAGCAGCAGAGGATGGCCCAAGGCTTTGGGCCTCTGCGCCCATGTGGGAGACCCAGAGGAAGCTCCTGGCTCCTGGATTTGAATTGGCTCAGTTCCAGCCATTGCAGCCATTTGGGGAATGAACCAGCTGATGAAAGACCTCTCTCTCTCTCTCTCTCTCTCTCTGTCTCTGTCTCTACCTCTCTTGGTAACTCTGTCTTTCAAATAAATAAAATAAATCTTTTTTTTTTTTTTTGACAGGCAGAGTGGATAGTGAGAGAGTGAGACAGAGAGAAAGGTCTTCCTTTTGCCGTTGGTTCACCCTCCAATGGCCGCCGCGGTAGCGCGCTGCGGCCGGTGCACCGCGCTGTTCCAATGGCAGGAGCCAGGTGCTTCTCCTGATCTCCCATGGGGTGCAGGGCCCAAGGACTTGGGCCATCCTCCACTGCACTCCCTTTGGCCGGCGCCGCGGCTCACTAGGCTAATCCTCCGCCTTGCGCCGCCGGCACACCGGGTTCTAGTCCCGGTCAGGGCACCAGATTCTGTCCCGGTTGCCCCTCTTCCAGGCCAGCTCTCTGCTGTGGCCAGGGAGTGCAGTGGAGGATGGCCCAAGTGCTTGGGCCCTGCACCCCATGGGAGACCAGGAAGAAGCACCTGGCTCCTGGCTTCGGATCAGCACGGTGCGCCGGCTGCGGCGGCCATTGGAGGGTGAACCAACGGCAAAAGGAAGACCTTTCTCTCTGTCTCTCTCTCTCACTGTCCACTCTGCCTGTCAAAAAAAAAAAAAAAAGATTTAGAAAAGAATATTTTAATAGATGGTGCTGTGATAACTGGATATTTACCTACAAAAGAATGAATGTGGATTCCTGTCTCACGCTTTTTTTTTTTTTTTAAGATTTATTTATTTGAAAGAGTTACACAGAGAAGGAGAGGTAGAGGTAAAGGTAGAGGTAGAGAGAGAGAGAGAGAGAGAGAGACAGAGAGAGGTCTTCCATCTGATGGTTCACTCCCCCAGAAGGCTGCAACGGCCAGAGCTGCACCAATCCGAAGCCAGGAGCTTCCTCCAGGTCTCCTACGTGGGTGCAGGGGCCCAAGAACTTGGGCCATCCTCCACTGCTTTTCCAGGCCACAGCAGAGAACCGGATTGGAAGTGGAGCAGCTGGGTCTCAAACCAGCACCCATATGGGATGTTGGCACTGCAGCCTGCGGCTTCACCTAGTACGCCACAGTGCCAGCCCCATCACACATTTTTTTTTTTAAACAGAAGTCATTAAACTATATCACAGGTCTACTGGTAAGAGCTAAAACTATCAAGCCCTTCAAAGAAAATGGAGGTGCAATCTTCATGCCCCTGGATTAGAGAAACTTAGATACAACAATAGAAGCACAGATGGCAAAAGAAATAATAGGAATGTGGGTTTCATTACAATCTGAAACTTTTGTGACGCCATCAAAGAAACGAAAAATCAATCTGCAGGGTTGGCGAAAATATTTGGAAGTTGTATATTTGATAGGGACCTTGGTGTCTAGACTGTATAGAGAACGCTTGCAACTCAATAATAACAAGACACATCGCCCAATTTTTAAAAATCAGCAAAGCATCTGAAGAGACAAAAGAGTCCTAGAAGCCCATGTAAGAGCAACATCACGAGCCAGCGAGGGAAGGCAAACGCAGGCCTCTTCAGTCCCCCCAGGGGCGGCCATGGTCACACCCACTAACCCGGGCAGGTTAGGGAGAGCTGGAAGCCCCAGATGCGGATGGCGGAGATGGGAAATGGCGCAACTTCTTGGGAGAACAGGCAGTGTTTATTACACTATATAGCAGTTCCACACCTAGGTATAAACTCGAGAGAAATGAAAGCGTCCATGCATGTGGATCCTTGTCAAACACACTCAAAGCAGCATTATTCGTAAAATACAATCCACGTGTCTACTAACCAACAAACAGATGAACAAAATGTGGCACTTCCATGCAATTGGAAATTTTGGAAATCAAAAGGAATGCAATTCTAATGCGTGGTTCACTGGAAAGCATTAAGCTAAGTGAAAGAAGCCGGCTACAAATGACCACATTCCATGTGACTTGATTGATATTAAATGTCCAGAACAAAAGAAAATATGTCCAGAACAGGAAAATGTGTAGAGCCAGAAAGTGGGTTAGTGAATAATTAGGGATGCAGCACAGGTGGGGGTGTGAGGTCAGACTGCTGGGGGTGGGAGGTTTCCTGCAGGTGCAATGGAACTATTCTAACATCAGACGGCAGTGATGGCTGGCAATTCTGTAAGTCATCTAAACACAATGTAACACCTTTATGTGGCTGAATTGTATATGCGAGTTACATCTTAATAAAGCTCTCAAAGATGGGATAGTCATAGTCCTTTCCTAATTTCCCTTCCCCTTATCTTTTCTCCCTTAAATCTCTCTGCACCCTAATGCCAACGTGATTTTGTAAAAATGCCCCAGGAGACACTCTAATGCAATCTCTGAGATGGATTCAACACCAAAACCAAACTCCCCGCCATTGCCATTCAAGGCCCTTCTTCCTCTGAGGCGCCCAGGCTGACCCAAGCCTCTGCACCCACTGCCTTCTCTCTCTCTCTCTCTCTGCTTCTCCTCTCTGTCTGTGTAACTCTGACTTTTAAATAAATAATCTTTTTTTTTTTAAAAAAAAAAAAGCCTCAGCAGTTGAATACAGCTGTTTTAGTGTCATAGGGCCAGCCATTCATTGTTCTTCTTCCCCACTATTGTTACATGCTGCTTTTTCTTTTCTTTTTTTTTAAAGATTTATTTATTTATTCCAGAGAAAGTTACAGAGAGAGGGAGAGACAGAGAGAGGTCTTCCATTCATAAGTTCACTCCCCAGATGGCCACGATGGCCAGAGCTGGGCCGATCCAAAGCCAGGAACCAGGAGCTTCTTCCAGGTCTCCCACGCGCGTGCAGGGGCCCAAGCACTTGGGCCATCTTCTACTGCTTTCCCAGGCTACAAGCAGAGAACTGGATCAGAAGAGGAGCAGCTGAGACACGAACCATTGCCCATATGGGATGTCAGTGCCACAGATGGAGGCTTAACCTACTATGCCATAACACCATCCCAGTTTTTCTTTTTTAAAAAGGATCTATGTATTTAGTTGAAAGAGAGAGGGAGAGAGAGAGGGAGAGACAAAGAAAGAGAAACTTCCACCTACAAGTTCATTCTTCTAATGGCTGCAACAGCCAGGGCTGGGCTAGGCTGAAGCCAGGAGCCTGGAATTGTTATCTGGGTCTCCGACATGGGTGGCTGGAGACTAACATTTAAGGCATCTTCCCCTCCCTTTCCAAGCACATTAGCAGACAGCTGAATTGGAAGCAGAGCAGCCAGGACTCAAACTGGCATTCTGATGCGGGTTGCTGGCATTGCAAATGGCAGCTTAAGCCTATCATCACAACTTGTTTGTTTTTCTAAGCACATTATAGAATTAAATTTTCTAGTTAAAAAGGTTTTTTTTTTTTTTAATAATTTGGAGGGGCCAGCATTCTGGCACAGTGGGTTAAACTGCAGCCTGGATACCAGCATCCCATACAAGCTGTGGTTCACATCCTGGCTGCTCCCCTTCCAATCCAGCTCCCTACTAGTATGCCTGGGAAAGAAGCTGAAGATGGCCCAAGTGCTTTGGGCTCCTGCACTCATGTGGGAGATCCAGAGGAAGCTGCCTGACTCCTGGCTTCGGCCTGGCCCAGCCCTGGCCATTGCGGCCATATGGGGAGTGAAACAGCAGATGAAAGATATTCACTCGCTCTCGCTCTCGCTCTCACTCTATATGATTCTGACTTTCAACTATATAAATAAATCTTTTAAAAAAAGGTATGAGTTCATGGGGTGGGTGTTTGGCTAGCACATAAGCTGGCATTTGGGATGCCCACATTCTACAACCCACACCTTTATGGGTGATAAGGAGCAGAACAGAAATCCCAATTCCTCCCTGAGTTGGGCACTTTCTTCCTGCCTAAGAAGAGGAAGTCCCAAATGACTATAGTCTCATTTTCAATGTGAACTGGGCATAAGCCTATTCCACCCCTCAGGAATGGTATGAAAATGATTAGTCTGGAAATGGTCCTGAAGGGAAGGGGGGAATCCCCCCAGAATTAACAATTACCAGCTGGCGTTCACCACGCTGGCAACCCTAACTCATACCACATGGATGTCTTGAAAATCCTCCAGACCAGAATTCTGTTAAAGTGGTTCCAGGCTGGTTGTGTCCCAACTATCTGGCAGAAGCAAATCTAAATTTTTTCTGGGAGAGCCTGATTTCACATAGGTCACAACACTTCCCACAGACAAAGTGACAGGACATAGGAACTCTTAGAGAAGAAAGTAAAACAAAAATGAAACCCATGTTGAAACAGGATGCCATAAGCTTGAACCACAAAGAGTTAGACACACCAGAATCAGCCCTGCAATATTTTACATTGCAGAGTGAGCAGGCACAGAATGCAAAATAGATATAGTTGATATTATTTCATCAACAGGCCTGATAAAGGACCCAGAAGTGAAAAAAATAATAAAATTAGTATGAAGAAGTAAAGAAGTTGAACAGAATATTAGACAGCACTGAAGAGAGACTAAGACAATCGGAGTATAGATCTGAAACAATGCCTACATGGCAACACAGCGAGATGTAAAATACAAAACAGAGGAAACATAAAAGACAAAATGGCAAAGCCTAATACCCTCCAGAGCTCCAGAAAGGGGGACTTGAAGCAATGAGGAGGAGACATGCTTCACGTGAGGTCTAAGGATAGCACAGGCCCAAAGAAAGAAATCAATGCACAAATTCATCCAACCCAATACAAACTCCAAATCAGGCAAACGAAAAGAAAGACATCCCCAGCCAGTTCCTAATGAAATAGCCAAACACCAAAACATACACGAGGAGTGTTCAAAGAGTTCACCGAAAATGCATGGTACGAAAAACTGCATGGGTTTTAAAAACTTTTGCATCAAAACAAATTCACTATCCATTCCGTTTTCTCACAAGCTTTTTGAAGCACCCTCATTGACACTCACAAAAATATTCAGAGAGCAATGACAGAGCAGCTTCCAACTGGGAATAATTAAACTTACAGCTCGTGACTCAACAGCTATCACAGAAACCAAATAACACTGAAATAATTCATAAGAAGACAAACACGTGTATATGCGTAGTTGAGAACAATAGAGTAAAAATTAAATAGAAGTTATAGTAGATTGGACAAATGTTAGCCAAGATAATGTTGGGAGCACTGACAGACAATGCAGATTAGAACAAGAAGAATTAGTTGAAATGAAACTACCCTGTAATATAAATGCTTCCCTTAACAAAGAAGATAGAACAATCCTAAATTTGTTGCCACTTTGTAATACAGCCTCATAAAACTGACTGAGAGAAATTTCTAGCAGGCACTCTTTAACTGACCCCATAAGCTATTGATAGTTAAGGACACAAAAATGAGCAAGGGTCATGACAGAGTACAATATCTCCTCAAGGAAATACTTAACAAAAATAGTCCTCTACAGCACAAGGCCACCAAACAATTCTCAACAATTTCCAGGAACTGGAATGGCACATACTTCATTTTCTGATGACGATAACACAAGTAATGATCAGTCATTTAGAAAGTTCACTGAAGAGACCAAAGTAGATTCCTGTTGCCAGAGGTTACGGATGGTGGGATTGGGGGTGGGGTGGGGGGGCTGGCACCAGTACAGAGGGGCAGCAGTAGGGAGATCTGTGCGCTGGTGGTGCACAGGGGTACCTTGGTTGAAGCAGTGGTTACACAAGGGATGACAGAACAGACCCCACACATTGTGGTGATGTCAGATGTGTGGCTTTTGGACCATAATTATGTAGGATGTGACCCTCAAGGGGAGTTGATGAAGGGCACAGGGGAATCTGTGAATCTGTAATCATTTCCAAAGGAACAAGGGGCTTTGGGGAAGATAACCGTAAAATGCTCATATATTTAAAAGTTAAGAAGCAGAGCTCTAAATAACTCTAGGGTCAAAGGAGAAATCACACTGCAGGTTCAGAGCATTTAGAACCGAAGGAGAATGAAAAGCTGTATATCAAATCTTGTGGAACATAGCTCATGATAAGGCCATGCTTAGAGGAAAAGGTGTAGTCTTTAATGCTTGTATTTAAACAGAAAAAATGCAAAAACAGTGATCAAAGAAAGTAGAATCAAGAAAATAAGAAGAGCAAAATTTGTGAACTAAAATCAAACCTATAAGAGGGATAGTGACAAATTATAAGTTGGAGCAGGGAGCAGATCTTTGACCTAGCAATTAAGGTATTGGTTGGGTTGCCCACATCCAGGATCAGAGTGCCAGAGCTCAAGTTCCAGCTCCTTTCCTGCTTCCAGCTTCCTGCTAACGTGCACCCAGGGAGGCAGCAGGTGTGGCTCAAGTAACTGGGTCCCAGCCACCCACAGGCGAGACCTGGATTGAGTTCCTGTCTCCTGGCTTTGGCCTGGCCTAGCCCCGGCTGTTGCAGGCTTTTGAGGAGTGAACCAGCCGATGAGAGCTCTCCCTGGGTGTCTGCCTCTTTCTCTCTCTGCCTCTCAAATTAAAAAAATAAATAAAAATTCAAGGTTGGGTCTGTGAAAAGGTATTAAAATATTGATTCCACTTCAGCATGATAATTCAAGAAAAGACATCAATAATATGAGGGACAAAAGTGGACCTAATTATAGATGCAGTTAAGATTTAAAAGATGGTCAGAAATTATAAACAAGCTTGGAGAACACATTTGAAAAATAGGATGAAATAAGGAAATTCTGAGAAAAATGAACTTTATCAAAACCAACTCAAGAAAAACTTGGAAACCTTCAAAGGCCTATAAAAATCAAAGGAACTGAGTGGTTTCAGATCTTTCCACATGGAAAATGTGACATGGTTTTTCAGACTGAGTCCTACAAATCATTCAATAAACAATTCCCAACATGGACAGAATGTTCCAGAAAGACCACACCTCACATTGGGTAAGGCTAGAAAATTTAGGCACCTGACAAGTAAAGAAAACCTGGATGCCAATAAAGGAAAGAGCCAAGAAATTCTGATGTCAGCGTGAGGTTAGCACAACCTTGGAACCAGCACAGGAAAGGAAATCCCAGAGCCATCACATTCGTGGGCCTAAACTCATAAATAATACAGGAATCAACTGAAGCCAAGGAACTGAAGAACTGTTTAACATTGGGAAATAGATGAAATAATTTTCTGCTGTAGGCTAAAGAAAAAAAAGTCTTAAAAGATTACATAGTATATGGGGGTACTTCAAAAATTCAAGGAAAAGGAAATTAAAAGATAAATTTATTTTGGTGCAAAACATATTGAAATTAAGACATACTTTCTCAAATTTGCATTTTTCATGAACTTTTCTTTATTATTCAAGAAATGGCAAGGGAGAAAGTATGTGTGCTTCCATCTGCTGATTCACTCCCTGAATGCCCACAGTAGTCAGTACAGGGCCCAAGCTTAAAGTTGGGAGCTTGCAACTCAGTTCAGATCTCTGACTTGGGTGGCAGGAACCCAACTACTTCTGCCTCCCAGGTTCCCCATTAACAAGAAGCTGGAGTCAGGAGCCAGAGCCTGGTGTTGAACCCATGTACTCTGATGAGGGACTTGGACATCCTAGGCTGCATCTTAATCTGGGTTAATCCCCACCCCTGCCACTAGCCTTTTGAAGTGCCTTCATGTGAATTCATTTTCATGCCATTCTGGAACAAACAGAACTATGAAGACAGAGAATAGACCAGTGGTTGCCTGGGCCCAGCTCGGGGTAAGGTGAGATTACCAAGGGACAGTACAGCGAAGCTTTGGGAGGTGATGGGTTTCCTCTGCTCCTGACCGTGGTTCTGATCTCAGGAGCCTACGCATGGGTTAAAACTTGCAGGACCCTACAGCGAGAGAACAGAAAGGATTTATAAAGTGGGATGAGCATAAAAAATACAAGAGGCCTGGAAGAGGTTAAAGAGAAGAAGCAAGGTCATCAGTATTTAGAGATGTCACGATCACACATTGCAGAAAAGAAAACAAAATCTATAGACCAAGTATAGTTTGAATAGAAGTTTTAAATGTGGGACTCGTGCTGAGGTGCAGCGAGTTAAAGCCACGGCTTGCAGTGCCGGTATCCCATAAGGGTGCCAGTTCAAGTCCCAGATGTTCTACTTCTGATCCAGCTCTCTGCCATGGCATGGGAAAGCAGTAGAAGATGGCCCAAGTCCTTGGGCCCCTGCACCCACATGGGAGACCTGGAGGAAGCTCCTGGTTCCTGGCTTCAGATTGACCCAGCTCTGGCCACTGGGACCATTTGGGGAGTGAACCAGTGGATGGAAGACCTCTATCTCTTTACCTTTCTCTGTAACTCTGTTTTCCAAATAAATAAAAATAAATCTTTTCAAAAAAGTTTTAAGTGTGCTGCATATAATACCAATTTCAGAATGAATTACAATTCCACTCTAGTGAGACAGAGTACACATACTTTCCCCTTCTCCTCCCCCCAAACACCATCTCAAAACCCTGGACAGCTCATATGAAACACACACACATGAAGACTTTGGAAGGCATAGAAAAGACAGACCACGTTGGAATATTAGGACCTAAGGAATGACAAGATGGACAGTCCCCTGGGAATGCTTTTTGCCTTTCATATACCAGAAAGGTGGCAGGCAACCTATAGCTTCTGGCAAGTGCACACTAAACAAACCAACAACAAAAGTCTGAGCTCTCTAGCCAGACCGCCATGAAAGGGGCAGGTCAGCCAGATGGAAAACTGGTGGCCGCATCCCAACCCCTTGCTAGCAATGGCTGAGTGGGAAACATAGACCTTTGTGCTTGCCAGGCTGTAACCAGGTGACCCAGCCTTGCTGCGAGGGTGGCGTTGGAGATGGATGTGTAGAGCTCGGGAGCCTGCCATCTATCAGAGACCTCTGCACTGGCAGTGTGGGGGGAGATCATGTGCGGAGGGGCAAGTCAGAGCTCCCTCGGCAGCCAGGAGGATCTGCTATAGGCACAGTGTCAACAGGAGACAGCTAAAACGGGAGACTGAAACAAATAACATGGCACAAAAATGTCCAGCATACAATCAAAAATCACTCAGCCTACCAAAACCCAGAAAGATTTCCAACGCGGTGAATAAGCCCCACCAGATGTCGACACTGAGGCAGCAGGAATACTATCACAGAGTTGAGGGCAATCATCGTGGAGTATTCCAATGAACTATTATTAACATGCTTTTTTTTTATAAAATGAAGAAAAAAATAGAAAATCCCATCAAAGAAACAGAAGATACAAACAACTGAGTGGAAATTGTAAAACTGAAAAATATAATTATCAAAAAAAAAGGAAAAAATCTCAAGGGCTATACACAGAAGACAGGGGAAGAATCAGTAATTAGAAGATGAAACAATGGGGGCCGGCATTGTGGCGTAGCAGAGAAAGCCGCACCTTGCAATGCCGGCATCCCATGTGGGCACTGGCTTGAGGAGGAGGACGAGGAGGAGGAGAAAGAAGAAGAAACTCTAGAATCCTTTGTCTAGCAAAAACATTGTTCTTAAGTAAAGGGTCTTTTCCTTATCCTCTTGAGTTTTCTAAATTATATTTGATGGTTGAAGGAAAAATTGTAACACCGTGATGTGATTCTAAACGTACGGGGTGTAGAGAAAATATGGGAGACAATCATATAAAAAGTAAGGAAGGATTGAAGGTCATTAATGGGAGGTAAATTTCCTGTAGTTCAGTGGAACTGATGACAAGATCATTGCTAGACTGTACGAACTTATGCGCACATAATGTAATGTCCACCCAATAATTTAAAAACTATACAAAGAGATACTCAAAACTAGTGTAAACAAATCAAAATGGAATCCTAAAAAAAATGTTCAGTAGCTCATTGGAATGCAGAAAAAAGAAAACAGAAAGAACAAATAGAAAATATATATAAGATGGCAGATGTAAGTCCTGATGTATTAATAATTATGTCAATTATAAATGGTTTAAATGCATTAATTAAAAGAGATTTCCAGGGCTGGTGCTGTGGCATAGCAGGTAAAGCTGCCAGTTTCAGTGCTGGCATCCCATAAGGGCACCGGTTTGAGTCCTGACTGCTCCACTTCTGATCCAGCTCTCTGGTATGGCCTGGGAAAGCAGTGGAAAATGGCCCAAGAAGACCCGGAGGAAGCTCCTGGCTCCTGGCTTCAGATTGTCACAGCTCCAGCCATGTGGTCATGTGGGGAGTGAACCAGCAGATAGAAGACATCTCTATCTCTCTCTCTTTCTCTGCCTCTCCTTCTCTCTCTGTGTAACTCTAACTTTCAAATAAATACATGTCTTTAAAAAGAGAGAGAGAGATTTCAAGAATAGATTGAATAACATGATCCAACTATATTTTGTCTACAAGAAACTGACTTCAAATGTCATGACATAAGCAGATGATAACAGGATGGAAAGAGGTGCACGTTGGAAATATTCGCTCAAGGGAGCAGGAGTGGCTGTATCAATGGCAGGTAAAGTGGACTTCTGAGCAGGTTATCAAGAAGCAGCACTAAGTGTGCAGCCACCCAACAACAGAGCTGCAAAATATAAGAAGCAGAAACTGACGGAATGAAAAAGAAGAGCAAATAAGTCCACCAGTGCAACTGCACACTTCAAACCCTGTCTCAACAGTTGACAGAACAACTAGACAGGCAGTCAGCAGGGGCGTAGAGGAAGTGAACAACAAGATCCAATCAACATTTACAGAACCAGTAGCAGCGTACATATTCTTGCCAAGTGCCCACAGACCAAATCCTGGACCACAAAACCAACCACAACAAATTTGCAAGAATTGAAATCACTCAGAATGCGTTCCAGCATGATGGAATAAACTAGAAATCAGTAACAGAAATTCTCTAAACACTTGGAAACTAAATAACACTAAAAAAAAAAAAAAAGAAAGAAAGAAAAGAAAAGAAAAAAAAAAAAAAAAAACAGGGGCCAGCATGTGGCATAGCAGGTAAAGCCACCATTGCCTACAGTGCCGGCATTCCATAGGGGTGCTGGTTCGAATCCCGGCTGCTCCACTTCTGATCTAGCTCTCTGCTATGGGTGGGAAAGCAGTAGAAGATGGCCCAGGTCCTCGGGCCCCTGCACCCATGTAGGAGACCTGGAAGAAGCTCCTGGCTCCTGATTTTGGACTGGTTCTGCTCCAGCCCTTGCAGTCATTTGAGGAGTGAAGCAGTGGATGGAAGACCTCTCTCTGTCTCTCCCTCTCTCTGTCTGTAACTCTACCTCTCAAATAAATCAATAATCTAAAAAATTTTAAATTAAAAAAAAAACAACTAGTGTTATCCACCCTTTAACAGGATGAAGAAAAAGATTGCATGATTGTATCTAAAAATGCGGAAAACACTTGATAAAACTAAATCCCTATGATTAAAGTTGTGATTAAATCATGGTTAAATTCATGATTAAAAACTCAGTCCACAGCTGGCGCCGCTGCTCAATAGGCTAATCCTCCGCCTTGCGCTGCTGGCACACCGGGTTCTAGTCCCGGTCGGGGCGCCGAGCTCTCTGCTATGGCCCGGGAAGGCAGTGGAGGATGGCCCAAGTGCTTGGGCCCTGCACCTGCATGGGAGACCAGGAGAAGCACCTGGCTCTGGGCTTTGGATCAGCATGGTGCGCCGGCTGCAGCGGCCATTGGAGGTAAAGGAAGACTTTTCTCTCTGTCTCTCTCTCTCTCTCTCTCTCACTGTCCACTCTGCCTGTCAAAAAAAAATTTTTTTAAATAAAAATAATTAAGGCCGGCGCCGTGGCTTAACAGGCTTATCCTCCACCTTGCGGCGCCAGCACACCGGGTTCTAGTCCCAGTTGGGGCACCGGATTCTATCCCGGTTGCCCCTCTTCCAGTCCAGCTCTCTGCTATGGCCCGGGAAGGCAGTGGAGGATGGCCCAAGTGCTTGGGCCCTGCACCCGCTTGGGAGACCAGGAGAAGCACCTGGCTCCTGGCTTCGGATCAGCGAGATGCGCCGGCCACGGCGGCCATTGGAGGGTGAACCAACGGCAAAAAGGAAGACCTTTCTCTCTGTCTCTCCTCTCTCTCACTATCCACTCTGCCTGTCAATAAAAAAGAAAAAAATAATAATAATAATTAAAAAAAAAAAACTCAGTCCACTAGGACAAGAGAACAGCCTCAACTCCTAATGGACATCTGCAAAAACAGCAACATAATTAATGACAAAACCTGAAGGCTTTTCCTCTAAGACTGGGAGCATGGCAAGGATGCTCCTACCTCAGCACAGTTACTCAACACAAGCACTGGAAGTTCTACCCACTGCAATAGGGAGATACAAGGCATAGGTGTCAGAATGGAAGAAATTAAACTGTCCTTGTTTATAGATTCTGTGATTGTCTGCATAGAAAGTCCCAGTTCCCAAAACTGATGATATACAGCAATTTGCAGGATACAAAATAAACAATCTTAAATCAGACTGCTATCTACTACCAATGAAAATGTGGACAACCACATAAAATGCATTCCATTTGTAATCGCTCCTACCCCAGAAAAGAGAAATACTTCAGTATAAATCGAACAAAACATGTACAGGACTTGTATGCAGCAAAGCACAAAACACACATGAAGAAAATCAAAGATGATCGAAATAATTGGAGACATGGCTCATTCATAACTTGGAAAACTCGTCACGATAAAAATTCTCCAAAAATGGTGTATATATAGGCTCAGTGCAATTCCTACTAACATTCCAGCAAGACTTTTTGTAGATCTGACAATTGAGAACATTATTTTTACAATTTTTATGGACATAAAAAGAGTTAGAATAGCTAAAAATGAAGAGTCAGTCTACTCAACATGAAGACTTACATAGCTACAGTAATCAATACTGTGTGGTGTTGGAGGAGAGAGATACACACAGAGCAGAGAACACAGACAGAGGTCTCCGTATACATGCCCAGCTGACTCTGACAAAGCTGTAAAACCCATTGAGTGGAGGAAAGATACCCCTTTCAGCAAATGGCCTGCAGTGCTCAGCCATCCACAGGGGGATAAAGAGCAGCTTGGCCCAAGTCTCATTCCTTCCACAAAGATCAACTCAAAATGGACTTCTATGTAAAATATAAAACTGTTAGAAAACGTGGTGGGGGCAGTGGGAGAGACATAGGTGAGGCTATAAAGGGGCAAGGTGAGGGAGCCTGGTGCTGATGGAAATACTGTGTGCCTTGACCACAGCAATGCCAATGACCTACCTGTGAAGTGACTCTGCGGGTTCCCACGACACTACCCGTGGGAGAAACTGGGTTAAGATCACTCCGTACTATTGTCTCACCACTCCATGTGACTCCATAACAACCTCAAAATAAAGTGTCTAATTAAAAAGACTACATAAAAATCACATTCTCCAAGCCAGAAAATAACAATGAGAAAACTGAATTATCGAGAAGATAAAATTTACAATTGCATCAAAACAAAGAACGCCCAGGAACTAACTTGATGGAAAAACTATGTAATTCCTTTCTGAACAAAATTATAAAATGTACTGAAAGACATTAAATAACATCTCTAAATAATGCAGAGATATGCCATGCTTAGGAAAATAGAAGACTTAGATATTAACTGTTTCCCAAATTTACCTGTAAATTTAATGAGTGCCAAGCAGAATTTTAGGTGTTTTGGAGAGTATAAACTCATCCTAAATTTTTGGCAAGAAATAAAGGATCTCCGACAAAGAAACACACCTCAATAAGCACAAAGAGGGAGAAATACACATACAAGAGAACAATACTTATTCTGAAGTACAGCGATTTGGAGACAGGTATTTGGCTTGGCGGTGAGGCCATTGGTTGGGCACCAGCACCCATATTGGAGTACCTGGGTTCTGGTTCCACTCCTCATTCCAGTTTCCTGCTAATATACACTCTGAGGAGGGGGGAAGGTGGTGGCTTAAACAGTTAGGCCCCTGTCACCAAGGAGTCCCCAGATCGTGGTCATTTGAGGGATAAACCAGTAAGTGAGATCAATTTCTCTCTCTTTCTCTCTCGCTCGCTTGCTTGCTGATAAAACACAATATAGAAAATAACAATATAGGAACATGCTGCTATAAGGATTTAGAAGATTGGCCTATGGCATAGAAAAGAATACCTAGAAATAGCCTCATACTCATGAGAGGAAAGTTAATTGTGACAAAACTAACATCATGAATCTATGGAGAAAAGACACTTCAACAGAGGGTACTGGGACAACTGGTCAACCACATGGAAAGAATGTGTAATCCTGTGCTTCACAGGCACCAGCTCTGGGTGGATTGAAAATGTAAATCCAAAGGCAGAAATATAAAATGTTCAGAAGACAACAGAGAAGATGGACACTATAATGGAATATGGTGATTATTCTGGGAAATTTTAAAAAAAGTTTCAAAAAGATGCAAAAGCATAAACTACATGGAAAATTATTTTAAAAATATACATGTGGTTAAAGTTTTTATTCTTTTATTTGAAAGGCAGAAAGACAGATGGAGAGAAATCTTCCAACCACTGTGTTATTCCCCAAATGCCCACAACAGCTAGGTTAGCCCAGGTCAAAGCCAGAAGCCTAGAACTCAATCTCACGTGGGTAGCAGAGACCCAAGTATTTGCACCATTGTCTACTGCCTCCCAGGCATATTAGTAGGGAGCTGAAGCAGAGGCAGAAGAGCTGGGACTCTAACCAGACACTCCAATATGGGTTGTTAGTATCCAACTTAACCACTACACTAGACACTCACCCTGGGATTACTGATAAATTCCACATTAAAATTAAAAATGTTTGCTCATCAATTAAAAGACTCAACTGACAAATGTTGTGAGACGATGGGAACAGGAAAAGACCAGTAACCTAAAAGACAAATAGAAAAAGGTTTGGATGGACATATCACATAGGAGGAAATGTGGAAGTCCCATAAACATTTGGAAACGTGTACCTATTAATCAAGGAAGTGCAAATTACAACTAAAATGAGAAGCAAATCAGTAGCCATCAGCCTGGGAGAAGTTTCAAGCCTGATGATATCAAGGAGATGGGCATGCAGAAGAACCAAGAGCTCACACCTGCTGATGGAGGGTAGCTTGGCACAGCCACTGTGGGAAATGATTTGCTGTTACCCAGTACAAATGAAGCTGTCCACACCCGCTGGCTCCCCAGTTCCACATCTAGATTTCTACCCTACTGAAACGTGCTCAGATGTCCCAGGAGGTATGCACAAGGATGACCATAGCAGGACAGGCTCTTTTTCAAGGTTAAAAACAGGCAAACATCCCAAATGTCTATCAGTAGTATGTAGGCGGGGCCAGTGCTGTAGCGGTTTAAGTCACTGCCTGTGCATCCTCTATGGGTTCTCAGCTGCTCGTCTTCTTATGCAGCTCTCTGTGGCCTGGGAAGGCAGTGGAAGATGGCCCAAGTGTTTGGGCCCCTGCACCTGCATGGGAAACCCGGAGGAAGCTTCTGGCTCCTGGCTTCAGCATGGCCCAGCCCTAGTTGTTGCAGCCACTTGGAAGGTGAACCAGCAGATCTCTCTCTCTCTCTCTCTCTCGCTCGCTCGTTGTATGTCTCTTTTTCTCTCTGTAACTCTGCCTTTCAAATAAATAAAATAAATCTTTAAAAAATGGTATACAAGAGTGAAGAGAATTTACCCCTCTCTCCTGACGGCTAGAGATTTTGAGTCCACTGGAATTAAGTGACAATAGACAGATCAACAGTAGAAGAAGCATGCCCACTTATTGATCTGCATGGAATCAACACAGGAAGGCGAGCACAAAATACCCAAATGAAATGCAGAATCTTATGGACCCTTCTTTATAGGGAAGAAAGAGATGGAAGAAACAGGCAATTTCAGGAAGGTGGCAAATGAGTTGGTGGCAGTGGCAGTGGGGGTGAAATGTGTGGGCCCAAAGAATAGACAGTGAACTGGGCTGTGGGTGTGGTTTTTACTGTCAGTCTCCTCCTCCTCTGTGCTGTGAGTTTAATCTCCCTTGGTCATTAAGATTTGAGTATAAAGATCGAAGGCAATTGTGTTTGTTGGGTCTGGTCTTTGAGTAGAACTTGAAGGACTCTGGTCTTTAAGGAAACATCAGAGAAGAGCCCCATCCAGCACCTCCTGGTCACCAAGTGTCATTCCTTTAAAATAATCAGCACGATAAGGTGTCGTCTTTGGGGATGTCATTTTCCCGAGCCCCAGCACACAGAATGGATTAATACATTGTGTCACATTCACACAATGGAGTACCACAGGGCTGGAGGCAAAAATCAAGACGAGCTACAACAAAATGAGACACCACTGAATGAGGTTCTTGGACGGAACGGTAACTGCTAGAGACAACTGCACTTGTCTCGTCTTCAGAATAACCAGTTCCAGGACAAGATGGCACAGCCTCGTTTTCCTCCTCTCTGCCAAGCCCGACTCAAGATGCTGGAAATCATTCCAGAGACAATAAAAGGTTTCTCGAGCTCAGGAAGCACTGGCTAGGCATCTTAGGATGCGAGGAACAGCACTCTGGCTGGTTCCCTGGGTTTTCCTTCTGTCTGCTCTATGTTCCAGATGTAGGTTGGAGAGGCCTGCAGCCCAGATCTATCACTAGGCAAAGACAAGAATGAACAAACAAGGAACAGGTGCCTGTTCCCTCTGACCTGGCTAAAACACCAGCAAAGGGGGGAAATCCACGCCTAGTGCAGACCCCAGCTGTGCTCCACAGGCCCCCAGGGCATGGTCTGAGACACCTGCCATGGCGACATTCAAGTCCAGGCTAACCCTGTGCCTACTCTATCACCAGGGCTAAGCGCCCTGCCCATCCACTTGCAGGGCAGCAGCAGCAGCTGAGTGCTTCCTCCCCTTGCCCTCTACCTTGTGGCAAAAGAGGCCCTGCAGCTTCCCTCCATCTGTACCCCAAACAGCGAATGTCCACCGAGAGACAGCAGGCAGTCCAGGGAATGTCTGGAGGCATGACCCAGGGATGGAGCAAGCCCTGCAGGAGTACTGGGAATCTGATCAGAGCAAGAGCAAGAGCTCTCCAAGCTAGCATGCCATTGCAACAAAAGCGCACAGGCGTAGAACCACATGCTACACCTAAACAGAGAGGCTGTGTGACAAAACAGACCATCGAAACCAGCTCAGAGCCTCTAACACAAGAATCAAATGTTCAAGATACAGTTGGAAGTCACGTGTAACATCCAACACTGGGATCTCGCGATTCAGCTGGGAAGAGACAATCAGCTGCCGGTCGTCCTGAGAGGAGCCAGATGTTAGGAGGATCTGACACGGCTTTCAAAGCTTCCGTGACCGTTTACAAATTCTCTGGAAGCAAATGAAAAATTACAAGATAGCCACAAAGGAATACAAGTTTTTGAAAAAGAAATGAATGGAGGTTACAAAACTGAATCCCATAAAAGTCAACGCCCAGCTATATTATCATTAAAATCCTAAAAACCAAGAGAGGAAAAAAAATTCTCCAGAACAGCCAGAGAGGATGACGCGTCACCTATAAAGACACGACAGTTCAGATGACAGCAGATTTCACATCTGAGCACGTGGAAGACAGAGGAAGGCGTGGCTCTCATTTCTTTTTTTTTTAAGTTTATTTATTTATTTTGAAAGTCAGAGTTACACAGAGAGAGAAGGTGAGGCAGAGAGAGAGAGAGAGATCCTCCATCTGCTGATTCACTCCCCAGATGGCTGCAATGGCTGGAGCTGGGTCTCCCGCATGGGTGCAGGGGCCCAAGTGCTTAGGCCATCTTCTACTGCTTTCCCAGACCATAGCAGAGAGCTGGATCAGAAGTGGAGCAGCCGGGACTCGAACCAGCGCCCACATGGGATGCCAGCACTGCAAGCAGTGGCTCCACCCGCCACGCTACAGCACAGGCCCCATGGCTCTCATTTCTTTACTGAGATGCCCACCTGGTCTGTCAGGTGTACTCTCTTCATTATTTCTCCTCGTTAAACTGGGCTAGCATACTTAGCATGCAAAAAAAAAAAAAAGGAGAAGAAGAAGAAGAGGGGGGAGGAGAAGGAGAAGGAGGAGAACATCATTTTTCAAGTGCAGGAAAATTAACGTGAACCATCAACCCTGCTGCTGTTGAAACCGTCCTTCAGGAGTGGAAGGAAAGTAAGGTGCTAATGAGTAAAAACTAAGAGAATTTGTTGCCAGCAGACCTGCCCTTAAAGAAAGGCTGAAGGGGAGATAGAACCAAGCTGCCTGGACAGAAGCACCTGCCACTCAGCTCTGCCCCCACGGAAGAACCAGAACAGTGCAGGAGGGGCCCCGTTTCCGGGAGACTGAGCCCTGGAAATAAATCCATTACGAAGGGACAGGAGTGCTATACAGAGTAGAGACTCAGAAAGCCAACAGAGAGAACAAAGCCCAGTGCAGCTCCTAGCCTGGCACCACAGCCTGGGGGATGGAGGGACTGCACATTGCCAGGAAAAGGAAACGGGAAACCACAATGAGCCGGCAGCCTTAACTACGGGAGTCCGCAGTCCTCAGAGGATGGAAGTCCAGGTTGAGAAGGTGATTGGGGTCTGAAAGACTGCCTTGCTCTAATAAAAGGCACCCATGGGCCCCCGCTCCTTCCCCCTCCCCCCTCAGAACCCAAACTGTTGCAGCATAGCTACTGCTATACTCCACTCTTAAGGGATAGTCGGTAAGCCCAGACGTGGCTGGAAGCCCCCAAAAGCGCACCTCCCAGGCCCCATCAGTCATCCTTCAGTAGGTTGCTGTGCACAGGCCAGAGTGACCGCTGACTTGCTGTGTGGCAGCTGGGGAAGTGCCCCTCCACCTGCATGTCTCACAGCTCAGGGTCTTTAGCAGCCAGGGTATAGACCCTGTGGCCACTCTTGCTCATCTGTGGGATCTGTGTCTCGTGGTTCAGGGGCCAAAGCTAACAGTGCGCAAGCCCTGGCATCAGCAGTGCTCACCATGGGACCTAAGAAAGGCCCTATCCATGACCCAGAGCCTCAAGCCCACTTTGTGGAATCCAAACTCAGTACCATCTGAGTCCCACAGCTCCAGGACCATAACTGTTGGTGTCCTCAGCCCTAGCACCTTCCACACTCACCTTGTGGAACCTAGGAACGTCTCTCTGCATCCTGTAGCTCCAAGACCACAACCGTTGGTGGTGCGAGCCCCAGCGTTACCCAGGCTCACTGCTGCCCTGTGCTGCAGCTCTACAACTCCACTGTTGGGGCCACGGTGCCCAGAGTCATCCACACTGGCTCTGTGGGGCCTGGGGAAGACCCTCCCTGTCTGGGTTGAGCAGCTTCGGGCCCATGGCTGCCAGTGCACACTCCCTGGCATAACCAGAGTAAAGCGACCTCTGCCTCCTGCTGCCCTGGGACCAGCACTGCTGGTGGTATAAGCCCCGGAGACACCAGTGCTCACCCTGTGGGGCCTGGGGGGAAGGTCCTGTTGCCATTCTACTACTCCAGGCCCAAGGCTGCCAGGACACAATCCCCGACATAGCCTGTGCTTGTCCTGGGAACTGAGTAAAGTCACAACCACATCCTGCAGCACTGGGACTACAGTTGTTGGTGCTACAATTCCCAGAGACACTCACACTTGTCTCCATGGGGCCAGGGAAAGTCCCCATTCAGGCCCACAGAGCTGCCACTGCACAGTCCCCAGCCTCACCTACACTCACCCCATCAGACCTGGGTGAGGGCTTCCCCAGATCCATCCACTCTGGTGCTGACTGTTGATGCTATGTTCTTCAGTTACCACGCTCACTGCATGGGACCTTTCGTACAGCAAAGCCCTGTATGAGTTCTACTTCTCCAGTGCACGATCCCCAACACAACCTGTGCTCCCCTGATGGGGTCTGAGTACGGTCAGATGCACATTGCCCAGTGCTAGGACTGTGATGGTGCTACAAGCCCCAGCAGCACCCACACCTGCTGATCAGGGTCTCGAAAAGAGCCCGTCTGTATCCCAAAGATCCAGAGCCATGGCTTTCAGTGTCACAAGCCTGAGCATCATCATGCTTGCTTAGGTGGAGCCAGGAGCAGTCCGTTCTGTGTCTTGCAGCACCAGAAACATGCCTGCTGCCATCGTAAGCTCTAGTGTGAATGACGCTTGACTGTTTGGGGCCTGAGGACGCACATCTTTGGAAACCCATGCCCGCGGCAAAGTCACAGCATTACCTGTTGAATTGGTGCAGCCTAGATAATTTCAGCACTCACAGACACTGCTAACATATAGGTTACACTCTGGCCTCACCTGGGACCAAAGTCAAAGCAATTATCCAAATGATACACTGTATTCCATATAAATGAAAAAAATATTTAAAGAAGAAGCAACTATTACATTAGGAGTGTGGATATTGATAACATAAGGACACAAGAAACATGAATCATGACACCACCAAGGGAACACAATAGCTCTCCATAAACTGATCCTGATTTGAAATAAATCTGTGAAATTCCTGCAAAAGTATTCATGATAATGACCCTAAGGACACTCAATGAGATGCAAGAGAATATGTATAGAAAATTCAAGGATTGAGGAAGATAATGCATTATATATAATTTTAAAAATATGTAAATTGGAAAAGAGAATCAACCCAAAATCTTGGAGCTGAAAACTTCAATTAATGAAACAAAAAATACAAGTTAGAGTCTCAATAACAGAATTAATCACCAAGCTCTTGAGGACAAGTCCTTGGAAACAATCCAGTCAGTTAAAACTAAAGAACAAAGAATTGAAAATAATAAAGTCTCTGACACATATTAAACACCATTAAGAGAACAAATATTCAAACTATGGGTATATCCAAAGGAGAAGAGACAGAAAAAGTCATCAAAAATCTATTTGATGAAATAGCAACTGAAAGCTATCAAAATACAAAGATAAATGAGGCAGAAAGAAATAAAGTTATATATAAAACAATAAATAATTACCAAAATAATAACCTTGAATGTAAATGGATTAAATTCCCCAATCAAAGGATATAGAAGTATTAGGGAAAAAATTCCATATAAATGGAATCCAAAGGCCAATAGACGTAACTATAGTCATATAAGATAAAACAGGCTTTAATCAGAAGCTTTAAAACCAAGAAAAATGTTGTATATGGACAAAAGAATCAATTCAGCAGGAAGATACAGCACATGTAAACATGCGTGCACCCAACAGCAGACCTCCCATGTACATAAAGCCAATGCCATTAGATGTAAAGAGAGAGACGAACTCTAACACACAAGAATACTTGGTAGCTTCAACATCCTCACAGTCATAAAGGGACAGATCATCCAGACTAAGTCGACAGACACATCAGAGTTGAACCATACTATAGACCAAGTAGATCTGGCACCTATGTACAGAGTAGTTCATCGAATAGCTACGGGTCACACATTTCTCTCATCAACACATGAAGCATTTTCCAAGATAGGCCATATGCTAGGTCACAAATCCAAGTCTCAATAAAATTTTTAAAAATTGAAAGGCAGAGTGACATAGAAGAAGAGAGAGACAGAGGAAGAGAGGTATCTTGCATCTGTTGGTTCACTCCTCAAATTCCCACATCAACCAGGGCTAGACCAGGCTGCAGCCAGGAGACAGGTGCTCCATCCGGGTCTCCCACTTGGGGGGCAGGAACCCAAGTACTTGGCCCATCATCTGCTGACACCCAGATGCATTAGCAGGGAGCTGAATTGGAAGCAGAGTAGCCAGACTCAAACCAGGCACTTAGAAATGGGACGCAGGTGTGCCAAGCTGTGATTTAATCCACCATGCCACAACACCCACCTCAAGTGTCATTTACATTTTTAACATTTAAGTCAAACATGCCTTTTCAGATGACAATGGAACAAAACTAGAAATCAACAACAAAACTGTGAAAAATTTACAAAACTATGGAAATTGGATAGCATGCTCCTGAGTGACTAATGGATCATTTAAGAAATTAAAAAGGAAATAAAATTATTTCTTTAAACAAATTAGTGGAACACAACATATCAAAATATGTAGGATACAACAAAAACAGTATTTAAAAGGAAGTTTATAGCAATAAATGCTTATATCAAAAATTTCAAATAAACAATCTAATGATACATCCAGAGGTCCTAGAAAAACAAGAGCAAACTAAAAACTCAGAATTAGTAGGAAACAAGAAATAATAAAGATCAGAGTAGAAATAAGCAAAATCAAAACTAAAATAAGATCAGTGAGGTGAAAAGCTAGCTTTTTAGAAAAAAATAGACAAACTTTCAGCCAGACTAACAAAAAATAGAAGATAAAAAACCTCAAATAAATAAAATTAGAGCTGAAAAAGGAGACATTATGATTCAAACCGCAGAAATACAAAGGATCATAAGAAGCAACTACGAACAACTAGGTGCTAACAAATTAGAAAACCTGAAGAAATAAATTCCCAGACACGTACAACTTGCCAAGATTGAATCAAGAAGATACAGAAAATCTATACAGATCAATAACAAGTAACAAGACTGAAGCAGGAATTAAAAGTCTTGCATTATAGAAAAGTCTACGACCTGGTGGCTTTACAGCTGGCTTCCATAAAACATTTAAAGAAGAATTCATTTTAGTCCTTCTCAAACTTTTCAAAAATTTTCTTTTTTTTTTTTTTTTTTTTACAGGCAGAGTGGACAGTGAGAGAGAGAGACAGAGAGACAGAGAGAAAGGTCTTCCTTTTCCATTGGTTTGCCCTCCAATGGCCACCACGGCCAGTGCGCTGCGGCCTGCACATCGTGCTGATCCGAAGGCAGGAGCCAGGTGCTTCTCCTGGTCTCCCATGGGGTGCAGGGCCCAAGCACTTGGGCCATCCTCCACTGTACTCCCGGGCCACAGCAGAGAGCTGGCCTGGAAGAGGGGCAACCGGGACAGAATCCGGCGCCCCGACCGGGACTAGAACCCGGTGTGCCGGCGCCACTAGGCGGAGGATTAGCCTATTGAGCCACAGCGCTGGCAAAAATTTTCAAAATGATAGAATTCTATCAAACTCTTTTTATGAGGTAAACATTACTTTGTTACAAAACCAAACAAAGATACAACAAAAAGAAAACTATAGATTGATATCCTTGATGAAAACAGACAGAAATTCTCAATAAGGTCTATCTAATAGCACACCAAAAAGATCATACGCCATGAACAAGGGCATTTATGTTAGGGATGCAAGGATGGTTCAACAGTCACAGAAATCACATCAATAGAATAGAGAACATGAATGGAGAATAGAATGGGGAACATGAACGGAGATAGAAGCCATCTTGAGCATCTCGGTAAATGCAGAAACAGAATTTGATAAGATTCCACATTCTTCATGATAAAAAGCCTCAACAAGTTAAGTATAGGATAACCACATCAAAAATAACAAAGCTACGTGTGAAAAAGCCCAGCCAATGTCACACTGAAAGGGAGAAAAATGGAAAATGCTTCCCCTAAGATCTGGAACAAGACAAGGATGTGAACTCTCAATGTAGTATTGAAAGTCCTAGCAAGAGTAATTAAAGAAGATAAATCAATAATGGGCATCCAAATTAGAAATGAGAAAGTCCAAACATCCATGTTTGCAGACAATATAACTCTAAATATGCAAAAACCCAAAATGCTCCACTGAAAAGCTGTTGGAATTGATAATTCAGTAAAGTTTCAGGATACAAAATCAATGCACACAAACCAGCAACACTTCTTATAACAAACTTGCTGAAAGAGAAACTGAGAAAGCAATCCCATTCCTAGTGGCTACAAAAAATTTAAATGCTTAAGAATAAATTCAACCAAAGAAATGAAATGGCTCTACAATGAAAATTATAAGACACTTATGATGGGAATCATAGAGAATGCACACAAAAATGGCAAAATATTACATCTCATGGATTGGAAGAATTAATATCATTAAAGTATCTATGCTAGTCAAAATCAATTATGATTGCATTCATTTCCCCTCAAAATACCAGTGACATTCTTAACATAAATAGAAAAAAAAAAAGCCTAAAATTCAATGAAACTAAAAAATCCAGAATAGCCAAAGCAATCATGAGCAAAAAAATAAATAAATGAATAAAGCTAGAAGCATCATAATATCTGACTTCAAAGCATAGTACAAAAAGATAGTAATTAAAACAGCATGATCTGGCCAGCGCCACAGTTCACTGGGGTCTAGTCCTGGTTGGGGTGCCGGATTCTGTCCCGGTTGCTCCTCTTCCAGTCCAGCTCTCTGCTGTGGCCTGGGAAGACAGTGCTTGGTCCCTGCTCCTGCATGGGAGACCAGGAGGAAGCACCTGGCTCCTGGCTTCGGATCAGCGCAGCGCTGGCCGTGGCAGCCATTTGGGGAGTGAACCAACAGGAGGAAGACCTTTCTCTCTGTCTCTCTCTCTCTCTCTCTCACTGTCTAACTCTGCCTGTCCAAAAAAAAAAAAAAAAAGTATGATCCTGGCATAAAAACTGACACATTTATCAATAGAACACAATAGAAAAGTCCAGAAATTAATCCCCATATGGACAGCCAACTGACATTTATTTATTTATTTATTATCTATCTATCTATCTATCTATTTATTTGAAGGACAGAGCAAGAGAGACAGATAGAAAGACATATGTACAAACAGAGTTCTTATCCACTGGTTCACTCCTCCAGTGCCCCCAATGACTGGGTCTGGTCAAGGCCAAAGCCAGAAACCAGGAGCCCAGTCTAGATCTCCCATGTGGGTGACAGGGACCCAACTACTTAGCTATGACCTGCTGCCTCCTGGGCTTACATTTGCAGGGAGCTGGAATGCGAAGTGGCAGATGGAATCTAGCACTCCCAAATGGGATGTGGGTAGCATTTTAACCACTGCGCAAAACCCCTGCCTTAGCGTGTATTTTAACTCCATGAATTTCATGATGTAGCCTCACATATTGTGATTTATTTAAATCAGTCTCATGTGGATTGATATCCAGGTTATTTGATTTTTCAGCATCAGTTTGATGCATACTCTATAGATTTGTACTTACATAGCTATTCTTTTAAAAATTACTATGAATAGGGTCGGTGATAAAAAAAAAAAAAAAAAGGACATGCACGTTTGCCATTTTGGCATCTCTTGACCAAGGCTTGTGGGAGTTTGTTTCAACAACGATGAGAGGGCCATGAGCTGGAGGATTGCACTCTCTCAAGCATGTCCCAGCCAGCATTTTCATCACCAGCCCAAACACCCACCTTCAGCCAACTGATTTTTTGACAAAGATGCCAAGAACATACCTTGGAGAAAGGGCAGTCTCTTCAATAAATGGTGCTGGCCAAATTGGGAGGACAACTCTAGATCCACACCTCTTACCATTTACAGAATCAACTCAACATGGATTTAAGACCTCAATGTAAGATCTGAAACTGAGGTTGCTAAAGGAAAGCTTAGGGAAAACACTTCCAAACATTAATGTAAGCTAAGTCTTTGGGGGGGAATAAGATCCCCAAAGCACAGGCAACAAAACATAACTAGATAAAAGGAATTATGTTAAACTAAGAAACATTTGCATAGCAAAGGAGACAATCAACAGAGTGAAGAGACAGCAGATAGAATGGGAGAAAATATTTGCAAGCTACTCCTCTGATAAATTATTAATATACAGAATATATAAGGGGAAAAAAGCCTCAACAACAAAATCCCATCAATCCAGTTAAGAAATGGGCAAAATATCTGATCTGAACAGACATTTCTCAAAAGCAGAAACACACGTAGCCAACAAGTACATGGAAAAATGCTCAATATCACTATCCATTGGAGAAACACAATGAGATACCACCCCACCCCTGTTAGGATGGCTATTATCAAAGACACTGAAAAATCAAAAAGTAACAAATACTGGTGAGGAGCTAGAGAAAGGGGAACCCCTAGCACTGCTAGAGGGAATGTAAATTAGTACAGCCACTGTGG
The DNA here is from genome assembly GCF_033115175.1 of Lepus europaeus. Lineage (NCBI taxonomy): Eukaryota > Metazoa > Chordata > Mammalia > Lagomorpha > Leporidae > Lepus > Lepus europaeus. Next base: position 108,467,636 of record NC_084837.1, read on the forward strand.
AAAACACTATGGAGATTCCTAAAAAACACTAGGGATAGAACCAGCCATCCCATTACCAGGTCTATATCAAAAATGAATGAGATTGGGGCCGACACCGTGGCTCACTTGGTTAATCCTCCACCTGCGGCACTGGCATCCCATATGGGTGCCAGGTTCTAGTCCCGGTTGCTCCTCTTCCAGTCCAGCTCTCTGCTGTGGCCCAGGAGGGCAGTGGAGGATGGCCCAAGTGCTTGGGCCCCTGAACCCACATGGGAGACCCAGAAGAAGCACCTGGCTCCTGGCTTTGGATCAGCACAGCACCTGCTGTGGCAGCCATTTGAGGAGTGAACCAACAGAAAGACCTATCTCTTCATTCTCTCACTGTCTGTAACTCTACCTGTCAAATAAATAAATAAATGAGATCATTACATCAAAGAGACACCTGCACCCCCCACGTTTAGACTGCAGCACTGTTCACAGTAACCAAGATATGGAGTTCGCCGAAGTGTCTATCATCAGATACATGGATAAAGACCATGTGTCATGAGGGCCAGCGCTGTGGTGTAGCAGGTAAAGCTACTGCCTGCAGTGCCGGCAACCCATATGGGTCCCAGTACAAGTCTCAGCAGCTCCACTTCCGATCCAGCTCTCTTCTATGGCCTGGGAAAGCAGTGGAAGATGGCCCAAGTGCTTGGGCCCCTGCACCTGCATGGGAGACCCGGAAGAAGCTCCCAGCTCCTGGCTTTGGATTGGCGCAGCTCCGCCCATTGCAGCCGACTGGAGAGTGAACCAGCGGATGGAAGATCTCTCTCTCTCTCTGCCTTGCCTTCTCTCTCTGTGTAACTCTGACTTTCAAATAAATAAATCTTAAAAAACAAAAAGACAGTGTGTTATGCATACACAATGGAATATCATTCAGCCCTTAAAACGTTGTGAACTCCTGTTCTTTGCGGGATAGAACTGGAGGAAATTATGTTAAGTGAAATCATCCAGACACAGGAAGTTCTCCCTTATCTATGGAAGCCAAAAAAAAGTCCACGTGAACACAGAATAGCACTGACTAGAGGCTGGCAGGGGTGCGTGGGCGGGAGATGGGGGCGGCTGGATAATGGGTAGCACCACCACAGACAGCGGAATGGCAGGGCTCGTCCTCCTGCGTGACATAACCCAGGGCATGACCGCAGCTCACCAGAACTTATTACTCATTTTCTGAGGAACTAGGAGAGAAGATGCCAAGACTTTGATCACACAGTGACGACAGAGAGAGGGCAATGTGAATGACCCTGATTCATCAGGACAATGTCACGCTCTGCTCTGCACCTAAGTACAATTATTGTTCATACAATTTTTTTAATGTTTTCAAAACATTTGAAAATCTTAAAGACTGCCTCAAGAAAGTTCTCCAAATAAAAAGAAAATTATAAAATAGCAGGAATTTTCAGAAGGAAAGAACAGCAGAATAGGTTGCCCTAGATACCCACAGAGTGGATCACCCTTCCCCTTCCATGTTCCTTCAATTTTGTTTTCTTTACAGGCAGAGTGGACAGTGAGAGAGAGAGAGACAGAGAAAAAGGTCTTCCTTTTACTGTTGGTTCACCCTCCAGTGGCTGCTGTGGCCGGCGCACCACGCTGATCTGAAGCCAGGAGCCAGGTGCTTCTCCTGGTCTCCCATGGGGTGCAGGGCCCAAGCACTTGGGCCATCCTCCACTGCACTGCCGGGCCACAGCAGAGAGCTGGCCTGGAAGAGGAGCGACCGGGACAGAATCCGGTGCCCCGACCGGGACTAGAACCTGGTGTGCCGGTGCCACAAGGTGGAGGATTAACCTATTGAGCTGCGGCGCCAGCCTCAATTTTGTTTTAAAATTGTAGTAAAAGCTACAACATCACCTGAAGGGGTGTTGAATGGAGTCAGAGAAAATACTCAAGACAGTGATATTGAAGACATGAGGAGGGTAGACGGGGCTAAACCTAAGTTTTCTATGCTTCATTCAAAGTAGTAAAATGTTAGTACCAAGGAGACTGAGTAATAAGTTGTGTGTGTGTGTGTGCATGTGTGGTAATACATACAACATACAACAACCACTATGAAGATTATAGAAAGTTATAGACTCAAAAGCATTATAGGGGTTGGCATTGTGGCATAGCGAGTTAAGCCACTGCCTGCAACACCAGCATCCCATATGGGCACCGGTTTATGTCCCAGCTACTCCACTTCCAATCCAGCTCCCAGTTAATGGCTGGGAAAAGCAAGGGAGGATGGCCCAGGTCCTTGGCCCCTGCACCCACATGGGAGACATGGATGATACTCCTGGCTCCTGGTTTTGGCCTGGCCCAGCTTTGGCTTCCGTGGCCATTTGGAAAATGAACCAGCAGATGGAAGACCTCACTCTCTGTCTCTTCCTCTTTCTCTGTGACTCTGCCTTTCAAATAGATACACTTTAAAAAAAAAAAAAAAGCCTTGTAAATACATCAAAGTAGAATTCTAAAAAAATGTTCAAGTAATGCAAGGACAGCAAGAGAAAAGAAGAGAAGAGCCATCAACAGAGGGAACAAATAGAAAACAAATAAGAAAATGACAAACAGATGTGAAAGCCTAACATTCATCACCTAGAATGCAAATGGTCTAAACACACTAATTAAAATACACAGACCAGCAGAACGGATGAGATTGCCAATGACCCGACTATATGCTTTCTACAGTACTCTCACTGCAAAGATTACATCGGTAGACTGAAAGTCAAAGAATTTTTTTAAAAAGAATTATGCAAATATAATTCAGAAGTAAATGGAATTAAATTATACATCCTTGAGGCACGCAAACAGCTGTGGTAAACTACAAACAGAAGCCGAGGATGATACAAAGGATATACTCAAGAATATCTCAACCATATACTATTTCTTTCAAAGTTACCCTAAGTGGTACATTTATTTCCCAATATGAGTTTTACAGTGGCCTACGTATAGGACGATGGGACAAAACAAGTTAAGAATAGCAGTTGCCTCTGAGAGGGACAGACATGAGATGGGATCAGGAAGAGATACAGGACCTCGAAGCCAGCAGCAGGGTCTACTTGATGAATGAAATGCGGGTGTCTGGGGCATTTCTGTTTTTTGGCATGCATGCATTTTATAAATTTATTATTTAAAGATTTATTTACTTGAAAGGCATAGAAACAGAGAGAGGCTGAGAGTGACAAGTGACACACACACACACACAGCTCTGGGGCCTGCACCACACACACACACACAATTTTCCACGTCCACTGGCTGGTTCACTCCCCAAATGGGGACAATGCCCAGGTCTGGACCAGGCTGAAGCCAGGAGCCAGGAACTCCATCCTGGATTCCCACATGGGTGCAGGGACCCAGGCACTTGAGCCATCTCCTGCTGCTTTCCCAATGCATTAGCAGAGAGCTGGGCTGGAAATGGAGCAGCCGGGACTCAAATCAGCACTATGATATGATGTCAGCATTTCAGGTAGCAGCTGAACCACAATGCTGCTTAAGCCACAACGCTGGCCCCTGTACATTTATTCTTATATAATATAATTTTTATTGTTTGTTGTTTCAAGTAGGGGTGGAGGAAACCAGTGGGGATGACCTAGCGGGAGATCAGGAAGGGCTGTCTGGGAGACGTTCTGCTGAAGCCAAGCCTTAGGGGGTTCTGCTGAAGCCAAGCCTTCTGGTTCATGAAGATGAAGGGGAGGAAGATATTCCAGGCCAGGGAGCGGCAGTCAAGGACGTGGAGGTGGTGACCTGTGATTGCATGTTAAGAAACGCTGGAGCTGGACCAGCGCTGTGGCTCAGCGGGTTATAACCTCCAACTGCAGTGCCTGCATCCCATATGGGTGCCGGTTCAAGTCCCAGCTGCTCCACTTCCGATCCAGCTCCCTGCTGGTGCACCTGGGAAAGCAGTGGAAGATGGTCCAACTGCTTGGGCCCCTACACTGGGAGACCCAGACAAAGCTCCTGGCTCCTGGCTTTGGTCTGGCCCAGCCTTGGCTGTTGCAGCCATTTGGGGAGTGAACCAGCAGATGGAAGATCTCCCTCTATTTGACTCTTCTAACTCTGCCTTTCAAATAAAACAAAGAACTCTTTAAAAAAAAAAATAGGATGGTTGAAGCCGGGTGTTAGGTGCAAAGGGAGAGCCTCGTTGACAAAGAGAGCTAAAAAGGTAGAGAGCATCCTAACTCCTCCCAATGCATCCTTCCAGCACACGCCCCTTATGCTAACCAAACGGTGTCCCGCCAGACAGAGCCGGCGGGATTCAAAAGGCCAACTTACAAAACCAGCTTCTAGGAAAATAGTTCCAAATGTCTTCATGTGGAATGCCACAGAAACAGCAGTAGAAACCACGCGAGTCTGGGGACAGTCAGAGAGAGAACACGGATGGTACCTGTGGGCAGCCCCTCCCCACATTCTACACACGGACCACCCATGCCTCCCTCCCGCCCTCCCACGCGATCCTGGGACACAGTCGGCTCCGTGGGAGTCCTGGAGCTCCCAGCCTCGGTCCCAGCGGCTGCTCTTAGCATCCCCAGGCTGCTCCTCTGTGGCAGGAAGAGGCAAGCGGCCAAAGGATTGGGTTTCCCACTCGCCCAGGAGGCCCAGGCCTCAAAGCCACAGGCTGAGCTGCTCACTGGGCTCCAAGTCGACCTTGAGCAGCCTCCCTCCACCCTGCGCGCATGCCAGAGCTGCAGACGGTTGGTCTGACCTCACTGCACCCTGAGTCATGCTCCGGGGGTGGTGACTTTCCCCAACAGGATTTCGAATGTATAAAGAAAAGCAGGATTTTCCACACTATAGAAGACGTTACCAGGTGGACGAACGCATGGTATCGTAACAGTCTTTTGGGAGGGAGACTCTCCCACGGGTCTGTTCTTATCTGCAGCCATCCTTTACCCAGGGTCAGAGCCCAGGGACTCCAAATCCCGGCCAGGGGGAGTGCCCTAAGCAATGTCCAATATAAACTCATGTGTTGGCTCAAAAAAAAAAAAAAAAAAAAAAAGCCACCCAATGCAAATTCAGTAGACTCTCTGTCTTAAGGGTGGACTCACTATACCCATGTATGCAACCATTCTTCCCACAAATATTTATAGAGCTTTTACTGCGTGCCAGTTCCCAGTCTCACTGCCTCCTGTGTCCCACGGTGCCATGAACAAAAGCACCAGCTCCAACTCCACCACGTGTAAACACAGGGCCACAGGTCTATCATTAACTAGAGAGGAACTGAGAAGCGAGGGTGGTGAGAGGCATCGGATTCTATCAGCAGAGTTCATTCCCCCAACCTCATCTCTCCCCTGAGCCTACGCTATCAAGAGCAAATTAGACCACTGGAATTCACGGCTGAGGTGGTGCCGGGGGGCTGCTTGCTAGGGCTTGGGGGTGGCGATTAGAAAATTGCAGGCAGGAGCCTGGTGTTGTGCTGAGTGTTAAGCCACCACTTGTGGTGCTGGCATCTCATACGGGAGCACCGGTTCGAGTCCTGGCTCTTCTGCTTCTGAGCCAGCTCTATGCTAATGCACCTGGGAAGGCAGCGGAAGATGGCCCAAGTGCTCGGGCCCCTGCTACCCATGTGGGAGACCTGGATGGGGTTCTTGGCTTCTGGCGGCAGCCTGGCCCAGATCTAGCAGCCATTCTCTGTTACTCTACCTTTCCAATAAATAAATAAATATTAAAAATAAACAAATAAATAAATAAAATTGCAGGCAGGGTAGGCATTTAGTCCAGCAGTTAAGAGACCCACATCCCATATTTGATTACTTGTGTTCAACTCCTGGGTCTGGAGTTTATTTATTTATTTTAAAGGTAGAGTTACAGACAAAGAGGGAGAGACAGAGAGAGAGAGAGAGAGAGGTCTTCCATCCACTGGTTTACTCTCCAGATGGCTGCAACAGCCAGTACTGTGCCGATCCGAAGCCAGAAGTTTCCCTAAAGTCTCCCACATGGGTGCAGGGGCCCAAGGACTTAGGCCATCTTCCACTGCTTTCCCAGGCCATAGCAGAGAGCTGGATCAGAAGTGGAGCTGCTGGGATTAGAACCGGTGCCCATATGGGATGCTGGCACTGCAGGTGACAGCTTTACCAGCTACACCACAGCACTGGCCCCAATAAGTCCTTAAATTAAAAAAAATTAAAAGCACCTGGGAAAAATCTGAGGACTTGACTGAACTTGGCCATCCCAGATCTGCTGAAGGTGTATTTGTTAAGATAGGAAGGCAGAAGTGAAATGTTTAACTTAGATTTTACCCTGATTTACAACTTCTAAATATTTGGACACTTGGCACGTAGACGTCCTCTGTAGACCTCCCTGCCCAGGTCCTGCCCATGCGAGAGGCACACCTGCTTCAGGCAGAAAGGGATTGCTCTCAGTGATACACACAAATGCAGGAGGGAAGAAGGATGGCCACAGGAGAATGTAAATTAACGTAAATGGATTTTGACTATGTAGGATAATAATAACTGCAGGTCTTGGAGTTTTAAGTATGTGCAGAATTAAAGTGCAGGGCAGTGATACAAAAAATGTGGACAGATGCCATGCACTTGTGCATTCCAAGGGCTTAGCGCTGTCTAAGAATTGGTTTAAGGAGCCATCAACGGAGGAGGTATTTTTCTCTGAAGGGAGGAGAGAACTTCCACTTTGCTTATGGCCCTGTCTAAATACTGCCGGAGTTTGTGAACTCAAAGGCTTCCATAGCCTTGGCAGCTCATGACAAGAGCCTGGGGTGACGTCATAAATAAGAATGTCAATTGTTAAATCAACAACAGTAGTTACTGTGCACTTGCGCCCCTTGTAGGACCTCTGTCCTTAATGAGTTGTACTATGAGAATTAATGGTAAAACTTGTCTCCAAACAGTACTTTATACTTTGTGTGTCTTTTTGGGTGCAAACTATTGAAATCTTTACTTAGTATAGTGTTGGTCTTCTGTATATAAAAATAATTAAAAGTGAACCTTAATGAAGAATGGGATGGGAGAGGGAGTAGGAGGTGGGATGGGAGTGGGGCTGGGAGGGCAGATATGGGGGGAAGAATTGCTATATTCCAAAAGCTATACCTATGAAATTTGTATTTATTAAATGAAGGCTTTCTAAAAAAAGAATTGGTTTAAGGTATTAGTTTCTATGAGACTCATATATTAAGCACAGATGTTGTATATTTTAATGATTAACATAATAATAAGAAATTACAACTAACAAAGAAATGAAAGGGAAAATGAAGTCATAAAATATATTAATAAAAAAGAGGGCAAGAAGAGAGAAGACAGAAGATGACACACTTGGGATAAATAGGATCCAAATACTAAAATAATAGCTATAGATCCAAACACATCTGAAATTACATTACATGTAAACAGTGTCTGCTGGTCTAGGAACCTACAACATAAACTCAAACTATGTAGGAGGAAATACACAAATCCACAACCCTAACAGGGCACGTGAACACAGTTCTCACAGCAGCTGTCAGATGAAATGGATAAAGAAAAAAAAGATCTGGAAAATATGATTATCATACTTAACCTACTAGACAGGTATAGAGCATGGCATTCAGCAACCGCATATGTCTGCATGTGTCCATGTGTGTGTGTTCTCTCTCCACAAATTTCCAGTGATTAAAACCATTCATTCTAGGTGGTTCTCTTCTTTATCTACAAAATAGTTTAGGAACCAATGAGTTGAGAGAGGGAGAGAGAGAAAGGAAGAGAGGGAGAGGAGAGAAGTGCACATACTCACAAATGGATAGGCACACACATACGAGGCACCCTAAGATTAGCAGGTTGCACCAAGAGCGGTACTCTGTGACGTTGTGCTGGAGTTTTGTGAATACTGCTTCGCAGGAAATTGAGAAAGGGTTTCTATCTTTCTATCAAGCTTTATAAATCCATGTAAATCTGAAAATGGCCTCAGTAAAATTTCGCTAAAAATATAAAATTTTTATGAACAAATTTATGCTATTCAATTTAGATGTCCAGAAGAAACAAATTCCCAGAATGAATGAAAAGACATTCTCTCCAAAACTGATACTGGAAGAAATTAAAAATCTGAAAAGTCCTGTGTCTGTTCAATAGTTTCAATGGTCACTGAAGACCTTTCCCGAAAGCAATCTCTGGACCAGATGGCTCATAGGTAAATTCTTCCGACCATTCCTTAATGCACAATATTCGTCAAACTTTTCCAAAGAATGGAAAAGAGAAAATATTTCCTAACTCATTTCAGGAAGTCACAGGACTCATAGTATGAAATCCAGACACGGATATTAAAAGAAGGTAAATTTTAGGCCATCCCCTTCCATAAACACAAACAACAACAACTCTAATGCAACACTAGCACGTCAAGTCCATATTTATGTTAAAAGTGTAATATATCATAATTAAGTTGAATATCATATCATAATTAAGTCGATCTTGAAAGATATGCATTCCAGATACCTAAGATTTTTTTTTAATGTTCAAAAAAGTCAATCAAAGTAATTCACCATATTAACAAGAATAAAGTAGAAAACATCCATATGGTCATTGTATCAAATTCAGAAAAAAATCACTTAATAAAAGTCAACAGCAATTGTGGGGAGGGGGAGGGAATGAAAACTGAGCCAGGTAACAAGCGTGTGGTCCAGTGGTGTGGACACTCTCGTCCCCGAGCACGTAGCCCAACGGTGTGGACACTCTCATCCCCAAGCGTGTGGCCCAGTGGTGTGGACACTCTCGTCCGCAAGCGTGTAGCCCAGTGGTGTGGACACTCTCATCCCCAAGCACGTAGCCCAGTGGTATGGACACTCTCGTCCCCAAGCGTGTAGCCCAGTGGTGTGGACACTCTCATCCCCAAGCGTGTAGCCCAGTGGTGTGGACACTCTCGTCCCCAAGCACGTAGCCCAGTGGTGTGGACACTCTCGTCCCCAAGCACGTAGCCCAGTGGTGTGGACACTCTCGTCCCCAAGCACGTAGCCCAGTGGTGTGGACACTCTCGTCCCGTATCTGAGTACCTGGGTTTGCACTCCAGCTCTGGTCCCGCACTCCAGCTTCCTGCTAACACAGCCCGGGAAGGCAGCAGCGATGGCTCAAGCTGCCGGGTTCCTGGCACCCAGGTGAGGGACCTGCACTGCGTTCTGACTCCCAGCCCCAGCCCAGGTCACTGCGGGCCCTCGGGGAGTGAACTAGCAGGTGAGAAAGCTCTCCCCCTCTCTCTTTTTCTCTCTCTCTCTCGAAAATAATATTCTTGCCAGCTGTAAATCAAAGGAAACTTCCTTAATCCAAGAAAGAATATGCACCAAATGTCCACAGCACACATCAGACTTAATGATTCAGCAGTAATGGGATTTCCCCCTGAGATGGCGAACGAGACGGAGATGCCTGCTCCGACCGCCTCTGTCCCACCTCGTGCGGCAGGCTATCCTGTGAAATCCAGGGTGAAAAACACAAAAACTGGGGCCTCGCCTTGAGAATCTCACAGGGGCCACAGCAGGCAAAGCTGCTGCCTGCTGGCTGCTCCACTTGCGATGCAGCTCCCTGTGGGTGGCCTGGGAAAGCAGCAGAAGATGCCCCCAGTGCTTGGGCCCCTCCCATGTGGGAAACCCGGATGGAGTTCCTTGGCCATTCAGCCATCTGGGGAGTGAAGCAGTACATGGAAGATCACTGTCTGTCTGTCTCTCCCTTCTCTCTCTGTCACTCTTTCAAATAAATAAAATAAATCATATTAAAAAAAAAGAAAAGAAACTGAACAAAGTTACAGTTTGAAGTGGCAATGGACAGGATGAGCTATGCTTACACCTATTCCCTTCTGGGTTTTTTTTTAATGTTTATTTTTACTCATTTAAAAGCCAAAGCAACAGAGAAGGGGGGGAGAGAGAGAGATTGAGAAGAAGAGGAAAGAGAGAGAGAGATCTTTGATTCTCTGGTTTACTCCCCAAAGACCTACAACAGCCAGGGCTGAGCCGGACTGAAGCCAGGAGCCCAGAGCTCCACTCCAGCCAGGTCTCCCACATGGTGGCAAGGCCCCAAGTACTGGAGCCTTCACCGAGGGCCTCTCAAGATGCAGATTAGGGCCGGCGCCTCGGCTCACTAGGCTAATCCTCCACCTGCGGCGCTGGCACCCCGGGGTTCTAGTCCCGGTTGGGGCACTCGATTCTGTCCCGGTTGCTCCTCTTCCAGGCCAGCTCTCTGCTGTGGCCCGGGAAGGCAGTGGAGGATGGCCCAAGTCCTTAGGCCCTGCACCCGCATGGGAGACCAGGAGAAGCACCTGGCTCCTGGTTTTGGATTGGCGCAGCGCACCAGCAGTAGCGGCCATTTGGGGGTGAACCAACGGAAGGAAGACCTTTCTCTCTGTCTCTCTCTCTCACTATCCACTCTGTCTGTCAAAAAAAATAAAAAATTAAAAATAAAAAGATGCAGGTTAGCAGGAAGCTTGGCTGGCAGGGGGGAGTCGGAACTCGAAGCAGGCTCTCTTGTGAGGGAGGCTGGCGTCCCCAGCGGCAGCAGTGTGAGCTCTGTGCCACAGTGCCCACCGCACAAGTCCCCTCCTCTAAATGGCATGCTCCCCGAGGGCACAGAACCAGACGTGTCTCTATCCCCAGAGGATAGTGTAACAGGCGCTGGCCAATACTTGAAGAAACAGAAAGAGCGAGGGGGAGAAGGAGAAGAAATTGGGCAAAGCAGAGAGCTGGGCTGAGCTTGCTCCCTTTGGCCCTCAGTATCCTGCTCAAAGGGCATTTTACAAACGCTCCCTCAGCATGGGCGTCTGGTGCAGGGCTCGGACGCCAGCTGGGATACGCGCAGCCTAGACCGCTGCACCTGGATTCAAGTCCCAGCCTTGTTCCCCGACTCCAGCTTCCTGCCATGCGCATCCTGGGAGGCAGCGGCGATGGGCCCCCGCCACCCACATGGGAGACCAGGACCGAGTTCTGCGCCTCTGGATTCAGCCTGGCACAGCCCTGGCTGTTAAGGTCCTTTGGGGAATGAACCACTGGATAGCAGATCTCTTCTCTCTCTCTTCCAAATAAATAAATGAAAATTTAAAAATAAATTTAAAAAGCCTCCTCCCATTTGTACACAGAGAAGGAGTGTGTGATGTAGCCAGGGAGTCCATGTTTTCCCTCCGTTCAGAGCTCTGGGCCTCTGTCTGTCTTGTCAGTGGAGGAAGCCTGGCTGTGACTTTCTCCTGTAACTCCTCCCCGGCCAGGGCCTTCTGCACAGCACAGATGCAAACCCTTGCTTGGGACTCCGCCCATCCGCGCCCGGCTTGTTGGATGACACCTGCGGGTGGTGCCCTTTGGCACATAACTCACTCCCGGCGTGTGCCAAACACAACCCATCAAATAAGGCTTCAAAAAAAATTAAAAGATCTGGCTGTTTGCTGACTTCCTCTTCTTGACTTTTCATATTAGACATTTCTAGAGGAAAGGCTGAGGTCACAGGGCCTCCATCCAGAGTTTGTGTTGAAATCGGTGTAACCATGGCATTGCTGGAGGCTGAGGAGCCCGTCTGGGCCAACTGAGTCACGCCTGGGCGAGGGCCGCCCTTGGGGGAAGGCAGGGAGGGAGGCAGCCCCGGGGAGGGGACAACAGTGTCCCCGCGGGAGGGATATTTGAGTGGGTGAGTGTCGCTGAGCAGCTTGAATATTGGCACCAGCTGTCACCTTTGACCTTTCTGAGCCTGCCCCTCTGGCTAGACCTGCTCAGAATTCACTAATGGATCTGTGTGTGTGTGTGTGTGTAATTAATCAATTTATTTGAAAGGCAGAGTGGCAGAGAAAGCAGCAGAGACAGAGGGAGGGAGAGAGCTTCCATCTGCTGGTTCTCTCACTCCCCAAATAGCAACAACAGCCAGGAACTTGAACTCTATTCAGGTCTCCCACATGGGTGCAGAGGCCCAAAGATTTAAGGCCATCTTCTGCTGCTTTCCCAGGTACATCAGCAGGGAGCTGGATCGGAAGCGGAACAGCCTGGACTGGAACCAGTGCTTCAATATGGGATCCTGCATCGCAAGCAGCGGCTTAACCCATGGTACTCCAATGCTGGCCTTATGAATCGACCTTGAAAAAACCCCTGTGCTTCTAAAAAAGGAGCCAAAGATCTGGGGCTCAGGGCCGAACACCTTGCCTCTCTTCCGTCCCTGTTCATCCTTGCCTCAAACCCAGCTCACCTGTGACACCACCCCTTCCTCCCCCACGAAACCCTTCCCAACCCTCCAGCCCCTGGTCACGCCCCAGTGCCCTTTCCTACCTCCCACTAAGGCCTGAACTCCTGGACTTCTCTCCTGGACGGAATATCCTGCTTTCCCTGGTCAGCCTCCTCCAGGACGCCCCTCCCCAAACCAAGTTGGCCCCGCCCTGCCTTGATGCACCTGTGCACTCCCTGGCGCATCTGCACCCGTGCTCCGACCGCCTCTGAAATCCCAATGACCTGGTTTCTTCCGGTCTCCCTCGCGAGCCTCTGAGCCTCGTTAAAGCTAACAGCTCCACTTCTTGTTTTATTAATCTACCTTCTTACTGAATTTTTGCTTAGCATGAAATACTCGTGCCTAGGTATGGGGCCCAGGACGCTAAGTCCACACAGGTGTTCAGCTTATGCTCATCAAACCAGGCCGATGGGGCACCTCCATCTCCTGGGTGTGTCTAAGCCTCCAAAGCCATGACTCTTAGAAACACTGAGAGCAGTTCATAAAATGCTATTGGTCCTGTTAATGCCATCGTCACTCAGAATCAGTGTCCTTGTACTAGAATAGGAAGCTAATGATATTTATTGAGCACTTACTGTATGCGCTGTACTGCTGCAAGTGGATTTTTCCGTGTAAATGCTTAAAACTAAACCTTCATCCAACCCCTAGGGACTGAAGGGCATCAGTAACATTTCTCCATGTAACAGGGAAGAAATGGAGGCATCCAGAGGCAAAGGGAATGGTCCCCAAGGCCACACAGAAGTCTGAGGTCCACCCCGGGCAGTCAGACTGAGCCCCCCAACCCCCATGCCTGGGGCCACATGGTCCCCAGAGATAACGCTGCTGCTGTGACCACAGCCCTCCTGGGAATGGTGGGAAGGGGACCAATGACAAAAAGCGCTTTGTAAATGGACCAAAATGTATGTGTGGGTCACAAAGAGACATAAAAAAGGAGGACTTTGTCCTTGGCCTCACCATGTGCCCTCACCTACCCACTGCCCTCTGGCCTCCTGCAGGGACCCGGCTTCTCCTGCGGCTGCAGGGACCCGAGTTGCACACCCGCTCACGTGTGCCGTGGCGAGCACGCGTCTCTGCTTGTGCAGAATGCCTCCAGTGGGAGTTCTCGCCCACCCACCCCCGCCGAGGAAAAGCCTGGGTCTTTCAGGAAACAGCCCGCATTTCCCATCTTTGCCTGGTCACTTGTCCCAGTCCCTGCTAGGTCCCATGTTCGGATACTGGCACCTCTTTCCTTCCGGGGTACTCAGGACACAACTTCCTTCCATTGGCAAGTCCTGTTGGCGTTGCCCAGAAAATAAGCCCCCACCCTGATGGTTCTCGGGGCGTCCAACACCTCCCCCTAGCCCGGGCCCCAGCTTTGTCCTTGCTGACCTGAAGCTATGCCACAGCCCCGCGACAGCTTCCTGGTGTGCCCCAATCTCGGCTTAGCTGCCCTAGTGCCCCTCTAAGCAGTAAATCCGATCCTCCTCTCCCCCCTCTGCTCCCCAGCCTTCCTAAAATAAAACTCCAAGTCCTTGCCCCAGCTCCTGGCTGCAGCCATGGCTCTGTCTCCTGCCCCTCCCCCTCCCCTTTTTCCATGCATGCTCTCTCCTCCATGCTCCTCTCACACTGTTCCCTTCCTGCCTTTGCACATGCTGTTCCCTCTGCTGCGACGCCCTTCCCACTGTGGGCACCACGGCTCACTCCTCTGCTTCATGAAGGCTGTTGCTCAGATGATGCATTTTGGAGGCGTCTCCGTACCGACCTGTGTGACCGCATCGCTCTCTCTCTCTCTCTCCCCTTATCCTGCTTGCGACTTCTTCAGAAGCCTCGCTATGTAACATCCTTCCGTGTGTAGCCGGTATCTGTGTCCCCAAACCAGAATAAAAGCTGTGTGAGGGCAGCAGCCCAGGCCGCTTTGCCCCCTCCCTGCAGCAGCACCTGGCCCAGGTAGGTGGTCAGAAAGCAATTGAGTGGTTAAAACAAAGCTTGGGGCCAGGGCCGGGGCCTTGGCTCACTTGGTTAATCCTCCCCTTGCGGTGCCGGCATCCCATATGGGTGCTGGTTCTAGTCCCGGTTGCTCCTCTTCCTGTCCAGCTCTCTGCTGTGGCCTGGGAAGGCAGTGGAGGATGGCCCAAGTGCTTGGGCCACTGCACCCGCATGGGAGACCAGGAGAAGCACCTGGCTCCTGGCTTCGGATTGGCGTAGTGCCGGCTGTAGCGGCCATTTGGGGGCTGAACCAACAGAAGGAAGACTTTTCTCTGTCTCTCTCTCTCACTGTCTATGACTCTACCTGTCAAATTAAAAAAAAAAAAAAAAACAAAAAAAAACAATCTTGGTCCATTGCAGGCATCTGCCGGGGTCGGGATCGTGGAGTGACTGCTGAGTTTTAATGGCTGAGCTCAACCCTGGCTAACTTCAGGGTGTACTTGACAAACCCAACTGTGTACAAGGCTGTACATTTCCACAGCGTCCATGGCAGCCTGGGAGCCTGGCCAGCCTCCCCCAGACCCACCGGGTTGGCTGTGATCACGTGAGCTCAGCACTGGCCAGTAGGGGGCCACATCGTGGGTGGGGGAGCAGCTGGGGCATCAGGAGTCGTCTGGAGGCCACTGGGGCTGTCCCCGTTGGCACATGGAGTTCCGCTCGGGGTTCTTATATAGGGTTAGGTAGTGTTTTTCCTGCTGAAGATGTACAAAGATGCTGGAGATGTTCCGAAGGCACTGGAACTCCTCAGCCACGTGGGCCATCACCGAGCAAGCAGCACTGACCCCAAGCTCCAGGCCATGGGGACCCTGGAGAAATCCCTGGGGACCCTGGAGAAATCCCTTTTTTTTCTAGAAGGCACCGAGGCAGAGTGCTTGCTGGGAGGGTCATTTGAGGGTCAGACCCTTAGGTCAGCCTGCGTCTCCTAGCTCCCTACCATTTCCATCTCACCACAACAATAAAAGCGCTTGAAATAGGGCCTAACCGAAAGGAAGCCTTGCAGATCCCAGCAGTTCCCCCTGTACGACTTCCGGCTTGCGTTGCTAACCTCAGCACCCACGCCCACGTTGAAACTGGCAGAGGGGAAACCGGCTATGGTCACGGTCAGCACTCAGTAGTGAGCTCGCTCATCCTGTGCTTCCCACCCGTCTTGTCCTGAGACCGCCTCCCCTACAAGGGCCCTGAACACCCATTTCTTTCTTCTTTTCTTTTTAAAAAAGACTTATTTGTTTACTTTGAAAGTCAGAGAGAGAGAGAGAGAGAGAGAGAGAGATTTCCATCTGATGGTTTACTCCCCAGATGGCTGCAATGCCCTGCACTGGGCCAGACTGAAGTCAGGAGCCTGGAGCTTCATCTGGGTCTCCCATGTGGGTAGCAGGGCCCCAAACACCTGGGCTGTCTTCTGCTTATTTTTCCCATGCGTGTTAGCTTGGAGTTGCATCATAAGTGGAGCAGCCGGGACACATGTGAGATGCTGGTGTTGCAGGTGGCGGCTCTACCCGCTGCACCACAATGCCTGTCCCTGGTACGATATTGCCCATGGTGTACCCACGGTCGCCTATCACAAGATGAGAACGTCTCAATGTACTGGCTTTTACACCTGACACTTTCTATCAGGGATCTAGGCTCAGTGTTCCTTTGATACTGCATCACCCTGAGTCCCTCAAGCAAGAGCGTCTACTGAGCCTGATTCCCTCCCTCCCGTGCTCACTGCTACAGTTCCAAGCTGCCTCAACCTTTTCCTTGCTGTTGGTCAGAATCTGAACTCTTCGGCTTCCTGCATTTTATAAAGACTAAATGGGTTCAAGGTTTTGGCTCACAGCACCACAAACCAACCGCCAGGCTGTCTCAGCCCCACAACTACTAGGCATACCTTCGTGAAGAACATCTTCCTACAGGCCTTGCCTCGATCGCTCCCAGCTGCTGCCAGTGGAGCAGCCTCGGAGGCCAGCGCTAGATCAGGAATGCTGCCAGGCCCGGCTTCCGACGTGTCTGCCAGCTGCACGGATGAGTGGAGAATCCCCTCCTCGCCCTGGCCCAGCGACACCTCAAAGGGATCAGGATATCTCTCATCAGGGCTAGAGCCATCATCACTTGTCTTAGCATTACAGAGGATCAGGGACCGGGAAATGGAGCGGAATTTTGCGGACTTTCTGCTCTTCCCGGAACGGCCGTGTGGCTCCGTCCTCAGAGAGGAAGTGAGGCTGCCCTTCTTCCTCTCCTGCTCCCGGGCCCGGGGCTGATGGGTGCTGAGTGCACTGGGCTTAGCGGCCACTTCATGAGTGCCTGGAGGAAAAGAGGAAACGTGAAGAGGCAATGTGACGACTGGCGACTGACACGTGGTCCTGGAACTGAGCCGCCGGGGCCGGGGACCAGGGGGCCCGGGGAAGCAGCACAGATGAGCCGATGGTGCTGCAGGGTCATTGGCTCTTCCGGTTTGCCGAGCCGGGTGAGACTCGGGTTAGCCCGGGTGGTTGACGCCCCCTCCACTCCCAGCCTCATGGAGACCTGGACCCAGAGCTTGTCAACTGGGGCTCCGAGACAGGTGTGTGAATGCTGGGGCGGGCGCTCGGAGAGAGCTCAGGGCCCACAGAGACCAGTGCTTTGTAAGGTTCTTGAACT
The DNA here is from genome assembly GCF_033115175.1 of Lepus europaeus. Classification (NCBI taxonomy): domain Eukaryota; kingdom Metazoa; phylum Chordata; class Mammalia; order Lagomorpha; family Leporidae; genus Lepus; species Lepus europaeus. The sequence continues at coordinate 108,484,369 of NC_084837.1, forward strand.
TGGGAGCCATTCGAACAAAAGCTTACAGGAAACCCACGCAGGAAGGGACAAAGGAGGACAGAGCTCCCCCTGCTGGGTGCCCTGTGACTGCCCTGGGAAGCAGAACCCAGAGAGCCCCAGCAGAAGCCCACTGAGGTCTCCCATCCTCCAGTCACAGACCGGAAAGGCTGGGCGTCTTCCCCAACACCCACCTGCCAGGGTGCCTGTGAGCGGGAGAGGGCTCGCCACCTAACAGGCCCTGGGCAAGCACGTGGGCCGGCCCTGGGCCCAAAGCCAGGCCTCCCTACTGCCCTTGCCGGGCCCAGGGACACCAGCTCAGTCGCCTATCTCCTCTGGGCCAAACACACCCGCTCTGATGGGGGAAAGCCAGCCTTCGCATATGGAGGCCAGAGCACAGCTCGGCACGGCCTCTTCCAGCGTGGCCATGCCAAGAGGCACCTCCCAGGGACTCAGCATCCATGAAGCAGGTGGCATAAGGGGCCTTGAGGCTGTGCGCCAGGCCGTTCTGACTCAGGCCCAAGCCACAAGGCAGAGTCTGTTGCCAGGGCAACCAATGGTGAGATGCTCCTGGCCCACTAGTACCTCTGCTTGTGCAGCTCAGACTGCCCAGGAACCCTTTGGTGTAGCCCAAAGAGAAAATCTTCTTGAAATGACACTGGGCTTCATCCTGTAAGTTGCACAAATGTAATACTTTTTTCTGTAGTAGCTCTCCGACGTTGTCAGTGCGGCTAGCAACCGTCCCTAGTACCGACCAGCGACAAATTAAAAGGAGGCAATGTCTAAAATCCCAGCACCTAGCAAGCAAGCTGCCGGCTGCTTTTGTGCACATCAGCTCAGGGTGAGGCCGTTTCGTCAAGCGACCTCTCACCGATATCCCCGCACGCCGCGTCTCCCCATGGCTAACGACAGAAAGACGCCAGCCACAGATGGGTCCGGCTCTCTCCTGACTTCCACGCTTGGTCGCAGCTTTCCGAGCCCTGCAGGAGCCACATTTGCTCCTGAGCAGATTCTCACCACCACAAACAGTCCTGGACACCAGGTGGGCTTCTAGCTGCAGCCCATGGGGGAACTGCGTGCATAGCTAGCCCCATCCCACCTTCCCAGCCACCAGCCACTGCAGGGGATCAGGCATGGCTCCACTTTCCCGCTGAGTCTCCAGGGAGCCATGGCAAGCTGTCAATAACCCTGTCTTATTAGAAGAGTCGGCTGAAGCACAGAGAGGTTGAGAAAGTTTGTCTGGATCACACAGCACAGCTGGGACTTGGTGAAAGTGGGAAGTCCAACCCTGGCACCTTTACCCCGGCTGCACATGGCCACTTACATCACGCCTCGGCTCTAGCAGCAGTCTGTCCCTCTGTGCAAGGCTTATCCCTGGCAGGCGAACACACTCAAACATGTTTTTTTTTTAAGATTTATTTTATTTATTTGAAAGACAGAGTTACAGAGAGAGGCAGAGAGAGAGAGAGAGAGAGGTCTCCATCCGCTGGTTCACTCTCCAGTTGGCCACAACAGCCAGAGCTGCGCCGATCCGAAGCCAGGAACCAGGAGCTTCTTCCAGATCTCCCATGTGGGTGCAGGGGCCCAAGCACTTGGGCCATCCTCCACTGCTTTCCCAGGCCATAGCAGAGAGCTGGACTGGAAGAGGAGCAGCTGGGACCAGAACCGGTGTCCTTATGGGATGCCGGCACTTCAGGCCAGGGCTTTAACCAGTTGCGCCACAGCACTGGCCCCTCAAATGTTTTTTTATCTTTTAAAAACCATGTGTTGGGACTGGCACTGTGGCACAGCAAGGTTAAACCAAGACCTGTGTCGCCACTGACCCATATGAGCTCAGATTTGAGTCCCGGCTGCTCCACTCCCCATCCAGCTCCCTGCTAATGCACCTAGAAAAGCAGTGGAATACAGGCCAAATACTTGGGTCCCTGTACCCACGTGGGAGACCCAGGATGGAGTTCCAGGCTCTTGGCTTTGGTCTGGCCCAACCCTGACCATTGCGGGCATTTGGAGAAATGAACCAGAGGATCAAAGATTTCTCCCTGTCTCTCCCTCTCTCTGTAACTCTGCCATTCAAATAAATAAACACATCTTTAAAAATAAATAGAAACTGCATGTTGGCTCCATGCCCTTCCCTTGTGACTGACCGTCTGTTCATGTCCTTTGAATCTTCTTGAATATTCCACACATTCTACTTTCTCTTCTCTCCCCATCTCAGCCCAGAGTCGGCTTCCTTCCCCTACCACCCCTGGAATTCTATTTGTTCAGTTCTGCAGCTGTGGCTCCAAATCTATGAAACTCAGGTCCAGGGATAGGGGGTGTGGCCTGTTTGGTTAAAACCGGCTGCATTTTTTAAAGATATTTATATATTTTCATTTACTTTAAAGACAGAGAGGCAGAAAGAACTTCTGTCTGCTGGCTCACTCCTCAAGGGCTTGGCCAGAGCATGGCCAGGCCAAAGCCAGGAGTCTGGAACTCCATCCTGCTCTCTTATATGGGTGGCAGGGGCACAAGACTTTGAGCCATCATTTGCTGCCTCCCAGGTGCTTAAGCAGGGAGCTGGATCAGAAGTGGAGTAGGGGCTGGTGCTGCAGTACAATGGGTTAATCCTCTGCCCGTGGCGCCGGCATCCTATATGGGCTCTGGTTCTAGTCCCAGCTGTTCCACTTCCCATCCAGCTCTCTGCTATGGCCTGGGAAAGCAGTAGAAGATGGCCCAAGTCCTTGGGCCCTGCACCCATGTGGGAGACCCGGAGGAAGCTCCTGGCTCCTGGCTTCAGATTGGTGCAGCTCCAGCCATTGTGGCCATTTGGGGAGTGAACCAGCAGAAGGAAGAGCTTTCTCTCTGTCTCTCCCTCTCATTGTCTGTAACTCTACCTCTCAAATAAATAAATAAAATATTTGAAGAAGAGGAGGAGGAGGAGGAGGAGGGAGAAGAAGAAGAAGAAGAAGAAGAAGAAGAAGAAGAAGAAGAAGAAGAAGAAGAAGAAGAAGAAGAAGAAGAAGAAGAAGAAATAGTAGTGGAGTAGCTGGCACCCAACACAGCACTCCGATAGGAGCTGTGGGAGTCCCAAGCAGAGGCAGGACCTGCTGCACCTTGAGACTCGTCCCTAGTAACCCAATGCTTCGATGTCTTGGCTGAAGGATGCAGGGTTCAAGGTTCAAGAGCAGTTTGTTTTCCCTCACCGCGTGCCTTTAGCTCCAGGTGCCATTTTCCAAATACAAACTATCAATGGTCGTCGGCCACCAACCCCCAATATGGGTGTCCCTTGGCATTCTGCCAGTTCAGTTTCTCAGAACCTGTGCCGACACCAGTGCCAGGTCAGGCACGAACACACCCGAGCCTCTGATAGCACTGCGGGCAGCGCACCTGCAGCTCATGGGACAGGAAGTGTGCACATGTGTGTGTGTGTGTGTGTTGGTCATGGCTAACACCAGTCCACTGAGCCTTTGGAAACTTGAAAGATGATCAGTTTTGTATTAAGATCGTTCTAGACTTTTGCCAGTGCTAAACAGGGAGGCTTAGGAGGGTGGAGTTGCTGGGGTCACCTTGTGACAAGGGCTGAAGGGGCAGAATTCATAGAGGTGGCGATGGAGAGGAGGGAGGAACACAGAGACCAGAAACCATAGGTCTGCGAGGGACAGGGGTCAGGTGCCGTCCAGATTCCTGGGATGCAAACTCACCTCTTTCTCCTCCATATCTTTTCCCAGCCTATGAGGGGATTCCAAACATTTCATAGAAAAATGGAATTAAAAGATAAGATTTTGGGAGCCGTGTCATGGCCCAGCATGTTAAGCCACTGCTTGTGACATGGGCTTCCTGTATGGGTACTGGTGGCTGCTCAGCTTCTGACCCAGCTCCCTGCTCATGCACCTGGCAATGCAGCAGAAGATGGCCCAAGTGCTCGGGCCCCTGCCACCCACGTGGGAGACCTGGATGGAGCTTCGGGCAGCTGGCCTCAGCCTGGCCCAGCCCTGACCATTGCAACTTCCGCAGACTCCATGAACAGATGAAAGACCGATCTGTCTCTTCCTCTCTCCCTGTAATCTTTCAAATAATAAATAAATCTTTTAAAAAAGCCAAGTTTCTTTGGATGCATTTTGGAAGTTCATGCACACACTACAGGGGTTAGCTCAGGAATGGCAAGGTCACTCACTGGGCATTTTGCAGAGTAACTAACATTCGAGGACCCTGGGGCCAGGTGTCAGCTACAGACTTCACTCAGTGGGGAAAGTTGCCTGCATCCAGGGTCTGGGAGACAGAGGGATCGAATTCCTTGGTGAAAACCATGCTGATCCCAGCCCAGCACAAACCATGTTCCAGGCTCCTGGGTTCAGCCTGACCCAACCCCGGCCATTGTGCCCATTTGGAGAGTGAACCAGAAGATGGAAGACCTCTCTCTCTCTCTCTCTCTCTCTCTCTCTCTCTCTCTCTCCCTCCCTCTCTCTCTCCCTCTCTCTCTCCACCCTCCACCCCCTTCTCTCCCCCCACTCTGTCACTCAGCCTTTCAAATAAATACATCTTTTCTTTTTTAAGATCCTTGCCATCACGGCAAATGTACAAATGGAAGAGATCAATTGCAAAAGGGCTGCAGTGGGGAAGCCAGAATTGGACTCCTGCAGGAGACAGCATCTCCCCTTCCGGGCCTGGCACAGAGAGACAGAAAGAAGAGAGAGAATTGGAAACACCGCACGCGCCACGGTCACGTGGCTCGGCTTAGCCTGGGCTATGTGCTCAGGACAGTGGGACAACTGCTGCTCCCTGAAGGAACTCGGGTCTGTGGGTAGAACTGGAAGCCACACTCCCACCCCCCCCCCCACTCCTCCCTTCCAGCAGGCCCTGAACTTTGCCCCGGGCAGAGGAGACTCTGCCAGACTCCTGGTGGATCAACTCTGCTCCTGGTGGCACCTGCCCAGGGGTCTGCTCCTGGGTCTCCCCGAGGCACCCAGAAGGTTCCCAGCACTGCCAAGCTCAGGGGACTCGCTTCTTCCGCTTCCAGGCAGAAAAATCCAAAGGATCTGTGTTCCCCCCAGAAAACTGCTCTCCTACCCTAAAGCCAGATAGGATCCACCCTGTGGCCGTGTCTCCTATAGAACGCTGGGGTGGGAAGGGTCCCCCCATCCAGTCATGCTGGAGAGACTGGGAACAGAGGGGAGAGGACTGGCTCAGGGACACTGAGTGCACTGTGAGGGCTACGGGGCTGACAGCTCATAGCCAAAGGATGGAGCTGAACTGCAAAGCGATGGGGAGCTCCAGACTATGCTGGGGAGCACAGGAAAACCTCTCCTCCCCTCCCCTCCCCTCCCCACCCCCTCTCCCTTCCTCTCCCCTCCCCTCCCTCCTCCTTCCCTTCCTTCTTAATCACTCCTATCCCTCCCTTTTTGCTTCCTCCCTCCCTACTACGCTAGCTGTGAGCGCACACAGACAGGTGCAGTGTGACAAGCGCCCCCCCCCTCCCTCCCTCCACTGCCTTCCTCTGAGTTGCTTCATTTGCAAGCACTTGTTGGGGAGCTGCTGTGGGACAGTCCTTAGGGTCAAGGCTGCCCCGCTGGAGGCTTGACGGCGGCACTTAACTTGCGGGAGGAGAAATCGCCAGACGGAGAGAGGGAACAGTGGCTATAATGCGTTTCCCACTTCTACGTTCTCCAGCAATGTCCCTTAGCAAAGGCAGGTTTTCAAGTGTGGTCACTGCTGCCCCGGGGGAGCTTCTGTCTCCCGCTGATGAATGACTCAGTGATAAGAAATGAAGGGAAGAGAGGACGGTCCCTTCTCTCTCTAAGAGTCCCTTGGATAGGCACCCATGGGAACCCGCAGCTGGGACTGTCTCTGTGTCTGTCTCTCCCCACTGGACTCAGGATGACAAAGACCTGTAGCAAAGCGCCCCTGGCCCTCGGTGTCCCAGCTGGACACGTGAGCAGGCTGTGTAGATCATTGTGCACCTGTTAACCTTCCTGAGGGGAGAGACTGCGTCTCATTCATTTTGCATCCCCAGAGTTTGCAGGGACTCAGCACAGAACAGGGGCTTTGCACCTTTGCAGCTTGGATGAATGGCAGGGGATGAGTCTCTCAGGGCCCCCTCCCACCTGCCGCTGTCCCGTTTAGGACCACAGAACAAAGGTCTGCAGAGAAACAAGTGACCGCGACCTCACAGCGGAAGACGTCAGAGCCACCAGGAGGGACGATCTGGAAGCTGCTCCTTGGAGATGCCCTCGAGTCCATGAGAGGAGCCCCTCACGCTGGCCACTGGCCTTCAGCACATGGAACGTGACCCTGACTGTGGTCCTGATCCCTCAGTGCCCAGTACAGTGGGGCCATCAGGGCGCCCTTGAAACAAGACCCAGGACCCAGGTCAATCAGGACTGGCCCCCTCACGTGCACCACTTCCAGCTGGTCAAAAAGCCTCGAGCGGGATTGGGATCAAGTCAGCACAGGCACACACACACCCCCGCCCGCCCCGCACTGTTCTGGAGGACTCGCTTCACACAGCCCAGACACCCAGTAACCACCGTGGCAGAATGAGCCGAGAAGTCAAGTGCACAAAGCCAGCCCCGGAGATGGCCACACAGCACGGCATAGAGTCGGGAGAAGGGCTCCAACTCTGCATGCAACCTCGATCTGTTTGCCGGACCTGCCACTTAGCACCTCTCCAGTCTCAAGTGGAGTGTGTAAAGCTTTCAAGGCTTAGTGCATCATCTGAGACACGGAGACAACACCTGAGGACTGGCAAAGAGAATTCTGAACGGTGCTTAGCTTATTGCCTGGCGCAGACTAAAATGAGAGAGGGAACAGCCTACCTGCACCTCAATGGGAGATTTCATTCAGTAGAACCCCGGACATTTGTACAATGGAATACTATGCAGCCATCAATAAGAATCAGAGGTGCGCATAACACTGTTAAGCTGAGGAAACTGAAATAATTTGATTAACAAAAAAATTGCACTTGAAATAAACATAAACCACGAGTAATTTTGTGGAAGAGCAAGGTGCGGGGGGAATGATCCCTACAACGAGCCCTTCCTGTTGACTGCACAATTTCCTACACTTGAGTACTATGCACATCATAATTGCAATCAGAAAAAAATAGAGACTTTTGCATTTGGCAAAACAAAATGCAAATGTATGGCTAATTTTTATCAACTGGTAGTTAAGTCCCTTAGATTCTAGCACATCGAGATTTTGAATGGGATAGCCTTGGATTGATTGATAGACAAATTTGGGGAGCAAATGTCCCATCCAAATATTTTTATATTTGTTCAGATTTTTCTTTCAAATACCATATTCTTTTTACATGGGTTCTAAACATCTCTAATTACATCTATTCCTGAACATTTTTATTTACATCTTGAATTGAGTCATTTCCAATCTATATTTTATAATTGTTTATGATCTTTATATTTTATATTTTCATGTTTATTCCCTAACGGGCAACATTACAGCCCTCTTACATATTCCAGTAACTGGTCCGTGGCTACCTGGAGTTTTCAGCCATAGGACGTCTGAATGCCAATGACCTTGCTTCATTTAAAAATGTCCGTCCCCCTGACTTCATTGTATTCGAGTTTTCCAGAACATCAGTAAGCTCTGAAGGCAGTACAGGGTTTCCGCGTCTCTCTCCGACATTAATGGGAGCTCCTTTAGCATCTTCTGGCAAGTAGGATGTGCACGGCGATGCTGAGACGTTCCTCGTTATCACATTAAGAAACTGTAGTTCCTTAACTGTGACTTGGAAGCATGTCCATCAAGAATAGGTTGTTAAGTGTTTTTTTTTTTTTTTAAACTCTTGGGCACGATCATGTATCTTTCCTCTTCTGATTTGTCAAACTGAAGAAACACATGACTGGCTTTCCGAAGGCTGAGCCCCCTGTGAGTTGTCATCAAGTCCCCCTCGATTGCAAGGTGCACTCCAGTTAATGATACCTGGGGCACGTTTGCCCACATGCTGTCTAGGATTCTTGAATCTCTAGTCCCACATAGAAATGACCCATTATCTCCTTCTGGGTTACCTTCATGTAAAAAAAAAAAAAAAAAAGCCAGCCTGGGCATCTCCTTCTGCTTGGTGAAACAAGCAGCTTAGAATATGATGCTGCTTCAAGATGTTCACGGCCACGGAATTAAAAGAACCGTGTAGGGGCCGGCACTGTGGCATAGTAGGCTAGGCCTCAGCCTCCGGCGGCATCCCATATGGGCTCTGGTTCTAGTCCTGGCTGCTCCTCTTCCAATCCAGCTCTCTGCCGTAGCCTGGGAAAGCAGTACAAGATGGCCCAAGTGCTTGGGACTCTGCACCTGCGTGGGAGACCGAGAAGAAGCTCCAGGCTCCTGGCTTCAGATTGACGCAGCTCCAGCCGTTGCAGCCATCTGGGGAGTGAACCAATGGAAGGAAGACCTTTCTCTCTCTCTACCTCTCACTGTCTATAACTCTACTTCTCAAACAAATCAATAAGAATCTTTTTTAAAAAATTAAAAATCAGTTTATTTGCATACAAAAACATTCTGAAATACATGCCTATGAGCAGTCTTTAAAAACTTTATGAAGAAATGCATGTATTGCAAAGGTGTCACACCCAAGTCAACTGTTCTTTTAATTCCATGTTCTACAAAATTCTTTTTTTTTTTTTTTTTTTGGACAGGCAGAGTGGATAGTGAGAGAGAGAGAGACAGAGAGAAAGGTCTTCCTTTTTGCCGTTGGTTCACCCTCCAATGGCCGCTGCGGCCAGCGCATCGTGCTGATCCAAAGCCAGGAGCCAGGTGCTTCTCCTGGTCTCCCATGCGGGTGCAGGGCCCAAGGACTTGGGCCATCCTCCACTGCCTTTCTGGGCCACAGCAGAGAGCTGGACTGGAAGAGGAGCAACCGGGATAGAATCCAGTGCCCCAACCAGGACTAGAACCTGGTGTGCCGGCACCGCAAGGCAGAGGATTAGCCTGTTAAGCCATGGCGCCGGCCAGTCTACAAAATTCTTGAAATATTCTCATACATCTCATCCATAAAGACTTGAAAGAATTTTTCTGTAAGATCTGGCATCACTTTTAGGTAGTTCTTGGAAAAAAAATTCCCACTGTTTCCTTCGTTATTGTTCTCTTCATTTTTTAAAAAAATAATGGGACCATCTTCTGCTCTGCCTCTTCCGCTTCCCAAGGTATTCATTTCTGCTTTAGTTCCTTTCTTCCTGCATGTTTTCCTTATACTGGTTTTGTTCCTTTTTTCCTGCCATCCAGTGTTCAGAATCTACTTCCCTCAAGTGCAGTCTTTCCATTTTAGAAACGACAGCACACCAGGCATCAGCTGCGTGTTCTGACTTTAGAACCCAAGCACCCCTGGGCTCCTGTCTTTACGGCGCCTGACCTTGCAAATCTCTCGACCCTTTTCGTGACTCAGTTTTGCCCTCTGTATAATGGGTATGATTCTAGTAGCCACCTCACAGCAATCTTGCGATCAGCAATTGAGATCGGGAATGTCAATCTCTTAGCACAATGCATAGGAGACCACCATTGCCACCATTGTCATCACCGCTGTCACTGTGGTTCAAAGTCTCCTCTAACTACCCCTGTGGTCACAGCCCCTGAATTTTGAAAGATGATGTCCTAACTGCTGTTATTTTAGTAACGGTCTGTAATGGCAGCTCTGACTCCAGCTGAAGCTGGGTTCTTTAAGACGCTGCTGCGGCCGTTGTTCATTTCATTTGGTTGTGTTTCCAGGATTGCAAGGCTTGTTGCCCTTGCAACTTTTTATTAGAAAATTCCAGTTTAATTGCATTGTGGCCACAGGATGTGTCTTGGACACTTTTTATTTGCTGGAATCTGTTGAGGTTTACTTTGCACGCCAGTGGAAGATGGGCCTGGGTATTTTAAGGGCTCTGTGTGTGTTTGAAAAGGGCGACTATGAGAGAATAGTTTGCTGCTTTAAATGTGTGTATATTCCAACATGCTATCACCATGCAGAGGTAAACATACATGCAACTTTGTAAGGTGCAAAAATTAAAAATCTCAAACTCTTCGTGTATATTTTAGCTCATCTGAAGCACAGCTGTCTATATTGAAATCTGACACCACACTGTTGTGGAAATCCCAAACCATTCTTGTTGTATATATTTCAATACACTTACTGGGTGCCTAAAGTCTTCTGGGTTTTATATCCTCGTTGTATTTTCTTCCTAGCATTTTGTAAACAGTACCTCTAGTTAATTGTTATTTTGTCTTGCAAAATTCACTGCCACCAGTTGTTCCTGGAATCTGTGTTTGTCATCACTTTGTTTTTCACTTTGTGTGATTTCCTTTTCAGCATGTGTCTGGGGGGCGGTAGGATAGAACTGGATTGGGAGGGTTTATTTCTTCAAGGGTTCTGTGTCTCCCTATCTTAAACAAATCTTCTTCTTTTGAAAGTGGGATCTTAGCGCACATCTTCGTGGACGTGTCTTCCTTCTCACATGTTGCCTTTTGCTTCCTCCAACCCTTCCCATGGCTCACTGCTTCCCCCACTCACTTACGAAGGAATGAGGGCAGCCAAAGAGAACTCCGGCTCCCGCTGACCTGGTGGAAGGCGCCTTCCTCGGATGGCAGGGAGAAGACACAGAACATCAGGAGAATTTTCCAGCCTAAAATGTTCTCCTTCCACATCTCCATCACTCCAAATGCTACCAGCATCCCACAGGACTGCTTCCGAAATGCTCAAACTCCGCGCTGACAGTGAGAATTCCTGTTTCTCATGCCACATAAACCCACACGGGATGTACACGCATATGAACATTCACAGGCAAACGTGTGTGTGTTTCAAGCTATTTGGCACCAAATTAAACTTCCCTTTTAATTCCATTTTCCACAAACATTTTTCAGTACCCTTGTATAAAATATTTATACAATATATAAGATATTTGCTACATGGAAGAAGTATACATTATATCTACATTATGCTATAATAAAATATATATTTAGATACATAAATATATATAATTATAACCAACATCCCATGAAACAATACCCTTACTATGCTATAATAAAAATATGGGAAAAAATAACACATGATTTTTCTAAAAATCCCATGCCTGCTGCCATACCCTGTTCTTTTATTTAAAAAATGCTGGTCTCGACCTACTACTTCAGTTGTCAGCCCATAGCAGGGCATGCTGGAAAACTGCAGTTTGAAGGATTTCCCTGACTTCTGGAAGGAATCTCATCAAATATTTGCCTCGATTCCTCACCTAGTTCCCTTGCTCAGAGCCGCTGAAGCTCATCGGTGTCCCTGGCTTTCGCTACAAAGCTAGCCCTACTCCGGTGCCTGTGAGTTCACAAGACTTGGGGGCGGGCATGGGCCCTGGAATCCACGGGAATTCTGCACCTGCAGAGACAAGACTGAGTGCAGGGCTCGGGCCCTCCAGCTTCCCCCTGCCAGCCAGAGTCGCCGAGAGCCGCCGTCCAGGGGAGGCTGAAGAGCACACAGGTAGCGGCCACTCTGTCCTAGCTGCTGTCGCTGTCCCTCACCACAAGGACATTTCTGGCCCAACAACACACACCAGGGCTAAGCCAGAGGCATGACCTATGCCATCTCTGCCCTGCGGGTTCCCTGGCCTCCGAGGGACCACATGGAGGCACGCCCAGCCCTAGGAGCTGCTCTGCTCACAGCCCACGCAAACTTCTCAACCCCACATCTCGGAGCGTGGCGAGCACCGAGGCTCCCGCGGGCTCTGCCCCCCGCCCAGGCGGCGGGCTGGTCCGCAAGCTGTGCTGGGCTCCTCCATCTGCTCGGTGCTCTTTCATGCAGAGAGCACTGTGCGGTTCTGGCACGCGCTGGGCAGCCTGGCCTGGCTTACAAGGTTGACACGAAATTGCCCTGGATTCAGGAGGAAGGCCGTCTGGATGCTAGCTGCTTCCCTCACTCTAACCCCCAGCCCTTGAACTACGTGCTTATTGCACATCCGGACATGATTTCTTCCCAGGTAGAGGAGTGTGTGGCTATTCACAGCAAATTGGGTTGCAATCAAAAAGATACCTAAAGACTTAACACATTCTACCGCAGAGTGGGAACAGCACGCAACAATGTAGCATACGGAAGTACTTGAGAAAGTTCATGGAAAAAGTTCATGGAACAAAAAGGCAATTTTATTTGGATGCCAAGGTTTGCTTGAGATCCACATGTAGGCTTTATAACGCGCATTTCCCATGAACTTTTTGAAGATCTCGTTTATATCTAATAAAGAGCTGGAAACAGGTGTTCAAATCTTCCCAACACACACAAATAGACGTTTAAGGAGACGGACGTGCTCATACCCTCATTCCATCATTAAACCTCGTATGCAGGTATCAAATGATCACACAGTACCCCATAAATCTGCACAGTTGTGCTATGTCGATGGAAAATCTTAAATTTAACTAAATACGTCTTACATGTAAAAGCGTACTGCCAGCCCAGACAATGCAGACACAGGTGTTACTGCTATCCTTAGAACTCTCACTGCCATCACTCCCTGCTGCAGTGAACATTTCTTGAGATTCATTGTTGGGGGGGGGGGGCACTCATGGTGTCAGGGATGAAGACCTGGTCCCCTGTATCTACTGGAGAAGACGGATGTGTGAAGGGAACCATCCCCAGTGTGGCACGGTCCACGATAAAGCTCTGAGGGGTGGGCATTTCCCCCCGTGAGTGAGACACCAACAGCTGGCTTCAGGGAGCCGCGGTTGAATGCCTGGCTCCAGCCCCTGACGCCAGCTTCCTGCTCCTGCACACCCTGGGAGGCAGCGGCGATGGCTCCCATCCTTGGGTCCCTGCCACTCATGTGGGACACCTGGACTGAGTTCCTGGGCTCTCAGCTTCAACCTGGCCCAGCCTCAGCCATTGGGGAGAAAATCTGGGGAGTAAACCAGCAGTTAGGAACATCCCCCCCCTCAAATAAATGTATTTTAAAGTTTTTAATAAATAAAAGTTTGAAAGGCCAGCATTATGCTACAGCAGGTTAAGCCCACTGTCTGGTGCTGCTATCCCATATAAGCACCTGTTCGAGTCCCGGCTGCTCCACTTACCATCCAGCTCTCTGCTGTGGCCTGGCAAGGCAGCAGAAGATGGCCCAAGTGCTTGGGCCCCTGCACCAGAGTGGGAAACCCAGATGGAGTTCCAGGCACCTGGCTTTAGCCTGGCCCAGTTCTGGCCATTGTGGGCATTTGGAAGATGGAAGCTCGCTCTCTCTCTCTCTCTCTCTCCTCTCTCTGCCTGTCAAATAAATAAAATAGATGCTTAAAACAAATAAATAAATGGAAGATTGAGTCAAGTGCCACAGACTGAAGTGACTTTGTGGATGGCCTTACCCAGGAACCAAACCGTGAGCTGAGGCCCAAAGGATGTGTGAGGGGTTTGGGGAGGCGGGGGCAGGGAGACCTTCAGTCTCAGGTCAGAGCAGACCTGTTGGGGCAGCAGAGAGGAGAGGGGAGAGGGAGGGAGCAGCGAGGCCGGCTGGTGAGCAGTCACGGAGGACCCACGGGGCCCCTAGGGAATGAGCACCCTCTCCAGCCCCAGGCGCATCTCCCTGCTGCTCACCCATGGACCGTGCCGAGACCCCAGAAGGCGGGGAGGGCTGACAGAGAGGGCCCACCCCCCTGGCTGCCTTCTGCCAGAACAATTCTGCCCCAACTCCTTCCATGTGGGTTTTCATGAAAGATTAACAATTTGTTTTATTTGAAAGTCAAAGAGAGACAGACAAATGAGATCTATCCCCTACTCCCCAAATGCCCCCAGCAGCTGGGGCTGGGCCAGGCTGAAGCTGGAAGCTCCATCCGGGTCTCCCACGCGAGTGGCAGGGATCCAAGTCCTTGAGCCACCACCTGCTGCCTCCCAGGGTGCGCATTAGCAGGAGGCTGGAGCTGGAAGCAGAGGAGCCAGGACTGAAACCCAGATATATCACAATGCGGAACAGGGGTGTCCCAAGAGTCATCTTAACGGCCTCACCAAACACCGCCCTCCATGAAGATTTGAATCCAGCACTGTTTCCATGGATAAAAAGAATTAGAACAGAGGGCCGACAGGTCACTGCAATCCAACAGGGATTCCTTTGCAGCCCTGTGGATGCATGGCCATCGTTGTATCCAGGAAACAAATGGCTGCTGGGCACGGAGTTAGGCGTCAGACAGGCTGGGGTTTATGCCCCAGCTGGCTGGGTGATCCGGGCAGGTCTTGTCACTCGGGCTTTTGGGGGGAGGCTCCACCAAAATCAGGGTTCTCACAGGGTTTCACTGGGGTGGCACCTGTCAGGGTTTCTGCAGGTGCCTGGGACATGCCGGGGCTCAGGACGCAGCGGGGCTCTAAGTGTCATTGCTAAGCCTCACTGGGGGTTGAACAGACCAGAGGCCAGCCACCGACCCACGCGGAGAGCCTCCTGCCCCTCTCCTGTCCCTGTCCCCAGCTGTGCTCAGAAATGTGGATGCCCCCTTAACTGCAGGACAGAGAGGAGGGGCAAAGGAGACAAAGGGTCTGCCCTGCACCAGGGAGCTCGGGGCGGGAGGAGGGGGAGCCCCAGAGACAGCAGCTTGCACAGCTGCTTAGGGAAGTCCCATGGGAGTTTGAACTGGGGGCCCTGGGGATGGATCAGCAGGAAACGGAAAGATTCCGCCTGACAGAGGAGCAGGTGCTTCTCTGTGTCCCCAGGGAACACATCTGGGCTTTCAGCTTGGCGATCTTGTCCTCCAAGAGCAGGAAGCCAACAGACTTCAGGACCAAACCCTCACCCACCCCAGGCCTGACCCAGTGCAGCAATCAGGGAGGGTACTGGCTGCCAAGTGACTGACAGGCAGGGAGGACACCGCGGGCAGAGGCATCCGGGCTGCTCCCCACAGTGCTCGCTGCCCCAGGCCTCCCTCTGCCCGCCTCTCTTCCACCTCCTTCCACATGCCCAGGGCCAGGGAGGAGAGCAGGCTGCAAAGTCAGAAATCCCGGGGCCGCACCCTCCAGCGCTACAGGTGCAGGGCAGGCGGCACCTCTCTGCCCGCCCCCACCTCCAGACGGGGCTTCGTCCTGCACCTCAGGGTCACACGTGGTGGCACAGCAATCCGTGCCCTAGCGCCCCTGGCGTCTGCTCCTGCCCCTATCCAGCACAGCTCCCAAATATGAAAGCAAGCCTTAGCAACCAAGACCCTCCTCATTCACCTCCGAGAGGCCAGCTGCCCCGGGGACATCCACTCACCTGCTGCCCACCTACCTCCCCACGCACAGCCCCCCGGGCCTGCCTCCTCCCTCGCTTCTCCCGCCAGTGGCCCAGCAGGGACCGCAGCACCATGGCTCCTGCCGCTGGAGGCCCAAGAATGAGAAATGCCTGCTCGGTTCTCAAAGGCGAGCCTCGGAGTCAGACCCGGCTCCCACGGAGGCAGCTCTGCGCTGCTCACAGCCCTCCCCACCTGCTCCGCACCGGTGACTCGGAGCAAACGTGTCCAAGCTGGCATGGACTTGCTCGGAGACTCCCCACCGGAGCCATCTGACTCCTCCACGGGAGAAGGCTCTGTCCAAACGGGGGCTGCCGGCACTGGCAAGGTCGGCCTCGGAACACAGCCACCATCTGCAGCGCCACAGAGTGCACCCGGGAGCCAGCCCCAGCCCGGAGCTGCGGAGCCACACTGAAGCGCTGGGCCAGCTCCAAGCCGCTTGGCCTTCCATGGGCAACGTGGAAGCCACTGGAAAGGCATGGAGGGAACAAGCATTGCTCTCAGGGTTGACAGTGTGCCCAGCTATTTCATAACCGTCACCCCCAATACCACCACCATCGGTGCAGCCAGAGCTGCCATGTCCATTTTACGGGCAAAGATATTGCTGCACCAAATTTCGCTGAGCGCCTGCTTACCATGCACCATGATGGGTGACCTTGGTCATGGCCGGTCACTGGCTCAGCAAAGTCAGGCAACTTTCTTAAGGCCACATGGCCAGCAATGGCCCTCTGGCTCCACAGCCCAGCTCTCACAACACCAGACTGGCTCTTGGGAGTGTGTGGAGCCCAGCAGTCCTCAAAGCTGCGCATCAAGCCAGCATTTGATAAAAATGCAGATTCTCAGGCCGCGCGCTGTCTTCACAAGCCCTCCTGGTGCCCCTGGTGCGTGCTCAAGACCTAACTCGTTCCAAACATGTAGAGAACGCAGCGCCCAGAGAGGACACACTTGGACACGTGCCCTTGGGATCGTGGGTCCCACTGGGATTGCGCCTTCCCCCACGGGCCCCTGGGAGGGCCGTATGTCACGGTGACTTCTAACCCAGCTGCCCCCAGAGAGCCTCCCACATGTCTCTCCTGAGCGCAGCCTCCGGGACTCACTCTCTAAGGGGGCTGTGTTTCCTGGCATTCAGCGCTACCCGGCGGGGGAGGGGGTGCGTAATGAGGGTGTAGGTGCAGCCCGTAGGAAGCCCTGAAATGCCTGCCGCTGCGGCTGGGAGAGCCAACCTCTGCAGGACCCCAGGCCGAGGTCACAAGCGAGGCCTGGGGGCGAGGAAGGAGGACAAAGCCACCTTTGTCTGCAGGTCTGGAAGGACAGTGCCCCATGACTGGGCGGAGTCAGGACTGCGGGCCAGGAATTTCTCAAGTGTGGAGCATGGGGTGGCAGTGCCGGCCCACACCCACCGTCTCTCTCGCCATTCCTCGGCCCTATGGCCGCCTTGGGCTGGTAGAGGGGTGATGGGGTGCCCCAGGCCTGGGGAGGCCAGCTCCAACCTTCCTGGATCACGAGGTCTGGGCAGGTCCCACAGTCCCCCCACCTCATGTCACTTGTACCTGAATCCAGCGCCTGCCTCTCCCTCCACTGGCACGCGACGCCTGTGTCCTTTCTCACTCTCTGAAGATGACTTTGTTCCAAAGTGTGGCTGAGCCCCGGCCCCAACCCCTCCCTCCGAGTACCAGGCTGATGTGCAACTGGAGGTGGAAATCTGTCACACCTGTGCCTTTCAGGACCTCCTGCGGGAAAGGAAGGGAGTCTCCCCCATGCCCAGCACCCCAAGACCAGCTGGCTGCTGGCCCAAAGAAAGGGGGGAAGGCGCAGCCAGGAGCGCCCCTCCTCAGTTAGAGCTGGGCATCCCAGTGCCGCTAGGGGTGCAGCCAAGCGCCTGGTACACCAGTTTATCACACTGCAGCTTTAGCTCTTGCGCACCTGCCAGGCTACACCAGAAATCTCCTCCCACAGTGTCCTTGACAGACTAGAGGAGGAAGTCCCCACCCCCAATTGTTAGAAACAACGGCATGGGGGCCGGTGCCGTGGCATAGCAGGTAAAGCCACTGCTTGAGACACCAGCATCCCCACATGGGTGCCGGTTCAAGTCCCGGCTGCTCCACTTCCGATCCAGCTCCCTGCTAATGTGCCTGGGGAAGCAGTAGAAGATGGCCTAAATGCTTGGGCCCCTGCACCCACATGGGAGACCTAGAAGAAGCTCCTGGCTTTGGAATGGCCTAGATCTGGCCATTGTGGCTATTTGGGGAGTAAACCAGCAAATGGAAGATCTCTCTCTCTCTCTCTCTCTCTCTCTCTCTCTCTAATTTTGCTTTTCAAATAAATAAATCTTTTATTAAAAAAAAAAACAAGCATTCCATTCATGATTCCAATTTTTCCTCACTGTGAAAATCAATCAATATTTGCCTCCATGTGGCATCCCTAATTGTACTCGTGCCGGGACACAGCTCGGCTTCCGTCCTGGAAGGATGGTGACCCTTGGCAGATGGCTTCCCACGAGTCCGACACTGTGGGGAGCACTTCCTCTCCTCTTACCCTGTCAGCAACACCATGAGCCAGGCAGGTTCTGAGTTGATACCCATTTCACAGGTGGAAAGAGCAAGGCCCAGAGAACAAGCAGCTTACCTCTCTGAGGCACATGGTTGCTGAGAGGCAGAGCAGCAAGTGAAACCCGTCTGTGTGCGTGCGTCAGAGCTGAGTGCTGACTGTCTCTCCCCGGGAGGCCTGGGAAGAGGGGATATCTCAGGGAAGGTGGCTCCCTGTTGGCCGCTCTAGCCCATGGAGCTTTGGAAATCTCTTCGGCGGGTGACTCTGATGCTTGCTGAAGCTGTATAACCATCACTACAGCAGGGGACTTCAGAAATTGGTGGGAAAAGAGAATTGAAACATAAGCTTCTTTTGGTGCCAAAATTTTTGAAATGCGCTCCTACGTTTTTCATAATATATGCTTTCCACGGACTTTAGAAACACCCCTGCAGTTTTTAAATGCTATTCTCCCCTTTTTTTATTTTTTTGAATTAATATGTATTTATTCGAGAGGCAGAGAGACAGAGAAAGTTCCCATCTGCTGGCTGGACTTCCTAAATGCTCTCAACAGCCAGAGCTGGGCCCCGCCAAAGCCAGGAGCCAGCAACCCCAACCAGGTCTCCAGGAGATCCAGGTCCCTGAGTCGTCGGCCCTGCCTCCCCCGGCCAGCATCAGCGGGAAGCTGGAGTCGGGAACCGGTGAGCCCACTTGGGGTTTGGGTTTCTAGATGGCAGCTACACCAGTGTCTCAACTCCTAGGCCAACACCTCCCCTTCCCTCCCCTTTCTAATTATAGAAGCAATACACGTTTGTTGTAGCCAGTGACAGTTCTCAGACCGCAACGGCAAAAGTGTATCCTTTTTAAGACAACACAGCGGGGTCCTGGCCCATTTTGATCAAGCAGGAGCCACGAGGGAGCGTCGAGTGTCCGCTCCTGCCACCGTCTCTGTGCCCTTCAGCAGGCCCTGTTAGCTTTCGGAGCTTCAGTCTCCAGGTCCACACAATGGGGAAAATCCCCCAGCAATCTGACCAGGCGATTCGGTGGTCCAAGCAGGAAGCTCTTCGGAGTGCTTTAAAATTCCCCGGCAATGCTTTATGTTGTGAACCCGAGGCCGTGAGGACCCCGTGTGTGCTGCCATAATGCAGAACAAAATGTAACCATTTCAATCAGAAATGTAATGTCTTGGCATAAGGATACATTCGCGAACCACTTAGCAGGTTCAGCTGGCAGAGCTGGCCGAGACTGGGCCTTGAGGATCATGCATGTTCAAGGTCATGCAGCTGGAGTGCCCCCTCCAGGGCTCTTTCCCTCCCCCTGCCCCACGCCACCATGCTTGGGGCTCAGCGTCACAAGGACACTGTCCCTGGCCTCCATCTCAGCCATGCCGCCATCTCGCCGGCTTCTCTTCTTCCAACTCGCCCCCTCCTAGCCTGCTTCCTTTGCCATCCCCAGTACGGGACAGGAACAGCAAGCCCCTGCAGGCAGCCCCACAGGTAGGCACGCCATGCACCTGCCAATGACTCCCGAATTCCCATCCCAGCCCTGCATGGGCATCTTCCTGAAGTCTAACTCTTTTCCCTACCACTCACCCACTATCTTCCACAGTCACACTTGATTTCCCCCGAAGCAAAATGTCTTTCTTTCCCAAATGTCCATGTTTCGGTGATTGTCACAGACATTCACCAACTGCCCAAGCCAGAAAAAAAAAAAAAAGTCAAGAAATTAAGACACGGGTTTGGAAGCCAGAATTCCTGGCATCCTCACACAGGCTTGTCCCGGGCCAGGGGCACAGCACAGGCAGATGAAGTGGCACCTCCCTGCGGCTTTCTCGGGGACAGGATGGTTACCACGTGAACATCTACCTTGCAAGAGCAGCTGTTAAGTAAGGTCACCCTGTAAAGTTCTTAGAAAAGTGCCCACAGGGGCTGGCATTGTGGTGCAGTGGGTTAAGCCACTGCCTGCAGCACCGGCATCCCATACCAGAGCGCCAGTTCAACTCCCAGCTGCTCTGCTTCCAATCCAGCTCCCTGCTAATGCACCTGGGAAAGCGGTAGCAGATAGCCCAAGTGTTTGGGGTCCCTGCCACCCACATGAGAGCCAGATGGAATTCCTGGCTGCTGGTTCCTGGCTTCAGCCCGGACCAAACCTGGCTGTTGGGACCATTTGGGGAGTGTCACTCTGCTTTTCAAATAAATAAAGAGCGAGCCAGAAGGCCAGGGTAAGGAGAGAAAAAGGGCGTGGTGAGGCAGGTGGATGTTATCTGAAAAAAGCAATGCGAAGTCTGGGGAAAGGCAGAGCCCAGGGCATTACTTGGCCATCAACAGGCTCTGTCGTGTACAATACACAGGGCTCACGTTCACGAGCACTTTGCAAAGCCCTTGGAATGCAGAGCACAAAGCAGGAACTGTCATGGAAGCCTGAGCCCCAGAAAGCAACCATGTCTCGCAGCAGCTCAAGCACCCTGCTAATGCCAGAGGATGACAGAGGGGACATCTGGTGTGGGGGTGGGGAGGGGGCTGCCTGGAAAGTGAGAGCTTTCTGGCCACCATGGCCAGCGCTGTGCCGATCTGAAGCCAGGAGCCAGGTGCTTCTCCTGGTCTCCCATGCAGGTGCAGGGCCCAAGCACTTGGGCCATCCTCCACTGACCTCCTGGGCCACAGCAGAGAGCTGGACTGGAAGAGGAGCAGCCGGGACTAGAACTGGCACCCATATGGGATGCGGGCACCACAGGCGGAGGATTAACCAAGTGAGCCACGGCGCCAGCCCCTCAAGGGACTCTTAAACAGTGATGCAAAGGCCCTGAGACTTGGCCACAGGACAGCAGCCGATGCCGTTTGCATTTCAAGAGATCCACCTGGTCGCCTGTGGAGGCCGCAGTAGGGAGAAGGTGAAGTCTCTTTTGGGGGTGCAGCCACCCAAAGTCACTGGGAGTAACACAGAGGAGGCAGGGAGGAAACAGAATTAGAAAAGCTTGGCCCCCCTAGAGCCTTATTCCATATGTGCTTTTCCTTCTTTCTTTTAAAAAAATTTATTTATTTGAAAGGTAGAGTGACAGAGAGAGGGAAAGAGAGAGATCTCTCACTCACTGGTTCACTTCCCAAACGGTCACAACGGCCAGGGCTGGGCCAGGATGCAGCCAGGAGCCAGGAACTCCTTAGGGGTCTTCCTTGTGACTGGCAGGGGCCCCAGTACTTGGGCCATCCTCCACTGCCTTCCTTGGCACGCTGGCAAGAAGCAGGGTGGGAGACAGAGCAGCTGGGACCCCAAACGGTGCTCCAGTGGTTGCAGGCAGCAGCTTAACCCACCGTGCCTCCACACCAGCCCCCCAAGCTCCTTCCTGAAACAGCCCAGTGCATGGCACCCCCACGGCTTGGTTGCTGCCTCCTCCAGGACATTTCGGGTCCCAGACCTTCCCGGGGCTTGCTCCTTCCTGCCTCTGTGTCCTACATGGGGCATTCACGGGCCACCCGGGCCACACCAGCCCCACGCACTCCCTATCACCTCCCCTTTGCCAGAGTCTTGCTGGTTTGCATGCACGATCGATATGAGCTCCCCAAAGAGGGACCTCCGAGTCGCGCCTGCTGCAGCGTCCCCAGCAGCCCCTGGCCCCAAAAGGTCCCATAAACAGTGAGTGATTGAATCAACCCATAACTGGAGGAACAAATAAATGACCACGGCCCGGTCACGGCTTGCTGCATTTGTGTTTCAGGGTTTACAAAGAGCTCTTGCACACATCTCCTTCGACTCATTGATGTGAGCAGGCTCAGGTTTAAATGGAGCTTTAAAAACGCATCCATGGGGCCGGTGTCACGGCGTAGCAGATAAAGCCACTGCCTGCAGTGCCTGCATCCCATACGGGTGCTGGTTCGAGACCCGGCTGCTCCACTTGCAATCCAGATCTCTGCTATGACCTGGGAAAGCAGTAGAAGATGGCCCAAGTGTTTGGACCCCTGCACCCGTGTGAGACATGGAGGAAGGTCCTGGCTCTGGGGAGTGAACCAATGGATCTCTCTCTCTCTCTCTCTCTCTCTCTCTCACACACACACACACACACACACAAACACACACACACACACCCCTGCTTTCTGTAACTCTTCCCTTCAAATAAATAAGTAAATCTTTGAAAAGCACTCTCAGTCCTGTAGTTCCCTGTGGCCACAGAAGAGATGGGGGAAAATAGAATTAGGCACCAGGAGCGTAGGTGACCATATGGAAGGGACACGTGCAGTCCCGTGGCCCAGCCCCAGCTATAGGACTAGAGGAACGCCGCTGGAGATGCACAGCTTTGGCTGACCCACAGAAACAAGAGCCACTTGTGCAGCCCCTGCTGGGGGCCTGACCCAATGTCCCCACAGGTAACCCGCAGGATTGGTGCCATCGTCATCCGCATGATGAAGACAGAAGAAGAGGAACAACTTTCCCAAGACACAGAGGCAGGAGAGGAGCCTAAGCATATCTGAAGACCAAGTCCAGGCACTCCTGGTCCTTCCAACAGAGCTGAGTCATACAGGGGTTCAGGGAGCTCACGGCACAGCCGCATCCCGTATCAGAGGGCTGGGGTTCAAGTCTCTGCTCTGCTTGATTCTGGCTTGCTGCTAACGTTACACCCTGGGAGGCAGCAGAGGATGGCCCAAGTGCTTGGGTCCCTGGGGAGACCTGGATGGAGTTCCTGGCTCCTGGCTTCAGCCCAACCCTGGGCTGTTGTGGGCAGTTGAGGAGTGAATCAGAACATGGGGCTCACTCTCTGTCATCTGGCTGCCTTTCAAAATAATTCATTTTTTAAAAGATGTATTTATTTATTTATTATTCAAGTCAGAATCACACACAGAGAGAGGAGAGGCACAGAGAGAGAGAGGTCTTCCATCCGCTGGGTTGCTCCCCAGTTGGCCACAACGGCCGGAGCTGCGCCGATCCAAAGCCAGGAGCCAGGAGCTTCTTCCATGTCTCCCACATGGGTGCAGGGACCCAAGCACTTGGGCCATCTTCCACTGCCTTCTCAGGCCATAGCAGAGAGCTGGATTGGAAGAGGAGCAGCTGGGGACTAGAACCGGCGCCCATAAGGGATGCCAGCACTGCAGGCGGAGGATTAACCTACTGCACCATGGCGCCGACCCTAAGAAAAACCTTTTAAAAATGTTTTGAAACTCTGGTACCTCCTCTCCATCACACACACATTCCATGAGTGTTATGAAGGCCCCTCATGAACACACCCAAGCTGGGCACTGGGAGATGGCTTCCCCTGCCCACCACATGCGTGAGCTCAGCGAGGGCTAAACACCCAAGCTGCAGGGAGTGGCCGGAGCTCAGCTGCTGCTATGTCAAGGCCAAGGTTAGGATGGGTCATGTGACACCGGCACCTGCCGACCCGGAGGGGGCGGGGACTGATGCAGGGCACACCCAGGGGAGACTCGGAGCGGGGGTGAGGGGTGTCTCCACCTTGTAGGGCAGCGGTGGGATCCCAGCCCTGCCGGGATGCCAGAGATGCCGCAGCCATGGGCCCGGCCCCTCCCAGAGCAGCCAAGGGCAGAAGCCGCGGTGGCCATGCCAGGCCGTGCCAGGCCGTGCCAGGCAGCTCCCAGGCCCTCTTGTCTTTCTACCCACACAAGCATCTGAGCAATGCCGCGTCCTGCCCTGCCTCGGGAAGCCACATTTTTCAAGGTTAAGAAATCTCTCCTTTCTTTCCTTAATTTGTTATTCTCATGACAACGCTGACTCAGTAGGCAGAAATGTGCAATCCCACCCCAAGGTCATAGGCCTGTCTCTCCCGTGCCTGTACTTCCTCCGTCTCCCGCAGGTCAGAGCGCTCTGACCCTGCTTCCTAGCTGGCTGTCACGTGCTTCAAGCCCCCCCCATCACCTCCTCCAGGAAGCCTTCCCAGATAGCCCCACCCAACTCACAGTTTCACTTGGGAGCTGCCCCTCTGGGGCTGAGTTCTCTCATCTGTGAGGCTGCCTTGCCTTGCCACTGTGAGCTCTAGAGGCCTAGAACCGGGTCTCAGGTCCCAGTCAGCCAGGGCATGTGTGTGCTACATAGCTGTCGGGGGAAGGGGAGAGACACAAAAGGCAGGAGGTGGGAGTCTGTGTGCCCGCTGCGCACACCCAGACGACACACTCGTATCAGGTGGGTCTTTCAACAGCGCGTAGGAAATGGAACAAAAGGTTAAGTCCGCGTGCAGACACTGTTGAAAGCCGTGTGTTGTTTTCAGTAATGTATGCTTCTCATGAACTTTTGGAAGACAGCCTCCCATGCACAGGCTTCAAGAATTATTTGCGCGCAGAGGCTGGTGTCGTTGTGCAGTGGGTGCAGCCCGTGCCCACAGGGCCCCTGCACCCACATGGGAAACCCAGATCGAGTTCCCGACTCCTGGTTTTGGCCTGGCCATTTGCAAAGTGCAACAGAGAATCTCTCTCTCTCTCTTTCTCTCTCTCTTTCTCTCTCTCTTTCTCTCTCTCTCTCTCTCCCTTTAAAATAAGTATTTTACTAAAAAACCATTTGCCCCCAAATACACTTGTCTTTCAATCCCATTTTCCATGAGCATCATGACGCAGGATTCCTGTGGACAGGAATCCAGCTCGCTGTAGTGGGCGCGTGCACACCCCACATGAGAGCAAGGCACGCACTGAACACAGCACCGGTCCAGGAGTCCGGCAGCCTGAGCGCTTAACCCCCAGGCTGTATGTCCTGGGAAAAACTTCAAGCTTCTCATCCGGACAGGGGGTTATTACAAGACTTAAATAACAGTGCTCTGGCTGCCATCACACTGTGGTGGTTCAGCAAGTACCCGCTCTGCCTCCCCCTTCCCACCCCTGCAGTGCCCCCTGTAAGCTCTCTGTGTGTGGAAGCAGAGCATGGTGGGGCAAGGAGCCAGGAGCCCATGGACCCCTCTGTCTCAGTGCCCTAGCATCAAAGCCACCCTACACATCTACATCCCAGTGTTCACTGCCTCTGAGTTCATCTCGCCAGTGGGCAATGACACCCATGGCCTCCACACTCGATCTTAGCCAAAAGGCTGAGAAGCGGAACACTCACTGTCTCCATACCCCGGGGCCGGCCTGAACCATGGCAGGAAGTGCAAGGGCAGCCCTGGAGAGGGCAACTTGGTGACCATCACCTGTCTCAGGATCCACAGGGACCCACAGAAGGCTGCCAGGACACATGAGTGTACCCAGAGCCTTGGACCATTCCCCTCATCACTGAGGGGTCTGGTTCTTATGACGCGGCACCTGTTCTTTCCCCCTGCCCGGCCTGTTCCCAAGCCCACTGTCAGAACCTGGAGCTGCAACCCTGCCCCCATGCCAGTGAGAATCTGCATTGTTCTATCTTGCTCCCCACCCCCCACCACCACCACTTTGTTTTAAATGTCTTAAAAGGCAGAGTGACAAAGAGAGAGGAGAGAGAGGGAGAGGAGAAAAGAGAGAGAGAGAGAGAGAGAGAGAGAGATCTTCACTGGTTCACTCCCCGAATGCCCTCAATAGCCAAAACTGGGCCAGGTCAGATCCAGGATCCAGGAACTCCATCCAGTTCTCCCACATGGGTGGCCAAGAACTTGGTGCACCTCCTACTGCCTCTCAGGTGCATTGGCAGGGAGCTGGATTGGAGGCTGATAGGGGACTCCCTCCCAGGCACTAGCTGCAGTTTAACCTGCTGTACCATAACACCCAGCTTTGCTTGCCTTTAGCCTTTGTCTCAGAACAACCTACCGCCTGCTGGTGCTGCCACTCCCCTGGCCCAGGCCACAGTCAAAGTCTGCCCTTGAACCCATCGTGAGGCCTGCGCACCATAGCTGGGGCCTTCACGGCCTTGGGAAGACAAAGCAGGCACTGGGCCTTGTTGAAGCAGGCCTTTCGATTCAGCAACACGTTGCATTTCAGCAGGAAGCCCTGAGCTCAGCTGAGAAGGGGTCTGAGAGAACTTTCCTGGGTGATGGTGATGTTTTACATTTTGCTAGGTGTTTGCCTTACACAGGAGTATACGGTTCAGCCAAATGGCTTGGGGGAGGTAGGTGCATTTCACTGTATGTGAATCTTACCTACAAGTAGAACAGTGAACAGATATCGAACCCGAGTTCATCATAAGCTGATGGCTGAAACTTATCTGGAAATGCATCAAAATAAATAAATGAAAAGTGGAGGCAGCGTGGAGGCGGGATAGAGATCTGGATGTATACAGTAAACATCACCTGTGAAAATCCAGGGAGCCCAGCTATGCAAGCCGACTGCGTCGCTGGCTTTCCACATTTCTGTTTGGAGTTTTTTATAATATTTTGGACACAGTAAAGTTGGAGGGACACTAAGGAGGCTCTAAAGCAGGTGACAGTTTAGTCAATTATAGAACGGTAGCTCCTGAGAACTTGGGAGCAACCGAGAAGTTACCGGAGCTCAAGCCTCAGTGGGGACGGCGGCCTGCAGGGTAGGATGTGCACACGGAGGTGCCGCTGTGGCTTTCCGTGCATCTGTGTGACGCCAGCCTTGCGTACAAAGAGCACGGCCTTAAGAATGGAGCAGAATGAGTTCAACTCTCAGCCTTGTCCGTCACCACCTGCAACAGACAGAGCTGTCAGTGAGGCGGGGGGCTTTCCTGGAGGTCACAACCAGGGACGTGCACTTGGGGGCCTGCCTCCAGGTGTGGGAACAGAGGCAGCAGACTGGGGCACAGGGAGAACCCTGTCCTACCAGCAAAAAGCTCTTGCTTCCTGAGCTATTTTTATTTTTGTAAAAGACACCGCTAGTAAAACAGACTGAATGGAAGAAGATTGACAGAACGCACAGACTAAGCCCTGTTCATCCCGCTTCTAGATTTTCTTGGTGGATTCTCCACCCCTGCCCCAACCTAGCTCCCACTCTGCCTTCAGAACCCTTCCCCAACAGCACCTCCTCCAGGAAGCCCACCATGATGCACCAGACCAGCTCAGTTCCCCCAGCAGAGCCGTCCACAGCTCAGAACCCTCCCAGCCGCTGTGTCGATGTGCGTGCCCCTGTCAGCTGAATGTGTCCCGTTAGAGCCCAGCCCAGCGCCTGCAGCACAGAATGCTCTAAACAAGCAATTTGTTGAAAATGAATTCCAAGTGACCGAGAAAGTGACTTCATCCTTTGCGCGTGGAAAAATAAAGAGAAACCCGCACGGGTCGGGGAGGAGGGGAGTGAAACCCAGACACATCTGTGTTTGCCCTGAGCGGCATCCTACGGCATCGTACGGGTCTGAAGGATCAGAGACACATGGCGGTGTCTCGGGGGTGGGGGTTACCTTTGCCAGGGGAGGAATGTCAAGGTGGGGGGGCGGCGAGCAGTAGCCCACTCCTCAAAGTCCCCTCCCCACCGCCCAGCCCCAGACACAGCCTCCCTCTGCTTCCCACAGGCCCAGCCCCTCCTTGCTGACAGCTGGCCCCTGTCACAAGGTCCCCCAGAGGCAGGAACCGAGGCACCGATGGCCCTGTGACCTTTGGGGGGCGTGCCCAGCCCCGGGGTCAAGTGCTCAGAACCTGCACGTGTGCGACAGCAGAGCGGGAGAGGTTCCAGAGGCGTCTCCAGTTCACCCCACTTCCACCCACTTTATAGATGGGCACACTGAGTCCTAGGGAGGCGGCATATCTGAGGTCATAGCACTGCCTAAGAGTTTAACCAGACGGGTGTCTATCCAATCATTTAACGCCCGATCTCCTGACAGCTGAACTCAGAGAGAAGAAGGCATTCGGGGAATTTCCTTTTTTTTAAAGATTTACTTATTTATTTGAAGGGCAGTTACAGAGAAAGGGTGGGGAGGAAGGAGAGAGAAAAAGGGAGAGAGAGAGAGAGAAAGAGAGAGAAGTTGCCTATCAGGTGGTTCACTACCCAAATGGCCACAACAGCAGGGGCTGGACCACCCTGAAGCCAGGAGTTCAATACTCCATCCAGGTCTCCCACGCGGGTCCAGGGGCCCAAGGACTTGGGCCATCATCTGCTGCCTTCCCAGGCCACAGCACAGAGCTGGATCAGAAGTGGAGCTACGGGGACTCGAATCAGGGTCCATAGGGGAATGCCGGTGACCTAACACACCCACTGATGAAATGTATTGAGTGGGATTTGGGAGGGGGGGGCGCCCAGGGGAGCCCACCTCACCCTGGGACTAAGGCACTCGTTCCCACAGCTGACACCAGGGCTCCCTGGACAGCTCCAAACCAAGTACCTCTCCAGGAACCGTCCTCAACCCCAGCCCCCAGGCACAGGGGCACAGAGCCCCGTGGGCCGGCTGGATCCACAGCCCATATCCAGTGCTGCCTCCCTCCCCTCGCAAGCACCCTTTGGGGAAATCCCCATGCACACGCCTGCCTGCTGCCTGGGAAACCTGCTCAGGGCCTATAGGGCCACGGCAGAGAGTGGGACGACCTCCCTGGGCATGAAAGAGAGCTCACAGCACTGTGGTGCAGGGGCTAAGCTGCCGTGTGGGATGCCTGCCTCCCACGTCATAGGCTCTGCTTCTGATCCAGCTCCCTACTGATGCACACCCTGGGAGGCAGCAGGCGAGGGCTCAAGCATTCGGGTCCCTGCCGCCCACATGGGAGATCCAGTTGGAGTCCCTGGCTCCTGGCTTTGGCTGTTGATGGCACTTGGGAAGTGAACCAGTGGATGAAAGATTCTCTCTCTCCTCTCTCCTCTCTCCTCTCTCCTCTCTCCTCTCTCCTCCTCTCTCCTCTCTCCTCCTCTCTCCTCTCTCTCTCTCCTCTCTCCTCTCTCCTCCTCTCTCCTCTCTCTTCCTCTCTCCTCTCTCCTCCTCTCTCCTCTCTCCTCTCTCCTCTCTCCTCTCTCCTCTCTCCTCTCTCTCTCTGTCCTTCTACCCTTTAGCTCCTGACTTGCCAGCAGGTGGGAATTTATGGTGGCCACAGAGAGGTTTAATTCCTCTCCCGAGAGGAAGTGGCCAGCAGGTCCCAGAGCCGGGTCCCCTGCACCACCCGCCCCCCCTCGCCGGCCTCCCATCCCAGTTTGCAGGGGGGCTCTGCTGGACACTGGCCCAGATCGCCGTGGCCCCCTGCCGCATCTGCCTGGAGCTGGGAAAGCCGGGCTGTGCCTTTGCCTCTGCCTCACTCTCCTTGTTAAAGAAAACCATGTGTTTATTCCCGATTGCCAAAGTTACAGCGGCACTGAAGTCTCGCCAGGGTGGACTTGAAAGCTTGCGCCAAAGGGTTAAAATCCTTCGCCCTGATGTCTGCTTACGTTTCCCAGCGAAAATAAAAGACTGCTGGTGGTGGTGGCGGTGGGAGGGGGCTGCTCTGAGAAATGACCTCATCTATCTGTCCGTACCTGCTGGAAGCCAGGGGCTCCAGCCAGGCTGCCCGGCTCCCCCCTCCCAGCTCTGCTCCCCAGCTCTGTCCCCTCCAGGAGCCAAACAGCCCCCCTCCAGCTGACCGGAGCTCAGCCGGTGGGGACCCCGAAAACTCTATCATTGAGAGTCTCCCCTGGCCCTGGGCGTGGCCAGCCACCCTCAAAGAGGACATGAGGGCACTTAGAAAGCCGTCCCATCTCCGTGCCGATCCTTGGCCCCACTGCCCCTCCACCCCATGCCGTGAGCGCTCCTCAGCCCTCCGCGCACCGCCGGGTCCTGCTGCACCGCCCACGTGTGCACGCCCAGGCTCACACGTGTGCACACGCGTACTCACACGTGCGCACACACACTCAGCCGCCACGGGGTCACCGCAAACCAGGCTCCTGCCCCTGTGTTAGGAGATCAGAGAGGCAAGGCCAGCCCCCCCACCACCCCCGCGTCCCCCCTCCCCGGGGCCCCCTCCCCGCCCCGTTCTTACCGTTCTCCCTTCTCGGGAAGACCCTCTGCTGCAGACTCATGGCCAGCCGGGCACGGGCCAGTCCCGCACTCCAGGATCCAGCTGCCGTGGGGGGATCCCCAGCAGCCCCTAGCACGGGGTGGATTTGAATATGACTTAAAACTACAAAGTAACTCCTCGTTAGAACTGTTTTTCCCCAGCAGGGAGAGAGGGAGAAAAAAAAAATCCTCTCCCTCTGCCAGAAAATCTTTAACGTTTCACAACGGCCGCTTCCAGCTCCTGCCCGTCTTGGGAAGCCAATATGTATAAAGGCGATGCTATTTCACTGGCTCAAGCCCTTCCCTGCACCACAAACAGAAATGCAAAACCTCAGACTTTCCCTGGGACGCGGAGCTCTGTGTGGACATCCTTCCACTCCCTGGTCCCACCCCTGCCAAGCCCTCCGTCTCGGCACCCCCCACCCCTACATGTTGGCTTTTTTTTTTTTTTAACTGCATCCTGGGGTGTTTCTGCAATGGCAGGGGACAAACACAACACCTCCGCTGCTTGCCCAGAGTCGAAGTGATTCATCCTCTCCCTCACACACACCACACACAAACACAGCCCCTGTGGAGTCCGAGTGAACACGCTTTTCATAAAATCTTCCTGGGGCGTGGACAGGGCGACGGCTGGTGAATGCAGCCTGTGTCCCGAGAAGGGCAGTGGGAGGTGGAGGCTGACTTTGGGCCAGACACACAGAAGGCGCCTGGGCCCCCACCCCCTGGCCAGGGCGCGCAGGGGAGGCCAGGAGAGGGGACGGATGGACGGACGGACGCTGCTGTGACACACTTTGCCCACTTTCCCCCTGCCTGCCCTCTGCTTCCGGCAAACTTTATTTTTGGACAAGACGCGCTAGTATTTGAAATGGTTGATTGGGCTATTGGGTTCAATAAATCTGAAAAGACCGGGAGAAGCCCGAAGGAGTGGGCAGTTAGAGCTGGAACCCAGGCAAGAGTGACAGCCGTGCTGTGACAAGGGCGCTGGGGCTTTCTGGACATGGTGGTGGGACATTGGCTGAAAGAGAGAGCTTCTCTTTGGGCGGAGACAAAAAGGAAAAAAAAAACTCACTAGGGAAGCCAGTGACAGCGACCTCGACTTTGTTCCTGGGTCACCTGTCCCCTGCCAAGAGCCCCAGGTCTTCTTGGGTGGAAACTTGTCTGACTGAGGTCACTCCTGTCACTCAGGGCCACACAGTGACTGCCCCTGTCCCCAAATACACCTGCGGTAAGTAATGAGGGTGCCGGAACACTCCCCGAGAGTGGCCCTCACTCCAGGGCAATGATGGGTGCCAAGCGAGGGCTTCCTGGTGCCAGCCCAGGCTATGCAACAGCAGGTGCCATGGCTGTGCCCTGAGCACAAGAACCAGACTCTGCCCTGGGATTCGGTCACCCCCAGCTGCAGCAGCACTGGGAAATAAGCCGGAGGAAAAGGCCATGAGTGGCAGACACTGAGAAGTCATAGAGGAAGACGAACTGTCACAGGAAGCTGCCTGCGTTCTTCTGTAGACGAATAGAACAACTTACAAAACAGGTGTATAGCATGGTGCACCAGCGGAGAGAAGACTGGATTGGTTCAGTGGAGCAGCTGGGTTTTTTTAATTTATTTATTTATTTTGACAGGTAGGGTAACACCGTGAGAGAGAGAGACAGAGAGAAAAGTCTTCCTTCCGTTGGTTCACCCCCAAATGGCTACCACGGCCGGCGCACTGCACCGATCCGAAGCCAGGAGCCAGGTGCTTCCTCCTGGTCTCCCATGCAGTTGCAGGACCCAAGGACCTGGGTCATCCTCTACTGCACTCCCGGGCCACAGCAGAGAGCTGGACTGGAAGAGGAGCAACCGGGACAGAATCCAACACCCCAACCGGTACTCGAACCCAGGGTGCTAGAGCCGCAGGTGGAGGATTAGCCAAGTGAGCCTCAGCGCCGGCCTATTTTCTTTTTTATTTGCATCACGAGCTTCCCAATGTCCCTTTGGGGTTCCCATGATCATCCCATTACCCTCACAACTCAAGGGATAGCAATAATTCCCCAACTCGTGCCATTTTGAAGGTGATAGCATTTTTTAAAGATTTTTTTAAGTTTATTTGAAAGGCAGAGTTAGAGAGAGTAAGAAAGAGAGAGAGAGAGAACCATGGGTTCATTCCCCAAATGGCCACAATGTCTGGGGCTTGGCCAAGCCAAAGCCAGGAGCCAGGAGCTTCAACGGGTCTCCCAGGTAGGCACAGGGACCCAAGCACTTGGTCTGTCTTCCACTCCTTTCCCAGGCGCGTTAGCAGAGAGCTGGATTGGAAGGGATGCTGGTATCGCAAGCAGCACCTTAACCCACTGCACTGCAATGCCAACCCTTACAGATGGGTTTTTAAATTAAAAAAAAAAAATGCAGCCAGCATTGTGGTCCTGAGAATTAAGCTGCTGCCCATGATGCCAGCATCCTGTGTCGGAGCACCTGTTCAAGGCCTGGCTGCTCCGCTTCTGATCCAGCTCCCTGCTAATGCACCTGGGAAGAGAGTAGAAGTCGGCCCAACTGCTTGGGCCTCAGCACCCACGTGGGAGACACAGATGGAGTTTCTAGGCCCTGGCTTCAGCCTGGCCTAGCACTGGCTGTGACCCAGTGAATGGAAGCTCTGCTCTCGTTCTCACTCTCACTCTGCCTTTAAATAAATAAGTAAATCTTTTAAAAAATAAATTGCCTAGGGGTTGTAAAAAAAAAAAATCAAGTCAACTCGTGGGCTGTGAATTCTGAAGTCGACTTTGTTAAATCAGTAGTGAAAATGGCAATGTTGAAAGCCATGGCTTTGATCCTACGGAACAAGCCTTTGACAAGGGAGTGGCTGTTGGGAGTGGTGGGCGGAGTCATGGTCTCTCCAGAGATGTCCACATCCTGATCCCAGGGTCCCGTGAATGTGTCACATGCTGGGGAGGGAAGGTTGCAGATAGAGTTAAAGATGTGACCTCAGAGGAGAGGGATTAACTTGGTCATCCAGATGGGCCCAATGTGCTCACGAGAGTCCTAAAAGAGGGAGGCAGAAGAGCTGAGAGAGAGACTGGAAGATGCGATGCTGACACTGGCTTTACAGATGAGGAAGGGGCTACGAGGGGTGGAAAGCAGGAGGCCCCCGGGGAGGAGCACCTGCCACCAACACTGTAGATTTCTGACCCACCCAGCTGTGACACAACGCCTTGTCGTTTGATGCAGCAACATTGTTGGTGAATACACTTGAATTTGTTTTTTATTTTGCTTGCTTGTTTTTTAAATATTTACTTATTCATTTATTTGAAAGTCAGAATTACAGAGAGAGGGGGAGAGGCAGAGAAAAGAGGAGAGAGAGATCTTCCATCTGCTGGTTCACTCCCCAAGTGGCCCCCAACAGTCAGGGCTGAGCCAGGTGGAAGCCAGGAGCCAGGGGCTCCTCCAGGTCTCCTACATGGATGACAGGGGCCCAAGCACATGGGCCACTTTCCATTGCCTTCCCAGGTGCATCAGCAGGGAGCTGGATCAGAAGCGGAGCAGCCAAGACTCGAACCAAAGTCCATGTGGGATGCTGGCATCACAGGCTTTGGCTTTACCTGCTACGCCACAGCGCTGGGCTCTTATTTTGCTTGTTTCTTTGATGTCGAAAGCTTGGCTTTCATCATGAAGACAAAAGCCCAAAGGACTCAAAGCACAGAATTGATATCATAACATACAGATTTTGGAAAACTGGGGGCTGATATCTGAAAGCTGCTTTGCTTGTTCAATGGGAGTTAAAAGTCTACCCAACTGGAGGAGGACAGGGTCCACAGCCTACATACAGGCCGGAGCCCTGGTGGACAGTGAGGACAGGAGCTGGGGATCAGAAAACCGTGTCCCACTTCCCACCCGAGGTCCTGGGAGAAAAGAGCCTCATCTGAGTGGCATGGGTCCATCAGGAGTGAGGCGTCCCCCTGGGATGTTTGGACAAACTGGGATGCCCTCAGGGGTAGGAGAGCAGCTGAGGGTCTCCTGTGCCTCACAGGGATACTCAGAGCTGGGGGGTCAGCATCCACACAGAGTTTGTGACAAGAATGGACCCTCCCAGGACACAGGAGAGGCTGGGGACAATTCCAATGCCATCTGCAGCGAGTTCCAGCAAAGAGGTCCCCCAGGAGCCACACGCCCCTGCCCAATGCCACCACCTTCCATCACTCCAAGGCAGGGCGAGTCCTGAGCTGATAGGCTGCCTACTGGGGAAGACTGGGTTTTGAATCAGGAGTGACTTAACTTGCTTTGAGTTGACAGAGTTAATTTTCCATCATTTCCAGAAATGGGGGCGGGGAGAGTCTGTGTTAAGTTCAAGTACAGAGCTGGCGCCGCAGCTCACTAGGCTAATCCTCCGCCTGCGGCACTGGCACCCCGGGTTCTAGTCCCGGTTGGAGCACCGGATTCTGTCCTGGTTGCTCCTCTTCCAGTCCAGCTCTCTGCTGTGGCCTGGGAAGGCAGTGGAGGATGGTCCAAGTGCTTGGGCCCTGCACCTGCATGGGAGACCAGGAGGAAGCACCTGGCTCCTGGCTTGGGACCAGTGCAGCGCGCCAACTGTAGCAGCCATTTGGGGGGGGGGGGGGGGGAGAAACCAACGAAAAAGGAAGACCTTTCTCTCTGTCTCTCTCTCTCACACTGCCTGTCCAAAAAAAAAAAAAAAGTTCAAGTACAGAAAAATAGAATAGGCTGCACCTTCAGACGTGGTCTCTGTAAACACACCGAAGTGTGAACAGAGGTTCTCTCTGGCTGGCAAGGCGATGAGCGCCAGTGCTTCTTCTCTGAACTTCCCGAGGTGGCTGCTCCAAAAGGAATAGATTCTGTTTTTGTTTTTGTTTTTCCTTGCGGGAGGTGGGAGAGGCGGGGGGGGGGGGGAAAGAGGAGGAAATATTTAAATAAATCGGGAGCTATAGTCCTTGGGAGATCAAATCTATGCATAGAGGAAGATGCTGAATTCCCAATGGGCAAGAGATCTTTGCTTCGTCCCCTGATTTATCCCAAGTGCCTAGAACGTGGCACATGGCAGATACTCAAGAAATATCTGCACAATGGTTTCGTCCACCAATGCGCACGCCTGTAAGATGATGGAAAGCCCAGGTTTTGGCATTGGTGAGGTCTTCATCTCATCCTGAGTGCTGGAGGAATCTGGTGGGGAGTCAGGGACGCTGCCCTGGGAGCCCAACACCAAGAACTTTGAAGCTGACATTTCCGAGGTTTGTCGCAGCAGTGAACTTAGGGCAGAGCTGCAAGCACAGGGCTTTTGGCCCCTCGGTTAGAGGGTCCCGTGCACGTGTGTCTGAGATGGAAGACCCTTGGCACCGATCTCATATTCTGGCCACCACCAGCTCCAAGCAGAAGCCCCCTCTTCCCTCCCCAAGCACCATGCTTCCTTGCACAACTCCTGCCTATTAAAATGTGGCCCCAACCCGAGTGAAGGGGGTGGGGAGGGTCACGTGGCACCCTCTGGATTCTCATCACAGACCCTAAGGGAAGAGCTAGAGTGTGTGAGCCTTTGCTCTACTTCCCCATTCTTTCTCTGTGACCTGTTCCCAGCCACAAATCTGAATCTTTACCACCCTTCCTCTGCACCCAAGCGACAGAGCCTGCATCTTTGGGTCACACCCACCCACACAAAGAGAGGTCCCATCTCTCATGGGTGAACCCACCTGGGTTCAACCACCCACCCTGCCACTCTCTGTCCTCCTCCCGGCTGCTGACTGTGCAGCACCCCCTACTGGCCATCCAGGGCTATCACCCTGGGACCATGAACTTGCTGGGGTCCCCATCTACTCAGGAGGAGCCTGGGCTAAGCTCACTTGAGAAGAACCATTCCCTTCCTTAGCTGGTCTTTGTAGCCACTCCCGCTCCAGCCGCTCAGGGACTATGGCCACTCCCAGCTGCAGGCTGGTCCCTACCCAGCCCTAGGCCAATCCTGACCAGGCAGCCAGGAGAGCCGAGAGAGCTGGGCTGGGGAGGCCCACAGGGACCCCCATGGCTGTGGGCATAAGATCTGCCATGCTTGGAGCCCTGAGGCCACGCAGGCTCCGTGTGTGGGCCAAGCCTGCCTCTCGCTTTCACTGACCAGCCTGTCCGTGCCCTGAAGACCTGGGCCTGCCTTGATCCCTGTTTGGGCTGCACATTCTGTCTGGTTTGGCATCCTCTGGCGTGGAGACCGACCCGTACACCCCGCCCCTGCTTCCTTCTCCAGAATCCACGGGCTGCTGCCCTCCTGATTCTGATCCTACTACTTCCCGGGGCACACAGCCCACATGGAACCCAGCCGCTCCACACTCTGTTATACAACGTCCCAGGGTGTTCTCTGGGGGCCAGGCCTACAGCAGCCTCAGGAGATGTTCTCACAGCCGGCTTCCTCCCGGCTCTGA
The DNA here is from genome assembly GCF_033115175.1 of Lepus europaeus. NCBI lineage: Eukaryota > Metazoa > Chordata > Mammalia > Lagomorpha > Leporidae > Lepus > Lepus europaeus. Next base: position 108,520,231 of record NC_084837.1, read on the forward strand.
GGTCCCAGCAGACGTCAATTCACACTTAGCACCTCAGAGAGCGCGGAGCCACTGTGTGCCCGTGTCTCACCCCAAGGTCACCAACCTCTAAGTCCTCCCTTCTTCATCCTCCAGCCTCCCCGTACAGCAGCTGGCCTGCAGCACCCTGCAAGCTCTGTAGCCAGAGACATCGGCACATGCACAGACAGAGCCACGCCATATGGCGTGACACGTGAGGGCTTGTGGGTACCCTGACCCTCTCCGGCTAGTACAGGGAAAGTCGTGAGCTACTTTTCAGTCTACCGTATAATCATTAACCCAGACACCTCCAACTCTGCAGATGGCAAAATTCAATGCTCATTCATTTTCAAATTGTCACCGCCTCCGTCACTTATCTTTTGCCTTCGCAAAATTATACAGACAGCTTCTGATACCAATGGACGATGCTGAAAACGCTCTACCGATTTTTCAACATTCACGTTAAGGACTGACTGAGCCCTGTGCAATGTTCAAGGGAGGGCAAAAAAAAAAAATGTCCAGTCCACCCCCCTAACGTGGGAGATTTGGCAATCCCAGATCTCAGCGGCAAATCCAGAGATGCCCTCAGGTCGTCTGGAATGTGCTGGAAGCCACGACACCTGCTTAACTATTAACTGCTTAGCAAGCACGGTCAATACGCCTACGTGCCACCTGTTACCAAGAACTGCCCTATGACCCACATCATCACTTGATCTTGTCATCTCCCCATTTCTCAGATGTGGAAACAGAGGCTCAGAGGGGTTGGGGGATTGCCCAACGTCTCAGAGCTGAGAACTGATAGGGGCAGGATTTATGCCCCCCAAATTCTCATGTAAAGACCAGAAAAGTGCCAGATAAATGAGATGTCTCACCCTGGCTGAAAGCAGGTGACCAGTCTGTCGCCATGGCCCCTGGCCTTCCCTTTCCCCCTCCAGCCCAGGCCCCCGGAGCTCAGCTGAGCACTTCATGGAAATCCTTGCCCTAAATCAGCCCTCCCATCATGCACCTGGGAATTCAGAGCTCTAGCAGGGGAAATGAGTCACCTTAGGACAAGAGTGACAGACTAGTGAGGGTTTGGAAGATCACCCACACCAACCACACCTCTGCCACTAGGGTTCCAACTCACCTGCCGGCCGATGGCAGAGAAGTGGAAAACACACTGATATCTTCTGCCATGTTCAGTCTGCTGCTTGCCAAACCTGGAAAGCAGAGCCCAGAGGCACACCGGATGGGGTCCCCTTGGCCCACAAGGCCTCCCAGGCAAGGAGACATAGCAAATTCCAGGGTGGGGTGGAACTTGCTCCATCAATCTCTCATCCGCTTTGTACTCTGAAAGCACCTTCATGCATGCCTTATCTCATCTTGTGTTTTTAATTTATCATCAATATTTTCTGCAGACCCCCAGATATAAATATGTCACCTTGCAGTCTGGAAGCCTTTTATTATTCTCATGCATACACATAGATTTTATTCCTCTTTCTCTAGAGCCAATGGAGAAAATGCCACAAATGCTGAGTTGACTATAGATGCATTCCCAGCGGCAAGCTCGGGTCACAGGGGAGCAACACACAGTCACGTGTGGCATCAGGAAGTCGGTCCAATGCAGCCGAGATTTCTTAGGCACTTGCACAGAGCCAGGAGCCATGCTGTGGGGTTACCAGGGTGGAAAGTCCTTGTGCCCGTGCACCAGCAATGTGTCCTCAGAGGTAGAACAGGACATCAGCATTTGCCAGCCCTTTGTTGACTGCTCCCAGCTGCTCCTCATTAGCTCTGCCCCTGTGGCCCCAGCCTTACAGTTTTTCTCCATCTTCTTCCCATTTCAAAATTGAGCATTGATGGACAGGAACCAGGGACCCCTAGACTCCAGGGCCTTCCTCCTTGGGCTCTAGTTCCTCTGTCTCGAGGGATGAAGCAGACTCTTTGAGTTAGGGTACCAGCTGCCCTGAGTTTTGTAAGAGGATGAGACAGTCAAGATTGGGCCTGGACACTAAGAGATGGAGAAATCCTATACAGGAGATTGTATGAACAATGGCAATGGTAATGGTGGAGATGATGGTGGTGGTGGCCATGATAGCAGTGGTAACGGTGGTGATGATGGTGGTGATGATGATGGTGGTAGTGATGATGATGATGGTGGTGGTGGTGATGATGATGCTGGTAGTGATGATGATGGTGGTAGTGATGGTGATGGTGGTGGTGATGGTGATGGTGGTGGTGATGATGGTGGTAGTGATGGTGATAGTGGTGGTGATGCTAGTGATGATGCTGGTAGTGATGATGGTGGTGGTGATGGTGATGGTGGTAGTGATGGTGATGGTGATGGTGGTGGTGATGGTGATGGTGGTGGTGGTGATGGTGGTGGTGGTAGTGGTGGTGATGGTAGTGATGATGGTGGTGGAGGTGGTGGCGATGATGGTGGTGATGGTGACAACAATGACCATTTCCCAAGTGATTACTTTCAGGACCAGCTGCACAGCTAATGCTTCACATTTGTCACCAAAGCTTGGTTGCTCCCCCTCCCCCCCAGTCTAAATAAGAATGCAGAGAAGGAACTCACAGTTTGTCCACCGACACTGGTGGCTGCCCTCTGACTGACCGACAGACCGCGCAGATGTAGCCAGACTGTCAATCACAGTAAAGAGCACAAGACATTCAGTGAGGCTGGAGACAGTCCAGTATGAGCCTGGGAAGCAACCTGGGGCCTGCGGAGTGGCAGGTGGGTCTCGGGAGTGCCCAGGGAACCAGAACCAGTGCAGAAGTCCCAGGGCATCCTGTCTTCTCTCCCCCGAGGTGGGGAGGTGTGTAACAGGGCTACCACTTGGAAGGTGCAGTGGGTTCTGCTCTCCTTGTCTTAAGCAGTTTGGCCTTGGAGGATTGCTCAGAGGTCCATCTAAGGGAAGCTGGAGGAGAAAGAGGCCTGGAATCCTGAGAGGGATGTGTCCAGGAGAACAAAGGACTACTGTCCAAATCCCACCTCTCTAGGGGGAACTGGACGTGTTGGGATGGATGCCCATTGGGGGAGGCCAATGGTCCCTCCAAAGGCTGGCTCTCTTCTCTAAAGCAATTTGAGAAAAAAAGAGACTTGGCACAAAAGGCCAGCACTTAGTTCCCAAGGGGGGCCAAGAACCAAATTATAAAGACTGGACCTCAGCCCTGTGTCAGAAGGACCAGCAGAGAGAGCATCCGAGAGCTGAGAGCACAGTGTGGGGGTGGATTGGAGGCCTCAGGGGTCAGGGTGAGCTCCAAGAGACACAGGAAGTCCAACGTTGAGAAATCAGATGGCTGAAGCTGAGCCTTGAAGGCACCCGAGGCCACGCCCCAGCTCTCTCCAGGGCCGCCTCACACTCGCCCTTCCTCAGCACTGGCCACAGAATCAGCGGCTCTCACAGTGAGGCTGCCAGGCCCAACATCACCCCCACTGTAGACGTGGCGCCCACTTGGGTGGCCATCTCCATGCTGTGGACCTAGAGGCCTTGCTCCCCTCTCCTCTTCCTGCCCCTGCCTCTGAACTTGGACTTTGTGACCCACCTAAAGTCCTGCCTAAAGTGAGCTCCTCTCATTCTGGCTCCCTGCTGCCACCTTGCGTTCCCTACCACTGGCACCGTTCTCCCAGCTGAGACCACTAGTGCTCCCTGTGCTGTGCCAGAGAAGAGGCTCTGGCTCTAAGTCATGGCGTTAGACGGCCACAGCCCATGCCGCCCACCTCCCTGACCCTGCCTCTTCCCCTGACACCACACTGGTGACAACCAGCGAACGGTCAAGGGTTGGTTTCCCTCTGTATCATCCTGGTTTCTTGGATGCATGGAACTCTGATACCGTAACCAGCAAGAATGACCTCTGTTTCTCCCTGGGACGCAGAGAGCAATTGCACAGCTGTCTTCTGGAAGCTTCTGTCTCGGGGAATGGTGGGAGGGGACAGAGGCAGGCACATTGTGGTGGGGTAGTTTGGGGGCTACAGCCTACCACTGGGACACAGACTCCAGTGAGTGCAGTCATGGAGGCTCTGGATGGACCCACCGACCCTGTCAGTGGTCAGGTGAGTCAGCCGGGTGGGAAAGAAGGGTGAGCAAGCTCGAGCCCAGGAACGAGGATGTCTCACAATGCAGGGATGTGAAACTGGAGCCACAGCCCTGCCCGCGGAGAACGTTGCCGAGCCGGCCTCTGCGTTTCGTGGCGGCACCATCACGATTCCCGCCACCCAGGCTGGGACCTGCTCTTCCCCGCCCTCTTCCTTATCCCAGCTCTCAGTCCAAGTCTGCACGCAGCGTCTCCCCTTTCTCTTTGCTCCTCAGCACACCTCTGAGCTTCCTCGTTGACTATCTGACACCGTCCCAAGCTTCCCACCGAGGGAAGCTGGGCCCCGTCCACTCCTCCAGCCACATTGCACTCCTCACCTGGCCCCAGCGCAGTGGCCCAGCAAATCTGAAGTCAGACTGTCCACTCCCACACCGCTGCTTCTCACCTCCACGCTCCACGCACAGCCCACTCCTTCCTCCTCTCCCCAGTTTACCTCTTGATTTGCAGCTCAGGGAGGACTCTTGCGAACCCTCCTTTGGACGCCCCCACGGCCAATGTGATTCATGGCTGCTTCTCTTGCACTTTCTCATTTCTGCGTCCATCTTTCCCACCAGGCTGCAAGCGCATTGAGGCCAAGAACTAGGTCTCATTCATGTGTGTAGCCCCTTGTCTGACTCAGTGTCTAGCATACTGTGAGAACTCAGAATTCTCTGAACTAATTAAACAATGACAAGGGATGGATGACGGTTAGCTCTTTGTGACTATGACAATGTACCTGTGGCAGGCTGATTCTAGAGAAAAGAGGTCTATGCAGCTCTCAGTTTTGAGGCTGAAAGAGCGTGGTGCAGGCTATAGTGTGGACACCCTCTTGGCTACACCGCCTTACGGTGGATAGCAAAGGCGACCTTGTAATGCCAGGCTCTGGCTTTTGAGAGAAGGTTTTCACAAAAAAACAAGTAGGCTCCCACAAGAGACACCTTCATCGCTGCTGAGAGCCTGTCTCCGGTTGTACCTTCCAACACCCCCAGCACTGCCACCCTGGAGACCAAACTCCCACTACAAGGAGCCTGGCTGCGACAAACCACATCCAAAGCATGGCAGTGATTAAGTAATTCATTCTTCCAGCTACTAACACGGTGGATGCTGGGAGAACAGTGGCACTGAGGAAGAAGATGATGAGTTCAGTTTGGACGTGGAGAGTGTGGGGCCTTTGCGGTTCTCAGTGGGCGTACAGAGGCAGGAACTGGAGACTGGGAGAGAGATCTGGGCTGGGGACAGAAATCTGAGTGCCATCAGCCTACAGAAGTAGCTGCAGCCAAATATCGGGGCGTAAAGTAACCTGGCGCCTTAGGAAAGCCCAGCCCTTACGAGGCAAGCAGTGGAAGAAACAACGCAACCTCAAGACAGAGAAGAGACCCAAGACAGATAAAAATGAAGTCAGTTCCAACACAGAAGCCGACGGGGAGGGAGGACCCATCCCGCACGTCGCTTAGACGTTCCTAGCTCTGAGATAAAACAAACGCGTCGTGGGATCCTTCAGCCAATGCACGTGGCCCCCATACTCTCTGTTGGAGGAGTGACTGGCTCTCTGCAGCCCTGGTTGTCCTTTCTAAAAAGGCCTGGGGCAAAGGGAGAGGAACCGATTAAAGCAAAGGCTGTTGCACAGTCCCGTCAGTTCCCCAGACCATTGCCAATTTGTACAGCGCGTCGTCCACTTCCCATCATTTGAAATCCCTGTGTATTTGAACGGAAACACGATCCTCATGTTTATGATTCATGTGCACTTTATGTAACCAAATGTGGGGCTGTGGCTGTTTGATGTCCAAGAGACCATCTGAAGTCTTTGCAGCCAGCAGCCGCGCGTTGCCAAGGAAATTCAGAAGAGGAAAGCCTCGGCCAGCCCCGTCCGTAATCCAGGGCAGTCAGCAGGGAACCAGTGTGAAAGGCAGAGGGAACCTACCAGCGGTTGGATCAGATCCGTGCTCCGTGTCCCCAGCTCCAGGCACTTGGTGCTAAGCAAGCCACATCACCAAGCAGGCAATGCCTGGAAATGTGTTGTCATTTATGTAACTGGCTGGCTTCTGGTGGACATTTAGGTTATTTCCAATCCCGAAATCACAAATAAAGCTGAAATAACAATCTCTGTCAAGAAACCTTTGCCCAGATCTCTTATTTTCTGAGAATAAATTTCCAGAAATCCAAAGACTAGATGAAAAAGGATAAACATTTTGTTAGCTTGCATTTCAGAGAAAAAAAGGTGCCAAGTTATCTTCCTATGCTGCGAATTAACTTGTTTATCTCACCAGATCTGGCCAAGCAGAGAATATTACCAAGGGGCCAGCGCTGTGGCGTAGCAGGTAAAGCCACCGCCTGCAGTGCCAGCATCCCATGTGGGCGCCGGTTCTAGTCCTGGCTGCTCCTTTCTTGATCCAGATCCAAAAATGAGTATTTCACGGATAGGTGACGGGAGCTGCCAGGTGTCCAGTCTCTGTTTCTGTTTCCTTGCTGCTGTTTCTCTGCCAGTACCGTACACCTGAGTTTTCTGCCACTGTATCAGCCACTTCTACCACCCAACGTATTATGGAACAAACCAGAACATGTCATGGTCGCTGTCTCAGCCCATGTCCTCTTTCCACCATAGAATACCTGAGCCTGGATGATTCACGGCAAATGCAAGTTTAGGGATGGGAGTTGTGACACGGCAGGTTGAGATGCTGGCATCCCAGATCAGAGCGACAGATAGAGTGCCAGCTGCTCGGCTTCTGATCCAGCTCCCTGCTAATGCGCCTAGGAAGGCAACAGAAGACGGCCCAAGCGCTTGGGCCCCGGAAATCCACGTGGGAGACCAGGAGGGAGAACCTGGCTCCTGGCTTCAGCCTGACCCAGCCCTTGGGTGGGTGTTGCAGCCATTTGGAGAGTGAACCAGTGGGAGGAAGATCTTTCTCTCTCTCTCTCTCTCTCTCTCTCTCTCTCCAAGTAGACGAAAATAAATAAGTACACATTAAAAATAGAACAGAGATTTGCCTGGGCTCAGGATTCTGGAGGCCTCGAGAGGGCTTGGTGCTGCTTCCACTCTCAGCAGGAAGACTAAAGCAGGAAAAGATGGAGCACACAAGGGCAGCCCCCTGCTCCCAAGGTAACTAACCCAGCCCCGCGAGAGGAAGACCTCACTCACTCCAGCCAGAGCCCCCCCAGCCCTGGGAGAGCATCCTGAGTATCCCAGAGACCTCGGAAGCTCCCCCCAACACACACACACACACACACACCTGCCAACACTGCAACACGCGGCATCCAATCTCAGCTGCGTGTCGGGGCAATGCCACATTCAAACCACAGCAAGTGCAGAGCAATCCCTCAGCTGGTGGCTTCACAGAAGCCGCTTGCTGGCTCACGCTGTTGATGGCCTAGAGAATATATACACTGAGGAGACCCCCTGAAAGTTGGCAATAGTTATCTCTGCTTCCACAGTGAGCATTTGTCCCTTTTTACCCAGAAGAAAACTCCAAATGCTGAGGTCACCGGGGGATTCCGTTGTTTGAGGGGAACGGTTCTGAACAATTCAACTAATTCGTCCTTGAGAATCCACAGTCTGCAAGCAAGCCTGCAGGACCCCAGAACTGCGGGATGGGTGTTTGTCACAGGGCTAGGACGCCACGTGCGACACCGTCAGCCCGCCCTGGAGACCCGAGTGTGAACCCTGACTCTGCTTCTGATCCAGTTGCCTGCTCCTCACATGCTGGGAGGCCACAGGTGATGGCTTAGGCTGCTGAGTCCCTGCCACCCTCATGACAGACGTCGATGGAGTCCCCAGCTTCGGTCTTGGGCCCAGCCCAGCCTCAGCTTTGCAGGCACTGGAGAGAGAAGCAGCAGATGGAGGTCTCTGACTCTGGCTGGGTATATCTCTCTGGGTCTCTTTCTCTGCCTGTAAAATCAATAAATATTTTGAAAATGATTGCAATGTTCGTGTGGGCCCTTCTGCACCCTGGAATGGTCTTCACAGATTCTCATAACATCCATGGGTCTCTCCTTCTTATGATTGCCCACACGGCCATTGGATAATTTTTTAAAGATTTAATTATTTATTTTAAAGGCAGAGAAAGAAAGAGGGAGAGAGAGAGAGAGAGCGCGAGATCTTCCATCCACTGATTCATGCCCAAATGGCCCCAACAGACAGGATTGGTCTAGGCCAAGCCCCAGAGCCCCAAATTCCCTCCAGATCTCCCACATGGGTGGCAGGGTCCTGAGTACATGGGCCACCTTCTACTGCCTTCCCAGGAGCATTAGCAAGGAACTGGATTGGAAGTGGAGCAGCTGGTAGTTGGCAGCTTAGCTCACTGCGCCACAACTGCTATTGGGCAATTTCAGCATCTGGACACCATCTGTTATTTTAAAATCTATTGACGTGCTTTTCTCTGTGGCACTCCTCTTTCCATCCTTTCCTTAGACAGCCTGAGGCTTATCTGCCTGTAGGGAGGAAGAGAGGCAGAGACAAAGATGGGTAAAATCAGGAGGCAAAGCAGGTCGTTCAGCTTTCGATGTGGATGTGGGATGTTTAGACCTCCCACCAATTTTCTAACTATGTGGATACCGCTTGGTCAGGTTCCCATCGTACTTTATTTCCAACACCTTCCCCTGGACCACCCTGCTTCCTGCATAGTTAGAGATGATGGAAATCACGGTCAAGATCAAGGTCGTGGCCAATCCATCAGATCAACACTCCTTTATGAACCGGTTTTTCTTTAAAGTGCATCTACTTTGGAAGCTCGGAAAACAGGGACCAGAAAGCTTGGGGGGTTGACGGGAGACCTGGCAACAAGGACACAATGTGTTTCCAATGAGCCCTGCACCAAGTGAAGAGGGAGGAGACGAGCCCCTGGGGATCCCGGCACTCCAAATCAGTGACGCCAAGCCACGTGGGAGCCTTCATCCAGCAGGTCAGCGCTTCTGTCCTCTCCATGGCTCAAGGGGAAGCACAGGCCCCGTCCTGCCAGGACCAGCCATGCAGCCCTCTGCACAGGCGGCGAGAAGCCCCGTGCCCTGGAGCTCCTGTCGTGGGATGGGCGGACACAGCAGGAACTTGGAGAAGGCGGTGCCTTCTACTGGAAGAAGCCAATGAGGAGCTCCCTGGAAGACGGGGTGACTGGGCTGAGCCTTGATGGATGAGTCGTCAAGTCAGGTGAGACCTGGGGGGACAGCAGCCATCCCAGGAGCCATGCACACCGCTCAGGTCCCAGATACTGGAAAGATGCCAGCAGAACTCTGATCCAATAAGTTTGGGTAGAGATCGGCCTTGTGGCACAGTAGACTCCTGCTTGCCACAGCCCAGATGAGTGCCAGTTATGGTCCAGCTTCCTGCCAATGTACTTGACACATTGAGGACGGTGAATGATGGCTCAAGTCCTGGGAGCCCTGCCACCCACATGGGAGACCCGGATGAAGCTCCTGGCCCCTGTCCAACAGCCTGGCCCAGCCCTAGCTGTTGCAGGCATTTGGGGAGTGAAGCAATGGATGGACAAGCTCATTCTTTTTCCCTGTTTCTCTCTCTCTCTCTCTCTCTCTGGTACTCTGCTTTTCAAATAAATAAATCTTTCTTTAACAAGAATAAGTTTGGATAGCACTGTATGCTATCACTCTCTCTTGGAAGCGTTTACAAAAGAAGGGACCCAAACCCACTCCTGCTGCTCTTAGAGAGGTTGGAGAGAGTCAGCAGCTGGAGATGACATGAGGTCACCCAGAGAAAAGTGGCGGGGAGCTGTGTCCCCACTCCAGCTCCAACGGGGAGGGAAGGGCAGGTGCCCCATCCAGCTCGACGTAGGAGAAAGCAGTGCCTCTTATGAGGGGGATAGTGGTCGGCATTCTCTGGAGTTTGGGGGGAGCTAGGGCGGATGCTGCCCATCCCCACCTGGAGAGGCTGGAGGGGGTGGGGCAAGAGGGGAGCTGGAAGCGGGTAGGGAGCCAAGAAGAAGAAATATTGAGTTGGGGCATTGACAGTAAAAAGAAGAAGTGGCTGCGTTGGAGGCTCCCCGAATCAGGGGAGGTGTCCGCTGTGGGTCAGGCGCAGAGGGGCGGGGACTGGGGGTCATCCTAGGTCCCAGGGGGAGGAGGCAGACGGACAGGGGACCCTGGGGCTGACAGGAAGCCACCAGCTGGACCAGAGACCTATTTGCTTTCAAAAGTGAGCCCCAGTGGCCCCCAGGAACTCCCCCAAACACTCAGGGTAGTCAGCATGGCCGCCTGCCAGTACTGGGCAACACAGGCTAAACCGCCCAGAAGCACAAAACCTGCCGGGGGGGCCCCAGGAGCTGCAGCCCCCAGAGGGCCCCACGCTGGAGCTGGGAGGTGGGAGAGTGGAATCAGCAGCGCCCCCTGCCGGCCAGCAGGGAGCCAGGCTGGAGGAGGAGGGAGGCTCCATCGTCCTCCATGTTCGGAAACTCTTGTATGGGCAAATAGTGTTTCAGTGGCTCTCCTGGGGCTGTGCTGTTAAGGTGGGCCCAGGTCTCAGTGCTCCTCCAGGGCACAGGCCGGAGCCAGCACCGTGGAACGGGACTCAAGGGCCCTCCTCGGAAGACAGGGGAGGGGGGAAGTCGCTTTCTGGGTTTGTTCCAGGCAACATAAGGAGGAGAGGCAAGCAGAAGCAGAGAAGGCGAGAGGCCGAGGGGAGACTGGAGAGAGGGGAGAGGGCGCAGGAGAGAGGCTGCTGGGAGCAGAGGGGAGCAGGTGGACAGGTCCCAAAGCGGGGGGTGGGGGGGAGGAGGAGTGGGAGACCAGGGTGTGGGAAGAGAGGGAGCAGGAACTAAGCCCCAGGCCTGGCTTCCTGCTGTTCTTTGCCTTTTATCTTCACATCCCCTTGTTACTGGGGCAGGGCAGACTGTGCCCAAAAGCCCCTGTGACCCCCACCTGATGGCACTCTCTGCAGGGAGCCGGCACAGCGGCTCAGTTGGTGACAGAAGGCACTTGAGGAACTGGTGGTGCCATGCCTGGGGCCCTCGGGCCAGGCAGCTCTGGCTCGAGGCTCATTCCAGGGGCGGAAGTACAATAGGGTGGAGTCGCTGCCAGTGTCACCTGCACCCACGTCCCTCTCTTCCCTAGCTCGTCACCTCCCTCAAAAGCTGCCTGCACTCACACCCTGGTCTCCTGCCCATGTTCACCCAGGAGTCAAGGCCACTTCCTCCCTCCCTGGTCTCCAGGGGGACTCTAACTTGCCTTCTTCCCAGCCCCGTGGACTGTCGCTAACCCACAGCACCATCCGCCGGGGAAAGGCAGAGCCACGCAGCAGCACCTGCCAGCCCACGGCTCCCTCCCACCCAAGCAAGAGGCCCGGTCTCCTCTCAGGGGATCTCCAGGCCCGGTGTCCTGGTGTGGCAGCCCCAGGCCCTGGCAGTGCGGCTCAAGGGCGGTGCCGCTTCCTGCCCCACTGCTGCGGAGACATGAGCAGATGTTTGGCAGATGTTCAATGCTCTCCCATCAGCCAACAACAACACAGCTCAGAGACAAAGCGGGGGAGGAGGAAGGGAGGAGACTTGCCCAGCAGCTGGGGACGGCCATCGGAAACCCGGGCTCCGGCCCCTCTGGGCTGGGGCGGGGCAGGGGGGGAACCAGTGTGTGATTCGTATGCCATGAGCTAGAGCCTGGGATGCACAGTGCCAGGGTTCCGGGGAGGAGCCCTGATGGCCCCTGCCAGTCTGCTCTGTTCAGGTCTCGGGATACAGCCTACAGCCAGAGTGCCAGGCAGCCTGGCTCCCCGGGGGGAGACCTGGGAAAGCTGCAGGAAGCTGGGTGTTCCCTTGGGTGGGCCTGGCTGACATGTGGCCCACGGTGCCCTCCTGGACACATGGGGGCATCTTGCACTGAGACCAGCTCAGCTCATGGTTGGAGCTGCTGTATGAGATGGAGCCCTTGTGCTGTGTGCCAACCAGGGAGCCCCTGAGGTCCCGGGTAAGCAGGGGCCACTCCGGGGGTCCCCAGGAAACTGGGTGCCACTTCCTTTTTCTTGGCATTTGCTGAACAATCAGCTGACAGACGCAGATGGTAGTTAATGAAGGCAAGCCATGGCCGGCCTGGTACATGCCATGCACAACACCCCAGAACCCGCTCATCTTGGAGCTGCAAATGAGAAGCCTCAGGCCAGTGCCGCCCCCCATTTCCCAGCCTCCTGCCCCCGGTGGGCCCCTTCCCCTCTCCGCTTCCACAAGCTCCATTGTTCAGACTGCACGAGTCCCTGAGATCACACAGCGTCCGTCTGCCTGTGTCTGGCTTATTCCTCTTAGCATGACGTCCTCAGCTTGGTCCACGCTGATGCAAATGCCTGGTGTCCTGCCACAGGTTGACAGCAGGGGTGGCACTTGGTTCTTCTCCATGGCCCCATCCATGGCTCCCTGCCACCCCAGAGGGTCCCCTCGCACCTCCCCGCACAGCCTCCTCCTGCTAGTGGGGTTCTCCCAAGGATGGAGAAGAAAGCACGAGCAATTGTGGATGTAAGCCAAGCCCTGTGATGGACATGGGAGCTGAAGTGATGAAACTCATGTATGTCCACAGGCAGCGGCCTCATTTCAGGGGCTTTTATGGTGATGGGGAGGAGAAGCATTTACAAATTGGAATGAGCGATGGGAGCAAAGTGGAGAGACGTGCACGGGGGACCCAAGTAGTAAGGCAAAGTCTTAGGGTTGTGAGCCAGGTCTACACTGGACGTGGAGTGCTTACTCACATAATCCCACTTGGTCTTCACAGCCGGTCTACGAGATGGGCATCATTTGAGCCCTTTTCTCTGTTGGCCTATGAGTGAATGAGGCCCTAGCAGGTGTGATGGTCTCGCAAGGTCTCACAGCTAGGGCAGCGATGCGCGTCCACACTGCGGGGTCTGACTCCCGACCTCCGCCTGCCTCTCTCTCTCTCTCTCTCATGGATCGTTCCACATCAGTTACTCTTCTCAACAGCCCCGAGAGGAAGCTCTGAGCCCGGACAGAAAACAGGGGCTGGACGAGGACAGGGGACTCAGCCGAGGCTGGTCAGGGACACAGAGGCCACTTCGGGTCTTGCAGGGTCTCTGGTCCTGGGGCTCAGGGTACCACTGCCCCAGGAGGATGCTGGCCCCAACACTCTTTTTATTAAATAATATAATAATAATAATACCCTGACCACAGTACCTTTACAGTTTTTCTCCTCTAAACTGGAAGCTCCTATTTTATTTTCAAAATTTTATTTCATTTTATTTTTCAAGCTTTTTATTAATATAAAGGGAACAGATTTCATTTATATAATTCTAGGAAGATAACCATATTTCCTTCTCCCCTCCCTCCACCAACCGCCTTCCTTCCTGCTTCCTTTTTTTCTTTAATTTTTGAAAAAATATAATTTCAACCTACTCTATAATCACAGGCTTAATGCACCTCCAACCATAATATTCAACAAATAATTAAGGCTCAACCGTTGAGTGACAGCAAGCATTGATTTGCTGGCGTTAATAACACTGACACCTTGTGGCCATTTGGCAGAATTGCAACATCCGAACGTCAGGAGAGAAACACCTTCCCCTTCCAGACTTCAAAACCTGCAGGAATTGTAGTCACCGGCTCCCCTCTTGGAGGATTTTGAGGACAATCAGCCCCGACCTGCTCCCAGGGGACGGGCACACAACCTCCAACCTGAGCGTCTGCCACCACGGCTTCCCCTGGTCTTGCATCTACCAGTTCCTGGAGTCAGCCCAAGCCCTGTGGACACGGCCTTCGACCAGAGCCTCTCTCCTACACTTTCTAAAGCAAAATCGCGCCACTCTCCTCCTCGGAGTCTTTCCAAGGCTGCACATTACACTCAAGGCAAAGCTCAAATTCAACACCGTGACACACGTACCACTGGACAGCAGCCAAAGAAGAGGAGCTCTGTCCACAGCACAGGCTCCCTGCGGGGTTGGAAGTTAACTCTGAAGTCGCTGGCCTGCAGGCAAGTGCAGGGGTCGCCAGGGAGGAGCTACAGGGGGCACCTGGGGCCTTGCTATCTGCCAACCAGTACTGCGACAGCCAGCACCGCCTGTTGGGTGAAGCTGGTGACAATTGGCTCTGCACACGGCCCATTCTGAGCTCGCTCACAGCCAGCCCCTGACTATCCCTGCACCCCGGGGACATGAGCAAGGCCTCCGCAAATGCACCTCGTGTGCCTGGCAGGCTCAGGCTTTGCCAGCTCGGGGGCCGGGGGAGGGCGCCTTCTCTTCTCCCCCTCCTGCTTCCGCCAGCCCTGTGCACCTCACCCGGCTCTTCTTCTCCCCTCTCGCCCGCTTCCCAGGCCCTGGCTCCTCACTGTCTCCACCATCCCAGCAAGAGCACTGGCCCCAGGACACCGTGGAGACCCCTGGGTTAAAGTGAACCACAGAGCCGGAGGAGCCAGCTGCCCGCGACTGAAGACAAAGCCACGCAGCCCTCGCTGTAGAAACCCCAGCACCTGGAACGGTCTCCACCTCTGTGACTGTGCACACCCCCTGCCGATCCTGAGCACTTGCCACACACACACATGCACACAGAGAACACACACGTACACACGCCACACATGCACACATGCCACATGCACACACATACACAGAGACCACACATACCACATGCACACACATGCATGTACACAGAGACCACACATGCACACACATACATGTACACAGAGAGCACACACACACACACATGTACACAGAGACCACACATGCACACACACCCCATGCACACATGTACACAGAGACCACACACCACACACATGCATGTACACAGAGAGCACACGCACACACACACATGTACACAGAGACCACACACGTACACACGCACCATATATGCACACACACACCACACGTACACACACGTACACAGAGACCACACACATACACACACACCACACATGCAGAGACCACACACACGCACCACACATGCAGACACACCACATGCACACACAGTACACAGAGACCACACACCACGCACACCATATGCACACACATGCATGTACACAGAGACCACACATGCACACACACCACACATGCACACACAGAGACCACACCTACCATATGCACATACATACATGCACACAGAGGCCACACATGTACACATGCACCACACATGCACACACACCATGCACACACGTACACAGAGACCACACACCACGCACACCATATGCACACGCATGCATGTACACAGAGAGCACACGCACAAGCACACACACATACACAGAGACCACACACATACACACGCACCATATATGCACACACACCACATGTACACACATGTACACAGAGACCACACACATACACACACACCACACATGCAGAGACCACACACACGCACCACATATGCAGACACACCACATGCACACAGTACACAGAGACCACACACCACACATACCATATGTACACACATGCATGTACACAGAGAGCACACACGTACACACACGCCACACATGCACACACACCACATGCACACACATACACAGAGACCACACACCACACACACCACACATGCACATGCACACACATGCATGTACACAGAGACCACATACATACACACACACCACACATGCACACACACCACATGCACACACAGTACACAGAGACCACACACCACACATACCATATGCACACACATGCATGTACACAGAGAGCACAAGCACAAGCACACACATACACAGAGACCACACACATACACACGCACCATATATGCACACACACACCACATGTACACACATGTACACAGAGACCACACACATACACACACACCACACATGCAGAGACCACACACACGCACCACACATGCAGACACACCACATGCACACACAGTACACAGAGACCACACACATACACACACTACACATGCATGTACACAGAGAGCACACATGCACACGCGCACACACACATGTACACAGAGACCACACACATACACACACTACGCATGCATGTACACAGAGAGCACACATGCACACGCGCACACACACGTGTACACAGAGACCACACACATACACACACTACACATGCATGTACACAGAGAGCACACACATACACACACTACGCGTGCACACAGAGACCACACACGCACCACACATGCACACACACCACATGCACGGAGACCATACATGCACACACACCACACATACGCACACACCTCACACATGCACACACAGCACACATGCACACACCATGTATGCACGTTCTGTTGATCAATTTTACATGTGACTATTAAGTTAAATTCTTAAGCATATAAAACAATACTTTGAATAGTATGAGCACGCATGTTAATGCATTGTAAAATATAAAACAGTATGTCAGCACAGGGTCTAAGGTTTTCCCACGTCTCAACGGGGCTGTCCCAGGGGTCCCCCACCAGCGGTCCCTGCTGAGGTGCTGGGTGCCACTCTGCACGCAGGTCCACACCTCCCAGGATTCTAGGTTTCCATCAAAGCACAGCCTGGAGACTCGGATCAGCCCATTAATCTACCTGGAACCCGTCTTACAGACCACACATTCTAAACTCTATGGGACCGAAAAAGAAAGACGAAAGAGAGCCCATGATGGCATCCTCTGCAAATGGCAAAGAAAGACCTGGAAGGTCAGAGCTGGTGGCAATCAGTGGCGGATTTCCCCCAGGGGACACGGAGCAGTGTCCAGAGACTTGGACGGGCAAGTGGGGGAGTGAGACTATCCCCTACTGGGTGCAGTCTCCGGATGCCGGCAAATATCTTTTTTTTAAAGATTTATTTATTTTCAAAGTCAGAGTGATGGGGTGGGGGCAGGAGAGAGAGAGAGGTCTTCCATCTGCTGGTTCACTCCCCAGATGGCCGCAATGGCCAGGGCTGGGCCAGGCTGCAGCCAGGAGCCAGGAGCTTCTTTCAAGTCTCCCACGCAGGTGCAGGGGCCCAGGAACTGCGGCCATCTTCTACTGCTTTCCCAGGCCATAGCAGAGAGCTAGATTGGAAGAGGAGCAGCCTGGACTTGAACTGGCGCCCATATGGGATGCTGGCACTGCAGGCGGTGGCTTTACCCGCCATGCCACAATTGACAAATATCTTACAATGCACAGGACATCCTCACAACAGGAGTTAGATTAAAAAAAAAAAAAAAAAAAAAACACGTAATCAGGAGCCCGGGGCCTAGAGGAAAGCTAGAGACCCAGACACGGTCCTGGCCCAGTTCTGCTCCTGGTGCCCTGAGACCCGGCCCGACTCACGCCCCCCTCCTCGCTTCCTCTGCAAAGGGAGGCGCCCGCCTGTTTGTCCATTCAGCGTTGATGTCTCAGAAGACACGAGGCAGCAGGTGAGACTATGGGAATAAGCATTAGGGCACTGGCGCTGTGGCAGAGGGTTTAGCTGCTGCCTGAATACTCGCTCCCCAAATCGGAATGCCAAAACCCGTTACCTGGACTGTGCTCCCTGGAGAAGCGCGCGCACCTGTGTGTCGTGCAGCCCCACTCCAGGATGGTCCTGTAAGAAGGCTGCCCACGGGGCTGCACCACGGTTCTCCAGGGGATTCTGATGCACTGTCAGAAAAGCCAGCACCTTCCTCCACCTGCCCGTGCAGCAGGCCTCCGGCTGGGCCGCACACCGGAACCAGCGCCCAGCGCCACACCCCACATCCCCGCATCCCCACATCTCCGGGCTGGGACTCAGGCATCAGTAGCTGTCAGGGTTCCCCCAGCACAGATGCCAGGCACGGCCAAGGGCGGAGCAGTCGCTCTGCACTGGCTGACGCTGCTCCTGGTTAAAACACACACGCATCATTGAGCTCCCGTGTTTGTTTCTGGATCAGCCTCCCGGCCCTCCCGTGCCCACAAGGCTGGGTAGGATACTTCCCACATCACAGGCTCTCGAGGATGAACGGGCACTTGGGCAGATAGATGGAAGAGTTTTTATTTCATTTCCCCTGCCAGGAGCTTCATGGGGGCCACACCCAATGGACCACGTTTCAAAGAAAAGACAGAGATGGAAGGATTCTGTAGTTTGAAAATCAGCACAAAACCACAGGTTCCTGGCCAGGGGCAGAAACCTGACCACGTTTCCCAGAGCAGTTCTGTTGTGTGTCCCAGGCACCTGCGGCTAAGCCCATAATCCTACCACAGCTTCGTTGCAATAGAGTGATCAGAGCTCTCTGCCTCATTAAAGATACCTCAAGGCACGGCCAAGCCTGTTTATTTCCGTTAAAGCTAAGTGTGATGCGAGCAGGGCCCGAGAGAGCACGCGTGTGCCTGGTGTGTTACTGCATGGTGAGGCCCATGGCCTGCTCCACGGCCCGCGTGTCCTCGGCTGGTGGCTGGGGCAGATCCAGCATGGTGGACGAGGCATTCCTGGGGTTCCCGGTCACCAGCATCCAGTGGTTCTTTGGTTTTTCCGCTCTGTGCGAATCCAGGTACGTGTGAGCCACGACCTCGGCCTCCTTTCCAAAGTAGGTGCTGGAGCGGGAAAGAGTGAATTCTGGTTGGAGATCGAGTGCGGCGTCCAGGAGCACCCAATGAGGCAGAGAGCTGGGGGAGGCGGAAATCGCACCTGCTTTGGGCAGAGAGCAGGTGGGGGGGGGGAGGAAGGGGGCTTCTCATGATTGACTTGCGATAAAGAGGGGGACTCTGGGAGTTAAGATGCCATGTCCCCCATCAGAGTACCTGGCTGCACACCCAGCTTCAGCTCCCTGCTAATGCAGACCCTGGGAGGCAGCAGCGATGGCTCAGGTACTGGGGTCCCTGCCACCCATGGGGGACACCTGGAGGGAGTTTCCGGCTCTCAGCTAGGGCCCAGCTGAGTCCTGGCTGTTGTAGGCATTGGACGAGTGAACCAACAAAGGGAAGTGCGCTCTCGCTCTCTCTGCCTCTCAAATAAACAGATGAATAGGGCTCCAATAGGATTGTTCTCAGTGTAAATATTCCATGTAACAATATTTTATCATTCAAGGACTTTTTTGGATGTCTGGCCATATTCTTTAAATTGAATCCCTTTGGAGCCAGAGCCGTGGCATGGTGGGTTAAGCCGCCGTGTGCAACCCCAGCATCCCATAGGTGTTCCAGTTCGAGTCCCGGCTGCTCCACTTCCAATCCAGCTCCCTACTAATGGGCTGGGAAAAGCAGTGGAAGATGGCCCAAGGCTTGGGTCCCTGCTGCCCACATTGGAGACCTGGAAGAAGCTCCTGGCTCCTGGCCCTGGCCTGGCCCAGCCCTGGGAATGAACCAGCAGATGGGAGATCTCTCTCTGTCTTTCCCTTTCTCTGTAACTCTGCCTTTCAAATAAATAAATAAATTTTTTTTAAATCAGATTCCTGGAGTGGGCATTGTGGTGCAGCAAGTTTGGGATGTTTGCATCCCACATCAGAGCGCCAGTTCAAGTCCCAGCTACTCCATTTCTGATCCAGCTTCCTGCTCATGTACCTGCAAAAGCAGTGGAAAATGGTTCAAGTACTTGGGCTCCTGCCACCCATGTGGTAGGTCCGGATGGAGTTCCTGGCTCCTGCCTGGCCCAATCCCGGCTGTTATGGGCATTTGGGGAGTGAACCAGCAGACAGAAGATCCTCTCTCCCTCTTTCTTTCTCTCTCTGTCTCCCTCTCGCTCTGCCTTTCAGATAAATAAATCAATACATCTCTAAACCAAGAAGTGAATAAGTTGAACTCCGCGTCTTAGGCCCACAGTTCGTTCCCAGCCCTGTCCCCCCTCCGCGACCCAGTACCTTAAAAACAGATGCCGGTGGGCGGCCAGCGCCCGGTTGGTGTGACGATGAATGATAAGGATCCTTGTGTTGGCCTTCGGATAAAGGGAACTGTGGTCAGTCTCTGACCTAAGGCCTGCTGCTCCCTAAAGGCAAAACTTGGGAAACACACTTTATATTCATTCCCATTTATAAAGGGGGAGGGGCCGGAGGGAGGTGCTTACGGGGGCACACCTGACCTTCCTGGGAAATGCAAAAACTTCAAAATACCCCTGTCTACATATTTCTCATAAGACACGTTTTCTGAGAAGTGTTTAAAGACCCCTCAGGTGCAAAAACTGATAAACTTTTAATTGCACTGCCCAGGAATGTTGTGACATCCCCCTGTGTGTGTGTGTGTGTGTAAAAATGTCCTCCAAGCTAAGAGAAAGAACCATATGCCACCAGAGCCCTCTGGCAGGGCTCGTGAGCAGGTGCTCTGGGAGTGGCAGATCCAGGGTGATGGACAGGGAGTGGTGGCCGTGGGAGGCCAGCTCAGCCAGCCAGCTCTGTGACTCCTGTCAATCCCACACTGGCCCGGTGACTTCCTCCCACAAGCCCTCACTCTCCACCTGTTTGAGGCCTCAGGAACTGCCAAGCCCCTTGCTGGAGAGGGAGCAAGTCCTGTCCTGTGCTTTTGCCCAGCAGGTTGACCCAGAAGAGGCCGGGGTTCTGATAAATGCCCCCTAGTGGGGGCTGGCGCTTTAACATAATAGGTTAAAGCCACTGCCTGCAGTGCAGTGCCAAAACCCCACATGAGCGCCGGTTCAAGTCCTGGCTGCTCCACTTTCGATCCAGCTCTCTGCTGTGGCCTGGGAAAGCAGTAGAAGATGGCCCAAGTGCCTGGGCCCCTGCACCTGTCTGGGAGACCCAGAGGAAGCTCCTGAGAGGCCTGAATGAAAGCCGTGTGCGCACAAGCAGTGTGGCAGCCATTCTGATCCCTCGCCAGGGGTGACAAGCTGATGTTAGAGGCTGGGTGATTCTCACCTGCACACAGAGGAGGGAACACACCTGCAACCTGCGAGCTACGCGAAACCCCCATTGGACAGGTGTGGTAAGCTCAGCACCCGCGTCCTCCCGAGGCTGCGCTCACCGGGATGGGGAAGCCCTCGTACTCCAGGCGCAGCTGGGGGTCGAGGAAGGCGGCCTGCCAGCAGTTCAGGTGGGAGACGTCGTCGGTCAGCGTCACCTCCTGCAGCCAGGACCTCTTGGACGACTTCAGAAGGGTCCTGTGGTCACTTGATAAATACAACTGGAAATGACAGCGCTCGGGTGAACTGAGCCCCAGCCACTCCAAGGCCTGGGGAAACACGCAGTACTTCCAGGAACTCAGGGAAAATTAGATTAAAAACCAAGTTTACTTTGGCACAAAAAAATGTTGAAAGGGGTCTTCCAAAAGTTTGTGGAAATTGGGTATTACTAAAAGCTACACATGGGTTTCAAACTTTCTACACCAAAATAAACATCTTTTAATTCTGTTTCTCCACAAACTTTTTGAAGTATATCAATTTTCTATATTTTTAATCAAATTAGAATAGTTTTAATTATGCTACGTAATATGATTAAGGAAGCAGTAGGTGGTTATTCTTATCTTTCCTACCTAAGAGTTCAAAATGTTACCATGCTTTACAAATAATGTTGATATGTTATTAATTCTTTCACATGGATCTTCGTCTATAAAATTCCTTGATTCAGTAATTCCATGCCAAAAAAAGATCTATCATCGAGATAGTCTCTGACGCCTGGCTGGCTGGGTGGAGAGTTTGACGCATTCATGTACATGTTCACACTGGAAGTGTACACACGGCACAGAACTATTGGAGCAAATCCAGCCGGCCAAAAGTAGAACAACGGCGAGCAAATATGATTCTGCCACGCGTTCACTGAACGTTCCTGTCACAAAGAACCTTGAGAAACACGTAACCTATCTGGATACTCGCTGTGATCACACGCCACGTTTTTAAAATAATATAGAAGAAGACAAACGCGCAGTAAGCGAAAACGTTAGCAGAGCGATCAGCTCCAGAAAACACAGTGGCCATTTACTTCCTTCTTTCTATGATTCAGTACTGGCATTTCTTTTTTAGGATTTATTTTATTGATTGGAAAGGCAGGGTGACAGAGAGACAGAGTGAGAAAGAGATCTTCTACCCACTGGTTCGCTCCCCAAATGGCCACGGCAGCTGGGGCTGGGTCAGGCAGACGCCAGGAACCAGGAACTCCATGCAGGTTTCCCAGTTGGCTGGCAAGGGCTCAGGTACTCTGGCCATCACCTGCTGCCTTCCCAGGTGTGGTAGCAGGAAGCTGGATGGGAAGCAGAGCAGCTGGAACGGGAACTAGCGCTCCAATACGGAATGCTGGTGTCACAAGCTGTGGCTTAACTGGCCGCTCCCCTGTGCTGGCCCCCTGGTGCTGTATTTACGGTCAGGCTGTGGCTTGCCACCATGGGCTGTCACAGTTCCACTTGCAAGGCACATCATGTAACACGGGAACCTTCAAGTCAATGAAAAATGGTATACACAGAACTTACTGGTGGAGGGCCAGGGGCGACATCACTGGCCTGCTATGTGCCTCGTGTCCCTGTCAGGACAACAGGGACAAAGTGGTCCCCAGCCAGTAGAACTGGTGAGAGGACTATGGGAGTCGCATGTGTGGGGCCTGGACAACACTGCATTGTTCTGTAAGAAGGGTGTTCATGGGGCCGGTGCTGTGGTGCAGTGGGTTAAAGTCCTGGCCTGAAGCACCGGCATCCGATATGGGTGCTGGTTCGAGTCCCGGCTGCTTCTCTTCCGATCCAGCTCTCTGCTGTGGCCTGGGAAATCAGTAGAAGATGACCCAGGTCCTTGGGCTCCTGCACCCACATGGGAGACCTGGAAGAAGCTCCTGGCTCCTGGCTTCATATCGGCGCAGCTCCGGCCGTTGCAGTCATTTGGAGAGTGAACCAGCAGAATGAAAGACCTCCCTCTCTCTCTGGCTCTACCTCTCTCTATAAATCTTTCAAATAAATAAAATAATTATTTTAAAAAAGAAGGGTCTTCATAGCATTGCATTTGTGGACAATGATCATTGGCTTTTAGTTCCAATTTCCCCACATATTTAAGTACCCTCAAAGTAAGTAGCCGAGAGACTCCCCATTTTATAGATGAGAAACAGACTCAAAAAAGGTCAATAACTTATTCAAATGTCCATCCCATGGGTATGCATCTGGAATTCAAACCCAAATGTAGTGGCCAGCAGTGTGGCACATGAAGCACTGACATCCCGCATGAACACCAGTTGGAGTCCCAGTTGCTCCACTTACGATCCAGCTCCCTGCTAGTGCGCCTGGGAAAGCAGTAGATGGCCCAAGTGCTTGGGCCCCTGCCACTCATATGGGAGACCCAGATGGAGTTCCAGGCTCCTGATTTCAGCCTGGCCCAGCCCTGGTTGTTGCAGCCATTTGGGGAGTGAACCAGCAGACAGAAGATCTTTCTCTGTCTTTCTCTATCACTCTGCCATTCAAAATAAATAAATCTTTAAAAAAAAAATACACAGAACAGGGGCTGGTGGCATAGTGGGTAAAGCCGCAGCCTGCAGTGCCAGCATCCCATATGGGTGCCGGTTTAAGTCCCGGCTGCTCCACTTCCGATCCAGCTCTCTTCTATGGCCTGGGAAAGCAGTAGAAGATGGCCCAAGTCCTTGGGTCCCTGCACCTGCGTGGAAGACCTGGAAGAAGCTCCTGGCTCCTGACTTCAGATCGGCACAGCTCTGGCCATTGTGGCCAAATGAGGAGTGAACCAGAGGATGGAAGACCTCTCTCTCTCTCTCTCTCTCTCTCTCTCTCTCTCTCTCTGCCTCTCCTCTCTCTGTGTAACTCTGACTCTCAAATAAATAAATAAATCTTAAAAAAAAGGTGCCCCCCTCCCTTAGTCTTGAGGTCTTAAGGGCGTATGTTCTGTAATTGTCAAAGTGGGGGGAAGGGGCAATAACCGGCTCATAACTGCCCGGAAAAGCCGCGGCTCAAGCCAGGAAGAAGCCAGGAACGGCGCCCAGGTGCACAGAGCTCTTGCCTACTGCTGCTGATGGCTGTCATCCCATTTCTGGAAACCAAAGCAACCGACCCAACGTGGCCCTGCCGAGTGGCAACTCACCATCGTGTTGTCAAACCCTCCTGCTATCCCCAGGCAGAAGTCCTGCCCGTAGCGAAGGACTTGACCTGCGGCGTCTCCACCTGCACTGTGAGTGCAGAACAAAAGCAGCGTCAGCCCCGGGTCAGAATCAGCACGCAGCTCTGGTTTTTGTGCGTGCAATTTTGTTTATCATCAATTTTCTTGACACCATGTACATACTGTGACAGATGCTTTTAAAATCCCTGCCCTGGGGGCCGGCACTGTAGCACAGTGGGTTAACACCCAAGGCCCGAAGCGCCAGCATCCCATATGGGTGCCGGTTTGAGTCCCAGGCTGCCCCACTTCTGACCAGCTCTCTGCTGTGGCCTGGGAAAGCAGTGGAAGATGGCCCAAGTCCTTGGGCCCCTGCACCCACGTGGGAGAGCCGGAAGAAGCTCCTGGCTCCTGGCTTCGGATCAGCACAGCTCTGGCCGTTGTAGCCATGTGGGAAGTGAACCAGTGGATGGAAGACCTCTGTACCTCTAAGGATTTAATTTTCTATTTTCAAAAACTCCCTTGAGCATATTTTTAATGGACAACTCATTTTAAAACAACAGATCTCCTTCAACGTCACCTCATATGAAACTGCCTGTTATTGTGAGAACATAGCATGGCAAACAGCAAAAACCACTCAAATGAGCTCAAAGCATCCCAGGATGTTATTTGGAAAACCCGTTTGGCTTCCAGGCAGCATATTCTCTTAATTCTGAGACGTCTAACACTTATGAATTAAGCCTTTTGAATTGTACACAAATGATCACTACTCTTGCTGTCTAAGGTGAAAAGATTATAGGGATCCCTTAACAACACTCCTCCAAGTAAGTGAGCGAGAGAGAAACTTGGGGCACAAATTACCCAGAATGGTGGCATCCAGCCCAGGGCACTGTTCCAACCCCAGGGCATTCTTACACTACAAGTGAAATCGGATATTCATGATGAAAACGGGCTGAACGTCAAGGTCACTGTACCTTAGAACAGCAAAGGTGTTCCTGCCCACCGGGGTCCTGGTTTGAGCCGCACTCAGGCCACACGGCACCTCCAGCTCGTCACTCAGGTGGGCTCTGATCTCATCTGGGGTCATGCACAGGCTCAGGTCGCCGGGCAGCACCAGCTCGGCTTCCGTCTCAGGATGGTCGGGATTGACAAGCATCACATTGTCACCAAAATGGATGTACCCGTCTTTAGACACGGAGAGCTGCATCTACAATTTTAATGGGAATTTTTCAAATCAACTGTGCAAGTCCCGAACAGCCAGGACCAAGGCCACTCCCTGGTGTCCCATGTTCCAGATTCAGACCCAGTCTAAGGATGTCTCGGGGTCGGTGCTGTGGCGCAGCGGGTTAACACGCTGGCCTGAAGCCCGGCATCCCATATGGGCACCGTTTTGAGTCCCACCTATTCCTCTTCTGATCCAGTTCTCTGCTATGGCCTGGGAGAGCAGTGGAAGATGGCCCAAGTCCTTGGGCCCCAGACCCAAATGGGAGACCCAGAAGAAGCTCCTGGTCCCTGGCTTCAGATGGGCACAGCTCCGGCCATTGAGGCCATCTGGGAAGTGAACCAGCAGATGGAAGACCTCTCTGTCTCTACCTCTCTCTGTAACTCTGTCTTTCAAATAAATTAAATAAATCTTTTAAAAAAAAATAAGGATGTCTCTTGAGTTCCCTCAAATCTTCAGTTTCTTCCCTTTGCCTTCTGCTTAGCCAAAGCAAGCTTCCGGAGTACTACAAAAAAGTCAAATGAAGTTCGTGGAAATCTCACAGGTTGACTCAGTTATTAATTTATTCAATACTCATTTAAAAAATTCTTGAACACCATGTAGGAGGCATTTTACTTATTTATGTTCTATTTGGAAATTGTGGTTAAACATAAGTAACTCATGTCCCATCATCCTATATACAGAACAGTTATAAAGACTTAAATGGAGGGCGCGTGTGGTGGAACAGAATAAGGGACCACCAGTTCAAGTCCTGGCTGCTCCATTTTCGGATCCAGTTTCCTGCTAACGTGCCTGGGGTGGCGGCAGATGATGGCCCGTGTATTTGGGTCCCTGCCACTCATGTGGGAGACTCAGCTGGAGTTCCTGGCTCCTGGCTTCAGCTTGAGCCAGTCCTGGCTGTTGTGGCCACTTGGAGAGTGAACCAAAGGATGGAAGATTCTCTCTCTCTCTCTCCCTCTCTCCCTCTCCCTCCCTCTCTCTCTCTCTGTCTCTCCCACTCTCTCTGATGCTCTGCCTTTCAAATAAATCCATTTTTAAAAGAAGTTAAATTGAACAATAAATCTACCATTTAAGGTAACTCTGAAATAAAAATTATGTCATTGAAATATTTGCAGAATTGAAAACATGGGGGGGCTGGCGCCGTGGCTCACTTGGTTAATCCTCCACCTGCGGCACCAGCATCCCATATAGGTGCCGGGTTCTAGTCCCAGTTGCTCCTCTTCCAGGCCAGCTCTCTGCTGTGGCTCGGGAAGGCAATGGAGGGTGGCCCAAGTGCTTGGGCTCCTGCACCTGCATGGGAGACCAGGAGGAGGCACCTGGCTCCTGGCTTCGGATCGGCATAGCTCCGGCCATGGCAGCCATTTAGGGGGTGAACCAATGGAAGGAAGACCTTTCTCTCTGTCTCTCACTGTCTAACTCTGTCAAATAAAAATTAAAATTAAAATTAAAAAAATAAAAGAAGTTTTATAAACAAGGGGGGGGGGGGTGACCCAATGGGTTAAGAGCAGGCTTCTGTATGTTTCTAAAATCTTATAGAATTTTAAACACTGTGGCTTTCAGATTAAAAAAAAACTTTTTATACGTTACTTTATCCTCTAAATGGTGACTTATTTATGGATTTCCCCCCATTTAACATTAATTCACCAGGCCTTTGAACAGCACGCTGGAATTCAGAGTACCGGTCTCAGAAGGTTCCTCTTGAGCCTTCTGTTCCTCTGGATGAGGAGCTGCCCCTTGGCTCTCTTCTCCAGGAAGTCTTTCATGCGCTCCTGGTGGAAGAGAAGGCAATGACGCCCCAGGCTTCAAGCTCTGGGGCCAGATGACGAAAAAGTAAAAATTTGAGAACAGAACAGGGAAGTTGAGCAGCACGGGGCTGGCGGGGACTTCGGAGCATTGCTTTAACAGTTTCCTGTCGGTGCAGACTGTGCAGAACCATGAGAAAGTACAGACGGAACACGACCTCCTTACTGTCCCCAGACGGTCACAGCCAGGCTGGAAGACCGCTCACCCCGCACCACGCAGACAGGTGCACGCGGGGCCCAGGCGACACCAGCTCGGGACCACATAAGGCAGGGGGTCAGACACAGTGAAGGGGACACCCGGGGGCGCACGCGAGGCAGGGCTGGCTGCGGGGTGCACGGAGCAGAGTTCTGTAGCCTCTGGACAGGAAGACCAAGAGCTGAGGGGACGGAGTGGGACTATAGACCCAGGGGGCTCCGCAGGCCAAGGGACTGAGAGCCAAGGCACCTGGGCGCGCAGGGAAAGCTGGGATCCCGGGGCAGCAGGTGTGCGCTGGGTCAGGGGGCAGGAGGGGCGCAGAGCAGGAGTGGAGACTGCGCTCAGAGCCCCCGGGGCGGCCGGGCGGCGCCCTTCGTACCTCCTCCAGGTAGACGTCCTCGTTCCAGTTGCCCATCCGCACTCGGGGGCCGTACAGGTTCTGTGCCATGGTCCCCAGCTGCCCAGCGAGCCGGTCTGCCTGGTAAGAGCGCTGGCGTTAGCGTGCCCCGTCGCCATGGCGACGCCGCTCGGGGGCGATTGGTCCGTTCCTCCGGCCGGTGGGCGGTCCGTGCGGCCAGCCTGCCTTCCACCTCTGAGACCCACTGCAAGGCAAACCAGAGTAAACCTCAAAGGGGCAGGCCTTCCTGTCCTAAGGCTCCCCAGAGGGAAGAGAAACACTTTCTTTGTCCCGAGAATCAAGAAAGGATTCAAAGGAGGCAGCAGGGAGATTTTAAATGGGAGCGCAGCTTGCCTGTAGCCTGTTTTTATAATCAGCAAGCAATTTCCATGCTCGGGGTTGAAATTGGAAAATCAAAACGACACAGCAGAAAGAGGAGAGGAGTTGCTTAAAACCGCATGGCCTTGAAAGTAAGAAACAGATCCTGTTGGTGTTTCCAATGTTTCCGAAGTCGTCCACGTTTTTATGGGCTGTGCAACCGTGCTCCATCTCCTGGTCACCCCCGACTGAAACGCCAACCGTGACTTCCAAGAACTCTTGACAAGGCGGAAATACGCCCTAAGTAAGGCGTCTTAAACCGGACGAGATGTTATGAGCCAGGGCTGACAGTTGCTGTGGGGTATTTGCATGTTGAATGTGTTCTGCGAATGGGAAATGCCTTCCCTCCCTTCAGCTGCCAGTGTGCAAGAGAGAAGGTAATTCAGGGGAGTTGTCCTAAGCGCAATGCAGGCTGCACCCATGAAGGGCCCGGGCAGTTTATGGAAGGGTTGGAACTGGCTTGGAGGACGGTGAGAATGGGCACTGGGTGGCCTTTGGCTGGTCTGGTGGGAGGGGGCGGTCCGGGTGGGGGGAGAGCTTTGGAGCTGAACTCGGCGGATTTAAGCTGGCATGCTGCAGCCTGGGGGACTGACACATATTCGCACATACTTGTGACTCCCCCAGCTCCGGCTACAAGTGCACGGAATGACTCGGACAAAGGAGGTGAGGTCAAATACCACACCACTCCCTGCACTGGATCAAGTAAGAAAATGAGGCTCAAAGAAACTAGAGCGGACCTTACAAGCCTACTGTGCACCACCTATGAAAGTATAGCATGCACAATTTAGTGTAATACATAATACTCAATACAGGTTATACAGCCATGTCAGCAGTTTGTGTATTAACTATACTATATTGGTGTTGTCTTCCAGTGTCTTCCTTCTGTTGAATCAAGAATAGTTTATTGTAAGACAGGATAGGTAGGAAGTGGTCTCACAGATCTTGCCTCTTCGGTACATTATTTTCCCTTGTGCCTGTTGCCCTGTTCACCAGGACCCTCACATGTACAAAGTCCATCGATAAAGTTGCCAGCGAGATGCCCCACCCGGTGATTGCCCTGGACACAACATCACCAGTGATTAGGGATGACACAGGCAGGAAAATCAGCAGTGGCTCTTGCTTGCCAGTGAGGCATGTCCTGTTCCCGCAGAGCCATGGTGTGAACTTGATGAGCAAGGACAAAGTGACGGACGCCGCTCAAGGATGGGCGTCACCGAAGGCAGTGATGCTAACAGAAACCAGCAGGTGGCTCAGTTCACATACAGGAGAGACGTCCTGTGACCCAGACTGAAGACCAGACGCTCTGTGAGTTCTGCTTAGGGATGAGATCACAGTTCTCAGAGTGGACCCCTGTGGTCAGGCATTGCATGGCTGTATCCCAAAGCGAGGACTCAGCCCAGATTTCCTGACTTCACGGTCCATTTTTTTTTTTCTTTTTAAGTATGTTCATAGTTCCTGTGAAATTGACTCTAGTCTCCATATTATTGAGTTATTTTTCATCTTTATTCGTTTATTTTAGAGCCAGCCAGAGAGAGAGAGAGAGAGCTCCCAGTTCCTGGCTCACTTCCCAAAGGGTTAAAGATCAAAACTGGGCGCTGGCAACTCCATGCAGGTCTCCCCCATGGGGGCAGAGACCCAGCTATTGGAGCCATGCCTGGCTGCCTCCCAGGGTCCGCGTTAGCAGGGAGCTGGAGTTAGGACCAGAGCCAGGACTCAAACCCAGGCTCTGATATGAGACGCGGGCATCCAACAGGAGGACAAAATCCAGCCCTCTCCACGGGGTTGGATAAGGTCCTGTTTACTCAGTGAGCCTTCCTCTCACCTACTTCCCTTGGGCTATTTTTGACACATACGTGTCAATTTCTGTGTATTATAAACCCAGCATTACCTACACATTGTTTCCCGCAGTGGCTCTTTAATCAGTCGGAAGAAGTGTGTAATTACACTTTCGTAGTCACCTGTGTAATCACCGTCACTGGCTGCTCATTGCTCAAATTGCTGCTGGTGCCACTGGGTCTTCCTTTGGCATTGCTTATAACTGAGGTGTGCTAGCAACACACTCTGGAGTGTCTGCTCACCTGTTTATTTCATTTTTTCCAGAGAGCTAGCTTCTCTAGGCACACGACTCTAGGTTGACAGGTTTCTGTCTTTCAATCCTTTGCCTTTTTTATTTAGTTATTTTTGTTTGAGAGAGAGCTCCATTAGCAGGTTCATTCCCCGAATGGCTACAACAACCACTGGCCAAGGTGACAGCCCGAGAAGCCCAGAACTCAATCCAGGACTCCCACGCATGTGGCAGGAACCCATCATTGAGCCATCACTACTGCCTCTCAGGGAAGCTGGTAGCCAGGAGCTAGAGCCAGGTACGATGCCTAAGAGCTCTGATGTGGGATGTAAGCCTCTAGGCTAAATAGCCACCCCTGTTTCAGTCCTTGGAACACGCTTCCACGGGCAGGTGTTTGCTCCAGCTGTTAAGATGCTGGTTAAGACACCTGAGGTCCATACTTGGGTCCATGGGTTCGATACAGGACAGCTGGAGACCCCTGTGTGGGTCCTTGGCTTCAGTGAGAGACCTAAATCAATCACAAGGTTGCAAGGTGATAAGAGAGTTTTACTAAAGGGAGCAGCAAAGAGCAAGCTGCTCCACAGAGAGAGGGGGCCCCATGCGTGGCTGGGGGATCTGCATTTCCAGGGTCCAAGAAGTGTTAGCATCTGCACAGAATGGTCTTCTTACTTCTGGAGAAGGGGGGCGTGAGTTCCAGGAATCAGGGACCCACCTCTTTTCACTCCTTGCATGGTCACGGCTGTGGGTTGTCATGGCAACTGTAAACCATCAGGGCACCAAGGGGCAGTGACTTTTACCACACTAATGCACGCCGGAGGCCAAGGAGCGGTTCCTCGGGAGGTCATGCTGGTATCAACTGATTTAAAACAGTTCCCTGGCTGGAATCCTGTTTTTCTCTCTCTAACTGGTGGGTGCAGCTGGGGCTTGCCACACACTCTCTCAGGTTCACTCTCTGACTTTGGCTCCCAACTCCAGCTTCCTGCTAACGTAGGAAGGCAGCAGGTTATGGCTCAAGTACCTTGGTTCGTGCCTCCCACGTGTGAGAACTGGACTGAGTTCCTAGCTCCTGGCTTCCGCATGGCCACGCCCCAGCCATTGTGGGAATCTGGGAAGTAAATCAGCAGATAGAGGGGCTCTCCTCTGTAATCCTCTCCATCTGTCTCTCTCTCTCTCTCTCTCTCTCTCTCTAATAAAAAAATTTAAATAATTTTTAAAAATAAACAAGCCGGCCGGCACCGCAGCTCGCTAGGCTAATCCTCCGCCTGTGGCGCCGGCACACCGGGTTCTAGTCCCAGTTGGGGCACTGGTTCTGTCCCGGTTGCTCCTCTTCCAGGCCAACTCTCTGCTGTGGCCCAGGAGGGCAGTGGAGGATGGCCCAAGTGCTTGGGCCCTGCACCCGCATGGGAGACCAGGAGGAGGCACCTGGCTCCTGGCTTCGGATCGGCACAGCACCAACCGTAGCAGCCATTTGGGGGGTGAACCAACGGAAGGAAGACCTTTCTCTCTGTCTCTCTCTCTCTCTCTCTCTCTCTCACTGTCTAACTCTGCTTGTCAAAAAAATAAATAAATAAATAAATAAACATGCCACCCACTGCCTCTGTCGTCCAAGTTCAAGTCAGGTATTGAACTCACCTGGCCTTTGCTGGCTGCTTTCTGGATTTTCTCTGTCCTTGAACATTTTGACTGTGATATGTTTGAGTGTTTATCTTTTTTTTTTTTTTTTTTTTTTTGGACAGGCAGAGTTAAACAGTGAGAGAGAAAGAGAGAGAGAGAAAGGTCTTCCTTCCATTGGTTCACCCCCCAAATGGCTGCTATGGCCGGCGCGCTGCGCCGATCCAAAGCCAGGAGCCAGGTGCTTCTCCTGGTCACCCATGGGGTGCAGGGCCCAAGCACTTGGGCCATCCTCCACTGCCCTCCCGGGCCACAGCAGAGAGCTGGACTGGAAGAGGAACAACCGGGACAGAATCCGGCGCCCCAACCGGGACTAGAACCCGGGGTACAGGCGCCGCAGGCGGAGGATTAGCCAAGGGAGCTGCGGCTCTTGACTTTTATGCTACACGGAACTTGCTACACTTCCTGGAGACGTGGGTTAGCGTTCTTTTCACCACGTCTGGGAAGCTTTCAGCCGCTGTTTGTTACACAGTCTTTCCTGCTCCCTTCCCTCTCTCTTCCCTCTGGGAGCCTTCCTGGCCTGTGTGTTGGTGCACACAATGATAGCCCACCTTCCTCTGAGACCATTATTCATTTTGTTTATTTTTCCCCTGTGTTCTTCAGGTTGCATCATTTTTATTGATTTATCTTCCAATTTGCGGAAATTTTTTTTCTTTTCCAGCTCAAATATGTGTCACTTTGTGACACAGCTGCTGAAGCTGCCACGTGCAGTGCCACGTCCCATATTAGAGCGCTGGTTCAAGTCCCAGCTACTCCCAGGCCCAGCTGCTCCACTTCTGCTCCACCTCCCTGCTAATGCACCTGGGAAAGCAGTGAAAGATGGCCCAAGTAATTGGACCCCTGCCATCAAGTAATAATAATAACAATAACAACAACAACAATAATAATAATAATACAAATAAGTCTTCTAGTATATGGCTGGTTTATGCCAAAATCATAACAATTGAAAAGTAGGGGAGGCTCATATTGTAGTGCAACTGGTTAAGCCACTGCCTGCAACACCACCTCCTATACTGGAGCACTGGCTCAAGTCCTGGGGGCTCTGCTTCAGACCCAGCTCTCCACTAAAGCGCCAGAAAAAGCAGCAAAAGGTGGGCCAAGTGCATGGGCTCCTGCCACCCACGTGGGAGACCAGGATGGAGCTCCAGGCTCCCGGACTTAGCCTGACCCAACCCTGACAGTCCCAGCCATGTGGGAAGTGAACCAGCAGATGGAAGAACTTTCTCTGTCTTTTCCTCCTCTGACACTCTGCCTTTCAGATACATTATAAATAATACATATAAATTAAATGTATATATATTCCAGCCACATAATGAATTTTTCATTTTATTGGTTATTACGTTTTTATCTACAGGATTTATGTATTCTCTTTTCTAACTCCTATCTTTTATTGATATTCGATATGCGATGAGATATTGCCTGCACACCTTCCTTTAATTAATTCTTTCATCACGACTTCCCTTGGTTCTTTGAACATGTTTGTAACAGCTGCTTTGAAGGCTTTGTCTTCTAAGGTCAACATTTGGGCTCTCTCAAAGATGTGTCTGTTGCCTTGTTTGTGTTTAGCTTTGTTTTCCCTACTTACGGGTCACACTTTCCTATTTTGTTTCAGGTCTTATAATTTCCTGTTGAAAACTGGAAATTTTCAATAATATATTATAGCAACTCTACAAACTGATTCTCAACTCAGAGTGGTTTGTTTGTTTATTTGTTTGTTTACTTTGTCCAGTGACTGTGGAATGATAAGAAATCAATGTTTTGGGCCGGCGCCGCAGCTCACTAGGCTAATCCTCTGCCTTGCGGCGCCGGCACACTGGGTTCTAGTCCCAGTCGGGGCACCGATCCTGTCCCGGTTGCCCCTCTTCCAGGCCAGCTCTCTGCTGTGGCCAGGGAGTGCAGTGGAGGATGGCCCAAGTGCTTGGGCCCTGCACCCCATGAGAGACCAGGATAAGTACCTGGCTCCTGCCATCGGATCAGCGCGGTGCACCAGCCGCGGCGGCCATTGGAGGGTGAACCAACGGCAAAAGGAAGACCCTTCTCTCTCTCTCTCTCTCTCTCACTGTCCACTCTGCCTGTCAAAAAAAAAAAAAAAAAAGAAATCAATGTTTTGTCTTGGTCCCTGGTATGGAGTCCTGAAGTCTTTGGGATTTCCTGAGCACCAGGTGCAGAATTTGTTAATCACACTTGGGCTTATGCTAATGAGGCAACTGAGTGTGGACTCCCTGGACAGCTTCAGAATGGGGCTGGTTATCAGAAAGACCAAGTGATCAGAAGGTTAGACTTCAGCCCTACTCACGGACCTCCAGGAAAAGTGGGGGAGGCTGGAGATCTGGATCCATAAACATTTTGAACAGTGACATTTGATGTGCTTCCAGGTTGGCAAAGACATCAAGGTAGAGAGAGGTGGAATAGCTGGAAAAGGCAGGAAGTGGAACCCTATGGCACAGAAGATTAAACCTCCGGCATCCCATATGGGTGCTGGTTTGAGTCCCAGCTGCTCCACTTCCAATCCAGCTCCATGCTAATGGCCTGGGTAAGCAGTGAAGGATGGCCCAAGTCCTTGGGCCCCTGCATCTATGTGAGAGACCCGGAAGAAGCTCCTGGCTCCTGGCTTTGGATAGGTGCAGCTCCGGCCAGCCGTTGCAGCCATTTGGGGAATGAACCAGCAGATGCAAGAATATCTCTGTCTCTAACTCTGCCTTTCAAATAAACAATATAATCTTTAAAATAAGAAAGGCAGGGAGCTCTGGGCCCCTTACACCTGCACTGCCTATCTGTGGTTGTTCCAGATCTGTATCCTCTGTGATAAATCCGGAGGTGTAGGTGAAGGGGCTTCCTGTGTTCTGAGAGTCGAGTTCTCAAACTTGAGGCAGGGAGGCACCTGAGCCTGGGATCCATGGCTTCTCAGTCGGCAGCACGGGGGGCCCAGGGCTGGCCTCCAGTGTCCAAAACGCAGGCGGTCCAGTGGGAGTGAGCCCTTCCCTTGGACTGTGATACTAACTCCAGGCAGCGTCAGACTGAGTGGTATTTGGGGACACCTCACGGTGTCTGGAGGACGGATAATTGTTGAGGTCGGAAAGCACCTCAGTGGTCTTGGCTCCGATGCAGGACAGCAGGGCCCCGGGAGGAGAGACAGCCATGAGCCACAAAGAAGCAAGGTGAAGGCAGCAACCCTGTGTGCAGGTGGACTCCCACCTTTCCGGGGGCCAGGAAATGCTAGTGTCTGGGCAGAACAGGTCATCCTATGGCGCCGGCATCCCATATGGGCGCCGGGTTCTAGTCCCAGTTGCCCCTCTTCCAGTCCAACTCTCTGCTGTGGCCCCAGGAGTGCAGTGGAGGATGGCCCAGTTACTTGGGCCCTGCACCCGCATGGGAGACCAGGAAGAAGCACCTGGCTTCTGGCTGCGGATCGGCGTAGCTCCAGCCATAGTGGCCATTTGGTGGGTGAACCAACGGAAGGAAGACCTTTCTCTCTGTCTCTTCTTCTCACTGTCTAACTCCGTCAAATAAAAAAAATTATAAAGGAATATGCAAGAAGGTTTTTAACTTATGATTTTTTGCCTTTTAAATTATAATAGTTATTTTATATATTATTACGCAAAGTTTTTATTTTCCATACCTCAAAAACCCTCAAAGCCAAGATTCAAACAGCAATATACTCTTTTTTTTTAACATTTATTTATTCTTTGAAGGTCAGGGTTACACAGAGAGAGGAGAGGCAGAGAGAGAGAGAGAGAGAGAGAGAGAGGTCTTCCATCCGCTGGTTCACTCCTAAATTGGCCGTGATGGCTGGAGCTGCACAGATTGGGAGCCAAGAGCAAGGAGTTTCTTTTACGTCTCTCACATGGGTGCAGGGTCCCAAAAACTTGGGCCATCTTCTACTGCTTTCTCAGGCCATAGCAGAGAGCTGGATCGGAAGAGGAGCAGCCAGGACTTGAACCGGCACCCACATGGGATGCCGGCACTGCAGGCAGTGGCTTTACCTGCTACGTCACAGCGACGGCCCCACCAATACACTCTTGTGTTTTTGCTGCCTCTGTGTAACGTACTCAGTTCTCACTGAGCAATAAGTACTTCCTTAAAATCAGGCCACACGGCTTCTTCCACATTTTTTCTTAAAAAATATTTATTTATTATTTATTTGAAGGCAGAAAGAGAGAAAAGGAGAGTTTGAAAGAAAGAGATTTTCCAACTGTTAGTTCACTCCCCAAATGGCTACAATGGCTTGGCTGGGCCAAGCCACAGCCAGGAACCTGGAGCTCCATCCAGGTCTCCATGTGGATGGCTGGCGTCCACCAGTGCTCCAGTATGGGACGTGGTGTTGCAGGCAGCGGCTTAACCTGTAACACCACAACATCAGCCTCCTTCACTTTCCAATTGTTAAGATTTTAGCATAAATCAGCTACATGCTAGAAAGCTTATTTTGTGCTATTCTAATTATCGGATGAGGCGCTTAGAAAATTTTTAATTTGGGGCCTTTTGTTACTTGTAACACATCTGGCAGGGAAAGAAAAATCCAAAGAAATACTTGGAAATACTCACTTTTAGAAAAGAGCCGTGGAGGGGCTGGCACTGTGGTGTAGTGGGTAAAGCTGTCCGCCTGCTGTGCCAGCATCCCATATGGGCGCCGGTTCGAGTCCCGGCTATTCCTCTTCCGATCCAGCTCTCTGATATGGCCTGAGAAAGCAGTTGAAGATGGCCCAGGTCCTTGGGCCCCTGCACCCACATGGAAGACCCAGAGGAAGCTCCTGGCTCCTGGCTTTGGATTGGCACAGCTCCAGCCATTGCAACCATCTGGAGAGTGAACCAGCAGGTGGAAGACCTCTCTCTCTCTCTCTCTCTCTCTCTCTCTCTCTTTCTCTCTCTGCCTCTGCCTCTCTAAAATTCTGCCTTTCAAATAAATAAATAAATCTTTAAAAAACTCACAGAAAATATGTATTATGAAAAAATGCATAGATTTCACAAATTCTTTGCCCCAGAATAACCTTATCTTTTACTTCCATCTCCCACAGGCTTTTGGAAATGCCTTCAGAGCTCCAAAGGAGGGGAGCAGGTGTCGTTGTTGAAGAAATACAGGAAATGCTTAGTTGAATCAGCCTCCTGGTGCAGACATGCTCGGAGCCTGGAATGCAATGGCACCTGCTATGCACCTGCACGATGGACCTCTCCAGTCTGCCTCAACACGGAATTCTCTCTAAAGGGTCATCTTGGGGGCCAGCGCCGTGGCGTGGCAGGTGTAGCCGCCACCTTCCACACCAGCACTCATACGGGTGCCTGTTCAAGCCCCAGCCACTCTACTTCTGATCCAGCTCCCTACTAATGTGCCTGGGAAAGCAGTGGAGGATGGCCCTGAAGGACCCTTATGGGGGGAGAGGGACAAGAAACTAGGCCTGGGCAGATATCAGGGGCTTCTTAAGAGGTTAGATGTTCCCCAGGGTCCAGCGGGCACGTTCTCTGGGAAGGAAAAGTCTATCCCCTTTAGAGAACCTCTAGGCATGCCCAGAGCAGAGCTGCCACTCCCCTTCGGAGAGTCTCAGTACTCTCCTCAGCATTCTCCTCAGCTGGTTCCCTCAGCACTCTCCTCAGCATTCTCTTCAGCTGGTTCCCTCAGCACTCTCCTCAGCACTTTCCGGTATGCTAATTGTCCCTCCGAACCGGCCAATCCCATATGCTAATTTGTTGACTATATAACCTGTGTGAAACTGCCGCTCAGGGCTCCTCACCGCCTTAGGTGGGGGCCCGTTTGCGCAAACGTACAATAAATACCTCATGCTTTTTGCATCAACTGGTCTGGAGTCTGGATTTTTGGGCGTCCTCTCGAGCAAGTGGGCATCTCTACAACTGAGAGGTCCAACAGCCCAAGTGGCCCTGGCTCCTGGCTTTGGCCTGGCCCAGCCCTGGCCATTGCAACCATTCGGGAAGTGAACTAGTGGATGGAAGACTCTCTCTCTCTCTCTCTCTCTCTCTCTCTCTCTCTCTCTCTCAATCCCTGTAACTCTACCTTTCAAATAAATAAAAAATAAATATTCAAAAACACTTAGAAGAATCATTTTATAAGACCCATATTTTAAGGAGTACAGGCTCAGAGATTCTATGAGGCTTAAATGGCACAGGACTATGGAACATGAGTAGGGTCTGGACATGCATATAGAGGAACAGCGGTACCCACTCCCCAGGCAGAGAAAACAGAGTGAGGCAAGGCACAGACACAAAGGAAAAAAAAGACCAGCAAGGAGCAGGGGGCCAGGAAAAGAGAATGGGGAGGCTGGGATGGGGCTCTGGCATCCAGGTGAGAGCCATGCGTTTCCTCCCTAAGCAGAGACTTGGATCATTTCCCAGGGAGACACTGAGGTTTGGGAGGTTTGCTGGGGCTGGAGGCAGCTGCGTGGATTTGCAGCTCGCAGACTGGAGCGGGGCATGGGGGCAAGAAGCCAGCTAGGAGAACCGCTGCTCAGTGTTTGATGCAGCTCCAGTGGGGATGGAGAGGCGGAAGTGAACGAGCGAGAAACCAACATCCCTACTGTCAGGTCTTGGAAAAACCGAAGCAATGGAGGAACCTGTTCAACTGTTTGTGCAGCCACGATTCCCTGTGGGCCAAGGTCCGAGCTCAGGATAGAGGGCACGGCGTGGTGGCTGCCTTTGCGGTGGTCAGGAGGAGGTGACCGTCGGAGGGGCGGCACAGGGAAGGCTTCTCCCGAAGGAAGCTGGCACAGGTTGTCCCCTTCAATAGCTGTCCTCCGAGAGAGCGGACAGTGTGGCCCAACGGACCCCAGAATCCTTTGCTAAATGTCTCCTCGATCAGGGACATCTGCTTCTGTCCTCACCATAGCAGGCAGGTTGCTGTCTGGACAGAAAGGCCTTTCCTCCTCTTGGCCTTTCCTCTCTCCAGCTGCTTCTCCCTTCCGCCTGCACCTGCCCCCTGCAGGAAAGGAAGCCGTCAGCAGCATCGCCCCTTCCTCCAGAGCCCAGCACTCTCTCCCAGGGACTTGTTTTGCTGAGTGTCCCTTTGACACATGTGTAGTCCCCGGCCAGTGACAGCCAATGACATGAGAGGTGCTCACATGCATCTACCAGTACTAATAGCGGGAGAAATTGATTTACTACTAGTTTCTGACCTCCAAAGATGGGGCACCCTGTTCAGAGGAGGCCCTTTTGTTCTGGGCAAGATGCGGGTGGGGGCCGGCATTGTGGTGCAGTGGGCTAAGCTGACGCTTGCAGGGCCAGCATCCCATAATGGAGCGCTGGTTCAAGTCCCACCTGTTCTGCTTCTGATCCAGCTCTCTGCTAATGTGCCTGGAAAAGCAGCGGAAGATGGCCAAGTGCTTGGGCCCCTGTACCCACGTGGGAGACCCGGATGGAGCTCCTGGCTCCTGACCTCAACCTCGCCCTGCTCCAGTCATAAGAACTCTTTCTGTCACTGTT
Source organism: Lepus europaeus (assembly GCF_033115175.1). Classification (NCBI taxonomy): domain Eukaryota; kingdom Metazoa; phylum Chordata; class Mammalia; order Lagomorpha; family Leporidae; genus Lepus; species Lepus europaeus. The sequence goes on from NC_084837.1 coordinate 108,559,216, forward strand.
TCTCTTTCTCTGTCTTTCAAATAAACCATTTTTTTTGACAGGCAGAGTGGACAGTGAGAGAGAGAGACAGAGAAAGGTCTTCCTTCCGTTGGTTCACCCCACAAATGGCTACTACAGCCAGTGCTGCGCCAATCCAAAGCCAGGAGCCAGGTGCTTCTCCTGGTCTCCCATGCAGGTGCAGGGGTCCAAGGACCTGGGCCATCCTCCACTGCACTCCCTGGCCACAGCAGAGAGCTGGCCTGGAAGAGGGGCAACCGGGACAGAATCCAGTGCCCCAGCTGGGACTAGAACCCGGTGTGCTGGCACCACAAGTGGAGGAATAGCCTAGTGAGCCATGGCGCCGGCCTCAAATAAACCATTTAAAAAAAAAAAGATTAATTGGGGCTAGCATATAAAAAAAAGGCTTACTGTGTTTGCTTGAAAAGTGGATTAACACAGAAAGAGAGAGAGAGAGAGAGGACGGCATCTTCCATCACTGGTTTATTCCCTAAATGGCCACTAGGGCCAGGGCTGGGCCATGCTGAAGTCAGGATCCTGGAACTCCAACCAGGTCTCCCACATGGGTGGCAGGGGCCTGAGCACTTGGGCCATCTTCTACTGCTTTCCCAGGTGCATTAGCAGGGAGCTGGATTGGAAGTGGAGCAGCCGGGACTCAAACCAGCATTCACATGGGATGCAGGTGTCACAGGCAATAGCCTAACTTGCTGCACCCAATGTAGGGCCCTGAAATCTTTAAAATAGAAAATATAGAAGAAGCAGATGGCGGTGGGCTTAGAAATGCCAAGGTGGGCTCAGAGCAGAATGTGGCTACAGGAACTGGAAGAGCCACACGATGCTGCCTGAGGGGGCGAAGAAGGTGTTTCCTGTAGGCGTGGAACATTCAGGAAAAGCAGCAGAGCCCAGGGGCCGGGGGACCCAGGGGAACAGAAGCCCCCCAGGGAACACAGATACCCTGCAGGCACTGGGCTCCTGCTACCATGAATGCTGGGCTTCAAGCCGTCTTAGACTGCAAAAACAGGGAGTCCTGATACCAAGGTATTTAACGAGGATATTTTTTGGTTCCCAGGGGATGTTCTGGTTTGTTTGAAAGGCAGAGGGAGAGAGAACAGTGCCATCTGCTGGTTCGCTCCTCCAATGCCCACAGTGGCCAGGGCGGGTCAGGCCAAAGCCGGGAGCTGGGAACCCCATCCAGGCCTCCCAGGAGAGTGGCAGGGACCCAAGTCCTTGGGCTGTGCAATATCAGGGAGCTGAAACAGGAGGAAGAACCCGGAGAGGACAAATGACTCTGACACGGGGTATGGGGTAGGGGATACGGGACTCGGGCATTCTAAATGGCGGCTGAACCTGCTGCTCCAAATGCCTACTCCAAGGTATTATTTTTTTAATTTGTTAAAGATTTTATTTATTTTTAATGTTCTTTAAGGATTTATTCATTTATTTAAAAGGGAGAGTTAGAGAGAGACAGAGAGACAGAGGGAGAGAGAGATTTTTTTCACTTGCTAGCTCTTTCCCCAAATGGCCTCAATGGCCACGGCTGGGCAAGAATGAAGCCAGGGGCCAGGAGCTTCTTCCAGGTCCCCCACAAGGGTGCAGGGGTCCAGGCACCAGGGCCATCCTCCCCTGCTTTCCCAGGTGCACTAGCAGGGAGCTGGATCAGTGGAAGAACAACTGAACTTGAACCTGGGCTCCGACATGGGATGATGGCTCCATAAGTGACTGCTTAGCCTGCTGGGACTCAGTGCAGGACCCTAGAATTCCCTTCTCAGGCTGGCGCCGTGGCTCACTAGGCTAATCCTCCGCCTGCGGCGCTGGCACTCTGGGTTCTAGTCCCGATTGGGGCGCCGGATTCTGTCCCGGTTGCTCCTCTTCCAGGCCAGCTCTCTGCTGTGGCCCTGCACCCTCATGGAAGACCAGAAGCACCTGGCTCCTGGTTTCAGATCAGTGCAGCATGCCGGCCATGGCGGCCATTTGGGGGGTGAACCAACAGAAGGAAGACCTTTCTCTTTGTGTGTGTCTCTCTCTCACTGTCTAACTTTGCCTGTCAAAAAAAAAAAAAGAAAGAAAAAAATTCTGTTCTCAAATAACCAGAACCCTCTCTCAAGCTGTGTCTTCCTTTTCTAAAATGGGGAGAGGGATCCCCTTCCAACAAAGCAGCCTCATGGAACAGGTTAGATAAGAACGGCGGTGGTCCTAGGATTGACTTAAACAGTGGGCCCCAAACTCCCACCCTAGCCCTGGGAAGGACCCTCGGAACCTGCCAAATGAAACGAGGGGCTGAATAGCCCAGGGCCCCCAGCCCACCCGGCGACCAGATGGACGTCACCTGGTGCCCAGCCCCAGCCCTCGCCTGGCCCCCACTGCAGACCCCTCCTCCGTCTCCCAGCGACCCATTCTCCTTTTCCCCATGGCCAATATGCAAATTAATTAATTAAAATACAGTACAGCTGCCTTCATGGCTGCTCAAAAATATAAATAGGAGGATTTTGTGGACACAAGATTCAGAATGTAGCAAGGACGAGCCTGTTCAAGTCCATTCCTGTCTTTTTTAATTTAATTAATTTTTTTTTTTTTTTTGCAATGTAAGAGCCAGTAATGCAAGCCTTCTGGAAGTGATGGCATCATAGAAACACCACACGACAGGGCGAAGTAAGGCGCGGCCAGGTTCCAGGAACCCGGAGATACCGGGCACATGCACACAGGAGGATAGCGACACAAAGGCACGTCTCCCCCAGAACGTCAGCTTCTCCGGCTCCCTTCCAGCGGCTGGGGAGAGACAGGGTGTATCTTCCTTTCACAGACGAGAAAACACGGAGCAATTAGGGGAAATGCCCGAGTTAGCATGGGAGCCGCAGCACAAGACCCCAAAACCCAGCACAAGACCCCAAACCCAGCACAAGACCCCAAAACCCAGGGCCTTGTGCTTTCCCAGCCTTCCTGGCCCAGACGGCGGCCACGTACAGCCTTGCCTTCGAGTCTGGCCCCTCCTAGCAGTCGATCAGCAAGTCCTCCACGGGGTGAGCACTCCCCTGGTGTGTGTGCCACACTCATTCGACTGCTGTGTGACCCTCGGGCAATCTCACAACCTCTCTGAGAAAATGAAGAAACCCTGACACCCACCTCCTGGTCGGCCACACGGCTATCACTGTGATATTTAACAGGCTGGTGTGGTACGGTGCTCAGGACCGGCTCAGCACTCAGTGGATGCCACTTCTCCATCAGCTCCAAGACCAGGAGCCGGCTTCCTGCTTCATTCTCTCTTTTTTTTAAAAGATTTCTTTCTTTTTTTTTTTTTTTTTTTTTTACAGGCAGAGTGGACAGAGAGACAGAGAGAAAGGTCTTCCTTTGCCGTTGGTTCACCCTCCAATGGCCGCTGCGGCCGGCACATCTCGCTGATCCGAAGCCAGGAGCCAGGTGCTTCTCCTGGTCTCCCATGCAGGTGCAGGGCCCAAGCACTTGGGCCATCCTCCACTGCCTTCCGGGGCCACAGCAGAGAGCTGGCCTGGAAGAGGGGCAACCGGGATAGAATCCGGTGCCCCGACCGGGACTAGAACCCGGTGTGCCGGCGCCGCAAGGCGGAGGATTAGCCTGTTAAGCCACGGCGCCGGCCAAGATTTCTTTATTTATTTGAAAGTTAGAATTATAGGCGATGGGGAGATATAGAGGTCTTCCATCCCTTGGCTCATTCCCCAGATGGCTGCACCAACCAGAGCTGGTGCAGTCTGAAGCCAGGAGCTTCATCTAGGTGTCCTATGTGGATGTAGGGTGAGGTCGAAGCACTTGGGCTATTTGCTGCTGCTTTCCCAGGCCATTAGCAGGGAGCCAGATCAGAAGTGGAGCAGCCGGGACTCGAACCAGCGCTCATAGAGAATTCCAGCATCGCAGGGGCAGCTTCACCACTACGGCACCACGCCAGTGCCTCTGCTCAGTTTTCTCCAGGCGCCTGGCTCGGCAGCAGTGTGCAATCTTCAGACTTGCTCGGGAGTCTTCCTCACACGCAATGATCATGTCTCCCCCCGCCCCCACCCCCAGGAGTGATCAGAAAGACGGGCGAGGGCTTCCATTACTTTTCCTGGGAAGACCCAGTTTGACTCCATGAGTGGGCAATTGCGCCCTCGTGTGGCAGGTCACGGGCACAGCATCTGTGCCAGCAAAAGCCAGCAGTGACAATCAAGTCTCTGGGGTCAGCCCAGAAAACCCCAGCTGACAGCGAACCTCCCCTCGACACAACAAACAGTGAGTTCCAGAGCTGGTCAGATGGCAAAAGCCTATTAAGTCCCTGTCTACTTGCAACGTTCAGGTCTGCACCTATGAATACCACTGTTTCACCTTACATTCTAAGAGGATCAAAATGCTTTTTTAAAGATTTCTTTTCTTTATCCAAAAGGCACAGTGGGGGTAGAGGAAGAGCCAAAGCCAAGAGCCTGGAACTCCCTCTTGGTCTCCCCTGTGGGTGGCAGAGGTCCCAGTACCGGGGTCATCTTCCACTGCTTTTGCAGGCATGTTAGTAGGGAGCTGGATCAGAAGCAGAGCAGCCAGGAATCAAACCTGTGCCAGGGTCACCCCGGGACTGCTGTCTTTAGTGACTATTCCTGCACTGTGACTTCAGCGCCAGCACAGATGGGCCCTGAAGCGTGAGCTGCCTCGCCCCCTGCATGCACACGGCTCCCAAGCAGAGGGAAACCCAGTGCAACACGCAGACCCACTGCTGAACTCAAGAAAAGCCTGCACGTTTACCCGGGGAAAAGGTTCTGTAGGAACACTCGTGGTTGCTGTACAGACACCTGTTAAGTGACAGAGTGGCCCAGCCCCGGCCATGGCGGTCATTTGGGGAGTGAACCAGCAGAGAGGAGATCTCTCTCTCTCTCTCTCTCTCTCTCTCTCTCTCTAATGCTGACTTTCAAATAAAAAGATACATACATCTTAAAAAACCAAGATAAAACATTTGCTTCTTAGGAGTGTCCTAGCAGGGCCAGCATTGTGACACAGTGGGTTCTTTGCCTTCAATCTTGCCAACCCAAGAGGGACAGGCTTGGGTCCTCAAGGCAGCTGCTCTGGGAGCAGTTGCCTGGAGCAAATGAGCACAGCTGGACCTACTAGAGGGTGATCGGCCGGAGTCTCCGATCCAAAACCCTTTTTGGAAAGGCAGGCCTTTCTCCACTGCGAGGCCTCACTTGCCCTCCCCTGCTGCTAAGTGTGGGGGTGACCTTGGACTTCATCTGTACTCAGCCTCCTCCACGAAGACTCTGAGGCCCCGTGGACGCACACGGAGCTGCCGCACTTCCTGTGGCATTGGTTCCGTAGCCTCTGCATCCGCCAGCAAGGCTGGGTAAGGTCCAGGAGCCATCTCCCAGCCTGTGCAGGCTGCCACGGCCTTCTGCCTCCCACCAGCTTCACCGCCCCGTGGGAGAGTGGAGAAGTGTCGGAGCAACACGGCTAGAAGTTTCTGTGTTGTTGCCTTCTGGCAGCATTTGATGGAGCCAAGGCCTGATTTTCTTTCTTTTTTTTTTTTTTAAGATTTATTTTATTTATTTTAAGGTCAGAGTTACACAGAGAGAGAGGGAGAGGTAGAGAGAGCTAGAGAGAGGTAGAGAGGTAGAGAGAGAGAGATGTCTTCCATCCACTATTTCACTCCCCAGTTGGCCCCAATGGTCAGAGCTGAGCTGATCTGAAACCAGGAGCCAGAAGCTTCCTCTGTTCTTCCCACACAGGTGTAGGAGCCCAAGGACTTGGGCCATCTTCTACTGCTTTCCCAGGCCATAGCAGAGAGCTGGATCGGAAGTGGAGCAGCAGGGACTCGAACCAGCACCCATATGGGATGCAGATACATCCGCTAGGCCACACCGCCGGCCCCAAGGCCTGATTTTCACGCTCAATCCTGCCGCTTTGTCAGCCATGCACTCCCTCCAGCCTGCCCATTCCTTCCTAGTGGAAAAGAACTTGACAACCAGCTTTCCCACGTACTAGCTTCTGAGTGACGGTGTGTGGATGTCCCCTCTCCTTGCTAGGCCTCTATGTTCTCATCTATAAAATGGAGACGGAAGAGCCGCCTGCTTTGTCCATTCATGCAATAGTGGAGTGGCTGATACAGATAATCCGTTAGAGCAGCAGAGTCACCAGGTGCTCAGGAAGACACCACCACCATCACCATCACAGTGTGCTCCCTCGGAACGCACTTCCTGTAACGACCTTGGGCTGTCTGACCTTCCAGCCTGGCCCCTCCCCGAGAGCCCATTTGGCAAAATCCCAATAAACCTTTAGTCTCAACCTTCAGGAGGTTCCAGGCCTATAGAATCTCCTGTTAGTATTCAACACCATAGGTCAGACTCTCCCCCTACAAACTAACACGCAATCTAAAGATCCAACAACAACTACGTCTCTTACGCCATCACGGCTCCCGGCATACGTGCCCCGGGCTCTTGGTGGATCACCGATCATAGTTGGTGAACTATGCCAAACGCCCTTTTGGGTTAGTGGGTCAAGGACACCAGCCTGCCCTCTCCATCGGCAGTTCAAACACCTATAAAACTTCCTATGACCCAATTCTGTGAATAGGTTTCTATGCCACTTCCCCTTGAATTTCTTGCAAGAGATCTTGTGCAGGGAGTGACCTAAAAATCCTCGAACTTGGCCTAGTCCCAGCACCTTCGCAGACCCAGCCCTTACCCAGCAGCTCAGATACCAAGATCAGAGCCGCTGTGTTCCCAGTCCCTCTCCCTGTGTGAGAATCTTCAGAGCTGAACGAATCTGTGCTCCCTGGCACCGTTCTCCCAGCAGTTTGCCCGCTGTATGAAGGAGCCGCTCTTTGGCTCGGTTCTGGAGTAGGTGAGATGCAGCAACAATCAAACGCCAAGCTCGGCTCAGTAGTGCCATCCACAAGCGTAGCCTCACGGCAGCACCTGCTGTCCCGCGAGGGAGCCAAGGCACGGTCCGTAATTACATGGTGAGGCCAGCGAGTCAGGCACAAGCTTGGATTCCTGGAGAATGTCCTGTCGTTGTCGTTGTCCTGAGAAGTGACGAATGCCATTCCCAATCAACGCATCTCTGCCTGGAAGATGGAGACCAAGCAGAGGCACTAAGAGAGCCGGGCAGGGGGCAGCTCCCAGTGTGCACACACCGACACGTTCCCACTGCGGTTAGCATACATGCAGAGACCCTGTGCCACAGCCACCTCCCTAGCCTCTCCTTGGTAGATCACCCAGCCATCACCCCCAACCACCACCACCACCATCATCTAAGAACAGAGTCCACGGCCCAGCAGGGTCCCCTTCCCGAACAGCCAGGCCAGGCGGTTACCTAGTTGGGTTACCAACCCTGTGTGTATCCGTTCACGGAAGGAAGGCTGGATTGGCCAGAAACTACTTAAAGGAACTTGGGCCCCAGGGAAGCAGCAGCAGCAAAAACAAAACAAAATATACAGATTTAGAGATTTCTCCAATTTCCTTCTTTTATTTATTTATTTTTTTTTAATTTTTGACAGGCAGAGTGGACAGTGAGAGAGAGAGAGAGAGAAAGGTCTTCCTTTTTGCCGTTGGTTCACCCTCCAGTGGCCGCTGCGGTAGGCGCGCTGCGGCCGGCGCACCGCGCTGTTCCGATGGCAGGAGCCAGGTGCTTCTCCTGGTCTCCCATGGGGTGCAGGGCCCAAGCACTTGGGCCATCCTCCACTGCACTCCCTGGCTACAGCAGAGAGCTGGCCTGGAAGAGGGGCAACCGGGACAGGATCGGTGCCCGGACCGGGACTAGAACCCGGTGTGCCAGCGTCACAAGGCGGAGGATTAGCCTACTGAGCCGCGGCGCCGGCCAATTTCCTTCTTTTAAACCAACCAAGCCAAAGCATTGAAGTACGGAACGCTGACTTGCTCAGCCAGGCTTCTTGCTCGGTGAGAGGAAGGCTGTAGCCACCACCACGGAGGAGCACGAATCTGTAGCATTCTCATAACACGTGGATTCCATGAACTTTTGGAAGCTCCTGTGCAGCCAGGAGTCTCTAAGCTTGTTGCCCCGAAATAAACTTCTCTTTTAATTCCATTTTCCCACAAACGTTTGGAAGGAACCTTGTGGCTATTTGACCCTCTCTGTGAAGAGGGGCCGGGACTTCCTTCCTGTCGACTGATCACAGGCATGGAAAGGGATGCTTCATCTAAGCAAACAGCCCTGTCCGTCGGGGGCCTCTTGTGGAGCTTGGGAAAGCCCAAAGCGGCATGAGCAAGAGTTGAGATGTTCCTCCCAGAATTCTGCGCTCCATCCACACCTGGACCAAAATTCTACTTTGCTCTCCATTCGTGCCCTGGGAGGAGCTCCCGGGACACTGGGGCAGTGCACCTACGTGCAGGAGCAGGTTTTCATTGACACAAAGTGGCTGCCGCTCGGCTGTGACTGTCTTCTCCCTCCTCCAGCTCCCGCCTCCTCTTAGAGGTAAAGGATTGGGCAGGGCCCCTCTCCAGTGTCTGCTGCTGGAGATAAGTCCTTGATGGTTCTCTGTGGCCTCCCACTCAGGACAGACACTTCCTTTTAGGGAGGAAGTCACCCCCCCAACACACACACACACACACACACCCCACCCGAATGGGAGCTGTGGCATCTCCCATCCCTGGGCGGTGGTGGGAAGTGCCTCTTCCCACCCTTCCCCAACGCCGCCGCCCGGGAGATTCCAGCATTTACAAGTTCAGAGCTGGAAAGATAAACATCACCAGTATCCCTCACTCCCTCATTGTTCAGAAGGGGACAGAAAAGGAAGAGGGAGGCAGACTTTTCGGAAGTTCGTCCATCTGCGCGTGTGCTGAAATTATACTCAGGGCCTCCTGCTTTTCCTCCCCACCCAGCTCTTGGGGGGGGGGGGGAATATGCTTATTTACTAGGTTAACTTCAGCGGCGTGGCTCAGCAAACCCCATCCTCCGATCTTCCCAGGGATAAAATTTAACGCAGTAGACGCAGGGGGAGAAGACTGGATTTTTCTCACTCCCAGACTTTGTACCTGAGAAGGAGTTCCCTTACCTGCTCTTTAACCTGGAGACCCGACCCCTACAAGGAAGTCTCTCCCCTGCCTACCTCACAGGGCTGCTGGGCGAAAGGATGTGTCCAAACCAAATTCAGTTTATCAGTTGCAAAGTGGATGATCCTGAGCCCCCACTGGCCCCCATCCTGTCTCTTACCCACCAGCTAAACTCAGCTCTGCAGGCTTTTTGTCCAATACGGGGCTCCACAGATCTTGTCCCGCGCAAGTCTTTGTTCAAATTGTGCCCCCATCTCCACCTTCAAAACCATCTTCTTCCCTCCCAGGCAAGGTAAAATCCCCTTCCTAGCCTTCCCCCACCCAGGAGCTCTCTTTCCAGAATCGACCCCTCTTCCGAACACTTTCACGTTGTCCCTGTCCCCCGGGTTCAATACCAACCCTATTCCACCTGGGAGTCAAGTTCTTTGTCCACAAGCCTGTCCCCACCCCCGCCCGGGAGACATGCCAAGAGTGACTTAAGGCAATGCTCCCAGTGTCTGGTGTTTAGCCATGGCCGTGGTGATGGTGAGAAAGGAGCCGCAGAGTGTATGTGTTTGTATGCGTGGATTTACGTGGGGGAAAATTCACACCTCCTTCTTCCCCACCAAGGACAAATTAAGAGCAGAACACAGCTCAGAGAGGAACTTGCAGGAATAAAATGATGCTGTGTGCCCAGGTACCCAGGATGAGATGCTGACTACGGCTGACAGCTGGGTTCACCTCTGTGTGTCCCAGATGCAAGGAGAACCGCTGGCGCACGCGCTCCTCACTGCACAATAACTTTGGAATCAGATTGGAAGGAGGCATTGTTTACTGGCACCGTGTTCAAGGAGAAATGTATCAAGCGCGTCCTGGCATTGCCAAACACAGGAGGGGTTGTGGGAAAGGAGATAGACTACAGACAGACAATCCCTATGTTTCATGGTGGCTCACAGACCCGCCCCCGCCACCCCCCTACCCCCCTGCAGGCAAAGGATACAATGTGGCTCCCATCCAGGGCTTTTCCCTGCGCCTGCCAACCCATCAGAAAGAAAAGCTGGCCTAAGTCTGTTTCCTAAATCCTCAATATCCACCTCTAGATTTCCCCCTAGGGATCCTGGCGATCTGTAGGGATCCCAGCAATCTGCCAGCAACAACCCCAGGCAGGCAGAGCCAGGAGCGAGACAAGGAACAGCTCTGCCAAGAGCAGATCTGAGAGGGGCCCGCCGAGGCAGACAGGGGTCTGCGCCCACAATAGCTGGTGTCGGTCCCTCCACGGAGCCTGCTCCAGGTGACATCAGGAGGGCATGTCCAGGCCTCAAAGGAGTCTCAAGGAAGCAGAGAGGCCTCACAGATGTCACGGAGGGCAGTGGGAGATCGGGGGGTGGGTGACACAGTTGATGATGACAACACCAGGGCCCAGGGACCAACCAAGATGGAAGACAAACGATGCCTACTTCCTGCTTCCAGTGGGGCTAAGCCCTGGGCTGTCCACCTGTGAGATTCAGAGGCAGGACAGACAGGCGGGTGTGACCATCCCCAGTGGCCTCCCTACTTGGTGGCAGGAGGAGTGGAAGTCCACAGAGAGAGAAGCACACCCAAGGACTCGCCTCTGTGGCTGCTGCCGATAAATTCACTCCATCTCCAGTTCGGAGGCGGCTGCTTGTGCCCGCATGGACGGGGATGCTCTTAGCCTTCTGGGACCAGGGGACCGGCTGCTGAGGTGTCCCCGGGGTTTCCAACATGAGACTTCTATGTCTAGAAGGAGCTGTCTCTCTCTGGGCAGCCCTTTCTGGTGTTTATTGCTTTGAAAGGTTGGCTCGGTCCCTCTCGCTCAGTGACTCCAAAGCCTGGCCCCTTCTTCTGAAATTGTCCCCAGCTAGGAAGAAAGGCCAGTCTCTCAACATATCCCACTCCAAGTGGGATGCTCCATGGTCACCTGGGGCCACCACCAACCCTTGGACCATTGCCCACTCATGACAGATCCCTCTGTGTGTGTGTGTGTGTTGGCTTTCCCATCTTCTGGACAAGATTGACTTTATATGTGTCTTTGTAGGTGACAAGAGCCTGCACTAAGCATGTGTCACTCTACCCCACCACATCAACCCCAGGGCATCCCGTAGGAGAGTCAGAAGGGAGCCAGGGATTGGAAAACGTCTCCAGAGGACACCTGACCAGGATCCTGCCCACCCTGGGCTACACCGGGAGACAGCACATCACACGAACCCCAGCTTGTTCCCACCCAGGGAGGGAGCCGGGGCATTGAGGCCCCAGCACTTGTCAGTTTTGGGCTGAAATGCGAGGTAGGAATTCCCGGTACTTCAGCCAGGAGGGGACAGCGTTGGCCCCAAATGGCTGGAAAAAAAGCCCTTGGGCACAGAATACTGGCGATTAGGGGTCAAGGTCAGCAGAGAGGGGGGCGGGGGCTGAGAACGGGGAAGGAACATGCAGGGCTCATGGACACAGGGCACGACCACCGAAGGGCCGGGATGGGAGAGAGAATGATGTCCTTCTTCTGCTGAAAGTCCAGGGCAGCAAACAGACTAACAAATATAGAAACAATTTTTTAAAAAATCTCTGGGTTCCTCGTCCCACTCAGCCACTCTCACCTTCCACATCTATCGCATGTGCACCACGGTAATGGGTCCAGCAGGCACAGCGCATCTGATCCTGCATCTGGTCTATGCAACAGTCCCACAGGGCAGATCCCGCCCCTCTCACAGCGGCAGAAATGGCACTGGGAGATTGGGCAGCACGGCCCAGGCTCCACTGTCAATCAGAAAGGAGAGGGCGGGGCCAGGTGCACCTGGAGTCTCACTCTACTCCTGCAAGCCTCAGCTCCAATGCAGAATCAAAGACCACCCAGACTGGAAAATCTCTTGTAAACATTCGAGGTGGGGCCCACCTGCCTGGACGCCTTGGGGTGCTCTCACACATCCCCCCCCCCCAGCCCTTCCTCTGCACACTTCTGCTGTGGGGGAGAGCTCTCTGCTTTTGCAGAGGACTGGGGAAACTGCTCAGCAGTGTGGCTGATCTGTAACAAAGCCAGGATCCAAACCCGGCTCTGGCCCCTGCTCCCGGCTGGCAGGCTACTGAGATCCAGCCCCCGGAGAGATCACCATGGGAGTTCATTTGGGGGACACTTTGGGTTGTTGTGGGTTGGCGGCTGCTCTGTCTGGGGACAGCAGCGAAAGGAAAGAACAGATGACTTGGATGTCCAGCCACGTCCTCTTGCAGCCTGCAGAGGGAATGCCCGTCCCTGGTTCTGCCTTCTTTTCACTTCTTCCTTCTCCTGTTTTGTTTTTCTTTCTTTTTTTTTTTCCTCCTTTCTCATGATCTCGTGTCCTTGTCCAGAGGTTTCTGCTCTCTGTCTGGAGATCCTCTGGCCTGCACGTTGCTATAATTACCAGCACATTTGCACGGTGCTGGGTGGGGGAGAGGAGTTAGCTCACCGAGAGGCAGGGGAAGCCACAGCCTTGATCTAAGCTGCAGCCTGGTTCTAATTTTAGCAACGACTGCTCCCGCCTGTAAAGCGGCAGACTTCCTGGAGGTATCAGATTGCCGGTGCTCTCCTGCTGCCTGCCCCTGCCCGGGGATGACGCCAGACATGTGGAAGAGATTCAGATCACAAGAACCGCCCAGTGAGGTCACGCCTCTGGGTCATCTGGTGGAGTCTCACTCTTGGAAAGTGGGGACACGACTTCCGGAGCTCAACAGTCTCCTTGCACATCTCCCCTCACTTGCGGATAGAAGGGGACCAGACAATTCCACACACAAGGCCAGCAGAGCCGGTTGAGAGTCCAGGGCTTCCGACATCTCGTCTCCCATAGTCCCTGTGAACTCACCATCAAAGTTTAGGGCCTGAGGATGTTGCTATAGCTTGAATTTAATTCCAGGGCCCAGCATTGTGACATAGAAGGTAAACCCGCCACCTGCCACGCCAGCATCCCATGTGGGCACTGGTTTATATCTCGGCTGCTCCACTTCCAATCCAGCTCCCTGCTGATGGCCTGGGAAAAGCAGCAGAAGATGCCCCAAGTGCTTGGGCCCCGACTCCACATGGGAGACCCAGAAGAAGTTCCTGGAGCCTAGCTTTGGTCTGGCCCAGCCCTGGCCATCGCAGTCATCTGGGATGTGAACCAGCAGATACAAGATTCTCTCCCTCTCTCTCGTTCTCTCTCTCGCTCTCCTTCTCTCTCTCTCTGTAGCTCTACCTTTCAAAAATAAACAAATCTTTTTTTTTAATTGACAGGCAGAGTTAGACAGTGAGAGACAGAGAGAAAGGTCTTCCTTCCATTGGTTCACCCCCAAATGGCCACTACAGCCGACGTGCTGCGCCAATCCGAAGCCAGGAGCCAGGTGCTTCCTCTTGGTCTCCCATGCAGGTGTAGGGGCCCAAGCATTTGGGCCATCCTCCACTGCCTTCCCGGGCCACAGCAGAGAACTAGGCCAAAAGAGGAGCAGCCGGGACTAGAACCTGGCGCCCATATGGGATGCCGGCGCCACAGGCAGAGGATTATCAAAGTGAGCCACGGCATGGCAAAAATAAACAAATCTTTAAATGAATGAATGAATGCATATAATTTGGCCTCCAAACTCCTAAGTAAATGGTATCGAGGTGAGAGAGGGAGGGACTTAATCCAGTTACGGTGTTGAGGGGGTAAGCCTTGTGGGAGGTCCTTAGGGTCTTGGGAGGCAGCTCTCAGGAGAGGGTTAGGTATGAAGCCTGAATGAGGGCCCAGCCTCTTCCTCTGCTTCCCGGCTCACATCACGTGGCCCTTCCTCCACAAACCCAGTGGGGCCCCTTGGTCTTGGACTTGAACTTTCCAAACCTTTTCTTTTTACAAACTTAATTCATCAGGTATTTCACTGTAGTAATGAAAAGCTAATACAGATATATGATTTCCTTCTTGAAGTATGGGCCATTTGGAAATATTTCTACATGTTTCCTACTCTCTCCATGTTTTAATGAGGTTCAATTTATGTGCAGGGAAGTGCACCATGTAATGTGATTTGATAAATTCTGGAAGTCAAGATAAAAAAGGGGGGAAGGAATCTGCAGGTGGAAGATTCTCTCTCTCTCTCTCTCTCTCTCTCTCTCTCTGTAACTATCTTTCAAATAACTGCATAAACAAATCTTTTTTAAAAAAAAATTCATTTTGCTAGTTCTTAGCTTCAGGTAAGTGGAATCATGGCTTCCGGGACATGGACAAGACTCTAAGCCTCGGGGGCTTGCAGGCCCAGGTGGTCCCAGGTACGTTTCTCTTGTCCAAGCCCCTTCTAGCTAAGCTGAGTGGGAAGAAGCCTTTATTCTGGGTCTTTGTCCCTACGCCCATTGGTACAGAAGATTTCAAACAAGGCCATGGAGATCCCTGTTACACTGTCCAGGCAGAAGTTCCTCAATCCAGCTTCCTGCCATGGCGTTCCTTATGCCTACCTTCTCCCTCTCCGGCACGGCCAGCAGATACTTTAGTGACTGCATGAGATGCGTCCTGCTACAAGGACCCTGAATTCTTGTTCATTACAACACGAGCCAACGTCTTCACCGTTCCCCCCAGTGAGGCTGCTAGCGGTTGGTCAATGGTACGGTCATTCAACAAGAACAGGGCTCCTATTCCTCTGTGTGGTCCCCCGAGGCGGGGGCTGTCTGGTCCCGTTCTGAAAGTGGCGACATGGAACACAGGCTTCTGGCACAACCCCCACCCTCTGAGTTGAGTGCGAATGAGCTTTTGAGCCTTGTCATTGTGTGTCCTTGGCAGATTCACTGTCCAGGCTGGAGAGTGTGAGCGTGTTAGCAAGCTGTGTCCCCTCGGGGGTGTCCTCGCCTGGGGTGTCTGTGCACAGAGCTCCCCTAAGGGACCAGTGAACCGTGCCTCTGCCTGTCCTGCATGGACCTCGTGCTAGGATGTCACAGAACTTCTCAAAGAAGCTCTTCAGAGCTTTTTGAAAGACACAGCATCACTATAGCCCTAACATCCAGCTTAAGCCCTGCTCGATAAAGATTAATAAATAAATGAATAGAAGAGGGCTTTTGGCGGAGTGCCTGGGTTCGAGTCCTAGCTCTGGCTCCTGCTCGACTGGTTGGGCTCCTACCGCCCAAGCCCCCATTGGATTGAGCTCTGAGCACCTGCATTTTGCCCCAGCCTGGGTCATTGTGGGTATTTTGGGGGAGCATACCTCTGTATAGGAGTCTTCCTCTTTCTTAAGTAATAAAATGAAATAAAATTCCCCTTTAAAAATAACCAATTAGTTAATCGATGAACTGTAGTGACTCAGACTGGGATGAACAAGAGAGAGACTGCCCAGAAGCATTGGCCCCTCCTTCCCCACACACCAGGATGTTTCCTTCCTGGTCCTGGGCCCCTGCAGATTCTCTGATGGCTCCACAACCCCAGCCTTTCCTCTCCTTGGTAAATCTGGGTTCCAGGCCAAGACATAGAGCATCAGAGGAAAGTGCATCCACTGAATTGTTCCAAAATCATTTTGTTAACAATTTGCTTATTTTATTTGAAAGGCAGAGTCACAGAGAGAGAAGGAGAGAGAGAAGAAAGAGATCCGCTGGTTCTCTCCCCAAACACAACAGCCAATGCTAAGCCAGGAGGAAACCAGGAGCCAGAACCTCCATCCGGGTCTCCCACATGGATGCAGGGTTCAAACATTTAGACCGTCTTCAGCTGCTTTCCCAGGTGCATTAGCAGGGAGCTGGATGGGAAGTGGAGCAGCCGGGACTCAAACCGGTGCTCACATGGGATGGTGGCATCGCGGGAGGTGGCTTAAGCCTCTGTGCCACAACCCTGACCCCTCCAAGGTCATGGAACTGCTCTCTGTCACAGACTGCCCAGCCACCCATCATCTCATCTGGCTGCCTCCACAAGTCCCCTCTCCACTCCTTATCCCTTGTCCCTTGTCTCAGCCAGAGAATTACTTTGAACATCCAATTCGTTGGACTGCACTTAACACGAAAGAAAGGGATACCGAGGCCCCTACAGGAAGTCTCCCATTTTCTTTGTGTCCTACTCTTCAGCCATTGTCCCATCTGCAAAGCACACGTCTCACTGAGCCTTCCTCCTTTCCCTCCCCCGCCCGCTTCCCCTGAGACGCCCACCCCCCCAGAGGCCATGCTTCCGGTTCTCTTCATCGCCTTGGGTGGGAGGACAAAGCTTCCTCTGCTTGTCTCCCCTCCGTGGCCTCCATCCTGGAAGTCTGGCCCCACATCACAAGAGCTCCTAAGTTCTTCCTCTTTAGGGAAGATTTGTATCCACAAGCAGATTTTCAGCCTCGTGAGGTTGTTGTGCACTCAAAAGCCAAAATGAACAAGCACCCTTTGTACCAAACACGGCTGACCTGGAGCCCTAGACCTCACGAGGCACGGACTCAGACCCTTGCTGCCCACCCCCAAAGTCCCTCGGCTTTCGCCTGACCAACCACACCTAAAACTTCCCCCAAGGCGGCGTCAGCCAGCAGACGGCAACACAGGGCTGATGCAAGGGTCTAACTCACAGACTCAGAGGCAAAGGCTAGCCCAAGCCTGCAGGTGCAACTCCTGTTCTTTAAAACAAGAACCCGTGAGAAGGTGACTGGCCTGGGTTCACAGCAAGCAATCAACACTGTACGCACCTGGCGGAAAGACCCCAGCCACAAAGCCATCATTTAAGGAAGAGGTGCCTGGTGAACCATTGTAGTTAGCCTGGAGAGTTGAATGAAATCTTCTGGACACGTCCAGAAACAGACGTGCCCTTGCAGATCCGATGTATGCAGGTATCGCAGGGGCCAGGAGGGAGTCAGAGCCAGGATGGACTTGGGCAGCTCCTCCAAGAGCAGTCGAACACCCAGAAGCCTGTGGCTCAGCTTGGGCCAGAAAACTCGGCCCTGGCAGGGCTGGATGTCTGGGCCTTGGGCTGCCCCATCTTGTTTCTGGGGTAAACACTGAAGATGTCAGAGACCTGGGAGAACTGAGTTGTTAGGTTCTGCAGGTGCGAGCGGGTGTGCAGGAACGCGTGTGAGCGTGGAGGTATGACACACGTGTGTCCGTGTGTGTGTGTGTGTGTAACAGCCTGTCAGTGCGCATGCGCCTGTGCCCCTGTGTGCACGGATCGGGGATGTCAGAATGTGCAGGAGGAAAGACAGAATGGAGGCGGGGAGAACACAGAGAAGACTCCTAGTGCGTTTGGATTCTGCGCCCTTTGCGGACAGCAAAAACAGAAACTCCAATCTTCCCGCGTCCTCTCACTTGCCCTGCACACCCGCCTAGCTCCCACCTGGTCACTGCCCAAATGCAGGTGCTGTTGGCAGGCCGCCGTGACTGCGTGCCATCCCTCCACCGCCTGCTCACGCCGTCTGATCTCACGAGCGTGTCTCCACCTTGGTGGCGATGGAAGAGCCACATCTCCCGAACGGTGCCCTGCGGGTTGGGTCATCTAAACAGCCTCACTGATTTTTATGCAGCCCTGGTTAGAACTTTTTCTTCTTATGAATTGTTTGCTTAGGCTAAATTCTCAGGAGTGCCGTCAAGGGTCAGACACTGTTTTTGGCTCCTGATGCATCTTGTTAAAAGGGTGAAAGCCTAGAGAGTTCCAGTCAGTGACACTCCCTGGGCCATGTAGCACACCAGCAGCAAGGTGTGGGAGAGCGTGGGAAAGCAGCGGCTTTGTTATAACACTCCTCCACGGGGAAGAGCTACTGTTCTCATGAGACTGTGAAGCTCACGTGAAGGGACCAGCGCTGTGGCATAGCAGGTAAAGCCACCACCTGAGTTGCCAGCATCCCATATGGCCACTGGTTCTAGTCCCGGCTGCTCTACTTCTGATCCAGCTCTCTGCTGTGGCCTGGGAAAGCAGTAGAAGATGGCCCATGTCCTTGGGCCCCTGCACCCACATGGGAGACCTGGAAGAAGCTCCTGGCTCCCAGCTTCAGATCGGCGCAGGTCTGGCCATTGCAGCCGTTTGGGGAGTGAATCAGTGGATGGAGGACCTCCCTCCCTCTCTCTCTCTCTCTCTCTCTCTCTCTCTCTCTCTCTCTCTCTCTTTCTCTGCCTCTCTGTGTAACTCTTTCAAACTAATAAATAAATCTTTAAAAATATTTTCCTCATTTGGAGAGATTCCTTGGGTTTATATCACAGCCACCTGAGGCCTAAGCTTCGTTCTCTCCATCTGTGTATCATTTTGAATTAATTCATATGGTGGTTTGATACAGTGAGAATTTTTTCTGTATTTATTTGTTTAAAGACAGGGACAGCAGCCGGCGCCGCGGCTCACTAGGCTAATCCTCCGCCTTGCGGCGCCGGCACACCGGGTTCTAGTCCCGGTCGGGGCACCGATCCTGTCCCGGTTGCCCCTCTTCCAGGCCAGCTCTCTGCTGTGGCCCGGGAGTGCAGTGGAGGATGGCCCAAGTGCTTGGGCCCTGCACCCCATGGGAGACCAGGAGAAGCACCTGGCTCCTGCCAACGGATCAGCGCGGTGTGCTGGCTGCAGCGGCCATTGGAGGGTGAACCAACGGCAAAAAGGAAGACCTTTCTCTCTGTCTCTCTCTCTGTCCACTCTGCCTGTCAAAAAAAAAAAAAAAAAGACAGGGACAGTGAGCTAGGGAAAGAGCTCTGACCCACTGGTTCACCCCCCCCCCTCCCCAGCAGTGAAAGCTGGGAGCCAGAATCCAATTACTTGAACCCATCGCTACTGCTTCAAGGGTGCGTATTAGCAGCTGAGCCAGAAGCCAGAGCCAGGCTCTGCATCCAGGCATTCGAAAATGGAATGTGCGAATCTGAGCTGGCATCCTAACCGCTAGGCGAGACGCCTGCTCCTATGAAGCGAGAATTTTTAACTGCCTTAATTATAACAGGGTGTTGTGTGAACATGTTTTTTAATTGCAACTGGAAAAATCACACTGAGAACAGGGTTGTTTTTTTTTTTTTTTTAAGATTTATTTTATTTATTTGAAAGAGTTACAGAGAGGGCCGGCGCCGTGGCTCAACAGGCTAATCCTCTGCCTTGCAGCGCCGGCACACCGGGTTCTAGTCCCGGTTGGGGCGCCGGATTCTATCCTGGTTGCCCCTCTTCCAGGCCAGCTCTCTGCTGTGGCCTGGGAAGGCAGTGGAGGATGGCCCAAGTCCTTGGGCCCTGCACCCGCATGGGAGACCAGGAGAAGCACCTGGCTCCTGGCTTCGGATCAGTGTGATGCGCCAGCCACAGCGGCCATTGGAGGGTGAACCAACGGCAAAGGAAGACCTTTCTCTCTGTCTCTCTCTCTCTCACTATCCACTCTGCCTGTCAAAAAAGAAAAAAAAGAAAGAGTTACAGAGAGAGGTAGAGCCAGAGAGAGAAAGGTCTTCCATTCTGCTGGTTCACTCTCCAAATGACCACAATGGCCAGAGCTGGGCTGATCCGAAGCCAGGAGCCAGGAGCTTCTTCTGGGTCTCCCACATGGGTGCAGGGGCTCAAGAACTTGGGCCATCTTCTACTGCTTTTCCAGGCCATAGCAGAGAGCTGGATTGGAAGAGGAGCAGCTGGGACTCAAACTGGCATCCATATGGGATACTGGCACTGCAGGCTGGCTTTAACCTGATGCTCCACAGTGCCAGCCCTGAGAACAGGTTTTTGAACCCAAGTCACTATCATTCATGTCCCGCCTAGAGATGACTGAAGGAAGCTGAAGGAAGCAGAGCCCCACCCATCAGTCCACCCTCCCCTCTGGTCTATACAGACGGTCCCTACCTCCCCAGCGTGATGGGTTCCCAACTTCTCGAGGGTTGGATAGCAGCATGCACCCAATAAAAAGGACACTTAGAATGTGATCTCTTCCCAGGCCAGCCTGTGTGGTTCCTGTCTCGTGACTCGTGATGCTGGGCAGGGGGCTGGGAGCAGCAGCCCCAATGGGTGAACAGCAGACAGTCTACAGGGTACTGTGGTGCTCGGCTATGATACTGGGTGGGTTGGGTGTGTAAAATGTATTGCTATAGAAGTTTATTTGAAAAGCAGAGTGAAAGAGAGAGAGAGAGAGATTTTTCCATCTTACAACCGTGCAACAGTAGGGGCTGGGCTCAATCAAAGCCAAGAGTCTGGAACTCCGTGTGGGTCTCCCACCTGGGTGGCAGGGACTCAAGTATTTAAACCATCATCTGCTGCCTCTCAGGGCGTGCGTTAGCAGGAAGATGGACCAGAAGCGGAGGTGGGACTGGATCCCAGGCTCAACCCACTGCACCACAATGCCTCCCCCTAAATGCACTTTTTGCTTTGGATATTTTCAGCTTAGGGTGGATTTACTGGGACACCATTAAGTCAAGGAGCATCAGTATTCTATAGACAACAATGGGGGCAGGGCAGGGGAGGAAATGTTGATCATTGGAATCAAAAGATATTGAAACATTTAGGAAGTTCGGGGTGTTTTCCCCTCCTATTGCCAAGTAACTATGTGGCTTCAAAGAAGGGGAAACTAGGGCCAGGATTGCACCACAGTGAGTTAACCTGCAGAGCTAGCATCCCATATGGGTGCAGGTTCAAGTCCCGGCTGCTCCACTTCCAATCCAGCTCCCTGCTAATGCGCCTGGGAAAACAGCAGAAAATGGCCCAGGTCCTTGGGCCCCTGCCACCTACATGGGAGACCTGGAAGAAGCTCTTGGCTTTGGCCCAGCTCAGCCCTGGCCATTGTGGCCATTTAGGGCCCAGCGAATAGAAGATTTCTCTCTCTCTCTCTCTCTCTCTCTCTCTCTCTCTCTCTCTCTCACTCTCCCTACCTCTGTGACTCTGCCTTTGAAAAAAATAAATTAAATGCCCCAACAAAAACCAGAAAGATAGAAGGGCAAACTAAGCTTACTCCTGGTTGAGTGGTTATTAAGTGGTGAGCTGCTTCCACGCCAACCGGAGCAAAGAAGGAAAGAAATATAGAGGAATGGGAGGGGCAAAGTGGAGCCATCAGTGGCAATCTGACTTCCCACAACTTGAAAGGCCAAGTGTATGTGGGTGTCCCATGCAGTGGTGGGCACGAAAGTATCCCAGGGTAGAGACTTGTAGATGGTTTGCTGCTGGAGGCATGGCCAGCGGATGAGGGAGCCTCAGCACTGGTAGCTCCGGAATGCACCTGCAGGTGGAAGTTGGTTGGGGTCGAGAGAGGTCAGGCGAGGCCAGAATGGATCTCCCACATCAGGAGAGGGTGCAGATCAGAGGCCACTTCCCAAAGGGCCTTCCACAAAACTCGCATGTGGGTCCCCCAGCGGTGTCACCGTCTGAACAGCTGTGACCCAGATGGCCATGACGGGGAAGACGTAGCCATCAGCAGAGACAAGACTGTAGCAGCGCCAATCCCCAGCACAACGGAGGAGAAGTGACTCAGAGGAGAGAGAAGCCCAGGCCTGTGCATCTCAGGTCCCTTGGGCTGCAGCCAGGCTCAGGAAGGAGGAAGCAAGTGTCGAAATCAATGAGATGCTGGAGTTTAAACTGAGGCTTCAGATTTGCCCGAAATGCCACAGAGGGAAAACAATGAGAGATTTGCCATATGTGGTTGAAGGTAAAAAAGAAAACTTAAAAAAGAAGAACTCCAAGAACAAGTTTCCTCTGACCGATAAAGTATCCATAAGCTTGGAGAACGAAAAGGGATTGAAAAGCTACAATGTAGCAGTGCTGTCTCTGCTCTCGGGCACAGCCCACAGCTGGGCTGGCACCAAGCTGCCCCTCTTGCCCTCAGTCTAATGATTTCCCCCAGCGAGTGGAAAAGTGTTGGTCCTCAAATCTCTGTTTTATTCATCAGAGGGGTAGGCAGGAAAAATAATGCTTAAAAAGAAAAGGGTGTGTTGAACTCTGATGATATATAAGCCTTGCCAGTGTAAGGGCAAGTCAGATTGGCAACGATTTTTCTGCTTTTGGAATTCGCTTGGCCATCTAAGGGCACGCGAAAGCGTAAGGCCCAGTGAAAGGGACATTAATTGTCCACTGGCACGTGGGGGCTCCAGGTCCTACCCTGCTGGGGGTCAAGGTGTCAACAGTTACCTTTCTGGGTCCTACTTTCCTCGGTCTCAAGCACTCTGTGTGAATTGTTGGAGATAAGAAACCCAGCAAACATGATGCTGATGGCAAGGCACTTAATTGATTTCTAGAGTTTCTAGATTAGCAAGAGGCAGGCCTAGGTCTCAAACCCGGGTCTTCTGATTTCAAGTGAGTTTTGTGCGTATATCAGTTTTAGCGGTCATCAGTATTTCGTGTCCCTTTTTCCATTCAGTAGCTCTGAAGGACAGTGACACCATCTTTCCACACTTGCTTTCCCAGCACCTGTTACTGGCCCTGGCATGGGAGACCAGAAGGCGTTAAATGAACGTGAATAAAAACTGTGTACCGGGGCCAGCGCTGTGGTATAGCAGGAAAAGCCGCCGCCTGCAGTGCCAGTATTCCCTATGGGCGCCAGTCCAAGTCCCGGCTGCTCCACTTCCGATCCAGCTCTCTGCTATGGCCTAGGAAATCAGTGGAAGATGGCCCAAGTTCTTGGGCCCTTGTACCCGTGTGGGAGACTCGGAGGAAACTCCTGGCTCCTGGCTTCGGATCAGCTCAGTTCTGGCCATTGCGGCCATCTGGGGAGTGAACCAGTGGATAGAAGACCTCTCTCTCTGCCTCTCCTTCTCTCTCTGGCTTTCAAATAAATAAATATTTTTTAAAAACTTGTGTACCATGCAATCAGAAACTGTGTACCAGCATCCTTTGAAGTGTGGATAAGCCCCCACGTGGCCTTCAACACAAAAATAACACCTGGTAACAGAAAAGAAAAAAAGCAAAGCAGGATGTCTCTTGTTGTGGGAGTAGTTGGCCAGGGGCAGCATCAGAACCACTGATGAAATGCACTCAGCATTGCCTCTTCAGCCACTTGTCACAGGGAAGCGAAATTCGTGCTTAAAAGTTGGCTACCATCGGAGTCGCTCCCGTTTGTTGGTTGACGGAGAAATGATTCTGTTTAACACTGGTAGATTCTCTTCAGCTAGGAGTGGCAGACGTAAATAGAAAGTGAACTGCAGAACAGACGAACGGGAATTTGGGAATCGCTTCCTTACGATCGAGAGAAAAGGGTTGTGAGGTCCCCAAGCCTTGATGAAGAGGACAGACAGAGACATGCCCCCTGCAGAGAATGACCCAGCTACACGATAGCAATGCAGGGTCCAGAAAGCGGAACCTCATGAGGAGGTCTGGGCCAGGGGCCGCTAGTTTTTGCCTTTTCTGGGATATTCTTTAAGCCCCTCCTAAGAGGCCCAGATCCGTAGCCAAGCTTCCTTGCAAACACAGGTGTCATCAGTGCTTTGAGCATGCCAGGGAAGGCGCTGGGCCACGCTTTTAATGACGCAAAGCAAAAACAGCCATTGCAAAACACAGCGCTTGGAAACTGGCAAGTGTCACGAGGAAAAATCCCACGGGCGGGAATCCAGGGTGAGAAGCGATCAAGAGACTGCAATCCCTTCCACCCTGTGACCCAAGATCCTCTGAGGCTCTGCAGAGGCTGTCGGGCTCCCCTGTGTGTGGAGCAGGAGAGTTTATTGTTTGTGGTACGCGCACCCTAACCGCGTCAGCACCTGCTGACTTCCAAATGCCAGCCCCTGTAGTTTTTGGCTGGAGGTTTTCTCTGGTTCCTGCAAACCTTCTTGGCCACCACTGCAACAAGACAGAAAACCAGCAAATGATGCTCACCCTCACCTGCACCCGAGAGCGGCCCCCAACCAATGCCTGATGGAACCAGAGTGCAAATGCCCCAGTGCCTTTGCCCCTGGGGAGCGGCCCACTCTGAGCTGTGCCTTCACCTTGGCTCCAGAGCTCCCCCTGCTGGATGAAGCTATAGTTACCCTTGATGGCAGCTGGCTTGCTAAAGCACCTTTGGTTTTCTTCCCTGTCTCACTCCCCCGACTCCACGTAGCTGTCAAAATGCCCCAAGGTGGATCTCTCTCCGCGTGCAAATGACCATCAGCCTCCTTTCTTGCTGGCTGGATCACCTGCCTCCCTCCTGAGAGATCCACGAGAAGAAGCCATGTGGAGTCCGGGCCAAGTTTGTTGGCGACCATTTGACAATGGGGCAGAGGGGGAGAGGAACGTGAGTCACCCAGTGTCTGCTCTTGAGCACCTGACGGCTTCCTGCGTGCTCCCCTCTGGAGTTCTGAGCCGCCCCTAGCAAACTCAGACTTCTCCAGCAAGATGGTGCCGGGCAGCCTCATGCTTCCTTGGACCGGATCCTGCTGGCTCAGCTCGGAGGGCGTTGTCCTCATCAAACGCCTCTCTCCAAGGTGTTTCCTGCACCGAGAGTCACCGCTCCTTGGGAAATTCCCCAGCTCTCCCGGAAAGCAAAAGTGAACCCAGACACCTTTCATCTCAGATGGACAAAGCGTTTTCTAATTGGCTGGGACCTTGGCAGCCCACGTGAGCTGATGGAAGGCTTTGAAGACACGGGGTGAGCTTGATCACAAAATATCCGAAACCGTGCATCCACAGAGGCCTTCCATCTCTCTCCCAAAGTGTGATGTTATCCTTCTCCCACATCCCGAGGCCATGTCTCACCTTCTGTTAACAAGCAAGCAAGGGTATGTGAGCCCGCCAGCACTAACAGGAACACAAGGCTCATATCTGCTCCAGGAAGGAGGCTTGGAGGAGGGGGTGGTTTTGGGGAGCTTGCTCTGAGCCCTAGACAGGTGATTAGTTAGGCTGCTTATGTCTCCCAAACAAAAAGAAACAGACAGGGGCTGGCACTGTGGTGCAGCAGGTTAAATCGCTGGCCCTGAAGCACCGGCATCCCATATGGGCACCGGTTCTAGTCCTGGATGCTCCTCTTCCGATCTAGCTCTCTGCTATGGCCTGGGATAGCAGTAGAGGATGGCCCAAGTCCTTGGGACCCTGTACCCACGTGGGAGACCCAGAAGAAGCTCCTGGCTCCTGGCTTCGGATCGGCGCAGCTCTGGCTATTGTGGCCATCTGGGGAGTGAACCAGCAGATGGAAGACCTCTCTCTCTCTCTCTCTCTCTCTCTCTCTGTCTTTACCTCTCTCTGTAACTCTGTCTTTCAAATAAATAAAATACATCTTTAAAAAAAATAAAAGAAACAGATGGTTCCAAATATCAGGAGACTTGAAAAAGTTCACAAAAAGGACTGGCATTGTCGTGCAGTGGGTTAAGTCACCATTTGCTATGCCAGCATCCCATATGAGCGCTGGATCAAACCCCGGCTGTTCCACTTCCAGTTGAGCTCCCTGCTAAAGCGCCTGGGAAAGCAGCTGAAGATGGCCCAGGTGCCTGGTCTCCTGCCACCCACGCGTGGGAGGACTGGAAGAAGCTCCTGGTTCTTGGCTCCTGGCTTCAGCCTGGCCCAGCTCTGGCCATTGCAGCCATTTGGGGAGTGAACAAGCGGATGGAAGATCTCGCTTTCTCTTTCTCACTCTCTGCCTTCCAGATAAATAAATCTTTTTTTTAAGAGGAAAGCTCACAAGAAAACAGAATTAAAAGCTCAGTATATTTGGGTGCAGGAAAATAACTTTGAAATCACGCACCATTTTTGAAAAGGCAGCAAGAGAGGCCCCAGCGAGCGTTGGCTTTGGAGCCCATGTGAAGAGCTCTGACTCCTTTCCCCCTTTGCTTCAGCAGACAACATCACTGCCAAGAAATAGAGGCCCAGGGGTCCTGCCAAAAACTTGATGAGACTGCGTTTCAATAAAGAAAAAAAAAAAAAAAAAACATGTGGGCTGGAGGGAGCTCCCTGTGCCCGCACGCTTCCTCCCGAATGGCCCCCTTCAGGTGGACCGCTCGCCCTCGGCCTCTCTTCCTGACCGCTGCGTGCCAGGGGGACGCGGGACCCAGCCCTGGTGGAGCTTGTCTAGACCCCAGGGCCCAAGCCACATCTATCCAGTGCACGTTAGTGCCTGCTCTCACTCTAGCCCTCTGCCTTCCCTTCTAAATCCCACCCTCCCACCCCCCACCCCCGCCAGCTACCAGAGTGCTGCTTGTCAAACTCGGTGAGATCTTGTCACTGCCTCCTCTTAAGGTGACAGCAGGATTTTTCGCCCCAAAACTCACACGCACAGCTGTGGAAACTCTGACGTCTTTGTGCTAATAGTGAATGGATGAAGGGTGGAGGTTGGGTCTAACCTTGGTCTCTGAGAAGCGGGGGTGGTCTTTGGGCCGTGGCGGGGCGTGTCCTCGGAGAGCCGCTCTCCCCAGAGGTTTGCCTGTTTGAACTCAGCCCAGGTGCTCACTCTGCTCCCTGCCTCACCTTGTGATTGGTCCCTTCTGCACCTGCCAGGCCAGCTCCACGGGGGCCTGCTGACCCTGCGACCTCCAACCGTGAGCCAAGACGAACCTTGCCCTCCCCGGGCATTTTAGCTAAAGTAACAAGAACCGGACTAATACACAGAAATCCTGCGAGTGGGCACGCGGCTCCAGCTACCTCTGTGGCCTCATCCCTTCCAGAGCTCCTGGCCTTCTCCACGCCACCCACAGGGACCCTGCTGATGTTGCTGGCCTCTCCAGGATCTCTCTCCTGCCCCAGGACCTTGGCTGCACCCTCTGCCTAGAACATTCATCTCCCAGATATTCACACTTGTCACTTCCTCACTTCCTTCCAGTCTCTGCTCAGGTAGCACCTTTTAGAAAACCCTTCCAAAGTCCCTATTTAAAAGAACATCCCCTCCCCCCCCATTCTCTGTCCCCTTTACCTAGTTTTATTTCACTTAGCATATGCTTTTTCTTGTAAGATGTATTTATTTATTGGAAAGGCAGAGTTACACAGAGAGAGGAGAGACATGGAGAGAGAGAGAGAGAGAGAGAGAGAGAGAGAGAGAGAGAGAGAATCTTCTATCCACTGGTTCACTCCCTAGATGGCCACAACAGCCAAGGCTACACCAGGCTCAAGTCAGGAGCTTCTTCTCCATCTCCCATGCAGGTGCAGGAGCCCAACCACTTGGGCCATCCTCTGCTGCTTTTCCCAAGCCATTAGCAGGGAGCTGGATCAGAAGTAGAACAACTGGGACCCAAACCTGTGCCCATAACGGATGCCAGTGTTGCAGGCAGTGGCTTAACCCACTATGCCACAACACTGGCACCAGCATATTTGTTTAAATAAGAAAGTGGGCCCAGCACTGAAAAACTTAACATTTTTTAAAGATTTGTTTGTTTGTTTGTAAGGTAATTGCAGAAAGGGAGATGCAGAGGCAGAGAGAGGTAAGTCTTCCATCTGCTGTTTCACTCCCCAAATGGCCGCAATGGCCAGGGATGGGCCAGACTGAAGCCAGGAGCTCCTTCTGGGTCTCCCACATGGGCGCAGAGGCCCAAGCACTTGGGCCATCCTCTGCTGCTTTCCCAGGTGCATCAGCAGGGAGCTAGATCAGAACTGGGGCAGCCGGGACTCAAACCGGTGCCCACATAGGATGCCGGCACTGCAGGCTGCAGCTTAACTTGCTACACCACAGCGACGGCCCCAAGCACATCTTTATCTATCATTAAATTATGTATATGTTTATTTGCTATCTGTCTTTCTTAGTAAAATATAAATTCTGACTACTATGTCTCCAACCCTTGAAACAGATGCTCATCGAATATTTGTGAATGAGTAGATATTTGTGAATGAATGAATATTTGTGAATGAATGAATATTTGTGAATGAATAAATGATGTGCTCAGTTTATCTACATGCCAATGACTGCAGAGTTTTTCTCTGGCGAGACTCAGTACAAGGGACATATCAGGGAGAAGACACTCCTGGGTGGTAAGCGATTAAAACCTGCAGCAGGTCCCCGAATCCTCCCCAGCCCGGGTCAGCAGGAGCTGGAGGAGAAGCCGTCGGCAGGTTTCCCTCGGAAACTTCGAGGACGCATGGAACAATCGCAGGAAGCACCTGCTCAGAGGAGCCCACAGCAGCAGGACCAAGATGCGCTGCTTGGGTCCCCCCCACAGCAGCTGGACGGGCGGCCAGCATTGGTCAAGCCCCTTTGCCTTTGCAAGGACACAGCTGCGCTGTCCAAGGCCACTGCCCCCTCAAGGGCAGCTCACATCCAGGGACCGTTAGAGACAGGGGGTCTAAGACCCAGAGGCACACGCCTCTTCCTGGGGACTCTGAAGTGCACCCCAGCTCCAGAGCCCAAGGTGGGGTTCACTGCAGCTTCCTGGGGCTCCATCAAAGCCCGGGTTCTCCTCCTTTCCCTATCCTGCTTCCATCCCATGTCTCCCACCAGTGTCAGTCCCAAGAGAACACCCCCAGGAAACCTTCTGCCTGCTGGTCTCCAGCTCAGAGCCCACCCCCTACAAGTCTGGACTGGCAGCCCCCGTGGGAGCAGTTGTTCTGAGTGTAGGGTGGGTGGAGGGGGCAGATGAAGGTCAGAGCTCAGGGTTCTCCCCAGGTGCTCCTGCAGGGAATCAGACCAAGAACATGGGCTGTATTCATTCACTGGGTTCTTACCCAACAACGGATAAACTACATCGAAGTATCCAAATGGATAAATCTCAAACATGCTGTCTTGAGTGTAAAAAAAAAAAAAAAAAAAGGGAGGGGGGTGTTGGTGGGGAGAATTGCAGAAAGCATACACTAAGAAAGGATCTGTTCCTTTTTTAGAAATACGTAAACCGGGGCCCAGCGCTGTGGCACAGCAGGTTAACACCCTGACCTGAAGCACCGGCATCCCATATGGGCGCCAGTTCTAGTCCCGCCTGTTCCTCTTCCAATCCAGCTCTCTGCTATGGCCTGGGAAAGCAGTAGAAGATGGCCCAAGTGCTTGGGCTCCTGCACCTGCATGAGAGACCTGGAAGAAGCTCCTGGCTCCTGGCTTCGGATCAGCTCAGCTCTGGCCGTTGTGGCCAATCAGGGAGTGAACCAGCGGATGGAAGACCTCTCTCTCTCTCTCTCTCTCTCTCTCTTTCTCTGTGTAACTCTGACTTTCAAGTGAAATAAATAAATCTTTAAAGAAAATTCTGGATTTAATAGCAACCATACAACAAAACAACAAAGAGTTTCATACTCATAATTCATAAAGTGCTAATTAAAGAAATCACTAGTCACTTAGAAAAAACAATGGACAAAAATAAAAGGGCTATTTACAGAAGAATAAGAACAGATATTTAAAAATCAAGCCGTGATTAATTAAAGAAATGCAGATTAAAATAGCCTTTTTAACTCATCAACTTGACACATATTCTCTTAAGATAATGTGTATAACTCTGGCAAGAATTAGGTTAGGAGCAGGCATTCGGCTTCGTGGTTCCGACACCCACCTCCCACTTCAGACCCAGCCCTGCTGACCTCAGCTTCCTGTGAATACGGACCAGAGGAGGAAGCAGTGAGGGCCCAGTCACTGAGAGACCTGGATTGGGTTCCAAGTCCAAGCTTCAGGCCTGGCTTTGATCCCAACCTGAGCCCTGCCAACCGTGGCCAACATCAGCTATGTGTGGGCCTTTGAGGCAGTGAGCCAGCAAGGAGGATCTCTCTCTCTCTCTCTCTCTCTCTCTCTCTCTCTGCCTTTCCAATAAAGAAGTAATTTTTTAAGAGAATTGGAAGGTTGAGGTGGGAATTGTGGCCAAGGGGGTTCAGCCAGCACTTGGCATGCCTGCCCCTCAAAGAGACTGTTTCAAGTCCCGGCTGCTCCACTTCCAAGTCAGCTCCCTGCTAATGCACCTGGGAAGGCAAAGATGAAGCTCAAGTACTTGGGCCCCTGCACCCATGTGCAGTTCCTGGCTCCTGGCCTCTGCCTGGACCAGCTCTGAATGTAACATGCATTAGGAAGTGAACCAGCAAGTGAGAGATCTCTCTCCTCTGCTCTCTGACAAATAAAACAAAATAAATAAATCTGCTTTAAAAAAGAATTGGGAGGTTGAATCAATAGAGATAGAGAGGAAGAAGAAGAAGAAGAAGAAGAAGAAGAAGAAGAAGAAGAAGAAGAAGAAGAAGAAGGAGAAGGAGAAGGAGAAGGAGAAGGAGAAGGAGAAGGAGAAGGAGAAGGAGAAGGAGAAGGAGAAGGAGAAGGAGAAGGAGAAGGAGAAGGAGAAGGAGAAGGAGAAGGAGAAGGAGGAGAAGAAGAAGAAGAAGAAGAAGAAGAGAGAGAGAGAGAGAGAGAGAGAGAGAGAGAGAGAGAGAGAGAAAGAGAGAGAGAATCTTCTATCCACTGGTTCACTCCATAGACGGCCACAACAGCCTACTCATTGAACAGGCAGCCAGCCGTCCCCTAATGTGTCGAGAGCCTCTATGTGTGTGTCGTCCCTCACCCACTTGTGGAAACTCAGCAAGCCCTGGAGAGGCAGGCAAAGGTATCTTGAAGAAAGCACCCCTTGCGCTGCATTTAAATCAATGCATAAGGCACTGTGGTACAGAGGGTTAAGCAGCAGCCTGCAACACTGGCACCGTATATGGTCACTGGTTCGAGTCCTGGCTGCTCCATTTCTAATCTGGCTCCCTGCTGATGCACCCGGGAAAGCACAAGATGGCCCAAGTGCTTGGGTCCCTGCACCCACGTGGGAGACCCAGAAGCTTCTGGCTCCTGGCTTCAGCCTGGCACAGCCCCAGCTGTTGCAGCCTTCTGGGGAGTGAACCAGCAGATGGAAGACTTTCTCTCTCTCTCTATCTTTCTCTCTCTCTCTCTCCCCTCCTCCTTCTCCCTCTCTATCACCCTGCCCTTCAAATAAATAAGATAAATCTTTAAAAAAAATATGAGAAAGTGATGAAATCCTCAAAAGGAATGCTTAAACATTAAGTTCACTGTACATCGATGTGAAGCCTTATCATGCACCAAAAGCAGTATATTTCCAACATATTTTAGAATAATATGATGCAATGTTGGCCAGCAACAACATATGGGGAGCAGAATACTCAGCTAGGTGTACAACAGCCTCGTGATTTTGTGAATCTCTGTGCACACTTTATGCTTAAAAAACATTTTTGGGGACAGCTTCAAAAGTTTCGAGGAGTATATATTATATCCATTATAGGCTAGCATGCTTGTTTTATGGACTGTCATTCTAGTTTATTAAAATCTGAATGTAAGAAAAAATATGCATGTCAATGAAATGCATATTCTGAACATCTATGAATGCATTTCAAAAATTTTTTGCAACTGAAAGAAATCGTTAATTCCCCTTTCCCATGAGCTTTTAGGAGTAGCCACACAAATAAATCATGTGCAAAACCAGAAGACCTACTACATTATTAACACCACCTCCGGCTTTGTGGAAATTGCAAGGTATTGAATCTGGCCTGCTCTGTGTAACCACGCAGGTATTTTTAGAAAGTCTATAAGTGAACTGCAGAGGGAAGAGCCCTGCCTTGGACAATTTCCTGATCCCCAGGCTTTCCTGGAAGATACGGGAAAGAACCTGACACTGGAATTGATGGAGCTGAGAGGTGACGACCTCAGCTCATCCTCTGTGGGGCTCTAACGAGGCAAAGGCAGATATTACTGAATCAATGATTTATTAGGGAGACAGAGATACAGACAGACAGTCAAAGAGAGCTCCCCTACGTCAGTCCATGCCCCAAATGCCCACAATGGCCAGGGCGGGGCTGGCACTGAAGCCAGGAGCTGTGGCCACTGTGTAGGTCACCCATGTGGATAGCAGGGACCCAGCATCTTGAGCCATCACCTGCTACCTCCTGGGGCGTGTCTTGGCAGGAAGCTGGAATCAGAAGCAGAGCCCAGAGTCCAACCCTGGATATGGGCTGTGCCGTCAGCGTGGTCACTCCTGATGCAAACGCCCACCCCTCAGGGTAGATTTCAGAGGTGTAGACGGGTGTAGATTTCAGAGGTGTAGACTGTGCTAAGCTGCTGCTGTTCATAGCTGGGAGGAAGGCGGGAGCTACCGTCAGACGCATGCTCCCTTCCCTCTCACTCTCCTGCCTGCCGCCTCTTCTTCCTGGGCCCCCTGGAGCCCGGCCTGCCCTCACCACGTGCTGCCTGGCTTCCCTAAGCCAGACTTCAGGCCTGTGCATTTCAACCCTGCCAGCTCATTCCTCCTATTCTTGGGCTCTGCACCTTTAAATGCTGCTCCTTTTATCCAAATGTGAACCAGAACAAGACAAGAGCCCAGTATGCCTAGACGGAGTGCTACCAACCCCAGAGACACAAAACCTCCCGGTCTCAACGCCACACACCTCACGAGACAGCAAGGGTGACGGACAAGCCAGAGGCAAGCAGGCAGGTGACCAGCCTGCTCCACTTTACCCGGTCTGCCCTAGATTTGGCACAGGCAGTCCTGTGTGTCCTGGGAAAACCGGGACATTGGTGACCCCCTGAGGAGGAGCTGAAATCCTTTGGCGGTTATATTGAGTGTCCCCTCTCATGTCCTGAGGGCTTGCTGATCAAGCATGCAAAGGCCTGGAGACCAGGGGAATTGTGAAAAAGCTGTTTTATCTAGCTAAAGATCTCATATAAATTTCCAAATACTGGCAGAAGCAAACTAGAGCATTTCCGTTACACAACCAGCCCAGTCTCCAGGGATGGGAGAACTCTGCAATTCAGTGTTTATGGTAGGGCTGTTGTTCACTTTCTCACAGTGTAGCCTCTAACGATGATTAAACTGATCACATGTTTTGTTACATTAGAAGTAGGGGCTGGGCCGGCGCCGTGGCTTAACAGGCTAATCCTCCGCCTTGCGGTGCCGGCACACCGGGTTCTAGTCCCGGTCGGGGCACCGATCCTGTCCCGGTTGCCCCTCTTCCAGGCCAGCTCTCTGCTGTGGCCAGGGAGTGCAGTGGAGGATGGCCCAAGTGCTTGGGCCCTGCACCCCATGGGAGACCAGGATAAGCACCTGGCTCCTGCCATCGGAACAGCGTGGTGCACCGGCCGCAGCGCGCTACCGCGGCGGCCATTGGAGGGTGAACCAACGGCAAAAGGAAGACCTTTCTCTCTGTCTCTCTCTCACTGTCCACTCTGCCTGTTAAAAAAAAAAAAAAAAAAAAGAAGTAGAGGCTGGTGCTATGGTGCAGTGGGTTAAGTGGCTGCCTGTGACGCTGGCAGCCCATGTAGCCGCAGGTTCAAGTCCCGGCTGCTCCATTTCTGATCCAGCTCCCTCCTGATGGCCTGGAAAAGCAGCGGAAGATGGTCCAAGTGCTTGGGCCCCTGCACTCATGTGGGAGACCTAGATGGAAGATCTCGATCTCTCTCTCTCTCTCTCTCTCTCTCTCTCCCATCTTTGTTGTTCTTTCAGATAAATGAATCTTCAAAAATATATTAGAGGGGCCGGCGCTGTGGAAAGCCACTGCCTGCAGCGCTGACATCCCATATGGGCACCGGTGCGAGTCCTAGCTGCTCCACTTCCAATCCAGCTCTCTGCTATGGCCTGGGAAGGCAGTAGAGGATGGCCCAAGTCCTTGGGCCCCTGCACCTGTGTGGGAGACCCAGAAGAAGTTCCTGGCACCTGGCTTCAGATCAGCACAGCACCAACCATTGCAGGCAATTGGGAATGAACCAGTGGATGGAAGACCTCTCTCTCTCTGTCTCTCTCTCTCTGTCTCTCTCTGTGTAACTCTAACTTTAACTTTCAAATAAATACATAAATCTTTAATATATATGTATATTATAAATAATCCTGTTTCACTCATATTAGTGCCTTTTTTTTTTTTTTTGGTTTAGTTTATTTGAAAATCAGAATGAGACAGAGAGAGATCTCCCATCTTCTGGGTCACCTTCTACATGGCTATGACAGAGGAAGCTAGGCCAGATCAAACCTAGGCCCGCGAACTCAATTCAGGTCTCCCAGGTGGGTGGCAGGAACCGAACTATTTGAGCCATAGCACTACACCTCAGGGTGCACACTGGCAGGAAGCTGAAGTCAGGAGCCAGGGACAGGTACCCAGCCAAGTGCCAGGACATGGGATGAGGGCTCTTAATGGCCCAAACAAATACACCACACTTCCACTTTTTTAATGGACAATGAATTCTACAATTATGCTGCTTTCCTTTTCCACATTGGTTGCTAAAAGCTAAAATCCAGATTTGCATTTAAACCATCTAGCAATATATATATAAACTCTGGGCGCAAACTGGGTACACAGCTTCATTTTGTTTTTCTCGCCTTATGTTTCCATCAAATTTCTTGTGTTAGAAAAAGAAGTGTGGCATGCTATTTATTCTCATTTATTCTGCAAATAGTCATTGAACAGGCACCAATTCAGATGGCAGCAATAGAACAGAAAGCAAAAGCCAGCCCTTGCTCTCACGGACCTGATGCCAATGAACAAAGACAGATGAAAATACCCAACAGTTCTATTAGAAGGGGTTAGGGTGGTGAAGGAAAGGGGAGGGCGTGGGAAATGAGGGTCGTTCCAGCGAGAGGGACTGACTCAGAGTATCCCACCGTGAAAAACATGTATGATGTGTTGCCCGGACACTGACTTCCACAAACACAGACTGCTGGGGTGAGCACTGTGCTGCAGCAGGCTAAGCTGCCACTTGGGATGCTTGGGACACTTTCACCCCATATCCGAGTACCTGGCTCACGTCCTAGCTACTCCATGCTTCCAATCCAGCTTCCTGCTCATGCGCCTGGGAGGCAGCAAATGATAGCCCCAAGTTCTTGGGTTCCTGCCACCCATGTGGGAGATGCAGATGGGATTCCTGGCTCCCAGGTTTGGGTGTGGGTGTGTGCAAGCTCCATGCCAATCTCAGTGAGTGGGTAGCCAGTGGAACGGCTGTCAAGACACCCTCCAGAGCTCAGAGCCAAGTTGGAGGGATGACACATGAAGGTCAAGGTCAAAGACGAGTCTTCCACATCCTCCTGCTTGCAGCGGAGCCCCGCGATGCTCCTGGAAACCACATTTCAGGTCACAGCCAAGTGGAGGTCTTTGAGTGGGGCTTCCCACAAAGTCCCTGGTATCCCAGCCTCCCCATCCCCTACCCTCAGGCCACGGGCAAGCAGAGGACCCTGCAGCCCATTCTCAAGGCTGTGGCTGTACATGGATGACCAGCAGGCTCAGACAAGTCGTCGGGGAGAAAAGAGTCCTGGAGAAGCAGAATGAATCAGCACCAAGCCGGGATATTTCCATGGTGAAGTCTTCCTGCTTCCCCAAGAACACCTCATCCTGTGGCTCATGAACCTGCCCCAGAGCCATGAATATCTATAGAGAAAACTTAGAGGAGTCACAAGTTCGAATGACTTCACAGGCCGGGCAGGTGACTCAGATGTGTGACACCAACCAACCAAAAGTAGATGAGGCACATTTGAGCTTGGTGGGTTCTGGGAAGACTGAAGATCACGCATGGTCTGAGTAGACCACTGCCCTCCCCCCAGCCATTCGGGCCCACAGAACCAACGTGGATGTTCAAGGAAAGCCACGAATCTGAATGTCTGTGGTTAATGCCCCAATTTTGAAATATTCATGGGCAAAACACAAAGTTTCAGCCAACAGAACGTGGCCCATGATCCATCAATTTCTGACACCTTCCCATTGAAAAATTAAACTTACACATATTGACCCAGAATATTTTCCTAAAAGTCAGAAAATAAGTTTCAGCTGTAGATTGGAAGAATAATCACAATGACTCAGTGAGAACCATCTCTAGGATAAAAATGTAGGCCAGGGGCAGGCATTGGGCACAGTGGTCAAATGGCTGATTGGGATTACCACATCTCGTATCGGAGTGCCTGGTTCATGTGCCAGCTCCTCCAATTCCAACCCAGCTTCCTGCTGCTAATGTGAATCGTGGGATGGCTCAAGTACCAGGGTCCCTATGTGGGAGACCTGGATTGAGTTCCAGGTTCCTGGCTTTGTCCTGGCCCAGCCCTGGCTGTTGTGGGTATATGGGCATTTGGAGAGTGAGCCAGCAGATAAAAATCTCTGTATCTCTCTCTCTCTTTCTCTCTCTCTCTCTCCATCTCTCTGCCTCTCAAATAAAATGAAAGTTTTTTTTCATTTTAATGCACTTCAATACAAGGCAATCTATTAATACAACACAACAACAACAATCAGAGGGGAGAAAGCATATGAAGATACTGGCAAGCACTTTACACACTCCAATAAGTTTTCTCCATTTCTAGAACAATCAAACCAAACAGGATAGGTTCTGTCCACCCTCAATGCAGTAGAAATGCTTTGTTTTCCCAAACCTCTGAGGACTTCTGATTATGAGAAATAAAACTCAACTCACTGACCCATATCTGAAAAGTTGTATCTTTGCTTTAGACCTGGCTGGAAACCAACGTGTAAGGAGGTCAGTCCTGACTAGCCTAACGTTGGCCTCATTCTTCCAGTTGCAGATGGCTCTCTCCGAACAGCACAGAAACGTGATGGAGACGCTCTGGTTTAATTCACACGCACAGCTGGTGAGCAGAAAGAAAAAGAAAGACCATTTCTCCCCACACAGCAGTAGTAAAATTCCAAGGTGGGTCCTCTGCTCGGGACAGATGCACATCCCCGAAACAATCCAGAGAGAACTTGGAACCCTGACGGGCTAAGCCTGGGTCAAAGGTCATTCCAGGAGGGTGTGGATCATTCCCACCCAAACCTCTGGAATGAGTGGATCGTTCCTTGAAGAAATGAGTCATGGGGCTGGCGCTGTGGCGCAGTGGTTAAAGCAGCTGCCTGCAGTGCTGACATCCATATGGGTGCCAGTTCAAATCCTGGCTGCTCCTCTTCTGATCCAGCTCTCTGCTAATGGCCTGGGAAAGCAATAGAAGATGGCCCAAGTCCTTGGACCCCTGCTCCCACATGGGAGACCCAGAGGAAGCACCTGGCTCCTGGCTTCAGATCAGCCCAGCTCCAGCCGTTGCAGCCATCTGGGTAGTGAACCAACGGATGGAAGACCTCTCTGTCTCACCTCTCTCTGTAACTCTGTCTTTCAAATAAATAAAATAAATCTTAAAAAAAAAAAGAAAAGAAATGAGTCCTGCCCAGCCTCAGAAGAACAGAAATGCTTCGGTTGCCTAGAAAGCTCAGACAATAGAACACCATGCCCACTTTAACTTGCCTTGTGTGAGAAACAGGCGTGTGTGTGTATGTGTGTGTGTGTGTCCATCCTAAGAGGATCTCTTAAGAGGACAAATAACACAAGGACATTCATAATAGCCATTCTTATTTAGCATTATTCTGGAAACATTACCTAATACAATTGGGCCAGAAAGAAGATCTAGAAATACAGGGCCAATCAAGACCACATTCTTATTCCATGGTGATGATATAACCCTATAACTTAAAAACACAGGAGGGGACTGGTGCCATCTGCAGTGCTGGCATCCCACATAGGTGCCGGTTCAAATCCTGGCTGCTCCTCTTCTGATCCAGCTCTCTGCTAATGGCCTGGGAAAGCAGTAGAAGATGGCCCAAGTCCTTGGGACCTTGTACCTGCATAGGAGACCCAGAAGAAGCTCCTGGCTCCTGGCTTCAGTCTGGCCCAGCTCTGACTGTCATGGCCAATTAGGCAGTGAACCAATGGATGGGAGCCTCTCTCTCTTTTTCTCTGCCTCTGCCTCTCTGTAACTTTGCCTTTCAAAAAAATAAATAAATCTTTAAAAAAAAAAAAGAACATTAGAAAATCAACTAAAAAAATTAGCCACAACAATCAGAGAAATAACACACTTAGCAACACAGTTTGCAAAGGAAGTCCAACATTGTACACTGAAAACTACAAAACATCACTGAAAAAAATGTTAACACATAATTCATGAAAAGGCATCCCATGTTCATGGATTGGAAACTTCATATGTGAAAATAGCAGTATTCCCAAACCAGCCTACAGATTCAGTGCAATCTCTATCAAAATCTCAGATGATCCTCCCCCATACAGAAATCAACATGCTGATTCTAAAAGCCATGAGGAAATGCAATGGACCTAACGCAGCCAAAACAAATTTGAAAAGGAAAACAAAGTTGGAGGACTCACATGCCCAGATTTCGAAATTTACCACACACAAAAAAAAATTAATAAGCAAGACTCTGGTACTGGCAGAAGGAGACATAAAACCCATGAGACAGGATCAAGGGTCCAGAAATAAACCCTCACACTTGAGATCCGTTGATTTTTGACAAAAGTGCCAAGATAATCCAACAGTCTTTTTATGGCCAGTGTTGCGACACAGTGGGTTAAGCCACTGAGCACAATGCCAGCTTCCCTTTCCAGAGCTCTGGTTCAAGCCCCAGGTGCTCCACTTCCAAACCCGCTCTCTGCTAATGTGCCTGGGAAAGCAGCAGGAGGTGGTACAAATACCTGAGCCCCTGACACCCACGTGAGAGACCTTCATGAAGTTCCAGGATCCTGGCTTCAGCCTGGCACAGCTCCAGCTGTTGCAGTAATTTGAGGGGTCAACCAGTGGATGGCAGATCTCTCTCTCTCTCTCTCTCTCTGTCCCTTTCTGTCACTCTACCTTTCAAATAAATAAAACAAATCTCTCTTTTTAAAAAATGATCTTTTCAGGGCAGGTGCTGTGGTGCAGTAGATTAATCCTCCACCTGCGGCGCCAGCATCCCATATGGGCCCCAGTTCTAATCCCGCTGCTCCTCTTCCAATCCAGCTCTCTGGTGTGGACTGGGAAAGCAATAGAAGATGGCCCAAGTATTTGAGCCCCTGCACCCGCGTGGGAGACTGGAGGAAGCTCCTGGCTCCTGGCTTCAGATCCGGCGCAGCGCACTGGCCATAGTGGCCATTTGGGGAGTGAACCAACGGAAGGAAGACCTTTCTCTCTGTCTTTCTCACTGTCTGTAACTCTGCCTCTCAAATAAATAGATAAAATCTTTTTTAAAAATGATCTTTTCAACAAATGTTGCTGGGACATTGAATACCTACATGCAAAAGAATGAGGTTGCAACGATCCCTAATCCACACACAAAATTAATTCAACATGGATCAGACATCTAAATGTCAATGTTAAAACCGTGCAACTCTTAGAAGAAAATGAAAGTGTTACTCTTCATGACCTTAGACTGGGTAACTGTTTCTAAATTTTTCAGAAGCACAAACAACAATAGAACCAAGTAGGCAAGTTGGACTTTATGGGAATCAGAAAGTTCTGTGCTGCAAAAGACAGGATCAGGAAAGTGAAAATCAACCCAGAATGGGAGAAAATATTTGTCAAGCATTTATAAGATAATTCTATCTAGATTCTATCTAGATATATACTATAAGATATATATATTATAAGATAATTCTATCTAGATTCTATCTAGAATATACTAAAAAATATCCTTAAGCTCATTAATAAAATGACAAAATAATCCTAGTAAAAACTAGGCAAAGAATCCGAGTAGACATTTCTCTAGAGACACAGTGACCAACAAGCACATGAAAAGACACCCAACGTCATAGTCCCCAAGGAAATACAAACCAGAGCTACGATGAAACACTACCTCACAGACGCCATAATCAAAAAGAGAGACAATCCGAAATGCAAACAGAAACGTGGCGAGAGTTGAACCCTTGTGTGTCGCTAGCAGAAAGAGTGGTGCCTCCTGGCTCCTGGCTTCAGATCCACAGCTCCAGCCATTGCAGCCAACTGGGGAGTGAACCAGTAGATGGAAGACCTCTCTCTCTCTCTCTCTCTCTCTCTCTCTCTCTCTGCCTCTCCTCTGTCTGTGTAACTCTCAAATAAATAAATAAATCTTAAAAAAAAGAGTGGTGCAGCTACTTTGGAAAAGAACTTGACAGTTTCTCAAAAAGCTAAACACAGAGTTACCATAAGATCCAGAAATTCTACTCTTAACTATATACCCAAAGGAAATTAAAACAAGTGTCCACTCAAAAACACAAATGTTCATAGCAACAATACCCGTAACAGCCAAAAATGGGAGGAAAAACGGAAATTTCTTTCTGATACACAAAACAATATACCTGTAAGGTGGAATACTATATAACCATCAAAAAGAACGAAGCATTGAGATCTGTTAATTTTTAACAAAAGTGCCAAGACAATCCAATAGGAAAAGAGCAATCTCTTTATCTCTGAGATAAAATCCAGATTTTTTCTTTAGATTTATTTTTTATTTATTTGAAAAACAGAGTTACAGAGATTGGTAGAGACAGAGAGAGGTCTTCCATCTGCTGGTTCACTCCCCAAATGGCTGTAGCAGCCAGAGCTGGGCCAGTCCAAAACCAGGAGCCAGGAGTTTCTTCTGGGTCTTCCGCATGGGTACAGGGACCCAAAGACTTGGGCCATCTTCCACTGCTTTCCCAGGCCATAGCAGAGGGCTGTATCGGAAGTAGAGCAGCCGGGACTAGAACCGGCACCCATATGGGATGCTGGTGCTTCAGGCCAGGGCTTTAACCCATTGCACCACAGCGCCGGCCCCAAACCCAGATTTCTTACCATGACCTACAAGGTGCTGCTGTATCTGTAGCCTCATCTCAGTCCAGACCCCAGCCTCAATTCCTCTCCTTCTTACTCACAATGCTACTTCTGGGACCTTGGTACATGTTCTTCTAGTTGCTTGGAGGTTTTCATTGTTTATTATTCCTCTGTGTGTTTGTTCATATGCACGTGTGTGAGCACATCTCAAGTCACTTTAGTGTACACACTGATTTAAAAACAATTCATTGATGTTATAAGCAACCTCAAAGCAGCCACAATTCCATTAGTCCTGTGGCTCACCCATCCCTGAACTCGGTCCTGTTCTGACGTGATCTTATATTGCCGCTGTCCACACAGCCCAGCCTCCTTCTGCTGTTAGACACTGTCCATCAGTAGTGCGAGTGAGTCTCACCAGGCCTCTCCTTTGTCTTTTCATTTCCACAGAGAAGAAGCACAGCTGGCAGATGCCTCCCTTCCAGGCCTTCTGGTCGACCCCATATGGGTTCATCGCTGAGAGACAAAGCCGGCACTGTCACTGCAGCCGCTCCCCTGGAGCCTGTCCAGAGTCTCCCATCCAGCTTCAAAACCCACAGCGCATCAGCGACTGTGTCTGCAAAGAGGACTTTGGTTCTACTTTTTAAAAAATGTATTTTATTTATTTTAAAGGCAGAGTGACAGAGGGAGAGAAAGAGAGAGGGAAGAAGGGAGGGAAGAGAGATTGCCCATTCTCTGATTCTCTCTCCAAATGCCCCCTACATCTGGGGCCAGACCAGACTCCACCCAGGCCTCCCACAT
The DNA here is from genome assembly GCF_033115175.1 of Lepus europaeus. NCBI lineage: Eukaryota > Metazoa > Chordata > Mammalia > Lagomorpha > Leporidae > Lepus > Lepus europaeus. Next base: position 108,600,169 of record NC_084837.1, read on the forward strand.
GGGTAGCAGGAATCCAAGGACTTGGGCCATCACCCACTGTCTCCCAGGCATGGTAGCATGAAGCTGGATCAGAAGCATAGAGGAGCCAGGACCGGAGCCATCACTGCGTTAGGGGAGGGGACGCAGGCTTCCCAAGCAACTGCTTAACCCACTGAGCCACGGTCCCTGTCTGGAGCTTCATTCAGTCTCCCTCATGGGTGCAGGGGCCCAAGGACTTTGGGCCATCTTCCCCTGCTTTCTCAGGCACATTAGCAGGGAGCTAATCAGAAGTGAAGCAGCCAGGACTCGAACTGGCGCCCATATGGGAAGCTGGCATCATAGGCAGCGGCTTTACCCACTCCACCACAGTGCCGGCCCCAAGTTTTCCTCTTCTTAGTATCATTAACATAGACTTTGGGGCCCAACCCTTCACACACGGGCCTTTTGGGGGATAGTTACTGTCCAGAACAATAACCAATCCGTTGCATTGTGTACAAGTTGTGTTGGCCTCACCCTGCTCACAAAAGTCTCGCAACTGAACAGGCCCCCGAGATCTGGTCAGCCCAGCAGCTGCAAAAGAGGGAGGCTTCTTGGGAGGAGGCAGGGGTGAAGCCGGACTGCAGGAGAGGAGGAGAAGACATGCAACGAGCAAGAGGGAGGAGCCCAGCAGCTCAGTGAACAACATCTGCAGGTGCAGCGGGGGATGGAGGGCTCCCAGGAAGATGCACACCTTTGGAGGCCTCAGGGGATGAGGGAGAAGGAGGGCACTGGATCACGGCAGATCATGGCAGTGCCTGGCACATCGGGAGGGTTTTCCTGAAGTTGGTGGAAAATGAGTATTAAAAATAAAAGCTATGTATGGGCTGGTGCCGCAGCTCACTAGGCTAATCCTCCGCCTGCGGCGCCGGCACCCCAGGTTCTAGTCCCGGTCGGGGTGCCGGATTCTGTCCCGGTTGCTCCTCTTCCAGTCCAGCTCTCTGCTGTGGCCCGGGAAGGCAGTGGAGGATGGCCCAAGTCCTTGGGCCCTGCACCCACATGGGAGACCAGGAGGAAGCACCTGGCTCCTGACTTCGGATCAGCGCAGCGCCAGCTGTAGCGGCCATTTGGGGGGTGAACCAGCGGAAGGAAGACCTTTCTCTCTGTCTCTCTCTCACTGTCTAACTCTGCCTGTCAAAAAAAAAAGCTATGCATGGATTTCAAAATTCTCTGCACCCAAATTCAGCTTATCTTTTTTAAAATTTTACTTGCGAGATCTTCTATCCCCCTGTTCATCCTTCAGGTGCCCACAACATCCAGGTACTGAATCAGGCCAAAGCTGGGAGCTGGGAGCTCCATGTAGGTCTCCCACCTAGGTGGCAGGAATGCAATCGTTTGAGCCTTCCCTGCTGCCTTCGGTCGGCACAAAAGGAAAGCTGCAGTCAGGTATGGAACCCAGGCGCTCGGACGCCGGCATCTTCACCAGAACTTATCTGCCAGGCCAAGCACCTGTCCCGAGCTGATCTTCTTGGTCCACTGGCTGCGAGCTTTTGGAAGCGCACTTGCATAGGATCTGAGTCTGTAGAGGGGAGAATCCATTTTCCTCCGAAAAAGAAGCAGAAATTGAAGACTTAGAGGCTAACGCAGAGCAGGTGTAGAAATCAAGAGAAGTGGGCTTGCCCTCTGCCCGCCCGCCTCCCAGCCGTGAGATGCTGGGTGCACCTTCCCCTGGGGTGACCGTGCTACAGTCGGTGCCTAACTATGACCCACTGTGGCACGTGAGAGGGATAGCGGGACTGCCTCCAGCTGGGTAGACGGTGTGCCCAGTAGGAGGAGAAGGTCACACGTTGTCATCTTTGGGGAAGAAAAGGTGGTATTTATATATGATGGACTGCTATGCAGCCTTGCACCCAACTCTTCCCGTTTCTAGCACTCACCACACCACCTGGACAGACTCAGAACACAAGCTGGGTACTGGGTGGCATCTTATGGATCTGACCGCAGGTGTTCATGGTGGGACGAAGGGAGGCCCTGTTCAGGGTCTCAGGGGCCAACAGGGCTAGCTAGGGACCTGGCCCGTACCTGATGGAGCTTCTACTCCACCCTCAGCCATGCCTCTCTCACTCCTGGCCATGGCCACACCCATTCCAGCTCCCAGACTTTACCGCAGCAGGCGCCCCATTCTGGAAGATTCTGGGAAGAGCAAGGCCACCCTCCTCCCCTCATGAAGTCTGGGCTCCAAGTTTCGGGGTTTGACACAGCATTGCTCTGCCACGCTGTGTGGTTCTGGGAAAGCTACATAAGCTCCCTGTGTCAGGTTCTTTCCATTCTAAGGTGAGATAGTGGCAACGCATCACTTCCACAGTTAAGTGAAATAGTATTTGTGTGAGTTCATGGGGGAAAATGGACCTACAGGAAAATGTTCGTTTCCCATGAACTCTTTGAAGGACCAGCATCTAAAACCCAGAAAATCCTCATGTACAGATTTCTACTAGACAGTTGTCGCCACCACCTCCCAGTTCTCAGACTGCCATGAGCACCTCTCTCTCCCTCTCGGATCTTCATTCTGAGCTCTGAGACCACAAATCCAGTCTTTGCTAGCAATGTGCCTCCCACCAGCCGTCCCACTGGCACCTCAAACTCTGCACATCAGGAACTGAGCTCCTTGTCCCCACCAAGCCACTCCCCTTCTGCGCTCCCTGGCTCTGTGAGTGACACCACCCCCAGCCTCGTCGCCCAGCACCACGGAAACCTGCAGGTCTTCCTCAACTCCTTCTCCCTTTGCACATGATGACAATCACTGACCAAGTTCTGTGGAATACACCAGAAGCATCTTCAAAACGTTCACCGGCCGGCGCCGTGGCTCAATAGACTAATCCTCCGCCTTGCAGCGCCGGCACACTGGGTTCTAGTCCCAGTTGGGGCACCAGATTCTATCCTGGTTGCCCCTCTTCCAGGCCAGCTCTCTGCTATGGCCTGGGAGTGCAGTGGAGGATGGCCCAAGTGCTTGGGCCCTGCACCCCATGGGAGACCAGGAGAAGCACCTGGCTCCTGCCTTTGGATCAGCGCGGTGCACCGACCGCAGCAGCCATTGGAGGGTGAACCAACGGCAAAAGGAAGACTTTTCTCTCTGTCTCTCTCTCTCTCACTGTCCACTCTGCCTGTCAAAAAAAAAAGTTCACCAAAGAAGTATGCATACAATGGGAAAACTATGTGTGGATTTCAAAATTTAAGGCACACATTTTTCCAGGCAGCTTCCTTATTCATCCCCGCTACTGTCTCTCTCTTTTAGGACTTTGTCCTCTTTGGCTGGGCTCCTGCCAGCAACAGCTCCCCCTGCTGGATCTAACCCCAGGAGCGCCGCCCCCTGTGCTGTGAGCACCACTGGTGTGGGATTCCACCTCGGCTGGCCGTGGACTCAGTGTCTCTAGTGGTTCCTCTTTCTGGCGTTGGGAGGGGACGCGCCCTGTGACTCTTTGAGCCATGAAACCTGAGTGGAAGGAAGCTGACTCGCCTCCAGTTACAGGCACTGCACAGCCCAGGTGTGGCTCCCCCGGAACAAGACTGCCATGTTCCAGGAGGTGCGGCCATGAGACAGCACAGCCTCCTGCTGCCTGGGCCTCTGTAGGACCCCACAGAGAGGCTCCAAGCAGAGCTGGGCATTGGTTTGTTTTAGGATTGTCTTTTAATTTATTTGAGAGGCAGACAGAGCAAGAGAGAAAAGCAGACAGAAATACACTGGATAGACAGAGATGATAGATAAATATGATAGATAGAGATGATTGATAGATATAGACGATAGATACAAATAATAGATGATAGGTAGATAATAGATATAGCTAGATACAGATGATAGGCAGATAGATACACATATTGATAGATATAAACAGATCATAGATAGGTAGATAGATAGACAGATAGATCTTTGATAGAGCGAGCTCTAGTCCCCTGGTTCACTAAACAAATGCCTACCAAGGCCAGGGCTGGGCTGGGGCCATCGTCAAGAACCAAGAATTCAGTCCAGGTCTTCTACGTGTGTGGCAGGGACCCAACTCTTTGGGCCATGTCTGCTGCCTCCCAGGATGTGCAGGAAGCTGAAATCAGGACAGAGCTGAGAACGGAACCCAGGCACTCTGACACGGGCTCTGACACGGGCTCTGGGCATCTTAACTGCTAGGCTAAGCACTGGCTGCCCCGTGAACAGGAAGTGGGAACAAACAGCAAACCGCTGCTGTGTTGGGCACTAGGACCTAAACGAGGTTGATTTGTTACTGGGCCCTGACCTAGTCTGCTTTGCCCAGTGCAAGGGGATTCAGAAATGGCATGAGAAGGTAAGTTTACTTTTTTAAAGATGTATTTACTCATTTGAAAAGTAGACTTACAGAGAGGCAGAGGCAGAGAGAGAGAGAGAGAGAGAGAGAGAGGAAGAGAGAGAGGAAGAGAGAGAGAGAGAGAAAGAGAGACGGAAGAGAGAGAGAGAGATCTTCCAACCACTGGTTCACTCCCCAAATGGCCACAATGGCTGGAGCTGGGCCAATCCAAAGCCAGGAGCCAGGAGCCAGGTTTCCATTCAAAACTCCCAGGTAGCAGGCAGGGGTCCAAGCACTTGGCACCTCTTGTGCTGCTTTCCCAGGTGCATTAGCAGGGAACTGGATCAGAAGCAGAGCAGACTCAAACTGGCGCTCCAGGATGGAATGCCAGCATCATAGGCAGTGCTTCACTTGCCACGTCACAATACCGGCCCCAGGAACTATGTGTTATTCAACTCTAGAGTCCTGTTGTCCAATGGAGGCTTTACACCATGGCAAACATTCGGAAGAGCTAAGCAAATGGAAGGTGCCTGATGACACTGATGCTGATAAATTGATAAAAACGCGTGTCAGTTGGGAATCTGTGGTAAGAGACTCGAGGAGGTTGGATCAGGGAAGACAGGGCTGTTTGATGGATTCCTGGGAAAATGAGGATCCTGCCACCTCAGCCAGGCTGGACCTCATCAAGGCTGCTCCGTCTTCAAGAAGGTGACGCTAGGGGTCCAGTGCTGTGGTAGGTTAAGCCGGCATTCCACATCACCACCAGTTCAAGTCCTGGCTGCTCCACTTCCAACCCAGCTCCCTGCTCAATGCACTTGGGAAAGCAGCAGAAGATGGCCCAAGGGCTTGGGCCCCTGCACCCAGGTAGGAGACCTGGATGAAGCTCCTGGCTCCAGGCTCCTGGCTTCAGCCTGGCCCAGCCCTCGTCATTGCAGTCATTTGGGGGTTGAACCAGCAGATGGAAGCTTTCTCTGTGTGTCCCCCCACCCCTCCCCAACTCTGACCTTCAAATAAAAAAAAATCAATAAATAAAATAGTTCTAGAATAAAAGAGCGAAAGAAGAAAGCAACTGGGACCTGAGCAGTCAGAGGCCCTGAACAAAACAAGATGTAGAAGAGTATGCGTGTGACATGATTCCACCCGTGTTTAAGACGTCGCTGGCTAAGTTATAAAATTAGACAAGGGGCCGGCGCCGTGGCTTAACATGCTAATCCTCCACCTTGCGGCGCCGGCACACCGGGTTCTAGTCCCGGTTGGGGCGCCAGATTCTATCCCGGTTGCCCCTCTTCCAGGCCAGCTCTCTGCTATGGCCCGGGAAGGCAGTGAAGGATGGCCCAAGTGCTTGGGCCCTGCACCCGCATGGGAGACCAGGAGAAGCACCTGGCTCCTGGCTTCTGATCAGTGAGATGCGCCGGCCGCAGCGGCCATTGGAGGGTGAACCAATGGCAAAAAGGAAGACCTTTCTCTCTGTCTCTCTCTCTCTCTCACTATCCACTCTGCCTGAAAAAAAAAAAAAAAAATTAGACAAGGAAAGGAGGGTGGGGAGGGGCTGGGGGGTAGGAGACAAAGCCTTCTGTTGTTTGATGCCATCCTATACTTTGGAATCTTGCAGTTTTTGCCATAAGCGTGTGACACTTTCACAATTCATTAACCATCCATCTTTTCCTTAATGCCCTGTAATAGCCTGCTCTGTCTCAGGCTTTTCCCCTGGGGACCCGGAGTGCCAGGACAGGCCTGTGGCCCCCTCCCACCTGCACAAGGCAAAGGGACACAGGGCTGCTGGACAGCTCAGGGCTGCTGCTCTGAACTCCCCCGTCCCTCCTCACCTCTGCTCTTCATTGGCCAGGGGATTAGGGCGTGGGCCTCTGGGAAGGGAAGAGGCGGGTCTCAGAGGCACCAGGGATCCCTGTGCTCATATGGGGACCTGGGTGGCAGACCAGGGCCAGGGGCGGCTCCACAAAGGGCTTTGGGTCCAAGGGCCTCCCTGGAAATGAATCAAACAGGCCTGGCCTTGTCCCCTTTGCACCAGTGTCCCCAGAGCAATTACAGACAAAAGGAGGCACCTGCAGATGGCATAGCTCATACAGGAGTCGGCTAAAGACTGTCCCAGCCCGGTCACTTGTGCCAGAGGCCTCCTCCTGGGCACTTCCAACCCCCCTCCCCCTCTACCTCCTCCCTCTACCGGGGAGACTGACCTGTCAGTCTGCTCGCCAGCCCTGTGGTTTCCTGTTGGCTCTGACCAATGGGAAGCCCCAACAGGAGGGGAGGCGGGAGTGTGGCCAGAGCCCGTGTTCTCTGGGTTTCTCCCTGCAATGTCCCTTGACCAAAGGTCATTGCCCGTCTCCAAGACCCTCTGGCTTCAGACTCCCATTGCCGCCCCCTGTCCTTGTCCCTCAGAGCTGTCCAAGCCCCACGTGACTGCCCGAAACGCCCGGCTTTGTGTCTGCTGCCCTGCCAAGTCTCCTCCCAGGGCCCCAGCCTGACTGTGCTTTTGTTTCTTCCGGAGACCCTGCTGGGAAAAGCCTTGATCGAGAGAGATACCTGGCAGGGTGTTCCTCTCTGGACTTTACCTGAAGGGAGAAAACACCTGTGCAAATGGTGTGGATTAGAAACCCTAGGGGGTGGAAGTTATCCAGCCCCTTCCCAAGGCACCGGGGAGAACCTGCCTGCAGCACAGAGAAAGGCATCCTCTGGGCCAGTCTTCCTGGACACCTGCGTGTCCCACTCTGTCCCCGTCCCAGGAGGTCTGAGACGTCCCTTGCGTCCTACATATGCCACTGGCTTTCTACAGGTTCTGTGTCTTTGCGGTCTAAACTGAGTGGGGCCGCCGGGTGGCCTCTGCAGCCCGAGCCCTGCTGATGAGCTGTGACCGCTGCTCAGGGGACGGGGGGAACGCTTTCCCCGCCTCTGCTGGCTCACCTTCTGCCAGGTGCGCCCCTGCTTAGCAATCCCTTTGTGTACACTTCCTGGTAACAGGGTTAGCTATGTCTCCTGAGCAGAGCTCCCTCACTTCCTGCCTAAGAGGAAGTGGAGAGAAAGAGGTGGGCTACATTCTAGAGAAGTTTGGAGTTCCTGCCACCTTTTGCTTTTAGAAACGGGCAGGATTCTGCTTCCTTGGAGCTGGGCACCAGAACCCGTGTGAGAAGTTCCTAAGAGAGTGTTAGAAAAGACAGACTCAGAACTGAGGCCTGAAAGCTAACCTGGCTCTGCAGCTTTAGGGAAGCTGATTGCCTTTTGAGACCTCGGTGTTCCCATCTGTGAAATGGGAGCAACTGACCAAGCATGCCCCTTAACACTTGCATTCAAATTTCTAGTGTGATGGTGCAGGAGGAGTTGACTCTGGTAAGACTTGTACCTTGTGGCCGGCGCCGTGGCTTAATAGGCTAATCCTCCGCCTTGCGGCGCTGGCACACCGGATTCTAGTCCTGGTTGGGGTGCCAGATTCTATCCCGGTTGCCCCTCTTCCAGGCCAGCTCTCTGCTGTGACCCAGGAAGGCAGTGGAAGACGGCCCAAGTCCTTGGGCCCTGTATCCGCATGGGAGACCAGGAGAAGCGCCTGGCTCCTGGCTTCAGATCAGCGTAATGCGCCAGCCACAGCGGCCATTGGAGGGTGAACCAACGGCAAAAAAAAGGAAGACCTTTCTCTCTGTCTCTCTCTCACTATCCACTCTGCCTGTCAAAAAAAAAAAAAAAAAAAAAAGACTCGTACCTTGCTTCTTGGCTTTGTGGCTAAGATCCAGAAAGAATCTTAGCATATAGAGAATTTCAACTATCCCAGACCCACCAGCCTCCCTCCCAGGATGATCGAATGGACCATGGGGTCAAGCGAAACAATTGCATGGTCATTTTCTGCATGGACAGAATCCATCCATAATAGGGGAACTATGGGGAATTGGGGAATCAGTCCCATAGACTTTTCTCAGCTAATTCCTTGTTAACTAAATTGGGTCTTGACAGCTACATAAATACCTGCTTTTTGTTTGTTTTTTGAGGTTTTTACTCTCAAAGCTGCCTGTGACAAATCTGCAGCCCAGGGCACACGTTAGTCCCAGTGACTCTGAAGTTGGCCTCAATGTTGAGAAGCCAACCAAGAGGGTCTGCTACACGGGATCGGCCGAGAGGCACCGCGGCGCTGCCGGCGGGAACCCGGGGCCTCTGCAGGACCCGGATAGGAGAATTTGCCTCCTTTCACAGGAAATGGGCGCAGCCCAGCTCGCAATTATTACTCAGACATTTTGTGCCGTGGAGGAAACGCCTTCTGATAGCGAGAAGCTATTGGTTTCCTGTTGTGAACGCAGCAGTTTCTGGTGTGCCCAAAAATGGACAGGAAGGGAAAGGGTGGTTGTCCCCCTGGAAGTCCTTGTTTAATGAAAACACCAGGTCAAGGGCTCCCACAACCCTCTGAATGGCCCGCAGAGAGGCTGGAGGTTGGAGAGAGGTCACGGTAGCAAGGGAGGCAGAGTGAGGACCAAGAGCGGGGAGCCATCACCTGCAGGACACTTCAGTTCTGCCAATGCTGCTCGAGCTTTTGGGGGTGGGGAGCGTCAGGTATACCAGATGGCCGAGACAGCCTGCTTCCCTCCCCACAACACTGCTGTTGTAGAGACTGGTGCAAAAATCAGTTCTGACTACAGCAATGGGGCCAAGATGGAGCAATGCCTACAGTAACTATGGCAACGTGGCACTGCAGTTTGGGCCGATAATGAAAGGAGGGATCAAAAATTAGAGTTGACGATTTCCAAGACAGAAGTAGTGACTACGGAACACCAGCTATGTAGCTATGGTCCAAGTGTTCTGCTTGCATTTTTCTCATCTGATCGCCACCAAGAATCCCAAGGGAGGGTCCTGTGAAGCTTACAATGGGTGACAAGTCACCAGAGCGCACGACTCATCTGTCACGGAGCCGGATTCTTTCTCTCTTTCTCCCATCCAACCCGTCTCTCCCTTCTTCAGTGCATTTAGGGGGCGATCACATTTGTAGCACACACCGCAGCTGGTCCTGACTCACCCTCTCAGCCCGTCCTGTCCTCTCGCTGCTGTCGCCAATGCTGATGGCAGAATTATCTACGGGGAGTATCCACCCAAAAAAAATCATAGGAAATGTGTACTGTGCGAAAACTATGCATGGATTGCAAAAAAATATGTTGTGCACCAGAATAAACTTATCTTTCCAATCCATTTTTCCACGAAGCCTGCAAAGGACCCTACTCTATGTGAGGCTTATCTTCCTGGAGAGTTTGGATAATGAGAGGGAATCACGAGGTCAAAGAAGAAGTTTCCAGTGGCTCACGAAGTAGGAATGTTCGCATCATCCAAGAGACAATAATCTCTCCCAAGAAAAGAAAACCCATTCGGGGCGCCAGTTTGCAGCCACGCCCCAGCTCCTGGGCTCGGTCCCTCTCCTTCTCCTCCCTCCTCCACGATTCTACTCCCCATTTGCTACTCAAAAGGGTTTCAGTTGGAACTACAGCCTCTTGTTTTCTTAAAGATTTATTTATGTATTTGAAAGGCAGAGTTACAGAGAGAGAAGGAGAGACAGAGAGATCTATCCAAACACGTGGGCCATCATCTGCTGCCCTCCCAGGCCCGTTAGCAGGGAGCCAGATTGGAAGTAGAGCAGCCGGAACTAGAATCCACATGGGATGCTGGTGTCCCAGGCGGCAGCTTCACCCCTCCCCTTGCGCCACAGTGCCGGCCCTGACCCACAATCTCTGCTCACCTCTTTTCCCACCAGAAAGACACAGCAACCCACAGAGAAGAGCGGGACACGGACCCGAGGCTGCTGTTCACGGAACCTTCTCAGCAACACCCTTGCCACTGGGTGCCCGCACATCTGTGTGCAGCATCAGGTTGCAGTATAGCTAACAATGTTCCCCATCAGATCAAAAGTAAATGGCCAGGGCTGGCGCTGTGGCGTAGCGGGTAAAGCCACTGCCCACAGGGCCATCATCGCTTATGGGTGCCAGTTTGAAACCTGGCTGCTCCACTTCCAATCAGCTCTCTGCTAAGGCCTGGGAAAGCAGTAGAAGATGACCCAAGTCCTTGGGCCCCTGCACCCATGTGGGAGACCTAGAAGAAGCTCCGGGTTCCTGGCTTTGGATCGGTGCAACTCCAGCTGTTGTGGCCAATTGGGGAGTGAACCAGTGGATGGAAGACCTCCCTTTCTCTTTCTCTCTCTCTCCCTCTCTCTCTCTCTCTCTCCCTCTCCTTCTCTCTCTATGTAACTCTGACTTTCAAATAAATAAATTTCTAAATAAAAAAAAGTAAATGGCAACTGGGCAGCAGCGTGCATGGCTCATTCAAATGCAAGATTTCAAATAAGCAGTTGCCAAAGGCCAAACACTGTGCTAGGCACTAGAGATCCAGGACCCGAACCAGCAGGATGGTCCTGTCTTTCAGGAGGTGGCCGCCAGTCTACCAAGACCACTGCAGTAGATGTTGCCACTGGCACAGATCGGGGAGCTAAACGCAAGAGGACTTCACAAAGTTCATGGGGAAGGGAATCAAAAGATGCATTGATTTCTGTGCACACACACATGAACATGCACACACCCGCACGCACACGCATGTGCACACATTCACCACATCCATGCGCGCACACACATGCACGCACACGCACATACAAGCCACGCACAGCTTTTTCAAAGCACACACTTCCCATACACCTTCTGAGAAAACCTCTCAAAGGATTTCACACATTTTTTTGCACCAAAATAAACGTTGAACTCCACTTTCCAGGGACATTTGACGTCCCCGCATGCTCTGTATCGCAGGGCAATGTAATCAAAACTGCCGAGAGCTGTTCTGGAAAAGCTTTGCTGTGACATGAAGAGGGTCAGACATGGAACAGCTTGCTTGCTTCCTGTCCGGAAGGCAGACAGGGTGCAGCGGCCACCTTGTGAAGAAGGGAGCCTATGACCGCCCCTGGTACAGAAATACATAAAGTCCCCGTGTGCCTGGGGCACACGTGTGGTACAGCGGGCTGAATCACTGCCGGTGACACCAGTATCCCATATCAGAGCGCCGGTTCGAGTCCCAGCTATTCCACTTCCAATCCCTCTCTCTTACTTACGTGCCTCAGAAAAGCAGTAGAAGATGGCCCATGTCCTTGGGCCCCTGCACCCGCGTGGGAGACCCAGAAGAAGCTCCTGGCTTTGGATCGGCCCAGCTCTGGCCATTTTGGCCATTTGGGGAGTGAACCAACAGAAGACCTCTCTCTCTCTCTTTCTGTAACTCTGCCTTTCAAATAAATAATCTTTAAAAAAATTTTTTTGACTGGGAGAAGCAAGGTGAGAGGTGCATGGAGTATTTCAGCAATTTCCTGTGTATCTTCAGTTATTCCAAAATTAACAGCTTCTAAAAGTTAAAAAAAAATCCTAAGAATCTGCACTTTTGAAAGAGAATGAATGACATGGAGAGGGAGCACACAACTCCAGCTGGTCTCCCTGAAGCTGAATGGCAGGCAGAGGATGGAGGGTGTTCCCACGATGCTGAAAACGGACCAGAGCTAAGATCTCCAGAAGGAGGGCGATCGCTTGAAAGAACTGAACGTGAGAAGCGACATCATTTAAATCCAAGCTGCCTTTTGAGGTTGGCTCTAAGAGGTTTTCAAAATGCAAACATTCCTTAAAGACTCGGGCTGTGAAAAGTCATGCCTACAGAGGTAGAGGTGGGGCTACTTTTCTTTTTTTCTCTTCTTTGAAGATTTATTTATCTGAAACGTGGAGTGACAAAGAGAGGGGGAGAGAGAGATAGAGAAAGAGGGAGCGAAAAAGAGGTCTTCCATCCACTGGTTCACACCCCCAAATGCCTGCAAGAGCCAGGGGGCTGGGCCAGGCTGAAGCCAAGAACCAGGAACTCCACCTGGGTCTCTCATGTCAGTGGTAGGGGCCCAGGTACCTGAGCCGTCACCTGCTGCTTCCCAGGCACATCAGAGGGAGCTGAATCGGAAGCGGAGCAGTCGGGACTTGAACCCAGCTCTCTGGTATGGATGCAGGCTTCACAAGCAGCGGCTTAGCTCCCTATCCCACAGCGCCCATCCCCTTTGCTTCTCTCACCCCTGGGCTGGTGGTCTTTGCATCTCCTTTTTGAGAGCGAGTTCTCTTTAGCCCCTGGCCTGTAGCAGCAGACCCAAGAGGCCCGTGGCCCTGAGCCGCTAGGACAACAGCCTCCCCTGGCCCCATGTCAGGTCTCCGAGGGCTCCCACACAAGCCCCAGGGCTGCTGGTGAGGAGCTCTCTGCTGCTTTGTCTGTTGACTTCGCCTACCTTAACCTGCTAGGCACCCTGGCCCTGCAGTCCTACAGATGAGGCTGCACCCCGCAGCCAGCTCCTCCATCCCCTCCGACTCCCACCTAGAGCTCCTGCAAGGGGCGATGCATCCCTCCCTGGGGTCTCAGGCTGGCAGGGACAGAGGTCGGGATGTCATTCCCCACAGGGTGCCTAGCAAAATCCAAGCATCCTGTGAGAGGGTAACAGGGAGTCAGAAAAAAAAAAAAAAAGTTCCGGCCGGCGCCGTGGCTCAACAGGCTAATCCTCCGCCTTGCGGCGCCGGCACACCGGGTTCTAGTCCCGGTTGGGGCACCAGATTCTGTCCTGGTTGCCCCTCTTCCAGGCCAGCTCTCTGCTGTGGCCCGGGAAGGCAGTGGAGGATGGCCCAAGTGCTTGGGCCCTGCACCCCATGGGAGACCAGGAGAAGCACCTGGCTCCTGGCTTCGGATCAGCGCGCTACGCCGGCCGCGGCGACCATTGGAGAGTGAACCAACGGCAAAGGAAGACCTTTCTCTCTGTCTCTCTCTCTCACCATCCACTCTGCCTGTCAAAAAAAAAAAAAAAAAAGTTCCAGTACAAAACTCAGCATTAAGGAAGGCTATTTTTATCGCGAGTCATCTCCGAGTTTTTAATAGGCTGATGGTTATTATAAATATTGTGGCTGCCCTCTTTCCAAGAGTAACTAGCAGAGGAGCACCGGCTGTGGTCCAGGACCGAGAGCCCAGCAAGGAAGACCCCCGGCCCCTTGCAGGGGCTGGCAAGGAGACTGCAGCTCCCGGGGAAGTCGGGCAGGAAGCGGGAGAGGGTGCAGGCTCCCTTGTGCTCCACTCTAATCCAGCCCTGTGTTTCCAGCTGCCTCTGCTGCCCCAGGGCGGTGATATTTTAAAGCAAAGAACAAAAAGGAGGTGGGAGTAGAGAAAACTATGCAAATGGGGCCAGAGCTGGAGAGCGTAGGGATAAATATAGCAGTCTCCGAGGATGTTCCTTTATTTCGGGCTCTCCTCCCTCCCTCCCTCCCTCCCTCCCTCCCTCCTGTGTCCTGTCTCTCTTGCCCTCTCTGCCATTCCCCTACTGCCTTGGGATCCCATCTACTCTCTGGAAGCTGTCCTCCAAAGCACCCCCCTCCAAAAAAAAAAAAAAAAAAAAAAAAAAAACCCTAGTTATCTCACATTTAATATTTGCTTTTAAACAGTGCAGCAAAACCAAAGAGTGTGTGCATGGCCAATGAGGTAGGGGTACGGCCGTTCAAGCTTTCAGAGTTTTTGAAAGCTTCCCTAGCAAGATTTTTCAAGAGTACACCCTGCTCTCAGAGCTCTTAGAATAAGTTGCAAGCCAACCAAAGTCCACAAACTAAACAAAGGTGAAAGAAGCAGAAAGCCCAGATACGCACAGGAACTTGGCAGTAATTACAGAGGACTGAAGTTCAAAGTCGCGACGGGCCACCGAGAAGCAGCCGGCAGCTCCCAGCGCGCCATGCTGTCTGCACAGCCGCCCAATACCACCTGCAAGGGGACGTCAGGGGAGGGGTGAGAAACTGCCTTGTCCCACAGCGTCCCCGGAGGCTCAAGGCATTCTAACTTGGAGTCATTTCACGACTGAAAAGAAATACTGCAGCAGCTGGCGCAGTGGCGTAGTGGGCTAAGCCTCCACCTGCGGTGCCTGCATCCCATATGGGCGCTGGTTCGCATCCTGGCTGCTCCACTCTCTGATCCAGCTCCCTGCCTGTGGCCTTAGAAGGCAGGGGAACACAGCCCAAGTGCTTGGGCCCCTGTACCCGCATGGGAGACCCAGAAGAAGCTCCTGGCTCCTGGCTCCTGGCTTCGGATTAGCACAGCCCCAGCCATTGCAGTCATTTTGGGGAGTGAACCAGCCGATGCAGGACCTTTCTCTCTGTTTCTCACTGCATCTTAAATAAATAAATATTTAAAAAAACAGAAATGCTGCAAACTTACAAAAAGATTGTTTTTACGTTATTCGGATTTCTTTTGACCCATTTATAGTCGTGTGAATTTTGAACCTTACACTTTCAAAAGACTTGTTTTATTGATTTGCAAGGCAGAGTGATAGAAAGAGAGGAAGCAAGGGAGAGAGATTAGAGAGACTGGAGGAGAGAGAAAGAGCTTCCATCCACTGGTTTATTCCCAAGGTGGCCACAGCAGACAGGCCTAAACCAGGAGCCCAAGTAGGGTCCCAAGCACTTGGACCACCATCCACTGCCTTCCCAGGCACAGCAGCAAGGAGCTGGGTCAGAAACAGAGCAGCCGGGACTCACACTGGTGCCCTGACATGGATGCCGGCACTGCCCGTGGTGGCTCAATCCGTTATACCACACCACTAGTGCCCGAACCACACATTTCTAATATCTGACTTTAGTCGATGCCTGTGGCCTGCAAGACAGAAGAATCATGTTTTTAAATTCCTAAACATAAAATGTATCAGGTCAGGTGATGGCCTAGTTATTAACAGGCCAGTTTAGGTGGCCACTCCTGTATCAGAGTACCTGAGCTCTGTGAGCCTGAGCCTTTTACCCATCTCTCACTCCTCTGAACACCAGAGTGTCCCACACTCCACCTCTGCTTCCTTCACTTCCTGGTGAGTTCTGCCACATATCTGCCCTCACCTTCCTACAGGCAAATAAGCATATGGTTCAGTCTTAAGACAGAAAAGCTGGGGCCAGCACTGTGGCGTAGCGGGTAAAGCCACCACCTACAATGCCGGCATCCCACATGGGCGCCGGTTCCAGTCCTGGCTGCTCCACTTCCAATCAAGCTCTCTGCTAATGCACCTGGGAAAGTATCAGAAGATGGTCCGAGTGCTTGGGTCCCTGCACCCACGTGAGAGATCTAGATGGAGTTCCAGGCTCCTGGCCTCAGTATGGCCCAACCCACCATTATTGCCAGCAGGTGGAAAACCTGCCTGTCACTCTGCCTTTTAAATCAATCAATCAATCAGTCAATAGGATGGAGGCATCCAGACGCTGATCCCCAGCTCATCATTCTGACTGTAAATCTGGGGTGGCGTCCAGGGTGGTCCTCATACCGACACTGACAGACTTTCCCTTATTCACATCCCTAGCCCAGTCTTTTTCCCACCTCAAACAGCTCCCGTGCCAGCAGGGGAGCCCCTGCAGCACCACTGGGTGCTAGGGTTTGGATATGAATTGACTGCGTCCCCCAAGGACACTTGTGTTGGACACTTGGCCCCCAGGGTGGTGCTGTGAACAGGTGCTGGGACCTGTAAGAGGTGGGGCCTTGGTGGATGGAGTCATTACCGGCTTCTGTTTGCCCATTAGCTTCCTGTCTTGCCCTGGGATTTCTCTCCTCTGCGTGGGACGCCAGCAGCCATGAGTACTCACCAGAGCCTACCCCATGCCGGTGCCCATGAGCCCCCTTGGCCTCTTTGCTCTATACAGTTCCCAGCCTCAGATACTGCACTGTAGTATCAGGCAATGGACAAGCACAGTGGTGAGGTGTGCTGTTCTCCGAGAGGGACAGAACAGGACCATGTGTCCCAGGTCCCCAACCGTTAAAACCGAGATGACGGTAAACGTTGACTGCGCACGGATTGGCACTTGGTAAGCCCTCAGTACGACCAAGCCATTCTTTTTTTTTTTAAGATATATTTATTTACTTGAAAGTCAGAGTTACACAGAGAGAGAAGGAAAGGCAGAGAGAGAGTCTTCCATCCGCTGGTTCACTCCCCGATTGGCTGCAACGGCCGGAGCTGTGCCAATCCGAAGCCAGGAGCCAGGAGCTTCCTTCAGGCCTCCCACACAGGTACAGGGGCCCAAGCACTTGGGCCATCCTCCACTGCTCTCCCAGGCTACAGCAGAGAGCTGGATCGAAAGTGGAGCAGCCGGGTCTCGAACCAGCGCCCATATGGGATGCGGCGCTTCAGGCCAGGGCATTAACCTGCTGCGCCACAGCACAGCTCCCCTCCTTTTTTTTTTTTTTTTTGTCCAAGCCACACTGATACCTAGATGTGTGTAGCTTCCCAGAGGTTCGCCTGTCGTCAGCGTCACAGACCCATTTCTAGCAGAGAAATGGGAAGCGAGGATGTTAAAGCCACTGCACTGCCTGGGACGGCTCTGCATTCTCCCTTCTCGGAAAGAACTCGGCGCGGCGTTGCCCACCCCTCGCATCTCACTCGGCCCCTCCCTTCCTTCCCCTTGCCCTTGACTTCTGGAAGATTACTAAGGCTGCTTCTGCTTTCGCAGCTGCACTTCCTCTCAAGGCTTTGGAATTTAATTCATCTGGGTCCAGTTAAAGACGCTGGGCCCTGCCTGCCTACCCCGTCACATGTCTGTGCTCATTCAACAAATGCTCTGGGGCCACGCACAGCACTGGCTCGGGGCGGTGTTAGGAGCTGGAGGGACGGAGCATCTCTTGTCGCACACAGCAGCTCCGGCCGCGCGCCCTCGGTCTCATCCGGGAGGAAGACAGAAGCAAAGGAGGAGTGGAGCGGTTCTGCTTCCTCTTTGTCCTCGGCTCATCTGACATCATTTCCTCCGAGCCTTTCCTTCTCTCATCTTGCTGGATGTGTGCAAAGGCTTCAGGGCCCCCTCTGATGAGGTCAGCATTTTCCCCACGCCTCTGCTCCGCGGGGCTCCGTCTGTGTGTGCGGCCCCTCTCCCATCTTTGCTACATGATGTAAGCCCGCACAAGGGTGGAGCTTCCGTGAGGTCCTGCGAACTTCCTCAACGCCTCTCCCTTTCCTCTCCCTCGACACAGCGCTCAGTCAAGAGTGCTTCACAAAGTTCATGGCTGGGACATGGTGCAGGCGTTGAGACCTCCCTTGGGATGTCCACATCCCATAGCAGAATCCTGGGTTCGAGCCCCCTTGTCATTTGCAATCCAGCTTTGTGCTAATAAGCGCCTTGGGAGGCAGCAAGTGACAGCTCAAGGACTTGGACCCCTGCTACCCATTTGGGAGGCCCAGATGGAAGTTCCTGGCTTCTGACTTCAGCCTGGCCCCAGCCCAGCTGTTGCTGGTATCTGGGGAGTGAACCAGCAGATGGAAAATCTCTCTCTCTCTCTCTCTCTCTCTCTCTCTCTGCCTTTCAAATAAAAATCAACTTCAAAAGAAAAGGTTCCTAAGAAAGTCGTATTACAAAAAAATTGCACAAGAATTTCAAAAACCTTTTCCATCAAAATGAACTTAGGTGTTAGCTCTATTTTTCTGTGAGTTTTGGTCAGTAACAAACACCACCCACAGCTTAAAGCAACGACAAACAATGGTTTAATTTTTTCCTCACTCAACCAATGATGACTCAGAAAAACAGGCTCTATGGCACCTCTGGAACATGTGGTCCTGTCTTTATTATTTAAGATTAATTGATTTGTTTGAAAGGCAGAGCAACACAGACAAAAGGAGAAACAGAGAGAGAGGGAGAGAGAGATCTTCCATCCACTAGTTCAGTACCCAATGACTGCAACAGCCAGGAGCCAGGAGCTTCTTCCGGGTCTCCCACGTGGGTGGCAGGGACCTAAGCACTTGGGCCATCTTCCACTGCTTTCCCAGGTACATGTGCAGGGAGCTGAATGGAGGGCAGAGCAGTGGGTACTCCAACCGCACTCTGATACGGGATACCAGTATTGCACTCAGTGGCCTACCTGCTGGACCACAACGCCAGCCCCTATGTGTCCTTCATGGTCAAGGAGGAAGGTGAGGGGCTGGTGTTATGGCATAGCAGATCAAGCTACCACCTGCAATGCAGCCATCCCATGTGGGTGCCAGTTCAAATACTGGCTGCTCCACTTCTGATCTAGTTCCCCGCTAATGGCCTGGGAAAAGCAGTGCAAGATGGCCCAAGTATTTGGGCCCCTGACACCCATGTGGGAGACCTGGATGAAGCTCCTGGCTCCTGGCTTCAGCTTAGCTCAGCCCTGGCTGTTGTGGCCACTTGGAGAGTGAACCAGGAGATGGAAGACCTTTCTCTCTGTCTCTCTCTATAACTCTTTCAAATAAGTCTTAAAAAAAAATAAATGGAGGAAGGTGGAATGCCATCAAGGACCTCACACCAGCCAGGAGACGCCTCAGCAGGGGAGCCACAGCCGTCACCTCCACTCACAAACTGCTGGTTGGGGAGGTCACTTCGAGGGGCCGGGGAAATGAGAGCTGGAAAGAAGAGCAGACCTGAGCACTCACCACATGTTCCTCCACAGGCTGAACCACAGCTGCATGGTGGCTGAGAGCCACCTCCCTCGGACACTCCCAGTGCTTAAGCGGAATGGATCCCTGAGAGCCTCTGACCCCAGCATAATTATGGGACAGGCAGAAGCACAGGTGCTGGGAAGAGAAGCGAGGCAGACAGAAAAAGGTTAAGGCTTTGGCTGCAGGCTAAAGCAACGACAACGCCCCACGAGAGCCTCGCCTTGCTACTCAAAGTGGGGTCCCTGCACCAGCTCCCCTCGCGTCCCTTGGGGGCTTCTCAGAAAGACTGCTCTCAGCCCCACCCAGATCTGCACTTTAGCCTATCCCCCAGCACCATGCAATTGGAGAAGACCCCATGGAAGCCCTTCCAAACTCACCACCATGGGGACCAACTGTGGTGCAATGAGATGGGGGCTGCCTGCAATGCTGGCATCCCGTGAGAGCAGCACTGGTTCCAGGCTCATCTACTCCTGGTCCAGATACCTGCCAATGCACTTGGGAGAACAGTAGATGATGGCTCAAGTCCTCGAGCCCCTGCCACTCACATAAGAGATCAGGATGGAGTTCCAGGTTGCTGGCTTCAGCCTGGCCCAGCCCCAGCTGTTGCAGCCACTTGAGGAGTGAGCAGCTGATGCAAGATCTTTCTCTCCTTGTCTGTCTCTCCCTCTCCCTCTCTTTTTCTGCCACTCTACCTTTCAAATGAGTAAAATAATCTTTGAAAAGCACACACACACACACACCCCATTGGGAGGGAAAACTTGGGAAAGATGGTTGGGACCCAGTGAGAACCAAAAGACAGAAGCCTCTTAAACACACAGAGGGCTTTTAACCTATGCGGCTGGAGTTTAATATGCATATTTTCATCAGCAAAACACAAAAGAATTTACTACAACTCTCTTGCTACTTTCGCGTGTGGAGGGAGGCATTCTGCCAAGCTTGCACCAGGTAAGGAGGGTAAAGGAGCATTGCTTGTACAACACGTATCGTTCCTTGCTCCAGGTGGGCCAAGAGTCATGGATAGTCTGAAACTAGTGTATCCTTTGGGGATGTTAGCGCACCGGTTAGGATGCCTGTGCCCCACATCCAAGTCCCTGGGTTCGATGCCCGGCTCGGGGTCCTGATGCCGGCTTCCCGCAAATGCAGACCCTGGGAGGCAGCAAGTTGTCTCAAGTGTCTGGGTCCCTTCCACCCACGTAGAAGACCTGGATGGAGTTCCTAGCTCATGGCCTCCTAATCATTGCAGACATTTGAGGAGTGAGCCAGTGATCGGGAGATCTCTCTCTCCCTCCCCCCCATCTCTGTGCCACTTAAGTAATTTCTACAAATATCAGAATGGCTTTCCAAGGCCCACCTGCATCCCCAGCCACTCACATGCTCCTTGCCCTGTATAAATGTTAAAGTCCGCACGTCCGCTGGAGGCGTCAGGATCGGCCTGGTCCTCTTACCCATTTGGTGCTGTCACTTCCGGACTCCCACAGTTCCACGGCAGCTCCCCACGTCTCCTTCCCCTAGCATTGCCCTTCTTCATTGGAAGAGATTGCAAGCCCCAGAACTACATTCAGCCTGGCCTCGGCGGTGGAGGTGCATAGTCGGGCATCTGAGCTGCGAGTAACTTGGGAACAAACCCCAAATGCAAGGAAGAAATGCAGATGGCTCCCATTCACAGGAAGCGCCAGTTCCTGCCCTGCATGTATACTGGTTTTTTGTTTTTGGTTTTGTTTTTTTTTTTTTTTTTTTTTCACTCTCTGCTCTGGAGAAGGATTTCATGTTGTCCTAGACAAAGGCAGACACGGCTATCAATCCGTTTCTCCATGCACGGATATGGGATGTGTTTCCCACCGTGCCCACCTGGAAATGGTAGTCATGGCTCTCAACACTTGGAAAAATCCAGTCCTCGTGAGAACAAGGTCAACAACAAGGTCAACGCCTCACAAGAAGCAGGGGAGGAGAATGGAGACAGAATGTCCAAGCAGGCAAGGCTCCAAGTTTGATAGTTTTTTGAGGCCCGGCTACCCCTGTGACTTTTGGTTCATCCCCATCTGGGAGACCAGGAGCCAACTCCCTTTTCCTGAACCACTTCAAGGCTGGTTTCCACTGCGGGGAGCTTCAGCCCTCCCTCCTTGGGCAGTTACCACTACAGCAGAAGGACCCACATCCTAACCATCCTATGCTGCTACATTGTAACATTTTCGACACCATGCAAATAGAGGAGCAGCTGCCTGCATTCCAATGAGGATACATCCTTACATAAGGGAAGAAAACTGTGTCCCTCTCTCAGTCTCACACCCCCAGGCAAGCACCTGGACTTGAGTGAGTGTTGAAAGTGACCAGGGCAGCAGGAGCTGGTGGGCAGTTCTGCAAGTCCCTGGCCATGAGGGCAGGCGCCACGGCATCCCTGACACCCCCTTTCCAGGCATTGTCCCCCCCTAGAAGCCTGGGGATACGGAAGGCCGTGTGCGTTCCATTGCTTCTGAGGCTGAGTGAGTTAGGGAAGGGGAGAGACCATTTTTGGAGCATCGGCAGGTGTCTGCTCTGTGGGCAACTCATTGGCCTGCAAGTGCCACAGCATTGGGGGCTCGGCCATAACTCTACAAAGGAGGAGCCCAGGTTTC
Source organism: Lepus europaeus (assembly GCF_033115175.1). Lineage (NCBI taxonomy): Eukaryota > Metazoa > Chordata > Mammalia > Lagomorpha > Leporidae > Lepus > Lepus europaeus. The sequence goes on from NC_084837.1 coordinate 108,621,468, forward strand.
ATGAGGGGCATCACGTGTGCCAGGTCATTAGCTGGTAGGTGGCAGAGCTGGGATTGGAATCTTCCAGGTCTGCCCACACTGGGGCTACTACTCTTCCCCTCCAGCTACGCTCCTCAAAGGCGATCCTGCCCGCGGGTCACATGAGGACCGTAGCGAAATGCAGCTTCCAGCTCTGTAGGTCCAGACCGTAGGGTAGCAATGGAGAGCGCGCCCCTAACAAGCTCCCTGGCGACATTGCCACCGCCTGCCTCTTAGACCCGCTTTGTCCAACAACGTGACCCTGTGCCTGAGTTCTCTGAGAAGCAGCAGACACTTTGGGGAAGAATTCTGTCCTTTGTGAACTATGCATGGATGGAGGTTTGAGCTAATGTTACAGAGCTCTTATGGGGTAGGAAGGCCTCAAGCTAACATCTGGGCTACATAAGTATTTAGTTGTACAGAACACAACTCTTCTCTTTTTTTCTTATGATGCAAAGGAGTCTGAAAACTCCTTTTTTGGTGTGCAGGCAGAAGCTTCCTCGCAGGAAAAAAAAAAGTCCTCTCCCACCCGACCCTGCTCCTTCCGGAGCTGGTCCTGCACTGCCCTGCCCATCCATGGCCCCAATGGTGCAGGCGGTGCCCATCAGCCCTCAGGCCTCTGCACCGAGGCCGCCGGATCGCCTCGCACCCCTCCCCCACTGCTCGCAGTCCAAAATGCTAAAATCACAGCAATTAAGTGAATTGCGGTGGGAGATGGAACTGTGAGAAACGGATTAGTACAACGGAGCTCATGTCACACACCCAGGGGAAAGTCCAACTTTTCAGGAAAAACAAAAATTAAGGGGAAAAAAAAAAAAACAAAAAAACCTTGCAGATATTCCAAAAATAGGAGGACAGAGAAACTTGGGCTAGGACACCGCTAGCTGAGTCTAGGAGCTCTTGAAACGCCTGCTGGCAGCTCCTTGCTGAGCTGGGTGTGGTCCTCCCTCTGACAGCTCCAATATACTGCTCAAGGACAAAAGTGGCTTTGAGCTGTGTCCCGAAAGCAAGCAGGGGGGTGCATGCTGTGGCGCAGCGGGTGAAGTTGCTGTCTGGAAAGTCCATGTCCCATGTCAGAGTGGGGGTTCAAGTCCCAGCTGCTTTGCGTTTCCAGCTTTGCTCCTGGGAGGCAATGGGTGATAGCCCCAGTATTTGGCTTCCTGCTGTTCCCAGGGGACACGTGGATGGCTTCAGCTTGGCTGTCCTCGGGCTGTTGCAGGCATTTGGGCAGGGACCCAGTGGATGGAAGACCTCTCTCTGTCTCTCACTCTCTCTGTGTCACTCTGCCTTTCAAATAAAATACAAATAAATCTTAAAACCTACCGCAAGTAAGATGTTGCTACACTTTCTTTTGTGAAGCTATTTGTGAGCCAATTTATAAGCTAGCAAGAGCTGCAGAATAGGGGTCCAGCCCTGTGGTATAGCAGGTTAGGTTGCTGCTACCTATGACCCCACTATCTCATACCAGAGTGCCAGTTCTAGTCCTGGCTGCTTGCTTTCTTTCTTTCTTTCTTTCTTTCTTTCTTTCTTTCTTTCTTTCTAAGATATATTTATTTATTTACTTGAGAGGAGAGACAGAGAATGAGAGAGGGGTCTTTCATCCACTGGTTCACTCCCCAAATGGCCACAGTGGCCAGAGCTGAGCTCACCTGAAGCCAAGAGCCAGGAGTTTCTTCTGGGTCCCCCATGCGGGTGAGTAGAAGATGGACTTGGTCCGTCTTCCGCTGCTTTCCCAGGCCATAGCAGAGAGCTGGATCGGAAGTGGAACAGCCAGGTCTCGAACCAGTGCCCATATGGGATGCCAGCAAAGCAGGCGGCGGCTTTACGTGCTACGCTACAGCACCAGCTCCTGCTGTCTTTCTGATCCAGCTTCCTGCTGATGTGCAGCCTGGGAAGGCAGCAGATGATGGCCCCTGCACCCACATTGGAGACCTGGATAGAGTTCCTGGATCCTGGGCAGGTGCTGCCCCATCCCTAGCTGTTGCAGCCATGTGGAGAGTGAACCAGTGAATGGAAGACATTTCTGTGTGTGTATGTGTGACTCTGCCTTTCAAATAAATAAATAAATCTTTTGTTTAAAAGAAGCCAACCTGGATGAATTTCACAACGTATTGAAAGACAAAAGTCATTTAAGGCACTAGACGGCAGGATGGTGGGGTCCTTGACAGGAGGGGCAGGGTAAGGCAAGGGGCACCAAAGGGAGGAGCCGGTCACACGAGTGTCTCGCCTTGAAGATTCATCAGGGTGTGCACTCTCCGTGTGTGTATGTGTGTGTGTGTGTGTGATGCTTGAATTGTTTACTAGAAGGGGCCAGTGCTGGGGTGCAGTGGGTTAAGCAGCAGCTTAGCTCTGATGCTAGTGTCCCGTATCTGAGCGCTGGCTCAAATCCCAGCTGCTCCATTTCCAATCCAGCTCCCCACTGATGCACTGGAGAAAGCAGGGGAAGACAGCTCAGGTGCTTGGGCCCCTGCACCCACATGGTGACCTGGATGAAGCTCCTGGCTTCAGCCTGGCCCAGCCCTAACCATTATGGCCATTTGGGGAGTGAACCAGCAGATGGAAGATCTCTTTCTCACTCTGTCTCTCCCTTTCTCTCTGTCATTCTGTCTTGCAAGTAAATAAAATAAGTCTTAAAATTTAAAAAAAAAAAAAAGTGTGCTTTGGGAGGGGTATTTGGCTTATTAAGATGCTAATTAGGATATAGAACTCCACATCAGAGGATCTGGGTTCAAGTTCTGGTTCCACTCCTGATTCTAAATTTCCCACTAATGCACACCATGGGAGGCAGTAGTTGAGTTCCTGCCACTGGTGTGGGAGACCTGGGTGACTTCTCAGCTCCCAGCTTTGGCCTGGCCCAGCCCTGGCTGTTGCTGGCATGTGGAGAGTGAATTAGTGAATGGGAGAACTCTCTCTCTCTCTCTCTCTCTCTCTCTCTGTGTCTCTGTCTCTGTCTCTCCCCCCCCCCTTCTCTCTTCCTCTCTTTCAAATAACTAAAAATCAGTCAGCAAATAAACATTTTCTACTGTTTATTTAATGAACAAAAAGCTTAACATCCACCTCTACACCGAAGCTCTTTTCCGCTCATGATCTCCGAGCGGCACCTGGGATGTGTCCACTCCTTCCTCCCCTGCCTCCGCTGCCGGGGGCACAGTGGAGGCTTTTTCCTGTGGGGCCCATGTCTGTCCCCTCCCATCCTTCCTCCCTGCCCCCGTCAGAGCCTCCACCCTCAGACCTGTTAGGAATGCAATTGCCACTGCCCGGGACTCCCTGCTTCCTGTCTCTGCCGGGCAGCTCCTCCCCGTGTGCCTGTTGTGTGCGCCGGGGTCCTTGGGAGTTTCAACCCACACCACCACCACCAGAATAAAACCCAACTGCTCTGCACGGTGCTCAGGTGTCCCCATTGTTTAAAACATCAGGCATGGGGCCAGCGTTGTGGCTCAGAAGCTTAAGCAGCCACCTACGACACCAGCATCCCACATGGTTGCTGGTTCGAGACCCAGCTGCTCCACTTCCACTCCAGCTCTCTGCTAACGGGCCTGGGAAAGCAGCAGAGGATGGCCTAAGTGTTTGGACCCCTACCACCCACATGGGAGACCCAGATGGAACTCCAGTCCCAGCCACTGAAACCATCTGGGGAGTGAACAAGTGGATGGAAGATCCTGCTGTCTCTCCCACTACCTGTAACTTTGTCTTTTAAATAAATAAATAAATCTTGGGGCCGGCGCCGCGGCTCACTAGGCTAATCCTCCGCCTTGTGGCGCCGGCACACCAGGTTCTAGTCCAGGTCGGGGTGCCGGATTCTGTCCCGGTTGCCCCTCTTCCAGGCCAGCTCTCTGCTGTGGCCAGGGAGTGCAGTGGAGGATGGCCCAAGTGCTTGGGCCCTGCACCCCATGGGAGACCAGGAGAAGCACCTGGCTCCTGCCATCGGATCAGTGCGGAGTGACGGCTGCAGCGGCCATTGGAGGGTGAACCAACGGCAAAGGAAGACCTTTCTCTCTGTCTCTCTCACTGTCCATTATGCCTGTCAAAATAAATAAATAAATAAATAAATAAATAAATAAATAAATAAATAAAATTTTTAAAAAATCTTTTTAAAAAATTTTTTAAAAATATAAATAAATAAATCTAAAAAAAAAAAAATCAGACTACCATGGCTCCCTAATGAGCTGATTCTCCAGGGGAACCTTTTCCTTGTGGTCACCACCTGTCCTGTTTACTGCCTACATCCTGGAGCAGGAGAGAGATCCCTGCCTCTCCAGGGGGACCAACTCCCATTTCTTTATCCTTCCTGGAAAGACACTGATTTTAGCCTCATGCCATTCTCCCCTCTCCTGGGGTTTGGTCCTCTGCACTTGTCCCAGCCACGTAGAGTTGACTTTATGGGAGCCAGAGAGGGGAACAAAAATGTTCTGAAAATCCCGGGAACGAGTGTCTGTCACCATCAAACAGAAAACCACTCTGGCCTCCAGCCTAGACTACTCAGGCACCCAATTGGATCTGGAACCTCAAAATATACAAAAAGAAGTCAGCAGGAAAAAAAAAAAAAAAGAGCTGCCCCCTATCTCCCCAGGATGACCCAGCCCGAGCGCTTCCTCCCACTACACAATGGAGAAGCTGAGTAACCCGGGAACTCACGACATGGCCAGGACTCAGACCACAGGGGTTTGCGGGTCAGCTGAGTTGCCATGGCCGGATTGCTCCCTCCTCGTGGGCGAAGGCGCTCTGAGCAAACCCCCACTCTCTCAGAGAAGCAAGGCTGCAGTCACTACCAGGGCAGTTCCTGGCCTGCTGGCTTGGGCTGGGCGCTTCCCGGCCTTTCTCCCTGACCCCGGGGTCAGGCTGCAGGAGGATTCAAGCTGGAATGAGGCAATGCTGGCAGGACAGCCGCCCAGGCAGCCAATGAAACTGCCCTGACCGCAGCCAAGCGTGCAAGGAAGCTAACCAGCAGAAGCAAGCCATCGTTTGCATGCAAACAATCTGAGTGCATGCGGTGTTTCCCATCCTGCACAGTCGGTCCAGTCTCAGAATGGGATCGCAACACTCACCGACCAGGGAGGGGGAAAGGCCAGCAAGATGGGGTGCAAGAATGCAAATGGCAGAGTGAAGGCAATCCTGGTTCAAATCCTGGCTCTGCTACTTAGGCGCTGCGTGACCTGGGACAAGATGTCTGCCATCTCTTAGCCTCCGAGTCCCCTTCTGTAAAATGGAACTGGTCCCATGCACAGTTCATAATGGGTTTCTGTAAAACGAGAATGGGCACAGGGCACAGAGGGAGCTCAAGAGATAGCTGGGGCCAGCGTCACAGCTCAACAGGCTAATCCTCCGCCTGCGGCACCGGCACCCCAGGTTCTAGTCCTGGTTGGGGTGCCAGATTCTGTCCCGGTTGCTCCTCTTCCAGTCCAGCTCTCTGCTATGGCTCGGGAGGGCAGTGGAGGATGGCCCACGTCCTTGGGTCCTACACCTGCATGGGAGACCAGGAGGAAGCACCTGGCTCCTGGCTTCGGATCGGCACCGCGCCAACAATGAAGGCCTCACGGAGGGGAAAAAAAATAAAGGGGAAAAAAAATAAGGAAGGGGAGCAAAGGGAAGATGGTACCCGAAGCTCCAGAGCTGCCCCCGGGAGGCAGACTCCCTCCCTGCAGGCTTAGTCCCCTCCTGAGAGTCCTCCGTTCACACTGCCTCACACTGTGAAATTCTAACAGCTACGGGAATTTTCTTTTAAAAACAGGAGCCCATCTTTGCAGACAAAGAAACCAGCAGTGTACTCCTGTATTGGACCCGGGATGTGGAGGAGGACTTGGAGGGCGTCATGAATCAGGACCCCAGCCCACTCACTCGGAGTAAACTGCGGGTGATGATGCTAGGTCTACCATGAGGACTGTATGCGTTACTGTGCTAGAGGGACTTGGAGTGTGCCTGTGACACGGCATGCATCAGACAGGGAAGGCGGGCGCAGGGCATCCTCTGGCCATGTCCACAAGGAAGTGCTGCTAACCCTACGGCCGACCGCCTCTGGGGGAACGCAGGTGTGGGGGTTGCCCATGGATTCTAAGCAGCAGTTCTAGGACTTTCCCTAGGCGGCCTCTACTTGCAGCTCCAAACTACCAGCTTCTATCAACTGTTTGTGAGTCCAGGCCTGATGTGGCTCACTGCAGAACAACCCCCGCAAACAGAAACCTATAGGGTGCAGAGGCGGGGAAGGTGCTGGAGTCCCCGGGGTAGGGTGGGGTGGGGGAGGGAGGGAGGGAGGGCGGTGCATTTTGCAACAGAGCACCTGAGATCCAAGCTCTTATTATCACCAGTCCAGACAAACTTGAGCTTATCTCCACTGTCTTTCACCATGACCTCAGCCTCCCTGGGGCAATGAGCAGGAGGCAATTGATGTATACTCTTTGAACCGCCAGTTCCCCACCTGTAACATGAGGGTGAAAACCTCTCATGTTACCTCCCAGAGTTTCACAGGTGCTACCTGGTAATGGGCTTGCAGGGACCTCCCACGTGGCTGATGACAGTTACATTGTGACCAGGACTGTTTACCCAATACCACATAGTCTGCTCCTGGGGCGATGGCCCTCGTGGTTGGGACATCACTTAGGGGGACCAGCATTGTGGTCACAGGCAGGGGGCTAATCCTCCACCTGCAATGCCAGCATCCCATATGGGCGCTGGTTCAAGTCCTGGCTGCTCCACTTCCGATGCAGCTCTCTGCTATGTCCTGGGAAAGCAGTAGAAGATGGCCCAAGTTGTTGGGTCCCTGCACCCGCATGAGAGACCCAGAAGAAGCTCCTGGCTCCTGGCTTCAGTCTGGCCCAACTCTGGCCATTGCAGCCATTTGGGGAGTGAACCAGCGAAGGGAATATCTCTCTCTGTCTCTCCCTCTCTCTGCCTGTAACCTGCCTCTCAAATAAATAAAATCTTAAGAAAAAAAATAAGACATCACTCAGGATGCCCGCATCTCATATTCAAGAGCCTGGGTTCCAATCCCAGTTCTGCTGCTGCTGCTGCTGCTTCTTCTTCTTCTTCCTCTTTTAAAGATTTATTTATTTATTTGAAAGTCAGAGTTACACAGAGAGAGGAGAGGCAGAGAGAGAGAGAGGTCTTCCATCTGCTGGTTCACTCCCCAGTTGGCCACAATCCGAAGGCTTATTTGAAAGGCAGAGTAACAGGGAGAGAGAGAGAGTGGCAGAAACAAACCAAGAGAGATCTTCCATCTGCTGGTTCACTCCCCAAATGTCTGCAATTGCTAGGACTGGGCCTGGACAAAGCCAGGAGGCTGGAACTCCATCTGGGTCTCCCCCACGGGTGGCAGGGGCCCAAGCACTTGGAGCATCTCCCACCGCTGTCCCAGATGCATTAGCAGAGGCTGGATCAGAAGAGGAGCAGCCAGGACTTGAACAGACGTTCATATGGGATACTGGTATTGCAGGCCGTGGTTTAACCCTTTGTGCCAGAACTCAAGTTCTTGACCCATGTCCTGTTACTTCCCAGGGTGTGCAGCAGCAGGAAGCTGGTCCAGAAGCAGAGCTGGTTGGAGGGAGGGGGCGGGGAGGGGATGCTGTGGCATAGTGGGTAAAGCCACTCCCTGCTGTGCCAGCATTCCATATGGGCACCGGTTCAAGTCCCGGCTGCTCCACTTCTGATCCAGCTCTCTGCTGTGGCCTGGGAAAGCAGTAGAAGATGGCCCAAGTTCTTGGGCCCCTGCACCCGCATGGGAGACCTGGAAGAAGCTTCTGACTCCTGGCTTCAGATCGGCACAGCTCCGGCCATTGTGGCCAGTTGGGGAGTGAGCCATCGGATGGAAGACCTCTCTCTCTCTCTCTCTCTCTCTCTCTCTCTCTGCCTCTCCTTTTCCCTCTGTGTACTTTCAAATAAATAAATAAATCTTTAAAAAAAATTGCTGAGGGTCCTGGTCCTGCTCCCTCATGGGGAGCTTGGTCTGCATCATGGTGTCATCCTGGAGTCCCAGAGCAGAAATGGACCTTGAGTCACCCCAGGGCCTTCCTGCAAGTCCCCGATGAAACTGCCCCAGATCGCTGGACATCACTGGACATCTGAAAAAGGCAGTGCATACTCACACTTCCCTACACTTCCTACTGCTTAAGGGGCATAGGACGGCAGCACTGGAAACAGCCTAGTCCAATAACCTCATTATAGATGAGAGTAACTGAGAACTGGCGCTGTGGTACTGTGGGTTAAGTCAACTCTTGCAACACCCACATCCCTAATCAGTGTGCCAGCTGGAGTCCTGGCTGCTCTGCACTTTTTTTTTTTTAAAGATTTTTTAAAAATTTGTATTTATTAGCGAGGTAGAGTTACAGACACAGAGAGGTCTTTCATCTGCTGGTTCACTCCCCAAATGACCGCAACAGCCAGAGCTGAGCTGATCCGAAGACAGGAGCCAGGAGCTTCTTCCCACATGGATGCAGGGGCCCAAGGTCTTGGGCCATCCTCCACTGCTTTCCCAGGCCATCAGCAGAGAGCTGGATCAGAAGTGGAGCAGCTGGGACTCGAACCAGCACCCATATGGGATACTGGTGCTGCAGGTGTTGGCTTAACCAACCGGTGCCCACATGGGAAGCCAGTGCCGCAGGGGGAGACTTATCCTACTGCACCACAGCGCTGGCCCTGTTTCTGCACTTCTGGTCCAGCTCCCTGCTAATGCACCGCTGGTGGGGGCTTAACCCAGTGGGCCACAATGCTGGTCCCTTCTCGCTCTCTCTCTGCCTCTCTCTCGCCCTTTCAAATAAGTAAATCAATAAGTAGAGGTCAGGAAAGTGAGGCCCAGAGCGGGCGGCTGCTAAGGTCCTCAGGCAGGCAGAGATGAATGTCTGTTAGACCCCCAGGCTGTGACCACCAGCCAGGGCGGGCTGCGGAAACCACTCGCAGCCAGTGCCACAGTTCTCTCCTCTGGGTTGCGGCTTCTGCATTTCTATCTCATCACCCCCTGGACTTTGAGCTCCTGGCAAGGCGAGAACCAAGTACAGTGATTTTCCCATCAACACCTTGTACGTATTAAATATATGTAACTAAGGGCAAAGGCAGCTTCTGAACAAAATCACGTAACTTCAAATGGGCAGTTCATTTATTTCTATACATTTTTAAAGATTTATTTATTTATTTGAGGCCGGCGCCACGGCTCACTAGGCTAATCCTCCGTCTGCGGCACCAGCACACCAGGTTCTAGTCCCGGTCGGGGCGCCGGATTCTGTCCTGGTTGCCCCTCTTCCAGGCCAGCTCTCTGCTGTGGCCAGGGAGTGCAGTGGAGGATGGCCCAAGTGCTTGGGCCCTGCACCCCATGGGAGACCAGGAGAAGCACCTGGCTCCTGCCTTCGGATGAGCGCGGTGTGCCGGCCGCAGTGCGCCAGCCGCTGGCAAAAGGACCAATGGCAAAAGGAAGACCTTTCTCTCTGTCTTTCTCTCTCTCACTGTCCACTCTGCCTGTCAAAAAAAAAAAAAGATTTATTTATTTATTTGAAAGGCAGAGAGAGAGAGGAAGAGAGGTCTTTCAATGGCTGGTTCACTCCCCAAGTGGTCCAATGGCCAGGGCTGAGCCCGGAGCTTCTTGTGGGTCTCCCTGCATGGGTGCAGGGGCCCAAGCACTTGGCCCATCTTCCACTGCCTTCTCAGGCGCATTAGCAGGGAGCTGGATCAGAAGTGGAGCAGCTGGGACTCAAACCAGCACCCATATGGGATACTGGTGCTGCAGGTGTTGGTTTAACCTTCTATAGCACAGCCTCGGCCACATTTCTATACATTTATTTAAGTAGATGAACAGAAATATGGGGGTGGGGGTCCTTGCTAAAGGTGTTCGGGCGCCGGCGCCATGGCTTAACAGGCTAATCCTCCACCTTGCGGTGCCGGCACACCAGGTTCTAGTCCCGGTTGGGGCACCGGATTCTGTCCCGGTTGCCCCTCTTCCAGGCCAGCTCTCTGCTGTGGCCCGGGAAGGCAGTGAAGGATGGCCCAAGTGCTTGGGCCCTGCACCCGCATGGGAGACCAGGAGAAGCACCTGGCTCCTGCCTTCGGATCAGCATGATGCACCGGCCTCAGCGGCCATTGGAGGGTGAACCAACGGCAAAAAGGAAGACCTTTCTCTCTGTCTCTCTCTCTCTCTCTCACTATCCACTCTGCCTGTCAAACAAACAAACAAACAAAAAAAGGTGTTCGGGCAAGGACACCTTGGACAAGTAAACTGCTGACAAATTCCCCCCAGAGCATCTGACCACGAGGACACGAGCCCTTACAGTGCAGAATACCCACGCAAGGGTGCTGAAACTGCATTTTGATAACATCTTCACTCACTTTAACAAGGCAGGGAAATGCTAAGTTAAAGAAGAAGCAGGTTACAAAAGAAATACGTAAAATAACCAGGGGGTTGGTACTGCGGTGCACTGGGTTAAACAGCCCTATGACACCAGCACCCCATATTAGCACTGCTTCAAGTCCCAGCTACTCCACTTCAGTCCACTCCCTGCTAAATTGCCTGGGAAGGCAGTGGATGATGGCCTAAGTCTCGGACCCCTCTCACCCACCTGGGAGACCTAGATGGAGTTCCTGGCTCCTGACTTCTACTTGGCCCAGCCCCAGCCATTGCAGCCATTTGAGGAGTGAACCAATGGATGGAAGACCTCTCTCTCTCCCTCTCTCTGCAATTCTGCATTTCATATAAATAAATAAATTTTTAAAAAATTTAAATAAATAATAAATATTTAAAATAAAATAAACAACTAGCCATGCAACAGAATAGAGAAAGTAACTCTTTGCAAGGATATATGCCAAAAATAAGAGGTGCTTACCCCGAGGGAGTGGGCTGTGGAGATTTCTTTGTCTTGGGCTTTGGGATATTTAAAAAACTACATTCAATCCATAAGCATTTTTATGCACACACACACACACAGTCACTGCAGTGTAGCCACCCAGAATCCGGCAGGAGACCCCGAGGACCAGGCAGAGACGGCCACTGCTTCCGGATGCCAGGCACGCTGTCGTAGGTCCAGCTGCCTGGCTCTCGCTGACCAATCAGCTGTGTCACCAGCCCTTGGCTTGGTCACTGCAGAAGCAGCAGGCAGAGATGGTGCATCCTGGATGGTGTGGACACCAGCAGCCTGGGTCCTGGGGTGACGGTGTAGACCTGAGATCCACCACCCCCTCTTCCTCCCTATGCTGTGTTGCACATATCCATGAGCGAGAAACTTTCATGCTTAAGTCGCTAAGATTGTCAGGGTGGTGTTTCTCAAACTTTGTTACTCGGTTACAATCACGTGGGGCCCTTTTACTTAGTCCCCTGTCCAGGTAGCTGGGGGAAGGACGCAGGTGTCAGCATTTTTTGTTAAAGATTTTATTTATTTATTTGAAAGGCAGAGTTAGAGAGAGAGAGAGAGAGAGAGAGAGAGAGAGAGAGAATCTTCCATCTGTTAGGTCAGTTCCCAAATGGCCACAATGGCTGGGGTCAAAGCAAGGGGCCGGGAGCTTCTTCCAGGTCTCCCACGTGGGTGCAGGCCACCTTTGCTGCTTTCCCAGGCACATTAGCAGGGAGCTGGGTAGGAAGTGGTGTAGCCAGGGTTCGAACTGGTGCCCATATGGGATGCTGGCATCACAGACAGAGGTTTAACTGCTATGTCTCAACACTGACCTCCAGCATTTTTTAAATTTTATTTTATTAAAGTTATCCTATCCACTGAATCTCTCTAATGGGAAGAGCTGGGCCTGGCCTGGACCAGGAGCTGTGATCTCAATCCAGAGCTCCCAGGTGGGTGGCAGAGACTCAATTACTTGGGCCATCACCTGCTGCCTCCTAGGGTCAGCACTAGCAGGAAGGTGGAGGCAGGTGCCAGGGTCAGGAATAAGACGCAGGCACCCTGACGTGCTCCATGCAGCGTGCCAGCCCCAGAACCATGTCCTCTCGGATGAGCCCCAGGAAAGGCAATTCGGACACAACCCTAACCCACAATGCTGGCGGGAGACCCCCACCAGCTTGGTCAGGTTGGGCCAGAAGCTGGAGAGATGCCACAGGGCCACACAGAGATCCAAAGCCGTGGTCGGGTCTCTGGGCGCCTCCTGCACAGAGGTCTTGGCGGCACGCTCCTTCAAGTGTCACCAGCAGCCGCCACCTCTTGGAGAAGGAACTGGGGGGCCACAGCTGGCCTCCAGCGGGAACGAGACACTGATGCTCTCAAGGGTTCAACAGTGAAACGCAACCTGCAGATCAGCCGGACCCAGGATTCTGGAGAGCAGGACCCCCAGGAGGTATGGAGAGAGGACTCAGCCGGAAAAGAAGCCAGACACTTTCTCAGATGCGGAGGTTTGACGAGCCCCGTGCCCCGTGCCCCATGAGGAATGGCCTGCAGGTCATTAGAGACCCGCCCTCATGCAGGCCCCCGCCTCCCACAGCTGCACCCCACACCCCTCACTCCCTGCCTCTGTGTCTGTCAGGATTCCCCACACCCTACGAACACCAGAGAGACTTGGTGGGCCCTTCCCTGTCCAGCCCCTCCCCGTGGCACTGCAGACACAGCAGACCCTGGGGCCCAGCACCAGCACTGTGCGGCCCAGTGTCCCACCCAGGGCCAGGGCCGGGCTCTGGAGTTGCCGGTCTCACCTGCTTCCCAGCGGGGGCCTCCAGGGGCCAGGATGACTCCTCACTGAGGCACAGGACCCCTCAGCGCAGTCCCCAAGGGCTGCTCCCACCAGCTGGTGGGGGAGCTGCTTCGGCCTTATCCCCAAGACCCGCATCTCCACCCCCGACCCTAGGCCGTGCCCTGCCTGCCCTGGCCAGGAGCTCAGGGCCCTTGGGTGCATCCCCTTCCGCTCTCTATGAGACCTGTCCTCCGGAATGAAGCTAAACGCCCATTTCCAGCATTTTAACCCCTGGAGTGACTCCCACAAGTAGCCAAGGCTGAGCACCCGTGCCCTCATTCCAGTGCTTCGCAGACAGTAGTCCCAACCAGCCACATCACCTTGGATGTGGTCGGAGGCCCCGGCATGGAGGTCCTGACTCAGCATCTCTGGGAGTGGGTCCAACCATCTGTGTGTGACAAGCCCAGCAGGTGCTCCTGCAGCACAGCCAAGCTGGAGGCGGCGGACCTGGTCTGTCTGGAGTACAGAGGCCTATTTCCTCACGCTGGTTCAGCGGGAGCTAAGTCCGTTCATAAAAGTTAAGCAGTGATTTGCTGGAGCGAGGGATGGCCCAGCTCTTCAGAAATGCTACTTGGCTTGCATTCCCCCTTAAAAAAAAAAAAAGATTTATTTATTTATTTGAAAAGCAGAATTAGAAGGAGAGAGAGAGAGAGAGAGAGAGAGAGAGGTCTTCCATCCGATGGCTCACTCCCCAATTGGCCGCGATGGCTGGAGCTGCACCGATCTGAAGCCAGGAGCCCGGAGCTTCCTCCTGGTCTCCCACGCAGGTACAGGGGCCCAAGGACTTGGGCCATCTTCTACTGCTTTCCCAGGCCATTGCAGAGAGCTGGATCGAAGTAGAGCAGCCAGGACTCAAACCGGTGCCCATATGGGATGCTGGCACTGCAGCGGCTTTAACTACTACACCGCAGTGTCAGCCCCGAGAAGTTTTTTAAATGACAGTGACCCCAACTGTGTCATGAGCTCCCTCTCAGAATAAGGAGAAAGGCGCTACTAAGAACCTGGCACAACACGGTTCTCTTGGCCCATTTTTGCTCAGGCATGAAATCTTTGTCACAGATGGACTCTGGGCCCCAGCCAGCATCTTGGAAGCCCTGATGTAGGTGACAACAAAGGCCAACTCCCTATTCCCCAGAACATGATGTCATACCCCAACACTTCCAAGTGGTACCAGAAGCTGAAACTTCTCGGTACTGCTGGAACCTTTGGCCACGTGTTGTTGCTATGACAGAGGCCTCTGCTTCTTCCCAGCTCCACAGAGGCCTCCAGACTTTGCTATTTTAGGTCTATGAAAGAATTCACGTATCCCCCCCAACCTTTAGTATTAAAAAATAAATAAAAATAAGCAGACAGCATATTGCTAACAACATCGGTCAGCAAGGCCGTCTTTAGAGACAGAAGTCGTACCCACCCCTCTTCCCCTGGGACAACCCCAGCCCCACAGGAAAGGGACAGAGAATTTATCTCCTGGTTTTTTTTTTTTTTCAATCCTAAGCTTCAATGATGAGTTGGATGTGTTGGCTGGGGGCCAAGTATGACATGTCTCTAGGGTAAGGACAGCAGGGCAAGGCCCAAAATTGATGTCACAGCCAAGACTGTGAGGATAAAGGACAGAGAGAGGTCAGCGGAGTGATTCAAAGGGTGCTGAGTCTCGATTTCTGCACCCCAAACGCCCCCACCCCTGAGCCTTGCAGGACTGGGGGCTTCAGGGGTCACCGCCGTAAAGCAAAGTTACGTCCTGGGAGCATTCGCTCGGCCAGCCCAGGAGTGGAGCTCCTCTTCTGAATCGTGGTGCCTGGCCGGGAGCAGGCTGCAGGTTTCCAGCAGCCGCTCACTGACATGGCTCAAGTCCATGCCGGCTGGCAGCAGACCCGGCCCCTGGCCTACTTAGCTGGAGCTGCGCCATCGGAAGTCAGGTGTTGGGCAGAGGGTGGGTTCGTGTTGGGGAAATAACAGAGTGTAATTCTGAGAAGGCTGGCGAGCCTGCTCCCAGACGCTGCGAGTTCATCTCTGGGCACTCCCAATGCCGGCATCCCAGGGGAAGAAACACTTGGTTATCTTTTAGGGAGGGGGGAGGGGAGGCCCGATGACAGAGCGCAGTGTGAGTTGTGACTTCTCCTTGCCTTGGGACTGCAGGACCCTAAAAACGTGTGTCCGGGTCCTCTGGCCAGCAGGGCCACTACAAGGCTCAGTCCTTGTGCCCAACCACAATCTGAGAGAAGCTAGGGTCCCCAGGCTCCAGGCCACAGCTGCTCAGCTTGTGACAACCACATGTATGTACCCCAGCAGCCCCCAGCCCCATCCCAGGAGCCAGGTCCCAGGGGACACTGCCAGAGAGGGGACAGGAGGAAGCAAGTCACATCAGGTGTTAATGACTCTCTGCGGTGGCCGTTCTCTGTGGTCACTCTTTCCATCTGCTTATCCTTCCATGGAAACCCAGAATTTCAGGGTGGGGGGTTGGAAACACGGGGCTGGGAGCGGCGAGGGTGTGGAAGGAAAAGCTGAAATAATTAAGGAGATACAACGCCTTTGTTTTCAACGAGCCCTTTCATGTAGGGCCATCAACTGCAAGAACAATGACTTCAGGTGGGTAGGTGCACGTGGCCAGTTCAGGCCAAAGACCCAAACGCCAGTCTGCTCCTGATGCTGAGGCCTCCAGACCCCCGGGCACCCTGGAGACCTGGGCACAGCACCCTCTTCTTCTTCCTTAAGGCTCCATCTCCCCTCCATTTGGCCTGGGCCTGGGCAGCAAACTCACCCGAAAGGCCAGCTTAAATGCGCTGTTCCAACCAGAATCTGATTATGGAAAGTCGTGAGTAATTTCTGAATGATAACGATTATGGGATAGAAAGCCAGGACTCACTCCCTCAGTCCGTTCTCACGCCGGCTTCAAGGGCTCCCTGGGGACTGGGCTTCTACGTTGGTTTGTGGGAAAAAAAAGAAAAAAAAAGGCTCCCTTTTCCAGGGTGGTGCATCAACTCCAGACCCCCGCAGGACCCAGGCCCACCCTGAGGAGAGCAGTGAGGAGCCTCCAGTCCTGCAGCTCCCAGTCCAGAGCCCACACTCAGCCGGGGTCTGGGGAGCCTGTGACCTGGAGCAGCCAAGGGAAGGGAGTGGGATCCATTCAGGCCCTTGAACTCCACCCAAACCCTGGAGAGTCTGCCAAGGACCCACACCTGCCAAGGCAGCCCCATCCCGCAGCCCTGGTCTCTGGACCCCAGAAGTAAGCTGGCCTCAAGGGGTTACCAGCTGGACAGAAGAACAGATGTTTCATGTTGGGAGGCCGGACAGAAGCCCAAGCATGGAAGTGGGAGGAAGAACAGAGCACAGGCTGCCCAGACGCCAGGGATGTGGATGCTGGGAGACCAAGGCCACAGCATGAGGGGGTCTGGACTCGTCCTTCCTGGGACCAGCCCAGGATGCTGTCGGTACTCAATTCAGGCCCTGAACTTGTGACAATTTGGGGGTCTAGGTTTGCTACACTAAGGGTCTGAGTGATGGGAGGAGAGAGAGTGGTAAAAGCAGCCTCACTGGGCTGGGTGATGCTGGCTGCAGCCAGGGAGACCCATTCGACTGCATGGCCCAGGGGAGGGTCCCCAAGGGCTGGACAAGGGCACAGCAGGTGTGGCTGCAGGGAGAACAGAAGGTGCTAGAGGGGGAAAGGTGAAAGAATTTGAAAACTGACCAGAGGGCACCTAGAGAAAGGGAAAGCCAATGAGATACGAGGTGGCCTCAAAGAGATTGTGGAGGGGTTGGTGTTGTGGCATGGTGAAAAGTAAAAAAAGTAAAGCCGCCACCTGCAGTACTGGCATCCCATATGGGCAACGATTGAGTCCTGGCTACTCCACTTCCAATCCAGCTCTCTGCTAATGGCCTGGGCAAAGCATCAGAAGATGGACCAAGGTGCTTGGGCCTTGCACCTACATGGGAGACCCAGGCTTTGGCCTGGCCCAGCCATGGCAGTTGCAGCCTTCTGGGGAGTGAACCAGCAGATGGAAGTTCCTCTCTCTGTGTCTCCTTCTTTCTCTGCTATCTCAGACTTTCAAAATAAATTAAAAAAAAAATCTTGTGGAAAACTGGAGTTAAAAGTATGAATTCAAGGGCTGGCGCTGTGGTGTAGCCACTAAAGCCGCCACCTGCTGTGCTGACATCCCATATAGAAACTGGTTTGAAACCTGGCTGCTCTACTTCCGATCCAGCTCTCTGCTATGGCCTGGGAAAGCAGTAGAAGATGGCCCCTGCACCTGCATGGGAGACCTGGAAGAAGCTCTTGGCTTCTGGCTTCGGATCAGCGCAGCTCTAGCCATTGCGGACAATTGGGGAGTGAACCAGCAGATGGAGGACCTCTCTCTCTCTCTCTCTCTCTCTCTGCGTAACTCTTTCAAATAAATAAATCTTTGAAAAAAATTTACAAGTTCATGGGCCAGCGCTGTAGCATAGTGGGTAAAGCTGCTGCCTGCAGTGTCAGCATCCCATATGGGCGCTGGTTCAAGTCCCAGCTGCTCCACTTCGATCCAGCTCTCTGCTGTGGCCTGGGAAAACAGAGGAAGATGTCCCAAGTCCTTGGGCCCTGAACCTGCTAAGGAAGACCTGGAAGAAGCTCCTGGCTCCTTGCCTCAGATTGGCACAGTTCCGGTCATTACAGCCAACTGGGGAGTGAATCAGTGGATGGAAGACCTCTCTCTCTCTCTCTCTCTCTCTCTGCCTCTCCTTCTAACTCTTTCAAATAAATAAATAATTTTTTTTAAAAAGTATGAGTTCATATTGATGCAAAAATGATTTTGAATCTGTGCATAATTCTTTCATAATGAATATTATTTATATACTATGAACAAAATGTTTGAGAGAGAGCCAGTGCCCCAGTGGCTAGGCTGGACCAGGGTTGAAGCTGGGAGCCAAGAACTCAGTGCGGGTCTCCTACATGGATCCTTGAGCCATTACCTGCTGCATCCAACAATGCACATTAGCAGGTGCTGATGGCAGGTGCCAAGGATCACAATCAAACCTAGGCATTCCAATGTGGGACATATCATCTGCTCCAAAAAAGAAAAAAAAATTGGCACCCACACAAGCTCATAGTTTTAATTCCATTTTCCCATGAACTTTTGGAAGCGCCTTCATATTTCCCTCCTGAGGCTCTCGTCTCCAACAGCTCAGTATGACTCGTGCACTCTGCCTTCGCACATGCATAGATGTTGGTGGAGGGCCCATATTGGGTTAGGCAACTTGTTAGTCACTGAAGATAAAAAGGATGACTCTCCCACCCCATGATGAGCCATCCTGGGAACGTGGACAAGTCAACAGAAGTATGGTAACTCAGTAAGTGCTCACATAGGACAAGTACAGGGAACTGGAGGAGAGGCTGCCTCCCGGGGCGCCAAGGAGGAGAGACAGAAGCAGGCTGCAAGGTTCAAGAAGAGGCAGCTTGTGCAACAGCTCAGAGGCAAAAACAGCATGGCAGTGGGAGGGCTCTGCTCAGGTGAGCACAGCATGATTTGCAAGATGCTGCGAGGGATCAGGACTGGCCAGAAAACCCTCCGTGAGGAGTCTGGCTTTTGTCCCTCACATCCCTGAGAGAACCATGGGATGAGAAAAGGCATCTGGATTGCAGAACTCCAAGTGGGAAGTATGTCCTCCTTCCTTAAGCCTCCTGGAGGGTGCTGGGATCATGCAGCAGGAGCAAAGCCATCTACCCACCCAACAGCTCCGCTAGAGACTTTACACGGGGGGTGTGGGCACCTAGAGCCCTCTACAAATGACCCAGGAGGGACTCAGACCGACAGCTGGGGAGGAAACCTGCAGGAATGGGGATGGGCAAGGCTTAAAAATAACAGAGCTAGGCCAGCGCCACGGCTAAATAGGCTAACCCTCCGCCTAGCAGCGCCGGCACACCAGGTTCTGGTCTTGGTCGGGGCGCCGGATTCTGTCCCGGTTGCCCCTCTTCCAGGTCAGCTCTCTGCTATGGCCCAGGAGTGCAATGGAGGACGGCCTAAGTGCTTGGGCCCTGAACCCCATGGGAGACCAGGAGAAGCACCTGGTTCCTGCCTTCGGGTCGGCACGGTGCACCGGCCGCAGCAAGCCAGCCGTGGCAGCCACTGGAGGGTGAACCAACGGCAAAGGAAGACCTTTCTCTCTGTCTCTCTCTCTCTCACTGTCCACTCTGCCTGTAAAAAAATAAAAATAAAAAAAATAACAGAGCTAAGGGGCCAGCACTGTAGCACAGTGGGTGAAGCTGCTGCCTACAATGCCGGCATCCCATGTGGGCACTGGTTCGAGTCCTGGCTGCTCTACTTTTGATCCAGCTCTCTGCTATATCTGGGAAAGCAGTAGAAGATGGCCCAAGCTCCTGGCTCCTGGCTTTTGATTGGCCCAGCTCCAGCCGTTGTGGCCATTTGCAGAATGAACCAGCGGATGGAAGACCTCTCTCTTTCTCTCCCCCTCGCTCTCTGCCTCTCTGTAACTCTGCCTTTCAAATAAATAAATAAATCTTTTCTAAGTAAATAAATAGCTCACAGAGCTGGGGAGCGTCTCAAACTGCAGAGGGATTTCATCCTAGAAATGCATTCATTCACCACTGTCAAGTGGCGGAGGATGCTGGGTTTCATCAGACCGACCTGGATTCCTCCCTTTGCCCCTTACTTAGTAGCTCTGTAACCCTGGGCAGGTGGTTTCAATCCAGCATCTTCACCTACAACATGGAGCCAACTCCTCCATGCCTGAAAGGGTTAAGGATGGAGAAACACTAGGAAAGTTCCCAGAACACACATCAGGAGCTCAAAAACACCGTCTGTTACTTTCCCTTATTAGCAGACATTCACTGCCTACCCTGGGCTCCTTCCGCTGACCTCCTGGCAAGGTTTCCCACTGTCCCAGCCAGATGCATCTTCAGCTGCCCTGGCACAGGTCTCCCTGAACCCCAAAGATGATGGCCAGGCCCTCTGCAGGGAAGCTGAGCCCACCCGGCCTCCACCTAATCCAAGGTCAGGTTCTTGAATGAAGATGGGGGAGGAGCTATTCTGCTTCCTGTAGAGCAGTCCCCAGTCCAGCCTCACCCTGTCTTACCATCACCCCAAAGCTAAAGGACAGGCAAGAAAAGGATCCCTGGGACTTGGACCAAAGCACACTCCTGAGGGAACCTGCAGTCTCTGAACACTGCCGGCTGCCCACATGGAAAAGCGTTGCAATGAAATTTCCACTTAAATTCTCCGAGGTCCTCCAGCACTGAGCACAGGAGACATGCACCCCAGGTGATCAAAGCTATGGACTACAAAGGCCCTGAATACCCGAAACCTGGATCAGAGGACCCTCAGAAATATGAATTAGGGAGCTCACCCTGATTCTTGTTCCGGACCTGTCACCCGCACTGCAGTCCAAGCTCGTCGCCACACTCCTAACACTTTTTCTTCTGCACCCTGATCTGTACAGTCTCAAGAAATGTCCATTGTGGCCGGCGCTGCGGCTCACTAGGCTAATCCTCTGCCTTGTGGCGCCGGCACATCGGGTTCTAGTCCCGGTCGGGGCGCCAGATTCTGTCCCGGTTGTCCCTCTTCCAGGCCAGCTCTCTGCTGTGGCCAGGGAAGGCAGTGGAGGATGGCCCAAGTACTTGGGCCCTGCACCCCATGGGAGACCAGGAGAAGCACCTGGCTCCTGCCATCGGATCAGCGCGGTGCACTGGCCGCAGCGCGCTACCGCGGCGGCCATTGGAGGGTGAACCAACGGCAAAAGGAAGACCTTTCTCTCTGTTTCTCTCTCACTGTCCACTCTGCCTGTCAAAAAAAAAAAAAAAAAAAGAAATGTCCATTGGAGAGGCTGGTGCTGTGGTGCAGTGGGTTAAGCTGCTGCCTGCGATGCCGGCATCCCACACGAGCCCCAGTTCCAGTCCTGGCTGCTCTACTTCCGGTCCAGCTACCTGCTAATGTGCCTGTGAAGGCAGAAGCAGATGGCCCAAGTGTTTGGGCCCTTACCATTCACGTGGGAGACCTGGATGGAGTTCCTGGCTCCTGCCTTCATCCTGGCCCAGCCCTGGCGATTGCAGCCATTTGGGGAGTAAATCAGTGGATGGAAGATCTGTCTCTCCCTCTCTATGTGTATAACTCTGCCTTCTGAATAATACATCTTTTTAAAAAAATGCCTATTGGAGCGTTGAGAAATCCTAGGTGAGGCTCTGGGTATCCTGACATTCCCTGGAGGCTCCAATTAATGTCAAGTACTTGGTGAGCTGTTCTCTTCTTAGACACACAGAGGCACAAGCCATGCAGGAGGAACGATTTAGGCTAAACAATTAGAGCACCCCTTCCAACAATCCAAGTGAACTCCCAGCAGGCACTGCAGAATTCACTTCTCAAACTACATTTAAGGGAGTAGAAACCTCTGAAGTCTCTTGGCCTTGGGATCTGACAACCCATAGACATTCTCGCCATGTGGAATTTCATGGTCATTTACATGAAAAAATTCAAATAGGCTCTTGTTTTTAAAATACATTTACACCTTCTTCCTTTAAAACAAACAATCTTTCTAGGTCCAAGAAGGACTCAATATCTGGGCTACCAAAACCATTTGTCAAATCTCAAGAGACGAT
The DNA here is from genome assembly GCF_033115175.1 of Lepus europaeus. Lineage (NCBI taxonomy): Eukaryota > Metazoa > Chordata > Mammalia > Lagomorpha > Leporidae > Lepus > Lepus europaeus. The sequence continues at coordinate 108,642,700 of NC_084837.1, forward strand.
GCTGAGGGCGGGCATTTAGAGCAGTAGTCAGGACACTACTTGGGACATCCACGTCCCTGCTAGAGAACTTGGGTTCATCTCCCAGGACCACATCCAACCCAGTTGCTTGGGTGGTAGCAGGTGACGGCTCAAGTCTGTGGATCCCTGCCACCTACACGGAAAGATCCAGACCGAGTAGCAGGCTCCTGGTTTTGGTCTGGCCCAGCCCTAACTGCTGTGGGCATCTAGGAACGAACCAGCAGATGGAAGCTCTCTCTCCTTTCCTATCTCTGCATGTCAATATAATAAGTTACAAAGTTGCCTCTGCATATCAAATACAAAAAGTTACAAAGTTGCCTCGGTGTGTCTGAGAAGAGAACAGCTCTCCTACTCCAGTTATCCAACAATGAGTCCAAAGCAAGCTACTCTCCCAGGTCTGTCTGCTCCAGGATTCTGTCGGCATAACACAAGAGGATGGTGAACTTGGAAAACGCTGCTATTGCCAGCCAAAGAGCATCTCAAGTTGATTTTATTGAGGCAGAGAAAGGACAGGGCTTCTAGTAGGATGTTTCCAACAGTTATGTGACTTGGAGTAACTCCCCGTAAGTAAGACAAATCAGAAAATGTGCCCCAATGCTTCCCAGACACCCAGTAAATATTGGCGACATCAGAAATTGTTGCTACCCGGCATGCTAAATCCGGCACTATTCTACACCCAACTAGTGAATGAGATGAGAAGTCAGCCAGTGATCTGACCCTAAAGTGACATTGGGCTCAGGGCACAAATCCACGATTAGCGTGGCTCTGTCCGGTGTTCTGTGGCTGCCCAGGGTGGAGCAGAAAGCCTTGGTGAACGCAAGAGCTACCAGTGTTTCTAGAAACCCTGGGGGCAAGAGGCTCTGGTGGAGCTCTGCAGAGTGGGAGGAATGACTAGCACACTAGAGCTAACCAGAGGAGGCATCCCCTGTGCATCCAGTGAGGGTCCTGGACAAGCCAGGTGGGACGACTTGTACTTGGTCCTGATTTAGCAGTCACTGTGGCTTGGCCAAACTGGATCGAAAGTCACCTCCCTGCGACTCTCTCTAGCTGCAGGCCGCACCTACATAATGTCCCTGGCAGACTCTCCGCTAAAAACAGAACAATGCAATGGGAACTGCAATGGGCTAGCATGAGTCCCTCACCAACACAGGTGCAACACCGGGTGACCTCTGTCAGGTCTACAAATAACTTCCCATGGCATCTCCAACACACACCAGAAGATGCCTACATGTCTTAAAGTCTCACTGATAGTTAACCTAGAACCATACTTAACGTTTCTAGAAATATCTTTATCATGCAACTTGGATGAGAAGGAACATTATGTAACTCTTAGCTGCGAAGGAACGTTCAGGAACATTTTCATAGCAAAATTCTATTTGAAGGAAGGTGGTAGAATGATGTGTCAATTAACCTGAGGAGGCTGGTGATGACAAAAAAAAAAAAAGAAAGAAAGAAAAATTAAACTGAAAGAACATCAGGGAATCCTGGCTTCTTTACAATCTCCCGGTTCTGGCTGGTGGGGTTGGTGCTGTAGCACAGTGGGTTGAGCTGCCGCCTGTGATGCCAGCATCCCATATGAGCACAGATTGGAGTCCCTGATCCTCCACTTCCGATCCAGCTTCCTGCTAATGCGCCTGGGAAAGCAGCAGGAGATGGCCCAAGTGCTGGAGCCCCTGCCACCCAAGTGAGAGACCCAGATGGAGTTCCTGGTACCTGGCTTCGGCAATGCCCAGCCACAGCCATCTGGGACAGGGAACAAACAGATGGAAAAACGTCCACTGTATCTCTGTCATTCTCCCTTTCAAATAAATGAAGCAAGTCTTTAACATAAAGTAAACTCTCCCTACTTCTACTTTAGCTTAATCTGGACACACACACATGAGACATTTAAACAGATCTGCAAATCAAACTGTCAATGATAGTTTAAAATCAGTAAACGGATTTGCTCTTAGAAGATGCTTGTATGTCTTAATGAGCAAACTTCCCAGGCATCTGAGATGTCTGGCTGATGCTGTGCTTTGAGAAACCTAAGACCTGCAGCGTTTCAGAGGGGCTGGAGGGAGGTGTGTTTACCCCAAAAACAGGGCTGCACTCACTTCCAGGCCATCCTGGTGATGTCGCTCTACATTGGCTGCCTCAAACACTCCTGGGGAAGGCCAGATGATTAAGGCAAATCCACAAATGTAAAGTTTTAAAACACTGCTTCTGGCAGCTCCCTGGAGTAGACAGAACGAGAGTCCAGCACCAGACCTCACGCTGCAGGAATCCATCATACATATTTGACTTAATTTCTACAAGGGGAAAACAGAGGCACTAACGTTTCAATGGCAAGCCCAGTGCGAACAACCTTGCCTTCCTCCCAGGACTGCTCCTAGGGACGTACATGACATCACCTTGCAAACCAACGAGATCCAAAGACCCAGGACAAATGCCGAGGTTCCCACGATCAAGAACAAAACCACAGCTCAGGACAGATAACCACAGGTCTCTCCCACAGCCGTGCTTCCCCGACCTGTGCCCTGGCTGTCTTCCCAAAGAGCAGGCTCATATTGGGTAAGTCCAGGCCTGGGTGGAGACCTAGAGTCCGTGGATCTACCCAGCTCCTGGACAAAGCCAGTGCCAGCTTCTGGGACCGCCCCAGTGGGTCAGCAGGCTCTGGAAGACCACGCATGTTCAGCCCCAGTGGCCATAACCCCTTAGCGGACAGCAGCTCTGGGTATCCTTACGCAAGCTATGCCGTCGGCTCTGCCCCCAACTCTGGCTGTGAGTGCAGAACTCAAAAGCAAAGTGCACCTTCTTGGGCAGCCAAGGGGCTAACAGTTGATTTCTTGTTAGTTTATCTGCCATTTTCCATAACAGAGTTAATAGCACGTGCAACACGGAGAAAGCCATTTCTACTCATTTCAGCAGGGTGCTGGGAGATGGGGAACTCTGTCCTTGCAAACACACACACTCAGAGACCAAAAGAAAAGCCTGGTCTTTGCTACCTGAAGGGTCCCACAGTACCCAGGAGAAATAAGGACCTTGTTTGCACAAATGCCGCTGCCTCCTGGGAACAGAAGTGCTCTGGTCTTGAGTTGGCAAGGATTAAAAATTTAAAAAAAACAAAAAACAAAAAAACTCAGCAAAGCCCATCAGGTAGGGGTGTGCACCAGACCCTCTGGGAGGAACTAATACAACAGATGGCTCCAGCCGGAGAGTTTCTGGGCCTCGGGCTATATTTTAGGTACCAGCAGAACTGAGTGCGGGTGGCAACCTTCCACAGCAGGGGATGGGGTGGGATGGGGAAGACCATGTCCCACTCACAGCCACTCCCCAGCCTGAGCACGCACAGGTGGCCCCAATGCATATGCCACCTCCATGTCCACGCGAAAACTTCGGCACACCTACCAAGCTCTACAGCCCAGGTCGTAGTGTTTACTGTTCAATTAAACCAACCCCAGTGGCAGATGCCAGTGTCACATCTTTTTCTTGTAATCCGTAGACAGTTAGGTCTTTGAGCCTTCCACCCTACCCCTACCGGAAGCAGGGGAGACCACTCACCTATGCAAATAACCCTACAGAAAAACTCTACTGGTGACAAATGGATGGAGTCACTTCACACATTCTGTATGCTTAAAAAAATCCTGGGGGGGGGGGGTGTCTCCCTGTGGTCTTTTCACACCCCAGGAAGCACAGCTCGGAGGGGGCCAGTCCTATTCCAGACCCCCCCCCCCAAACTGCATTTTAGCATAGTCATATCCATTCAGGAAAAAACAAAACAGGGATTTCTGTGAAATTTTGCCCTTTCGAACTGCCAGGTTTCTTAGATCCCTATGCTAGCTTAAAAAGAAAAATGTAAAATAACCAATCAGATGTAACTGAGGATTCCAGAATTATAAAGATGAGCACAGGGACTGGGGGGGTGGGGTGGGGGGTGGGGAGCAGGCACAGGCATAGTTTTTGCATTTCCTGACAACAAGCCAGAATGAGTAATAAAGACCAAGTTTAAAACAGCCAAAGAAAGACAGAGCTGTGCCTTTTTTTTTTTTTTTTTTTTTTTTTCTCTTCTGGTTAAGTCTTATGTTTGAAAGGCGGTTTTGTCCTGCTGGCTTGGGGTGATTGTCGTAAATAATGGCTTTTGTTCGGAGAATTTATCAGGATTTTCCTTGCTCAGAAACACCGAGGCGAAGGAAGGGTCTGGACGTGTCTCAGGACGGTGTGCACTCGACCTTTCTAAGAAAACTCACCCTTGGAAGTCAGACGAACTCAGGGCTTGAGTGTGGTTTAATTTAAAAATTAAAAACAAAATTAAAAAAAAAAAATCAGGCCACTCTGCTTTTATTCCTGGAGCCGGTATTCCTCCGCTGACCTTATTAAACCCTATTATGAAATAGGTCTGAACCATTCCTTTTCAAAAATGAGGGGCTCTTTAAAAAAAAAAAACAAGTTTAGCAACTTAGTGCACTGGAGGAAAGTTAAAATGCCAAAGACCTGTGCCCAATTCCCCAGCCAAGCCACACAACACAGACACACTGAATAATGTGTATTCCTCACCCTGGGCTCTGAGAAAAAACCAAGTGGAATTCATTGCCAGACACCTGCTGGGGGTGGGGGGGGGGGGAACTTTTCCTACAGATAGAGGAGAGGGAAAAAGGTTAAAATGCTTCTCAAAATTTGCAATTTTGATCACCTTCAGAGGATAGAGATTTTAAAAAATCACTTGGCAAAGTCTTTAGCAACTATCATTTGGCTAGCAGAAAGCTTCAAAATTTCAACTAGCTAGCTTTTTATCCAAGTAGATTTTTTTTTTTCTTTTTGGCCTTAACAGTCCTGAAAATTGCTTCTGCAAAGGAATGAGCATGAAAACAAACTGGCAATGCTTTGTTTTCCTTAATCAAACACAAATTTGCAGATTTCTGGCCATTCTGTCACTTGGGCTTATCCCTTTAAGTTTAGTTGTGGTGTGCTTGGGTTAAATGAACCATAGAGTTAAAAAATCATTACTTGTACAAGTCTAACAATGACAACTCAGTGAAAATCTCTCCACACATGCAGATTGCCAGGGCCCCAAATTCTTCCTGAGCCTGATCAAGATTTTGAAGAAGGGCAGGGAGAGAGGAACAAACATTCTCAAGGTCATGTTCATCTTTTAACGACTTAAAAAAAAAAAAAAAAAAAAACACCTTAAATCTACTAAGACCTAAGAGAGAAAAGCAACTGCTCCCCAACCCTTATTTAAAAACGAACCAGGGGCAGGTGTGGGGCATCTGGTTATGGAGCCAGCTGGGATACCTGCATCTCACATCAGAGACTGTTTCAAATACAGGTTAATCTCCTTCTGATCCAGCTTCCTGTGGTGGGTGATGGCTCAAAAACATGTGGGAGACCCAGCTGGAATTCCTGGCTCCTGCCTGGCCTAGTGCGCATCTGGGGAGTGAACCAGTAGATGGAAGATCTGCCTTCTCTGTTGCTCTTTCAAAAATAAATGAATAAAAAGGTGTATTTATTTATTTGAAAGGCAGAGTTAGAGAGAGGGTGAAACAGAGAGAGAGACAGAGAGAATCTTCCATCCGCTGGTTCACTCCCCAAGCAGCTGCAACAACCAGGGCTGGGCCAGGCTGAAGCCAGCAGCCCAGAGCTTTATCTGGGTCCCCGACATGGGTGCAGGGGCCCAAGCCCTGGGGCCATCTTCTGCTGCTTCCCCAGGCGCATTAGCAGGGAGCTGCATTGGAAGTGGAGCACCCGGGACTAGCACCAGCACACATACGGAATGCAGGCGCCACAGGCTACAGCTTTACCTGCTATGTCGCAGCGCTGGCCCCATTAAATACATCTTCAAAATGAAAATGTTTCAACCCTACCAACGTTCAAGACTTCTCCAAACTGCAGGTGCAGCACAGTGAACCAGTCCGGGTCTTAATACGGGTTCACAGGCGTCTCACACATTCAATTTCCTGAATCCAATGAGCTGAAACAGACAGCATGGCTCTCTTCCCTCTCTGTAATACATTATGGTGAGAAACTCTTTTCAGATCCAGGGAAATTATAAAGCCTTCGGCACGACAAACCCCAAAGAAAAATGTAAACAGCATCCATTTAAAGCAGGTACTGAGTTTTTACCCAGGTGAGGCTCCCAAGCCTCCAGCACGCTAATCTGCTGTACTTTTTGAGTGGGACCATGTCCAAAATCTGTTACCATCACCAAAATAATGTTAAAAAAAAATGCAGAAGAGGCAAACCGTCCTAATATAACTCCAAATGTCAATCAACAAGGCATTCTTCAAACATAAAGTCAACCATAGCCTATCATTGATGGAGGGCATAAAAAGTAGCTCCAAAAAGTTCCCCCGCAGAACTTTCCAGAATTCCTCTCCGTCTCCCTCTCCACAGGCTAGAGTTTTTTCAAGTCATGAGGACCTTGCCTGAAGAGATCTGCCTACATACCTAAAAAAAAAATGCCAAATGCTGCCACTTGATTGACAAGACCTTCTCCATACATGGATGCTCTGAGCTGGGAAGGCAGACAGGAACGCTGGATTAGCAAGTGCTTCCACCTAAAAATGACGGGCAGAATTCTCATCAGACTTCCCTCAGCCTGGAGCCCTGCTGAGACAGGAAGGCTGGAGGCTGAGACAGGAAGAAGCCAAGTTACCTGTGCTGCAGGTGAGACAGAGACCCACACCCAAAGCCCACCCCAGCCACCAAGGCGTCATCCGAGCACCTTGGCGGCACCTGCCATCAAACTCGCAATGCTGCACACTTGTTTTGTCTTGAGTTCTAGGCTGCTCAAAGGAGTGATTCTGGGAGAAGTCAGGAGTGGGTGGGGGGAGGCGCGGACGCACTGTACCACCACTGGAACACCTTCCCAGGGCCATGCAGCCTGCGAGGTCACATCTACTGAAAAGTTAGCAATAACAGCAAAAGCCATCTGAGAAACATAACATTTTAATAGATGAAATAAATACTCCAGTACATGCAAGGTAAAAACTTGACATCAGGGGAAGAAAAAAAAATCACTCTATAGTGTAAATTAAAACATAAAACACACGCTCACAGTAGCTCCCCCCCACATCTGCAAACCGCATGGCAAAGTCAGACTTTCCACACCAAGTATACTCCTAATTCAACACGACTGCTTCAAAAAATGACATACAAAAAAAAAAAAAAGGTAGCTACATCCACGTCTAAGGAGTGAAAACTGAGGTAACCTTTCTTTTAATTAGAAAACACCGAGAAAGGGAGAGAGAGAGAGAGAGAGAGAGAGAGAGAGAGAGAGAGAGAGAGAAACGAGCCCATGCCCGGCTTCCTGCCCAACAGAGAATAAAATTTAGCCAAGAAGATGGGTTGGGGGGCGACAGCGCCGGGGGTCACCCATCTTCCGTGTCCCAGGTCCTGGGCGCGGGCTCCAGGCGCGCGCGGCCTCGCCACTCGCCTTGGGGAAGGCGGCGCGGGGTGCACGGGGTTCGGGGCGCGGGGACCGCTCACCTACGATTTCTTTGGTATAAACGGACGGGGCAGAGAGTTAGATATCTTCCTTTCGTCTGGGGGGTGGGGTGGGGTGCTAATTCACAGAATTGGAATTCACTGGCGGTAAAGTCCTGGGCGAAGATCTCTCCCGTAAAGCCTGAGATAGCAGGGTGCAGCCTTCAGACACGGCACACGCCGAGTTCCTCAGCCTCTCCCTGTGGTCCGACATCTTGGCGCCCCCGTCCGGGTGCTGCGCCAGATCCCTGAGGCACTGGGTCAGGAGCACGCAGGCCGACACGACGCTCATGGCGCCGCCCAGGATGGCGGTCTGCACCGCCTTGCCCTCGGCGCTCACGGCGGCCGCGCGACCCAGGAACTGCGGCTCGGTGGCGAAGCCCACCAGGGCGCTCACGGCCTGCACCAGGGGCCCGCTGAAGAGCGCGCAGCGGCTGCGCGCCAGCTCGCTGGGCGCCGCCTTGACCTCGCGCACGCACGCCAGCAGCGCCGAGGCGCTGGTGCTCATGCACTTGACGCCCAGCTTGAACTGCTCGCGGGAGAAGCGGTCCCGGGACTTGTCGCTGGCCAGGGCGCACGCGTCCGTCAGGAACTTGAGGTTGCGCGACAGGCCCTGCGACACCTCGAGCAGCAGCTGCGGGGTCATGTCGGCCAGCGGCGTGGCGCGCAGCACGGCGCAGCCCTGCTCCACCTCGTGGCGGCAGCGCGTCACGCGGTAGCGGTCCACCAGCCCCGGCTGCGCGGGCTGCGCGCCCGGCGTGGCCACGGCCGCCAGGTAGGCCGCGTGGGCCGAGCACTCGGTCAGCGACACCACCAGGTCGCCCAGCTCGGCCAGGCTGTCCCCCGCCTCGCCGAAGCGGCCCATGTTGAGCTGGCTCTGCACGTCGTGGGTGAGGATGGAGAGCCCCTTGGTGCGCGCGATGATGGTGTCCCGGCACTGCTCGAAGGACTCGGCGCCGGCGCACGACGAGGCGGCGGGACCCTCGAAGAGCACGGGCCGCGCCTCGCTGGACAGCAGCAGCAGGTCGGCCACCAGCTGCATCTTGCCCTTGCAGTGGTCGCACACGGACACCAGCCTCTTGCGCGGCTGCGAGCAGGCCCCGCCGCCGCCGCCGCCCGCAGGAGCCGGAGAAGCCGCCGCCTCGCCACTGGGCTTGCCGGCGCTGCCGCTAGCCATCGCGCCCGGCGGGCACTGGCATGCCGCTGGGGAGCCTGCTTCCACCGCCGCGGCGCCGTCCCCGCACCATCATGCCATCCACCGCCGCGGGCGCAGGGTGCTGGGCGGCGGCGGCGCGCGGCGGGCCCGCGGGCCAGGGGGCGCCGGGGGCGCTCGGGGGCGCGGCGCGGGGCTGCGGCGTTCGGCCTCCCAGCCGGCTTGCAGGAGTCATGAACCGGGGCAGGGCACACTCAGAGTCCGCGCCCCTCGCCGCGGGGCTGCCAGGAAAGTCCCCTCTGCTGGGCCGCCGCCGCCGCCGCCTCCGCCGCCGCCGCCTTCCTGGGCATGGCCCGGCCCGGCGCGGGGAAGCTGGGAGTTGTCTTTCCTTCCTTCCTTCCTTTCTTTGAAACCAAAATCCTTTCCTCGGGGAGCAGCGCGGGCGGCGGCTCCGGCGCGCTGCGTTGCGCTGTCAGCCGCCGCGGGGCCGGCGGCGCACGTGGGCTCCGGGACCCCGTCAGGCGGCGGCGCTGGCCCGCGACGGCGGCCGCGCCCGGCGCATCTCCTGCCTCCGGCCCTGGCGCAGCGGCGGCGCCGGGCGGCCGGGGCTGCAGGGCCGAGGGTGTGGCTGGCGCTGCGGCGGCCGCGCCGAGTCAGAGTCGGGCGGGAGCCTGCCCGGATGGCGCACAGCGGCCGCCCCGCTCGCCGGTCCGCGCGCCACGCCCGGGCGTGCCGGGCTCCGCGGCGGCCCCTTCCCGCCTGGCCGGCTCAGAGCGCGCGGCCCGGCGCCGCGGCGGCACGCCCTCCCCGACCGCGCGCCCGGCGGCCGGCCGCTGGCTGTGGGCGCAGGTCCATCTTCGTCGCCTCCTGGTCGCGGGCCCGCGGCGGCTGAGGTCTCCCGAGGCCCCGGGCCCCGCGCATCGGACGCCCCTTGCGCGCGTCTCCCCGGCGGCGCGGCCGACTCAGAAGGTCTCGGACGCGCTGCGGCCACCGGCCCGGGCTCCGGCTCCTGCCATTTTTGTCCACCGCCAACTTCCGAGCGAGAGAGGGGGCGAAACGGAAAGGAAGGGCGGGGGCCGCGGGGCCGGCACCCGCCTCCTCCCCGCGCGGCTCACCTCGGAGCGCGGCCGCCGCGGGCTTCTCCCCTGCTGTGCGCGCCTCGCCCCCGGGCTCGCCGCCGCCGCCACCGCCTCGGCCGTAACCTCTCCGGAGCCTATAGAAATCTTTTGTGTGGCGTCACCGCCTTTCGTTTAAATCCCGCTTCCTCCTCTCGCCCTTCCTCCCGCCCCCTCCGCCGCCGCTCCCGGATGCTTGCGCGAAGCGCTGCTCCTCCCCCGGGAAGCTGGGTGGCTGCGGGTGGACGCCGCCGCCGCCCTGCGCGCCCGCCCCGGCTGCGGGGCCGGTGGTCCCTGGCCTATCCCGTGCTCCTGCCCGGCTTCGCCCCCGCGGCTGCGGGGGGCAGCCCCGCCTCGGGTCGAGGGGGTCTCTGCGCACCCGCGTGGGAGGTCGGGGCGCAGCAGCCGCTCGGCCTTACGTAAGCGCTCGGCCGGTCGGCCGGGGGGCTCCGCGCCTGCTCCCCGCCCCAGCCAGCGAGTCTCAAAGGGGGGACCTGTTTCCAGGGCAGGACGCTGGGCCAGCCTCGCCTGGGGACTCGCTGGGGTCCGAGCACCCTCTCGCAGCGCTTGCCCTGGCCTTTGTTGTGGCGGCTCCTCTTCCTCCGCGGGGTTCTGGCCGGCGCTGCGGGGCAGAGCGAGAGGGAGAGCCCGGGATCGCGAGTCCCGAGAGAGGGGCCCCTTGCTCGCCGCCCCCGCCGCCACGCCTCGCCCTCGGACTGCATGGGCCGGGTGCAGTTCCAGCGCCGGCCTTGCACCAGCCTGCCTGGGGCCCATCCTAACCTGATTATTGAGGGACTGCGACCTAGCGCGGGTTCTGCCTCCCACGTTGTCCCACCGCTGGGCACCGCCCGCTTGAGGACTGTCTGCGGAGCCAGGCTCCCTCTGGGGAAGGAATAGGGGCCCTGAGCGGAACCGATGCCTCACCCCCACCTCCTGGGCGTTATCAGGACCCTGTGCGTCCGGAAGTAGTTGTAACACCTGGGCTTCCTCCCAGCCCGGGCCCCTGAGGCTGGCAGGCAGTGCTGGGCCAGGCTGCGTTAATGGTTAACGGTCGTGTGTCCCCCTCCCCCCCCCCCCAATGCAGGCCGCCTTTTATTTTTTTTCTTTCCTTTTTTCCTTAGCCAGTTACAAATGTTAACTTCCAGGTAGGAGGAGGTTGCTGTTGGTCCTCCGGGCGCAGCTCCGAGAGGAAGCTGTTAATACATCCAGGGGCAGCAGGTACAAGGCCGGCTGCAGAGTTAGTGGCCTGCCTTACACCTGACAATGCCCTTAGCTGGCTTTCCGGGCCTAGATGAGCCTGCTCACTTTGCAATCAGAGGTCAATGAAGCTGAAGACTAACCCAGCAGAAATTCCGTAGCACTAATCCCCTATTTTTTCTACGAGGGAAAAAAACGGTGGAATAAATTTAGCTCTTTCCATGGTAACCCAGGAATAGCACCTTAGTCCCAAGCTCCAGAAACTTAGGAGACAGAAGTCAAAATCTCTGTGTCTAGTTTAGGTCATTGGGGTATAAGTTCACACACACACACACACACACAGCCACAGCCACTTGGTGCTTCTGGGGTCCTATTTGCTGCTGCTGCTACTTTTTTTTTTTTTTTTAAGATTTATTTTATTTATTTGAAAGAGTTACAGAGAGAGGTAGAGACAGGTCTTCCATCCAATGGCTGCAACGGCTTGAGTTGTGATCTGAAGCCAGGAGCTTCCTCCGGGTCTCCCACGTGGGTGCAGGGGCCCAAGCACTTGGGCCATCTTCTACTGCTTTCTCAAGCCATAGCAGAGAGCGGGATCCAAAGAGGAGCAGCCGGGACTCGAACCGGCACCCATCTGGGATGCAGCGCTTCAGGCCAGGGCTTTAACCCGCTGTGCCACAGCGCCGGCTCCAGCTGCTGCTCTTTTGTTGCTGCACTAATGCTAACCATGGATGATCCCACTCTGTTCAGTAATTGTGGTTTAGCATAGAAAGTGGATAGTCTTTGGGGTCCTTCCTGCTTCCTTTTTTATTGGGGCACCTCCTCCTACACCCTCCCTTCCAGGTAGTGTTGCTGCCTTCCTGTCAGCCCAACTCTCTGCCATTGTTCATTCAATCCACAGACCCTGTGCACCTGCCAGGCACCAAGGGTACATAATCAGTAGTTAACAGCAGGTCCCGACCTCCGGGTAAGAGAGTCCAGGGAAGGCAACAGCTTTACAAACCAGTAATCCCCAGCTCACCATTGCTACAACGAGCGCATAAAGAAACTAGCAGAGAGGAGTAAGCTTACCAAATATTCAGGGTGCAGCCAGTGTCATGTGATTCCTTCTGGCCAGTGAGATGAAGTATAGCCAAGATAGGCCGGGCCATGTGATCCCTTCTGACCAATGAAATCAAGCGTAGCCGAGATGGGCCTGGTCATGTGATTCCCTTTGACCAATGAAATGAAGTGTTGCCCAGGTAGGCATTTCCGGGAGGTCAAAGCAACCGGAAGCCAGCTTGCAGCTTGCCACAGCCTCGCACCTTGTCGGAAGTGCCTTGCAGATTGCTCCAGTTGGTGAGCCCAGGTAACTGCCCGGAGCATTCTCGAGCCGCATTCGAGGTGGCACCAGAGAACAAGGTGGAGGTTTGTTGGGGGAAGGGCCGGAGACTGCGGGTGATTGGTTGCTGTATCTTAGTCTCTGTTGACGCCTGTCTGCCCTTCGCCCTTCGGCCGCATGAGGCCACACAGCAGTCCAGCTGCACCTGTAAAGAACGAGCCCTCAAACACCCCGGATCTGCCAGCGCCTGCCTCTTGGCCTTCCCTGCCTCCCCGCCTCCAGCGCTGGAAGCAATCGATTTCTATGACTTAATAACCTAATCGAAGGTATTTTGCTATAGCAGAAAAAAGAGACGAAGACATCGAGGGAGGGAGGGAGGGAAGCTGAGAGTGAGTGGATGGAGGGTCGCCCAGGAGGGGGCAGACAGGAGGGGCTGGTGCTGTGCTGGCCCTGGCTGATGGAGTCTCAGCGCCGGATCAAGGCCCGTGCTGCGAAGGCATGCGATAAAGAAGCGAAGAAGCCGGATGCTGCGGCTGCGTGGGGCGGGGGCGGGGGGGGGGGCATGCGGCACGGTGGGGAAGAGCCCCACCTGGGGCGCCTGCATCCCAGATGCACTCCTGATTCCAGCTTCCTGCCCGTGGACGAACGCTAGGAAGCAGCAGATGCTGGCCCAGGCCCCTGAGTCTCCAACACCCATGTGGGAGACCTGGATTGAGTTTCGGGCTCCTGGTTTCAGTCTGGCCCAGCCCCAGCTGGCATGAACCAGCAGATGGGAGATTTCGCTCTGTGCAAATAAAAAGTGGTTGCAAAGAGAGAGCTGGGTGGCGGTGGGGTTGGGGCTGTGAGCAGCAGGATGGGGAAACAGCATTGCCCTGCCTTCTTGCCTGTTTTAGGGAGGTGCAGGTGTACCACCTGGACTCCGAGCTGGCATCAAATAACAGTGTGGATGCACTCGTTATTGTTTTAATGGTGGTAAAGTATCCCAGTATAAAATGGCCGTCTTGCGCGTTTTAGACGGATAGCTCAGTGGTACCAAGTTCATTGTTGTGTAGTCATCACCACCATCCATCCTCAGAACTCTTCCGTGTTTCCGAGCTGCAACTCTCCGTCGCCTTGCCCCAACTGCTGGTAGCCATCGTAGCCGTCCTAACACGCTCTGTCTCTAAATTTGACTACTCGAGGTGCCTCATCTAAGTGGAATCACACGTTTGTCTTTTATGTCTGGCTTATTTCACTCAGCATGATGTCTTCAAGGCTCTTCCATATTGTGGCACGGGTCAGAATTCCATCCCTTCTACTAAGCCCACTGGGTTTTGATACTGCATCCCAGACCTCATGTACCTACCTGCAACCAAGCTGTTTCTGTCGACAGTGACACCTGGTGGTCAGTACACGACATTGTCCCTTCCTTAATGCAGCTTTAAACTCTCCTTGTTCCGTTTTGGGGCTCAGCCTCGGGTCCTCTTTCTGGTGCATTTCCAGACATCAAAGAGAAGGATTTCTGTCTGTTAAGTGTCTTCCTACCCCTCCTCCCACTGGAGCTTGATGGGAGCCCACAGCTCACTGGGGAGCAGGACTGCTGTGTAACAGGACTCTCCCCTTCCATTGCACAGCCTCTTGCTCTCCGGCATATTTTGTCCCCATCCACTGAGAACACCTGGACAGAGCCTCACATCTCAGTCCCATGACCAGGGCCTCATCCTCACCTTCCACTCCCCTCCCTCCTAAAATGTTCAAAGCAATTGCACGATGATGGGTAATTTGAATGGAATGCCGTGAGAATGTCAGATGGAATTAGGTATATTCTCCTTATATCTCGGAGGGAAGAGGGCAGGCGTTTCCATCAACATCTTCTGAGTGTTAGTAGGCCCCTGCTTTTCAGAATACAGTCAGTGGGGGAGGTGTGTAGCCCAGGGGTGAAGACACCTATGTCCCATACTGGAATGCCTGAGTCCGAGTCCCAGCGCCTGCTCCCGACTCCAGCTTCCTGCTAAAGCAGACCCTGGGAGGCAGCAGGTGACGGCTCCAGTGGTTGGACTTCTCCTACCTCTGTGGGGGACCTGGATTTCATTCCCAGTTCTGGCTTCCATCATCCCACCCCTGGCCATTGCAGGAGTTCAAGGAGTGAACCAAGAGATGGGAGATCTCCCTCGCCCTCTGTATGTATCTGTCAAATAATTAAGTAGGGTTTTCTTTGTAAATATTTATTTATATATTTGAGAAGTAGAGCTACAGATAGAGGGAGAGAAGAGAGAAAGGTCTCCCATCTGCTGGTTCACTCCCCAACTGGCTGTACTGACAGGAGCCAGGAGCTTCTTCCAGGTCTCCCATGTGGAGGCAGGGGCCCAAGCACTTGGGCCATCTTCTGCTGCTTTCCCAGGCCACAGCAGAGAGCTGGATCAGAAGTGGAGCAGCTGGGACTTGAACCAGCACCCATTTGGGATGCCAGCACCACAGGCAGAGGCTTAGCCTCCTATGCCACAGTGCCAGCCCCTAAATAAGTTTTAATACAATTGATGTTTGTTAGCTGTGGCAAAAAAAGGGAAAATGCAGAGAAAAGGTCAATTTAAAAATCCCACTGCTTCGAGATAGCCCCATTATATACATTGGAGGGGTCTTCAGCGGGTTCGTGGGTAATGCATCTTATGGGAATGCTGTGTATGTGGTTCAAGATTGCTCTGCGCCAACGTGAACTTGCGTTAGCTGCTAAATAGCATGTCTGAGCAGGATCGGGTGTGAGGCAGCAAGAAGGGTAAGAAGACCCCCGGCAGAGCAACATGGATTCTGCTAAAAAGTGAAGCAAGGACAAACATCACATTGATGGTGAAGCTTGGGAGAAATCGCTGAGGCTTTATGGAAAGTGTATGGGGACGATGCCACCAAAGAAGTGGGCAGTTTACAAGCAGATAATGCGCTGTAGGAAGGCATGAGAGGTGGCCAAAAATGAGGCCTGCCACTGCAGACCATACACATCGCTTTGCGAGGAAAAATCAACCTTGTTCATGCCCTGAGTCAGGAGGTCTGAATTAGCAGCAGAAACCACAGCCAACACTGTAGACGTCTCCTGGAAAGATCGGTGGAGCAAACTTTCTCCTCGATGCATTGCAATACGGTTGTGTCCCGCTAGCTAGACAGGACCACAGGTTTCCTGGGGCCTGCGTTACGGTGCAATGGGTTAAGCTTCTGCTTTACTGTTCAACTTCCGGCTGCTCTGGTTCAATCCGGCTTCCTGTTCATGAACCTGTTAGTGCACCTGCGAAGGCAGTGCTGGGGCCCCTGTTACCCCTGTGGGCAGTCCAGATGGAGTTCCTGGAGTTCCTGGATCCTGGCTTTGGCCTGAACCAGAGCTGGCCATTTAGGGAGTGAATCAGCAGATGGAGCACCTCTCTCTCTCTCTCTCTCTTTCTCTCTCTTTCTCTGGCTTTGCCTTTCAAAGTAATTAATCATAGGAAAAAAGAAAAAAAAAGAACACAGGTCTTCAATAGAAGTTTTAAACACTAGGATCAAGATCCTGAAGCATTTCTTCTAAGAATTGGAAGAGGAGATGAAACCTGGCTTTACCAGTGCAATCCTGAAAACAAAGCACAAGCAACTTAGTGGCTACCGAGAGGTAGGAGTGGGTGACACAGCAAGAGCAGACCAGTGAGGAGCAGCTCTGGGTCGCCCCTGGGGCTTTGCTGACTGTCTGGAGGGCTAAGAACAATAATCTGCTTACCAGGAGAGTGTTTTGAGAAAGCCAAAGGTTTACCAGAAAGATCCCTGAGAAAGCGCCACCAGAGACTGCACCATCGAGTTTCCACCCCTTCCTCTCATCAGATAAAGGCGGTTTTGGGAGGGTTTTTAGGGTGAATCCTCGAACATCCACCTTCCAGTCCTGATTGGGCTCCTTCTGGTTTTGTTTCCTTATCTCAAGAAGCCCTTAAAGGGCCCCCATTTTTCTCCGGTTGATGGTCTGAAGACTGCGCTGACCCGGGGACATTCCCACCACCCTCAGGTCTTTAGGGCTGGGCTGAACGAATGGTACCTCATTTATGAAAGTGTGTGTCTGAAGTTGATGGAGATTATGTTAAGAGATTGTACTTTTATTTTTGAAAGGGGTGGGGGAGAGAGAGAGCGAGAGCACTTCCATCTGCTGTCTCGCTCCCCACATGCCTGCAGCAGCCAAAGCCAGTGGCGCAGAGCCGAGTCCAGGTCTCCCCCATGGGTGGCAGGGACTCTGTTATTTGAGCCACCACCTGCTGCCTCCCGGATGCCCATTGGCAGGAGACCAGATCAGAAGCAGAGCCAGCAGTTCAACTCCGGTGCTCCAATATGGGATGCAAGTGCCCCACGCACCAGTTTAACCTGCAGCCCCTCGGCAGCCAACCGATCACCTAGTTTTCATCCAGAAAAGCTCCACCCTCAGAAATGAGTGGGCTTGCCCATAGTGTATATTATTTTTATTTTTATCCTGGCCCAAGTGATAGGTAAATAAATAAATAAATATATATGTATATATAAATATATATATATGTGTGTGTATATATATTTATATATATTTAAACTTGTTTGGACTTGCAGTTTCTTGATACCTCACAAGCTTCCGCACTCTCTCCCCCCCTATGAATTGGCCATTTATTCTTCTTTTTTTTTTTTTTTTCCAGGCAGAGTGGATAGTGAGAGAGAGAGAGACAGAGAGAAAGGTCTTCCTTTTGCCGTTGGTTCACCCTCCAATGGCCGCTGCGGCCGGCGCACTGCGCTGATCCAAAGGCAGGAGCCAGGTGCTTCTCCTGGTCTCCCATCGGGTGCAGGGCCCAAGCACTTGGGCCATCCTCCACTGCCCTCCTGGGCCACAGCATAGAGCTGGACTGGAAGAGGAGCAACCGGGACAGAATCCGGAGCCCCGACCGGGACTAGAACCCGGTGTGCCGGAGCCGCAGGCGGAGGATTAGCCTAGTGAGCCACAGCGCCAGCCGGCCATTTATTCTTATCCTTTGGGGAATTACCTGTTGTGTTTTCAGTCTGGCTGTTCATCTCCTACAGAACATATGGTTGTATATGTGGGGTTCCTCCCCACTTCCTGTTTAACTGTTTTTTCCTGGTGTTTGGCAAACAGGTTTTGATTGTTCTGTTTAACTCCATGGGTGCTGCTTTTCTGTTCCCAAAGAATAGGGGGGTGACCCGAAGTGCACACCTGCCCCAGGCTGGGCCAATCAATCCCACTCAGTACTGAGAGTTTGAAAGTTAGGAAGCCAAAGACAACGAGTGAATTGCTGAGAATATCTAACAACGTCTATGAAGCATGCATGTCCTTCTATCTAATTAAAACATTTTGAATAAATTTAGGGGGCATATTAAAGACCAGGAAGGGTGCAGCACCTCGTTTCTTGCAACTGGATTAAAAAACAGCAACGGTTGTCTCTCCCATCCCATCCCAGCACTACCCCCAGGCCCCTCCTCCTGCACCTTCCCATGATCCAACGGTTGAAAGGTCAGTTAAAAGGCACAGCCCTCTGTCCTGAATAAGTGGTGACCGTGCCGGGCCAGTGCTTCCATTTTTGGAAAATCATTCCTGCCTAATTCCAAAAAGTGCCTCCTCTGTCCCAGAGTGACACAGAAGCCAGGGCGACCCTGGGTTAACGCATGAGTGAGATGTGAGATTCCAGGGTCTTTTAGAAGCTTATTTTTAAAAATGTGTGATTCACATACTTAGTATGGAGGTACTATACAATGTTTCAACACACATAGATACATCGCAAACTGATCAAGTCAGGCAATCAGCATTTCCTCTTCCTTGTCTTGTTTGGAGCCTGCCAGCCCCTCTCTTCTAGGTCTTTATATAGCATTTAATATATGATTGTGAACTACAGGCCTCACACTGTGCTGCCTGGGTACTCGTTGGCCAACAACCTCCCTCTACGGCCCTCGCCCCCACCCTTCCCGGCCTCTAGGAATCACTGTTCAATGAGAGTTGGTTTTGCCATCCACTGGGCCACTTAGAGCAGCGGGCAGCATTAAATCCAGAGCAGTGAGAGGCTGGTGGCTGCATTTCAGCCTGGATGATGTAATCTCTCTCCCATCCTCTCTGCAGACTCGGCCTGCTGTGCCCCAGACCTGGGTCACTCATGTCAGTCCATTTCCGGCAGTGCCCAGTTTAACTACGCCGGGTGCCTCACTGAATGACCCGGATGGTGCTATGGTAGAGCTAAGGCACCAAGGAAAGTCCCATTGTCCAGCACACGGGGGCTCAGATCCTCGCCCTGCCTCAGCTCGAGCTAGGTGATCTCAGGCAAATGACGTCATTCCCAAGCCAGGATTTCCTCTGCGTGGACACGGGGATATTATCATGACAATCATCCATTCAAGGCCCGCTGTCCTGCAGGCTGCATTCAAACTCACTGCAGATTGCTGCTCTCCCCTGCCGGTCCAAAAAAGCTCCAAGGACCAGGCCCTTGGATCCTCAGCATCAGAGCCTCACCTGGTTCTCAAACACTCCTCTCAGCGTTGAACCGAAACGCACTCCCAGGGCCAAAAGAAATCGCATATTTCACAATGTGGAAAATGCCACGGATCCAGACGGGCTCACGTCAGAGGATTCCGAGCTGGGTTGATTTCCTCTGCGGATGAAAGTAGCCCTGGAACTTTCTTTTGCACAATCCCAGCACTTTTTGTAATACACGAGCAGCCTTGGCTTGTCTGTAACTAGAAGCTGGGGGTGAGGGTGGGGCAAGACTCCTAGGCCTTTTTGCACCTTAACTTGGCAGCTGGCAACATGAGCTACCAGGGGGACCCCTCCCAACAGAGCACATGATCGGCTACAGCTGTGCCTGTTTTTTAGCATGACTGCACCAGCGCGGGGCTCCAAGCCACTGGGTGGAGCAGCGTGCTCTGGGGAGAAGCCTTATGACATTTCCCTTATGATTTCAGCAAAGAAAAAAAATAATAAAACACAACTCTCTCTTTTTTTTCTGATGTGTTGTTTCTGCGCGAGGTCAACAGGAACTATCACAGCAGGTTTACGTGCACACGTGAATGGCCACAGGCCTAGCGTCCACTATAGCAGGGGGGAATTTAAACTGTAGGATTCTTAGGAGTGAAGGGAAGGCAGACATTGCTGGCTTCTTGCCTACTCGACCTCAACTGTGTTCTTTAAGAACGATGGAGAAAGGGGAGAGAGCCTCCATCTGTTGGTTGGCTCCCCAAATGCCCACGATGCCTGGGGCTGGGCCGGAAGCCACGAACTCCATCTGGGGCACAGGGACTTGAGTGATGACCTGCTGCCTCCCTGGAGCCGGATGGGAAGTGGCGCAGTGGGTTGAGCGACCCCCTTGGGACACAGCATTCCATGTCAAATGTTACTCTTTTTATATAAGAGCCCCAGTTTTATTTAGGGTGATCTCCACAGTTAGAAAGACAATCTCCCCGACTCTCTTGGGGGGCTCACTTCCAGCCAATGAGCAGTGTGGTGTGCAACATCTAAGCGGGCTGCACAGAAGAAGTTGATGCCATTGGGAAGTGTGTTCCATCCGGGCTGCCTGCTTTTCCCTTCCTCTGGTGGAATGTCATCTTGATGGCTGGAGCTCCAGGAGCCCTCCTGGAACTTGTAGTGACCTTGAAGATGGAAGTCCCCCCACCAGGGGCCAGGACAATGGAGGCAGAATGAGAGGCTGGGTCCCAGGTGCCTGAGGGGCCACCACGCCAGCCCCCACGTGCTTAGTTCCTCCTGCCTCTGTGAAGAAAACTCCGTCACAGCAAAGTCTTCTCTAGTGTAACCCACTGTGTAAGGACAGCGCCTGTTAACCTTATGCGAAGAAGGCATGAATGGAGGTTATGGCAGCTCTTTGCTCCGATAGCAGGAAAATTGGTTAAAAAGAAAAAATAAGCTCTCGGTGGAACAATGCCAAAGAAGCTGTGCAGCCGGGTACGCAGCGAAAATTCCTCCTACCAAACCGGTGAGTGGGAAACAGGGAGCCCGGTGTGCTTGGCGATTGGTGAATCCAGCGCCGCCCCCGACAAGTGCAACACAACCCTTTCTGGAGACGCTTCGTGGCTTGTTCACGCGTGGGAAAACATTCGCCCTACGTGATGAACCGATAACCGGCTGGAACTTAAACTTGGTGCGTGTGAACAAGTTACAACCACACAAGTCAAACTAAAAGCTCAAGAGAAATCAGATTAGCCTTGCAACACCGGGATTCTGAAGCATTTCTGGCCAGAACCTTCCACACAGCGTGGTTCAGCCTGGAAAAGGATTAGTCACGGCCAGCAGCACTAGGTGGAAATCGGAAGATGGAAGCTATTTAAAAAAAAAAATAATAGAAATGTAAGGGTTTCAGGAGCGGTTTCTCAGGTTGAGGGGTGACAGCACTGTTGACAGCCGGGTGGCAGGGCAGCCAGGGCCTGGCCTACTGACCACCTCCTGAAAAACAGCTGCTCCACCTGCCCCTGACCTCCCTGGAGACTGCGGGAGGCGGAGGGCCAGGGTCAGGCACCCAGCAAGGCTCCTCAGCTTCCAGCGCTTTCGGCTCCGATTCATTCCGGGGGAGGCGTCGCGGGACGCCGCTTGGCAGTTCCCGAGGCCCTGAGGGGACTTCTGGCCCCGGCCTGTGCGTCAGAGGAAGAACGGCTTCTAAAAGAGCAGCCCGGGGCCGGCCCAGCCAGGAAGACAGCCCGGGGAGGAGGAGGAGGTGGCGGCGGCGGCGCCCGAGGGGCGGGGCCACGGCGCGGGGGCGGGGCTTCCGCAGGCGGGGCCGCAGGAAACGGCCCGGGGCGGGGCTGGCGCAGGTCGGGAGGCGGGGCCCCAGGGACGGCGCCCGCAGAGGCGGTCCCCGGAAGTCGGCAGCCGGGGGCGGGGCCGGGAGGCGCGCGCTGGTCACGTGGCGGCGGCGTCGCGCTGCGCCGCGCGGCGAAGATGGCGGCCTCCAGCTGGGCTCGCAGGGCCGTGGTCCTTCTTTGTGCGTCCGACCTGCTGCTGCTGTTGCTGCTGCTGCCGCCGCCGAGAGCCTCCGCGGCCGAGGGCCCGGCGGGGACACCCGGCGAGGCTAGTGCCCCTCCTCGGAAGAAGAAGAAAGACATCCGCGATTACAATGACGCGGACATGGCGCGGCTCCTGGAGCAGTGGGAGGTCCGCCCTGCGCGCGCCCACCGGCCCTCTGCTTCTCCCTCGGGTCCCTTCCCCGCTGCGTCTGGAACCCTTCTGACTCGTATCTTGGGTTCTTCTAATCCTCTAACCTCTCGTGGCGCGTACCCTGCACACCCGGCCCAGGCCTCTCATCCCAGGGCCGCTTCTCCGGCTGCGCCAGTCCCCGGTCGCCCCTGGTCGGGGAGCCTTGCAAAGCGAGAGAGGCCTCGGGCACCGCTCCCCCCCCCCCCGCACCCCCAGTCTCCCGGGGGCTGGGTGGGCGGGGGCTGGGTTGCTGTGATGACCGTGCTCGGGAGGGGTCTCCCTGCTCTCATCCAGCTCCTGTCTCCCAAATCCGCCTAATTGCAGACTTCCCCTGTCCCTGCTGGGGGCTCTGTAGCTTTTATGGGCGAGCTTAGGAGGTGGAGAAGTGTAGCATGGGCCCGGGGCTCTCCGTCCCGCACCTCACTTTTTTTTTTTTTGTTTAATGGAGCCAGGACTTGTCTGGGGGAGTTTTCTGGCTTGTTTCTTGGAGACGCTGGAGTTTGCAGACGTGGGAGGGGGGTGTAGTAAGTTTTTAAGGTCAAGTTCACTGGCCCAAAACCACATGGAGGCCTTTTTCCTTTCCAAAGGTGGTTGTCCTGCCCGGAGGGATTTGCTGGCTGGAGCTGGAGCTGGAGTCGGAGGGTGGACTGGGCAGGGCAGGTCCTCTGTGAGCTTTGGCTTTCCTTTGGAATGAAGGGGTCTTAGACAGTGATCAGGGCTGATGGTCCTTACTCTGGTTACTTCTGTGTCGGAGGAGGTGATAGAACTTCCAGGAGTGAATTTAAGATACCGCGTGATGCGTTTGGAGCACGCAGACCTGTGTTTGCACGTTTACCTGCAGTAGATGGAGCGATTGGGGCAGGTGGGAGTGGCTGCATACCACCAGTGGGAGCTGGCCCATTGACGTCTCTCTTGTCTTTTCTCTCGTTGTTTCTTTTTTTTTTTTTTTTTTAAGATTTTATTTATTTATTTGAGAGGTAGAGTTACAGACAGTGAGAGAGAGAAAGGCCTTCTGTCCGTCAGTTCACTCCCCAAATTGCTGCAACGGCTGGAGCTGCGCTGGTCTGAAGCCAAGAGCTTCTTCCGGGTCTCCCACATGGATGCAGGGGCCCAAGGACCTGGGCCATCTTCCACTGCTTTCCTAGGGCATAGCAGAGAGCTGGATGGGAAGAGGAGCAGCCGGGACTAGAACCGGCGCCCATATGGGTCAGATTCTGTCCTTTGACTTTGAAGCCTGTCCCTTGAGCCATTTTGCTCTGCTCCCCCAAACATTGGTGAGCAAAAGTGCAGATGAAAGGTAACGAGGAAAACCTGGCACAAGGCAGAAGCTGCAGGGGTACGTGGAGGGAGCAAGGGGAGAGGTTGATGCTCTTGACAGCCTGTGGGTTGTGAGCAGTAAGGCGACAGCGTATGCTCGAAGGACGGCTGAGTTCAGCGCACGCCTGCGTGGCTGTCTGATCCTCGAGTGTCTGTAGAGCCAGCGGGCATCCTGGCGTCCCGCTTGTGAGCCCTGCAGACACGCCCTTCCCCGCAGGGGGGCGTCCGTGGGTTGGCACGTCCATCTCGGGGCGTTTTCCCAGGAAGCAGTTGAAGCTACGCCCCTTCTTCCCGGCCGGTGTGAGAACCGGTGCCTCCGATGTGTGGAGAGAGACGAGAACACCTTCTGTGGAGTTAGAACTAATGCCGAGCCTGGCCCATCTGCATGTGAGGATCACAGGCCGGAGGAGATGTGGAGCCAGAAATGTGGGTTTGCACTTAAACTGCAACGTGAGCGCTTCTGAGACAGACAGCCCCCACCAGCCTCAGCCTCAGTGTAGTCAGCGGAACCTTGTGGGGGGTTCTGAGCATAGAAGATGAAGTGCCTGCGCCATCGCACAGCTGCTCCTGCTCTGTCGTGGTGTTGTTGTCAGAGACCCTCGTGGGGAGGAGAGGGCCGGGGAGCTCAGCTTTGTGGTGGGGAAGCCAGCTGACAGTGCCAGGCTGCGGGGCTGAGGATGGGCTTGTGGGCAGCACGGCCTAGGTGAGCACCAGAGGTTGCCTGTACATGGCGGGCACCTGTGTTGACTGCAGGACTGCCCAGTTAACCGACATTTGTACGGTTTTCTTTTTTTTTTTCCTCCTGTCACTGAAATACACACAGGCATGTGCACTGGACTTGGGTTCTTGAATCATGGTTTTGTTAGCACCAGTGCTGCTTGTGATCCACTGAGTTGCTTTCATGACCGTATCAGTTTAGAAAACATAAAGGCTGGGGCTGGGGCTGTGTAGCAGGTAAAGCCGCTGCCCACGACGCCTGCATCCCATATGAGCGCCAGTTCCTGTTTCAGCTGCTCCACTTCTGATCCTGCTCCCGTCTAATAGCCTGGGAAAAGCAGTGGAAGATGGCCCAAGTCCTTGGGCCCCTGCCATCCATGTGGGAGACCTGGGAGAAGCTCCTGGCTCCCAGCTTCAGTCTGGCCCAGTTCCAGCTGTGGCGGCCATTTTGGGGAGTGAACCAGTGGGTGGAAGATCTCTCTATCTCTTCCTCCCTCTGTAACTCTGACTTTCAAATAAATCTTTTATATATCTATATATATAAATGCTGTAAGGGACCTAGCTAACCAGAAGTTGTGGTTTGCTTTAAGGAGACCATAGCAGATGTTTGGGAGAAGTTGGACAAAATGAAGACAGAAACAGCCTGGAAAGCTGACAACTGGGAGCGCTTTTGCATTTCTGTAGGGAGATTGGGGTTAAAGGCCAGATGCCAGGAGCCTGGCCGCTGAGCACCCTCTGGGCTTAAATCCCCCGAACACGCCCTCGAGGGGAGGTTGGGTCGGGACTCCCCTGCGCCCTCCCCACTTCCCGCTGTAGATGAAGGCGGATATTCTCAGAAGGGCTCAGTGGCTTGCCCAAGGCCACACAGCTTGATGGTGGAGCGGGGAGCTGAGCCCAGAGCCACCTGGCCGCACAGTCCCTGCCGTGTCTGCGGGCGCTGTTAGCAATCCCTTCAAAGCAGAGAGAGGCAGAGTGGAGAGGGCTGGCGACGCTGGGGAGGCTGCTGTGCTCTGCTGTTCAGTTTGCGGCTGGGGTCCCGGGGCCAGGGGAGTGAGGTCTCTGGCCAGGGTGGTGTGGCTGGTTACGTTGCATGGAAACAGGATCCCGGTCTCAGCACTGTGCGCCACCTCCAAGCACTGCTTAGTCTTTGTGAAGATTTCTAGCAGTGCGTGTCGCTGGGGTCTTGAGCCCTGGCCCATCAGGGGGCCAAGTAGCCTTCTTGTCTGATCTCAGCTGCTTTGTCGGGAGTGGCCTCACCGAGTCACAGCTCTGGTACCTCGTGCAGTTCACCCACGCAGCGCACACACCTCAGGGTGTTGAGAGGCTCGTACAGCCCGGACCACATCAGGCAGTTTCAGATTTCAGATAGTTTCAGTCCCCGAAAAGGAAACCCTCAGCCGCTGTTCCCCCATTTCCTCCTGGCCCCCAGGCCCCCTAGGCAACGCTCATCTACTTTCTGTTCTGGATTCTTCCATAAAGGCATTGTGGACTACGGAGTCTGCCTGGCTACTTTCACCTAGTGTAGTGTTTGCAAGGTTCATGTACAGCAATTCATTTCTTACCATTGTCGCCTTACCCTAAGGAGCCAGGTTCCATGGTTTCAGAACCCAGTTATCTAAATATTTCTTACCTGTCGGTAATTTATCCATTTGTTTATACCTGTGTGGACTCAGTGGATCTTATTTTATTGGGTGATTATAGTCGTTACTGTTGTTTGCGTTGGTGCTCAAGTTATTCTAGACGGGGCCCTGAGGGCTGCTCGGAGGTGGCTTCTGGGTCGCTCTGACACGTGCCAGTGCTTTGTGCGCCTGCTTTCTGATGCGGGAGGTATTCCAGGCTCGTCTCCTGTTCTCATGGCTGTAACTCGCCTTTTCTCCAAGGAACTCTACTCTAAGTCTTTATCCAGGCATCCATCCACCTGCTCATTTATTACAAAAACCATGAGATTGCTCCTGTACCTGCACAGGGTGCGTCCTTCCTCCTTGGGTGCTGGTGACTTCCTTCCCTGAACTGAACTAACTCTCTCCACGGCTTCCCCTCCGCACCAAGTGTAGACTGCTTGGAAGCTCATTTCCGCATTGCTAGCTCATCCCACTGGGAAAAGCAAACATAACTAGAGTTGAGTGTTTCATACAGTCCTAACGTAGGTGCAGTGCGTTTATGGACAGGCAGGTGTCAAGCTCAGTGAGTTCTGAGAGATGGATACACCTGTGGAATGCACACCCTGTCAGAATATCCACCGTTTCCGCCACCCCAGAGAGGTCCCTGGGTTGCCTGGGATTCCCTTCCCAGAGACCACCACTGTTCTACTCGGTCGTCCTAGGTTTGTTCGCCTGTTCTTGACCTTTACGCACATGGGGTTGTGTATTGCACCGGAGCGTGGTGTCTGTCCGTAGTTTTGGGTTCTGCATGTGTCAGTCTTTGCCCCTCGTTGCTGGCTGGTGTTTACTGCACACCCTTCCCAGAGGGGCCCTTTCCACGCGCTGCCTCACTGGGCAGGTTCTCAGAGGAGGGACGAAGAGCCATGGGGACTCTCGGTGCCGGGTTGTCATTTCTGCCTGGAACTTGGACTCCTCTCAGAGGCCACGGAGAGCAGGACGCAGCACAGGGCAGATACGTGCCCCTGACCTCGTCGGGGGTGGGGGGTTGCCTGTCGGTTGAAGAATAAGCTTCTGATTGTAGGTTTGATGCTTTCCCCCTGTCGTGATAGAAAGATGATGACATTGAGGAAGGGGATCTTCCAGAGCACAAGAGACCCTCAGCACCTGTGGACTTCTCAAAGATAGACCCGGGCAAGCCCGAGAGCATCCTGAAGATGACCAAGAAGGGGAAGACCCTCATGATGTTCGTCACCGTGTCCGGGAGCCCCACGGAGAAGGAGACCGAGGAGATCACCAGCCTCTGGCAGGGCAGTCTCTTCAACG
Organism: Lepus europaeus; assembly: GCF_033115175.1. NCBI lineage: Eukaryota > Metazoa > Chordata > Mammalia > Lagomorpha > Leporidae > Lepus > Lepus europaeus. The sequence goes on from NC_084837.1 coordinate 108,669,068, forward strand.
CCAACTACGACGTCCAGAGGTGAGCCCCGCGGGGGCCAGTGCCCGGGCTGCCGAGAGACCCCGCGGGTGGGCAGTGTGCGGGCCTGCCGAGAGACCCCACAGTGTGACAGTACCCGGGGCCTACTGAGAGACCCCGTGGTGGGACAGTGCCCAGGGCCTGCCGAGAGACCCCGTGGTGGGACAGTGCCCGGGCTGCTGAGAGACCCCACAGTGGGACAGTGCCTGGGTGGGACAGTACCCAGGGCCTACTGAGAGACCCCACAGTGTGACAGTACCCGGGGCCTACTGAGAGACCCCACGGTGGGACAGTGCCCAGGGCCTGCCGAGAGACCCCGCGGTGGGACAGTGCCCGGGGCCTACTGAGAGACCCTGCGGATGGGACAGTATCTGGGCCCGCTGAGAGACCCTGCAGGTGGGCAGTGCCAGGGCCTGCCGAGAGACCCCGTGGGTGCAGTGCCCAGGCCTGCTGAGAGACCCCATGGTAGGACAGTGCCTGGGCTGCCGAGAGACCCCATGGTATCCCTGGCCTGCCGAGACCCCGTGGTATCCCTGGCCTGCTGGCCGTCTTGCGCAGGGCCTGGGGCCTTTCCTCGCTCTGATCTCTTCCTCCGGTTCCTTGTTCTCTAAAGGACATGTCCCCTGGCCAAGGCAGGGAGGCGGGCGCTCTCTCAGCCCAAGTCCTTGAGGCTGCAGCGTTGATTTCAGGAGTACAAAGTGTCAGCCGGCCTCTCTGGAGGACGAGGTGGTGACACTTTGGCAGTTCACGTCCTTCAGTGTCTGCTCCTGGTGCCTTTGTGAGCAGCTGCGCTCCTTGGACCAGGCTGCTGACAAGGACTGAAGTAGTGGCCCTCAGAAGCCATGTAAGGAAACGCTCCCCTGCCCGTAACAGCAGGGCTGCCCTCTGGGGCTCTTCCGCTCTTAGTGTAGGCTGTGCGACAGGATGGAGCCCTCAGAGAGCATCGGGCCTGCAGAGCTGTGTCACGTGAACAGACACGTGAGAGCAGGTGGTGTCTCGGTGGTGCTGGCCCTGAAGCCCCCAGGTCTCTGGGGTAGGGGAGCGTTGTCAGCTGCAGATGGATATGTGGTGCAGCCCCTCTGGAAGGGAAGCGCCGTGCACCCAGTCACCTTGGTGGTGCCCGATCCCCCACTTCTCCCCTTTGCTGCCGGGGGGGCCTGTGGAGTGTGGCCAGGCCGGCTGCTGGCGTAGCTGAGCGCCCTTTGCCCCTTTCCTGGCAAAGGGCGTCTTTGATCTTGACCTGCTAAGCCAGTGGGTCTTAGGCGTGCTCAGCTGGAGTATCTACATTTTAACAGAAGGCTTCCAATGAAACAGACAATGGGAGCTGCCACCTTGCCTCCCAGCCTTGAGCCCCTGTGCAGCCTCCCAAGGAGCTTCCCCTCTGTCTCTCTCTCGGTTTTTATTTGTTTATTTGAGAGCCAGAGCGGGACTCCCTAAATGCCCACAACAGCCAGGGCTCGGTGGGGTGGGACCTGGAAGCCCGCCCAGTGCCTGAGCCCCACTGCCGCCTTCCAGGCTGTGGGCTGGCAGGAAGCTGGCGCTGGGAACTGAACCCGGTCCCTCCTGTGTGGGACACGGGGTGTAACCGCTGCCCCCGCGAGCGCTTCTCCAACAGGAGCAGCCGCTGAACCCACGGTTCTGTTTCTGCTCTGGGCTGAGCGGGGAGTTCGTGGATGTCAGTGGATACTAGGCCTCGGGAAACAGTTTTATTTTGTGTCCTGTATCCGTGGAGGATTCGGAATCAGCCTTTTTTGTTCTGTGGGTCAGGTGCCTCAGAGTTGCTCGGAGCTGCTGGCCGCTGGCAGCGCGCGCGCTCACGGTGTCACTGTGTCTGTCCAGGTTCATCGTGGGCTCAGACCGCGCCATCTTCATGCTGCGGGACGGCGGTTACGCCTGGGAGATCAAGGACTTCCTCGTCAGCCAAGACAGGTGCGCCGACGTCACACTGGAGGGGCAGGTGTACCCTGGCAAAGGAGGAGGGAGCAAGGAGAAAAACAAAACAAAGCAGGACAAGGGGAGAAAGAAGAAAGAAGGAGAGCCGAAGGCCCGGGCCTCCAAGGACGACAATCGAGCCCGGAGTAAGAGGGAGGACTTGTGACAGGCGGCGCTGGCGCTCTGCAGAGCAGCGGGCGGCGTGCAGCGGGGCGGGAGCCAGCTGGGTACCAGCCTCGCCCCTGCAGAAGTGGTCCGCCGCACGGCCCTGGTGCGGTCAGCGTGAGGTCCCCGCCCGGCCGCGTCAGGGGGACAGCGGTGTTGTGTTCTCGTCAGCGTTGGACACACAGGATTCACGGTGACTGGGCAGTCACCTTCCCCAGGAACTCGGCTGTGGCCCGTCCCCGTTCCGCCTGGCGGGTCGTGGCTGGGGGCCGCCACCTCCTTCCGGGACCCCGCTCTGCTCCATGGCCCCGCTGGGTCCCTGTCCCTTTCCTAGTCACTGAGAGGCAGCCAGGTTCTAATGAGGCAAGCTGGTGAGGTGGGTGGCGGACCCGAGTCAGCCTGTTAGACCAGCTGCGGGGGCTGGGCGGGGGGCTGTGATGGGGGAGCCTGGGGCCCCCAGGAAGTGCAGGCAGCGGAAGCCCGTGTCGCCTGTGCTCAGAGGCTCACTCAGGCCCTCTCGTCTCCTAGAGAGAACTCTCGGTGCTGGCGTGGACGGTCACTCGCCGGTCTTGGTCACAGTGACGGTCACAGAGCCCTCTGCGGGGCGGGGCGGGGCGGGGCCTGCTCACCTCATCACAGTGTTCCTAAAGGTCGTCTTGGCTGAAGTGCCTGGTGCGCCGTGTTTCTGTGCGGTACTAACGCGACGGCTGCTCCGTGTGGCTGCCTCCGCTGTCCCCCTGCTGGAGTCCACTCTGAGTAAGAGGACATTTGTACACAGCTGTCGTTTTTAAAATCTACAGTTCTTTGGGGAAAAAAGAAAAAAACTTGAGTGGTGCTTTTAAGGAATTAAAAATACTTGCTCATGCACATGGTTAGGAGCTGTCGTCTGAATGAATGCCACAGCCGGGGTCTCTGCCCCACACTTGGGTTCTTGGCCTCGGGTTGTGTCCTGGGTGTGGTTTGGCCTCAGGGCACCTGCTTCCCCTTACTTTGACAGCCACTCCCTTCCCCCTTTGGGGGCCGAGGCTATGGGATCCTGGCCTCCGTTAGGCCCTGTCAGAGCTAACGCCGGGTGTGTTCGCTTGAGCCTCTTCGGGAAGGTGATTTCTTGTTTCTTCTGCATTCCCACCCGGGAGGGGTGAGGCTGCCACCAGCCTGCCCCTTCCAAGGACAGCTGAGGGAGAACGTGGCCTGGTCCCGGGCTGGCGGGATCTGAAACTCGCTCTGTCCCCACTTAGAGCGCTCTGTTGAGTGTGTCCTGTGTGACCACATGGCCCAGGAGGGGGCAGCAGGTGAGCATCCTGATCCCCACAGAAGGGAGCTGAGCCTGACCCTGCTCTGTGCGTTGTGTCCCTGCTCGGATGCCATCCACGTCGGAACACCTGGGGCTCGGTGTCTCGGGGGCTCACAGGCGGTGAGCAGCCACGTGAGCCAGTGTGTGCTGAGCGCCTGTGCTATGTGGAACGCCGCTGGGTGCCGGGGCAGTGTAGATAGACCCGCTTCTGGTATGGAGTCCAGTGATGCATCTCGGTGACATCCCAAGTAAAGTGGCGCCCATTACAGATAGGGGAGAGGCAGCGAGGGAGGGGCCTTGGCAGCGTCCAGCCTCCGTGAGGGCAGAGGGGGAGAGGGCACGGATGCAATAGTGGGGTCTGTGAGCTGGGGCTCAGCACAGGGCTGGGCCGGGGAGGTCAGAGCTATGTTGGGTCTCTAGAGATACGGGAGGCCCCCAAGGGTTTCCTGCAGCAGTTGGATCCACTCATGGGGCCTGCACAGGGCTGATTGGGAGGGGCTGCTGGGGGTGGGGCTAGTGCCATAGGGGAGCCACCGTGGGCAGGGTCCTGAGCTGCTGTGGGTGGTGATTTGGAGCCTTCACTGTTCCCCTGCTGAGGGAGGCCCTGCTCCGACTCTTGAGTTGCCAACTTGTTGAGAGCGTGCCAGTGCTGTCGTGGCCCTCTCCATGTGGAGTGCCTGGCAGAGGGGGGAGTTCCCAGCAGGGGTCTGTGTGGACAGACCCTGGCGGACGTTTTGGTGTGGCGATACCAGGTGGCTCTCCCAGGTGCTTCCGTCACCTTGTCAGCACTGCCCGTTACACTCACCAGAGTCGTCCACCGTCAAGCTGCAGACACAGTTCCTGGAGAGGCAGAGACGCTGCACCTGCTGTGGCCCCAGGGTGGGGGTGGGGAGTGGGGGCGTCTTCCCAGCCCCGGTGACAGCTGACAGCCAGGGGAACAGAGGCTTGCCTGCTGCACTGCTTCACGAGCCGGGGAAGTGCCACGTTATTGATGAGTCTGCCTTCCTGTTTCCGTGCGTGTGTGAGCATATCGTGATCGGATGATGCGCGTGTTGCCTGCAAATGCGCGGCTGTGACTCGGGAACACTCGCCAGCTCGCCCCGCACAGCCGCCCCTTCCTGCCTTCTGGATTTGGGGTCATCCTGGCGACTGCCCTTGTGATGGGAAAGGTCTGTCTTTTGTAATTAAACTGCAGGGGGCGCACCTGGTCACCACCTCAGGCCATGACGGCAGCCTTTGCGCATGAGGCCAGGGTGGGGTGACAGTGCCCCCCCAGCTCCGAGGCACCCGTCTCTCTGCGGAAGCTCGCCTCCCCGCCCTCCCCATCCATAGCCCAGGGACCGTCGCCCCCTGGATTTCCCGGCATCCTCTTTCTGCACCTCCGACGGCAGCTGCAGCTCACCTCCTCCTCTCGTTGCGGGAAACATTTTCTCTGTTGTCTGTTGATGTTTCAGGCTCCAGTGTGCCTTCTTCGCTCAGAAGCGAGTTTCACTTCAAGTTTCTGCGAAGTGTTAGAACTCCCATCCCCATGAACAACCTGCCCCGGGCTGAATTTCCCGGTGTAGAAGGGTCACCTGTATCCAGATACAGCTTTGTTTGGCTGTTCTCTTTTAATTTCAAGTGTTTGCCTGCATGCCTCACTTTTCTTTCTTTTTTAAAGATTGATTTATTTGAAAGGCAGAGCGATGGGGGTGGGAGGGTGGGGAGAGAGACAGGAGAGAGGTCTTCCATCCGCTGGTTCATCCCCCCCAAGATGCCCACATCCAGGGTTGGGCCAGGCCAAAGCCTGGAGTCTGGAACGCCATCCGCAGGACCTAAGCACTTAGCATCGTCTGCTGCTTCCCCAGGCGCCTCAGGAGAAGCGGGATTGGGGGTGTGGCAGCGGGACCTGAACTGGCGCTCTGATGTGGGATGCCGCTTACAAGTAGTGGCTTGAGGCTGGCGCTGTGGCTTAACAGGCTAATCCTGCGCCTTGCGGCGCCGGCACACTGGGTTCTAGTCCCGGTTGGGGCGCCGGATTCTATCCCGGCTGCCCCTCTTCCAGTCCAGCTCTCTGCTATGGCCCGGGAAGGCAATGGAGAATGGCCTAAGCCCTTGGGCCCTGCACCTGCATGGGAGACCAGAAGCACCTGGCTCCCGGCTTCGGATCAGCGAGATGCGCCGTCCGCAGCGGCCATTGGAGGGTGAACCAACGGCAAAAAGGAAGACCTTTCTCTCTGTCTCTCTCTCACTGTCCACTCTGCCTGTCAAAAAAAAAAAAAAAAAAAAAAAAAAGTGGCTTGAACCCGTCATGCCCAGGTCTGCATTTGCTCCCTCCTCTACATGCTGAGGACACCAGACTGTCTTCAAGTTTTATTTATTTGAAAGACAGGGTGACAGAAGGGAGAGGGAGAAATCTTCCACCTGCTGGTTCACTCCTCAGAAGGCCACAATGGCCAGGGCTGGGCCAGGCTGAAGCCAGGAGCCAGGAGCTTCTTCCGGGTCTCCCCATGTGGGTGCAGGGCCCCAAGCACTTGGGCCATCTCCCACTGCTTTACCAGGTGCACTGGCAGGGAGCTGGATGGGAAGTGGAGCAGCCGGGACACTCAGTAGACGAGACCTTGGCCTCTACAAGTGTCCTGGGTGACACCCCACCCACCCACCCAGTCCCCGCCGATATGGGTCTGGTTTGCCTCCCTGGGAGCTGCAGTTTTGCTGAGCGTGGCTTTTTCTGGTTCCCTCCTTCCCTCCCTCCTTCCTTTCTTCCATCCCTCCTTCCTTCCTTCCTTCCTTATTATATTTATTTGAAAGACAGAGAAAGAGAGAGAGAAAGGTCTTCCACCCACTGGTTCACTCCCCAGATGGCTGCAATGGCTGGAGCTGCGCCGGTCAGGAGCTTCTTCTGGGTCTCCCACGTGGGTGCAGGGGCCCCAGCACTTGGGCCATCTTCTACTGCTTTCCCAGGCCACAGCAGAGAGCTGGATGGGAAGGGGAGCAGATGGGACCAGAACTGGTGCCCATATGGGATGCCGGCACTGCAGGCCAGGGTGTTAATCCACTGTGTCACAGCACCGGCCCCTCTCTGGTCTCTTCTATAAGGGGAAGGGGAGAGGGGCTCAAACTAGGCTGCGCGTGGCCTTGCCTGAGGTGGCCTCTGCCATCCACTCATCTCAGGAAGAGTCCCGGGCTGGTGTTGCCCTCCTCAGCGGGGGCGGGAGGGTGCCCACTGCTCCTAGGAGCCGGCCCCCACTTCACGGCCCCCAAGTCATCTCTGGGCTTGGGTCTCCCTCCTGCCCCACCAAGGCTGGGGTGCCCTTACCATGGTCCCCTCGCACCAGCGCCCACTGCTGCTTCTGCCTGCCTGCAGGAGGAGGCGCTGCGCCGGGCAGGACTCGGTGTGGGGGTGAGGCCCTCGCCCAGGCGCACGATGCCAGCGCTGCCACAAAGCCCAGCCATCAAGGTGAACGGTGCCGTGACGCAGCGCTTCAAAAACCAAAGAATGTCTCACACAGGCAAGCCCAGGACGGAGCAGAGCGCAGCGTTTTAGAGAAAGGCGAGGACCGACAGGGTGGCGTCACAGTGGCAGCAGGGTGCGCTCTCCCAGCCAGTCTGAGCCCCTCTCCCTTCCCCTTATAGAAGAGACCAGAGGGGCCAGCGCTGTGACACAGTGGATTAACCCTGGCCTTCAGTGCCGGCATCCCATATGGGCACCAGTTCTGGTCCCAGCTGCTCCCCTTCCCATCCAGCTCTCTGCTGTGGCCCTTGGCTGTAGCCAGTGGGTGTTGGAAAGATCCAGGTTCTCGCTTCGAGAGTGGCAGCGGAGATGTTGATTTCTGCTGAGGGCCAGCGCAGCCACGTTCGGAAGAGCGGGAGCCAGCGCGCCGAGCCGTCTGCACCTGCCCAGGCTTCCTTACGGGCCCTTCCCTCTGAGGTTCCATTCGGACTCCAGCCCGTCCCAGTGGGGACTGTCCACCTCAGGCCTTGGCCCACACAGCTCTCCTAGATGGATCCTCCGACACCTAGTGGTTGTCACCACGGCGCGGGTACAGTTTTGATTCCAGCTTCTCCCACTTCCGCTGTGCTGTGACGTCTCCGGGCTGCCGCGTGGGCTCCACAGCCACCCTTTCCGTGGCTCTCACGACCCCCTTCCCTTCGCTGGACCAGTTTTACTTAGCACCGTGGAGAAAGCGGGGCCTCACACAGCTCTGCTCCTTACAAACGCGTGAGCCTGGGCAACCGGTGTTAGGGCGCACGCAGCAGGTTAAGCCGCTGCTTGCAGCACCAGCATCCCATATCAGAGCGCCAGTTCGAGTCCCGGCTGCACCACTTCCGATCCAGCTCCCTGCTAATGCACCTGGGAAAGCAGCAGAACATGGTCCAAGTGCGTGGGCCCCTGCACCCACATGGGAGACCCGGATGGAGTTCCGGGTTCCTGACTTTGGCCTGTTTCAGTCCCGCCATTCGGGGAATGAACCAGTAGATGGAAGAGACAGAGGAGTCTGTCTGTCCCTCTCTGTCACTCCGCCTTTCGAGTAAATAAAAGAAATCTCTGTAAAAATAATAAATCCTAGAAACAAGTGCAGAAGCCTGGTCTCCACTTCCCACCCACCGCCCCTTCCGGGGACACCTGCTGCAGTCCGAGGCCCTGGCCGCCTCTGGACAGGAGCAGCTTCACCCGCACTCTGCCACCCCCTGGGCCCAGGCCCCATGCCCCTGGTGGCTGTGCACCGGCTCCCCTGCAAGTGGTTTGCTGACCGAGGTGTCCCCATAGAGCAGCAGGAGCAGCGGCAGTCTCCAGACGTCTGTACCTTGCTGGCCACCTGGCCGGGGGTCCCACCTTCAGCTTGTCCTTGAGTACTGAGAGCTCTGCACCCTCGCCGGAGACTTCACCAGGGCCCTGGGCAGAGGCCTCTCCTACTGCCCCTCCCCCCCGGGGGGGCACTCCTATTGCCTGTTGCTCCCTCTGCACATGGGGACCCAGCGAGGCACGCTGTCAGGTATCAGAGTTCTTTGTCATCACTCACTCATCCCTAACAGAACGAGCGCCCTCCCCCCCCACATGAGTCCTGCAATGCCAGTTTCAACATCACTGGGACAGAGGACATGCTCTTACCGCACGTCGCCATAGTGTTCGATCAGCCTGCACTGCCACCAGCAGTGTATGCGTGGACCCATCCACTCTGCCAAAAACTCAACTAGGATTGGGCATCCATTCTAAAAATCCCTATTTCTGGGCGCAGGCCTTTAGCCTAGTGCCTGAGATGCTGGTGTTCACCCATCCAGGTTCCCAGGTTGGATTCCTGGCTCTGGCTCCCCGGTCCCAGCTGTCTGCCGGTGCAGACCCTGGGTGATAACTCACGTGATGGGATTGCTGCCACCCACACGGGAGACCAGGCTTTGGGTCCTCGCCCCCAACCTTGGTCCTGGCCCTAGTAAGCTGGCATCTGGCAGCTTGCTCGCTCTCTCTCTGCCTCTCAGATAAATTTAAAAACATCTTTATTAAAGAACACTTTGTTGGAAAAAAATTGTTCTCTTTGGCGCAGTGGGTTAAAGCCCCGGTCTATAGTGCCGGCATCCCATATGGGCGCTGGTTCAAGTCCCAGCTGTTCCACTTCCAATCCAGCTCGGTGCTAATGTGCCTAGTAAGGCAGTGGAAAATGGCCCAAGTCCTTGGACCCCTGCACCCATGTGGGAGACCTGGAAGAAGCTCCTGGCTCCTGCCTTTGTATCTGCCCAGCTCCAGCCCTTGTGGCCACTTGGGGAGTGAACCAGCAGATGGGAGACCTCTCTCTTTCAAATAAATAAGAAAAATCTTATATTAAAAAAAAGTTCTCATTTCTATGTTTTTTAAAAAATTGTTCTCTTTTAGTATATATTAGGTAAAGATTTCAACAGTTTGCCCTCATATAGCAACACAAAGTGAAAAAAATACTGTTGGAGTACTAGTTATAGCATTAAATAACAGTGTACAGCACACTAAAGACAGAGATCCTACATAATATTTTAAAAAATTAATTAATTTTCTATGCCATTTCCAATTTAACACCAGGTTGGGTTTTTTTTTTTCATTTCCAATTATCTTTATATACAGAAGATCGATTCAGTATATAATTAGTAAAGATCTCATCAGTTTGTACCCACACAGAAATGGGGGAAGCCATTGTAACCCATAAGCTGTACTTTGGAAATTTATATTCATTAAATAAAAGTTTAATAAATGAAAAAACAAACAACAACAAAAAAACACCCACCCTGTCTGTAAAATGAGTGAAACATGAAGTTTTAGGGAGAATTAATTTCCTGGGGATTCAGGATTCCATTCTAAAATTTGTTTAAAATCTTTGGAACTTTCCCCTTTTTAAATTTATCATCACACCAGTGACAAATGCCCATCACAGAGTAATCACTCTTTGCTTTTTCTGACTCCAAATGGAATTGCAGCTTTAATCACCAATCTTTTACACAACATTTAGTTCACAGCGACTTTTAGTAATTTTCTGACAATCTGTCTTCACAGGATAAAAGGTTTCCAATTTGAAGACATTAAAGAGTAACAGGTGAAAAGTTGATAAAAAAAATTGTTCTCTTTTAAAAAAAAATCCATGCATCATCTAATTCAGTAAGTGTAAAATAATTTATGAAGGTGCTTTCAAAAATTCATGGAAAATGTGTAAAATTTATGCGTGAGTTCAAAACATGTTTGCATTAGAATAAAATCTCTGGATTCCCCTCATTCAGGAGTGGTTTTGAAGTGTTCTCTTTTTCTTTTTTTCTTTTTCTTTTTTTTTTTAATTTATTTGAAAGTTACACAGAGAGGAGAGGCAGAGAGGGACAGAGAGAGATCTTCCATCCGATGGTTCACTCCCCAGTTGGCCGCAACGGCCAGGGCTGCACCAGGCCAAAGCCAGGACCCAGGAGCTACTTCCAGGTCTCCCACGTGGGTGCAGGGGCCCAAGAACCTGGGCCATCTTCTACTGCTTTCCCAGGCCATTGCAGAGAACTGGAGTGGAAGTGGAGCAGCTGGGATTCAAACCGGCGCCCATACGGGATGCTGGTGCTTCAGGCCACAGCACCAGCCCCTAAGTGTTCTCCTTTAGCAGGTGCCTTGATTGGTGAGCGCTCACAGCCTGCACCTCCTAAAAATCAGTCCCTGCTACGGAAACCATTCCTTCTTAGACTTTGCCTCTTAATCATGTGGTCTCCGTTGGGGGAAACTCAGCCCTGCACACTGGCTGCAGACTGACTGCTCACTTCATACAGGGAAGGGCGTGAGCTTGGCTCCGCCAAGGCAGGCCCGGGGGGTTCCTGCTACAGTGGCTAGGATCCTCGCTGGAACCCAGCAGCCCTTTCCCTGCGCTGAGGCTGGGAGGTGCCCCAGGGTCAGCCAAGGAAGCCGGGGCATGAGCTCAGGCCTGAGCCCTTCCCTGGGGCCCGGGGCAGGAGCGCGCAGAAGGGACAGGAACCCAGACCCTCCCTCGGGCCCCTGCCAGCCAGGCTCCTCCACGCCGGCTTGGCCTCCACCTCCGTGTCCTAAGGAGTCAGTCCTGCCTTGCCCAGGTTCAGCTAGGATCCCATGTCCATGGACCCAGAACCTTCCTCTTTCGATTGCTGACCTGCGGGGTGGCCTCCGGCCTGTCAGAACCCTGCTGGCTCAGCTGAGCCTGAAGTCGCCTCCAGGCTTCCCACCCCTGAGCCCACCCTGCCCTGCAGCTCTAATCCCCACCTCAGCCCAGTTCTACACTCCCTCTCTCCCCTGTTGCAGGCCCTGACTGACGTCTGTCTTTACCCTGTTCTCTATCTATCTATCTATCTAAAAACAAAGCAGAGACAGAGAGAGGTCTTCCATCTGCTGGTCCACTCCCCAAATGGCAGCATTAGCAGGGGCTGGGCCAGGCCAGAGCCAGGAGCTAGGAGCTTCTTCCGGGTCTCCCACATGGGTGCAGGAGCCCAAGTGCTTGGGCCATCTTCCACTGCTGTCCCAGACCATTAGCAGGGAGCTGGATAGGAAGTGGAGCAGCCGGGACTCGAACTGGCACCCACACGTCCATATGGGGTGCTGGCATCTCAGGTGGTTCCTGGGCCCTCCCCCTTTCATTTCCATCAGGCTCTGGGTGAGAGAGGGAAGGAGGGAGTAGTCGGGGCTGGGGAGCAGGGGCAGAGACCCCGATGTTAGCAGAGTTCACACATACTTCCGGCCCCACATGGCCGTGCTCACAGCCTGTGGTAAGACCCTGGAGCTGTGTGTTCACTCCACCTTTCAGTCCAGAAAACCAAAGCGCGGCCTGGGGAAGCGCTTTGCTAGAACCTTCTCCCCCTGCTCTCCTGTAATCAACTTGAAAAATGAAGGGACGCACCCACTAGGGGGCAGCAGAGACCAGCAGACTCCCTCTGAGTCACCGCCGATGCCCCGGTGAGAGACTTGCTCAGCGGTTACATCAATTAGCAGGTTGCTCAACTGCAACAATGTGCGTGCACCAGGGTCTCTGAATTCCTCCTGGGCCCCCAGGGGTCGTCTGAGCTGTGTGCACCGCTCTGACAGTGTTCTCCGTCCTCACTTCAGCCTGGGCTGCACGCAGTGTGAACCCAATGCAGAACGTCCGTGGGGGAGTGGAATTAAAAGCTAAATTGATTTTGGTGCCAAAGGTCTTGCAATCCACGCACAGCATTTCAATAATATGCATTTTTGATGACCTCCCTCAAATGCATGGATTTCAAAAGTTTTGCATCAAGATGAACTTGATTTCAGTTTTTCACAAACTTAAGAAGAAACTTTGGGGGGAAAACCACCACTGATTATTTATTTTTTTAAAGATTTATTTTATTCATTTGAAAGAGTTACAGAGAGAGGTAGAGACAGAGAGAGGTCTTCCATCTGTTGGTTCACTCCCCAAATGTCTGTAACGGCCAGAGCTGCACCGATCCAAAGCCAGGAGTTCTTCTGGGTCTCCCACATGGGTGCAGGGGCCCAAGGACTTGGGCCATCTTCTACTGCTCTCCCAGGCCACAGCAGAGAGCTGGATGGGAAGAGGAGCAGCCGGGACTAGAACCGGTGCCCATGTGGGGTGCCGGGGTTTAGGCCAGGGCTTTAACCTGCTGCACCACAGCGCCCCCCTCCACCACTGATTATTTAAAAGGCAGAGGCATATCTGGTTCAATCCCCAAATGCCTGCAATGGCTGGGGGAAGGTCCAGGGTGGAAGCTGGGATCCAGGAATGCAATCCGGCCCCCACCCCCACCTGCACCCCCAGCCTCCACCAAGGGCGGCAGGAACTCAAAAGCCCTCACCCACTGCCTTCCAGGATCTGCCCTGGCCCAGAGCTGCAGGCAGGGGCCAGAGACAAGTGTTGAGTCCACGCAATCTGGGATGTGTCAGCCTCCGAAGCGCCAGGCCAAGTGCCCACCCCATGGTGGCATGGACATTTGGAGTCACCTGCTGGTGGTATCACCCCATTTTTCACACTAGGAAACTGAGACCGCGAGAAGTTAGGCATTTTTTCCCAAGGCCCCACAATCCCTGCAAGGAAGGGCAAAGGCAGGATTCGAACGCAGGCCATTGGGCTCCGAAATCAGTGCCACCCACTGTCTTCAGCCCGGGCTGGGAGCCTCTTGGCAGACCCAGGGGCTGTGCAGGGGTGGGGAGAAGGGCGAACAGACAGGCAGGTGCTGCCCCTGCGTGGTTGCAAACTGAATATTCAGAGGTGCTCTGGGTCTGTGGTCACGCCGGATCCCCATATGAGCAAAGGTTCGAGTCCTGCCTGCCCCACTTCCAGTCCAGCTCCCTGCTAATGCAACTGGAAAAGCCACAGATGATGGCCTGAGTGCTTGGGCCCCTACACCCACGTGGGAGACCCGGATGGAGTTCCAGGTTCCTGGCTTCCACTTGGCCCAGCCGCAGCTGATGGCACCATTTGGGGGAGTGAGCCAGCTCTCAGGCGATCTCTGTCCATTCCTCTGCCTTGTTCTATAACTCTGCCTTTCAAATGAATGAGATACAAGGTCCTCCATGCACTTTACCATGTGCTGTGCCTGCTGTGTGCAGGCTCCGGTACTTACCCAGGTCTTTAAACACCCGATTGCATTTGTGTTTTGTAACTCTTAAGGTTGATCCTGGTTAGTGTTTACCATGCAGCAGGTGGGAGCCCGGTGCTGGAGGCGTTCTGTCCCGCTCTGCACTTTCTTAGCTGTGTCCTGGTGGGCGAATCTTGTCAGGCCCACCACAGATCTTGGGGAGTCCACTCAAACCCGTCAGAGTCTGCATCTGAGCAGGTGCACCTGCGGGCGGCTTAAATCTCAGAGCCTGGTTCCCCAGCAAACCAAGAGTGAGTTCTTTTCTTTCTTTCTTTCTTTTTTTTTTTTTTGACAGGTAGAGTTAGACAGTGAGAGAGAGAGACAGAGAGGAAGGTCTTCCTTCCATTGGTTCACCCCCCAAAATGGCCGCTATGGCCAGTGCGCAGCATTGATCCGAAGCCAGGAGCCAGGTGCTTCTCCTGGTCTCCCATGGGGGTGCAGGGCCCAAGGACCTGGGCCATCCTGAACTGCCTTCCCGGCCACAGCAGAGCTGGACTGGAAGAGGAGCAACCGGGACAGAATCCGGCGCCCCAGCCGGGACTAGAACCCGGAGTGCCAGCACCGCAGGCAGAGGATTAGCCTAGTGAGCCGTGATGCCAGCCGTTCTTTTATTTTTTTATTTTATTTTATTTATTTTATTTTTTTTTTAGTTTTTTTTTTTTGACAGGCAGAGTGGACAGTGAGAGAGAGACAGAGAGAAAGGTCTTCCTTTTGCCGTTGGTTCACCCTCCAATGGCCGCTGCGGACGGCGCATCTCACTGATCCGAAGCCGGGAGCCAGGTGCTTCTCCTGGTCTCCCATGGGGTGCCTATTGAGCCACGGCGCCAGCCCGTTCTTTTATTTTTAAAAAAGATTTATTTATTTATTTAAAAGGCAGAGAGAGAGAGAGAGAGAGAGAGAGAGAGAGAGAGAGAGAGGTCTTCCATCCGCTGGTTCACTCCCCAGATGGCCACAACGGCTGGAGCTGTGCTGATCCGAAGCCAGGAGCCAGGAGCTTCCTCCAGGTCTCCCACACAGGTGCAGGGGCCCAAAGCAGTTGGGCCATTTTCTACTGCTTTCCCAGGCCATAGCAGAGAGCTGGATTGGAAGCAGAGCAGCTGAGACTGGAACTGGTACCCAAATGGGATGCGGGTGCTGCAGGTGGCCCTGAATGTTTTCTTTCTTCCAGCAAGTCTGCTGGTTTCCCAGGGGAGCAGGGAGGAGCTCAGCCCCCCTCCCCCCAGGGGCTGGGTCTGGCTGGAGCCAGGAGGCTGGTGCTGACGGAATTCGAGGAATGCCCAGGACGTCTGGTGGGCTGTGCGTCTGCCCTGGAGCCGCCTGTGTTCCTACTGCGGGGACGCGGGGCGCTGGCCCAGGCTTGGGAACACTGAAGCCTCTTTGATCCCCGCCTCCCACCTCAGCCCCACATGGGAGGGCTCGGAGCCCGGGGCTGGAGCCTGCAGTTAACATGGAGCCCCAGTGCAACACAGACAGTGGCTCTGAGCATAGGACGGTCCTTGTAAGCTTCCCTGGAGCCCCAGCTTCTCAGGGAGAGAACTTGGTGCCCGTGGGCTCCTGTTTCTAATTTTAAATTAGCCCCGGGCCAGAATGGATGATGCTACCCCCCCCCCCGCCCCCGCGGGGACTTCTCCTGGAGGGATGACTTCCCAGAAGAACTTAACCACTGGAATCTCCCACCAAGGAGGAGTTTGCCATGGCAAGCTTTGGAATCAGGAGGAAGGGAAGAGAAAAGGCAGGGGGATGTGCAAAGGACCTGGGGCAGAGAGGCAGCAGGGTGTTGGGGGGAGCAGCCCACATTGCAGACACACACACACACACACACACAAGCAAGGGCATGACGCAGCTGTGAGACATGCGAGGGAAGCGAGTTTTCCAAGGGAGGCCAGAGAAAACTGAGAGCGGAGCAGGCATGAGCGGGGGCAGAGGGAGGCCAGCCTGGAGGCAGAGGCAGGGGTACAGCAAGAGCTGTGAGAACCAGTTTCGGGCAGGAGCGGCGGGCCAAGGGGATGTGTGTCCCCAGGGCTGGGTATGCCAGGCCAGCTGGGCTCCACATCCTTTCCTTCCTTGTGTGTGCCTTCCAGCGCCCGCAGGGCCCCTGCCACACACTGCACACAAGCAGTTTCCTATCAGAAGCCCCTGTGAGGTGCTGGAGATGAGCGCTGATCACGCATTAGATGGGGCACTCGCTGGTCCCTCCCCAGTCCCCGTGTTAGCGCAGGTCCTCTGCACCTGTCAGGTGATTATAAACAACGCTGCACTGAACATCTCCATCCCAAGCTTTATTTCCTAAGGCGAAATTCCCAGGCAAGTAATGAATGGGTCAAAGAAAATGACTTTTTTTTTTTTCTTTTAAAGCTTTTGGTTCAAAATGCTGAATGTTTTCTGAAGTGGTTATTTCTAATGAAAACATTTTTTTTTTACCATGAAAATATTTTTAAAGTACACACACACACACACAGAGTGAGTAGTGCAATTCCAAGCTGTGATACTTCACCAGCGTTTCAACAATGCTTTGAAACCCAGAACTCTGTTTATGTAATGGATCTCTGATTGCTGACTGCTCAGGTTTTCTCCACGTTTTCCTGCTCATTCCAAGACGCCTCGCTGAACATTCTTGTCACACCTCCGTAGCTCCTTTGGACAACTGCTTGCACAGAATTTTGGAGCCTAAGTCTGCACACACATGGCAATCATTTTTACATAATACTAAATTGCTATTAGAGAAGTTGTACCGGGGCAGGTGTCGTGGTGCAGTGGGGTTAAACTGCCCACCTGCAGTGCTGGCATCCTACCTAAGCGCCAGTTCGAGTCCCGGCTGCTCCACTTCTGACCCAGCTCCCTGCTCATGGGCCTGGGAAAGCAGAAGGAGATGGATCACCTGCTTGGGTCTCTGCACCCACGTGGGAGATCCTGATGGAGCTCCAGGCTCCTGGCTTCAGCCTGGCCTGGCCCTGGCCACTGTGGCCATTTGGGGAGTGAACCAGCAGATAGAAGATCTCTCTCTGTCTTTCTCTACCTTTTCAATAAAGAAATAAATATTTAAAAATAAAAAAAAAGTTGAACCAAATTATTTTTCTTTTGAAAAAAAAAAAGCTTTTTAAAATTTAATCAAAAGGTAGAGAGAGAGAGAGAGAGAGAGAGAGATTTTCTATCTGCTGGTTCATTCTCCCCAAACCCACAACGGGCAGAAGAGGCCGGGAAGCAGGAACTCCATCCAGTCTCCACCTTGGGAGGCTGTGGCCCGAGTGCTTGCGCTGTCATCTGCTGACTTGCAGGGCACACAGGGGCAGGAAGCTGAAATCAGGAGCAGAGCCGGGACTGGAGCCCAGGCGCTCCCGTGGGGGGTGTGGGTGTGTCCCATTTAATGTTCTGAATCGCTGAGCCCACCCCCCAAATTATTCTTTTATTTATTTATTTTTTATTTGAGAGGCAGAGTTACAGATACAGGAAGAGACACACACAGAGAGGTCTTCCATCCTCTTGTTCACTCCCCAGATGGCTGCAACGGCCGGAGTTGGGCTGATTTGAAGCCAGGAGCCAGGAGCTTCTTCCGGGTCTCCTATGTGGGTGCAGGGGCCCAAGGACTTGAGCCATCTTCTACTGCTTTCCCAGGCCACAGTAGAGAGCTGGATCAGAAGTGGAGCAGCCAGGACTCGAACCGGGGCTCATATGGGATGCCAGAGCTTCAGGCGGAGTCTCAGCCTTTTGTGCCACAGCGTCGGTCCCCCAAATTTTTCTTCTAACATTAGCTTGGGGAGTCTATCTCTTCTTGTCTTTTATAGTTCTTTGCAGTGTTTCCTGGCTTAGCCGGTGAATAATAGTTCACTCTGGCTTCAGTTTGCATCTCATAATTGCCAAGGAGGTCAGAACTTTAAATATAACTTTTACCATTTCTCCTTCTTCCTGTTTTTCTTAAGGTATTTTTCCCTTTTTGTTTTTTCTTTGTGAGTGCTTCTCCCCTGTGAAGTATCAGTGGAGTCCAAACAAGAAGCTGATGGCATATTTTTAAAAGATTTATTTATTTATAAAACAGAGTGATAAAGAGGAAGGAAAGGAGGGAGGGAGGGAGGGAGGGAGGGGGAGAGAGAGAGAGATCTTCCATCCGCTGGTTCACTCCCCAAATGCCTGGGCCAGGCTGAAGTCAGGAGCCTGGAACTCCACCCAGGTTTCCCACTCGGGTGCAGGGGCCCAAGCACTTGGGCCATCTTCTGCTACCTTCCCCAGGCATAACAGCAGAGAGCTGGATCGGAAGTGGGGTAGCCTGGACTCAAACCAGCACTCTGATAGGGTGGTGGCTTGACCTGCTGCGCCACAATGCCCGCCCCCAAAGCAGATGGCCTATTAAGGCTCATTGAATGATGAGACCATTTGCACTTCGAAGGGGTGGTGTTCAGGGGCCCTGGGCTTGCAGAACTAGGGGGTAACTTATCATTCCCAGCCCTGGCGCCAGGAGAGGGGGAGGTGCTGGGACCAGGACCGGTGTCTGCACACACAGGGTCCCTGGCCGAGGCCCTGGTCTTTCCTACGGGATCCTGCCAACCTGCAGAGACCCCCAAGGAGCGCCCCAGCCCAGCCCAGCCCAGCCCTCCCTTTCCTCCCCTCCGTTTTTTGGCCCCTCCCACTGGCACAGAGCAAACCAAGACAGTCTGTGGGGCTGCCCAGGATTCTGCCGCGTGCGCCCTCTGCTGGCGGGGAGCGGACCAGCCCCTGCCCCAGGCAAACCCACACTCAGTGGGCAGGTGCTCGGAGCCGGCCGGGGCTGGGGCCACTCACAGGACAGAAGGGAGGACCTGGGCGCTCTCGCTTTGCTCACCACCCCCATCCCTCTCTCTGACTCCTGCCATCTCTCCCTCCTCCCGGGGCTCCTACAGGGCGTGACTGTCACATTGGGGTCCACTTGCTGGCTCCTTGGCGCGGGCTGTGTCGCGGGGGGGGGGGGGGTATCGCAAGCTACCCCCTGACACACTTGGAACTGGCAGCTCCTCTTGGAGTGTGGGGTCACTGACACCCTCCTTCCCCTCCCCGTGAGGCCCCTGCAAGTGACAGGTCTCCATGGATTCTTTGGGCCTCTGTATAGGGAGTGTCCCAGAGAAGAGAGTTTGTGTATCAGTAAAAAAAAGAAAGAAAGAAATAATGCCTGGGCCAGCCGTTCTCCCGGCGAGAGAGAACAACGGTGTGGAGATGAGAGGGCGATTCTGACCCAGGAATTTAAAGTGTGTGCGTGTTGGGGATGGGAGGGTGGGCGCTGGTGACTAATATTCTATTTTAAGTCATTGCTACTACACCGTGTTCCCAAATCTTCAGCAAAACTCGGCTACAAATAGCTGCCTGTGCTCCTGTAATCTGGGGAAAATCGGGGTGGAAAGGGGCTGGTGATTTTATGTGTCAGCTTGGCCAGGCCACCAGGCGCCCAGATGCTCGGTCACACGTTGTTCCGAGGGTGTGCTGGATCAGGCTGACATAGGGAGCGGAGGACCCAGCAGAGAGCCGGCCCGCCCTCGTGTGGGGGCCGCACCCTGCCCATTGGAAGGCTGGTCTGCCAGCACAGACATGCAGAATAAGGGGTGGGGGGGTGCAGCCCACAGCCCATGTCGGGGTGCCCGGTTCAAGTCTCAGCTGCTCCACTTCTGATCCAGCTCCCTGCTAATGCGCCTGGGAAGAAGTGGATGATGGGCCAAGTCCTGGGGTCCCTGCCATCCACATGGGTGATCCTGATGGAGTTCCTGGCTCCTGGCTTCAGCCTGCCCAGCCCTGGCTGTGTGGGCATTTGGGGAGTGAACCAGCAGATGGAAGATGGATCTCTCTCTCTCTCTTTCTGCCACTCTGTCTTTCAAGCAAATAAATGTTAAAAAGGAAAATGCTAGATAAGAATCCCTTCTGCCTGACTACCTTTGAGCTGGGGCTGTGTTTTCTGACTTTGAACTTGAACTGAAGCGTAGGTTCTTCCTGGGTCTCGGGGCTGCTGGTGGGCTGCAGAGGATGGAGTCCGTCACCCTCCATCGCTGCACAGATACGGATTCTGTGCGTGTGGGGGGGGGGGCTGCCCATCGGCTCTGTAGACCTGGAGACCCTCTCAGTGCTGTTTCCCCAGACGTCGTTGTCAGGTGGAAGAGAAGGGAACAGCAGCGATGTCCGTGAGATGAAGGCGGCCAAGAAGCGGAGCAGGCGGAGTGTGGGAGAAATACAAGGTCATGGATGTCTGTGTGTGTGTCTCTCTGTGTGTGCATGTGTGTATCTGGGTGTCCATGTGAATGTGTATATCTCTGTGTGTGCATGTGTGTATCTGGGTGTCCGTGTGTGTGAATGTGCATATGTGTATATCTGTGTGTATCTGTGTCTCTCTGTGTGTGCCTCTGTGTATGTGTGCATCTGTGTGTCTGTGTCTCTGTGTGTCTGTGTGTGGGTGTATGCATGTCTGTATATATCTGTGTGTGTATTTGTTTCTCTGTGTGTCTGTGTGCATATGTGTCTCTCTGTGTGTCTGTGTGTCCATGTGTGTGTCTCTGTGTGTGTCTGTGTGTCCATGCATGTGCGTGTGTATGTCTATGCATGTCTCTATGTGTCCATGTGTGTATGGGTGTGCATACGTGTATATCTGTGTGTCTGTCTCTGTGTATCCATGTGTGTATGAATGTGCATACGTGTATATCTGTGTGTCTGTGTGTATGCATATGTGTGTCTCTCTGTGTGTCTGTGTATCTGTGTCTCTCTGTGTGCCTTTGTGTGCATGCGTGTGCCTCTGTAGCTGTGTGTCCGTGTGTGCATGTGTGTGTGTGTCTGTGTCTCTGTGTGTGCCCGTGTGTTTGTGTGTATGCTTTGGCAGCAGGTGGGGGTCCGAGTTCCTTCCGATGGTGGAAGTTCAAGAGGTTTCTTGAAGCCTTGGGAGGGAAAAGGCGCTCCTCCCAAGGCCGCCAGGGTCTGGGTGCCAGCCCGGCGGGAGGCGTGTGGTCTCATTTGCCTTCTTTGTCAGATCTGCGGGTCTTCCTCTGTGTGCTGTGACTCCCGGAACCGCTAAGCTGCTGTCGCATGGCCCGAGGCCCCGTGGCCACTCTTGTGTTTTCTTCTCACACCCTTTCTGTTCCCTGTACACAGACTGTATTTTCTTTGGACTTGTCTTCCGCACTGGGGGCCAAGGTGGGAAGCTCGTGGGACAGTGGGAGGTAACCAGAGCTCTGGGTGCTGGGGCCCAGCTGGGGTCGCAGGCCTAGGGGAATGGGTTGAACTGACAGCTACTGACGGCAGGGGGACATAGCATGATCTAGACGTGGCTGGTGACAGGTGTGACCCCTGTGCTATCTCCAGGGCGTCTCCACCTACTCCTAAGAATGCCTCCTGGGGGGCGGGCCGAGGGAGCTCCTGAGACCCAGGCCATGGGCGTTAAGAGAGGCAGACTGGACGGGGCGGGTGGTTGGTGCGGTCTCGTTTTCCTTGGACGACTGGCTCAGAGCGAGGCGCGCGGACGGAAAATGAAACAAGCAGGCAGGATGACGACTTGTAATGTTTACTATGACACGGCAAGAGTTTCCACACGGGAAGGGACGGCGCGTGGCTTCGGGGACCCTCGCCCACCCCCCTCCCCTGCCGCGCGCGAGATTTAAGACAATTCATTCTTCATTTCTCTGACAGCGACTTCTCGAAGTGCATAGATAATAAATAAATAGAAAATATATCTCTGTCCATGGTGACGCCTCCCGGAAATGTTTACACACAACACACAACATCCGAACTCCCCAGAACACAGCCAGCGGTGCCGATGGGTGGAAAGAGGCCAGTGTTTCAGAGGGCTGCCGGTTTCTTGGGCACCCAGCTCACTGGAGCGTTACACACACAAGTAGAAGAACAGTTTTCTAGCCAATATGCGCGTCCGTGCTACCCAGAGGATGCCTGGACATGGGCTCCCGGTGAATGGTCCAGGCAGGATGGCACCGGTCCAGATCCTGTCCCATGACATACACGCACACCTCTGGGAACTTCCAAGAGACAATTTTTTTTTTTTTTTTTTTTGGAATGAGCCAAGCCAGCATTCCCGAGCATCTGAAAGTGATCACATCCTACGTGGTTCACAGCTTGAGAGCCTTGGGCTGGCGGAGTCTGGAAACTCAGCAGAAGTGCAGACAGGGAGGACGTGAGGTCACCGCCCCTCTCCCTGGAAAAGGTCCCTGCGGTGACCGTTGGCCTTGGACAAGGCCCCGTCCCAGGAGCCACAGTCCCAGGGCCCCCTCCCAGAGGCCTCTCTGACACTTCACGCAGCCTGCGGGCCGCGTCTCCTTGGCGCAGCCCAGAAGTATGAGCCCAGGGAGCCCTCTTAGAAGGAAAGTGTCTGTGGCTGGGGCGAGAAAGAGGTCAAAGGTCGTTGGTCAGGAGACCCAGGGAGACCCTGGCGCCTCACGGGAGAGGATAAAACCACAGGTAGAGTTCTCCCTCTTCCAGGAGCGAGAGTCTGGAGAAATAACCAAAAGGGCAGGGGGTAGGGGGCACCCAGCGACTCTTCAGACCCCCCGAGGGCGGCCGCGTTTGACCACCAGCGATGGGACGGGCCCACCCCCACTCCCCCCCACACACACAAGCCACCACTGGGTGGCACCTGCAGCATCGCAGAAACCGAGGGGACTGTGCGTGACCAGGTGGGGGCAGCTGAGAGCTGGCAGGTGGCATAACCAGGCGAGGGTGGCAGTGACCGCTTGCCCCAAGACAGTGCACAGAGGAGCAGGAGGGAGCCTGTCCCAGGCCAGCTGTCCACCTGTGCCGGGTACTTGTCACTGGCCTTCCTGGAAGCGGCTGCAGGAGGGCTGTGCCCCTGGTGCAGTGGGGCGGCCCAGGCTGCAGCGGGGCTGCTGGGGCTGTGCCCTGGCTGGTGGTGCCTTCCCATGTCAAGGTCTCACCCATTTCCTCGCCAGCTGTCAAAGGCAGGCTTTGGACCGAACCTTTCCTTAGAGCCTCCCACCCCAGCCCACACCTGCCAGGATCGTGTGTGGCTCCTGGGGCCTGTCTGCACCCACCCAGGTCCCAGGACGGAGAGCAAACGGGGTCCTGGCAGGACTCCACCTTATCTGAGAGTCGGAGGCCGGGGCCGGTTGGGGACCAAGGGCCGAGGGTGACCCCGCGGGCGCCGGCCTTGGCAGGTGCTGATAGGAAGGGCCCAGCCTCCAAACCACGCTCGGGGCCGCCTTGCCGCTCAAAACGCCCTCTGCCCTCTGTGCCTGCAGTCACCCTGGCCTCCTCCTGCGAGAAGCCTTCCTGACCCACCTGAGCGCGAGTGGTCTTTCCCTCCCTTCACCTCTCTGATTTCTCCGTCCAGTATCAGCGTGCACGTGGGCCCCCCGCCCACCCTGCCGACCGCAAGCCCCCCATGTGGGGCATCAGCCCTCACCCCCAGGGACACCCAGCATCGTGGACGCCAGCCGCAAAGCGTGGCCTCTGCTGCTGGGCTCCGTGGACAGTGAGGGAAGCCACAGACTTCTGGGATCCACGGAGGTGGCTTCAGCTCACAGGAACCAAGATTTCCTTAGGGCCAGGCTCTCTTTCTTACATCTACCACCCTAAGGTATCCACTGGAGGCCGCGGGGACCTGTATGTGGCCCAGCCCACCCACCAGGCCCCCTCCTAGCCGAGCCAGGCCTCCTTATAGGGGCTCTGCTCCCCGGTGAAGAGGCACAGGTCGGTGAGAAGCACCCAAGAGACTGCAGGAAAGAGAAGGGGTTCAGGAGAGGCCAGCGCTGCCCCGGGGCTGCAGGTAGAGACTCATGGGGCAGCTGGCAGCACCGGGGGGTCTCTGATTCCTTCCCTTGGCCCACCAGGGCTGGCGCATGGCCTCCCCCAGCAGCCACTGGACAGGGGAGCCCACCGCCGTCCGGCCCTGGATGCCCGTCTGGCAGCACAATCCACCGCGGGGCGGTGCCAGGGTGGCCGCTGTGCTCACAGCTTCTTCTTCCGCACCACAGGGATGGGCACCACTTGGAAGATTTTGGCCTTGTGGTCCTCGGTGTCCAGAGTCACCCAGATGGGCCGGAAGCTGCCTTTGAAGCCGACGAACGCCATTTTTTCTGCAAAACAGCAGTGAGACGCAGTCTGAGCGGAAAGGCCACACCTGCCCCCTTCCCCGGGGGTCCCCGCCCCCACCAGGCAGCCCCGCCCTCAGCCACACACTGCAGCCTGGTCCCCCGGGGAAGAGCACAGGGCCCAGCCGCTATCGGCACCTGGCATCAGTTCATCTGGGGCAGGGGGTGTCACGAGTTGTGTGGCCATCTAGGCAGGGTGGTGGATTTCCCCTACCCAGGAGAGCTGTGGGGCAGACGGGGAGGACGGGGAGGGAGGAGACCTCCCAGGAGCCTGGGGTCACCAGCAGGTCCCTGCCCCTCTCCAAAGCCCTGTACTCCCATCTGCCAGGCACCGGCGTGCACCTCCTCCATCTCCCCCAGCCCCCAGCCCCGCCACTTTGTGGCATTGGAAGGAGGACCTGGGGAGGGGACCTCACAGGTGCAGCCCGGATCAGAGCTCGTGACCCCTGACCCTGTGCAGCTCTCCCTGTCGTGTAGCTGGGGGTCCACACTCACGAGCGGCCACACTTGGCTTAGGGCCCCTTCTAAGCATCAGCCAAGCTGCTACCATGGAAGGCAGAGGTCCCCAAATGATTCCAGGACTGGGCTAAGAGAAGACGCTTCTGTGTTCTCCCTGGGCTCGTCGGAAGGGCTTTCATCATTCCCAATTTTTCCCTGTCCCTGCCCGGGATAAACCTCCTGTCTGTAGGTAGGGTGGTGCAGCCGCTGATGCCCTGCCTGCATTAGGGGGATTAGCATCTAAATCTTCAACTTAGCAAGGGACTCAGCGGGGTGTATAGGGCTCGGCTTCTTCATCTGAAATGGAAGGCACAGCACCTGTCGCCCTGGCTGTGAGTGGCTGAGAGATGATTACAAAGTGCACAGCGTAGCGGGCAAAGCTGCCGCTTGCAGTGCCAGCATCCCATGTGGATGCTGGTTCGAGACCTGGCTGCTCCACTTCCAATCCAGCTCTCTGCTATGGCCTGGGAAAGCAGTAGAAAATGGCCCAAGTCCTTGGGCCCCTGCACCCATGTAGGAGACCCAGAAGAAGCTCCTGGTTCTTGGCTTTGGATCAGCACAGCTCAGGCCGTCACTGCCAATTGGGGAGTGAACCAGCAGATGGAAGACCTCTCTCTCTCTCTCTGCCTCTGCCTCTCTGTAACTCTTTCAAGTAAACAAATATAATCTTAAAAAAAAAAAATAAAAAGTGCACAGCAGGTGCAGGGCCAGCCACGGGACAGTGGCCACAGTGAGCTTCATCGCTGTCCTGAGAGCTGCTCCCTGCACCCACTCCCCCAGGCCTTTCGGAATGTGGTCCATGATGCTGATGACGAGCGAGGGACCTGCCGACACCTCTGCCTGCCTGGCTGTGTCTGTGCCAGGTGTCCCCGCAGAAGAGCTGTGTGACCTGGGACAAGCCAAGAAGATCCTCTGGGCTTTCATGGCCTCCTCCTCTGCCTATCTCAGGAGACACATTTGTCCTGCAGACCCCCAAGGGCTACCCGGATGCTGGGTTGCAGGGGGAGGTCCCGGGCCCCCAGCCAGCCTGAATAACCGTGGCTGGGTGGGAGGTCAGCCGAAGCCTGATTGGTGACATTCTTAATAAAGGGCCACTTGCCGAGTGGCTGGGTCAGTGTCTGCTCCCAAGTGAAGAAGAAACTTGCTGTAGCACAAGGCACTCCAAAAGTTTGTGGAAAATGTGTATTATGCAAAAAAAAAAAAAAAAAAAGCAAGGATTTAAAAAAATGCGCCCAAGCAAACCTATCTTTGGATGCCATTGTTCCATGTACTGCTGGAGCTCCTGGTATAGGAAAGGTAGACAGATGCCACCTTGTGCCTCTATTCTACAGGACCTGGTGGGGGTGAGGGTTCAGGGCCCGACCCAAGGATATGGGGAAGGAATGTTCTAGACTCAGCGAGGGGTCACAGCCACCTCTGGGCTGGACCGCTGACCCTTACCTTTCAGCTTGAGGCCCTTGTCTGCCCCCAGCTTCTCCAGCGCTCTGGTCCACGGGCCCCTGGAGCTGTATTTTCCCTTCGATGTCACGAGCACTATGGAACTGAGCAAGAAGGGACCGTGAGGTGAGCGAGCAGACCCGAGTGGGGAGGGTGTGGGGGAGGACGTTGGCTTGTGTGCCGTGGGACCGGAGCTGGCAGCCCCCTGGGGAAAGGGGTTGGAGAAAGGGCAGCCTCTCTCGCAGGCCGAGCTGACCAGCTCTTTCCGAGCGGTGACGGACATCCTGACGCGCCTCCCACACATCTGGCCGCAGCCAGGGCCGGTGACCTTCTCACGTTGGCTGCTTTCACACATCCGTGGCCACGCAGGGCAGAGAATGGAGGCACAGCCCACTGCCTGGGGGTGCTGTGGCAGCGCCCATCCCAGGGCTGGGCATACAGTGGGGGTGGGGGTGGGGGGCTGGAGAGAGACAGTGAGATGCACTGGGTGGGTCCAGAAAGGAACAGAGGAAGCCAGAGGGGAGAGAGGAAGCACAAAGGGACTGCGAGAGCGGGAGGGAGAGCAGGGAGCATCTACCCAGGGCAAGAAAGACACCGGGAGTCCCTGGCGCCATCAGCTCCCCGGGGACCCTCTGCCTGGCATTAGAAGCTCAGGATGGAGCCACGGCAGACAGCCTGTAGGGGAAGCTGTGTTTTACCAACATCTCCAGGTGCTGTGGGCAACCTTAGTGGCCGAGAAGCCCCGCGCTGGAGGCATCTCCTGCAGCCGTGTGTGTCTGAGTGTCTCCTGTCTGTGGGCCAGGGCTTTGCATGGCCCAGAGCAGGCAGGTGTGGCCACCTTGGAGCTCCTTCTGGGAAGAACCCTGTGTGGTTACCACGCATGCAGGTGCACCTCTTAGGGTCACATCCCCTCCGTCGTGCGAACGGAGAGATGGAAGCAAGTGGGGATGAAGGCTCCGAGAGGACCCGGGCCATGTGTACGCCCAGCTTGTACACATCCAGCTTGGGAGCAGGAAGCCCCACCTCCCCGCCTTGGCTGCTGTTCCATCCCAAATGCTGGGAAAACAGCCCTCTGGGTGGCAGACTCACGCCGGCCCAGACAGGCGGAAGGGAGCGCCTCCCTGGGGACCGGAAACCCTGGGCAGAAGACGCTCCGTGGGGCCCCGAGTCTGCCACATTTCAAAGCAACTCTACAACCGCAGACCACTGCCCAGACATGGAAAAACTTCCTGGGATCCCAAACCCCGAGGTCACCCCCACTCGTGTCCCGCGGGGAGTGGAAGAGCAGCTCAGCCCGTGCGCAAGAACGGGCAGTCGGGAAGGAAGCCAGGGGCTGCCTCGGGCTCCTCAGCGGGGGTGGGCGGGGGGCCGGCCCGTCCGGGAGACACAGGGCTCATGGCAAACTCAACCTCGGCTTTGGGGTCAGGCTCCGCGCCCAGGGAGGTGTTTCTCCCTTGTTGCATTTCAGAACAGACGCTAAAGGCCCCAGGCTGACGGGAGCCTCCTGCTGGGGCAGGCACAGTGGAAGGTCACGGCCTCCAGGTGGCCATCCGGGTCAGCTTCCAGGAGCGGGGCAGGGACGCAGGGCTTCCTGGGCTCCCACAGCCTCCCGGCAGTGCCCAGAGGCCTGACTGCCCTGTTACAGGTTCCCCTCTCTCTGCCCGGGATGCACCCTCATCCCACACACGGGAGGTCTCCCACAGGGGGAGGGCAGACACGGCTCCAGAAGCCACCCTTAGGGGTTTGCTGGGAGCAGCTGCCCTCTTCTCTCCCCAGGGACAGGTGGTGGCTCTGAGGATGGGGTGGGACCTGCCTTGTCCCATTTCCTGACGCCTTTTAGGAGGCCAGAGGGGAGCCGAGTGGCACCCAATAGTTAGGTGGGCACCCAGCGCCAGCCCGGGGCTAGGTGTTCCCCTGGGAGTTGGCATGGGGGCCCCTGTACAGGCTATCGGGGGCCTCTCACCCTGCTGCCAACAGGGCAGCTCTGCCTTTCAGTTTCCTGTGCAAACTTCTGCTGCCCGTTTCACTTTAAAAAAAAAATCCTGTGGCCAAAAAAGGCCCGAACACCCCGGCTCTCTTGATGATAAATGCCTTCTTCCCAGATTAGTGCATCTCGCCCTGCAGTGCAAGCTGGGAGACGGAGAAGGCACCGAGTGTGGCTAAGCAGATGCATTCTTGGGGCGGGCACCTGGCCTGGAGGTTAAGAGACCCCTGCTAGGGACCCCGCATTGAGGCACAGTGGGTTAAAGCCACGGCCTGCAGTGCCAGCATCCCATATGGGCACCTGTTTATGTCCCGGCTGCTCTGCTTCCAATCCAGCTCCCTGCTAATGAACTTGGGAAAGCAGCAGAGAATGGCCCAAATTCCCGGGCCCCTGCACCCACATGAGAGACCTGGATGAAGCTCCTGGCCTCTGGCTTTGGCCTGGCACAGCCCTAGTTGTTGTGACCATTTAGTGAACCTGTGGATGAAAGGTCTCTCTTTGTCTCTCCACTCTGTAACTCTGCCTTTCAAATAAATAAGAAATAAATATTAAAAAAAAAAAAGATGCCTGTGCCCCTCGACCCCGTCAGAGAAACTGGGTTCAAACTCAGCTCTGGATCCTGACTCCAGCTTCTGGCTAATGTGGACCCTGGGAGGCTGCTGTGATAGCTCAGGTGGTCGGGTCCCTGCCACCCATGTGGGAGACTTGGATGGAGTTCCCAGCTCCCGGATTTGTCCCTGGCCCAGCCCCGGCTGATGTGGGCATTGTGGAAATGAATCAGCAGAAGGGAGCTCTGTCTGTCTCTCTGCCTCTCAGAAATGTAAATTTAAAACCACCGTTCGCCAGCATCTCATGGTGTGCCCCTCCCAGAGCTGGCACCCACGCAGAACCTCTGCTTTCACTCAATAGCTACTTACTAAGCACCTATGATGTGGAAGGTGCCACTTTAAGCACCTATATTTTCCACCAGGTTGCAGCTCCTGAGTGAATTCTATGCCCATTTAGCAAGCCAGGAACTGGGCTGGACTTGCAAGGGTGAGCTAGGCTTGGTGTCAGGGCCAGGAAGTCCACCCCCTCCAGGGGGAAGTAGGTGCATCCACTCGTACCATCCTGGCTGATGGCTAATCAGTTCAAACAAGAGGAGCAGCTGGTTTGGGGGGATTAAGAAAAAGAGGGGGTGCAGGTGTTGTGGTATTGTGGGTTAAGTCACCATTTGGGACACCTGCAGCCTGCATTAGAGTGTCGGCTTGAGTCCTGGCTCCTCCACTTCCAATCCAGCCCCCTACTAATGCTCCCATGAGGCTGCAGGTGATGGTTCCTTGAGTTCCTGCCCCCAATGTGGGAGACCAGAATGGAGCTCCTGGCTCCTGGCTTGAGCCTGGCCCAGACCTGGCTGTTGCAGGCATTTGGGGACTGCACCAGCGATTGGAAGATCTCTCTCTCTCTCTCTTTCTGTCACTGCACCATTCACACAGGTAAATAAATCTTTTACAAAGAAAATGATGGAGTTCAGTGCTATACGCGGCGTTCTGCAAGTAGCCACTGGGCTGGGATGCCTGGCGCCGAGGACCAGGTCTGAGCTGGAGTTGCCTAAGCGTTGCCAGCGTTGGAGCCCATGCAAGGAGTGGGAGGTGATGAGATCATGGGGCGGAGCGTGTGGAGAGGGGGAAGAGTTCCCAGGAGGCCTGCCCACTTGTCAGGGGCAGCCCCGTCTGTCTCAGCATGACCTACACCCACAGCATCTACATCACAGTGACCTACATCCACAGCAGCCCTGGCTGCAGCCTGAGAGTCAAGGGGTAGGGTCTGTTCCTGGTCCCCGGGATGTGGGGGCAGAGTGTGGCACGTCCCAGGGCTGTCCCAGGGCTGTCCCCGGGCTGTCCCAGGCTGGTCTGTGATGAAAGCTTCAGTGACAGGCCTGGGGCATCTGTGATGCCACCAGTCAGTTGCAGAAAGAGAGAGAGAGAGAGAGCGAGCGAGCGAGCAGGACTCACTTGTCAGGGATGGCGGCCACGTAACTGAAGAGCTGCCATGGAATGGCCTGCAGAATGGAGTTGTGGAAACTCGTGTGGCTCACCACGTGCCCGAGGCCACCGTCGATCACCACTATCTGGATGCCGTCTTCGGAGCTGGGGAACTTCCTCCCATCCACCTGCGGGGCCGAAGCAAGGCCAGTGTGAGGCAGGGTCCTGAGGGCAGACCCCGGGGCACAAAGCCCTCTGCAGTGGACTGGACCCTGGTCTCCAATGCACAAGTCCATGGGAAACCCCTCGCCCGTGCAAGTGACCTTATTCAGAACTAGGGTCTTGGCAGGTGTGATGAAGCTAAAGGTCTTGAGAAGACACCGTCTGGGATTTGCAGAGCAAATGCAATGATAGATGGAGAAGGAGATGGGGGACACAGATCACAGGAGAAACAGAGCCAGAGCCAAGGGCGAGGAATCAGCAAGCCAAGGAGTGCAGAGGTCCCTGGGAGCTCCCAGGAGCCTGGACAGACCCTCCCCGCTGCCTCCAGCAGGAGCCACGGCCGCCAGCTCCTTGTGGGCTCCACAGCCACGAGAGAACCCATTCTGCCATCTGAAGCCAGCGGCTGGCTGCCCTTCACCCCAGCAGCCCCAGGGAGGCGCCAGGGCTTCTCCCAACAGGCAGCCCAGGACACCAGGGCCTGCGCACGCACCTCAATATACGCGAAGTCGGTGCGAAGGTGGAAGAAGTGCTGCCTGGAACTTTCCATCTTCACCTCCAGGAAGTGGTCCTTCGACCTCTGCAAGACGAGCATAGCCCGAGTCAAGGGTGAAGCCCCTCCCCCTGCCCCTGGTGGTCCCAGGCACAGGGCACGCTGGGAGGGGTGTCACGGGAGTAGCCTGGTGGGATCCAGGCACCCCCGCAGGTGCAGGGACCCAGGCTCGTGCCCCCCAACTCACCAGCTGGGAACCGAAGAGCTTCTTGGGCATGGGCACGTCCACCACGGCCCTTTCGGCGAACCTGGGGTAGGCGCTGGCCGTGCAGTCGCTGACACCCGCGTTCCTGGGGATCAAAGCTTTGATCCTGAGCCTCTCGCAGCCTTTCACGGAGCAGAAGGCAAACTTCTCTCTCTCGTTCTGAGCTCTCAGCTTCAGGAAGAGCAGCCTGCAAACAGGGGGCGTCTCTCTGGGCGCTGGGCACCAGCACTGGGAACCTCCCGCCCTCCCTTCAGCTGGGGTTACCCCTACATGCCTCAGAACACATGGAGCATGGCTGGCACTGCGGCAAAGTGGGTTAAACTCCCATCTGCAGTGCCAGCCTATGGGCGCCCGTTTGAGCCCCGGCTGCTCCACTTCCAATCCATCATCCTGCTAATGTGTCTGAGAGAGCAGCGGAAGATAGCCAAGTGCTTGGGCCCTGTACCCACGTGGGAGACCCAGATGAAGCTCTTGGCTCCTGGCTACAGCCTGGCTCAGCCCCAGCTGTTGCAGCCATTTGGGGAGTGAACCAGCAGATGGACAATCTCTCTCTCTCTCTCTCTCTCTCTCTCTCTTTTTCTCTCTCTCTGTAACTCTGCCTTTCAAATAAACAAATAAATAAATAAATCTTTTTCTGTGCCTACCAGAGGGTTATATGGAACTGGAGAAATTAAAAAATGAATTGATGAAGGAAAAGCTGTTAACAGTGGCAGTTACACACCCTGAGCACACACTGTTTGCCATGGTGTGCATGTGGTGTACATCAATACATCATCTCACTGATCCTCCAACAATGCTCCCCAGGAGGTCCTGTTGTCACCCTGGCCTCCCAGATGGGGACATGTGACTCAGAGACGGGAAGCCACTGGCAGAGCCACGCATCCGGGAACGGCAGAGCTGGGCTTCTGTGTGCATTATGGCCCCTGCTGAGTGTTCTCCCAAGCCCGTAGCTTCACACCAGAAATTGTCATGGAACTTACTAAAAGCTGTCATTGTTACAGTGAAAGAAGCCAACTCAGAGTGACCGGAAGTCACGGTAGGAGCAACCCCTGGTGTCCTAACTTGGGATTTGTTGTCATCTTTCTCTTAGCTCAAAAAAAGCACCATGAGGTTGACTCCCACCCTCGCGGGGTCCCCTCGCTGAGAGCTGACCCCCCAGGCTGCCCCGCTGGCCAGGACGTGGTTTGGATATTAGTCTCCCTCCTAAAAGCCAATGAGCTAAATGCTTGGTGTTCAAAGTCTTATGTTAATCGAACCAAGAGGGTAGAAACTGCATCCAATGAGGGTGTCTGGGAGGTGGGCCTGGTGGGAGGCCCTTAGGACACTGGGACGGTGCCCTTGGATGGGAGGTGGCTTTTTTCTAAACCCAGAGTGGAGTCCAGCAGTGCTCTCTGCTTCCCCTCAGCCACACCCATCCTGCAGCCTTATCAGAGGCCACACCAACCGGGCCTGCCCCGCCCTGGACTTGGATCCCCAGAACCCGGGCCAAAATCAACCTCCCTCCTTCACAACCTCATCTGTGCTTCCTCGAGCAACCTCCGGGACGTCACGTCCGGAAGCACCGAGAGATGTGATCAATAAAACCGGAACTGCCCATTCTCCAGGTCTCAGGCTCATGGCTGAGAGTGGAGCTGCCACCTGCCCGCCAGGCTCCCCGGAGCCCCTGGGGCAACTTAGGAGGGAGGCGGTTCATGCTGCCATGGTTACGTCTCCGTGGGGCCTCCCACGCGCGCCTGAGAGGACCAAGGCACAGACATGGGACTGGCCCTACGGCCTCTGCGTTCAGGTTCCTTGTTGCTGTATCAGTCTCATCCACACAGCTGTCTATCAGCTGCTTTCCCCAGTCCTGCCCTTCAACTTGGATGTGCCCAGGTTGGCTGAACTGCAAGGCCCCGGGAGGCAGGAGAGGAACACAGCCCCAGGCTGACGTCCTGCTGATGGCTGGGCACATTAAGGGGGCTGGTGTTGTGGTGTGGCAGGTTGAGTCACCGCCTGTGACACTGGCATCCCATACGGTTCGTGTCCAGGCTGCTCCTCTTCCGATCCAGCTCTCTGCTAATGTGCCTGGGAAAATAGCTGAAGATGGCCCAAGTCCTTGGGCCCCTGCACGTACGCGGGAGACCCGGAAGAAGCTCCTGGATCCTGGCTTTTGCCTGATGAGGCCCGGGCCATTGTGACCATCTGGGGAGTGAACCAGAAGATGGAAGATCTCTCTCTCTCTCTCTCTTTCTCTCTCTCTAAGTCTGGTTTTTGAATACATAAATAAATCTTTGTAAGAAAAGTTCACGGAAAATGCCCATTATAAAAAAACCGCAGGGATTTAAACAATGTTCACATCAAAATAAGTATGCGTTTGTTCATTAACTCACAGTTTCTCTGTCTCTGCTAACAGATGGCCTATCAAGTGGCACCTGGTGCAGTTTAGCCATAGGGGGAGGGAGAAATTAAAAAATGAATGGATGAAGGAAAAGCTGTTAACAGTGGCAGTTACACACCCTGAGCACACACTGTTTGCCATGGTGTGCATGTGGTGTACATCAATACATCATCTCACTGATCCTCCAACAATCCTCCCCAGGAGGTCCTGTTGTCACCCTGGCCTCCCAGATGGGGACATGTGACTCAGAGACGGGAAGCCACTGGCAGGGCCACGCAGATGTGCTCTTGGGCAAGTCGCTCCTTCCTCCTCCAGGCCTTCCCTGCCAATCTGTGAGTCACACACAACATCACCTGCTCCGGCTGGGTGGTCCTGAGGGGCTGAGATACAGGACAGTGCTTTCTGGCTTCTAAGGATCACGGGCGTCGGTCTGGTGCTGAGATAGGTTAAATTCCCTACAATCCACCTGTGTGTTTCATGGTGTCCTTGTTCTACTCCCAAAGCGTCACAGCTTTCCAACTGTCAGTCTGTGGTGGATGTTGTGGTCCCCAGGGTTAAGCTGCTGCTTGGGCTCCTTGCATCCTACATTGGAGCGCTGGTTCGAGTCCCAGCTATTCTGCACTTCCAACCCGGCTGCCTGCTAAGGCACCTGGGAGATGGCAGATGGTGGTCCAAGTGCTTGGGTTCCTTCTACCCACATGGGAGACCCGGATGGAGTTCCTTGCTCCTGGCTTTGGCCTGGCCCAACCCTAGGCTGTTGTGAGCATCTAGGGAGTGAACCAGCAGATGGACAATCTCCTCCATCTGTCCACTCTCTCTCTGCGTCAAATAATAAATACGTCTTTAAAAAATATCATTCAGAGGACTGGCACTATGGTGTAGTGGGTAAAGCTGCCACCTGTGGCGCCGGCATCTACTATGGGCGCCAGTTTGAGTCCTCTGGTATGGCCTGGGAAAGCAGTAGAGGATGGCCCAAGTCTTTGGGCCCCTGCACCCACATGGGAGACCCTGGCTCCTGGCTCCTGGATTCAGATTGGTGCAGCTCTGGCCACTGTGGCCAACTGGGGAGTGAACCAGCAGATGGAAGACCTCTTTCTCATTCTCTCTCTCTCTCTCTCTCTCTCTCTCTCTCTCTCTCTCTCTCCCCCTCTTTCTGCCTCTGCCTCTACCTCTCTGTAACTCTGCCTTTCAAATAAACAAATAAATTAAAAAAAAAAAAAAAACTTTCAGGGCCAGTGCTGTGGCACAGTGGGTTACAGCCCCAGCCTGCAGTACTGGCATCCCATATGGGCACTAGTACAACTCCACTTCCAAAGCTCCCTGCTAATGTGCCTGGGAAAGCAGTA
This sequence comes from Lepus europaeus, assembly GCF_033115175.1. Taxonomy (NCBI): domain Eukaryota; kingdom Metazoa; phylum Chordata; class Mammalia; order Lagomorpha; family Leporidae; genus Lepus; species Lepus europaeus. The sequence continues at coordinate 108,703,163 of NC_084837.1, forward strand.
GAAGATGGTCCAAATGCTTGGGCCTCTACACCCATGTGGGAGACCCAGAAAGAAGCTCCTGGCTCCTGGCTTTGGCCTGGTCAGCCCTGGCTATTGCTGCCATTTGGGGAATGAACCAGCAGATGGAAGACCTCTCTCTCTCTTTCTACCTCTCTCTGTAACTCTTTCAAATAAATAAAATAAATCTCTTAAAAATATATCATTCGTGCCTGACACAATCGGCCTTAGCACCCAAAGCGCCCAGGAGAGCATCCTCCGTGAACTGGTGCTATCCGCCACTTGTGGTTCTCAGGGTCAGTGGAAAGGGCAGGGGGACCAGGGGAAGCCGGGCCGCTCCCCCACAGCCCAGCGGGAGCTTCCTTACCCGGAGTCCTCGTCCCAGTAGTAGTAGCCCCGTCCGGGATAGCTCCGCTCCACCTTGTCCATCTGCAGGGTCCTGGCCAAGGTGCCCGTCTTGGTCGTTTGCTTCAGCAGGCGATTGTGAACGTCGGAGAGGATGGAGAAGGTGGTGCCCCGTGGGTAGCAGAAGCCCACCCGGATCCAGTCGCCCCTGGGACCAGAAGTGGAGGGAGGTTACCAGCAGGGACATGCATGCCCCAGGACTTGGCAGGGGTGGGGGGGTGCATCTTGGAGAAACCAAATAGCACCATCAGTTCTGGGCAGGGAATTTTGAAAGAACACCTGCTCTTGGTGGTCACCTAGTGTACAAGGACAGAGGGAGGAGCCGGTGGCATCAGAAGGGGCCAGCTGTGCACCTCCCACACCTGCACTGGGGCTGCCATAGCAGGGACGCAGGCGAGAGCAAGGAAATTCTTTCAACATGGGTGTCGTCCAAGCGCACTGGCCCTGCGCCCGCCTGTCCATCATGGGGCCCATGGCGTCTCTTTTGGGTCTCAAAGTGTCCGTCTTACAGGATTCCTGTGACAAGTGCCTAATGCACATGGGAACACCCACATGGAAAGCCCCGGGGCAGAGGCTGTCCCCTCCAGGTGACACGGGAACCAGAAGGGTCACCGCACAGGGCCACTGCACTGCCTGAGACGCCTGTCACAGCCCCCAGTGCACTCCTGCAAGACGGCAGCATCCTCACCTCACAGGGGACCGAGCTGAGGCTCCGGGAGGCCATGTGTCTTGCCCCAGGCCACCCTTGCCCAGAATGGGCGCCCAGGTGACATGGACCCCTCCAGCCACCTCCTGCAGGGATCCCAGGGGCTGGCCTGAGCTTCTGGGAGCAGCGAGCCCGGGCATTTGCAGAGGCATGGCCAGCACTCACTTGTTGAAGTTGATGAGCCAGATGGTGAGCTCGGCGGGGGCCGTCTGGTCCCAGTGGATGGTATAGCCCTTGTACAGCGTGATGACCGGCTGGTACTGCTGGTAGTGGGTGCTCCTGGTCAGGGCCCCCTCCAGGTACAGAGGGTGGCTGGGGAAGTCATTCTTGATGATCTTCATTCGTAGGTTACTGGTCTTGTAGGCCTGGATGTACATCTGTCAGGAGCCAATCAGGAGACGCATGAGGAGGCTGTAACCAGGGATCGGCCCCAGAGCGAGAGTCTGGTTAGCCTCTGTCCACATTCAAACGCGCTTTCTCGCTGCAGATCCCTTTACAGAAGGCGTGAATGGAAGACAGGCCAAATAAGGGGACGTCTCTCGCTGCCGGGAGTGGGGGGGGGGGTCCCAGCCGCGCCGTGCAACCCGGCAACCGTCTGCTCTGTGCATCTTCAAAGAAGCATGGTGTTGTGGGCTCGAAACTTGTGGGGGCGGGGCGTCGCCCAATAATCAGACGGCGAATTTTCAAAAAAGGAGGAGGATGTAGAAGGCGGGGGAAGGGAGAGAGAGGGCAGGGGAGTTTCACTGTAAATGCCGCTCGCTGTGGGTCAGTGGTCGCTGTGCAGGCACTTGAGAGTGTGCCTGGGGCTGTTGTCCTGCTTTTCCCTAGGGCCCCTGTGGGGCATCCTTGTGAGTGAGGGCACGCACTGGGTGACTGAAGGGTGTTCCATTGTAGGGAAAAAGCTCAAAGCAAGACACTCAACCATGGAGCAAGGAGCCAGCCTCAGCTTAAAACACCATCCTCTCTTATGGTACATGGCACATGCAGAGGGAGACGTCTCTGTAGCTATGGCAACAGAGACCACCCACCAGGGGTCCACGACTCTGCACCTGTGGCAGGAGGAGCCACCAACCCTTCTCCGTGAATCACATACGGGATGGGAAGAGAGGTGTCCCGTCTTAGAGAGCTGGTCCGAGGATCAAAGAGGTCAAAGGTATTGAGAGGGTGTGTAAGCTGGAAACTGGAGGGAGTGGAGCCAGGGCCGCGGTGCAGCAGCAGGCTAAGCCCCCGCCTGGGGTGCTGACATCCCATGAGAGCGCGGGTTCGAGTCCCTGCTGCTCCACTTCCTGCAACTGCACTTGGGAAGGCAGTCCCAAGGGAAGATGGCCCAAGGCCAAGGTGGGAGACCTGAGTGGAGTTCCAGGCTCCCGGCTTCAGCCTGGCCAAGCCCCTGCTGTTGTAGTCATCTGGGGAGCGCAATGACTCTCTCTCTCTCTCTCTCTCTGTGTCTGTCGCTCTCTTTGCAACTCTGCCTTTCTGAGGTCCCCCTTACAGAGACAAGGAGTGCACGGGAGGAAAGGATGGCCAGGGAAAGCGAGGCTCCCTGTGGGGCCACTCCTGGCAGAGTGGCGCCCGTGACAACGACAATGCAGACTCGGGCTGCAGGCTGTGGCCCCCGATTCCCGCCTGTCACTCTCTTCTCATGCCATCACCCTTCTTATCTTCCCTGCACCCTCCTGTCAGTGCTCTGCCCCCAGTGCACAGCAGAAGCCACCCCCGGGATCCTCCCACGGGGCTCTGCAGTGCGCCTGGGAAAGAGGCCCCTCCCCACACGCCCACAGGTCTGCACGGGGTGTGCAGCGCTGCCACACGCCTCCTGTCGCCGTCTCCCACTCCTTCCAGCAGCTGTTCCAGACCCTTATCACTCTCCGCAGGCCTCCCTCCTGGGGCTCGCTCCCCCAGATCTCACGGTCCTTGGGCCCCTCCTCCTACTGGAGGCCAGCCCCTCCCCTCTCCGGCACCTGCTCCCCAGCTGCCCGCTGTGCCCACCCCACCCCTGCGGCTCCCTCCTCTTCCCCTATACCTGTGGCTCTCTCCTCTCCTCCTACCCTGTGGCTCCCTCCTCTCCCCTACCCCTGCGGCTCCCTCCTCTCCCCCATCCTTCTCCCACCCCCAGTACACCACTCAGCTCCTCTCTAACACCCCCAGCCCTGCTGTCCGCAGTGACGATAATCCATGGCCTCGTGGGATGCTTGTGAGGGAACTTCTGCTTCTGGGGCCGCGATTCCCTCCAGACCTGGCGACTTCACCTACTCGGGCCTCTCTCCCCTTATCCATTTGTTCACTGGCTGCTCACCCAGAGACTAGCAGGGACAATCAGACCGCAGCGGCTCATGAATATTTCAGTTCTGCCTCGTTCCAGGCCCCATCGAGACCCACTCTGTGCGGTCCAGGAGCCGCTGTCCACAGGTGGCCATTAAGCAGTGGAAATGTGGCCAGTGCAGCTCAGGACTTGAATTTTAAACATTTATTTTTTCACTTGAGAGGCAGTGTGTATGTGTGTGTGTGCGCGCACCCCCATCTGCCTCACTCCCCAAATGCCTGCCATGGCTGAGGCTGAGCTGGGGCCAGAGCCAGGTGATGGGAACTCAATCCAGGTCTCCCGCATGGGTGGCAGGGACTCAGTTACTTGAGCCATTCCTGTGCCTCCCAGGGTCTGCATCCAGGAAGCTGGAACAGGAGCCAGAACCGGGAATCCAACTCAGGTGTTCAGGGCATCTTAAACACCTGCTCCGAGGTTGAGGAGGGGACGAGGGCCGTAGACAGAGCTCCCATCTGCTGGTTCTCTCCCCGAATGCCAGCAATGGCTTGGGCTGAAGCCAGGGACTCCATGCAGGTCTCCCATGTGGGTGGCAGGGACCCTACCTGAGCCCTCTCCTGCTGCCTCCCAGCGTGTGCATTAGCAGGAAGCTGCTGTTGGAAGCAGAGCCAGGATTCAAGCCCAGGCTCTCTGACACCGGATGCGGGGCTCCCCCGCGGCAGCTTAGCCACGGCCCTAAACACCTGCTGTTTCCAAAGCATCGTGCTTCCAGTGTTGTGACTATGACTTCGTGAAAATCCTATTGAGTGGGGAGGGAGGGCAGGAAACAAAGGAAATAAAGAGGAAAAGGAAGCATTGCGTGTCTCGGTCTGGCCTGCTCCACAGCCGAGCATACAGTAGGCGCCTGCTGAATGCCTGTCCTGTGAGTGGCTGCGTGCAGGCCCCCGGGTGGCGTCCCCACCTGTGCATAGCGCCCACTGCAGATGGCGCCTCTCCAGTCGGGCACGTTGATGCAGTCGGGGTGCCGGACCAGCCAGTTGTCGTCCTTGGTGAGGTAGGAGCCAGGGTACTCGGACACCGAGCCATCCACGTCGTGGAACACGGACGTCTTATCTCCATCCATGTCCAGCTGGTTGAACCAAGGCCCCGGCTCTCCGAAGAACACTCTGGAAGTAATCTGAACACGGCCCGGGAACGTCAGGCCGGGCCAGCAGGGGCAGGCACACGCAGCCATGATCGGGGCCCCAGGGCGAAGTTTCCGGTTTCCACTAACTTTTCAAAACAGCCAAGCCAGAGACGCTCTGGGCAGCGGGGGGCACTGCACGGCCGACCTCCCGGAGGAGCCAGAGCAATGGGCAGAAGGTCACGGCGCCTCTGCTTCCTGGAGGCCAGACTGCTCTGAGATGGGGGCGTGGCCAAGCTGGCAGGGGGCCTGTGCGTGTGTGCGTGTGGGTGTGCGTGCACGAGAAAGACAGGTGTGTATGGGAAAGTGAATCCACACACGCCTGTCCCTGGGCCTGCCAGGAGCTGGACACACACGGGCATAAGGCAGGAGCCAGGAGGAAGAGCAGGAGGGATTCCACAACCAGAGGGGAACGTGCCAGGAGGTGTGGACCTGCCGGGTCTCAGGGCAGCCCTGGGCCTGCTCCCCTGCTCTGCCGTTCCTGGCCAGGAGGCCACTGTTTGCATTCTCCTCTCAGAAGAGATGACCCGGGACCTGCGCCTTGGAATCTCCTGGGCTTTTGAATTCTTTATGCCCGCTCAGGCGACCTGGTCAAGGCCAAGGCCTGGGCCCCAGTGTAGGCTCAGCTTCTCCCAGCCCAGCGTTCCGGCTTCAGCCCAGCCCTGACCTGCAGGGCCGCCTCTGGTTGTACTTTTCCAGTTTGGACACAGAACAAACTGGGACGCAGCCCAGCCTACTCGGGGAAGGCTTTTCAACCCCTGTGGTGGCGGTGGCCACAGCTCCCATCCCGGCCCCTGCGGGGGACTTGTGAATCACCGTGCCGAGTCTGGCTTTGCCGCGGGCACCTCACTCACCGGGACATCCTCAAAGGTGATGCCGGTCACGTTGTTGTGGGGACAGCTCTGCCAGGCGTTGTTGAGGCGGAAGGCCAGGGCGCTGGTGTGCCGGCCCTCCAGGGCCGCAAACTTTCGGAAAGTGCAGTTGAAGATGTTGACGGGGCCGTCGTAGAACTGGATCCCTCTGATCGGAAAATTCCTGCAGAGCGAAGCGAGTCACGTGTCAGTGGGAACGCCACATCTGCTTCCTCCAAAGTGGGCGGGGAGACGGACTTCCGGGTAAAGCCATCCCTGAGTCCCTGATCCCCAACCCCCGCAACACTCCCAATGCCACAGCATCACTGAGTCATTCATTAATTCACTGACAAGGCGAGTACAGACCCAGTGAGGGCAACAAAAGGGAATGATGGCTGGAGGAATGATAGATGGGTGGCTGGTGGGCGAATCAGTGACTGTCTACTTGGTTGCTGGCCTGGGGCTTGGGGGGGTGGTCCTCTATAGCAACAGTGCCCCCAGTCTTTCTATTTTTTTTTTTTTTTTGACAGGCAGAGTGGGCAGTGAGAGAGAGACAGAGAGAAAGGTCTTCCGTTTGCCGTTGGTTCACCCTCCAATGGCCGCCGCGGTAGCGCGCTGCGGCCGGCGCACCGCGCTGTTCCGATGGCAGGAGCCAGGTGCTTCTCCTGGTCTCCCATGGGGTGCAGGGCCCAAGCACTTGGGTCATCCTCCACTGCACGCCCTGGCCACAGCAGAGAGCTGGCCTGGAAGCGGGGCAACCGGGACAGGATCGGTGCCCCGACTGGGACTAGAACCCGGTGTGCCGGCGCCGCAAGGCGGAGGATTAGCCTGTTGAGCCACGGTGCCGGCCCCCCAGTCTTTCCATCCTATGCAGAGCGACTGGGCCAACACTGTGGATGCTGCTGGAGAGAGCAATGCTGTGTCGCTGGGGAGGAGAAAGCTGTGAGTTGTGACTGCCTTGGTGTCAGTTGCTATAGCAACAGCTTCATCCGTTGAAAACGAGATGCACTTCTCGGCTGTGAGCAAGCCTTTCACCTAGCAAGGGGCTGGGCTTGGGAAACAGAGGGAGGAGAGAAGCCACCAGGAGGGACCATCGCCTGGATGAGCCTTAGGGGAGGGCGGAGGTTGTGGACTGTGCAAGACCTCACCCATGGCTGGAAGGCACTAGGGGGGAGGTGGGCAGGGGCCACAGGCTCAGGGTGGAGTGGAAGGACTAGACAAGGACTTGCAGGCTCTGCCTTGGCCCAGCCGGCCATGGGTCGCTCAGGGATGCTGCTCCTACCTGCCTCAGCCTCCTGAGCAGGCCGTGGGTCATGAGGGCCCGTGAGGGGTTAGCTGAGCTTCTTCATGGCCTGGCCCTACATCTGGGCCTGCTTATCCTCCAGGCCCAATACTGAAGCTCTGACTGGTGTCTCTACCTCTGCGTCAGGCCACTCCTCTTCCATGACATGAGGGCAGCAGAGGGGAGAGGGAAAGAGAATGGATCTGTCCCCTTGCCAAAGATGCACAGCAGTGCGGCTGCAAGCTGCAGGTGTACTGACTCCAGTGGCAAGAACCATGTTCTCCGAGAACACAGCCCAGGGAGGCGAGAGGCTGATGCTATCCTGGAGCTATGGGCTCCCATGCTCAAGAGCCTTGCCCTGTGGCTTGAATTCCCATCAGAGCACAGATCTCAGCAGACACGCAGGGAGGAGGGAGTCCCCGCCACTGACCAGGCTGGGGCTTTCCGTCAGTTCATCAGCTCCCCCGGCACCCACTCCCCTCTCCAGTCCCCACCTTGGCTCAACCTCCGCCGGCCTCAGAACCCAAGGATCCTCGCGACAGCCCCGGTAGTCTGTCGTGCAGCAAACCTGACTTAGAAAAATCTTCCCAGGGCTGGCGCTGTGGCATAGTGAGTAAAGCCACCGCCTGTAGTACTGGCATCCCATATGGGCACCGGTTCAAGTCCTGGCTGCTCCACTTCCAATCCGGACCCCTAATAATGGCCTTAGAAAGCAGCAGAAGATGGTCCAGGTGCTTGGACCCCTGCACCAGCACAGGAGACCTGGAAGAAGCTCCTGGCTCCTGGCTCCTGGCTTCAGATTGGCACAGCTCTGGCTGTTTGCAGCCAATTGAGGAACGAACCAGTGGATGGGAGACCTCTCTCTCTCTCTCTCTCTCTCTCTGCTTCTCCTTCTCTCCCCGTGTGACTCTTTCAAATAAATAAATAAATCTTAAAAAAAATCTTCCCTGTACTAAAGCAACACTAACCCCGGGGGCCACGGCAGCCCCAAGCCTGTGTGCGCACAGGCCCCCTGCAGGGACCCGAGGATGCTGCCCTGTCCCATGACGTAGGTTCTGCCGCTGTCCTGGTGTGGTTGTGGTGTCCAAGGGCTCTGAGCCTTGACTCTCACTCCTGCATCCTCAGCAGTGGACACGACAGTCCAAGTGGGTGTGCTTTTGGAGAGGGGCCAGGCTCTCGGTCCCGGATCCTGGACACAGGATTCCTATTAGCATAGACCACAGCCACCATGGCGCATTTTGGTGGCTGCTCCACCCTGTGGTTCAGGGCTATATCCTGACATCTCTCACCCCGTGCCAGGTTTCACCCCTTTGCCATAATTCCTGTGATCTCACTGGCTGAAGGAAGACAGAAGAATTCATGGCCCACAGGCGGAAATCACCCACAGGTTCTCAGCCTATCAGTTAACACGTTGGTTGGGATGCTCGTATTCCACATCCGGGAACCTGGGTTTGAGTCCCAGCTCCGGCTCCTGACTCCAGCTTCCCGTTAATGCAGATGACAGCTCAAGTGACTGGGTCCCTGCCACCCACGTGGGACACCTGGTTTGAATTTCTGCCTCCTGGCTTCTGTCCAGCCCAGCCCAGCCCCGGCCACTACAGGCATTTGGTAAGTGAACCACACACGGAAGCTCTTTCTTTTTGTCTCTCTGCTTCTCAAATAAATTGACAAAAAGAAGTCACGCCTCTCTCCTTCCCTCTCTGCCACTGGGGTGAAGCCACACGGAACAAGGGAACTGCCAGGCTTGCAAACCTACTGGCCTATGGGGAGGGTCCTTCCGCTGTGGTCCAGGCCGCCGGGGCCCCAGATCCGGTTGTCCATCATTTCCGTGCCCACGTTGCCACTCTCGCCCACGAACAAGCTGTTCTTGATCTCCTGCTTGGAGCCGTCGTCGTACGGGAAGGTGCCACCACTGCAGAGAGAAGATGTTTGGGACGAGAGCCCTACAGGCAAGCTCCCGGGAGGCCACGCCCAGCGGCAGGTGCTCTTACCTGGCCAGCGTCAGGCCGATGCCGTTGTCGGCGAACCTGGGGACAAGAGTGGATAATCAGGTCACGGAGGGAGGGGCCCTACCTCCAGAGCCAAAGGTTGCATGCTGAGTGGGAGAGGGGCTTTCGGTAGGCACGGGGCACCACACCCCCCAACCCGAGATGCCAGGCCTCAGCCGGAAGTTGCCCCAGGAGGACCAGGGCGGGGTGGGGGGCGGGCAAGGTCAGGGCCAGCGCTGGTGGAGGCCGCGTGTGTGCGTCTGTGTTTCTACTTTCCCTGGCCAGCCTCACTGATGCACACATGTCAGTCAAGGATGGGGAGCACATTTCTGTGGGTGCCGCCCTGGGAAGCCGCCTCCCGATGGCACAGTGGCCGCCTTTCCCCTCTGTCCTGTGTCAAGGTCAGGGGCAGCAGCTTCTGCAGGGGGTCTGGCCATGACTGAGCAGGGAGGGTGGAGAGGCTGAGCTGGGCCCTGGGCTGCCTGTCTCTCCTCTGTTGTTGCTCCTCCCAGCCGCCCACGTGCTGCTCTCTCTCCAATCTCCTTCTGCTCCCTAAAGCTCCAAGGCCTTCAGCTCACCCACAAACCCAAGTTCAAGTTCTCACCTCTGCATTCGAGGCCTGGGTAAACCCACATCAGCCAGTCGGGCCGGTCCTGGCTGCCGGGCTGCCCTTCTTTGCATCCTGCTCCCTCCAGCAGGACTCGAGCCCCTCCCCTTTTTCCGAAGCCCATCCGGTTCACATCCGCTGCCCCAGGCCCATCAACCAGGGCTGCGGGCTCTCTAGTTCTTTCTAGAAGTTTCCAGATTCTCATCTGCAGACCCCTCCTGGGCCTCTCCTCTTTGTTGCCATTCCCCAGGGCCCTGCCCGTGCCCCCTCGTTCCCTGCTGCGTGGCTGGGGACCTCACAGACCCTGGCAGCCCCCTGCTCGTGACTGTAGCCTCATTCAGTCTTTCTGCCTGCTCTTCCAAAATTCAGGGCACAGCACCTGGCTCACAGGGACCACGGCCATGGCATCACAGCCGGCCCAGTGCTCTCCCCTGCTCACCTGCGGCCTGCAGTGCCCAGGGCAGTGACTGTATGGGCCAAGTGCCCAAAGTCCTCCAAGGGATCCCCCTCTTCTGAGGGCACTGGGCTTTGTCTCCCTGTGGGGCCCAGCCTTGGGAGACCCCTGCTACCTTGGAATGAGACCAGCAGGGGACTGGAAGACACAGTGGCAGGGTGGGGTGTGTGTGTGTGGGGGGAGGGTCTTCCTGCTGCTCCAAGCCTGATGTTGAGGGTCTATGCAGGAACCCCAAATCTAAAACGCCCAGTGAGCCAGGCGTGGACGGCTGCCGAGAAGTGTAGTGCTGATGCCGGCTCGCTTTGTCTTCCCCCCGGCTCTGCTCTAGGGAGAGCCGTCTACAGCGCATCCCGCATACCAAGGCCACGTGGCGTGGCTCTGCCCGCTCCAGTGCCCGCACCACCGGCCCTCAGGGGCCCGGCAGCACAAGCCAGCTCCCAGTCCCTCTGCACGGCCTGCCGCATCCAGACCCGGCGCTGCCGCCCCCGGCCCTCATCTCAAACCCAGGACCTGCCTTCCCTGTGTAGGGCAAAGGTCTCCTGTCCCTCTGCCAGCCAGGATGTGGCCTAGGCTCCTCCCAGGCTGGCAGCAGGTGCTCCTGGGGCTCACCCAGTCCCTCTGCAGATCTCTGCTTCTCTCTCTCTCTCTCTCTCTCTCTGTGTGTGTCTGTCTTTCCCTGTCTGTGTTGCTCTGCCATTCAAATAAATCTTAAAAGGAGAATTTGTATGTCTGAGAAACACAATACAAGAGGAAGCCAAGGCTTCTGCACACAGTGGGTGTCCAGAACAGCCCGGCTTCCTCCTCCCTCGCTTTGGCTAACGGTGACCTCGAGACAGCTAAGCCCAGCAAGTGTTTGGAGGCAAATCACGGGCCCACAGCACCTGGCGCTGTGGGTGGAGGCTGAGATGCTGCTCTGGGGGTCACTGCCTGGTGCCAGTCTCTGCCCCAGCCTGGCCAGAGGTCAACACGTCTCATGCCCCTGTCTGCCTCGCTCTCCTCTCCCCTGCCCGAGGGAGCCGCAACACCCTGTGCGACTCCCGACTGACTCACCGGCAGCTGTCCAGCCACACGTCCCCGCCGCGCAGCCAGGCCCCGTGGTCCTGGTTCTTGTAGGCCGTGAAGTGCCTGATGATGGCCGGCTCCCGGGGCTTCAGCGGGTCGGCGTCCTGGTGAGGGCTGTATCTGGAACACACCATGAGGAGGGCACAGGTGGCAGTGTTGATGTGTGTGTGTTGGGAGGAGGGGGGTTCCTCCACTGACCCCTCTGAGTCCCCTGACCTTCTCCCTGCTTGCGGGACCCAGAGGGCACCCATCAGCACCATCGGCCTTGGAGGCAAGTCTCTGAGCTCATCACAGGAGCGAGTGGGCTGCTCCCCACGCAAGCCACAAGCAAGTCGCATTCCCTGTTTGGCAGTAGCAGCACAGGAGAGCTTCCTCCAAGCAGGGGCCCAGTGCGTTGGCAGTGGCGGTGGCGGGGGTGGGGGGTGGGGATCAGAGGCCAGCCCCCCACCTGGGCGGGGTCTCCCACCACCTGCACCAGTGCCCTCTCTAGGCACTTAGCTCCAGAACGCGGTGCTGAGCCACACTCACTGACACCCCTTCCAGCCACAGTGCTCGGTGGACACCTGCCTGCCGCTCGTGTCACCCACTTCTTTCTTATTGACTGCTTCTTAAATTTTTATTAATGTCAGCCGGCGCCGCGGCTCACTAGGCTAATCCTCTGCCTTGCGGCGCCAGCACACCGGGTTCTAGTCCCAGTCGGGGCACCGATCCTGTCCCGGTTGCCCCTCTTCCAGGCCAGCTCTCTGCTGTGGCCAGGGAGTGCAGTGGAGGATGGCCCAAGTCCTTGGGCCCTGCACCCCGTGGGAGACCAGGAGAAGCACCTGGCTCCTGCCATCGGCTCAGTGCGGTGCGCCGGCCGCAGCGCGCCTACCGCGGCGGCCATTGGAGGGTGAACCAACGGCAAAAAGGAAGATCTTTCTCTCTGTCTCTCTCTCACTGTCCACTCTGCCTGTCAAAAATAAAAAAAAAATAAAATAAAAAAATAAATTTTTATTAATGTCAAGAGACTAGTTTTCATGTATGTCATTGGTAATTCTAAGAACATAACCATACTTCCCTCCCTCTCTCTGTCCCTCCCTCCGCCCCCTTCCTTCCTTGCTTGCTTTTTTTGCCTTTACTTTTTGCAAAGACGCAATATCAATCCACTCGATCAGCACAGGCCCGCTGACCACTGCCCATACCATTCAACAAGTGCAAAGCAGGAAGTCCGCAGCTCCACAGGAGTTTACACAGGGCTGAAAGCAACGATCCAATCACGAGATGCCCGTGTCATCTCCACGCATTTTTTACTTTTATTTTTTGTAGTGGATATGAACTGCCACACGTCAGAGAAAACACACGATGTTTGTCTTTGGGGGACTGGCTTAGGTTGCTAAGGGGAACGGTTTCCAGTTGGTGTCACCCACTTCTGATGGAGACCAAGGAGGCTCTTTGGCCAGCTCCCTTGGGGTTCTGGAAGCACCTGGTAAAAATATCTGTCGGCCCGCAGCTCCGCTCCAGGCTTACGCACAGACACCACTACATGTGGCTTCGCAGGAAACCGAAGGTGGAGCTCGCCCCTTTATTTCTAGTCTCCTCCTTACGCCGGGCCCACCTGAGGGCCATTCCATCGGTACCGGGTGAACGAATGAAAAATCCCAGGCGCCAGGGGCTCTGTCTACCCGAGGGCTGATTACCTGGCGGAGATGATGGAGAGGAAGGGCCGCTTGTCCTTGGCCGAGGCCTCTGTGGTTTTGACCCCGTTGTCTATAATCATGCCAGCCTGCAGAGAAGACACAGCGGGGACATGGTGACTTCTGTGCAAGGCCGCAGGCAGGGGGCCGGCGCCGTGGCTCACTTGGTTTGTCCTCCCCCTGCGGCACCGGCATCCCATATGAGCGCCGGTTCTAGTCCCGGTTGCTCCTCTTCCAGTCCAGCTCTCTGCTGTGGCCCGGGAAGGCAGTGGAGGATGGCCCAAGTGCTTGGGCCCTGCACCCACATGAGAGACCAGGAGGAAGCACCTGGCTCCTGGCTTTGGATCGGCGCAGTGCGCCACCCGCAGCAGCCATTTTGGGGGGTGAACCAGCGGAAGGAAGACCTTTCTCTCTGTCTCTCTCTCTCACTAACTCTGCCTGGCAAATAAATAAATAAATTTAAAAAAGACTGCAGGCAGCTCCTCGCACCCAGCCCCCTCTCGGACACACCCAGGCCCCTCTCCGACACACCCAGCCTGGCTCTCGGCTGCATTCAGGGGAGCAGAGGGGCCTATGAGGAGGGAGGGGAGGAACCCGCCACCTTCTGCATTGCTTGCACTGAATCTGGAAGAAGGCTTTGAGGTACAATTGGGGAAACTGAGGCCATGGAAACATCTTGTCTGAGGTCACTCAGCCAAGGCCACGCACGGCACCTCTGGTGCTGTGGACGGTTTCCAGCCCATGCCCCACGCTGAGGACCACAGGTGCGTGTTCCTGGGAACGACGCGAGCAGTGACGGAAGGGGATGCTGGGCTTCAGCCTGGTCTGGGGCTTTCCCACAGACTCCTCATGGCTGCTGCCTATGGGATGGCAGGGGAGGACCGGCTTTCCTGTTGTCAGCCACGTGTGAGCAGGGTTCAGGGCGGCTGCCTGGGCTGCCCTCGCGCCCCGACTCCCTGGGCCTCGTCTCTCGCTAACCAGAGGGCATTCCCATTCCATTCTTCACTGGTTTACCAGTAAGCAGCGAGGTGTGAACCAGATCAACGCAGGGCAAAACTCTCAAGCAGGGTGACTTTGCCTAAGCCCCTTCGCCTCTTTAACCTCAGTCTGCAAAAGGGGCCAACGTTGATGATTGCTCAGGTTGGCTTTGAGCACTCAATGGGATGTCCCAGGTGAAGACTCCTCACGCTAAGGGCTTTGGGTTGAGGCTCACCAGGCAGGGACCCCCACTTCTGCTCAGAGAACCCCACGATCCAGCAGGTTCCTCCTCTTTGCCCCTGTCCCACCCTGCACCTGCCGCCTCACTTAAGGCCACTGCTCCACCTGGGCCCCAGTGCCCTTACCCAGCTCCTGGTTGAAAACCACCCTGGAATTTGCATTCCTTCCCAGCCTCTCCCAACCTCCCAGGTCCATGGCCCACCTCCCTGCCCCTGGGGAGGCCCCTGGGGAGCTGGAGGGGTGGGGAAGGGGGTGTTTGAGTCTCAACAAGTGGCTGACGCGTCCTCTGTGTTCTGACAGCTGTGTGACCCCTGCACCTGAGATGCCTCTCTGGTTCCTCCGAGACCCACGCCAGGACATGCAGTTGCGCCCAGCCACAGGCGAGCGGCCGTCCAGGCCCGGGAAGGTCTGGGAAGACTCACCCGGTAGTTGGAATGTGCCCGGTTGTTGTAGAATTTCCCCAGCGGAATGTGCTCGGAGTAACCCGGGGAGTACATGCCCACCGAGGGACCCGTCGGGACGTGGTGGAAAATGAACCAAAATCCCGTTTCCTGTGGAGGCAAGGCACAGGGTAAAGCCAGGGGGCTCAGCACCAGCGAGCTCCCGGTCAGGGTGACCCAGGGGCCCGCCGCAGTGGAGCGGGCACTTGTGTGCCTGGAGTGGCGCGGTGGCACAGTGGCTGTGGAGCTGGGGCTGTCACCCGAGCAGGCCCTGGCCACCCAGCCAGCCCCACACACCTCCCCGTGGCCTGGTTCTTGAAGGGAGGCAGCACGTGTGATTTCTGGGGTCCACTGTGACATCGAGACCCTTTACAGGCTCATACCCTGCTGGCCACGGTGGGCCCCTGATTGCTGGGTTTCAGGGTCGCCGCAGGGTTCGGCTCCTCCTCTGCAAAGGTTCCCCAAGGGCTCTCAGCTGTTCCCTTTCATCCTGTAGTTACAGAAGCTGAGGCCCAGAGACAACAACTGACCGGGTCAGGGTCAGGGTCAGGGTCAGGGTCAGGGTCAGTGGCAGGGTCAGGGTCAGGGTCAGTGGCAGGTCAACAGCACGGCTGCATGGCTCAGAGCGGGGCTGTGTCGACAGAGCACTGTGCTTATGTCCTACCTGCCACCTCCCAGCTCTGTGCACCCCTGGGGCCTTGCTCTCCCTCCCCCACCCCCTCTTCCTCCCCACCTCCCGCCAGAGGAGGACAATAGCAGTGCCTACATCACAAAGTGGATGCAAGAATCATTATGAGAGTGAGATGCCGGGGACCCAAAACAGTGTCACTGAATAATGAGTTGTTATACATAGAGCCCCCGGGTGGCCTGAGCTCCGGCCACCACTTATTGAGCAATGACGGAGCTATCATTTAGAACCGAGTCTGCTTGTCCACCCCCGCTTCACCCCAGCCAGGCCCCGGGCTGCCTGGCGAGTTCCAGGGGTGAGCGTAACTGTCTCCCCTGCCCCAGGCCCCGCCCCACTATCTGCTCACCTCCGATCCCGCTGCGGCACAGTTGATGAGGTTGTTGTTGGGGTTGGCCATCCAGAAGGTGGACACGGCGCTGTGGGAGGGGACAGAGGTGTCACGTCCAGAGCCACAGCGCTCGTTAAGTCACACGGTGACACTCCAGTGTCAGACGTGTGAGGAGTCAGTGCTGTGCCTGTCTGAACCCCGGTTTTCGCATTAAGCTTTCCCATGTTCAGACATTGGGGTGGGGCTGGTGTTGGCCTGTGGTGGGTTAAGCTGCTGCCTCTGACACCGGCATCCCATATCGAAGCACCTGCTCTAGTCCAGGTTGCTCTACGTCTGATCCAGCTTATGCACTTGAGAAAGCAGCAGAAGATGGCCAAGTGCTTGGGCCCCTGCACCCGCATGGGAGACCAGGATGGAGTTCCAGGCTCTGGGCTTCAGTCTGGCCCAGCCCTGATGGCTGTGCCCCTTTCTAGGGGGTGGAGTGAACCAGCAGGTGGAAGACCTCTCTCTCTCTCTCTCTCTCTCTCTCTCTCTCTCTCTCTCTCTCTCCCTCTCTCAACAAGGGCATGGTCCTTAGGGAGAAGCAATTTGTGGATGGACTCTGAGACTGGCCTGGAAGGACAGGTAAGCTGGAAGAGCTCAGAGCGGCTCGGTGGCCATTTCTAAGGGGGCAGACTATGGACGCGGAAGCCCGGGCACACGGGGAGGTCTGTCTCTGTGTCCTGTCTAGATGAGGATGACCAACTGGGAGCCGGGGCCTGGAGACACGGCAAGGAGCCACGGCGGCACCCCACTTTTGTCACGAAGGAAGCCCATGCAGCATCAGTGAGAAGAGGGGCTCTGTCGGGACAGAACCACGCACCTGGGGCAGACGGAGAAGGGAGAGGCGAGGAGGTATCGCCGGGGAGCCGCGAGCACCGGCGGTTAAGGTCCGAGAGACCCACACCGCTCAGATGTGTGCTCCCCCGGGGCTGAGCTGAGAGGCCGAGTGAACACCTGCTCACAGGTGCCCGCCCCTGCCTGGGCGCAGGTGCTCCGGGCCTGGAGCCGGGCGGCACCTACTTGCAGTCCTGCCTGGGCTTGGGCACGTAGCCGGGGTAGGAGTCCTCTGTGATCATCTTGCACATCTTGCTGTCACGATCCGAGGGGAGGAGCGTCCCCGCCTTCACCAGGAGGCCCAGGCAGTGGTCGAAGGTGTTGCGTTCCTCGGGCCCGTCTTCCGTGAAGAAGCAGTGGCCCAAGGAGTTATAGCCCACCACGTCCTTGACCTGCCGGGGTCAACACAGGATGTGTCACCAAGCGCCCCATGATTCATGTGCTCATGCAGTCGGTCAACCAACACCAGATCAGAGATGGACCTGGCACAGGTATTGGAGCTGGGGAGGAAGGAACAGGGGGGGTGGAAGAGTGACTTTAAGTCCCTTCCAGCTGGGGGCACTGGGAGGCCAGGCTCCATGGGGGTAGGAAAGGGGACAAAATGTCCTGCATGAGTAGCAGGGCTCCAAGAGGAGACCATGGCCCGGGCCACATGAGCCGACTCTGGTGAGGTCTCAGCCTACAAGGACTTAGTCCGAGGGATCCCCAGAGGAGACTTCCCATCGTACAGAGAGTGGTGTTTGCTACACCCCAGAGTTGGCACTTGAGCTGGACCAGGTGGGACTTATTCTAAGACCAATATTGGTGCTCCACATTGTGCCCTGACCCATGGATCCAAGCCCAGATTTTTAGCCCATGGTGCACGTCAAGCCACATTTGCGATCCCTGGGTGAGGAACTTGAAAGGTTGCACACTCCAGCCTTTCCATTTCCTTCCTGCAGCCACAGACTCAGTGGAGGAAGCAGAGAGCAGACATCAGGAGGCCAGAGATGCAGCCGCAGCAGCGCCACCCTCGTGGTGACATTGCCTCCAGATCTATGTCCGATTTTCTACTGTGTGTGTGTGTGTAGGGGCATGGGGAGATAGGACGTTAGTGTGTGTGTGTGTGTAGGGGCATGGGGAGACAGGACGTTACAAAACCACCCCTGACTGAGAACCACTCACCTAGGGCAAGCACCCCAGCACCCCTAGAATCTCCCCTGTTACACCTGCCTGCTACCCAGGGACCAGTCAGCTAGCACCACCCCTCCCCGCGCCCCCACCCCGGACCCAGGTGCCTTCATGTCGCAGTGCTGGGCTGGTTGCTAATACCTCTCCACCTTGCCGAAATCTCACCCCACCCTCTGATAGGTTTCTCTTTTTCGAAATGAGATCCAGAGAAGTCACGTGATCCGACCAAGGTCACACAGCCCCAGCGAGCCAAGCAATGGCCGAAACCTATCTAACTGTGTTCACTCACTGCATCGGGGAGGCTCCAGGCACACAAGCGCCCTGTTCCAGGCCAGCTCTCCGCTCTCTTGAATAAGCAACCCTCCCCTGTTGCCTTTGGAAATAGGCAAGGGCGTGATCATGAATCCTATTTACTCCCTCAATAAGTATTTCAGTCGATACCAGGGTCACCCAGTGGAACCACTTCCTGTTCTCCTGGCGAGCCATGAGAGTGGGTTATAAATAGCCCGGGAAGACAAACACGGGAGAGAAGGCAAGGAAACGCGGGCTATTGAAGGCCGCAGGGGCGGCTGCGATCAAGTTCAAGGTCATCACTCAGAGTCCGGCACTCAGCAACCTCAGAGTAGAGCTGTGCTTGCCTTTGTGCTTTGGCTCCCCGTCCACACTAGTTTAAAATCCTCTGCCAGGAACTGGCACTGTGGTGTAGCGGGTAAAACCATCACCTGCAGTGCCAGCATCCCATATGGGTGCTGGTTCGAGTCCCGGCTGCTCCACTTCCAATCCAGCTCTCTGCTATGGCCTGGGAGGGCAGTAGAAGATGGCCCAAGTGCTTGGGCCCCTGCACCCACATGGGAGACCTGGAGGAAGCTCCTGGCTCCTGGCTTTGGATCGGCGCAGCTACGGCCGTTGCGGCCATCTGGGGAATGAACTAGCAGATGCCAAATAAATAAATAAATAAATAAATCTTTAAAAAATAAATAAATAAAATAAAACCCTGGCTATGCACCCATGGGTTCCGCTTTGCGTGCAGAGGAAGAGCGAGTTGGGGACTTCCTTCTTCTAGCAACTTCATGAGAAGCAATTCTCTCCCAAGACCCTTGAGATGTGCAGGGAGAGAAAAACCTTTATTGAAAGGAACACTAAATATTGCTTCTTGGGTGTCAGATGGATGGCAGGCAAACAGAGGATGCGTGGACAGGTGATTGGTAGATTGGGTAGACAGACAGCAGCTGGGTAAACAGGCGCACACCTACACTTACAGTGGCCACCAGGAGCAAGGCATGTACTTGCAGCCATTCTCTCGCACAAACTGCGTGTTTCCCTATGTTCTTCTGGTTGGCGGTCAGGGATGCACTCAGTGAAAGCTGCTATAAGGCTCTGAGGGTGGAGGGACGCGGCCTGGGCATGAGATTGTGAAGGAATAAAGCCCTGGGCTTGGCCCTGCCAAGGCAGACCCAGGGCGGCCATCAGGGGCCGCTCCAATGCTTTCATGTAGGTTTTCATCTGCAGCAGGGCAGTAGGGAGAGTGAGGGGGTGCTTCTCATCATTCAGCGGGAGCAGCAGGGTCTGCAACACAGCTGCTCTGTCAGGACAGACAGGGCCGGCGGGGTGGGGGGAGCCCCTCTTCCACCTGCGGCTGCCTGCCTGCAGGCACCGCGCTGTGCCCCAGCATCCATGAGCTTCGGTGCTCAGAGGTGGAAACTGAGGCCCATGGAGTCCCTGTGAGTCCACGCTCTGGACGAGGCAGGAGAGGGGAGCCGGGGGCCCGCTGAGCCCAAGAGGCTGGGGACCTTGGGGAGGGACATTGCTGCGAGCCACAGCACAGAGGCAGCAGAGTTGAGAAGTGCACACTGTTCTCAGCTCGGAGAGGAGCAGGAAGCAGGGGCAGGTGGAAGTGCCCATTGCTGACCATGCCTGGCACAAGCTGGTGGCAAAGAAAAAGGGAAGAGGCCAGGTGGACGGCCCGAGAAGGGGCAGGGTGAGGACGGCGGGTACCCAACCAGGTCCCTGGGCGGCAGGGAGGGAGGGCCCCAGAGGGAGGGGCTCCCAGAACTTTGGGGGAAGGCCACAAGGCACCTCTAGCTCTGCACATCTGGGAACCCCTCTTGTTTTTTCCTTTTTCCTATTTCTAATTTGAGAGAGAGAGAGAGAGAGAGAGAGAGAGAGAGAGATCTTCTATCTGCTGTTTTTTTTTCCCCCAAATGGCCACAACAGCCAGGTCTGGGCCAGGTTGAAGCCAGAAGCCAGGAACTCCATCTGGGTCCCCCACATGGGTGGCAGGGCCCACACAATTGGGCCACCTTTTGCTGCCTTCCCAGGTGCATTAGCAAGGAGCTCTATAGGAAGTGGAGCAACCGAGACTCGAACCAGTGCTCTGATAGGGGATATGCTGGCATGACATGTGGTGGTTTAACCTGCTGCACCACAATGTTTGCCTCCTGTGCTCTCTTCTAAGCTCAGTGGGAAGCTTCTAAATCCAAACATTTAAAACAGAGATGATTTGCACTACTTTGAGATAGAAGAGCACATCCATTAGCATGGGAAGTGACGTGCTCAGAGCCCCCATGCCTTGTCCCACCTCCACCCTCCTGGTGAGTCACAGACACAAATGTCCACGGTGGGCAGCAGGCATTGAGATGAGTGGCAGTAGCCCGGGGACTTGGGGCACTGTAATAGACAGCGACAGGGCCGGTGTATTCATGGTGATCATAGACTCTGGGTATTTTCTGTAATGTAATAGTCAATGCTGCACCCAGTGCATGCTGGGGAAGGCACGCCCAGCTTAGCAAGGGCAGCTGTGACTGCTCCATCCATGCAGCTGCCCAGGAAGGCACCGGGCCAGTGCTTCTAACCCTTCCTACTTTACCTACACATTCTACTTTTCCAGAGAAGCCGGGGATTCAGATTTTTATGGAGAGTCTGTTTTTAAATGATGGACACCAACTGGCATAAGCCAAAAACAACAACAACAAAACCTGCATCTGCTGCTGGACTCAGCTTGGGGATGCCACTGTGTGAAATCCAGTTGTAAAATTTAGACAGGGTATAAGTTGAGTTCACTTAGAGAAGGGTCAGTTTAGTGCACGGATTATCTGTGAAAATCAAGACAAGGCTCTGGTGCTATATCTCCCAGTAGCACCTGCTCTGAAACCACTTGGGACAGGAGGAGAGACGGGACCTTTGCCTCCAGGCTGCCAGAGTCCTGGCACAGTTCCCTCATTTGCAGGTAGCAGAACTGTCATGCTGTGGGGCCCTGGAAGGACCCAGGGATTTCACATCACTCCAGTGAGACACAGTAGGAACCAGACTCCCAGCAACCACCACGAATGAGTCACTCACCCATCTCAGACTGGTGCCTTGGCTAAAGATGCACCCCAATTTTCTCCTTCCTGTTATCTCAGTGATCTGCCCTCCATGGATGTCTTTCTAACATCTAAGCTAAGGATGGTTCAACCGCCAATGGCCATAGGGAGCCAAACACCTTCCAGTGCTAACCATCCCTGGGCCTGTCCCTGTGCTGCTGTCCCAGGGAAACAGGTGCTTACCAGCAGGCCGTTGGAGCCGTGGACGGTGACGCAGCGAGAGAAGGTGTGGTGGATGGACAGGTCTCTGATGTAGGTGGGCGGGTCGTAGCCTCCCTTTTCGTCCACGTCCCCAGCCAGGTGGAAGTGGACTGGGTACTGACCCACCAGCTGCTGCCCCATGTGTTTCAACTCCACGCCTTCCAGGTGAGCCGCCTTAAAACCCAGAGCAAACTGGGAGAGGAGAGACGAGAGTAAGAAGGGGCCCCCGAGGCACCTCCTGTTTCCTGGGGCCCGGGGTGCATGTCCCAAGAATGCAGAGGTGCCGTGGGGTAGGGGACCCCACCCGGGCACTCAGGAAATGAGAGGTGTTTTCTGCAGAGGGGCTGGGAAGCCCGACCCCCCTGACGCCGACCACGGAGACCAATTGGGCAGACCCCACATTAGAGAATGTCACAGGCAGTGGACGGCTTGGAGTGGGGATGCCCTCGCTGGGCTTACTCTAGCTGCCTCTCTGGCCTCCTAGGCCACAGAATGACACAGGAAGAGAGAGCCCTGTGCTAACTCGGGGAGGGGGCAGAAGCGTGACCCTGGAGGGCTGGGGAATCCGGGTTCAGTGGATCCTGTGGCATCGCCTGCCATCTGAGACCTTCTCCTGGTGGGAGGAAGGGGGTGCTGACGCTGGCAACTCCCCAGCCTGTGCTCGGGTGGTGAGTCTGAATGTGAGTGAGTGTGTGTATGTGAACATGTGTGTGTACATGAATATGTGTATGTGAATGTATATGTGTGAGTGTGCATATGCATGTGTTTGTGAATTTGAGTGTGTGTCTGTGAGTATGTGTGTGAGGGTATGTATGTGAACATGTGTGTGCATGAATGTATATGTGTGAGTGTGTGTATGAACGTGTTTGTGAATTTGAGTATCTGTGTGTATGTGTGTGAGTGCATGTATGCGAATTTGAGTGTGTCTGTGAATATGTGTGTACATATGTGAACATGTATGTGTACATGCATGTATATGTGTGTACTTGTGCGTGTAATTGAGTGTGTATGTGAATTTGAGTGTGTGTGAGTGTGTCAGTGTGTGAGAGTGTATGTATGTGTGGCAGCAACGCCACCCTCGCCCCTCCATCCACCCCTAGGAGTGACAGGAAATGGTGGTGACAATGACCAGGCAGCCTTTCATCAGTGGGGTCAAGGTTGACAGAAATCCTGTCTTGCAGGTTTGGCCAACACACCACAACCTCACGAGAGACGCAGGACCCCTGTTGCGGGTCCTGGAGGTCTCCCTCCCTTAGTCTTCTCTGCTGGATGCCATGAGTGCTATCCGTGAGCGGCAGAGAGCAGGTCCTGCAAACTCCGGGACGGCGTCCGGCCGCCAGCATCAGAGCCAATGATGCCACGAAGAACTTGCAGGTGTTGGCTATTTTCAAGGCCCAGGACAGGGCTCTGGGGATGAAAGGAGAGAGTACTCCTCTCCGTGCTTTCTGGTAGGAGACCAGAGCTCCAGGAAGCCCAGGTCACTTTCCTTCCCCGTGCCGTGAGAGCCCCCGGCTCAGGAGCCTCTACCACAAACTCACAGGTGAGGTTAGTGCAGCAACTCTAACCTATTCCCTCTCCTTCTTTCGTCTGCATTGTAATGGGCCCCTTGTCACTGTGACTTGCTGTGAGGAGCCGCTTCTTCCAGGAAGTGACCAGGATTTCAAGAAGGAAGGCAGGAGATGCAAGGTCAAGGTGGGTATGCCTGGTACCACGGGGCTGGGAGATGAGACGTGAGACGTCTCCAGCTCCCGGGAGGCGCTCTTCCCTGGACCCCTCCTCCTGCCCGCCCCCAGTCCTTTCCCTAGCAGGAGCCCCCTCCCCCACCGCGGGCTGGCACGTTGGGAAGTCTCATCCATGGCAGCTGTACCTTGATGTGGCCCCCAAAGGTGTCGAAGTCGAAGAAGTGGCAGATGTGCTTGCTGTAGGGGTAGCACTCATCCTCCATCTCTCCCTGCACCACGATGTTCCGGCTCAGGAGCCCCACCTCGGCACGCATGTCCACGCCGTCTACCTCCTCCCCGGTGTGCAGGTACTTGGGCTTCCCTGGAGCAGAGAGGGTGGAGGGTGAGCGAGGACAGGGACCAGAAGCTCACCCTGGGCTGCTGCAGGGCTTCCCCTCCATGACTGCCACTTCCTCCCACAGTGCCCTGAGCGCACGCTGGGCCCCGGGTCTCAGGGCTGACGTCCGGTGCCTGAATGTAGAGCCTGGATTCCCAGGCTCAGGTCTGAAGGCCACGGCAGAAATGCTAATCCCCCATCCCCTCTTCTGCTCCCTGGTACTGGATTCCCCTGAATCTCCCAGGGCAGCTACACGTCCCTACCTCCCCACAGTTAGCTGGAGCCAACAGGTATGGGCAGAATTCTAAGCGCCCTGCACTTGCTCTTCCCTGTGCCCTGGAGATGGCAGAGTGGCACAAGAAACCTGGTCTCTGATCACCCACAGAGCTTACGCCCTCTCCTGCCTGCCAGCCGGGCTTCCTAGGAAGAGAGAACTCTCTCCTCCTCCTCCTCCCCTCCCAGGCAGATTTACAGCCCCTGATTCTGCCTTCACCACAATCCCAGGTTCTTTTTCCAGAGTAAAGAGACCCAAGCCTGCTGAGGTCGCTGAGCCCGCTTGTAGACGAAGCACTGAGAGAGGGCAACGTTCTCCCACGTGGACTCCCAGCCACACACCCGCTACACCACGTGGCTTTCACTCTGACCTTGACTTGAGCCTCACTGCCCACAGGTGCAGGGTGAGGGTATAATTAACACCCACCCCAGGGAACTGGCCCTGCCCACCTCCACCCTGGCACATCCTGGGAGCCTGCAACTCAGCTAAGGGTGTGTACTGTCTTGGGAGATAGTGGTTCCTTTTCTTTCTTTCTTTTTTTAAAAGATTTATTTTATTTATTTAAAAGACAGAGTTACAGAGAGAGGTAGAGCAGAGAGAGAGAAAGAGAGAGGGAGAGAGAGGGAGAGGGAGGGAGAGACATAGATCTCTCATCCACTGGCTTACTCTTCAAATAGCTGCAATGGCCGGAACTGGGTAGATCCAAAACCAGGAGCCAGGAGCTTCTTCCAGGTCTCCCACATGGGTGCAGGGGCCCAAGGACTTGGGCCACCTTCTACTGCTTTCCCAGGCCATAGCGAGAGCTGGATCCAAAGAGGAGCAGCAGGGACTCGAACTGACGCCCATATGGGATGCCAGTGCTGCAAGCCGGGACTTTAACCCACTGTGCCACAGCACCAGCCCTGATAGTGGTTTCTTTGGAGCACTGTAGTTCAAGATACAAAACGGATGCCTGATGGTGTTGACTCACGGAGCTGGTATTGGTTTTCTGTTGCTACTGTAACAAATGACCACGACCTTCCTTGCTTAAAACCATGCAAAGCTATCATCTAGTCATGGAGACCAGAGCTTACAGTGAGTGCTAAGGGGCCAAACTCAAGGTGTCAGCAGGGCTGGGTCCTTGTGGAGAAGCTGTTCCTGGCGTATTTGGGGTGCTAGAAGCTGCCTGTTTGCTTTTGCTAGTGTCCCCATCTTCAATACAACAGCACCCTGCTCTGTTCTGCCAATACCTCGCGGGCTCCTCTCTGGCCCTCCCATGTCTTTGAGGAATGATGCTTTGAGTCCGCTGGGTCCACTCAGAAAACCCAGGCTGGCGTGCCCTCCCCAGAGCCATACTGCATCACACTGGAAAAGTCCCTTTAGCCACGTAAGGCCACCGTCACAGGCACTGAGGATGCGCTGTGGACAAGATTGGGGCCATTTTTCAGCCTACTGCAGGGTCCTTCTTAAAAACTAGTTTTCAGGGCCTGGCGTTATGGCTCAGCAGGTTGAGCTGCCACCTGTAACACCAGCATCCCATGTGAGCACTGGTTCGCATCCCAGGTGCTCCACTTCCGATCCAGCTCTCTGCTGATGGCCTGGGAAAGCAGCAGAAGTTGGCCCAAGTGCTTGGGCCCCTGCACCCATATGGGAAACCCAGATGGAGTTCCAAGCTCTTGGCTTCGGCCTGGCCCAGGCCTGGTCATTGTGGCCATTTGAGAGAGAGAACCGGTGGATGGAACCTCTCTTCCTCTCTCTCTGTGGCTCTGCCTTTCAAATAAGTAAATCTTTTAAAAAGTGGAGGTAATGAAGATGCCTATCTCCAAAGGTAGTTATGATCCCTAAATGAGTTCATCCATGGATGTGTTTCCAACAACGCCTGCATGTGGAAGGAGGCCAGTGTTGCAGAAATGATGTGTGTAGCTGGCCCTGGCACTGTCCCCAAATCCAGGCTGGGAGCCACTGGTGTCCGGCCTGCAGTGACAGGAGTTGGTGGATAGCAGGTTTGGCGGCTGTCCCATGAGGGTGTAGGAGTGACTTCCAGGTAGTGGGAGGGGCTGCGTTTATCGGATCCTGGTGAGGCAACGTGAGAGCGGCCGGGAATCATCAGTCTCATGGCCTCCGCCACTTCGCCCGCTCCTTATCAGGACCCTCGCTGAGCTCCGCAGTGGGCTGAGCAGCCGGTTTATCTGCCCTGCTATTCACAGGCTACTCCCAGCCGGCTCTCCTAGGGAGGCTGTGTGCCCCACGCCCTCTGCACATCCTATCCTGTCTGCAGAATTCTCCCAGCAGCCTCCACCCCTCCCTTCCTGCTGCAGGAAGGCCCACCAGGGAGAAGCAGGCGTGGCCAACTCAGATTTGTCCCAAATGGTCCAGAGCACCCTGGGTAGGCAGGGAGGAGGCCTGGGGAGCAGAAGGGCTCTGGGTGGTGGCCTCCATGGGGCTTCGAACATCAGCCTTGCCCTGAGGTTTCTTTGAAATAATTGATCATTAATTTGAGAGGGAGAGAGGGGGAGAGAGTGAGCTCCCACCCACTGGCCCACTCCCTAAATGCCCACAGTGGCCCCACCAGGAGCCCGGAACTCAATGCAGGTCTCCTTCACGGGTGGCAGGAACTTAAGCATCACCGTTGCCTCCGGGGTCTGTATTAGCAGGAAGCTGGAGTCAGAAGCCACAGCGGGGAATCGAACCCAGGTCCTGGAATGTGGGACAACGGGGGTCCAAATGAAGGCTGCTCTCCCTCCCCAACTAGGCAGACAGGGGGCTCATGGTCACCCTCCTGGATGGCCACAAATGCCGCCCCAGGACCACGGACCACCGGACAAGGAGCAGTGACATCAGCTCAGATGGTCAGCATCACCACTGTCGAGGGGTCGGGGATGGGAAGGGCATTTGCGCCCTGCCAGAGTGCCGTCCCGGGGGCACCCAGCAGGGAGCTGGTGCGGACCCAAGGGCCTCACAGCCTCCAGGCACTCACTCCTCTTCCCCTAACTGCAGATTTTGGAAGCTATCCTGCCCAGGGAAACGCTACAGACTTCTGCCCTGCAGTGACTTCTCCGTGCACACAAAATAAAACCATGGCCCTGCCCTCCGTCTGCAGCTGCACGCAGCTTCCACGCTCTCCACTCCTGCCGCTCTGGCTCTCTATGTAGCTGGAACGTTCCCTCTGTCCCCAGCCCAGGGTCCTCACCCACCACACGTCCCTTCCCCCTCACCCCCCCTCATTAGCTCCCATTCTCCCTGCAGCTCACATCTCTGCCATTAATTCCACTGGGGAAGGCTCCCAGACTGCTCTGCCTTGGCCAAATGCCTTTTCTCTGTGCCCCCAGGGCTCCCAGGCTCGGCTCTCCCAGCAGCTGTCAGGGTTGCAAGTTTATTTTCATTGGAGTGGTGCTTTGATGGCTGTCTCTTTTCCCTGCCGGACTGCAGGTTCCCTGAGGGCAGTGAACACATCTGTCTTGCTCACCGTGGCATCCACAAGCCTGGCGCATGGCCTGGCACATGATTTGTGTGCTTAATTGCTTGTTGCATACATGATGCAATGCTCCTGCCCTGCGGGTGTCTCCATGGAACAAGGGTGTGGCCTGTGAACGACCCCAGGGGTGGCTGAATAATTAGGATAGAAATAATTTGCTTCCCTCCCCTTACAAAACTTTCTCCTTGCGTGACCCAAGAGACCGGAATTGAGAAGCAATAAAATATACCAGCTTCAGCCACTGACCTATCATACCCTTCCTTCCTTCCCTTCTCTCGTGGCTAAACCATGGCACTCAATATTAATGATGAGATCATTAAGACCGAGCGCTTACTATGGGTCAGGTACTATTTGGAGCACCTCCCATACATAAGCTCCTCTGGCCCTCACAGCAATCCCACGAGGAGGTTGCGATCATTATCTCCATTCTACAGATGAGGGAGCTGCGGCAGAGAGAGTCTGCATCACTGTTTAAGGCCATAGAGCTAAGGTCTGGGGCTCCCAGAATTCGGACCCTAGATGTCCAGTTCCAGGGGTCTAGGCTTTTAATGCTCTTCGTGCTACGTCTGCCTCTACCCGGGACAACACAGAAGCAACAGGTGCATTTCCCGGAATACCATCACGGAACGTGACCAATCCATGTCCCTATCTCCTAGCCATGAGTCAGCCACAAAGAGCCATGCACGTGAGGTGCAGGGCTGCGGTCCACAGGGAAACCCCCGAGCAGCCAAATCCCTCAGGGGCTCTGCCCTGAGACAGGCTGCTCCTGCTCTGCCCTCCTGCCGCCTCCCTCTTTCTTCATGGGTTGCAATCTCAGAAAAGGCTGGCCGGCACCGTGGCTCAACAGGCTAATCCTCCACCTCGCGGCACCGGCACACCGAGTTCTGGTCCCGGTCGGGGCACCGGATTCTGTTCCGGTTGCCCTCTTCCAGGCCAGCTCTCTGCTGTGGCCCGGGAAGGCAGTGGAGGATGGCCCAAGTGCTTGGGCGCTGCACCTGCATGGGAGACCTGGAGAAGCACCTGGCTCCTGCCTTGGGATCAGCGCGGTGCGCTGGCCGCAGTGGCCATTGGAGGGTGAACCAATGGCAAGGGAGGACCTTTCTCTCTGTCTCTCTCTCTCTCACTGTCCACTCTACCTGTAAAAAATTAAAAAATAACAAAAAAAACCAAAAGGCTGCCTGGGAAGGTCCCTACCTCTCGCAGCCAAAGGACGGGCACCATGCCCCAGCCAGGTGCTCTGTCCCAGGAGTGACTTATGCACTTGACCCTGGGGACTAAGCATGGTTGTTAAAGGCAGTGACGCCCCAAGGACGCCACCTTCCCCCCCTCCATTAGTTCCTGCCCCTCGGGTCCCTGAAGCCACCTTGTTCTTGTCCCTTTGTGCCTTGTGTGGGTGTTCTGTTTCTACTTTACTTCTCTAAGCTGAGTAGCCTCCCAATAAGCCCCCTTTTCTTGCTTAAGGCAATCAAGTCAGGTTCTGCTGCTCACAACCAAAACACCCCGACTGACACACAACTCTGCCTGCTATGAATGGTGACCTGGATCACACCCGAGGTCTCCTTGTGCCTCTAACAATCGGTGATTCCAGGAACTTCACGTTACATTCTGTAGTGCAGCCAAGTCCAGTTTTAGGGGAAGTAAAAGGGGAAACCCAAAAGCTACTGGGAGAAGAGATTAGAACTTTGTGGTAGATGCCACTTTTTTTTTTTTTTTTTTTTTTGACAGGCAGAGTGGATAGTGAGAGAGAGAGAGAGAGAGAGAGAGAGAAAGGTCTTCCTTTTTGCTGTTGGTTTACCCTCCAATGGCCGCTGCGGCTGGCGCATCTCGCTGATCCGAAGCCGGGAGCCAGGTGCTTCTCCTGGTCTCCCATGGGGTGCAGGGCCCAAGCACTTGGGCCATCCTCCACTGCCTTCCCGGGCCACAGCAGAGAGCTGGCCTGGAAGAGGGGCAACCGGAACAGAATCCGGTGCCCCGACCGGGACCAGAACTCGGTGTGCCGGCGCCGCAAGGCAGGGGATTAGCCTGTTAAGCCACGGCGCCGGCCAGATGCCACTTTTTCTAATCTTCACTCCATCCTCCTAAGTCACCACCATATCTTCTTCCATCTGCTGGTTCACTGCCCTAATGACCTAATGACCACAGTGGCCCAGACGGGGCCAGGCCAAAGCCAGGAGCCTGGAGCTCCATCGGGGTCTCCCAAGTACTTGGGCCATCTTTCGCTGTCTTCCCAGGGTGGGCGTTAGCAGGGAGCCCCGCACCGGAAGCGGAGCAGCCACGTATGATCTGGTACTTTGACGTGGGATGCCGGCACTGCAGGTGGCTTAGGCCACTTTGCCACCTCGCAGCTCCCTCCCTGTCAGTGTTGGTGGGAGAAATAGTCTTCCCTATCTGTGTTGGGCATGGCCACGTGCTGATGGACTGTGGTTGTGAAGAGAGCCCTTGTGTTTCTTCTCAGCCCCCGGGGGCTTCCACATGAGAAGAACATGTCCCAGGAAGACTGAACCACACAGAGCCAACCCGAGCTCCGTTCTCGTCCTGGAGCCAGCTCAGTCTCCAGAAGCTACAGCCCAGACAACCCACAGAGCATGAGTGAGAAACAAACGCCTGCCTGGGGTTGGAAGCTTGCTTTCTGCTACACGGCAAGAGGACAGCCCGAGCTGAGTGATACAGAGGAGCTGTGATTTCTTTCTTTTCTTTTTTGACAGGCAGAGTGGACAGTGAGAGAGAGAGACAGAGAGAAAGGTCTTCCTTTGCCGTTGGTTCACCCTCCAATGGCCGCCGCGGCCGGCGCACCGCGCTGATCCGAAGGCAGGAGCCAGGTGCTTCTCCTGGTCTCCCATGGGGTGCAGAGCCCAAGGACTTGGGCCATCCTCCACTGCACTCCCTGGCCCCAGCAGAGAGCTGGCCTGGAAGAGGAACAACCAGGACAGAACCAGCGCCCCGACCGGGACTAGAACCTGGGGTTCCAGTGCCGCAGGCGGAGGATTAGCCTAGTGAGCCGCGGCGCCGGCTTGGGCTTGTGATTTCAGTTTGCTTCGAGCCTAGCAGTTCCCAGACTGAGCCCATCTAGAGAGACGAGGCTCCCACCTGCCACTTTGACCTGGGTGGAGGTGCACGTTCTGCACGGTAGCACCTGGAACTCTTCGGCTTGGTACATGGAGTAATCGGTGCTGGCGACCACCAGGGTGTCCCCGGGCTTCCACGACTCTGCACTGTCCGCCAAGTTCAGGATGGTGCTGTTCACGTTGGTGTCGATGATGACGGTCAGCTTGGGCCTCACTGGAACGCAGAACGGGAAGAGCTGAGACCCAGCCCTATGCTCTTGGCAAACTCTTGGCTGCCTACCCCCGCCCCGCCCCGCCCTTCCCTCCCCTTCCCTGAGTAAGTAAATGCCGGGCTTGCCTATCCAAACCCCAAATCACCAGGCTTGCTGCACGCCAGGCCTTGTCCAGGTTTTTGAAGTCAATAAAATCCCCACCAGAAAAGAGCCATTCATTAGCTCTGGGCTGGGGAATTTTCCACTTGCTTCTTAGCTGGCCTTCCACGTGGCTGCCTCACCCCACCCACCCCGCTCAAGACGTAAAACGCCTATCGCTCCTGTCCACTATCATTTAGCAAGCCCTTCCTGACCACAGAGCGCCCAGCCCTAATGACTGCCTTCTGGCACTGGCCAAGCGCCTCCGCCAACAACCCTGCCACTGCCCCCTCTTGCAACACGCACCCTGGGAGCTGGGTTTGAAATAACAGCGTCCACAGAGAAGAGGAGCTGCCCGTCCCCGCGGGAGAGGGCAGCCCTGTCCATCCGCACCCCGCGTCTCTGGGACCCAGCCCTTCCCTTTCCTGAAGGGCTCCCAGGCAGGGTGGGGCTCTCCCTCTGTCCTGTATCACCCAAGAGCCTGGCGGCAGCTGACCCGGCCACAGCACCTCGCAGTGCCGGGCTGCCAGCTCCAGGGATGGTGTCTCGGCTGCGTTTGGGTCCCTGTCCCGGAGCTGCTCACCAGGCTTCCCGCACAGGAATCGCACACGGTAGCCCTGGCAGGCCCGGCCCCGGTCGTAGCAAGCGAACCTATAATCCTGGCCTTTCTTGTACACCACCTCGGGGCTGAGGCTCACCCCATCCATCGTCATGGCCTGGGAAAGGCACAGAAATGACAGGGCACAGTCAGTGTTTCTGTCAAGAAGGAAGGCGATGATTAATGCTCGGGACATACACTTAAAGTCTAAAATTGTCCCTGGGTGATTGTCCCAACCATCGGCCCCAGCAGTTGCGTGGCATGAGGTCTTCGGTAATGGACACATGCCTTGTCCGGGGCCCTAGGGCACTCTGTATGCTGACCGCTGAGCACTGTTCACCCCTGGGTGAGCACTGCAGGGGGCACCAGGACCCGGATGGGCTTGGTGTCGCCACTGCAGCCCCCAGCTCCAGCACTGGGAGAGGTGGTGGCTGACGTTTGTATGTTGATGACCCCCTATGTTCCATCCATGGCTGCCCAGACCTGGTTCTACATCACATAAGGGAGTCCTTAATTATTTTCTTAATTTAAATTAAAAATTTTTTGAGGCTGGCACTGTGTCATAGTGGGTAAAGCCGCCACCTGCAGTGCCGGTATACTATATGGATGCCAGTTCGAGTCCCAGCTGCTCCACTTCCGATTCAACTCCCTACTATGGCTTGGGAAAGCAGTGGAAGATGGTCCAAGTCCTTGGGCCCCTGTACTTGCATGGGAGACCCAGAAGAAGCTCCTGGCTCCTGGTTTTGGATGGGTGCAGCTCCAGCCATTGTGGCCATCTGGGGAGTGAACCAGTGGATGGAAGACCTCTCTCTCTCTCTCTCTCTCTCTCTGCCTCTGCCTCTCTGTAACTCTGCCTTTCCCATAAATAAATAAAATTTTTAAAAATTTTAAATTTTTTAAAACAAATTTTTAAAAGATTTATTTATTAGAAAGGCAGAGAGAGAGAGAGAGGGAGAGAGAGAGGATGCTTCCTCCTACTGGTTCACTCCCCCATTGCTCACAACTGCCCACAGGCTGGACTGGAGCTGCAGGCAGGAGCCAGGAATGCAACACAGGTCTCCCAGGTGGGTGCAGGAACCCAATCCTCCCAGGGTCAACAGCAGCAGGAAGCCGGAGTCAGGAGGAGCCGCAGCCAGGAACCCAACCCAGAGAGTCTGGCTGGTGCCTTTGCAGCTCAGCCAAACGCCTGCCCCAGCGCCCCGCCTCCTTGGAGTCAGCCATCCCACCGTGGGTCGGGTGTGGCCAGGGTGCTGGAACGTCTGATACCCACCAGCGGCCAGGAAGTGAGAGCTTAGTTCTTACGTTTCCAGGTGGGGGCCGCTCACAAAGGTCGTGGAAAACAGAATTAAAAGGTAAACTGATTTTGGTGCAAAAATGCTTAGGACCCACACAAGCCTCTTCGCAATCGGCATTTTCCACCAACTTTTGGAAACACCCTCTTGGGATCTCATTCCACCTTCACCACGCAACCATCGGGGCGGAATTAGTTTTACAAATAAGGAAATGGACACAGACAGACCCGGTCGCTTTGTGTCCAGGGTCACAAACCCGGCACGTGGCCGAGGCGAAGTCTGAAGCCAGAATTAGGTCGTGACAAAGCCAGGCTTCGAAGCCCCTTCCACTCCTGCTCTCAGGTCCTCTGTCCCTGTCCCCAGGCCAGAGTCCACCGAGGGGGTTTCAGCCAGTGGGGGCTGCTGGGCAAGCAGCTCCCAGGCCACGTGGAAAACACAGGGAGCCAGCTCGGAGGAGGGGCCCCCTGGAGCTGGGGTGTGTCCGCCCAAGACGGTGACTGTCATTCAGAGCCATGCAATTGAGTGCTGCAGCTGCTGTCGTCTTTGGCGCAGAGACCAAAGGGACCAGGGCTGGGAAACAGCAAAAGAAAGAAGAGCCAAGCTTAAAAAAATAAATAAATAAAGGAGGCGACGCTCTCGGAAACCTTGCGTTGAACTCCGCAGGCCCTGTCTCTGGCTTGGAAGGAGAGGTGCGTGGACCTGCACGGTTAAACGGCATCTCTTTCCTGCAAGTGACACTCACCCCAGGGTCTGGGGCCGTCTCCCTGGCAGCCAAGGGAGCATTTGCAAACTGGCTCTCAGAGGAAAACGAGAAGGCCTGTGGCAGTGCGGCCAGATCAGACCCAAGCTCAAGGTCGTTTCAATGTCAAGCCCAGCTCCTGGGTTCCCTGAAGCAGGAGATCCCCTAGCAGTGAGGACCCTGCCAGCTGCATGTTTCTCCAGGTGCAGCGACCAAACATGGTTTTAAGGGAGCATCCGCCTAGCTCTGCTGCCTTTTCTTTTCAAAATTTATTTGGCAGCGGGGTGGGAGGGAAGGAGAGGAGTAGGGGAGAAAAGGGGGACAACTCTCACCCACTGATTCACTCCCCAAATACCCATAATGGCTTGGGTTGTGTCTGGCCAAAGCCAGGAACCTGGAACTCAAAGCAGCTCTTGAGACCATGCAGGTGGCCAGAATCCCACCTGTTCAGCCGTCACCTGCTGCCTCCCAGGGTGCACATTAGCCGGAAGCTGGAATAGGGGGCAGGACCAGGACTCCAACCCAGGCACTGGCATGTGGAATGCAGGAGTCCCACTCAGCACCTTAACCTCTGGGCCTCACACCTGCCTCCCTTTTTTTAACCTGACAAATGACCTCAGCTTTGGTTAACAAGGGTAGAAGGAGATCCAACCATCGCTCAGTGAAAAGGCTCTTAACTCTCAGCAGACACCATGGTATTGCTCCTCAAGAGAGGGATTCATAATGATAAGATGATTAATATGATCACAATCAATAAATCAAAGTGAATCCACTCACTAGGGTTCGGCCATTTACGCGTCGTTGCATTAAATCCACTAAGTGCTCCTGGGAGGGAACCACTCTTCTCCCCTCTGTTGCACTAAGTGAAGTGGCTCTGCTGCTGTCTCTGTCCAGGACTGTGCATGGGGCCCCCAGGGTACAGAACTGGAGGTGCACCGAGAGCAAGGGCGGCCTTTAGTTTTGTACCGGGAGCGCCGTATTGGCACACAGGGCAAAGCTCGCAAGTTGGGGAGCTGTGAAGTCTCTTCCCAACCACTGTGTCCGCTGCCATGGGAACACCAGGATCGGCTGACAACCCCTAGGACGTGATGGCCACTAGGTCCAGCTGGCCTCAGGGGTGGCTGGATTTTTTTTTTTAAGATTTATTTATTGGGAAGGCAGAGTGATAGAGAGAGAGAAGGGAGAGATCTGTTACCTACTCATTCACTCTTCAAATGACCACAACAGCCAGGGCTGGGCCAGCCTGAAGCCTGGAGCCAGGAACTCCATCCTGGTCTCCCACCTGGGTGGGCAGGGACCTAAGCACTTGGGCCATCCGCTGCCGCCTCCCAGGTGCATTAGCAGGGAGCTGGATTGGAAATGAAGCAGCCGGGACTCAGATGTGAGATGCCGGCATTGCAAGCGGTGGTCTAACCTGCTGGGCCACAAAACCAGCCCTGGGGCAGATGTCCAGAGGGTGGCAAGGACATGGAAACAGTGGGGTGCGGCTTTGTGTTTG
Source organism: Lepus europaeus (assembly GCF_033115175.1). Lineage (NCBI taxonomy): Eukaryota > Metazoa > Chordata > Mammalia > Lagomorpha > Leporidae > Lepus > Lepus europaeus. The sequence continues at coordinate 108,737,242 of NC_084837.1, forward strand.
CTTTCATTTCCCAGCAGGACCACAAGCCATCAGAAAAGGTGTCCTCGGAGCCAAGTTGCTCCCTGGCTCTTCCGGTGCTGCCTGCTCTGATCCTGTCTCGGTAGCAGACGCCCTTGGCATTGCTCCCTCATAGCACATGACTGGGTCAGCGCAGAGCAGCTGGGCCGGGAACGGGGGAGAGGTGCAGCCGTGAAGCCCAGGGGCAAGCCAGGATCTCCCCACAAACGTGGGACATTTGGGGCCACTTCCACCCCTCCTGTGAGTGATGTAAGCAGGCTCCTTACAAAGAGGAAACCCCGCCTCTCACCACCTGCAGGCACAGGTCAAGACTGGCTGTGCTTTTCTGGCCTTGGAAATCTGCAGGAGCCACACCAGCACTCTGAACTTTTCTGTGTCTATAGGGGTGCTCTCCGGTGGGCTGTGGGCCACACCACCCACTGGAGATCAGTGGCAAGGGGAGGGGTGGCAGGGCTCCCCCAGTTCCTCTGCCCTTGGAATCAGGCAACTGCTCCCCTTCTAGGTAAGACCTTCCATGGGCCTTGGTTTTGCCAAGATGCTGCTCTGGGATGGAGGCTTCAGCACCAAGGAGACGCTCCACAGTTCATCCCAGGAAGGCTGGCCCAGGTGGCAGAGCAGGGGGGCAAATCCGTGGCTGGGTCTGTGGTTCTACTCCAGACTTCCAGCACTTGATGATCTGAACTCAGAGAATTTGTTGTCATGGATACTGTTCTTGTTGGGAGGACACTGGGCGCTGCAGCGACCGGGGCACCCCCGTGGAGGGTCCTGGCTCCCGGAGCTCTCAGCCTGGGCTTAACTGTGCTTTGGGACACTCAGGGACGGGCCTGGGCCATGGTGGGAGCAGAGCAAATGGGCGACTGGGAGACGCTGGAGGAAAGCTGTGTTCCTGGCACCGAGTGGTCTGAGGCCAGACAGTTGGCACAGCCAACACCCGGGGAGGCATTTGTAGGCCATGTAAGCATTCCTTGTGGATTTCCAGAAACATGTGGAGCAGAGAGGCTGGTAAAGCACTCGCTGGACTCCCTGTGGTCAAGGACACGGGAGAGAGAAGATTTATGTCCATGTCCAATTAAAGCTGGAATGCTTGAGGTTCCGAGAGAATGAAAATTAAATCTGGGAAGTATGCGCTTTGGGGGAGTCCGTGCTTTGTGATTCTGTTGGACCCAAGACGAGTCTGCAACTTAATCTGGGTAAATCCGGTTCAGTGACCCTGGAGCCCCGGTGGGGTGGAGAGCCCGAGATAGACCATGAGCGAGTGTGCCCCTGCCTTTGCTAACTGCAGCCCAAGCGCCCTTCCCCTGGACACCGAACAACACAGGAAGCACGGTGCACGCTGTGCCCAGGAGACCGTGGAGGCGCAGGGGCACAGTCAGGTGACCGGGGGCCCAAGGTGAGGTCCTCTGGGAGAGGTACAGATGTCCATCACCACGGTTGTCTCCCAGCATCCCTGGGGGACCGGACTCCCACCCCTAACCCCACAGACACTGAAATCCTGGAAGGCCTGAGTCTCTCAGATAAAATGATGTAGACTCCACACAGGAGCCACACACTTGAAATCCTCTCTATTTAGAGCACCTAACACAGTGTAGATGCTGTGGAAAGAGCTGGTACAGTCCATGGCTTAGGGAATTATGATAAGGAAAATGTCTGCGTTCAAGATAAGATACAAATCTTTTCTTAAACTTTTTTGATTCAACATCGGCTGAATCCGTGACTGTGGAATCTGTGTTTATGGAGGGCCAATTATATTTTTATTATCTGAAAATGGGTAAAATGGGCTAGTATACTCCTTTTCCAGTGACTTCTAATTTAGATCATCAAGTAGTTAAGAGGCTTGCTTTGGCGTGAGACTGGGATTAGGGAAATAAACTCTGCTAACTTCGCCTAGGTCTCCTTTCTCTCCCACGATCCATGGAGCCTGGGATCCCACAGCCAAGCTGCTGAGCTGTGAGGTCTGGGAGTTTACTCCACACTGGATGGAGCCAACCTAGAAGGTCAAGGTCTCTGGGTAGAACTAACCCTAGGGGAAGATTGTACCCCAAGCATTCTTGAAAGCTGTGTCTACTGAGCTCAGTGGCGAGCAAGGCCACTGGCATGTCCCACACCCGGGCTGGGCTCAGCCTGCACCCCAGACCATCCTCACTGCATCCCGGGTGCTCAAGGTCCCAAAGGCACCAGGCGGGGTACTCCCTGCCACAGCTGAAGACGCGAGGGGAAGGGCAGCAGCAGCAGGACCGAGCAGGGAATCAGCCCTGGGCTTCAGCAGATCTTCCACTTCCTTCTCTGTCTCTGTGCTGGGACTGGCCTTCCCCAGCCCTGCCTCGCAGGAGGCCAGGAGGGTCACCCAACCCAAGGGACAAGAAGGTCTGTGGTCCCCAGAGGCTTCTCCAAAGCAGAGCGGGGTGGAGGGTACCTGGATATCAATGGGGCGGTTGCAGATCTTCCCTGGGTGAGCCGCCCGGAGGTCGGAAATCTTCTCCCCGCCTTTGGTCTGGGACACTTTATCGTGGTCAAACCATTCTGTCCACTCCGCATCTAGGCAGAAAGCAAAGAGCAGAAGTGGCCCCTGGAGGCAAGACACACGCAGTGTGGGCCCGGGCACCCGCGGCACTGTGGGAATTGAGAATTCTCTGTCCACAGTTGCACCCGGCTGGGATCTGGGTGGTACATAGACCATCTCCCAGCCTTCGCACCGACTTTCCTATTTATAAAAAGCCCTGTGCATTCGAAACACAAAACAGCTAAACACAAAGGCGAGGAATAAAATCCATTCCCCAAGGGCTGCCCCAGGCTGGCTGCTCTCTACAGCCCCAGGTGTGTCCCCTGGCCTTCCGTCTTGCTGTGGGCCTCACCTTGAACCCACTCGCTGGACGAAGACACGTTGAAATACTCGCCGTGCTCTGTCTTGAATAGTTTGGACACCCGGGCAGCTGCGGATCCTCGGTGCCCTGCCAGAGAGAGCGGATGCTGAGCCCCTGGTGAGCCCCCTGATTCCAAGGCAGAGAGAGTCCCCCTGCACACATGGGTCTTCAAGAGCTTCTTTAAAAAACATGTTAGGGTCTGGTGCAGTGGCATAGCAGGGTTAAGCTGCAGCCTGCAGTGCCGGTATCCCATATGGGCACTGGTTCGATTCCCGGCTGCCCCACTTCTGATCCAGCTCCCTGCTAATGTGCCTGGAAAAGCAGTGGAGGATGGACCAAGTGCTTGGGCACCTGCATCCCTGTGGGGGACCTGGATGGAGTTCCAGGCCTGGCCCTGTACCAACCATTGTGGCCATTTAGGGTGTGAACCAGCAGACGGAAGAACTCTCTCTCTCTCTCTCTCTCTCTCTCTCTCTTTCTCTCCTTCTCTATAACTCTGACTCTCAAATAATAAATAAATCTTAAAAAAATAACCCATTTTAAACATCAGGTCATTCTTTTTGTTCCGCTGTCTATTCTTTAAAGGGCAGTTGCAGCATTATCATAAATCCAGATTTGGGAACCCTATCCTTTCTCGTGATTTTTTTTTTTTAGATTTATTTTTCTTTATTTGAAAGAGTTACAGAGAAAGAGAGGGAGAGACACACAGACAGAGGTCTTCCATCCTCTGGTTCACTCCCCAAATGGCCATAGCAGCCAGGACTGGCCAGACTGAAGCCAGGAGCTTCTTCCGGGTCTTCCACATGGCTACAGGGCCCCAAGCACTCGGGCCATCTTCCACTGCTTTCCCAGACCACCAGCAGGGAGCTGGATTGGAAGTGGAGCAGCCGGGACCTGAACCAGCACCATCCCCCTCCTTTCCTTGTGGTTTGAATCCTTGCCTGAGATCCGAAGCAGAAGCGCCTCCCACATCCATCTTGGGCAGAGGAGGCTCATTCAAAGTGTTTTCTTTTCCCTAAAGACTTCTTTCTTTATTTATTTGGAAGACAGAGTGACATAGAGAGAGAGGTAGACAGAGAGATCTTTCTTCTGCCGGTTCACTCTCTTTGGCTTCAACAGCAAGAGCTAGTCTGGGCTGAAACCAAGAACCAGGAACTCCATCCTGGGTTGCTATGTGGGGTGGCAGGGGCTGGAAGCACTTGCACCATCATCTGCTGCCTTCCCAGGTGCATTTGCAGGGAGCTGGATCAGAAGTGGAGCAGCCTGGACTCAAATCATTGCTCCAATACGGGCTGCTGGTGCCTGCCCCTGGAAACTGACTTTTTAGCCCAAACTATTCCTCCCCATTCTTTTCTATGCCACGCCTATGTTTTGTATTAAGTCATTATTTTTTTAAAAAAAAAACTTTTACTTATTTATTTGAGAGGCAGAGAGACAGACAGAAAAACAAACTCTCATCCACTGGTTTAGTCCCTAGAGGACTGGGCCCGGTGGGAGTCAAGAGCCTTGCCCTCAGTCCAGGTCTCCCCCATGGGTAGCAGGGATCCAAGGACTGGAGCCACCATCTGCTGGCTCCCAGAGGAAGCTGGAGTCAGGAGCCCGATCTGGATATAGAACCCAGGCCCTCTGACACAGGACACGCACATCTTCACTGCTGGATTAAGCCAATGAAGATGTCTGTCTTTGGAAAAGCAAACATCATTGCAAGTTATTGGCCTTTGATTGGCATTGACCTTTGGCAAGCTCACATAACACGGACAGTCAGGTCACTCAACTAGCTGTTGGCAGAGGGCATCCAAGCTCCGGGGGAGGTAGGCACTTCCAAAAGACCCCGAGTCTCTTGGTGAGCGAGACCCGGGGGAGGAATGGAGTCAGGCCCGCCCCAGCTGTGAGTTACCGTGATATTCAATATGGTCTTCCACGGAAGAAGTGGGATTTCCTTTCACGGTGAGAAAGCTCCAAGGGTGTCTGGAAAAAAAAAAAACAACAAAGCAACCATGCAGAGCAAAGCTCTTTGCACGTCTGAGCCTGCGCTGGGGATAGAGTTGGATCAGAGGGTTCCCTGGCGGGGCTTCCGCTCTGCAGGAGAGCAGAGCCAGTCCTTGCAAGCACTCGCCTGCACTTCCTCCCCGCCTGGCTCGCCTGCTGCTCGCTTCTTGTGAGCTTCTCCATCTCCATGCTGTAGCTGACCCAGGTCGAAGCACAAGTGCACAATCAAGCCCGCAAGTGAGAGCCCCTTAGGAAAGTGTGTTCTCCCGGTCGGGTCGGCTCCCCGAGACGTGGGCTTGAGAAACGGGCCAGAGGCTCATGGGGCTGCCGACAGACAGAGCCACCTGCCTGGGCTGTGGCAAGGCATGAGAAATCCCAGCTGCCTGGTGGGTGGGCACGGAGAGAGAGCGGGAGGGAGAGCTGAGGTTTTGCAGAGAGCTCCACCCTTCCTGACTCCAAGGAAGTGGGCAGTGCTTTGGGGCAGCAGGGTCTTCTGAGCCATCTTTGGCTTCCCCGCCATGCCTAAGGCAGGGGTAGGTTCAGGACACACCACCCCAAAATAGCGCCCCCTGGACACTTTCAGCTGAAGGAATTTGAGCAATGACAGGATGCACTCTCTGATCGCCCCGATCCTTCTTCCCAGAAGCAAGCCACACGCCTTTCAGGTGGGAGGTACCCTCCTTGTGCCCAGAAGAAAGGAATTTGTACACTATCCTCTTGTTAACGAGCATTTCTGTTACCGGGGCTCCAGCCAAGAACTTAGAAGGGGAGAAGGAAGGCATTTTCTCCTCGCCTATGACTTTTCTCTTACCATGAGCCATGACTTTTGGGGCTGATTTTGTTTTTGCTCTCTTGTTTAGGAAAGTAACTCATTATTGATGGGTAGGTGGTTTTTTTTTACATTTTTTAGACAATATTTCGTGGGGTGACGGATACGCAATAGTCAAAGGCTTCACGCTCTGCTAAATACAGAGTTCAGCAAATATAAAAGTGGGACGACCAGAGTCTGGCGAGGCCGTAGGCAAGAGCTCTGCACAGCTTTCAGTGAGAAGATGCTCAACTCCACTCGGACAGACGGCAAATTTTAAAACGGCCGCCACAGCATCGAAACCGCAGTAATGCATCATTCCTATCAACCTGGACAAAGTTTGATGAAACAGAACTTGCAGCGAAACTGGTAACCACGGGCATTTCTTAACTTGAGACTGGGGCTTCAGCTACGTCCATCATTTGCTGCTCAAAAGCCTGCTGGCTCCCCACTGCCCTCTGGATAAAAAAGCAAGCTCCTTCCTGCACAGCCAAGGCCTTCCTGTGTCCCCTCCCGGCCTCGTCTCTCTCGACAGCCAGGCATTCGTCCCTGGGCCTAGAACCGGCTGTGGGGCACCTGCGTGGCCTTGTTCTCACCTGCAAGTCTGCACTGAGCCCTACTCGCCTGCTCTCTTGCTCTCCCTTCCGTCTTCCTGTTAACCTCTGCCTTCCCCTGAGAGTTCAGTAGATCCGGTCCACAGCCCGGGACCGTGTCCTGCACGGGTAAACAGACGGAAGGGGCCATGTCTCAGTCCTGCTGATTTCAGTGAAGGCGTCTCTGTGCCAACCAGGGCAGAAATGTAATTCCTGACTGCCTACCTCTGCTACCCACGTGAAACATAGCAGGTGCTGTTCCTCCTGGGGCTCGTTTGGAAGGAGAGAATTGCTGTCACGTATGGAGTGACAGGATGACGAATATTCTGTATCTCCTATGAGGTTTTATCCTCCTGATAGGTCACTCCTAAGATAACCCATTTCACAGATGCAGAAACTATGCACTGGCCTGCACTTTCACCTCCTCGGAGGTGTGGCCCAGACTCAAATCCAGGCCAACAGGTGCCAGATCTTAAGCCAGGCCCCTTCCAGTTCTAGCTCTCATTCATTCATAAAGTGGCCTCTGGGTTTATGTCACAATGGCGTGGAAGCCCGTTCAGTGTTGGCTAACAATGGAAGCCTGCAGTGCCAAGATATCACTGCTGTCATCTTTGGCTGCTTGCATTTCCTGCTTGCGTTTCCCTTCCAGGAGGAGCAGCCCCTGGGCTGTCCAGCATGCACTCTGGAACCCGGAGCAGCCTTCGCTTGCACAGGGAATCTGTCCAGCTGGTACAACTGCTGTGCTCTGAGCCAACGCGAGGCTCTGGCCCGCCCTGGCCCTTGCCCTAGCTCTCAGGAGCTGAGGGGAGGGGCTGCTCAGTGTACAGGCAGCCGCGGGGCAAGCAGCCTTGATTTGCCATGGAGTTGAGATCTGACTCAGCCTGCCACAAGGTGTGGTTCCTGTAAAAGAAGCAGCTTCCTGTTGGGGCTGCAACACCAATGGGAGGCATGAGGCCGGCACAACACACGCTGGACCATAACCCAAGGGTCCCTTCTCCTTGAGCATTTGGGTAGAGACTCAATCTTTAAAAGAGCACAATCTTTAAAAAAAAAACCCATCTGTCAAACCCCAAGACCTGATATGAATTCTTTGCTACAGACAGGAGAGTGAACATGGAGGCAGGGCTCTTACTCATCTTATAGATGCTCATTAATACTTGGACAGTGGTTGACTGACTGACCTTTTGTGTTTTAGGAGTAAGCTATGCTTGTACTTAAAAAGGCAGGATCCCTTTAAGAACAAGCCCCAGATATGGGTGGGTGCAGGTACATGTGATGGGCGGTACCTGAATCCCAGGTGCAAGAAGTGTTTGCTTCCCAGTTTGGTCATCGCCTTCCGGGCCATGTCGTCCAGGTTTCGGGAACCCTCGTCATTCACCGCCACCGAGAGGATCCTGCCGTCGGGCACCGCGTTCAAGTACTGAACCAGGCGCTCGCTCTCTTTCTTGGATCTGTAGGTGTCGAACCTAGACAGGCCAGGGAGAGGGGGGACTTGAGGATTCTCAAGACAGAGCAGTCCAAGCACGCGTCCGTGCCGTGCCGGCCAGCGGTGCCACCAAGGCTTAGACTTGAAAGAACAAATCACTTGCCTTATCTCGCACACCACACCCATGACACCCAAGAAGAAAGGTTCTGTGGACAAAATCTCAAAGAATTTTAAGGTGCAGGGTGCCGAGCGGGTCACCCACGTGGGGCCTTCTCGTGTTCGCCTTTCATCTTGGAGGCTGTGGGTTGCGCCCAGCACCAGAGCCTGACTTTGGGAGAGAGTTCAGATACCCAGAGCGGCAGGGAATTTGATCTCCGGTCCAGACTGAAAGCACTCGCCCCCAGATTCCTGGAAGTCAACAGAGACTATCCTGACTCAAGGCTCTGGCCCCTGCAGCAGCCTGTAGGATCATTACAGGGGCTGGTGCTGTGGCGCAGCAGGTTAAAGCCCTGGCCTGAAGTAGAGGCATCCCATATGGGCACCGGTTCTAGTCCCGGCTGCTCCTCTTCCCATCCAGCTCTCTGCTGTGGCCTGGGAGAGCAGTAGAAGATGGCCCAAGTCCTTGGGCCCCTGCACCTGTGTGGGAAACCTGGAAGAAGCTCCTGGATTTGGATCGGTGCAGCTCCAGCCGTTGTGGCCATCTGGGGAGTGCCCCAGTGGATGGAAGACCTCTCTCTCTGTAACTTGTAATTCTCTTTCAAATAAATGAAATAAATATTTTGAAAAAGAAACATTACGATGTCACCTCTGATTTCATAGCAGCAGGCACATAACCCCTGGCCTTTGGAAGCCTTGTTGCCTTCCTGTTGTGTTCCTGTTGATCCTTTTAAGAAATCAGAATTGCGGTACAGGGTGTGAAGCCTCTGTTTGCAATGCTAGGGTCCCACATCAGAGCACTAGTTCCAGTCCTGGCTGCTCTGCTTCTGATCCAGCTCCCTGCTAATGTGCCTGGGAAGGCAGCAGATGATAGGCCAAGTGCTTGGGCCCCTGCACCCATGTGGGAGACCCAGATGGAATTCCTGGCCTTAGCTTTGGCCTGGCCCAGCCCTGGCTGTTGCAGCCATTTGGGAAGTGAACCCAAGGATGGAAGATGGAAGATCTCTCTCTCTCTCACTCTCTCTCAACACCAACCCACACCCACTGCTTTGCCTTTTAAATAAATAAATAAATCTTTAAAAAGACCACTTATCATATACCCTCTTGAATTTAAATGACAGGATAAAAATCAAAATGGACAAGGACATCCCAACATCATCCATGTAAAATACTAGGAATCACGCCCTTTTTCCCTCACTGGTCAGAACGGACAAAGGAAAGATACATTTGTCACGATCCCGACTCTCATGTAAGTACAAAGACGTTGTGCAATTACAGTGGAAATTGCAAAAGAATTTGCCTTGCAACTTAACAAGCCAAACAATTCTAAGATGAATCCAGAAAAATAAGCCAGCATGAATGGCCAAGGAGATTTTGACCAAGACAAGGAAAACAAGGGTGGTACCAGTGGCGGCTGAATGGGTTCTGCTGAGGCCCCCAGCTGCTTTTTCGCTGTTTGCATAACTTGGTCCAACCCCCCATGGTCCTCCCAGGGACTGCCGGCTGCAAGCCTGGCCCTTCTCAGCTCCGGGGGACCACGGCACACCCCACTCCTGTGCTCGCTCATTGGTCGCCACCTCTCTCGGCCTCATCAAATGCTGATGCCTCTCCCAGGGGCCCCCTGCCCTCCCACCAGACAGCTGACCTTCTCAGGTGGCTTTAGCCCGTGTTCACGCTCGTGCGTGTGTGTTCGTAGCTGTCTTCATACACATCCAGCTGGCAGGCTCTGGTTTTGTTTTAAGTTGGTTCCCCTCTGGCTTTTTCTCCTTTCTTTTTCTTTTTACAAAGTTTTATTTGTTGATTTGGGAGGGAAGAGGACGAGACAGAGATAGAAATAGACAGATACACAGAGAGAGTGCTTCCAATCCCTGGTTCATTTTCCAGATGCCTGCAAAGGCTAGGATTGGGCTGCAGCTGGGGCTGAAGCTAGGAGTCAGGAGCAGGGAATGTCATCCTGGTCTCCCACATGGGTGGCAGAGACACCCACTTGAGCCATCCCCCCTGCCTGCGTTAGCCAGGAGCTGGAGTCAGCAGCCAGAGGTGACAGTCAAACCCAAGTACTCCTGCAAGGGAGGTGAGCACCCCCCACCCCAGGCTGGACGCTTGCTCCCAGGGGTTGGATTCTTGAGGTCTCCAGCACCTGCTTTTAGCAGAGGAGATCTGGCCCCCAGGCATTCTGCCTCCATCAGCTCTCCAGACAACACCTCCAGTTCAAGAAGGATCAGACTTCATGTGGGACAGCTGCAAGGCACGGTGCTGCCGCCACGCAAGAGGCGGCACCAGGAGACTGTCTCCTCCCTCACTCCGTGTCAATCATGCTCATCCCAGCTTCAGCCACGCCCATAGCAGGCTTCACCTGTGGGCTTGGGCTTGCCCAGTGCCAGGCCAAGGCAGATGGCTGTCACCAGGGAACCCAAGAGGGCAATGCAGTAGTAGCTCCAACCCACACCAACCTGTGACTCAGCAAATTCCATGCTGCTGAGCCACAGCGCTTCGTAACAGAACCCATTTCACAGGTGTTTAAATTTCTTATGAGAGAGAGAATGAGAATGGCTTGGCCGGGCCAAAGCTGGGAGCTGGAAACTCATCACAGGTCTCCCTCATGGGTGCCAGGGACCCCAGGACTTGAGTTGTCCTCACTGCTCCCAGGCATCAGTGGGAAGCTGGAGTCAGGAGCTGGAGCTGGTGTTGAACCCAGGCCTCCAATGTGGGACACGGGTGTTTTAACCAAGGTCAAAGCCACTGGGCTAAATGCCCATCCTTGCACGGCACCACAGCTGCTTCCCTGCCACTCATGCCTGGCTCCTGCGTGGTCCAAGTCCCTCGCTCATCAGCACCACGATAGCTCTGCCTGTGCCCGTCCAAGCCCAGCTGTGTCCTTCCCGGGGCATCAGTATGAGAACCATGGGGAGGCCGACGGGCAGGTGCAGCCTCTGCGGAATCTGCCAGTTGATGGGAAGAGACAGAGTGGGAGGGTGCGGGAGACCCACTCTCTGCCTTGCCATCTCTCTCCAGTTCCCCAGCGTCTGTCTCCATTGCTTCTGCCAGAGCCCTCGGCACTGCCGTCTCTGGCCCAGGGCAGGGCTGCCTGGCCACTTCCACTGTCTCTACTTCTGTCCTCCAGCCACAGTGTTCTTCTGAGTCCGATCCTGATCTCCTTAAGCCCCGGAGTGGCTTCTTATCATGGCCTCCAAGCTCCCACCCTCGCCTCTGCCTGTAGCCCTGACGTTATCACGTGATTCTGCACCCCTTTGCACGGGCTGCTCTTAGTCGTAACCCTCTTCCCTGCCACAGCCTCGCCCTGCACGTCTCAGCTCAACCGCTGCTTCCTCTCCCAGGCCCACTCTGATCACCTGCTCCAAAGTGGTCTCTGTTACTTTCAGCTGTTCCATCATCGCCTCCCTAACCCATTACCCATCACCACACTCTAACACCATGGTGTGGAGCTGTGGCGCAGCGGGTGAAGTTGCTGTCTGCAACACCGGCATCCCATACAGGTGCCGGTTCGAGTCCCGGCTGCTCCACTTCCAATCCCGCTCCCTGCTAATGCGTCTGGGAAAGCAGCGGAAGATGGCCCAAGTGCTTGGCCCCCTGCACCCACATGGGAGACCCGGATGAAGCTCCTGGTTTCGGCTAGGCTCAGCCTTGGCCATTGCAGCCACTTGGGGAGTGAACCAGTGGGAGGAAGATCTCTCTCTGTCTCTCCCTCTCTTTCTGTTAAATAAATAAATCTTTTTAAAAGATAAATAAAACCATGCTGTGTGTGTGTGCGTGTGTGTGTGTTTGCCTGATTACTCCTGTTAAACTCAGCCTCACTGGGCCAATGTCCAGGAAGATACAATTCCTCAAAGGAGGGGTTTCCCCCGTGTCTGGGTCTCTGCCGTATGCCCAGCACCTAGCACAGCGCCCTGGGCCACGCGCCCAGCAAGCGCGCACTGAATGAAGGGGCGTATGCCGGAGGGAAGGCGAGCCTTACCGGTCGGAGTGAACAACGGTGGCTGATTTGGGGTCAATGACATGCACGATGACTCCGCGGTGGCCCCAGCTCCTTTCGAAAAAATAGCCTCCCTCCTGCATGCCCCCGGGGTGGAGGGTCTTGTTCAGAAACGTCCAGGAGAGCTTTTTCTGCCCATGCAGCTCCAGGGTGCCTCCTCTGTCCACGCCGATGTACTTCAGGCCAAAGTAAGGATCCGGCTCCACATCCTCATCAGCCCTGCGCGAGAAAGAGAGCTGTGGGTGGGCACCCTGTGCAGAGGGGAGACGCCCGTGTCTCACATCCCAGTGCCTGGATTTGAGTCTCGGCTCTGCTTCCAGTCCCAGTCCCCTGCTAACACACACCCTGGGAGGAGCAGGTGATGGCTCCAGTACTTGGGTCCCTGTCTCTCATACAAGAGACCTAGGTGGAGTTCCAGGCTTCTGGCTTCAGCCTGGCCCAGCCTTGATTGTTGTATGTATTTAGGGAGTGAACCAATGGATGGATGATCTCTCTCTCTCTCATCTTACAAGTAAAATGAAAATAAATTTATGAATTTTTTTTTATTTTTGACAGGCAGAGTGGACAGTGAGAGAGAGACAGAGAGAAAGGTCTTCCTTTGCCGTTGGTTCACCCTCCAATGGCCGCTATGGCCGGCGCACCGCGCTGATCCGAAGCCAGGAGCCAGGTGCTTCTCCTGGTCTCCCATGCGGGTGCAGGGCCCAAGCACTTGGGCCATCCTCCACTGCACTCCCGGGCCATAGCAGAGAGCTGGCCTGGAAGAGGGCAACCGGGACAGAATCCGGCACCCCAACCGGGACTAGAACCTGGGGTACTGGTGCTGCAAGTGGAGGGTTAGTCTATTGAGCTGCAGCGCCAGCAACACATCTGTCTTGTTCATGATCACAATCTGGGGGCCGGCACTGTGGCGCAGCGGGTTAAGCCACTATGTGTGACACCAGCATCCTGTATCAGAGCGCCGGTTCAAGTCCCAGCTGCTCCGCTTCTGATCCAGCTCCCTGCTAATGGCTAATGGGAAAGCAGCAGAGGTTGACCAAAGTGCTTGGGCCTCTGCACCTGCGTGGTGCAGAGGATGGAAACCAGGATGGAGTCCCAGGCTCCTGGCTTCAACCCGGCCCAGCCTGGTTTGGCCATTACGACCACTTGGAGAGTGAACCAGCAGATGGAAGATCTCTCTCTCTCTCTCTCTCTCTCTCTCTCTCTCTCTCTCTCTCTCCCTGTGTTTGCCTTATTACTAAATAGATGAATATTTAAAAAGACAAGACAACCCAGCAGGAGCGAATGTTGATTGCTGCCGGTACCCGCCTCCCGCTCTCCCTGGGAAAGCCCTGCCCTGTGAGCTCCAGGAGCCTCAGGGTGCCTGCGGGCCTGGTCCCCCTACCTTCCATACAAGACGATGCTAAAGTTGCCCTGGAACGGGCAGAGAGCGCTCCCAGCATGCAGCTCCCCGCCGCTGTCAATCAGGATGTGCCTGGTCCGCAGCACAATGGGCTCCTCGTGGTCCTTGATGACCAGCTTGCCTGGGGAGGCAGGGACGGAGTCGGGTCAAGGGTGAGGTTGTAGCAGGGTCAAGGTCAGGCTCTCTGAGCGCTTCCCCACCCCACCCAGGTGGGTTACCAGGCACATCTCCCAACCACTTCTACGCTGGCTGTGCCTACAAGTCCTCTGCTCTCTGCTTGGCAATGGGCACCAGACACCCATGTGGTTTGCTGCCATCCCTGGACCCTCTGCACTCGATGGCCAGGCCTCTGAGAGGGAGGACAAGCAGGGCTACTGCGAACAGCGCCAGGGAGTTTTCTCTACAGAGACAGGACCCTCTGACAAGCCGCTCCTCAGTGCCACCTCGGTCATGGCCGTGAACCCCAGCCCCTGACGTCTGGCCTGTCAATCCAGAGTCGCAGCAACCTGCTTCTCTTCTGCAAGGCGCTGGGTGGGGGCAGGGAGGAGGCAGGGGGCTGCTCACCTCCCTCTGAGATGCGGATGGAGTGGACGGTGGCTGAGGAGGTGAGCAGCAGCTTCCTGCCCTGGCCGATGTATACCTCGTGGTCTTCGTCGTGGCCTGGGTTCCAGGGCTGCAGCTCTGGGTTCTGGTCGGGGCACTCGGCTACCACTGCCAAGGTCAAAGAGAAGTTACCGCTCCCACCCACAAGCATCACCAGGCGAGGATTGCCGCAGGCCCTGGGAGAGAGCCCTGCTATGGAGGCAGGGCCCTGGAGTCCAGCACCATGTCCTCACAAGCTCGTCGCGTTTCTGTGAACAAGTTGCTTCTTCCCTTTTCTGGGTCAATTTCCCCATTCACAAAATGAAGGGTAGACCAGATGACCATTCAGTCCATTCTAAGATTTAACATTACACTATGGTTTACCCAGATCACTTGGATTCCAAGACACTCTGTCGCCTGGAAGGTGGTTCTTGAAGAGTTAACCAAATTCTTTTGCTTTCTGCAAATGAGAATTTGACCTCTGGCTAATTTTCTAACTCCGTTCCCCCGGAAACCTGAGAAAGATGGTAGAATATAAATTCCGTCACCAAGCAACCTTGCTTGTAACGAGAGATCCCTGATGGGTAAATGGTCCAAACTGGGAGGAGCCAAAAATATGCTTACATTTGGCACGGCTGTCATGCTGCAGGCTTCCCTGTGGGCTGTCACTCTTGCTACCGGGCATGTCCCGGTGAGGACCCCCGAGAGCTATGGTAAGAGGTGGTGGCTTGGGGCTGGTGTTGTGGTGCTGTGGGTTAAGCCACCACTTGCAACACTGGCATCCTATGCGAGTGCCAGTTCAAATCCCGGCTGTTCTGCTTCTGATCCAGCTCCCTTAATGCACCTGGGAAAGCAGCAGAAGATGGCCCAAGTGCTTGGGCCCCTGCACCCACGTGGGAGGCCAGGATGGAGCTCCTGACTTCTGGCTTGGCCTGACCCAGTCTCTGCTGTTGCAGTCATTTGTGGAGTAAACCAATGGATAAAAGAGCTCTCTCCCTCCCCACCTTTCAAATATATAAAATAAACCTTTATTTTTTTTTAAATAAAGACATGATGGCTCCAGTGGGATGGGGGCTCATAAGCCAGAAAAGCTCCCACAGTCTTATTTCTTGCCACCTGAGTTGTCGCCTTTCGGGAGAACCAGGAAGGAGCCCCTGTGGGCAGCGGTGCTGTTTTCTGTCAGGGCATCCAAAGGATGGCACTGCTTGGATGCAGTGGGCAGCTCCCGTCCTCTGTACTCTACGTAAATCAGACGCACTGGGAGGGGTCTCTACTCCTTGGGGCCCCCTGGCTGTGAGCCTGCACTGTGCCATGGAGGGTGCCGGGGGCAGGCTGGCACCGTCCCGGATGCTGGAAGAAGCTCCTTGGAAGGAAAGGAGAAGCCCGGAGAGAAGGGATCGGGAAGATGCAATGGGCAAAGCAAGATGGGAGAGGCCTGGCTCAGGGAACAGGCCCCAAGCCCCTCCCATTCCCTGTGACCAGAGGGCTGTGTGCCCTGTGCGGCGGTGGGAGAGAGGGAGGCAGGTGGGGCTGGGCAGGTGATGGGGTGCACAGACACCGGGGTAGGTTCTGGAAGGAAGGGAGGCAAGCTCGGGCCCCGAGGAGGGGACCCCAGGAGGCCATGTCTCTGGAACCAGGTGGGTGCAGTGGGCTCTCCACAGCCACACACAGGGATGGTGGCACTGGGCTCAGTACTGCAGGCCAGTACTGAAGCCATCTGACTTGTCTTCTGCTGTTTTTGGAGCAACGGCGTCTGTCCCGTTCTTACTATCTCGAGGAGAGCCAGAAGAGCTGCCCCTGTGTCTGCCCTCAACAGTACATGGCAGAGACCCCTGTCCCCAGTGGGTCTTCCTCGCCCACCCACAGGAGGCGATGGGCCTTTGCCTTCTCTGCCAAGCACAGGGTGGGCGCTCAGTGTGTGGTTGCTGATCCCATCCATCATCTCTCTCCAGGCCCAGCACCCTGGCAACCTTCCTTCAGGCTCCGCCTACCTCGGTGCAGGCCCAGCCTTGGCTGTCTGTCCTTAAGAGGGGAGTTCCGGGGGCAGGTGTTTGGTCCAGCACCTTACACTGGAGTACTGGGTTGGAATCCTGGCTCTGACCCCTGATCCCAGAAGCTCCTTGGAATTTCTTTTCTTTTTTTTTTTTTTTTTGACAGGCAGAGTGGACCGTGAGAGAGAGAGAGAGACAGAGAGAAAGGCCTTCCTTTGCCGTTGGTTCACCCTCCAATGGCCGCTGCGGCCGGAGCACTGCGCTGATCCAATGGCAGGAGCCAGGTGCTTCTCCTGGTCTCCCATGGGATGCAGGGCCCAAGCACTTGGGCCATCCTCCACTGCACTCCCGGGCCACAGCAGAGAGCTGGACTGGAAGAGGGGCAACCGGGACAGAATCCAGCGCCCCGACCGGGACTAGAACCCGGTGTGCCGGTGCCGGAAGGCGGAGGATTAGCCTAGTGAGCCGCGGCGCCGGCCTCATCTTGGAATTTCTAATGCTGACCCTGGGAGGCTCAAGTAGTTGGCTCTCTGCCCCTCATGTCTGAGACCCAGACTGAGGTCCTGGCTCCGGGCTTCAGCCTCCACCGCAGGCTGCCGCAGGTGTTTGGGTGGGCGGTGAACTACTGGATGTGAGAGCTCTCTGTCTCTGTGTCTGTGTATCTCTCTCTCCCTCTGTCGCTCTGCTACTCAAATAAATAAAAAAATTATTTAAAAAAGAGAAGGGAATGTCACACGTCTTAGGGATTCAACAAAGTGGCTCTCCCAGCTGCTGTCACCTGCAGTGACCCTCGGATGACACCGTGGGGTGTGCTCATTGGTGGCCTTGATGCATTTGCGACCAGGGTGGGCGCCTGAGGCTCAGGGCATTGGAGCCCATCCCTGGGATTCCCTCCAGAGAGGTCCAGGGTGTGGCTGCCTTGCTCTTAGGCCTGGACGTGAGTACTGGTCACCAGGAGGTGACTCCCAGCCACATGGGGTTCATGTGTGGCCAACGAGGGAGCTGCCCCCATCCAGGCAAGGGCCACCAGCAGGCTGGGAGGAGTCGCCCTAACTCCAGTCTCACAGCCGTCAGCTCGCACGGCCTGCACTGGCCAGGGCCATCCCGCCTGCCCCTCTTACTCTCTGAGCGTGTGCATTGGTGCTGCACTTTGCACTTGGACTTGGAAGTGGTGGCTCTGTCTCTGCAGGTGCACAGGTCCCCGGGGCTGCCGGGGCGGCGACTCCACAGCCGAGCCCAGCAGCTGCAGGACTGGCCGCGGTGGACACCCCTTCATGGGTGCTGTGCATTCTGCTTTGGTGACGTTAAGTGTTCGTGAGTTTGCGTTTGTCTGAATGAGGGAGTGGCCGAAGAGGGTCCGTGTCTGCGCGAGCTGTCGCCATGGCAACCACCCCGCCTTTCCCAGGAGGGGCCTGGGAAGGAACACGGCCTGACTACTGCTTGGAGCGTGAATGGCGAGGGTTGGCTTCTGCCCGGCGCCGATGTCAGGGAGAAGCCCGGAGCAGAGGGAGGCAGAGGCACGGCCTCCTTTCCAAATGTGTCACACACACAGCAAGACAGGAACCAGGATGCAAGAGGAATGCTCGAGCCCACCTGCCCAAGGGTGGTGGGCCTCTAGGACAGGCTTCCTACAAAGTTAAGCCCCACCCTGTTCCCGGCACAGCCACCGCCCCTTTCATGTCAGTTAACGCCATGGATGCCGGAAAGACCCGCGGACAAATTCAGGCCATGCTGTCACTCACTGCACGGAGATCTAGAATACTGACTGCTTGCTATGGGCCCAAGGATCCAGAAGATTCTTACAGGGGCTGCTGCTGTGGCACAGCATCCACTTCCGATCCAGCTCTCTGCTGTGGCCTGGGAAAGCAGTAAAGATGGCCAAATCCTTGGGCCCCTGCACCCATGTGGGAGACATGGAAGAAGCTCCTGGCTCCTCCTGGCTTCGGCTCGGCACAGCTCCGGCCATTGTGGCCAGTTGGGGAGTGAACCATAGGATGGAAGACCTCTCTCTCTCTGTCTCTTTCTGCCTCTCCTCTCTCTGTGTAACTCTGATTTTCAAATAAATAAAATAAATCTTAAAAAAAAAAAAAGAAACTAGGGAGCTTTGGGGAGTGAGCATGTGGAGTGGCTGTTAAGACGCTGCTTGGGGCGCCCGCATCCCACACTGCACTTCCTGAGTGTGAGTCCCGGCTCCACTTCCAAGTCCAACTTCCTGCTAGTGAGCACCCTGGAGGGCAAGCGGGTGAGGGCTCAAGTGTTCGGGCCCCTGCCACCCACGCGGAGACCTGGATGGGGCTCCTGGTGCCTGGCTTTGGCCTGGCCCAACCTTGGCTGTTGTGGGCCTTTGGGGAGTGAACCAGCAAATGGGAGATCTCTGTCTTTCTCTTTCTGTCTCTGTGCCTTTTAGATAAAATGAATGAATGAATAAATAAATAAGTAAAAATTAAGAGGTTGAAAAAAAGTAAGGAACTGTTACGTAAGACTCTAGATTTCTGGCTTCCCTTAAAAATTCCAAAGACCCTGCGACAGGGGCCCCTCCTTTCCACGTGACAACTATTAGCCCAGGCTGCAAAGCAGGTGTCATTCAGCTCCCCAGGCGCCCACAGCCGCTCCTGGCCGGCCTCATCCGTGTGTGTCAGGCGCTTAGCTCCTGTTATCCTTGGGCTTGGACCCCTGATTCGAGCCCCTGCACTTTGTGGGTGACAAGGCTGAACCCCAAGAGGAGACTTGCCCGGGATCAAGGGGCCCAGTGGGCAGGGGCCCCATCCCAGCCTCCCCGTGGCCACGCCCCCCCCCCCCCGGCTCCACCTCCTCCACCTCTTCCTCCACGCTGTCCGGGCTGAGACACGGGGCTCACCTGTGGATGTGAACCTGGGGAGGTGGACCACGAGGAGCCAGCTGACCGTGAGAGTGGCCCTGAAGAAGTCCCGCCTCCTGGCCACGCCCATCCTTGCAGGGGGCTCTCTGAAACAAACGTACAGGGGAGTCAGCCCACCCTGGGGCAGGGGTGACACAGGGGACAGGCGGACACACACAGGGGCAGGGCCACACAGGCACCCTCCAGCCAGCCCAGCCCACAGCCCCCACCCACAGCGGCCTCAGCTGGGCAGATCGGGGCACGCAAACCCTGCCCTGGGTTCTCGGATACAGAGAGACGTGGATGGAATTTGATCCCTGGTGCTCAACGCTCCCTGCTCCCCCTCCTCCAGAGTCTTTTTTTTTTTTTTTTTTAAGAAGCAGAACAACACTAATCCTGCTAAACAAGAGCCAGGAATCAGATGCCACAAGCTACGTCGCTGTGTGACCTCAGCTCATCTGCTCAGCCTCTCTGGGCCCTGGGGTCCCCAGCCTGTAAGCGGAAGACGTGGGCCGGTGGATTTCTCATCCTGACCTTATCACTCTGTGCTTCCAAAGCCAATCTTGGCTAAGAACACTTAAAACCTCAACACAAAGCATGCACGGTGTGAACCCTCCACGAACGACTCACCCAGGAGAAAGTGGGGCCAAGAGAGCTAATCGCCCCCCAATGCCCGTGTCTGCCTGCTGCCTCAGTGGTTTTTATTGAAGCCAACGTTCCCCCGCCAGCCCCATGTTCGTTGTGGCCTTAGAATGAAGTCCTGGGAGGCTGGCGCTGCGGTGCTGCGGGTTAGGCTGCCTTCTGCAGCGCCGGCATCCCCTGTGGGTGCCAGTTCGGGTCCTGGCTGCTCGTCTACCAACCCAGCTCCCTTCTGGGGGCCTGGGAGGGCAGCAGAAGATGGCCCAAGGGTTTGGGCCCCTGCACCCACACGGGAGACCTGGATGAAGCTCCTGGCTCCTGGCTTCAGCCTGGCCCAGCCCTGGCCATGGCAGCCATTTGTGAAGTGGACCAGTGAATGGAAGATCTCTTTTTTTTAGTATCTCTCTCTGTCACTCTGCCTTTCAAATAAATAAAATAAATCTTTCTAAAAAAAGAATTAAGTTTCAGCCAACATAGCAGAGGTAGCAAATGTGAATTCCATATGTGCCCTTCAGAAACGGCAGGATTTCTGACTGCCTTCTTTCCTTCTTGCTGGCTGGAATGCAGATATAATGGCTGGATCTCCAGCAGCTATCTCGCACCATGGAGTAGGAGCCAGGGATTGAGGATGGCAAAGCCAATACAGAGGAAGAACCTCGGCTCTCCTCTTGTGTGGAACCAAAGCTTTTAGCCCTAATGATGGGCTTACTTTTATCTGATTATTTTTTCTTTATACATAAAGCAGACATGGGATATCTAGACAAACCTCAGGAACTTAAAAAGAGGCAAAGTTTTCATTCCCAATTACGATGCCACTCAGAAATGTTGTGTTCACACACAGGACGTCGGGAATGGCAGGCCCTGGCTCCCACCCATCTCGCCCAACCATGACTGTGGAGAAGAGGGCCGGAGCCTCTCCCACCTGCACAGCGACCCCCTGCAGACCAGCTCAGCGACAACCCTGACCTCTCTGACCTTCCATGGAGAGTGGACTCCTTTGTGTGAGCTCAGGGAGCAGGGGTGGGGGCGGGCACCTCCCGCACAGGTGCACAGGGTGAGGCCGGGGAGGGAGGAAGCAGCGCTCCCGGGATCAATGCCGCCCACCTGTGAGCCGTGCCCAGGCGCCCGGCCCGACCAAGGCCCCGTCTGCCGAGAACAACAGACCCCATTCTAGTCGCCCCGGCCGGCGGCTGGAGTCACGCCTCGTGGCGCCTGGGCATGGCGCCTTTCCCAGGGGCCCCCCAAAGAGGAGGGCTCGATTTCACACTGTTTGCCACAGAAGGGAGGGGGCCCCAGGGACAGGGGCCTTGCACGGTCCTCAGGGTGGGGAAAGCCAGAGTCGTGTGCTCAAAATACAAGAAAAACCGAAGGTGGCTGGGCGTCTGTGTCCAGGGGTTCCTCTGCAGGGAACTTGGACTTGGAAGGGCCAAGGCCAGCACCCTCGCTTGCTACAGAAATACGACGGGCGGTGGGGCCGGTGCCTGCAGGCAGGGGGAGGCCCTGGGAGGCCCCCGTCAAGTCTGTTCCTTCTGTAGCCGTCAGATGCCCCGGGGCCGCCGTGGGCAGGTGGGCGACGGGGACCTGGGACTGTGTGACCTTCCCACTTTTGCCAGAGGTCCCTTCGCAGACAAGCACGCCACTGGATGGATGGATGGACGGACGGACGGACAGACGCAAACAGTTGCACTCATAGGAGACGACGCTCAGCCCCGTCTTGCTAGCCGTGGTGGGACATCCTGCCGGTCCCCCAGCCGCCTGTCAGACTGGCCTCGCGGGACGCCGCTCATGCGAATCCCTTGGGGACTCTCCCGCAGGGGAGAAAAGCTTCCTCAGCGAGCCACTAGGCAATGGGATGAGGAGTCACGGGTGGGCTGACCACGCTGCCTTGAAGCGCCTCCCAGCTCGGATAAGCGCGGTAGCTCCCAAGGCTGGAAGTCTTGTCTGGCCGCTGATCTCACTTGGTGATGGGGTCACGGCATCATGCAACCATGATTTTCCCGAAGGCCAGTCCCCTGGACACTCCGGAGCCTCCTCAATAACAAGCTAGAATCTTCCAGAAGTTTGGTATTCTCCCGTCCAGCGGGTCCCTGGGTGAGCCAGGCCTGGCAGGGCCAAGGAGACACTCCCTGCTCCTCCTGGCTGTCTTCAGCGGGTCCCGGCCCCCTGCAGGCTGGAGTCCCAGGCTTGTCACCTGCAGGACGAGAGGAGGCGGGGGAGAGGAGCAGGCGTTAGACGAGCCTCCAGAGGGGACGGGCGGGTGTGCAGTGCAGCCTTCCAGGTCAGAGTCCCGGGTTCAAGTTCTGAACTGGCTTCCTGCTAATGCATATACTAAGAGGCAGCAAGGTGACGGCTTAAGTAGCTGAGTCCCTGCCACCCACGTGGGAGACCCAGGCGAAGCTCCTGGCTCCTGGCTTCCCCGTGGTCTGGCCCTGGCTGTTGCAGGCATTTACAGGATGGGAGATCTCTGTCTGTCTACCTTTCATATAAAAACAGGGAAGGGGAAGGGAGGGGAGGGGAAAAGAGGGGAGGGAAAGGGAGGGCAGGGGAAGGGAGGGGAGGGAGACTCCAGCTCGGCCCTGAGCAGCAGCACTGTCAAGGGCGTCCCCAGCCTGGGGGAAGGAGGGCTCCCACTGCCCCAAGAGGCCACCCCAGCCAGCTCCGCACAGAGAGACTGAAGAAAAGTGGGGAGGACTGGGGAGAGATTGGTCTGAGCTGTGAGGCAGGGAGTGGGGTGAGAGCCGCGGAGAGCCGGAAGCCCCTGCCTGGGGATGAGTCGGCCCAGGGACAGCTCCTCTGTAGGGGGAGCGCGACTCTTGCTTCAGGCACACGTAGGCCAGGCTCCGCTCAGCAAGACAGCCATGGTGGGGCGCGAGGCCTCTGGACCTTACATCCCAGCCACGCACTGGGAAAGTCTCTGGCCACCTGCGTGGCTGGAAAGACGCACCCTATGTTCCAGGGCTGCCGTGAGCATCAGAGATGCGGAGAGCCGTGTGCCTGACCCACGGGGACGCGCAGGGGCGTGGAGAAGGGGCTGCGAGACGGAGCCTGGAAACCCGGGTCTGAGTCCCAGCTCTGCCGCCATCAGCTGTGTGACCCCACACGGTCACTCAACCTCTGTGCCGGCAACACTAGGCACATCCAGCGGTGGGCGTGACAAATGCAGGGTACGCTAGCTCCAAAACACCGGCTCAGACATTTCTCTGTCCTTGGTAAACAAAATGGTGGCTGGGGGAAGCCGGGCATGGATGTCCCACAGCTCTCTGCTGGACAGGGAAAGCCCGGAGCCAGCCGCTGTGTTTACGACTTGGGCTTCTTGTCCACCAACCCTCTAGTCTGCGCCGTGTTCCTGGGGAGCCCACAGGGCAGGCGTGGACTGGCTCCTGAGATCTCTCCCAGGGGCCATCAGGGCAGCAGGGCCCAGAGATCCGACTCCCCCAGGACAGACGCGGTGAAGCCGGACCCCTCCCCCAGCAAGCAAATGGAAACCCGAACCAGGATCTGACGTGGGAATCCCTGTCTGACCCCAGGCGTAGGGACACGGTCATCTTCTCTGTCCCCTGAGTTCTTGGGGAGAGGAGAAGAGGGGAAAAAAGTTTGGACAGCAACACAAGCTTCGGTGCCTCTCTGTCTCCATAAAGTCTCAAGTTCTCCCCCATCCTCTTCAAATTAGAATCACCTCGTTTGAGGTGGGGAATTCCCACCGGGGAGCCACCTGCACAGCCAGGGAGAAAAGCTGCAGCCGCCTGGGCTAACAGAGGCTCTCGGCCACAGACCTGCCTGCCCCCAAGCACGCAGAGCAAATCCTGTCTCATCCTGCGGTGCCATCAGGGCCAACCCCTTATCAGGCCACCACATCAGCGGGGGTGGGGAAGGGCGCTGAGAGCTTCAAAGCCATTGCCAGCTGCAGCTGGGAGAAGGGGCTTTGAAATCTGCCTTCCTCCTTATGTATTCAACACACAGGGTCTCGGCACCCCGTGGGTGGGCCCTGAGCTGGTGCTGGGGAGCCCTGCCCTCGAGGGTCTCCAAGCCCCATCACCCTGGGCAACGGGCATGACATCTAACTGATGTGTGCGAGCCTCACGGAAAACCTGGGGACTTCTAAGCAGTCTTGGAAAACGGACTGCAAAGATAAGGTTACTGTGTTGCCCAAAATGGTGAAGTCCCCGCAGTATTTTCCTGAATACACAGTTTCCACGGACTTTTTGAAGACCTCCCATCTCCTGATGAGGACGCAGCTCTTAACGACGCACCGGCGCTGAATCCGGGAGTTAGTGAAGTAAGTGGCCGTGCTAATCCACACTCTCCTCTTTGTTGAGAGCCGCCCTGCCCAGCACAGACCCTACAGGTCACACGCAGCTGCCCAAATGGGATCCAAATGAGACACAAGGAAAACTCGGGTTCTCCGGCGCAGTAAGCACAGCGCAAGTGCCTGGCTAGTGGCCCCAGCACGGAGCTGGCCCATATCCATTGTGGAGGACCACTTCTCCTGGACAGCTCTGGTTGGCTCCCTCCATCCTCAGGGTGGCTTGGAAGATGCAGACCGCTGCTGCCAGGCAGTCAGAATGGGGGGGGGGGCTCTCTTGGTGGGGTACTGATTGCTAGAAATGCAGATTCCCAGGCCCACTCCAGACCCCCACCCCACGCTCCCGACCCACTGACTCAGCAGCTCAGCACCAGGGCCCATCAACCTGTTTTTAAAATTTATTTAGTTAGTTTTGACAGACAGAGTTAGACAGTGAGAGAGAGAAACAGAGAGAAGGATCTTCATTTTTGTTGGTTCACCCCCTAAATGGCTGCTACGGCCAGCACTGCACTGATCCGAAGCCAGGAGCCAGGTGCTTCCTCCTGGTCTCCCATGTGGGTGCAGGGCCCAAGGACCTGGGCCATCCTCCACTGCCTTCCCGGGCCACAGCAGAGAGCTGGACTGGAAGAGGAGCAACCAGGACAGAATCCGGCATCCCGACCAGGACTAGAACCCGGTGTGCCGGCGCTGCAGGCGGAGGATTAGCCCAGTGAGCCGCGGCATTGGCCCATCAACCTGTTTTAACAGGTGTTCCAGGTGACTCCGATGTGCACTCCAGTCTCAGAACCCCTAGTTGCACGCATGTCAATCACTAGTTAAGTGCCTGTCTCATGAAAAAGTGGCAGTGTTTTGGCAAAGGGCTAAGCATTCTGGAGGCAGCACACGGAAAGTCCACAGCAAAGTCTCAGATTTGCCACTTTGGGGCCAGCGCTGTGGCGTGGCGGGTAAAGCCACCACCTGCAGTGCCGGCATCCCATATGGGTGCCAGTTCAAGTCCTGGCTGCTCTACTTCCGATCCAGCTCTCTGCTGTGGCCTGGGAAAGCAGTAGAAGATGGCCCAAGTGCTTGGGCCCCTGTACCCGCATGGGAGACCCAGAAGAAGCTCCTGGCTCCTGGCTTCGGATCAGCACAGCTCCAATCGTTGCGGCCAATTGGAGAGTGAACCAGTGGATGGAAGACCTCACTCTCTCTCTTTCTTTATCTCTGTGTAACTCTGACCTCAAATAAATAAATAAATCTTTAAAAAAAAAAAAAAAAGGTGTGCTAGAAGCAGGTGTCCAGGGAGCAGGTCTGTGCTGGGCCCCAGACTGTTGCTTTCACCTCATGCTGTCCCCAGAGGGCTTACTCGTGTTCTGCCATGGCGCCCTGGTCACCAGTCGCCCATCCGCCACACTCGGCTTGTTCCAGGAGTCCCCGTCTACCTCCCCCGAGGACTTCTCCCTGGCCCCCCAAAGCATCTCTCCATGGCTTCTTTCTCTGCCTCCACAGCTGATTGCCCCAATCCTCCAAACTTCAGTTTAAAGGTCTTGTTTTATTAGAGCAAGAGAGAGAGAGAGAGAGAGCACCCACTCCCATCTGCTGGTTCACTCCTCAAATGGCCGCAGTGGCCAGGGGGCAGTGTCAGGAGCTGGGAACACAATCCAGGGCTCCCATTCGGGTGGCAGGAACCTAATTACTTGACCCCGCGCAAGCCCTGGGAGCCACAGCATCACTGCCTCCAGGGTCCGCGCTGGCAGGAAGCTGGAGTCGGAATCCAGAGTTAAGACTCCAATGCAGGTACTTCGATGTGGGATGCGAGCATCTTAACCCCTGACCTAAATGCCTATTCCTGATGCAGAGTTTAAATTCCAGAACCTCACCCCAGCTCCTCAGTTTCCTTAAAAAGCAGTGGAAGCCAGGAGGAATCTGGGAATAGCAGCTGCCCTCCCCGCCCCCCCCTGCCCCCACCCCGACGTCAAAGACAGGCTGCCCTGGGTCCCAGCTCTGGCTTCCCCCTACCAGCAGCACCTGCCGTAGGCTCAGCTCTGCCGGCTGGCTCTCAGGGTAGGAAGCGCGGAGGGCTGCCAGCTACAGGGCTTTTGCTCCTAGCATCCCGGGCCAATGCAGTATGGCCAGCATAGATGATACCAAGAGCAGCCAGATTCGAGGGCTCAGAGCCATCAACAGAAAGGTAAGCTTCTCTTGGACTCTGAGTCAAACCTTGGACTTGTGCAAGTGCTATCACGGGGGCTCTGTGTCTTCCCAGCTATGCCCCGTGTGCACTGCTGGCTTGTAGGTAGCTGCGGCCATCAACACTTCATTGATTGTATTTTTAACTCAGACACTAGCATCGGCAGTTGGCTTGGAGTTGTCCTGTGTATGCCCACTTGTTGCTGAGCCCCAGGAAAGGTTTTTGCCAAATACTCTTTTCCCATCATGTCCTGCCAGAGTTGAGAGCCATATCCCTCCTCGGCAGGCTCCCTCCTATGCGTCCTCCCCATAGAGGGGTTCCTGGCCTGAGTGGGCAGGGTGGCACATGCTACCACAAACAGCTCATTCAGAGACTGGCTTGGAGCTCAGTGCAAGTGGATGTCTGGGGATATACAAGTGCCGGGGTCAGCAAGAGGAGCAGGTGCAGGGGCCAGCTCAGGGCAGAGCTGGGGAGTTTGGACTTTCTCCTGACAGTTGGGGAGAGGGGCACTGGCAGACAGGTGGAGCTGGGGGGCAACAGCGGGTGTGTTTTACAAAGACCCCGCCTGCAGGGACAGGAAGGAGGTGTGGGAGGGGTAGGAGTGCAGGCTGCACGTCTCTGCTGCCGTTGAACTGATGCCACACATAGTAACCATGTGATTGTGGACGCCGATGGCCCAGCGGGAAACACACAGGAACAGGTTCCCCCTGTGGGGGAGGGTCAGAGCTTGCAGCCTCCGTGTGGGGGAGAGAGGCTGCAGGAGGAGGAGGAGGG
Organism: Lepus europaeus; assembly: GCF_033115175.1. Classification (NCBI taxonomy): domain Eukaryota; kingdom Metazoa; phylum Chordata; class Mammalia; order Lagomorpha; family Leporidae; genus Lepus; species Lepus europaeus. The sequence continues at coordinate 108,763,802 of NC_084837.1, forward strand.
ACGAAGAATCAAGTAAATGCATCCCAAGTGTGTGTCCTGGTTTTGGGAGCATCCTGTGTACATGTGACATGGTTAGGGACATCCATGCATGCATGACGGTGTTTGGGGCATCCCACGTATGTGTGAGAGTGCTAGGAGCATCCCACATAAGCAGCCAGGATGAGGGGGGGAGCTGCTACTGTACGGGTGGCCAGGGCAGAGGCTTGACGGGAGGGGTGATGGGACAAAGGGGGCATTTTGGGAACATGCAGGCAGAGGGGTCACAGCAGGGGAGGGAGAGGGGGAGCAGGAGATAGAGGCTGGACTTTGGGGTGAGATCAGAGTACAGAGAGGTGAAGAGAAGCTACTGCCCAGGTGTTGCAGGGGACTTCACGGGCCAGCGCTGTGGTGCAGCAGGTTAAGCCGCCGCCTACAACTCCAGCTCCCATACGGGCACTGGTTTGTGTCCAGGCTGCTCCGCTTCTGATCCAGCTCCCTGCTAATGGCCTGGGGAAAGCACTGGAAGGCAGCTCAAGTGCTTGGGCTCCTGCACCCACGTGGGAGACCCGGATGGAGCTTCTGGCTCCTGGCTTCGATCTGCCTCAGCTCTGGCCATTGCAGCCATTTGGGGAGTGAACCAGCAGACGGAAAATCTCTCTCTCTGTTTCTCCCTTCCTCTCTGTCTGTAACTCTGCCTTTCAAATAAATGAAGCAAATACTTTTAAAAAGTATTTTAAAAAGTCTGGAAAAGCAGAATAAAAATAAGTTTATTTTGGTGAAATTTCTTTTTGGAAATTCATGCTCAGTCTTTTCACCATGTGCATTTCCTCCCATGAACGTGGAGAAGTCCCCTTGCATTCTGGAAGCTACGTCTTTCCCTGTGGCAGGTGCCCCCTTGGCTCCGTGCCCCACTGGTGATCTACTCTGGGAGTTTGGCACTGAGAACCTCCCACCAGATGGGCATTTGGCACAGGGGCCAAGATCCTGCAGCCTACATAGGGGGCCTGGGCTCGAGGCCCGGCTCTGCTCCTGACTCCAGCTTCTTACTACCCTGGGGGACAGCCATGACGGCTCAAGTACTTGGGTCCCTGCTTTCCCATGTGGGGGACCAGGAGTGATTTGCATTCCTGGCTTCTGGCTTTGGCCTGGTCCAGGTCCGGCTGCTGTGGGCATTCAAGGGGTGAACTAGTGGATGAGGGATCTCCCTCTCTCTGTCTCTGTCTCTTTGCCACTCAAATAAAGTAAATAAATACATTTTTAAGAAAGATCCCCGCCCCACTAGATGTTGATGTCCTGCTGTGCAGGTTCATTCTCATCCCGCCCAGGAAGTCCACCCTGACCACTAACCACTAACTGCGTGTGGATCATACCCTCACCCCTGGGATCCTGATCCCCTGAGTGTGGGGCAGGACCCAGGGATCAGCTTCTACCCAGGGGCCACACACCCTGGATGACCACAATGGATGCCCCATTGCAGGCAGTGCCTTCTCCAAGGCACAGAGGAGAGGGAAAAGCCGTCTCCTTCTATGAACTAGCTAAAGGACAAACTCTTGTTTTCCCATCTGCAATTTCTGGTCACCAAGTGCATGGCTCCAACCGTGTGTGCACCCCACCCGGCCCTGCCACTCAATTCAACTCTGACTCCAGATCCCACGAGGGTTTGAGAGCTGTGGAGACCACCGTGTGCCAGCACGTGGACTGTGACCAAGAGGCGTCCTTCAGAGTGGAAGCCGGGGCCTTGCGGGGGCCAAGGCTTCGGGCCCAGGTGGCGGGATGTTCCACCGGGAGCGGGGCGGCGGAGGGCGCCACCTGCTGGCAGATGCCTCCTGCTCCGGGGCCAGGTGGCTGTGGGAGAGGTGAGGTCCAGACATGGATTTAGAACCCACAGGGATGAATCTGGCCCAGCCTTGATGGATTCAATGCGGATGAGGCAGAGAGGCACCCGGGCAGGGGCAGGACAGGGCGGGCAAAGCCAGGCCACGGCTGTTTGGAGCCCACGGTGAATGTCCCTGGGCCTTGCTCGGCTGCTTCTGCCCCCTTCCCCTGCCTGCAGCACCCTGATCTTCCCATGAGCGCACAGGAGCCCTAGGAGGACATGTGACCCAGCCTGACCAATGAATACATCCCAGCCCTGGCTGCTGGTGTGACTGGCTCAGCGATGGTCACATGACCCAAGACAAAGAAAAAGGGGGCGTTGGCTGGAGCTGTCGGGAAAGCTGGTCCTCCGGCCCCTGGGGTCGGCACGGCTGGAGCTCCTGGGGCCACCTTTGCTTGTGTGTTGAGAATGAAGCTTGCATAGAGGGAGGCAGAGGCCGGAGATGGAGCACCCAGATCCAGCCGTGCCTGAAGCCGGAGCCTGGAGTGCACAGTGACATGCGCTGTCACGGCTCATTTCTTGTTTAAACCCATCGGAGTGGTGTTTTTGACACTGACCATGGGAACAAGCCTGCCTCATCAGGATCCACAGGGGAAGGCAAGTTCCTTATACGTCTCTCTGCTCTCATAAAATGCCCATTGAATCAGCGTGGAGCCTCAGATGACATCACTGGGAAAAAGACTTCCTTTTTCCAGGGGTCGCCTGTCCCTGACACAGGCGTGTCCCTCGGGGAGTGGCCCACATCAGACAGGACGAAAATCGCCGCTGTCACCATACCCGTTCCTAAGGATTCTGTAAAGACCTCACGACAGCTGCTCCCCCTCCTCCCCCATCCCATCCTGCACACAGCAACCGGGTGGATGTGGCTGGCACGGGCTGCCCCCTCTCCAAGTCCCCACGCCTGCCTCGCTGCCCTGCCCTTGAAGATGCTGAGCTCACGCCTGCCCCAGAGCCTTTGCATGTGCTGTGAAACGCTTTCCCCATACTCCACCCAGCCTCAGGCCTGTTCCTGGGCTTTTCCCATACCTGATAGCTTCCCTAGGGTCCTGGTGGCTTCATTCACTCCACCAGGTCTACAATCACTTACTGACTTCTGGGTTTGCCTAAGTCCAAGAAGGATGGACCGTGGCCATGGTCGGGCCCCGTGGCAGCTGCATTGTCTGCAGGCTCATCAGAAATGAGAACTCAAAGCTTAAGTCACTGAGTGGCATTGCTGGTGACTCCTGGTGCCCTTGGGAGTTGGTGAACTTCAACTTGGAAGGGACCTTCCACTGCTCCAGGACTCATCTGGACCTGACCTGTGCCGCCTGTGAGAGCATCCCGGAGCTGCCGGCTTCAGGGCGTCCCTGCGTAGCCAGGAGGGTTGCCACAAAGGACTCTGGCCAGGAGAAGGCCCTCACCGAGCCAGGAGCCCCTGGGACAGGCGAGCACCCCATGAGGGAGCAACCCTCCCCCCACCCTGGGCGCTGGCACCTGCCGCGCCAGGGAGCCGGGCTGGCAGCAGTTCACAAGCGAGGCCTTGCTCCCGGGCTGCTGCGCGGGGCTCACCAAACCCAGGAAGGGCAGAGACAGGGAATGTTTGCACAGCAGATAGGCTGTCTCCACTCCTCCCTCCGCCCCGCCAGAGGGCAGGGAAAGAGCACACTTGCCTCTGGTTCAAGTTGGGGCCAGGGCCCTCCTTTGATCGGAGAGGCCCGTCTATTTATTTGTAGAAACCAGCCTGGTTTCCTGCGACTTCAGACACACCTACGGGAAGCAGAGGCAAGTGGGGCTGTGATGTCCAGGCCTCTTGGACCGCCCTGGGTGCCCTGGCTCCTTGTGCTGGGATCGGTCACCCAGATTCCCGCCGGCTCGCAGGTGTGGCGCATGGCCCTGGGAAGCAATGGGTTCTGATAAAGCCCAAGGGAGACACAGGTTCCAGCCTGGGAAGAGGCCTGGGGCAAGAGGTTCAGGGTCTGCAGAGCCTGAACTGGGGCAATGTGGGTTTCAGCTGTGCCTCCCAGGCCTCAGCTCTGGGACCCCCGACTCACCACTAGGGGACCCCAAGGCTCCACAATGCTCGCATCACCCACTGACCCCACATTTCGCTACGAACATGCTCAAACAGGCATGCAGAGGCATCGACAGAGTTTCGCAGTCAACACCAACCAGCTTACAACCTTTGGGTAGCTTTGCTGTACCACAAGTCCCTCCAGCATCTAGACACCAATGTTAGTTTGAAGTCACCAGGCCTTTTCCCCTTAAGTATTCCAGCATGTGTATTAGTAGCTAGAGTTCAATATTCACTTGATGTTGTTAACCCAAGGAACGGCGTACATGTCATGAAACACACACAGACCTTCCGTGTGCCTGGGTGGAGTTTTGACAAATGCCTAGGTTTGTGCCGCTCAGTCCCTTAGGAAGATGTAGGCACCCTCGCCCCAGAATGCCCCGTCAGCCCCTATCCCGGGCAATCCCCCACATGGCAGAAACACACCACAGATTAGTCCTGCCTCTTCTAGAACTTTGTATAGATGGAATTAGACAAGCACGAGGTGTCTTCCCCTCACCATGGTTTTGAGACTGGCCTAGGCTCTTGTGTGTATCAGTAGTTCATTTTTTATAGCAACCAAGTCGTATCCAATTGTATGAGTATACTACAAGGGTGCTTCAAAAAACACTCAAGGAAAATGGAGTGAAAAGACAGATTTACTGGCAGTGGGCGTTCAGCCCAGTGGTGGAGACCCCCATCTCCCACATTGGAGCGGCTGGGTTCAGGACCTGGCTCTGGTTCCTAATCCCACAGACCTGGGAGTCAGCAGGTGATGACTCAGGTAGCTGGGCCCCTGCCCTTCACATGAGAAACCTGGATTGAGTCCCTGGCTCCCAGCCTTGGCTGTGGCCCAGCCTTGGCCCTGGCCCAGCCCTGGCCATTGCAGGCATTTGGAGAGAGAATCAGTAGATGTGAATGCTCTCTCCCTCTCTCTGTCTCAAATAGAGAGATACACGATTTTATAGTTTTCTTCCAGTGCAAAAATATTTTGAAACCCATGCACCATTTCTCCATCATTGGCATTTTTCTCGAACTCTCCCCGTGCATGGATTGCAAGTGTTTTTTGGCACCAAAATCAGCTTCCTTGCCTTTTCATTTCATTTCCACAAACTTTCTGAAGTACCCTTGGATACTACTTAATTGCTTTAATGTTGGCAAAGCCCACACAGACCAAGATTCAGGAGCCAAAAAGAAGGGCAACGTTGCCACCAAAACAAAACTGCTTTAGACACCGCCTTTGTCAAACCCAGCAAGACACTCATATCCCAACAGCACCGCTCACCAGCTGTGGGGGACTGGGCAGGTGCTGGGGTCCCCAGGGGATGCCTCAAACAACAGACACATCTGAACCCTATAAACGCATTGTGTTACAATGGCCTTTGGGGGCCAGTGTTGAGTAAAACAAGGGTTACTTGAACAATAGCAGGTGTGACGACTTGGGGGGAGGGGCACCAGGTGACCGACGTGCAGGTAGCACATACGGCCACGGAAAACTTAGGGATTGCTTATTGCTGGAAGCTTCCATTTCGTGTTTTCAGATGGTGGTTAACCTCGGGACAAAGTGGAAAAGAAGAAAAACTGCCTCTTTGCTCTCCAGCTTCCTCGTCTGAGCGTTGCTGGTGTGGACAGAACCTTGCTCAGCCGGCCGCCATGAGGAATGAGGGGGCAGCGTGCCTGGCTGGCAGTACCTGCTCAGCAAACCCCACCGTGAGCTGGCGAGGCGGAGCTCTGACTTACAGAAGGCACGCGTCTGGGGGGCCCTGCAGGTGCCACGCCGTGTCTCTGAGAGCCTGGGGAATTTCCATCCGTGCTTCCTGAAATAGGAACAGCATCACACCATTTATGAGCTTATCCTGGGGGGGACCGATTTTTTCCCTCTTCCTGTTTTGCTCTGTTCCCTCTCCGTGACCTCCCTTCCATGTCTGAGGCTACGACTTCTCCCCAGCGCCAGCGCCTGCTTCTTGGAACTCTTGAGCAGGTGGACAGGAATGAGGCTCGCGACGCACTTACTGGACACCTGCTGCCTTCCATGACCAGCCAAGTTCCCTGACCGGGCAGACGGCAACCGATTCTTGTTTGATGCAAACACGAGTGCTCAAGGCAGCCTCTGTAGAGATCTCAGCTTTTCAGGCCACCAGCGTGCAAGTCAAAGGGAGGACCACAGAGCACCCGAGGCATCAGCTGGGCCATCAGCCTCTGTCCCCCGGGCTGCAGCCCACGCTTGGTTCACGGCCACCAGGAGCCGCCTCGGAGCCCCCGCCCCAGGCACTGGCGGTGGTTGTTGGTCCAGGTTGCTGGCCTGGGTTCAGTGCAAGTTGGCTATGTTTCCAGAGGTTTCCACTGGAAAAAGTTATTCCTCGGTGAGAGAGAACACGGTTGTGGGATGAGAGAGGAGGGGCCCTCTTTGCTCAGGGCAGGCCTCGCTGGGCTGAGGGCCCGCAGAGGCCCCAGGGACGGTGCCTGGCTGGGAGCTGAACCCCAGTCCACCTGACTCCAGCTTTTTCCTGTCGGTTTGCTTCTGGGTGACATGGTGATTCCAGCACCATGGTGCTAAGTGGGGACCATTAAACTCCTCTCTTAAGAAACACGCAATCCATTACTATGATTAACTGCCATCAGCTTGGCGAGCTACAGACCCCAGGATGTGGGCCTCCCGCTGAACCCTGACTTCACACCTGCTGACTTCCTTTCCCTATCTGGGGTGACACACGTACCCATCTCCCGGATTTGATCAATCCATGATCTAGATAGGTAGCAAAATATCACTTTGCACCCCACAGAGACAGGTGGTCTTGCCGATTAAAAACCAACTGGAGCTGAAAAACAGACACAGAAAACACTGAGCTCCTGACTCGCCCAAGGTCCCACGGTGAAGATGCACGGCAAAGTCCCAACCCAACACAGCAGGTTGAGCAGCCTGGAATTGTTGAACTGCACTTCTCTGACCCACACTAGTGCCAGTTCTGTGTGATTCCACCCACGCATTGATCCAGCCTTCTTAGGGAAACACCTTGGTCCTTCAGTCTAGAAGTCCTTAAGTCAGAGAAGAGCTTCTAGGGCCTTGATAACCTCATCTCTTGTCTCCATCTCTTTCTCAAGTAGCCATCCTGTTACTGTGACATCTGAATTGAGTCAACCAACTTCTTGGGGCTTCAAAGACCCCATACATGGCTGCCTTGCCTCTTCTCAAATCTCTGCCTTGGGCCCAGGTCTCCACTGGGTTGGGAGCCTCTGGGATCCAGTTTTCTCTGGATAAGGCTCCTGGGACCCAGCTCTTTCACCAGGAACTCCTTCCTGACCCCTAGGCCAAACGGAGCGGACCAGGGGACACAGCTGCCCAGAGCGGGGCTGGCTGCCACTCTCCTGGCCACAGGCTGTTCCTGTGACCCCACAGCATCTGTGCCTGGATTCCAGGGGACGTCCCTGTGTCCTTACAGTGAATCCAAGACCCACGCTTCCTTCTCAGTCATTTGGACAAAGTAGGTCACCTTGGTCTCACTTACTGGGAACCCACAGAGCCTTCAGCCTCCAGCCCATCCACGAGTGATCTGACTTTTCTCTCTGCTGGTCTTCAATGGGTATTGGGACTTGTAGATGCAACACATAAGAAAAGCCATTTTTCTGCATGCATTTCTACACCATTTTCAATGTCCCCCCTGTCCTCTTTCTGGTGGCCCCACGTCTTTGCAAGGATAGAGAAGAGAGGTGGTGGCGATGGCTCCCTGTCACCCACACCGGAAACCTGGATTGTGTTCCCAGCTCCTAGCTTGGGCCCTGGCACAGTCCCAGCCACTGGGGACATTTGGGGAGTGAACCAGCAGATGGGATCTGTTTCTCTCTGTGTGTATCTGCCTCTCTCTGGCTCTCAGATAAATTTTAAGGTGGGATCTGTGTGTTTGGGTGCATGGATAGCCATGGAGGCACTTTGTCTCTAGCTACCAGGCACCTATTAGGAGCCGCCACTGTGTGTTGGCTGCTCACAGCATGTTGCAACCACACCAGCCGAACACCAGATAAACATCCTTCGGACACTGGACCTGCATACACCTGTGTTCCTCCCGCTTCGGGACTGAGATGAGATTAGCACTGCCTTATCCTGGCACAGAGTTGGCCGGGAGGGGGATGGTGTGCCTCAAAGTATTGTGGTGACATGAAAGCGGAGGCAGCAGCAAAATCCCTTCTTTGAACGGCCACAGGAGGATTTTAAAGACACAGACACATTGCAGGGTAGAGGAAGACAACGCCGGGGAAACGTCAGCAGGCTGGCTGAGCACGGCTCCCAGGCCCTCAAAACAGGCCTCTGTCCTTGCACAAAGCTGAGTCCGTATCTCCTCTTCCAGGTTGGACTGTCCCATTTCCAGAAAGAAAAAAAAAAAAAAACACTGAAAATAGCATTTGATTCCCAAAGGTTTGCGTTCGGGCTCAAATGGCACTGTGAGGTTTTCTCCGTGCCAAGCACTCTGCTCTTCATTAAAAAAAAAAAAAAAAAAAAAAAAAAAAAAAGATTTATCTATTTGAAAGGCAGAGCAAGAGAGACAGGGAGAGATAGCTCACTCCCCAAATGGCTGTGACAGCCAGGGTTGAGCCAAGCCAAAGCCAGGAGCCGGGAGCTTCGTCCGGGTCTCCTACATGAGTAGCAGGAGCCCAAGCACTTGGACTATTTTCTGCTGTTTTGCTAGGTGCATTAGTGGGGAGCCGGCTTGGAGGCGGAGCAGCCAGAGTCGAATTGCTGCTCTGAGATGGGATGCAGTGGGCAGTGCGGCTTCACCTGCTGGACCCCAGCGCCAGCCCCTGTGCGCTCTACTTAACACCTGGGTTAATTCTTGCTGCATCCCAGAGGCTAAGTGCTTTGCCCCAGTTCACGTCGTCATGAAGTAACACACCTGTTCCAGGGTCCTAGTGAGGAGAGGACCGAGCCCTGGCAGTTCCCCCAGCCCCTCCTGCTGCTCTGGGAGCCTGATGGTTCCACTGGAGGACAGCAGAGGCTCCCAGACCCCTGCTCCTTCCTGCCCGGCAGGCTGGGCCTCCTTCCACTCTCGCTGTGAACTCGGCCCGCCCAGCTTGGAGTGCTGCCTGGGACCCCCTACCTCCACATCTTTGGACTGTCCCAGCGGCCTCCTAACCTGTCCATCCACCTCCAATCTCTTCCTCCTGCTGCTCCTCCCCAGATGAGTAGCTCACAGGTGAACACCTGACCCAATTCTGACCAATGAGTGACTTCCGTGGGATTTTGCACTGGGGCTAGGCGGAGAGTCAGAGACGATGTGGTCGCTGGGGTGCAAGCTGTTGGGTGTGTGGCGCCAGCAGCCCTCCCAACCTCCCTGCCTCTGGCCCACCCTGGGGCTCTGCTTTTATGGGTCTCTGAGGCCTCTTTCCCCTGCTGCTCTTCTCCCCATTTAGCTTCCAGTCATCCCTGGAATCCCCGGGGGCCCTCACCTCCCTTGGGGCGCAGTGATTCTGAGCTGGGTTTGCATCACTGACAACCCCTGAGCCCTGAAAAGCAATGGGGTGCGCAGACTGAGCTGGAAGAAAAGCGGGGCCCAGGGGGACCCGCGGCCAGCAGAGCCCTCGCTCCCCGCAGCCTGGCTGGCCAGCGGTCCCCAGGACACGGCTGCTCCTCACTCACCCTGAAGGACTTGTGTCCTCAGAGAACCGCTTCCCAATGAGGAAGCGGCCACGCTTGGGGCAGGCATTGGCCTAGTGGCTAGGATGCTGGTTAAGCAGCCTCCATCCTACACCAGAGTGCCTGGAGTCCATACCAGCCTCTGACTCCTGCTCCAGTGTCTGCCAATGCACACTTTATGACTGGGTCCCTGCCACCCATAAAGGAGACCCGCCCTGAGTTCTCACTCCTGGCTTCTGGCCAGCCTGGCCCCAGCCACTGTGAGCATTTGGGGGTGTGAAGCTGCAGATAGGAGCGGGTTTGTTTCTCTCTCTCTCTCTCTCTCTCTCTCTCTCTCTCCCTACCCATGCCCAAACCCCAACCGGAAACCACTCCCCAGCTGATTCCCAGCTGAGATGCCCCTGGCAAGGCCACCCCTCCTACCTCTGACCCTGACTTCGTCCACACTCTGCTCACCGCTGGCCTGGACAAACAAGACCACTCAGAAGCCTCTGGTGTACCACTCCCTCCCCCCCCCCCCCCGCACCACTGCCTGCAAGCTCATCAAGCATGGCCCAGAGGCGGTGGGCCACACACGCCCTCCGTGAGCCCCTGGCTCTGGCTTCGCGCACTCAGCTCCCCCTGCCTGTCCAGAGTCATGGCTTCCTCTGCCACATTGCAATCCTGCCTCCGGCCCACGCCGTGGCCCACTTGCCTCCTGGCTCACCTCTTGCTCTCTCTTGCTTGTGGACTCCCTCTCTGGTGCTCACCCCACTCTCACTTGTCCTTGTCACCCTGACATCCATCCCATTCCCCCAGCACAGGAGCAAACCGGGAGGTGACCAGCCTAAGGGCTCTTTGGTCACTGGCAGCAGGAGGTGAGCAGGAGGTAGGAGACAAGGACGACTCAGGGGTCTGTGGCTGGGGTTGGGGTTGGGGTCCTCGCCCAGAGAATGGGGAGCAGAGTTCCCAGCTGGCTGGAAATCCCAGCTGAGCTGGGGATGCTGCTGGGCGGCCAAGGGTCGAGGTGTGGAGGGCAGGTGCGTGGGTGCGGTTGGAGGTCAGGAGACAGACATGGGCACCTTCGCCCCAGGCTGTCTGTTGCCCTTGGACTGTGAACCTCCACAACCATGAGCTAAACAGGCCCCCTTCCTCCACAAGCAGGTCGCCTTGAGCATTTCGTTATAGTCATGAGAGCTGTTTCAGCTCAGAGCCACAAACCACAGCTGTCAAAGGCTCTTGGGGCAGTGGACAGTTCTGAGCCCCGACCCCTGGCTGCACAGGTGTGAGGGACTTGGCCGCCCTCTCAGTCCATTGTGCAGTGGCTCCTCAACACTCTCGCTTCACCACGAGGTCCTGAGCAACCGCCTGAGCTGCTGTGGGAGGCCAGACTGCACCCCAGCCCCTGCTGGGACTCACACGTGCTGGACTAATAGGCTCCTTGTTCCCACGGTTCCTGAAGCTCCCTGGCCACCAGCATCCCCACAGCTACATAAGAACCCCCTGGAGCACTTTCAATATTAGAAAACAAGAAACCTGAGCCCTTTCCTGGGGATCTTGACGTTGTGCATTCTGGGACGAATCCCAAGACTTGGGGGCCTCAGGGGCCCCGGGCAGCCAGTAGAAGCCACCGACTGCTGCCCTGAAACCGCTCACCGCAGCAAGAGTGATGGTCAGGTGTAAGAATGGCGGCTGAGCTGTGCATGTCACACCTGAGCTGGGTGATTCCCTTTTAATTTCAGCCTCTGCGGTTGCTCCCCAGTCACGGGCATCAGGCTTTTTCTCACGTCCACCCCAGCAGGAGGACAGAGCTTGGGGGATGATTCTGCTTTTGGTTACAGGGAAACACACAGTGCTCGGACATCATCCTGACTCCACACCTCAGAAGCGGTTGAATCAAGAGCCAAACCTTGACTTGGCCCCCTCTAACGCCCACCGTGCGATCATTCCAGGCACATTTACAAAGTGCCTGCTAGCTACCAGCACCGGGTCAACACAACAGCCCATTCCTCGTCTTCCTGGGGTTCACGATCCAATGTGAATCCCAGCGTCACCAAAGCAAGCGCCAAGTCGCAGACCCCGTAAGACGTTCTCTTAATAAGATGCTCTGAGACAGAACAGCAGAGGTGGGTTTCTGTTGGGCAGGGAAAGACTCTAGACTGGGGCCACGTGCCCAGGGCGAGAGAGGGGAACGGTGCTCTGGTTGGATGAGTGACTGGAGACGGCACCAGTCCATGTTCCCCACCAGCCTGTGTGCAGGGGTCCGTGGGGGCTGGGGGAGGCAACCAGCTCCACACCAGCACCCCATCGAGGTGACACCCCTAAAGGAGAGCACAGAAACTGGCCCACGACTGTCCCTCCCTCTGCCATCTGGTCCCACCCAAAGCAAAAGGATCTGGACGGGGATTTAGACTCCCGTGGGTGGGGGAGGGCAGCACCTGTCCGTCATCCTGGAGGGGAGGCGATGGCTCAGGGCATGCCCGTGGAGGACTGGGTGGGCCTGAGGTGTAGCTGGGGTGTGTCGGGGTGACTCACCCGGATCTGGGTGGTGGTACGGGAGGGACAGGTCTTGGGACGCCCGCTGGTTTCTCCAGTCATCTAGTGTATCAAAGCAGCCCAGATTTCTCCCATTCTCTCTGTCCTGCTCCAGCCTGCCTGAAAGCTCTCTCCAGCTCAGCAACAGGGCTCTCTGCTGAGGCTGTGGCCTGCCCATCCCCAGCCAGGGCCGAAGTCACCAGGCCATGTGAATGGCTGGAATTCACGCAGTGCTGGGGCCCACTGACCCCAAGTCAGCTGGCGGAAATGCTACACACAGACACTTGTTGTCCCCAGATGTAGACCAAGAGGAAGGGGGCCAGAGAAGGAGATCAGAAACCCAGAGGGAAGGGGGCCACCAGCGTGTCCCCCACGTCCACAGTGAGGTTTTGTTTCGACGTCGTCACCTGTGACATCTGAACGCAGCATAACCTTTGCCTAATGTAATTCTTCCATATGTTCCTCTTCAGACATTCACTTCCTCCCCCAAAACTGGTTACCCCAAAACTTTTTTTTAAAGCTTATCCATATTTGAAGGGACTTAAAATATCTGTGAAAAATGGAGTTAAAAGATACGTTTATTTTGGTGCAAGAAAACTTTTGAAATTCATGCATATGAAGGAACTTAAAGAAGTTCAGAGGCTATGCATGTTATGAAAAACCTATGGACTTTTAATTTCATTTTCCACAAACATTTTGAAGTACCTTTGGGTTAATCTAAAGCCATTTCACAAATCAGACTTTGGGATGCCAGCTTATTTGGGGGTCTTTCTCCTGCTGAAAGAACAAACGAGAAGCGGCTGTGATGTGAGCTGGGTTTCAGGGCTCAGTGCCCTGCTCCTGGTTGCCTGGTGCCGGGGCCAGGCTCTCTCCCCTCGGCAGGTGCACCTGCTCAGCCTGCCCTTGCCATCTTTCTACAGCGGCTTCTGGAGGGTCTCAGCATCTCTGGGATCTGGGCCCGGCTGCATCACCCCATGCTATCCCTTGTCCTAGGCATGCCCCTTCCCAGGGGACAGCAGGCCCCGCACGTGGGTGGGGACACAGGAAGTGGGGGACAGTCCCACTGGGCCCCAGTCCAGCCCACTGAGGAGCAGCTGGTCCGGTTCAGCTGGCTTAAAAAGAGCCTTAAGTGAAAGGCGCAGGAACTCCTCTTTGAGCTGCCACCTTCCTGTGAGTCATCTCGGGGCTGGTTTTTAGGAAGACACTCCCACCTCGGCGGCCATGGCCACCCAGAAAGCCCAGGGAGGAAGGAGTTGAGCAATGCAATCACCTGGCTAAATTTGGGAGAGGGGCCCACAGCTGTTCCCGCCCCCTCCCTCCCCTGCACCCTGGCATTCGGCTTATTTTAATGGTCTTTGCCTCTGTCCTGGGCCTGGTCAGCTACACCCTCCAGATACACGAAGGCAGGGGCGCAGGCTGAGGGGGCGCTCAGGCGGGGAGGCCCCGAGGCAGCTGCAGCTCGGCTCAGGAAGGGGAAGGGGGGTGCCGCGGTGGGGGGCAGGATGAGCAGGAAGTCCACGCCCACTGACCAGCTGCTGCCGAGGCTGGCCGTGGGTGCCAGGGTGGCTGGCTCCGGGCATGTGGACCGCCTGCAGGGTGAGTGCCTGCTGTGGGTGAGTGTGTGAGGCCGGCTGCTCCCCAGCATGGGGAGTGCCCCCCCTGGCTCCACCACCAACTCCCTGGGAGACCTCGGGCTATGTCCAGCTGCTCCTGTGCCTGTGTTTCCTTGTCTGGAAAAATGAGAGGAAGCCTCCTCCCCTCCCAGGTGCCACCCGGCTCTGCTCCCGAGTGCCAGCCTTGTTCCCCACCCCAGGCTCAGTGCTGTGTTAAGTAGCAATAGGGCCCGCACGAGGGCACCACACCACAACATGCCAGCTCATAGTGGGTGCTCAGTGCTCAGTGCCAGCTGGTTGAATGGAGATGAGGCTGTGAAGACTAGGGCCGACCAACTCTGCTCACCAGCTGTGTGGCCTCTGGCCACAGGACATTTGGCCGAGAAACGAAAACTGTGGTGCCTACAGCGCAGACTCCGTAAGACCTGACACGGGGGCGTTTGGGGACATCTGGGGTTCAGCAGGCTCTGCACAGCTTCCGCATTCACGGAGCAGTCTCCTCCAGCAGTGCAAAGCCCATCTTTGCACTTCTTGCATGCTCCACCCCTCACCAGCAAAACTTTCTCTTGCTTGCAGTGGGTGGCTTTGCCATCCACCCCGTCATCTCCATGGAAACAGGGGCCTCCTCCTGCCATTCCCTCCTCCCTGGTGCCTCCATCCTCACAACCCATTTCCCACCCTCCCTGTACAGGTGTCCCAGCCCCCTGCCCCTCTCTGTGTCCTCTCTGAAGCTCAGGTTGGCATCAGGGGACGCCAGCAGCCTGGCCCCATCTATTCTCGGTCTCTCCGCACTCAGCCATCTGCCAGCCCCCGGGGGCAGGAGAGAGTCTCTGTGCTCAGAAGTGTGGGCTCACTGGTGAGTCCCCGAATGCAGGAGGCCAGGGGAATGAAGGTGCGGGGGTGGAGGAAGAGAAGGCAAAGCCGTGTGGCTGAGAACCTGCCTTGTTTAATCCACCATGACTTTGTCTCAAGGGATGATGGGAAAAGATGCAGGGGGGCAGGCATCTGTGGAACACGGGCTGCTGGTACCCAACTTGCTTCCGGCCCAGCGGGCGGTTGGAGCCTGGCATCCCATCTTCTGATGGAAAGGGTCTGAGACCCAGGACAGCGGCTCTTAGCTCAGAGCACCTAGCCTGGGCCCTTCGCATGCCAGGAAGGAATTCTTTTCTGCATTTTACAAAAGAGGGAATGGGAACAGAGCGGCAGGAAGTTCGGGGTAACTGTCTCCAGGTCATCTGGCTAGCTACAGGAAGAGTTGTAGTTGAACCCAGAAGTGTTTGATACCAAAAACCTTGTGCCTTCTCCCCTGTGCTATGTCGACAGTAGTCTCTACCAATATGGCCACCTGCTGCGATTGGTCAGCCACCAGCCTCTCAGCCTTGTCATTGGCCAGCATCTCCTAGAGGGTGGGCTCTGGTGGCTACCAGGGGCCTCTGGAGGGAGGAGGCATGGACACAGAAGGGGAGGAAGGACATGACTTGAGGGCCGAGCAACAGGAAGACTAGAAATGCCCGAGAGAGAGAGAGAGACAGGGACCAGTTCTGGAAGCCTCCCTGCCTGCCCCCGCCCTGTGGAATGGTGGGCCAGCGCCAGGGAGAACTGGAGTGACTGCCATCCTTTTGGGGAGTGGGGAAGCATGAGTCTGGGTTTTTCCTTCCTGCTGCCTGTGAGCCCCACCCCCACGTTTTCCACCTTTGCCCATCACTGCCTTGGGGACCCGCGGCGGAGCTGAGCCCTGTGGTCTGAGGGCTTAGACAGGCGGGCGCTCACTGGCCACCTGGGGGCCGAGCCTGGCCTGCAGCAGCTGTGTGGGCTTGCCCTGCAAGGTGTTTTTTTCTTTTCTTTTTTTTTTTTTCGGAATTTTGTAAAGATTGAGAAATTTCACACAACTATCTGGATTTCCAACATTGCCGGGAAACCTGAGCATCCAGTAGCCAGGTCCAAGTGCCCACATGGCAACCATCAGGCACTGCCCGTGCCAGCCTGCCCCGCCAGGAGACAGGAGGGGCTTCTCCAACCCACCCTGGCCCGGGCCCAGGTTCTGGGGAAGCTGCCTGGATGCTCCCAGGAGCTGTCTTCCTCCTCTGACGACTGAGGATCACACAGAGGACAGCTTTGTCGGCTGATGAAGTTGGGGCACGGAGCCAGCCAGCCTGCTTGTTTTTTGACCACCGCTCTGCCCACTGCAGGAAGCCTGCTGGGATTGCTGCTGTAACATCAAACTCCTCCGGCTGCCTGGTCCCCATACCCCCAGGGGGTGCCTGTCCCAGGCACCTGGGCAAACACTGGGGAGCTGCAGGCCCAGGGCTGGCTGCCCGCTCCTGGGGCTGGTGGCACCCAACAACCCGAGCAGTGTGGCCCGTGCAGCTTCCCGGCTCCGGGTTGTTTACTTCCTCCGGAGTCGGCAGGGGCCAGGCTGCCGATGGCCAGGAGGCCAGTTCAGAACCGCAAGGCACCTTGGTCATTCCAGCTTCAGGGAGCTTCCAGAAAACCCAAACAAATATTTGAAGGCAGCTGCTGTGCCGGAGTTCTGCAGGCAGCGCCAAGAAGGACGAGGCTGACTGCCGGCAGGGTCGTGGCCAGTAGGAGGGCTTCCCATGGGCTGTGGAGCCTCCACGAGGGACTCCTGCCCATCACCCACTCCCTGAGTGGACGCAGGTGCATGGTCGCTACTGCTCTGGCACACTTCCAGATTGTGTGCACCCTTTAAGGACCCTAGGGGATACCACCCTCTGGCCACCCCCCAGAAGTCCCTTGGCCACTTAAGATTTGCTCTTTCCTATTGGCCTGGGGGACTCTTTAGAGGCGGGGCTTAAGAAGAAACCCTGCCTCCAAGACCTGCGCCCTGCACCTCTCCCAGCTGGCTGACCTTGGACCTGTCACTTCCCCACCTTCTGCAGTTGCGTGTTCTCTGCCACGCGAGGGGGATTGTGGGAGGCACTGGGAAGAAAACGTGTGTGATGCGCACAGCACTGTGCCTGGGACACAGCTGGCACGGCGGAAACACCGGACAAGTGAAACACCCAGAGCAAGAACCACGGGTGTGGGTGAGGAGGGGGGAGGACAGTGGCCACGCGTGTGCAGCCATGCTGGCTGCTCCACAGCCTCCGGGGAGGTGACAAAGGGTGCCCGTGACCCACCTGCCTGCCTGCCTGCAAGGGGCCCCTCCAGGAGCTCCCGACACACCCATTCCCCCGCCCTCCTTGGGCAGCACCAGGCTCAGCCCTGAGCTCCTCCCAGGCCAGCCTCGGTCTCCTGATGGCAAACACAGGGCTTTCTCCCCACACTGCAGCAGGCCCCGAGGCCCCAGCATCCACCCTCCTGCTGCC
Organism: Lepus europaeus; assembly: GCF_033115175.1. NCBI lineage: Eukaryota > Metazoa > Chordata > Mammalia > Lagomorpha > Leporidae > Lepus > Lepus europaeus. The sequence goes on from NC_084837.1 coordinate 108,780,768, forward strand.
AAGGGAGCCCGGGAGGTCTGGCCAGCATGGCCACAGGGGCAGCCTGGGACAAAGATGCAAACGTGGCACAGAGTGCCCACGGCCCTACCCTTGACCTCCTGGGAAGTTCACCTCCCCACGTCCTGGGGCACCGCTGGGGGCAAGCCTCCCTGGGTGCTTCCTTCGTTTGTCCTGAAGTTGGGGCTGCACGGCAGCTACAGATCTCCCAGCACACCCGGCCTGTCGCTCCTGCTGTGAGCCTCGTCTGAACAGAGGGCCCCTGTGCTCTGGAATGCGGTTCCTGCTGACCACGGGGCAGCAGCAGCCGCAGTGGGCTTGGAGGCTGCCTCCCCTCCCCTACCACCCTGGACTCCTCCACTCCAGCCCCTGCCCGGTCCTCATTTCCCATGCACTCAGAGGGCTCAGCTGCAAGCCAGCTGCTCAGGGCACCTCAGCTCCTGGCCAATGCACAACCCACAGCCCCCAGTACCTCGGCCCCACCGAACACTGCCTGTCCAGAGTCAGGCAGGGCCAGGGTCAAACTCGTGCCCTGCCCTTTCTTGCTGAGTCATGAAAGCAAGCTGGCTGCTCAACCTATCTGGGCCTCAGCGTGCCCCTCTGGAAGATGGGTGTACAAAGAGGTAACGTGGCGTGCTGAGGCTGTCTATGAACTGTACAAATGCTGGTTGCCATGGAGAGTCGGGCACTGGGTTAGTAGACGGGGATTTTGCTCTCGAGGACCTGGTGACCAGCGAGAGGGCTGAGAACCACCGCAGAGATGCAGCCTGGGAGTGCCATCAAGGAGGAGGTGCCGGTGCATCCGGCCTTGAACTACGGTCAGGGTTTGCACAAGCAGGGTTGGGGGCCGCAGTGCAGCGGCCTGGTAGGCACTGTAGGACTGGCGGGGAGAGTGGAGTGGGCAGAATAGGAAATGCACCAGGGAGTTCTATGGGAGAAAGGGTGTCTCCATCTGTGCGCCAGGGGAGCAGAGAGGTGGGCGGGCTCAAGGGAGAGTGGCAGGGCGGGCGGAGAGAGACAGTAGCCCGTGCAGGGCAGTGGGGCTGGGTGCGGGTGGGTGGGGCTGCCTCAGCCACTCTCTGTGTCTGTATCAGCGGCTCCTCAGGGACCTATGCTCCTGCTGTGCCATCTTGAATGAAAAAAAAAAAAAATGAACTTCAATAGGGTCCCCAGATGAATGCAGGAGACACTGGAAGGTCATCTGGCACAGCCTTCCAGCAAACCAGAGGGGACTCCGTGCAGGAGGCACGGCACAGTCCCTGGCTGTGACTTGGATGCTGGCATTGAACCAGGGTTTTGAGTGCACGGCCCTGGGCGACCCTCAATGCCCTCAGCCACAGGGACCTCTGGAGGGGGGGGGGGTTCCCAGGGAGACCTGAGCGGATGCCTGAGACTAAGCGGGCACACAGAAATGCTGGCATCCTTTTATCTCCTGTCATTTGGAAATCCTCTCCCAGACAAGCATGGGCAACTCTCTGCTGACCTGACTCCAGGCTGTACGACCCACTGCTCACACCCTCCTGTCTGTCTCTGTCCATCTGTCTGTCTGTCCGGCAAGTGCGGGGCCTGGCGTGGCAACCCTCTTCCTGCATCTGTGCCTCTCCATACCTGGTTCCAGTTCTGCTGGGACATGGAGTAGCCGTGGGCTCCTGAGGAGGGCTTGGTGCCTTTCTGGGGTCTTAGCACCCCCAACTGTTCCTGTGCCCTGGGGGCTCAGCTGGAGCCAGGCACAACCCTGGGACCTGCTGCAGGCGGCAGGGAAAAGGGACCGGCTGGGCCTGCCCCCCGGGAGGGGGTGTCTGGTCCTGCTCTGGAGGCTGCACGGGGAGAGATCGGACATTTCCAGACTAGATCTCCATGGAGCTAGGTAGCAGCTCTGGAATTCTTCTAGGACTTCTCTGCCTGGATCTTAGCAAACAGCGTGGCTCACTGCCCAGTGCCATGGTGTCAGGGGCTTTCCTGGAGCCATGGACCCTGCTGGCGGGAATACGGAAATCTGGGTGCAGAGAGAAGCTGACCCCAGACCACCTTCGCCCCTGCATGCTATCGGAGGGAGGGCTGGGTGGGGGAGGGATACGCCTGGCACAAGAAATCCAGGAAGGAGGAAGAGAAAAGGAGACCCTGGAAGGGTTGTGCCCTGTGAAAGGAGCTGGAGAAACCAGACGCGGGGCGGAAGGTTTCCCGCTGGGTTTGGGTTTGTATTTTCCGATGGAGTGTGTGACACTGAGCCCTCCTTGCCCGGGAACGTTCGCACTCACTAATACTTTGGGTGCAAGTGGACACAAACCAGACCTTGGCAAAAGCAAAAGGCTTGCAATCAGCGCCTTCATGCGCGCACAGGAAGGCGTCTCTGTGCCCTCGGAGCCCGGCCTCCCCTGCCCACCCCTGACACCAGCCCGCAGAAGAGGCCTGGTCTTTCTTAAAGGGAGCGGCAGAGGCCGAGATGGAGCAAAGCTAACTCCCAGCTTTGGGTGACCGCAGCCTGCCCCAGAAAGGGGAGAGGAGAGGAGGAAGCCCCACCAGCAGCGGGGAGGGTGGAGGCATTTTCCAAGCTCTTTTTTTGGTAGAAAAAGAAAAATAGAGAAAAAGCTAATACAAAAAAAATCACTTCCTTCTCCTCTAAATATCCCACGGGTGAGCCTCTTTACGAGCAGGCCGAGTTACAGGCAACTTATTTTGATGTGCCCAACCACCAAACATTCTACAAGGTCACTTAAAAATAAACCTGTAGAGATTTCGCTTTTCGCTTCAGTCTTAGGATGTTATTTTTTTAAATCTCCAGTTCAAGTTGGGGCAAGGGTGTGAGCCATGCAGACTCTCTGTGGCCAACAGCAAGGTGGAAGATGGGAGCAGACTGTGTGAAAGAGGGGACCACGGATAGTGTCAGCACTGTCCCCCGAGGCCCCTGCCTGGGAGGGTCTATGGCACTGCGGTTAAGCCGCCCCTTGGGATGCTCATATCCCATGTCAGAGTGCTTGGCTTTGTGCCCTGGCCCTGTTCCCCATTCCAGCTCCCTGTTATGCCCACCCTGCGAGGCAGCAGGGGATGGCTCAGGCACCTGGGTCCCTGCTACCCACATGGGAGATCAGATGGAGTTCTCAGCTCTTGGTGTTGGCCTGGGCCTAGAAGTTGTTGGCACTGGGGAGTGGACCAGGAGATGGGAGATCGATCGATCGATCGATCTATCTATCTATCTATCTCTCCCTCTGCCTCCCTGCCTATCAAATAAAATGAGTGAATGAGCAGACAGGAAGGGGAACCGTTAGGACATCCTGGGTGTCCACAGGTGTTGGAGACAAAGGTGGCCATGCACAATGTCTCCAAGGGCAGCTTGGGGCCGCAAAAGCTAATGAACGGACCCAATGGGTTTAGAAGGGCTGGCAGAGTGCACACGCTGGAGACAAGCTGGCCCCTTCTGTGGGCCCAGAAAACCCAGGTTGGCCACCCATGGGAGGGGAAAGACAGCCGTGCAGGGCCCCAGCCATGACCAATGTCACAGAGGAGCAGGTACTGACTGAGCCCCACCCCTTCTCCTGCCTAGGCAGAGACTGAGATGTGGGTCCTCCCCATCGTCTACCTGGAAATCCAGGCTCAGCCCTGGTACCACCATCTCCACGAAGCCTTCCCTGGCATCTCCCAGCTCAGCCCCGGGCTCTGGGTCCCTCCTCTGCTGGCCTGCATCACCAGGCGCACCACCTTTGCTAGGATCCCCAGAGGGCAGGGTGCCTGACCTGGTCTGCTCTGTAGCACAGGGACACAGCTAGGGATCTGTGAGTCTGGGGGGCAACAGTGACAGTCAAGTGCTTGGGCCCCTGCCACCCACATGGGAGACCCGGATTGAGTTACTGGCCCAGCCCCATTCATTGTGGCCATTTGGGAAGTGAGCCTACAGATGAACATTTTTCTCTTTCTCTCTCTCTCTCTCTCTCTCTCTCTCTCTCTCTAACTCTGCCTTTCAAATAAAATATGCAAATCTTTAAAAAAAAAAAACTTCTACGGCATTGAGACCTGCTCTTACTTTTCACAATGAGCCATCCTTGAAACTGAAGGAGCTGCTAGGTGAGTGTGAAACTGGGATGTGGACAGCCTTGAGTGAAAGACTCAACCCCCAATGCCCCTGGGGGAGGGGTGTAGTACCTCGGCTGAGGGGGCCTTAGGAAGGCAGGCAAAGTGGAGTGGCAGACACCACTGGGGCCCCGTCTCACTGGGCCATCTCCTTTCCCACAGGTGTGTGCTGGCTTTCAAACAGGTACGCTTTCCTTGAAGAGTCTAGCACCCCAGTCACTGCACACACCCTGGCTGCTCGCTTCCAACACCCAGAACAAACCAGAAGCGGGGCTGAGTCACTGGATTAGAAAAGGGGACGGCCACGGTTCCAACTGGGGTCTCTCTCCCTGGGGACTCTCACCCTGCGCCGGCAGCCCCCGGAAGCCAGGAAGCCGCATGGAAAGGCCACTGCGGCCCTGGGGGAGGACCTCCCCCCACACTGGGAGCCAGCAGCCACTGCAGGATGTGTGAGTGAGTGTGCCACGGAGGGATCCGCCTCCCTCACCCCGCCAGACCCCGCACATGTTGCAAGAAAAGTGAAAAGATGATTGCGCCTTAAGATCATCCAGTGCCGGCGAGTTACTCATGCACTAACAGATGCCGGAGATACCTGGATTTTCAGGGAAATTTTCCGGATTGTTTAAGCCCTGCACGGGCTACACACAGTAGCTGCCAGCTGGGTCTAACCCACAGCTGCTACTCCGAGTCCCAGAGTTCACGGACACAGCGACAACTGCGTGAGCTTCAGAAGTGCCGAGTCCTGGCACGGACGAGCAGCTCAGGCCGGCCGCCCCACCCCCACCCACCCACGCAAGCACAGGCCGATTTGTAAAACAGTCCTCTGGCCAAAGTCCACCAGCGGGAACTGGGGCCACCCTGGTGTCTGTCTGTCTGTCTCTCTTACGGACACAGTATACTTTAAAACCAAAGCTTCGGAAACCGGAAACAAGTGTCTGATACGGCCACAGCCATGGACAAGGCCCCCCTCCCCCCACCAAAGCATGGCCCACAGCTGGTGGACATGGCTGTAACACACAACACACAACACACAACACACACACAACACATGCTTACAGGCACAGCACGGCTTGTTGCTAAGTGCAGAAAAGACCACATCTTTAAACCAGCTTTTGCAACAAAAAAGCAGGCTGACCTGGAGGAGGGGGGTGCCCCCCCCGGGGGGGCCTGTGGCGGGCATTCTAGGGCTCCCACGAAAGCATGCTTCTTGGCCTGGGCAGACTGCCTGAGCAGGCGATGCTTCCAACAGGATGGTTCGTGTGACCATAGCTAGGGAAGGACTGGGACAGCATCTTTCCATCGCTGTCCCTCCCTCCCCCAGGGCCCTGGGGTTCTGTATCCACCTTCCTCCCGGAGCTCTGTTTGCACACAGAGCAGCAAGGTCAAGGCCTTGGAGCAGGAACTTGGCAATGCTGCCCTTGAGCTAGCCCCGGGACCTGGAGCTTTAGCCAGAGGTCCTCCGAGAGGAGGGACAACAGACGGCCACCTGACTCTCACCACCTGCTTGCTCAGCACGAAGCCCTCTTGATCTGCAGAATGTAGGTCTCCATGAGAACGCGGGGAGGGACGGCCACAGGGACCCAGGGAGCCGGGAGACAGACACTCCAGCCTGGGCTTTGTATTATTATTGTTCTTATATGCATAACAACGTGGTCTTGTACCTTATTTATTTGCCTTTTATTTATGAGAGAGAGAGAGAGCGAGCGATTTCATGCGCTTGTTGATTCCTTAAATGCCTGTCATACCTAGGGCTGGGCAGGGCCAAAGCTGAAAGCCTGGAACCGAATCTGGATGTCCCACATGGGTGGCAGGGACCCAACCATAGGACTTTGCATCATGGATATATGGGGCCCCCATACCTATGGGACCCCAATCCTGAGATGGTGGTCTTTTGGCTAGCCATGGACTGCTGCTGGATTGTGCAAATAGCCTGATTAGCCCAGGCCCAGCCCCCGCACATCCTGACCCCTCCCCATAGCTCCACCCCACACCCCTGGGCCCCAGGAGCCCAGCAAGAGCTGGGGATGTGCTTTGCATCTTGCCTCCACCGTGACCCTGCTGGAGAGGCCGCCCTGCAGTCTCTCCGTGCCCTCCCACGCCCCAGCCGCCCCGAGCTCTCCTGAGCCTCCCTTGCAGTGCCTTCCAGAGCTCCGGTTCTGGAATCCAACACCTTCATGGCAAATTCCCCGTGCCTCCTACCTAGACCAAAACCTGGTTCTGTCCCAAGCACCCTGCCTCCTAAGGCCACCGCCCATTCCGGCGCCTTGCAGACTGACATGTGGGAGGGTGGGAACCCCTCCACCAAGAGTTCCCAAACCCTGCCCTGTAGCTGCCTCCAGACTTTCCCTGCGTGTGAACTCCAGGAGTTCAGGGTTCTGGACCCACACCGGGTTAGCATACCCCCAAAATCTCATGAAACAGTCGACAAATGTTGAATGACTTACTGGACACAAGGCAGGTGTTACTGCTGCCCATTTACAAAGAAAGTGAGCCTCAGGAAAGCTAACAGATGGGCCACTCGCAGAACCACTAGGAGCAAACCTCAGCCTGACCCAAGTCACCTGCCCCCACCTCATCTAACTGTCCAGCGACATCACTCAGTCCACAGGGCATGGGATTCCAGTGCACAAAAAAAAAAAGATGATCTTGTTTTCAGCTAATATGAGAATACTGCAAAAAGCCTGGCTAAAGTAGAACTGAAAGATACATTTATCTTGCTGTAAACAGTTTTGAAATCTATGCACTCAAGGGGCATTTTAAGATACAAAACAGATAGTATGAAAAAATAATGGTGCTTCCAACGCTGGCATCCCATAGCAGAGCACCAGCTTAAGTACCGGCTGCTCCACTTTGGATCCAGCTCTTTGCTAAAGTGCTTGGGAAAGCAGCGAAAGATGGCCCAAGTGCTTGGTCTCCTGCCATCCACATGGGAGACCTGGATGGAGTTCCAGGCTCCTGGCTTCGATCTAACCCAGCCCTGGCTGTTGCAGCCATTTGAGGAGTGAGCCAGCAGACGGAAGATCTCTCTCTGCCTGTCTTTTCCTCTCTCTCTGTCACTCTGCCTTTCAAATAAATGATAAACAAACCTTTAAAATTTTTTTGCATGAATTTCAAAATTGGTTTGCATCAAAATCAATTTCCTTCTTTGAAGCAGCTCCATACAAAGACTTTTAACAAAGCTCACAAGCTACAGTAAATAAAATGTAGGCAATCTTTCGTAGAAAACAAAATAAAAACCCAAAAACCTAACAACATTGACCCAGAAACCATCTCATGGGGCCACTCCTCTGCCCAAGCTGCCCTGAAGGCACAAAGGGTGTTCCCATGAGGCTCCAGGGTCCCCAGGGCTGGCCTTAACCACGGCAGAACAGGCAGGTCCGAGAAATCCGTTACTGAGTCGGGGACGTCCAGGGCCCGGCTCCTCTCTCCTAGGCTGTGGTTACGTGTTGGTGCTTAAGCTGCTCACGGTAATCACTGGAGAAAGTCCGAGTCTGTTTTGTTGCCAACAGAAGAATATGAACGAAGCTGAATCGCAAAAATGTTGAGCAAATGACTAGGAGGAATGGTGCACAAAGAAAGTTTATGGGCAAGTGAGAAAGTGAGCGGCCGTGACCCCAGCCAGGGACACCTGGCCTGTGAGGCATCAGGACACAAGGAGCCCTTTGTGCAGTGCTGCCCAGGATCCCCCGAGAGCCCGGGACCAGGGCGAGTGGCCAGACCTCTGCAGCAGTGGCTCGAGGGCCCTGGAAAGTCACACACACACCCGCATGCACACTCACACTCACAACACACGCAACACACACAACACACACATACCTACCCCCCACTCACACTCACACTCACAACACATGCAACACACATATACCTACCCCCACACACACTCATACTCACAACACACATATACCTACCCCCACACTCACACTCACACTCACACCACACACATACCTACCCCCCACTCACACTCACAACACATGCAACACACACAACACACACAACACACACATACCTACCCCCACACACACTCACACTCACAACACACACATACCTACCCCCCACTCACACTCACACTCACAACACACACAAAACACACATACCTACCCCCCACACTCACACTCACAACACACACAACACACACATACCTACCCCCACACACACTCACAACACACACATACCTACCCCCACACTCACACCACACACAACACATACATACCTACCCCCACACACACTCACACTCACAACAAACACAACACACACATACCTACCCCCACACACTCACAACACACACAACACACACATACCTACCCCCACACACTCACACACAACTCATACCTACCCCCAAACTCACACTCACAACACACACATACCTACCCCCACACTCACACTCACAACACACACAACACACATACCTACCCACACACACACTCACACTCACAACAAACACAACACACACATATCTACCCCCACACACTCACAACACACACAACACACACATACCTACCCCCACACACTCACACACAACTCATACCTACCCCCAAACTCACACTCACAACACACACATATCTACCCCCACACTCACACTCACAACACACACAGCATACACACACATCTACCGCCACACACACTCACAGCACACATACACTTAGTCACACACACAAACACAGGCACACATATACAACACACATATACACAACTCCCCCCCACACACTCACACAACACACATACATACATTCACACACAAGGCACACACACACACCCCACACACAAACACAAACATAGACACACATCTAGCCCTCCCACACACATACCACACACACACACACACACACACACCGGCTGCCAGTCTAGCTCAGGAGGCATCAATTCAAAGAGGCTCTCAGGGCCAATGCTATGGCGTGGTAGAGGCTAAGCCTCCACCTATGGCACCGGCATCCCATATGGGAGCCCCGGATGGAGCTCCTGGCTCCTGGCTTTTGCCTGTCCCAGCCTGGGCTATTGTGGTCATTTGGGGAGTGAACCATCAGGGGGGCCGGTTCATGTCCCAGTTGCTCCTCTTCCGATCCAGCTCTCCACTTATGGCCTGGGAAAGCAATGGAAGATGGCCCAACTGCTCGGGCCCCTGTGCCCACACGGGAGACCTGGAAGAAGCTCCTGGCTCCTGGTTTCAGATAAGTGCAGCTCTGGCTATTGCAGCCATTTGGGGAGTGAACCAGCAGATGGAAGACCTCGCTCTCTGTCTTTCCCTCTCTCTGTATGTAAGTCTACCTCTCAAATAAATTTTTAAAAAATCTTTGAAAAAAAGAGGCTCTCAATAAAAGACAACATCCTGGGGGGGGGGGGGGGAGTGCTGTGGCACAGTGGGTTAAGCCTCTCATGGTGACACCTGCATTCCATGTCACAAGGGCCTGATTTGAGTCCCAGCTACTCTGCTTCTGATCCAGCTGTGGAAATCCTTGCTTCTGCCGCGTGTTCCCCCAGCATGGGGCTTCCCGATGCCTCTGCGTGGGCATCAGAGCCTGAACTGCCACTCAGGACTTTGGAGCTGAGTAGCCCTGGCTAGAGTGAGTGGGGACCAACTGGTAGACCAGCACTACCTTCATGCAATTTCCCCAAGCCCTGTAGTACAAGCTGCTATCTTTTTTTTTTTTTTTTTTTTGTCTTTCCAATGAGAGATTTTATTGCTTACACACCAGGGGCTTTTTATCACACTACTCATCAGCATGCTATTGGGGTCAATACGCTTATCGGTAGGCTGCTATCTTTTTAAAATATTTATTTATTTGAAAGGGAGCAAAACACACACACACGCACACACACAGAGAGCGCTTTCATCTGCTGGCTTATTCCCTAAATGAGTACAACAGCCAAGGCTGGGCCAGACAGAAGCCAGGAGCCAGGAGCTCCACCTGGGTCTCCCACGTGGGTGTCAAGGACCCAAGCACTTGAGCATCACCTACTGCTTCCCAGGGTGAGCGTCAGCCGGAAGCCGGATTGGGAGTAGAGGAGCCAGGGCTTCAGTACGGAATGTGGGCATCCCAAGCAGCAACGCTGGCCTCTGTGCCACAACGTCCGCTCCTACAAGCCACTGTCTGTGCAGGGAGCAGAAGCCAGGGCCAGTGCTCCCAGGGGCAAATCCCTGGTCTATTTGCTTGTGGCAAGAACGTTCAACATCCTCTCTGTGGCTCTTCTGAAAATTAAGCAGAGCTCCCTACCATTCAACAGAACATCAGAATCTCCTCTTCCCACTCGGCTCCAACACTGCAGCCCTTGACCAGCCTCAAGGTTCCCATGGACCAAAGCATCACATTGTGCCCATTGGTACGTCTGATGACTACGTAGCCCACACTATACTTCCAGGCTCCCGAGTTCCTGGCTGTTTTTGGTTCACATAGCTTCAAACTCCCCTGGAGCACGGGAGCCATATTTAAATCCACTAAAGTCCATTCCAGGGGAGACCTACTCACCAGCCTGACCTGTTCCAAAAGACTAATTTTAGCTATGGCTCCTGCAACACAGACTGGGACAACCAAGAGGAAGAGATGGACACCTGTCATTGCAAAGCTACTGGTATTTTTCTTAGCAGGTGCAATTCTACTGCATGCTACTTTATAACCTCCCAGGTGTGGAATCCATAAATAGCCTCGGGGTTGTGCATAAGAGGACCCCAAAATGTCTGCGGAGAATGCATAGTATGAAAAAACACACCTGATTTCAATCTTTTTTGCCCCAAAATAGACTTATCCTTTTATTTATTTATTTATTTTTATTTTTTGACAGGTAGAGTTAGACAGTGAGAGAGAGAGACAGAGAGAAAGGTCTTCCTTTTCTGTTGGTTCACCCTCCAAATGGCCACTATGGCCAGCACTGCGCCAATCCGAAGCCAGGAGCCAGGTGCTTCCTCCTGGTCTCCCACGCGGGTGCAGGGCCCAAGGACCTGGCCATCCTCCATTGCACTCCCAGGCCACAGCAGAGAGCTGGCCTGGAAGAGGAGCAACTGGGACAGAACCGGCACCCCAACCGGGACTAGAACCCGGGGTGCTAGCACCGCAGGTGGGGGATTAGCCTAGTGAGCCATGGCACCGGCCCAAAATACACTTATCTTTTAATTCCACTTTTCCCAAAAAATTTCTAAATTACCATGAAATTTACATCACCAGAGAAACATACACTGTACAGAAAAGCTTCCTGCACAGCGTGGGGCCCAGGGCCAGCGTTCGGCTCCGTGGCGATGACAGCACTTAGAACACCTGCCCCCTACATCAGAGTCCCGGCTCTGCTCCTGACGCCAGCTTCCTGCTAACACACACCCTGGGAGGCAGCAGGTGATGGCTTTGTCCTGGGATGCCTGCCACCCACGTGGGAGACCTGGATGGAGTTTCAGGCTCCTGGCTTTGGAGAGTGAGCCAGCAGAGGGAAGATCTCTCTCTCTCTCTCTCTCTCTCTCTCTCTCTCTCCCTCTCTCTGTCTCTCTCTGTCTTTCAAATAACTTTTTAAAAATTATTTTAAACTAGTAAGATTCAGAGTTCAAAATACATCTCTCAAATCAAGTTCAATGATCCAATCATTGAAACCGCGTATCATCTTATGACTTTGGACACCGTGCCACGTGGCACCACAACTTCTTCCTCCGGACCCTGGAACTGCGTTCCCAGGGCTCAGTGCGTGCTGGATTGGTTTCAGGGCAAACCAAAGTGCTTTTCTCGGAGGAAACCCCACCTGGGTCACCTGTGAGGAGGGCGTGCCTCCTCCACGCCGCAGGCTCAGCGTCCCAGAGGACCTGTGTGTGTTTGGGATGGTGAGGCCGGGGTCAGGGCGTTCAGAGAAGATCGGGTTTACTGTGGACGCGCCGCACTGGTGCCCAGACAGCCAGCTCGTTCTGCCTGCTCAGAGACGGGCAGCTTGGAGGGGCGTCCCCCTCCAAGTTTCACTCCGGGGTCCTCTCTTGGCCAAAATTTTGCTCAGCCTCAGGCAGGTACTGTGCCCTTTCCTAATTCCCTACAGCAAAGTCGTGTGGTTCCTGTCCCAATCTGTTTGGCTGCTTCTAGGGGAGTTTCCTGGGAAGGAGGAAAAGTCCTGTTCCCGTCACCGCCTTTGGCCCCAAAGCTGTCCTTGTCTCTGGTACGAGCCAGTTCCCTCCCCTGCGAGCCACTCCCACGGCGACCACCGCAAGGACAAGAACCTCGTGGAAAATGGAATTAAATGATGTCTGTTTTGGTGCAAACAGGTTTTTAAAATCTATTTATTTATTTGAAAGAGTTTTTAAAAAAGAGTTACGGAGAGAGAGAGAGAGAGAAGAGAGAGAGAATCTTCCATCCACTGGTTTACTGTGGCAGCGCCAGGAGTGGAAGGGCAGGTCCGAGACAAGAAAAAGACTATGCCCACCCCAAGTCCTGCTTCTCGCACATCACCTCCAGGGGGCCCTCAGGCTCCTTACCTGTGACAATGGCCAGGGCTGAGCCAGGAGCCAGGAGCTTCTTCCGGGCCTCCCATGTGGGCGGCAGGGACACAAGCATTGCTTTCCCAGCCATTATTAGCAGGGAGCTAATCAGAAGTGGAGCAACTGGGACTCAAACCGATGCCCTTTGGGGATGCTGGCGTCACAGGCAGCAAGCAGCTTTACCCAATTCGCCACAACACCAGCCCCACCCCTCCCCCCAATGGCACAAACACTGTTGAAACCCTCTACGTACTTTGTTCATTTATCCATGACATTTTTGTAGACCCTTTGTGTGCCTGGATTTCAAAAACAATGTTTGTACCAAAACAAACATCTTTTAATCCCATTTTCCATGAAAGTTTTGAAGTATGTTCATCCTCTCTCTCTCTCTCTCTCTCTCTCTCTCTCTCTTTCTCTCTCTCTCTCTCTCTCTTCCTCCTTCTCCCTCCTTCTCTCTCTCTCTCCCTTCCCCCCCTCTCGCTCCACCCCAGGCCCACACCTCAGGAATAGAGAATAGAGTGAATCTCTGCTCTGGGTCATGGGACAGTCTCTGCTGGGGCCATGTCAGCACCCTCCCACCCCAGCTCACACCCGGCCCCCTGCACAGTTGGTCGGACGGGTCAGAGGTCAGGCTGGAAGCAGCGCCAGGAGTGGAAGGGCAGGTCGGAGACACGAGAAAGACTACGCCCACCTCAAGACCTGCTTCTCGCACATTACGTCACCTCCAGGGGGGCCTCAGGCTCCTTACCTGTGATAAGCTCCTGGTAGAGTTGCGGAGAGGAGTCAAGGAGAGTGTTTGGTTAAAGCAGGAAGTAGAAGCCCACACCCTTTGAGGAACAGGCAGGTAAGCGATGATGGAAGAGGTGGAGGGAGAGGCAATAAGGAGTGGTGGGGACAGCGGCCAACGGAAGCTCACCCTGAGAAATCAATGCTGCCCTTAAAGGCACTCAGGTTGCAACAACAAAGGTCAAACGCATTCCTACTTTTTTTTACTCCCCACCGTGGCACATGAGGATGCAAGACCTAAGTCCAAAGGTGGATGGGACAGACTACAACTCAAGTTCAGGTCTGAGTCCTGTCCCAGCCTGGGCCTGGATAACGCGTTGCTGCACAGAACCACAGCTCGGTTTGCCCCCACTCTCTCCCCTCCAGAGGCAGCCCCTCCGTGTGTCCGACACTCACGGCGCTCACCAGGCTGTACTGAAAGTGCCTGCTGCTCGAGCCAAGGCCGATCAAGGAGCAACACAGAGTCGAGGGCCACCGAGGATGCCAGTGCCCTAGGCACCGGGAATGAGGCAAAGAGCGACATGCAGCAATAGATCGGAGAAGGCCACACCCCACTCCACCCCGCCCCCCATGGAACTCGCCACAGAGGTATGCTGCACCCGTGGCCGTACCCGTGGCGTCTGGAGAAAGCGTGTTATCTGGGATCCCGGGTTCAACGTCTTCCTTTTCTCTACCACGGACAGGGCAGCCTCAGCACGCAGGCGCCAATTGGTTAATGCAAAGATGAATGAAAGTGATTGGATGGGTTTCTGGGAAGGGGGAGGGACGTGCAGACGGCAAAGTCCCCAAGCGGCCACTTAGGCCCCTGCAAGTGGGAGGGTCTAAGGGGGACGCATGCAAGCAGGGTGGATGGTCAGGTGTATCCCAGATGGTGCAGCTGCCTGCACGGTCACGGGCACGACCGTGGCCTCCGGCAGCCTGCCGCAGTCAGAGGATAAAGCGGCAGGGCTTCATGGGTGTCTCCTCGTCTTAGCCGGGGAAAGGGGGTGTTGTTGAGGACGGAGGGGCCATCGTGTGCCCTGGCCAGAATGACACCTGAGACGCCCGCCCCGCTGCACAGCCTGTGTCACTGGACACCACAGCACAGCGGCCGACCCAGCCCGTGGGTCTCTCACTTTTGTTCTCATCCCAGATGCTAATGGGAAGGCGTGATGGCCTAGCTTACTTGTCTGAACCAGGGCCATGTGTGCTGTGGCTTGGCTGGCGCTCAGCGTTTGGAGTGGTTTGAACAGCAGGTCAGATGGGGGCCTTCCCAGCCCGGCCCTGTCCTGGAAATTCTTATTCACATTTCCAAGAATTGGGAGAAAAGACGCCTGCCTTGCTGAGGGTGGGGGAAAGGGCTCGGGCCTCGAAGTCAGGACTTGAAGCTGTCCTGGCTCAGGTATTTCCCATAGGCACACGGTTTAGCCGGCCCGTGCCTCAGTTTCCCCATTTGTAAAATGAAGGTGATGTCAGGATAGGTTGCTGTGGGGGTTATTAAATGAAGCCCCCCCCCCCAAATACACACACACATTCAATAACAGATACCTGCCAAGTACACAGTAAGCGCTCAATAATTGCCTTCATCTATACCTGGGGACACCACAACCTCTCGGGCCTGCATCACAGTGTGTTTAGGGTGCTGATTTCCTGTCTGAGGGGGAAATACACACAAACCGAAAGTAGCCACTCGACCCAGGCTCATAGGTAACGTCAGCTGGAGAATGTTCCAGAACATCCTCTATCTCAACTCAGATAGATAAACACCAGGTCGGCAGGTGGGACCGCAGGCCCGGGGAAGTCGCACCGTGAGCTGGGGAGAAGGGGTCCTGCTGAGCCTGGTCCACCCGGCTGCTGGCCACCCGAGAGCCAGCAGCACCAGCGCCCACCCCAGCTGGCTCCATGGGCGAGTCCTTCCTGTTTGGCAGTGCTCTGTTAGCCCGCAGCTCAGTGGGACAGACAAGGCACAGGGCCCTGGTGAGGAGAGCTGGACCAGGCTGCTGAGGTCTGAGTAGGGTACAAACCCCCAACCCAGCTGCCACAGAAATCCCACAGCTCCAAGTGCACCTGGGAAGGACTCTGAGGACTGTCCACTTGGTCTTAGAAAAAAAAGAACAGAGGAGCATGCAGGAGTCCTGGGGGGTCTGCAGGGAGGCCAGCTGGGACCCAACAGAGGGCTTGCCCAGGAGCTGTCTCCCCCAGAAGCCCAAAGGACGGAGATCTGAGGTCTGGACAGGGCCGAGCACCTCCAGGGGCCCAGAGAGGGAGCAGGAGCAGGTGAGGTTGCAGCACTGGGAGAGGGGAGGGGAGGCTGGGAGCAGAGCTGCCTGGTGCTGCCACAGTAGAGACAGCAAAGCCTAAAGCAGGGGCCGGCGCTGTGGCATAGTGGGTAAAGCCGCCACCTGAAGAGCTGCATCCCACATGGGCGCCAGTTCAAGTCCCAGCTACTCTACTCCTGATCCAGCTCTCTGCTGTGGACTGGGAAGGCAGTAGAAGATGGCCCAAGTCCTTGGGCCCCTGCACCCACGTGGGAGACCCAGAAGAAGCTCCTGGCTCCTGGCTTTGGATCAGTGCAGCTCCGGCCGTTGTGGCCACCTGGGAATGAACCAGTGGGTGGAAGCCCTCTCTCTCTCTCTCTCTCTCTCTCTCTGCTTCTGCCTCTCTCTAACTCTGCTTTTCAAATAAATAAATTTTAAAAAGCAAACATCCCCTGGCTCCCCTTCCCATGCCCAGGAAGATAGGCCTACGCAGACACGGGGACCCCTCCCATGCCTCCACAGTCCTTGCTGGAGCGGATGAGGGAGGCGAACCCTGATCACAGTTCCAGCGGGAGGGAGCCTTCTGCACTGGAGACTCACCAGCCCATGGCCACGTCCACCAGCAACCCTGGCTCTGCCGTGCTGGCATCTGGGAGCCTGCACCTTGCAGTTCAATCTCAGCTCTGTCCCTGTGCACCTGTGCCTCCATTCCCCATCCCACAGGTGGACGTGACAATGACCACACCGGCCTGCACACAGGAGATGTCTGAGTAGGGTTCATTGTCTTTTTTCTTGCATCCATCATTGGATGCTCTGGAAGTTTCTTCCCCTGGGCCTCAGTCTAAATCCACAGCTCCCTGCAGAGTCTCATCGGCTCCCTCTCTATCTCCAAGATGAGCGGTCCTGCCAGGATTTAGCCACACGTGGCGTGACTGCAGCCTGTCACTGGGGCTAAGATGCATCTTCTCACATCTGGACCCAGCACGGACCTTGAGTGACAGCCCAGGTGGTGTGAGGTCATGGAGGAGGAGAGAGGTTGGTCTCCAGTGCCAGCCCTGCTCTTTGGAGGCCTCCTATCTCCAATGGGATTCCCAGTCTCCATCCCTGCCCTGAGTGAGCCTGGCCACGGGACATCGAGACAGATCCCCTGCCTGACGGTCTCATCTCCAAAGGCCTCGTGTGGGTGGATGCTCAGCTCCCGGTCAGACCCTCTGAGAGCCAAGTGCATCTGAGGGTGATTGGCCTGAATGGAGTGACTCGTACTTAACTCCAGTTACACAACTCTAGACACACAAACGTCTGGAAGACCCACACAGGCCCACGCTCCTCAGAGGAGCAGACAGGGGCACACTGTCACTTCAACAAGGAACTCAGCAGTGGGCGTTTGGCCAGCGATGAAGTCATGGGTTAAGACATCTGTATCCCACACCACAGGGCCTGGGTTGGATCCTCAGCTCCCCTCCCAACTCCAGCTTCCTGTTAATGCAGATCCAGGGAGGCAGTGCTCATGGCTCAAGTACTTGGGTCCCTGCTGCCCACGTGGGAGATCTCATTTGAGTCCTCAGCTCCCACTTTTGGCCTCCGGCCCAACCCCGGCCATTGTTAGCCTTTGGGGAGTGAACCCAGCAGGTGGGAGAGCTCTTTTGTCAGTTTATCTCTCAAATAAACAAATCCTTAAAATTTTTTTTTTAAAATAATGAAGAACTCAAACATCAACCTATTTCCCCACCCCCTTCCTGGAAGCCTGCTCTCTCATGCAAGTCTCAGCGTAAGAAGGGATGGTGGTTTGCTGTTGTCATTGCTTTCATGAGTGAGAGAGTTGGGGCCCAGAAAGGCTAAGCAATTTTCTCGGGACCTCAGCATCAGCCAGTAGCTCATCCAAGACTGGATTCCGGCCTCCGGACTCCCAGCCCCGTGTTCTCACTGGGTTTGACTACTTCCCACACTTGGCCAGCATCCCTGACCATCTGTTTGAAAAGCTCAGAGCGAGGTGTTCTCTGTGGCAGCAGATGGAAGTCAATCAAGGCATACAAACCCAATGGCACCACACCAGGGGGAGGGAGGCTCTGAGACTGGAAATATCCTCGTTTGCTGCCACAAACAACACGGGAGGAGGAAATAAAACCAAACCTGGAGCCAAGCAGCTGTGCTTGGTTCTACAAAAAACTGAACCTTACTATAGAGTGGCTGGCATTTCTGGGCAAGCAACTGGTCGACCCACAGTATGGACACTTGCAAAGTCGGGGCAGAGTTTTCTACTTGGGGCTGCTGGTGCACAATCTCTCACGTTCTTCCCATGGACATTGCAGGAGGAAGACAGAAGCTTGTGAAAACAGAGTCTGCGTGAGACAGCGGGCACTTCAAGAGAGGCCGGCGTTCCCCATGCCAAGGGGGGCTTGGCCCGTGTCTCGGGGACCTGATGCCTGGCACAGGCTGGGTTTGACTTGGACAGGGTCACAGCCTTGAGTGCACACATGAGCGGATCGCCAAAACACCGTGAAGTCACTGTGGACATCAATCATCCTTGCTTCCTGCAGGGTCCCCGAGGTGGCAGCCCCGAGGGGCAGGCATCGAGGAGGCGCAAACACCCAGCCAACAGCCACACTCAGAGGGCCTGCACAGAGCTGGGCTCAGGGCTTGGGTCTGGGACTGCTGAGAGACACCTTTATTAAGGACACATGCAGTGTCCTAGGAGCATCAAGGCTTCCACCAGGACTGGGTGCACCTGTCAAAGGCACCATGGCCTCAGAGCCACTCAGACCCCAGGCAAGACCGGGACATGTTGGCATATTTCTGTGTGTTCCCAACTCCAGGATGAAGCAACCCAAGGCTCAGGCCACAGTCCCAAGCTGCAAAAACCAGGAGGAAAAGGAATCTGGCTATGTCACTTTTCTGGTGTCCAACGGCAAGGGCTAGCCTTCCAACATGGCAGTCTCCAGGAGGATCAGGGACTTCCAAAGCATCCACAGGCATTCCCAGCAGAGACAAGAAAAGCCCCTGGAGCTTGGTCCGGGGCTTTGAATGCCTTGAATTCGTCCTCTGTGTCCTCCCAGCCCCAGCTCCGTCCCACTGGAATGTGAAGGCAGTCCACAGTGGGAGGATGAGATTCCCAGGGATGCTGGCACCCTCTCTCCTCCAAAAAGCCCTGTGCCTGTCACTCACACGTCTCCATCTTCCACCCAAAGCGGCAGCCCTTCAGCCCGCCCTCCCAGATGAAATCTATCTACCCATCTCTTAGAGAGCCTTGAACCTGCCCCCCTGTTTAGGGTCACTCATTTTCACCTGATTGGAAGGCAAGAGCCTCCAGGGTGGTCTCCCCGATCTACCTTCTTCCATCTGATGCTCATGGCTGCCAGAGTCATCTTCCAAAAATACAAATGCAGTCATGCCTTTCTCTCACTTACTCTGGCTCTGAGCACGACCCTTCATAACTCGACCTCTGCCTCTCTCCCTGGTCACTGGTGGGATGACGGGGAGCACAACAGAAATTAAAGTTTCAGAATATGTCCAGCCAGGGAAGATCGGGGTCTCGCCTGCCCGGTGCTCCCCTGTTGCTCCATTCCCCCCTCACCCTGGGCTGTCACTGGTTGTGCCCTGTGCGGTTCTGTGGTCCAAGAGGGATGGGGAGGCTCATCTCTACATTATGAGCAGGCACCACGGAGCCTGGCATTTGAACAGTTCCTCTCCAGCTATGGTCTTCTTAGAAGTCCTACACCATGATGGTGAAGCCCAAGGTTAACTCTCTGGAAGCAGCTATTGTGTCCCAAACTCCAGATCAGACACAGTCTTTTGTTGACTTCATGTACCACCTTGTAGACCAGATAATGATCACAATAAAACAGTAGAATCTGTGGGCTGGCACTGTGGTGTAGCGGGTAAAGCCCCCGCCTGAAGCACCAACATCCCATATAGGCACTGGATCGAGTCCCAGCTGCTCCACTTCTGATCCAGCTCTCTGCTACGGCCTGGGAAAACAGTAGAAGATGGACCAAGCACTTGTGCCCCTGCACCCATGTGGGAGACTTGAAAGAAGCTTGACTTTGGATTGGGCCAGTTCTGGCCATTGTGGCCATTTGGGGAGTGACCCAATGGATGGAAGACCTCTCTCTCTCTCTCTCTCTCTTTCTCTTTCTCTTCTCCTCCCTCTCTCTCTGCCTCTGTAACTCTTTCAAATAAATAAATACATCTTAAAAATAGTAATATCCCAAATTTATTGAGCATTTATTCAATGGCAGATATTGTCTACGGTGCCCAGTGACCCAGTGGGGCCTATGCTGTTGTTATCCCCATTCTACCAGTGAGAATGCTGGATCCTGGAAAAGACAAAGGACTTCACTACAATTCCCTAACAGCTCTCAAATTCCTGGCAATCACTTCCAGGTCCACCAGCTTCTACAGACCTTACCCTTAGCCACTGCTATGAGCTCACTCTCCAGGTGAGGAACTGACGCTCAGACATTAGAGTGGCTCAGGGCCCCCTGGCTGGTGAGTCACCACGTCAGTCGCCCGACCCTGAGGCCCTCTACTGCTCCCTAGATCTGGGGACCCCAGCTGTGGGCCAGGACCCCAACCCATCCAAAACTGGGCTCCTAAGATGAGAAGACCCCAAGAAAAGACAAGAGTCTGCGACTATAAAGGATGCACTGTGCTACCAGGCCTCAGGAAATGCACACGGGCCAAAGGAATACTGGGTTCTGGCTGAATGTTTTTGGCAGCTGGGAAGACATGTGATTCATAGTATTTATAAGGAACAGGCTGCCCACTTTCCTCTGACCAGTCTGGGTGAGCAGCACTACCATGGAATACCAGAGAATTCCAGATTAAATAGAGGAAAATCCATCAGGGAAAAGAAACACAGACACACAGAGCAACAGTGGCATGTGTTTGCACAGCCCCCGTGGGATGCTGGGAAAGTCCAGAGCAGAGCTCATGACTGTAGCTGAAAACAAAGGATAAAAAAGGGCAGGGGAGGCACAGACTGAGCCTGGCTCTCCCGCCCTCATCACACTGGGCCGTTTCAGGCATCCTCAATTGCGTTCTCAGGCTTTGGGCAGAGTTGCTTTCAAATCCTCCCTATGCCCCAACGGGATCCAGTAACCAAGTCATTCAACTGAACGGAGCCTCCGTGTCCCCGCCCACCAACGAGGACTACCAAGACCTATAGCTCAAGGATTGTCACGAGACCAAGGACGCAGCGTGCAAGAAGTGTGTGGCACAGGCCTCACCCACAGCACGCACTCCCCGCCCTTCCCTTAAAAGATGGCCTTGTCTCCCTCAAACCATAAAATAGGATGGAATCATCCAGCCCATCATTCTATTTGATTAAAGCCCCCAGATTCTGCCCCTGTTTGTGGAGGGCGAGCCGAGTGTGCACAGGACGTGCTGTCCACAGCCTCGGTGAATATAAACTTGAGGAGTTGTACCAATGTCCCCACTGCAGGTCACAGCCTGTCAGGACCAAGCCATGCAGGGCATGAGCAAGATCCCAGATGACAGGCGATGTCTGGACTGCAGCCACCGGCCTCCCGATGAAAGCAAACACAAGCCAGCTGAGTCCTGCGAGCCATCTGTGGCCACCCCTCAAAGTGACCAGCCCTCTAGACAGGACCCAGCCCTGCAGACTGCAACCGTGGTGCCTCTCCACGGCTTCCTGAGCGCCTAACCACAGGGCCAGCCATGGCATGCGAGCAAGGGGGAAATGGGTGAGGCCAGTGTCACAATTATATAATCCTCCATTTTTGAAAGAGGAGTGGATATTTTTGGAAAGAGCTGGCTCGCTGGGCTGTCAGGCAGCCCTGCTGGATAGCCCATGGAAACTGGGCAAATGGCTTTCTCCCTGGGTCTCCAGAAAGATGTGCCACAGGGTGCAGACAGAGAGGGGTGAGGTGGCATGGGTTGGGCAGCCCCAACAAAGAAAGGCACCTCCAACTGGGACCGTGCAGACACAGCCTGATTCCTTGCAGGCTATGGACCACCCCTGCAATGCCCACCAGGAGGAAGGGGCTTTGGAAGCCCCTCCCCAGGATGAAATCTGTCTATAGGAAAATCCTCCCAGCTCCTGGGATGCTCTCTGAGGAAGACAACTGAGCAGGGACTACAAAGGCTCGGCAATGGCTACACTTCCCACTTCCTGTTCCCATGTTAGACATTACTAATCAATCCCGCTCTCTTCTTCTGTAAGTCCCAGACCCCATCCTTCACAGGAGTCTGCCAGAAGCCACTTACAGTCAACAGGAGTTGGCACAAGGTGACACTCCACCTCCCCCTGCACTCTGGCTTCGTTTTGCACCCCTGCTATCTCCTGAGGTCGACCAGTTGGAATGAATGAGCAATTCTGACACCAGGTAAATGGGGCTGGGAGCAGGTTCGTCTGGTTGAAGAGTGGAACACTGGGATTTTTCCAGAGCAAGTAATAACTACTTTCAAGTCCACAGCACATAACTGTCCACAGATACTCAGATCCTCTCCTCCGTGATATGTTTGTGCTTCTCTGTCCCTTCGGAAGTTAGCCATGGCCATGGGACCTGACTTGGCCAGAGACCCGTGGGGAGAAATGACATCCACCAACCACCACACGTGTGAGGTCTCAAGAGTCAGGGTGTGATTGGCCATGCTCCTCCTCAGGTGAGGCTGCAGCGTGAGTGAGACACAGATCTCTCTCTCTCTCCCCCTCGTGTGTGTGTGTGCGTGTGCATGTGTGTGCATGCATGTGAGAGTGTGTGTGCGTGTATGAGTGTGTGTGCATGTGAGAGTGTGTGTGAGTGTGTGTGCATGTGAGAGTGTGTGTGTGAGTGTATGTGAGTGTGGGTGTGAGAGTGTGAGTGTGTGTGTGTGTGCGTGTGTGTGTGGCTGCTAAGATCTGGGGGTTGTTTGTTCCTGCAGCATTTCTTGATTTCTTGCCTTATCTTGACTTCTTCCCAGCAACCTGTGCCATGCAGAAAACACTCTTCCCCATGTCAAAGAAATAAGCAGTGCCCAGAGAGCGTAAGGACTTAGTAAGGACGTAGGGCACCTCTTCCTTCAGCTGCCCATTACAAAGAGAGAAATGTATGTGCTCGGGACATATCCTTTCCACAAGAGGTGGAGCCTGAAAAAAAGTCGCCAATCTCCCCAAAAATTTAAATAGGATCTGAAAGTTGACCCAGAAGTACCAAAATCATTTCCAAGATGACCCAACAGAATCATTTAAAAATAAAGCCATGATTTATGACCACAGTCTCCTAAATTAAGGTCTTTGCTCATCTCTGCGACACTCACCCCAGAGCCAACCCCACCCCACCCCGAGTGTTCCCATAATCCTCTCTGCTCCTACTGACACATTCATTATGGAATTTCTATTCTTCTGTAAGCAACATTCAATGCTTTAACCACTTTCTCCTAATTTCCCTTCAAACAACAGATACCGTACATTCCAGGGCAGCCTGCCCCACACGGCCTGCCACGACCTCCGCTCCACGCCACACAGAATCATAATAATTACAACAGCTAATGGGTTATCATTTTTGCTTCTGCCACCCTCAGCACAGCATTTGGCTTCTTGCTCTACATAAATAGCCTTATTGTAAACGCTTTACTGTCAGCTTACTCCAGTGTCTTCCAGAAGCAGACAGAGTATATATTACAACCATAAAAATAGAATACTCTTGTCTTCTCTCTCACCAGGCACAGATGATCCATCCGTGATGAGTCACGGGGAGAGAGGCTGACCTTCCACTCTGTGTGTACCCACTGCCCTGGAGTGAAGAAGCCTGGTGGGTCCCTAATCCCAAGTATCGGTGGAGCTCGCAGCTCGTGCCCATAGCTGTGGTGGAATAAGGCCATGCCAAGATGGCCACTGGCAGTGGAGCTTGCCTGGCAACAGGCTGTGATTGGATGACTTTGGAAACCACATGGCAAAGGAGCCTGCCTGGCAACAGGCTGTGATTGGTTAGGGCATAGACCGCCCCCATAACCAGATTGGCTGCCTTGGCTATATAAGCTGCTGTACCAACTGAAATAAACAAGTCTGCAGGCTGCTCGCCTCTGGCCCGCTTTCACCCTGCTCCTGGGGTCTGTGTGGTGACTCCACGCCTCTTGCCCCCACCACACTCCTCCTCTCAGAACGAATCCACAGCAACACACAGCCAAGGGCCACGCAACAAAGGACAGGATGCTCTCCCACCCCCAGCCCCTGTGCCTTTGACTTCTCCTCTCCCAGTGGCCCGAGACCCATGCCCAGCCTCCTCACTGAGCATCCATGTGCAGAGTTGAGATCCAGCTAGTGGGGGGACAGCCAGAGCCCAGGAGGTGCCCACAAGGACTGGAATCAGTGGAGGGTTTGAAACATTTCAGCAATCTCTGAGATCAGGAGTGACTGGAAGAGGCTTCCCAGGCAGTATGCAGGGACTTCAAAAAGTTGATGGAAATGGAATTCAAAGGAAAGTTTATTTTTTTTCTTGACGCCATGCACGGCTTCTCGCATCATGCACACTTCCCACTGGCTGTTTGGAGACCCTTCATCTAGCGCATCTGTGGGATAATGGATGAGGTGGCCCAGGAGAGGCAGAAGCAAGGTCAGGAGGACGGAAGGACCAGGCCATGTGATCATCACAGGCAGCTGCCTGCAGGGCCCTGGAGGCGGGGGAGGCAGACAGGGTCAGAGGGAGTGTGCAGGCGCCCCCAGAGCTGCTTCTGTACCCCTGGAGCTTTCCCTTCCGAGGTCAATGCCAGTGGTGCCTGCCCGGCTGGCCCCCACCACTGTGCATGGTGACCGCAGAGTGGCAGCTCTGCTGAGCTGGGAAAGTGTGGCAGGGTTCTCCTGCCTTCTCCCCCCCTGTGATCTCCATCAGATGCCTCACTCCAGGATCTCCACCCACACCTCGGGCTGGAACCCACCACCGGCGGCCAGCACACCTCTACAGAAACGGAGCAGCCCTGACGTGTCACTGCAAAGTGGCCTCGCGAGAACAGGGCTTGTTTGGAGAGCCGCGGCCCCTCCTAGCTCACTTGGATTTTTCAGCCTAAGTTTCAATCAGGAGGAACGCTGGAAAGAGGGCACCGGCCGTGGACTCATCCCAGGAAAAGCACTTATTCCCGCGACTCTGCGGCCAAGTGCAGTTTCTGTGCTGGAAAAAGCACCTCCCTGTCCACCGCGCTGTATGGCAAAGTTATAAATAGAAATAAAGAAGCCATTCTGACATGTTTATCATTTCTCCTTTAACTCCTGGAGCTCCCAGAGTGCGCGCATGCGCACGCGCACACACACACACACACACACACATGATCTGGGTGTTTTCCCCTCCCACTTGGAAAAAATATCTTACTTTTTTATGTTTCCAAATAATTGCTCACTAATAAAACATGAGCTTGACTTTTTAAAAGGAACAGATGCAGACTCTTTAATTAGAGGATATATATTCTAACTCCTCATATTTACAACTAAGAAACAAAGGGGAAAGAAGGAGGGGAGAGGGGGAGAAAGGGAGGGAGGGAGGGAGGAAGGTGGGAGGGAGGGGGGAGGGGGCGGAGGACCTTGCAGGATCCGCCGGGTGCCCTGCGCACTTTCCATGTTCCCTCATTTAACCCTCGGAGCCTGACAATCTGGGAAACACTCTAGGCCTTGTTTGGATGATCAAAGAATTTGCAGGACCACAGGGCTGTGACTTTCCCAGCATCCCACACGCGACGGGGCAGAGCGAGAGCTGCAAGTTACCCTCCTGCCTCCATGCCAAAGCCTGGCACACGCCTGGGGCTGTCAAGGCAACCTCTGTAAATAACGCTCCTGACTGACTCGAAGACCTTGTCTCCTGCCACCCTCACCCCGGGGGCGAGGAACCACCGGAGGAATGCGGGCACAGATACGGCGCCTGCCGGAGCTGCTCTGGCTTCACCACAGCCCTGGGGGGTGGGCCAGGCAGGCCACATCCGACCCATCTCACAGATGAACACACCGGACTGCAGAGAGGCTGAGGGGTCTGTGTATTGTCACGACGTCAGCGAGTGGTGCAGACTGGGCAAGAACCCAGCGCTCCCGACATTCCGTGCTTCTCCACCCATGCTCGGTGCGACGCTAACCCCTCTGTGGGGCAGGAAAGGGGGCAGCGTCGCCAGGATCTCATGGCCAAGGGTCTATGGCACAGCCCACGTGCGCCAAAGGAGGGGCACACAGCACGCATCCTCAGACTGCATCCCAATCGCAAGGTGCATGTTGCGGGGCTGGTAGGGAGGCAGAACACTGGCATGATGCCTTGGTCTAGACCACCCCTCACCCCCACACCCCACAGTCCAGAATTCTGGCACCGGCATTGCCTGCACCCCCACCCCATGCAAGTAATTCTGCCATTCTCTTTCAAAAGCTTTGCATGATGTCCCGGCAAGAACAGGCTGTTCACAATGGCGTCTGACTCCTGCCCACTAAGATTCCCATGGAAACCACTCCTGGCTGGGGAAGCAGGTGCTGAATAGGGCAGGGGAGGAGACCAGGAACTCACTGGGGATTAACGAAGCTGTGGAAGGCAAGCTAGAAATTCTAGAAAGAGCAACCTGGGGAGTAAGGCGAGGGTTTCCCAGGCCAGTCCTGCCAAGCAGCCCTCAAGGGCAGAGGCAAAGGGACCAGTGAGGTCAAGGGACAGATCCATGGGGTTCTCCAGGCCTAAAGCCACTACAACAAGAGCACCTGAGGCCGGCGCCGCGGATCAATAGGCTAATCCTCCGCCTTGCGGCACCGGCACACCAGGTTCTAGTCCCAGTCAGAGCGCCGGATTCAGTCCCGGTTGCCCCTCTTACAGGCCAGCTCTCTGCTGTGGCCCGGGAGTGCAGAGGAGGATGGCCCAAGTGCTTGGGCCCTGCACCCATGGGAGACCAGGAGAAGCACCTGGCTCCTGCCTTCAGATCAGCGCAGTGCGCCAGCTGCAGCATGCTGGCCGCGGAGGCCATTGGAGGGTGAACCAACGGCAAAAGGAAGACCTTTCTCTCTGTCTCTCTGTCTCTCACTGTCCACTCTGCCTGTCAAAATAAAAAAAAAAGAGCACCTGAAAGGTAGGTGCCTGCAGCTTCAAGGGCAGAAGCCAGGAGCTTCCTCTGGGTCTCCCACATGGGTACAGGGGCCCAAGCACTTGGCCATATGCTACTGCTTTCCCAGGCCATAGCAGAGAGCTGGATCAGAAGTGGAGCAGCCAGGACTCAAACCAGCACCCATAGGGGATGCCGGCACCACAGGCTGTGGCTTAACCTGCTGTGCCACCGCGCCAGCCCCACAGTGACATCTTCTAAGGCGTGGGCATACACTCCCTGGGGGTTTGGACAGCAGAGAGAGAAAGAATCCAAAAGTCTAAGTGGTGGTAACATGGAACTGGGTCTTAATGATGAGTAGGGGATTGTCAGGGATACACGGAGCTTGCCCTGGCAGGGGGCAGTAACGGGTCAAGCAATTGGGTCCCTGTGACCCACACGGGAGACCTGGATTGCATTCCCAGTATCCTGGCTTTGGCTCCAGCCACAGACCATTGTGGGCACTGGGGAGTGCACCAGTAAATGGGAGTGCACGCTCTCTCTCTCTGCCTCTCTCTCTCTCTTTGCCTCTCAAATAATTACTTTTTTTAAAAAAAAGCATTGAGTAACTTAAGGTCAAGTGAACATAGTGATTACTAGCTTTTCTTTTTGTTCTTCATATTCTCCCTCTATTTCCAAGAGACACATGTTTTAGCAAAATTAAAATTACTCATGCATTGCAAAGGGAGAAATACGGCAGTGCTACAAAACCCAAGGTTTCCCTTGAAGCCCATTCCTGTCACCTCCAACCTGATTCTCGTGTAGGGACCTCGATGCCCAACTCCGGGTCTTCAGCGAAGTCGGCATTGTCATCTGACCCCACAGGGCGTGCTAACCTTCCGAGATTAACTGCGTGTGCTTATTGCCCAGCCGAGATGAGTGTTTGTTAACAGCCCTTTCATTCCAGAGTTTTCTCAGCCTAATAAATTATGCCTAATGATCTGCTTTCCTGCTGCATTTAAAAAGGCATGACTACATGTTTTCTATAAACATGTTTAACCATAAATCTGGTTAGTTGGATCAGTGAACCAATTATGCTTGTGGAAAAACAGGAGAATTTTTCTAATACAACTTAAGCCATCAAAGAGGTCCCTGGGGATAAGTGCACTTACAGCGATGACAGCCGCAGGTCCCATGTCCTGAGCACGGTACTTTATCATTGGCCCTCCATGCATCAGCTTACGTAACTCTCACAGCGAGCCTGCAAGCAGGTGTTAGGAGACCCATGACACGGGTGAGAAATCTGAGGCCCAAAACGTTAATAACTCATACGAGGCTATGCAATTCATTGATGGCCGAGCGAGGATTTGAACCCAGGTCTCCGTTTCCAAATTCCAAGTTCTCTTAGACCACTTTGTAACACAAACAGGAGAGTAAGAGGAGTCTAGGGAAATTATCTCCAGCCTCTAATTGAACTGGACTCTGATGTATCTTAAGATAAAGGCGCTTAAGTGGTCCCTAGGTGCTGCCCACCCAGATACTCATTACTCTGTGGAACGCTATGCACAAGAAGGGTTTGCCAGAATTGGCTGCAGACAAACTGGACTGAAATAGGACTGCTGCTCATGAGCTCCCAGGCTTGATGCAGATCCCTGGCACCCAAAGCGTCTGGTCAAATCATGCGAGAGAAATCAAGGTGTCTGTAGACTACGTTCAAAGTGATCCAAGAAAAGACACGCGTCTCTGTCAACTCGGCCCCTGGAGTGTCTCGTCCTCTATGTCATTCCTCGTTTGGCCATGTCCAGAAGATGGCAAGCCAAAGCCACTGGCAGAGCTTCGCCATTCCTGCAGTATAGTGGCCACACTGGACAAGCGTCGCCTGCACAGAATGAAGGCACTTGCAGTCTCCAGTCTGTGTAATGATGCAGCAGGGGTTACCAGGGATTGAGAGGGCTTGTGCTTTGAGCCTTTTTCTATGCCTCCTTTCCTGATTTCCCAGATGTTTGCTACCCACTGGGGCTGCCAAAGCACCTGACATATTCTTCTCCTGTAAGGTTTTTCATGCTGAGTTGTTAAGTATCTTTTGGCTTTTCTGTCCCACTTTACCACTGAGCGGATGGCTGGATGAATGGCTGGATGAGAAAATGTATCTATGGATGGATGTGAGGGTGGAGGAGAGATGGACAAATGAATGGATGGATGGGCGGTGGAAGTCTGGTTAAACAGACAGATGCATGGATGGATTATTGGATGGATGGGTAGATGGATGGATGGACAGACTGTGGGTGATGGATACATAAGATGCAAACAAGCTCTGAAGAAGCCAAGTCACTGAGCTACTTGAAGTACAAGTTTTAACGGCACAGATGAGTCAACCAAGAAAATGGAAAGTTGTTCTTCAGGAGAACATAAAGCTTATCTCATGCAAATCAAAAAGGCTGAGTAGCTTTAAGCTACATTTGCTCCAGTTCTTTGTTTTGGAGCTGGTCTTAACAATGTCACAATTCTGTGCATCCATATCACTATTAAGAAAAGCAGCAATTTATCAATTACATAGGAGGTAGGACTCTGACACTGCCAGTCAAGATTCCCCAGCACCTGGTATGTAACAGATACGTTCGCTCCCAGTTACAGAACCAAACACCAACGTAGAACTGCCAAGAAAAGATATTGCAGGTGTACTCAAGGCCCAGATCAGCTGACTTTAAGACAGGGATGGTCAGTCATGTGAGCCGAAACCCCATGGGCCCTGTAAAAGAAGAGTGTTCTCTGCTTGACGGCAGAATAAAGACCTTAGACAATGCAGAGCACAAACAGGATTTGATGCGCGAGGGCCTGAAATACAGGAAGCCCCTGTTTGCTGTGAGCAGCCCCCAGCTGGTACCCTAATGAGGACATGGCCAGTGGAAGAAAATGGATTCAACCACGAGGAACGGCCTGGCAGCAGCTTCCCCTCAGAGCCTCCATGCAGGCCCTGCACCCAGCAATGACCTCAGCCTCGTGACAGCCTAAGGTAGAGAGCCCAGTGCCCCCGGGCCCGGCTTCTGACCTACAGAACTGGAAGCGAATACGTGCACTTGAGCTGCTAAATTAGCAGCACATGGCCATGCAGTAATATTAACCTAACACGCCTCTTCTCCCCTGCACCAGTCCACAAAGGAAGTTCATTCTCAATAGAAACTGAAGTACAGTTTTTTTCTAAGCAAATGAGGGCATGTTAACAGCAATGTTCTTTCTCAGGTCGACTCAAATACCAACTTCACAACATTTTCCTACATAAATAAATGCTCTCTTGAGAGATTATATCACACTAGAGAAAGACATAGTCATGCATCTAGCCTATAGCTTGCTTTGCGGAACCTTTTTTTTTTTCATTATTATAAATATCATGGTTTTAAAAACTCCTGGAGATGCACTCTTGTGCGCTTCCCTGATAGTCTTTGAGATAAAGTCCCAGAAGTCAAATTTCTGGCTTTTCTACCGCATAATGGAAACTTCTACTAACACGGCTCAAATCCACTTAGGAAATACCCACGACTGAGTCTCACATCTTCATTCTCTGCCCCTCCCTAGCCCTCGTGCTTATCTCCCCGCCTCTGGTCCCTGGCATTCCGCTGCATTTTGGACAGCAGCGTATGTTGTTCATCAGTTAAACCACTGACAAGTCTCGGCAGACTCACATCAGCTCCCTACTTTGTTTTTTTTCTAATTCTGACTTAAATCACTCTAGTCTGTACTTGACTTCCTTACATGTGTTTTATAGATTGCCCATCTGTTATTTCAACAACTTCTTATCTTCTATTTCACAGAAAAGATTTTCTTTGATTGTGGGGTTCAAAGCAGACACCATTGAAAATTCACCTTTATTTCCTGTAGCTACTTTTTATTAATTACTCGTTCTCTTTAATTCTTCCTCTTTAATTACTCTTTCTCTACCTCTTCAATGCTATGGTTCTTCCTCTTCTGTTGCATAACCTTTTCATGGGTCTGGGTTTCGCTTTGTTTTGTTTTTTTCCAACTTACTCATCTTGGATAACACCGCTCTATCCTGGCTAATTATTTTTCACAACCGAGGTGAGGTAGATGCTCTGAATCTTATCACTGGCTCCTTAAGTTCTATTAGAATCCTGCCCTCTGCCCTGAGGTTGGAAGGGAGATTGGCTGATGCAAGTCCATACTCCCAGGTCACTGCTGCAGCCAACCCAGGGGAGTCGTGGGAGGGGGTCAGGCTGTAATTGATGCCTTCTTTTACGGCTGTCAGGGTCTCACTGGCGGAAGGAAGTGGCCTGGGAAGACCCACCACTAAGCCTGCCTCCTAGGTCAGCCGGCTTCTACACACTGGTTTCCAGCCCCATGTGCCCTGTATGGAGCAGCCCCTGGTCATCTTAGGTGGCTTGCTTCTCCCTTCGGAATCTTAGTTTCCTCATCTACAAAATAAAGCCTGGGGCAGGCATTGGGTGCAGCAGTTGGGGGGCCTCATGAGATGTCTGCATGCCATCTTAGAGTGCCTGGTTCGAGTCCTGGCTCTGCTCCACTTCCCATCCAGCTTCCTGCTATTACTCATCTTGGGAGGAGGCAAATGATGATGCAAATACTTGGGTCCCTGCCACCCATATGTGGGAGATCCAGATGCATTTCCTGGTTCCTGGCTTAGACCTGGCTGTTGTGGGCATTTGGGGAGTGAACCGAGGATGGAAAAAGCTCACGTTCTCTCTCTCTCTCTCTCTCTCTCTCTCTCTCTCTCTCTCTCTCTCTCCCTGTCTCTCTCTCTCCCTGTTTCTTTCTCTCTCTGCCCCTTGGCCTTTCAAATAAAATGAAAATACACAAATAAAAAAATTTTAAATAAGGATAAAAAATATCCAGGCTAGTCTACCGACTTAAAAGTTCTAATAAAAGTGCTATGAGATAGGTGTCAGAGCATTTTCTAATGGCCTCCAAGACCTGTATTACGTATTATATTACAGGCTGGAGCTTGACAAGGAGTTGACATGGATAAAAAGACAACACGCGCAGAGGGCTGACCGAGTGGACGATACTGATTCCTCCTCGATTGTCTCGGGCAGTGTCCAGGCACAGATGCACCTCAGAACATATTTGCCAGCACACACACACACACACACAGGTATCCAACACGCAGATTTTCACAACTATGAATGTACCAGCAGAGCACTGGGGAAAACACTGAGGTGGGGCTGCGTTAGACGAAGGCCACTGAGTTGGGGGTAGCAACTTTAGAACCTTGGATTATGACGTCTCTGGGTGGGCCCAGTGGCCTCAAGACAGCCTTTAGCAATGTGGCACTTGATCCAGTGGCTCCTGCTGATCACAGCACAATGCATATTCTTACCCTGGCCTCCAAAATGTGGATCCAATCTACCCTCCCCTCTACACACTCATCTACAGTCACCCTCTGACCTTGAAGGCCCCTTCTCTGCTCTCTACAATCTTCACTCACCCATCCTACATCCAGCCCCACCTCGCCTTGAGCAAGTCCAGCCCACAATCTAACTCTCGTCCACACTCGTGGTACGTCTGGTTTCTGGTGCTCACGTGGCATTGATCATCATCACCCGTCACGCGCTGTGTCTCATATCGTAAGCCCAGGCTCTCTTATTTTAAACAAACACGCCAGGACGTAGGCAGCATCTGGATGGCTGTGAGGGCCTCCAACACCCGCTGCAGGGGCACGAATGACTTATTCTGACACTGTCCTTGGAGCAGGGGCCTCCAAATCTGCAGTGCGTCCTTGAGACGATTCCCACAGATGCCACATGTTTGCCTTTCTTGGGATTTAATGTCTGGAAGTGGCCCGAGGTCAGGTGTAAATAAAGGAGAGAAAGTAGATGATCGAACAGCATAAAACTATCCATCAGGTGCGGTGTAACTCTACAGAAGCAGG
Source organism: Lepus europaeus (assembly GCF_033115175.1). Taxonomy (NCBI): domain Eukaryota; kingdom Metazoa; phylum Chordata; class Mammalia; order Lagomorpha; family Leporidae; genus Lepus; species Lepus europaeus. Next base: position 108,813,154 of record NC_084837.1, read on the forward strand.
CACTCCTGTTCTTTGGGGGGCTTATCATTTAATTTAGAAATGTCAAAGACCTCTTCACCTTGCGGCGCTGGCACACCAGGTTCTAGTCCCGGTCGGGGCACCGGATCCTGTCCCGGTTGCCCCTCTTCCAGGCCAGCTCTCTGCTGTGGCCAGGGAGTGCAGAGGAGGATGGCCCAGGTCCTTGGGCCCTGCACCCCATGGGAGACCAGGAGAAGCACCTGGCTCCTGCCATCGGATCAGCGCGGTGCGCCGGCTGCAGTGCGCCAACCGCGGCGGCCATTGGAGGGTGAACCAACGGCAAAAAGGAAGACCTTTCTCTCTGTCTCTCTCTCTCACTGTCCACTCTGCCTGTCAAAAAAAAAAAAAAAAAAAAAGGACCTCTTCAAACTCTCCCAAACAACTATCCAAGTAAGCAGTTCTATACAGTTTTATCAAGGTGCTAGGTGTATGGAAAAGGATGGAATTGCTTAAATACTTAGTGAACAAGTGATCAAGCAAACAAAGTCATGCCCATTTGCCCTTTCCTGGCTCTGGAGAGAAATTTCTTCTTTTGGGGGGCGTACCCCATGGCACACACTTTTCTCTCTTCCATGAGCACACACCACGGGGGTCACTCCAACAGAAGAGTTTTCAAAAGCGGAGTCCAGAGACCCCTCTGGACATAATCTTGGGGGCTCCGTGACGTCCGCATATTCCGGCCCCATACCTTATAATTCCATGCTGCCCACGTTTGTATCAGTGAAGGCCGTGGCCCAAGTCCAGGTCGTATCATGTCTAGATGCCCTCCACAATGCTTTCATGGCAATAGACAAACAAGCAGCAAAGGAATCAAGTTGTGGCATGGCACATGTTGGCAAGGGCACGCCCATCTCCCCTGCACCATGTTCTACGGGCTATTCTGGCTGCTAGCACATGCATTCGCACCTCATCATGGAGTGCGCCAACATGCAATTATTTGTTAAGAGCAAATAAATACATGAGGATGACGATTCCATTCATCAGATTTGTGCATTTTTGCGTGTGTGCTAGCTAGCTATTAGGAGATTTCCGTTCACAGCAACCAGCTTAATAAAATAATAGATGAGTGGCTCAGAAGTCTAGAAGTAAAAAGTGGGGCAAAACCAACACGAGGCCTCAAGCAACAGTCTCGTGTGCCCAGAATCAAATAAATCAAGGCACTAGCAGGCGAAATATAAAACAGAGAGATAAAGCTTTTTCCGAGTAAGCCCCACATGACAGGCTTAGATTTGGCCTACTTAGCTGGAGTTGACCGTTTGAGTTTAATTCACGAGACGGTTTTGTTTGCCTCTGGGTTGGGAATTTGTTTTAGATTTATAGTTGCTTAAGAACGGTAAGCTGAAGGCATTTGCGCCTTCATAGCACAGGGGATGTGAGGCAATGCCAGGCCAGCAGCCCCGTGCCTGAGCTTCCTAACTCCATGGTAAGGCACACAGCGGCTGGGCTGCCAGGGAGCGCTTAGACGCCTCACGTGGTACTGGAAGAACCTGGCTGGGCAGGCGATTTAAACCTGAAAAAAGTCTGCTTGTTTGCATGTCTGCCTTGCAAATATTGCTCGGGACTGGGCAGGAAGGGGCAGGTTTTAAAAACACCCATAATCGTCCTCCCCTTTGTGTGCCTTTGGCTCTGGACCTGACTCACAGAAGGCAAACAGCCTGCAGCAGCCCCAGCGAGCAGCGAGCAGCGAGCAGCCCGGCTTCTGCAGGGCTGATGGCTCCTCTGATCTTATCGGCATTCAAAGCTTGTTCTGGGGGCTGTTTAGACATAAACCTGCCTCTCTGGCTTTGATGTAGCAGTGGGAGCCGCTGGGGAGGAGAGGTGTTGATTCTGGAAATGGGGTTCTCATGATAAACACACATGGAGGGGAACACTCGAAATTCCCGGGCAGCCACAGGGCTTTCCGTGCAGCCACGGAACTGTCCCCAAGGCTTCGCAATGGGGCAACTCAAGCCTGGCTCCCTCCTCTTCAGCAAAGTCTTTCCAACAACATCGAAAGTGACAACGAGAGACCTTTGCCCTCTGTCCCTTGTGCTTGTCACCTGCTTCAGAGCCGGCAACAAGAACTCTGTCCCAGATCCCGCCTTTACCATAAAAAGGAGATATGTTCGCTCTGACATCAGTGTTTATCCTGGAGGTCTGAAATTCTCACCCTGGGGGCCAGCGCTGTGGCGTAGCAGGTAAAGCTGCCATCTGCACTGCCAGCATCCTATACGGATGCCAGTTCGAGTCCCGGCTGCTCCACTTCCCATCCAGCTCTCTGCTATGGCCTAGAAAAGCAGTAGAGGATGGTCCAAGTCCTTGGGCCCCTGCACCCATGCAGGAGACCCAGAAGAAGCTCCTGGCTCCTGGCTTCAGCCTGGCCCAGCACCCGCCGTGGCAGCCATTTGGGGAGTGAACCAGCGAATGGAAGACCTCTGTCTGTCTCTGTCTCTCCTCCTCGCTCTGTAACTCTGCCTTTCAGGTAAATAAATCAATAAATAATAACATAAAGTGCTCACCCCATGCAAAGGAACCCCAGCACTCTCAAGAAGAGAGGACCCTGACTCCCCTCTTCCCTGGCACTGCAGTGATGCTAATTACAAAACAGGCACCGTGCTCTTCAGCAAGAACAGGCATCAGAGTACTGTGGTGCTGAGAAGACATCTGGGGGTCCTACACACCCATTTTCCAGGTGGGAGGACTGAGGTTCCAACCAAGGTGAGCTGGGAGCGTGAGAGCCCTGAGCCCTCCCTCCCCATAGATTAGCCGTGTAATGCTGGGACAGCTACTCCCTTTGCCACTGCTTTCTCATCTGGACGGTGCATCCCTAACCTCACAGTGCTGGCGCAGGGCCCGCGACATAATGAGTGCAGCGCCTGGCCACCACCATCATCATCACCTTCACCACCTCAGCCCGGCTCCAGCAAGCATCCCAATGGAATCATTTGCTTCTTAGAAGATTTGGGGGATTTGTTTGTTTTTAATTTAAAAAACACATCCTAAAATTAAACTTCTTGGTGCGGAACCCAGTGCCTAACAGCAGGGGTCAGAAATTCCTGCCACCAGACAAGAGGCCTCACCAGAACCTCACCATGCAGATTTCTAGCCTCCGGAAGTGGTTCACCAGCTACCCAGCGTGGGCTCCAACTGGCTCAGACAGTGGCTCTGATAAAAGAGCCCCGTTCATCACCCCCATTCCTTATGCCACCAAGGACACACCAGAAAACTCGGGCCTGAAAAGTTAAGCTGCTCTTGCAGGTTCACCCAGCAAACCCGTGGCAGGATTTGAACCCAGGGCCTCTGACCCCACAGGCACTGCACTCCCGACCTCTTCCCAGGATGGACACACAAACACGGTGGAACCCTCCTGACACTTGTGCCCAAGCAGCAGAGTTATTCCAGCCCTTTCAAGATGTAGAGAAAAGCAGCCGTATATGACCCAGAAAGTGATGTCACCGTTCTCACCAGCCCACGCCCCATGTCCTTACTTCAAAGTGATGAGACCAGCCAGTAAAGCCGGCACTGGAGCCGTGCCCCTGTCAACATCCGGGTGTGTGGGCAGATCCTCTGGGGGACGCATTGCTGACACTGTGGGTAAGGGCTGGAGCCCCGGCTGGCGGGGCTGCCCACGCCTGGCTAATGGCAGAGGCCTCAGCAAGGCTGGAAGGGCAGAAGGACTTCCTCTGTCCTCTTGCACCTGCCCTGTAGCCATGGGCTTTTAAGGCATGCAGCTGGGATGCCGTGCACGTGTCCCCTCCCACGCCAGGGTCCCCGCTGTCTCGAGCACACTTTCCACCTTGTTACTGCACCCAGAAGACCAGCAGTCAGCACACCCCAAGGAGATGACTGACAAGTGCGATGCCCAGCTGAGATTACGGCAAGCACCAGGCTACGTTGGCAGAATGAGGACCCAAGTAAACCGTGCAATGCGACGCCACCCAAGTGCATCCGTGTGCAATGATACTACCGAGGAAGTCGTTCTACCAAATTCTATGTGGTGGCTTAGTCACAAAGGGCGCCCCTTCCCTCTCTTCCCTCCCTCCTCTCCCCAGACGCTCTCCTTTGCGATGAGACTCTCTGGTTTCTCCCAGCAAAATACAGACTACAGCTCCACCCTTTGAATTGGGCAAAAGGATGCAGCAAGAGGCCGCTGTGCCGTTGAGTCGTGTGTGCAAGCCAGGCCTCGAAACACCATGCACGCTCTTTCTGTCTCTCACAGGACCACACTGGCCTCCTGCGGGGCAAACCCAGGCTCATCTGCTGGCTGGGGAGTGCCACGAGGTCCACCCTCCCAGTGGACAGCTGGGTGACACCCAACACGTGCGTGAGGCCGGCCAAGATCAGCCCGGCTCTGGCTGTCCTGCCGACAAAATGCAGACCCAGGTATAAGCGACACCAGTCAGTCCTGTCTGGATAGCAGAACCAGCCAGGTGACCCACAGAGAGATGACACAGGCTCGTTGTTTGAAGCTGCTGGCTTCGGGGTGCTTTGTCACACCACAATAGCTCACTGATGCATTCCAGAGGGTGAGTTAGGGACCAGTCTCTGGAGGAGGGGACGCTGGGACAGGGTCAGAGAGAAGAAGCAGTAGAACTAGGTGGAGCAAACAGCATGGGCCGGACCATAGCAAGTCCCAGGGTGCTGACTGGGTCAGAACTGGAAGGGAGAAGGTGCCAGTGAGGAAGGGGCGGGCCGGCCACGTGCAGCAGGCTGAGCTGTTCCTCCAGGGGTCCCCCAACCTCCGGGCCAACAGCTTCAGTTGATAACAGCTTTGGGGAAAGGTAGCAGAAGCCACAAACGCCATGTGAAATACTTCAACTGAGACCGGGATGGCGGACACGCTCGTCACCTCGGCCCGTCTGTTTAGAGGGTGGCTTTCCTCTCCAAGTCTGACACAGAGGGTTAGATTGTATGGTTTGTAAAGGCCCCTCTACCTCTCTCTGGTGGACAACCAAGTCAGGATGAGGAAGAAGTCCTCAAGTAAAGGGAAATGCTGGCAGAAGAGACCCCAACTAGGAAAGCCTCCGGCTGGGGAGATGTAGCAAAGCCAGCCCCGTCCCCCATGGCTCACTCCTCCTCTCACTCCACTCCACAAAGTCAGCAGGTGCAGATCCCACAGGAGCCTGGGCTCTCTATCTGGCAGTCCCACCCCCCTCCCAGCTCAAGGCTCTGTCGGGTAGATGGGCTAAGGGGACCCAGAGGGGACCTCGGCCACAGCTTTGATGCAGGCCATCAGCAAACGTGTGAATGAAGTCCTGCCCAAGCAGCAGCTTCATGGGAGAGCGTGCACGTGGCGCTCACAGGTGTGGCTCCCCTCTGGACAGGGCCTTCCCTAGTCTGGGCCACACGCGGGAGTCCCAGGGCATGGCAGACAGGGCCCCCAGAGAAGAGCTACCCCATGCCTCTCCCCAGCCAGCGCCGCACTGGGGCTGCCTGGATCTGGAGCTCACACAGCCCAGCCCTCACTCGGCTTAAACCCTCAGAGCAGAACAGCCAGCAGAGCCGGGGTGGCACATCCAGGCCTGGTCGTCGGCTGAGATGTGATCTCTGAAGCTGGCCGGGCTGGTGCGATCGAATGTCTGGCCTGGTGCCTGCCGCACTGGCCTTATCACCCGCCCATCATCTTCCCCACGGGAAATCGGATGCCACACACCTCTCCTGGCAGCACGGCGGAGTGCAGATCGCTCAAGGACTGGTGCTTGGATAACAGGTGCGTGAACTGAAGGGGACACGGCGTCTCCAGAAGATCAAAGGGCCCATCAGAACATTCTAGAACTGCACACAGATAACAGAAATCGAGGTGCCGGTACCGACAGGGAGCGAGAACAGGACCAATGTGCACAGAGAGCAGGCACAGTGTTAAGGAGCTGAGAATTTGAATGTGGCATGGACAGACAATTCCACAGAGAAACAGAAGTAACTACGCAGCAAACACAGCATGCTCAACATTGCCAATAGTCGGTCAAGAAATATAAACTCAGGGCTGGCGTCCTGGGACAGCTGGGTGAGCTGCCGCCCGAGACACTGGCCTCCCCTTTGAGCACTGGTCTAAGACTCAGCTGCTCCACTTCCAATCCAGCTCCCTGCTAATGTGCCTGGGAAAGCAGTGGTAGATGGCCCAAGTACTTGGATCCCTGCCACCCACCTGGGAGACCTGGAAGAGGCTCCTGGCTCAAACCCAACTGTTGCAGCCATTTGGGAAGTGAACAAGCAGATGGAAGACCTCTCTCTCTCTCTCTCTGTCTCTCCCTTCCTCTCTCTTTGTCTCTCCCCACCCCGCCTCTCTCTCCCTCCCTCTCTCTCTGTATCTCTTCCTCTCAAATAAATAAATAAAAACAAATATATAAAAATTTACATTATCAGTTGTGATCTTTCACCTATTAAATAATTTTAAGGCTTCAATAAAACAAGTAGTAAATGTTGAAAACAGCACTGATATATGCAGTTGGTGACTGTTAATTTGAATAAACCTTTGGAGATTATGTGTCCATATCCACTTAATTCCCCTTCCAGGAGTCTTTTTCATGCAAAGCAACGAAAATGGAGAAATGACAAACCCCAAGTGGCCATTTTTCCTGTACAGGAGTAAAACTTTAGAAAGGACTTTGATTCCTCTTACAGCAATTAAAATGATGATTAAAAAAACATAAAAGGGGTCTAGCATCGTGGTGCCACAGGTAAGCAGCCATGCACAGGGCCAGCATCCCACCTGGGCACGAGTTTGAATCCTAGCTGCTGGGCTTCTGATCCAGGTCCCTGCTCATGCGCCTGGGAAGGCAGCAGAAGATGGCCTGTACACCTGCAGCCTGTGATTCTTTTTTTACAAAAAGAATCATAAGCTTCTCTTGACCATCCCCGTTCCTGGTGATTGCTCTTTTTTTTTTTTCTGAACGCTCTAGACCCCGGCTGTTGAGGTCAGCACCCAGAGGGCACCCCCACTGAATGCATGAATGAATGAACAGACACTTCTTCTCCAGGCAGGGAGGTAACACCGGGGCGACAGTCTGGTATCGCGACCAGCTGTGAAGCCGTCTTCTGCAGCGATGAAGGACCACTGAGCTGCGGGCTTTCTCTCTGCTCGCAGCTCCTGGAACGTCCCAGCTTTCCTGATCTCCCTTGGCCCTTCTCTGATCAACCGGCACATGCTATACTGGATTCTGTGTCACTGTACTCCGGGAGGTTCACATCAAGGATTCATTCCCCCAGCAGTAGCACAGCCTCCCACTGTTCTGCTACCCTGTGCCTTAAATGAGCATGGACCAGATCGCTCGCCTTGGGTCACACGGCTGCAATCCCAGACTGTAAGGTGGAAGCATTAGCGACTCCATGTCAGGTGTAGAGAGACTGGTTAATAAATGTTTGCTGAACCAGTGGTCTAAGGCACTGCAATATCTCATGGTTTTATTGATTTACCTGGCAGAGACCCAGGGCTTTCAAGGCCCTATTATCTTTGTTTCGGTAAACAAGTCAGATGGATGAATGCATTGGTGGCTTAGCGAGCACCTAAGTGGGACCCAGAGCCTTGCCGCCGGCGTCCTGCGATAAGAGCGTTTTAGGCAGGATGCCTTTGGTCTGCTCATTCATTTCCTGGCAGCCTCCTTCCAGGACATCTTGGGTTTCAGGCGCTCCATCAGGGCTCCCCGGGATGAAAAATGGACCCGGGGCGAGCGCACATTAGTGGTGCTGGGTTTCACCACAGTCCTATCCATTTACAAAGCACTCCACAGCCCTGCGTGTCAGCCACAGAGGGACGTTAATCCAGATCTCGGCTTAAAAATCCTCGCTAAGTCCTGTGTAAACACCGCATCTACCGTTTGTTAGTGGAAAAAAAAAAAGTCTCTATGGAAATATTTCTGGCACACACTTCCTGCGTTATCATTGCAGCAACACATAGCACAGTGGATCACAAGCAATTTTGAATTTTAGCCCAGCGAGCGGTAGTAACCACACATTGTGTAGCATTGCAGAGTGATTGGTTTTCAAAGAGCAATGCATAGCCAATGTGGAAGAGATGAGAGACTTCTGGCTTGGTCGTGCCTGGGTCCTGATCAGTCTTGAAACCCAAGACACCTGTACATCCCTGTCTCCCTCACCCTGTGTTCAAGCCGCCATGAAGCTCTGTCCACTGGTGTCTCCCAAACACCACCGGGTCCATCCACACACCCGCCCTGTGTTCAAGCCGCCATGCAGCTCTGTCCACCGGTGTCTCCCAAACACTGCCAGGTCCATCCACACACCCCCTTCTCCTTCGTCACTGCTACCACCTCTATGATGGACCCTGTGGCCCAGCACCGTAGCCTGCTCTGCCCAGGCTGGCTCACCTCGCCACTACCCTCTCTGTCACCACCCTCTGGTGGCTTCTAAGAGAGGCCACAGAGATCCTTAGGGAACAAAATATCAGGAAACATAGCTCCCCTGCTTAAAACCACATCACCACCTCCCACTGCTCTCAGGTGAAGTTCACGGCCTTGAATGCCGCTGACCCATGCTGCCCGGGCTCAGCTCTGCCCACCTCACCCCTGCCTTGCACTGCAGCCTTGCCTTGCCTCTGGCTGCCCGGCCTGCTCCCAGCAGCCCAGCCCCTCGGGCCTCTCCACACCCTCACTGCCTGGAAGGTTCTTCCCCCCTCCTCCTTACTCTCTCTCTCTAGGCTCTGCCTGACTGTCGCTTGCTGAAGGAGGCTTTCCTTCCCCCGACTCTCACCTCTACCTGCAACCAGCCCAGATGCCCTCGTGCCTTTCTCTCCTTGTTACTTTGCTTCACGTCACCAACAGAGTTTGAAATTCCATACATGGGGGGTCGGCGCTGTGGCGCAGCGGGTTAAAGCCCTGGCCTGAAGTGCCGGCATCCCATATAGGTGCCGGTTCTAGTCCTGGCTGCTCCTCTTCTGATCCAGCTCTCTGCTATGGCCTGGGAAAGCAGCAGAAGATGGCCCAAGTCCTTGGGCCCCTGCACCCGCATGGGAGACCTGGAAGAAGCTCCTGGCTCCTGGCTTCAGATCAGCGCAGCTCCAACCATCGCGGCTATCTAGGGAGTGAACCAGCGGATGGAAGACCTCTCTCTCTGTCTCTACCTCTCTCTGTAACTCTGTCTTTCAAATAAATAAACAAATCTTAAAATAAAAAAAATTCCATATGCATGTGGGTCAATGTCCTCCTCTCTAGAGCTGTGCTGCCCACGGGTGACATGAGCCACCAGTGGCTCCTAAGCCCTGGGCATGTGGCTACTCTGAACTGCAATGTGTGGTACATGAGAGACACACACCAATCCAGAAGACTTGGTATGAAAACAAAGATAGATCCTCCCACACCTTTTATATGCACTGCCTGTTGGTGTGACAATATTTTTGATGGATTAGGTTAAAATCAAATGCATTATTAAAATTCACTTCACTCACTTCCTTGTACTTTGTTTTAATAGGGCTGCTCTAAATCTCAGAGCTCCAGCAGTGGCTCCCATGGGACATCTGTTGGATGGGGTGGCTCCACACTGGGATCTCTGTGAAGCCATTTTTTCCACTGCTGTTTCCTCCAGAGCCTCCCACAGCTTCTAGAATACGAGCCGACTTCACCAAGTTGCTCAGGGAGTGAGCAAATGAGTGCAGAAGACAAGCAAGCAAAAGACAACATTTTGGTTCAAGAGGTAGTCACACGGACGGGGCCGTGGGGTAAGTGTCCCTATCTGAAATACTTGGGACCACAGGGCTTCAGATTTTGGGAGATTGAGAATCCCAAATCCTAACATCTAAAATGCTCCAAAAATCCGAAACTTTCCATGTGTCCCATCGCCGTTCCGAAGGGCTAAGACTGGAACATTTCGGACCCTGGGTTTCAGATTGGGGATTCTCAACACGTGCTACGAATCTTCAACCTTCCTCTTATTGCGAGTGAGATGCTAAGAGAGAGAAGTTTCGGATGAGGAATGTTTGAAACAACAAGCCGCAGCCCCCTCTGGAGCCAGGCAGGGCTTCTTGGCTTCTGTGGCCAAGCCAGAGCAAAGTCACAGCAGAAAAGCAAAACAAAGCACCCAAGAGACTGTGACTGCAGGTTGTCCACTGTGCAAATCCCCAAGCCAGGAATGCGCTTGGCAACCTTTCAGCCAAAAGTCAAATGTAAAGATGATAAAACTAACTTGAGAAGAGGATTCTGCACAAGCTCATGGGTAACAAGCATTCATAAAACTGCCATTAACACCCATTAAGAGGCAGGGATGACCAACTACACGTGGCCTTTGTTTGCCGTTCTATTCCAGTAATCAATGTTTAGCCTCGAGTTTTCCTACCGTAGGTCCCACAGCACACAGGCCTCACAAGGGCCTCTGTCCAAGCAGAAGGGAGTTGCAGAGACAAGTGTGTTTGGCCACGTGCTGTGAACTGCACTGCCCTTCCTGGACGTTCATGGCACATCCTGAAGCCAACTTCGCTGAACCCACTCTGCCCCAAACAGGAAGTGCCCGAGAGAGTCGTGCTCCTGAGAAACACAACTTGGCAAATGCTTAGTCTTCAGAACCACAGCCAGCGAGGACCAGTTCTGATCTTGTGGGAAATCCAACCAGCTGGGCCATCCAGGCTTCCACAGCTCCCTGGTAACGGCTGCCTGCCACTTCGGGTAAGAGACAAACACCCTCTGTAGAAGCCTCACGATGGCTGTCGATAGTATGCATAGTTATCCACGACACAGGTGGATGAGAAACTGTGGCTACGTCAGCCCAGGACCCCCCAACCAGTTTCCTGCCTCCCAGTGTCTCCCGGTTGCAGAGAGCAGAGGAGGGACAGGCTTCTGAGTGACAGTGAGGCCAGGTCACACAGCCGCGCTGGGCCAGGAGTGTGTCCCCTTCAGACTCCAGATGCACCTGCTGCTGCCCACACAGCTCTCCAAAACCACAGCTCACACACTTGCCCACTCAGCATAGCACTGAGCCAAAGCCTACAGACTGCAGCCTATTTGTTTTCTGCACGTTTTCAACTGTATTTTTTGTTGAAAGAAAGAAAGAAAGAAAGAAAGAAAGAAAGGAAAGAAAGAAAGAAAGAAAGAAAGAAAGAAAGAAAGAAAGAAAGAAAGAAAGAAAGAAAGAAAGAAGAAAGAAAGAAATCCAACTCATTCTCTGTTCTACTTCCTACTACAGCCCTGAGGTTCAGCACTGTGGCTCAAGGTTCTAGAGCAGGAATGGGGAGTGTGCAGCCTGTATAAAGCCTGCAAAATTGTTTGGTCAAGGCAACCACAGGCAATACTTGGAATTCGGTGAGTCTGCAGCAGGCTAAGTTTTAATCTGATAATTTTGTAGAGCCTGCAAATGATGTTCTGAAAATCCACATGGCCGTTGAAAGAAAAAAAGATTCTGGTTAGAGTGAGAGGCTGGACCTGGAAGCCCAGCCATGCCATTTGTTAGCTGTGTGGCCTTGAGGGAGGTACACAGGTGGACCTGTTCCTGAGCTCACAGAGGCGTGAGCTCAGCACACCCCCCACCAAGGGGCCCCCTCTTCATGGGACCTGTCTCATAGGGCCGTTCACATGGTATCCCTAGGATCAGCTACTGCCCACTATTTGACAAAGGCTGAAAGGTGGAAACCTCCCCCAAGAAGTCACCACAGTGCCACATCTGTGTCTGGTGCCTGCCACTCCAACCCTGCCTGCTGACGGGTGGAACAGAGAAGGCATTTTGTGTAGCTAGCGCAGACCAGCTCACAGCTCTAAGAAGTCAGCCAAGTATCCATTTCAGGGGATGGCTAAGTGATGGTGACACAGAGAAGCCACACCCTGGAGGGGGCAGACATAACCAGGGGTGCTGAGCTCCAGAGCTGCCTGCCCGGTTCCTTAACACTGGGGCTAACAGCCCAGAGCCCACAGAAAACACAAGCTACAGAGCCTCCAAGCTGCCGGGGAAGGAGTATGGAGAACATCTTTGCTGGCACTCACCAAAACCCGGCAGAGCCCATCCTGAAACACTTCCTGTTCCCCTCCGTTTGTCCCCTTGCTAGAACCACCTTGCGACACTGGCGATCGGGACTTCATGTGTTTCCACTGGGTGATACGCTGGGCACCCTTGGATTCGCCTTATGACCAAATACAATCAGGCAGGCAGAGGGAGACACTAAGAGGTCATTTGTGGGTGGTTTTGGTTTGCTGGAATCACCTGATTGCCTAATTGCAGGGAAGAGACGAAGGCCACGGAGGTCACCCCAGGGCCTCGGCAGGACAGTCGGCATTCAGGGAGAGCCCCTCCCCCCATCCCAGGGAAGCTTTGCTAAGCTCAGACCAGAGCCTGCACCCTTCATGGTGCCTGCTCCCTCCTTTCCCGCGGTGAGTCTCACATTCTGTCCCTTCCCCCTACTCTCCTCTGTACCTGCTGTAGGTTGGCCAAACGAGACAGGATTATTGCTCACAAATTTAGGGAGAGCCAGTTTACAAAACAGTGAGCTCAGGGGCCCCTGACCCCAGCCCCGAGACTGGGTATAGGACACAGAGATGCTTCTTCCTCCTGATGGGCTTCTGGGGCCCAGAAACCTCCTGCGGGGTTCAGAGCTCTACCTACCAAGAGGACGGAGCTCCTGTGGGCAGTGCCCAGGCCACAGGATCTGGAAGCTTCCAATTTAGTGTTCTTCCTGTTGACCACTGCACCTGACTGCCCTGGTACCAATAACTCACTTCAGAAGTGGACACTGTGTGGCCAAGTGGGTTAAGTCACCACTTGGATGCTCACATCCTATACCAGAGTGACTGGTTTGAGTTCAGGTTACTCTGCCTTTCCAAGCCAGCTCCCTGCTAATGCTTGCTAGGAGGCAAGATGATGGCTCAAGGATGTGGGCTGCTGCCACCCATGTGAGAGACCTGAGTGGAGTTCCAGGCTCCTGGCCAGGTTCCTGACCCAGCTCTGGTTGTTGCAGGCATTTGGGGGAGTGAGCCAGCAGATGGGAGATTCTCTCTGTCTCTCTCTCTCTCTCGGCCTTTCAAGTAGAGGAACGTAAATTAAATAAATATTTAAAATTATCCACTCCAGGCAGTGTGGGTTCCCTTATTCCCCCAGCAGTTGTTGGAATGAGAGCTGCACTTCTACAATGCACTTGCTGCTGACCGCACCCACTGAGAGGGAGGGACACAAGCCCAGCGGCAGCCACCTGCCCCCAGGAGCCGCCAGCCTGGTTCTGCTCACATACGGCCCCTGCCGGAGCCACACAGGTTAAAATGCAGAGGCCCTGGCTCCACCCGAGGGCCATCCATCCCCACCAGCCCCACCCTGGTGTTCCAGGAATCTCCTAGCACGTCCCCAGATATCCATTTTCTAGATGTTCTGCACTTGGCTCAGGCTCTGCCCTCCTTCCCAGCCCTCTCTTCTTGGTCCTGCCAGTTGTCCTTCTCTTGAGGCCTGACCAAATCTCACTTCCTCCATGACACCCGGCTCCCTCCCCGGCAGGGTCGCTCACTCCCTCTGTAGAAGGGGGTGTTGCTTGCGCACACTGCACGGACTGGAGGCAGTTGACCGTCTGTCTGTCTGTCTGCCTATCTTCTCAAGTAAACGGTGAGCTTCTCCATTAGGGGTGGGGGCGGTCAACAGAGTCATCGCTAATCGCAGGTGTCTACCGAGAATCCACAAGTCAACAGTGAGTGCATTTGGGTCGCATCGCATCTCTCTGTGAATCCACTGTGCCTCGCTCAGTGTTGTCAGGAAGATAACACGAGGCAATGCCGGTAAAGTTCTTTGCATGAGTCTGCATCTGGTAAGTGCTTAATACAATTAGATATTAATAATAATAATGATGATGATGGGACCAGCCTTGGGCTACAGGATCACAGACCTCTTGGAAGCCGACCAGCAGGCTGAGGTTTCGTGCTGTTCTCTGAGCACATATGCAGGAGGTACCCTCGCATTTCCTCCATGGAGAAACGTACCCACTTGGAGTGCTGGGGCTCATTCATTTGTATATGTAATAAAGATTTCAGAACCTACCACGTCCAGCCCTTTGGAACACGAAATAGCCTCTGCCTCTGAGCCACGTAGGGGTCCTGGCCCCGGATGAAGCCAAGGGCTCTCTGTTGTCCTGGGAAGTGAGAGAGACGCACGCTGTCTCCACACCGAGTGAAGCCACAGCCTCCTGCTCCATGATCCGCAGAATGGCCACAAAAGGGCCCTGTAGGGACTGGACATGCCAACCATTCAAGTTGTACTTCCCCTCCCTGCTCTGTGCTCTTGACCTAGATAGCCAGGTCCCCACACAGCCCCAGCACAGCACAAGCTCAAGTTCTTGCTTATGCAGCCAGATTCAAATCAAAGCATCATATTTTTTTTTGTATGTCAGAAATACCTTCTTATCCAAAGTAACTGTATATGGGGCTGGTTGAAGGAAAAATGAATTCACTACAGGGTCATTCTCAGAAAATTCCAGAGTGTGTATGTGTTACCCTCTGTAACGAGATGACCCACTAATTTTAAAATGTAAAACAGATTTAGGCTGTCTCAGCCACCTGGAAGAGTCATGCAGCTACACAACCCACAATTATGTGGTCGGAGGCATCTCCAAGTCTCTTCAGAGACGCGAACCAAAGAGACGCCACTGACTCCCAGAGCCCGAAGCCCACCACTGCCTTCTCTTTCATTACCAGGGCCTGAACTGAGAAATCTGGTGAGCTCGGTGTCTTCAGAGGTCAGACACCTTGATGCATTGGCCAGCAGGATCTGCAAAACCCCCCAGCGTGAGGCACCACAACTCCCTCCCTCGGCAAGCAGGGCAGAGGGGAGAGGGCGACCCCAGATGACAAGTCTGGAGGGGATTCATGCTTCTCTCTTCACCACTGCCCCAAATAGTCTCACACCCCAAATGCAAATCAGCAGAAATTAGGGGTGCCTGCACACCCCCAAAACACTGTGTACCCCATCGGATCTCTGCCTACAAGGCCAGGCAGACTCCAAAGACAAGGACCCTGACCTTCCAGCCAGAATGAGCCCTGGAGGAGGTGTTAACCTCGGGTGGGATGAGGGTGGGACAGGTAAGGCTCTCACCTTGGGAGCAAAATTGAAAGGACTTCAAAGAACCCACTCGGGGCCGGCACCATGGCTCACTTGTTTAATCCTCCGCCTGTGGCACCTGCATCCCATATGGGCACTGGGTTCTAGTCCCGGCTGCTCCTCTTCCAGTCCAGCTCTCTGCTGTGGCCCGGGAGGGCAGTGGAGGATGGCCCAAGTGCTTGGGCCCCTGCACCCACATGGGAGACCAGGAAGAAGCACCTGGCTCCTGGCTTCGGATTGGTGTGGCGGCCATTTGGGGGGTGAACCAACAGAAGGAAGACCTTTCTTTCTGTCTCTCTCTCTCTCACTGTCTAACTCTATCTGTCAAACAAATAAATTTTAAAAAAGTACCCACTCAACACTACAGAGAATATTCTAATGCAACATTTTCAAAGATCAAACTCCATGCAGGAAAGTCCACAATGAGCCAGTTATCCGAATTCAACATAGAGGTGAGCATCTGGCCTAGCAGCGAAGTCCCTGGCTAGGACGCCCACCTGCCACCCAGTGCCGGCTCCGGCTCCCTACTCCAGCTGCCTGCTACTGCAGCCCCCGGGAGGCAGCAGTGGTTGGATTCCTGCCACTGATGTAGAAAACCCAGATTGAGTTCCTGGCTTCAGTCCCCTGGCTGTTGTAGGCATCTGGGGAGTGAGTCAGCACATACAACTCCATCTAGCCATCTATCATCTATTTGTATCTGTGTCTCTATCTAAAATAAATTTTTTAAAATTCTACATAAAGACAAGGTCAGCACGGCTGATTTTTCCTTTGCCTGCAGCCTCTACATTTCCTTGTATCTAATAAGAGGCTGCAGAGCCACTGGGCCCCGAGCCTGCGGCTCAGCTGTGAGCAGCCGTTGGAGGCGGAGGGAAAGGCGTGAACTCACTCACTGCTTAGCAATGTTGGGGAAAAACAACCTTTTGCTGAGTAACATGGAAATGGATCTGAAACATATGGATTAAATTCCTCTGAAAACAAACACGGTTTTTAAAGGGAAGGAAAGGAAAAGTACTTAGTCTCTGTGTTTGAGGTTTTCCTGAACACAAGCCTTGGAAAATAAGCACAAGAGTGAATTCCTTCGGCGTGTCATGAGCCACGGGTTACTTGAAAATACATATATGACTGTTTCCCCCCAACCTGCACTGCTTTTGGGGCCCATCTCTACTGTTCTTTATGGGAAGGAGAACGGGACCCAGCCGCCAGCACGCTCAGAATCTCAGCACGGAATAGGAGGCTTCATGGAAAATGGAATCACAAGACGGGTTGGTTTGGGTGCAAGAACCTTTTGAATTCCATGCCAATGAGGGGTCTCCAAAATGCCCATGGAGGGGCTGGCATCGTGCAACATCAGTTGAAGCCACAACTTGTGACGCCCACATCCCAAATCAGAGTGGCAGCTTGAGTTCTGGCTGCTCCACTCCTGGTCCAGCTCCTTGCTAATGTGCCTGTGTAGGTAGCAGAAAGTGGCCCCCAAATCCTTGAGTCCCTACAGCCAATGTAGGACACCAGGATGGAGTTCTGGGCTCCAGGCTTTGGCCTGGCTCAGATCTGGCTGTTGGAGCCATTTGGGGGAGTGAACCAGAGAATGGAAGATGTGTGTGTGTGTGTGTGTTAGAGAGAGAGAGAGAGAGAGGAAGAGAGAGAGAGAGAGAGAGAGAGAGAGAGAGACTCTGCCTTTCAAATAAATAAATAAATCTTAAGTGTGGATTTCAACGTTCTTTTTTGCACCAAGGTAAACCTATCTTATACTTCCATCTTTCTATGAACTTTTTGATGACCCTCATGGGTGCCCCACCACACGGCACAGACAAGAGTCCTCTAGAGAAAGCAGGCCAGGGCAGCCATGGACCAGGAGCCAGACAGAAGCCCGAGGGCACCACGGGTCCCACCTCTCTAGCTTTGGACATGTTCTCATGTCCCCTTGCAGACAACCCTGCTCCCTCCACTCGGGAGGAGGAGAGGGGGAGGCCCACAGTGTAGCACACCCCAGGAAGGAGCCCTGCACCCATGCTACCAGCTCAGCTTCTCTGCCAGGCAGCCCTAGAGGGTGGGGAATGTCCAGCTCTGGGCCATAGAAGGCCACAAAATCATTGACCTGGCCCTGCCAAGACAATTGCAGGTGGGGCTCAAAACTCAGTCCATGTACAGCAAGCTAACTTATAAGCTGAGAATTTTGTCTACTTGCAAATGATGTCACAAATATCCCAATGGCCTTTGGCAGAAAAAAAATGGTTTGCCACCCCTGCCTCAGACAGTTCCAGGGGTCAGTGTCTGTAGTCACTTGCAGTAAGAGGCCAGGCCACTGAGGAGCCACCCTAAGTCTAGCCCTGGGCAAAGACCCAGGCAGCAGGGAGAGGCAGAGTGCCATGCCGTGGGCGTTGGTCTCGGTTCTGGGTGCTCCCGCTGCTTAGGCCATGTGGGCTGATACAAAGGGCTCTGGGTGGGAGGCCAGGTGCCCTTAAGGGTGAAGCTTATGGCTACCCCCAAGCCCACCAGCCTTCCCCAGCACTGCCTAGGGACACAGCGGGTGCCCAGCCAAAGTTGCCAGGGGGTCTCCCCTCCCTGAAGGGGCATCCCCTGTGCCCAGCAGAGCTCATCCAAAGGGGAGGCGTTTGTTAAACTCTCCGGACTGCACAAGCGTTGCTTTCATCATCTTCACCAATTCACCTGCTCATGGCTGCAGGGCCCGGGGGTGGGGAGGACCTTCAGATCCTCTCTCAGCACTGGACCCACCCTTCAGCTCCATCCAAGCTTGGGTGCTGTCCCACCCCAGAATCAGTTCCCTCCTTGAGAAGAGCTTTGTAAGAGGCATGCAGAAGCCCCAGCTGTGGGCTAGAGCCTTCCCCTCACCCTGGGCCCCACAGGGAGCTCGTCCATCCTTAGCCTTCTGCTCCCCTCCCTGCCCGCCGCCTTGTTTCCAACTCCACCGCCCCGAACACCTCGCATTCCAATCAGGCTCCTCCACAAGCACACAGAGGGGAGCAGACCCCTGCATAGAACTGGTCGAGTTTTACATCCTGCAGTTAAACCACTGTTCCCCCCTTTCCGGCTTTTCTAGAACCCAAAGAATCCTGGTGGTTGGGGGCTTGAGCCCGACATCAACAAGGCTGGAAACCAAAAATTCCATTCTGACAATGAGCTCACTGCTCAGGCTGTCTCCTCCTGGTTCAGCTACCACTTGGGATCTCCAGGCCAGCACCTGCCATGTCACCTTTCCTACTGCGGGGTCTACACCTCTGCTATTTGTTAGATGATCACACACAGGGTCATAAATTCTGGTTGTATTTTGTTCAAAACTCTTGACCCTAAACAGCAGCAAGGCATCAGAATAGCAAAAAGCTGTAGCAAGCGAGGCTACGATAAAACTAAGAAAACACCATTAACAGGACTGCCAGCCACCAAATGAAATGAGGCAGGACAAAGGGCCAGACTGAAGTCCTAGGAAGCCAGGTAGCTCCTCAGAACCCCTTGAGGGGGCTTCAGGACAACAGCCAGCCTCTGGCTCCACCGTGGCCACTTTTTATCCACTTTATAAATTAGATTAATTAGGGTTTCACTGGGAAAAAACTCACCGTATGTGCAAACTAACTTTTACAGCACTGGTCCCGGAGACTAAAGGCCCTCAGAGACCCTGGTTGCTCTGAAGGACCCTCTCTTCTGCCTGGGATAGCACAAGGTCTGGCCAGGTAAGGGAGCTGACACACCTGAGGCAGGTCAGAAGCACCGTGCACCTGAGCGCTTGCAGGAAGTGACGGCGCTGGGCCCCGTCTAAGCTTCTGTGCCCTCTCTCCCTGGGCAGACTGCGTTTCCTCCATGACTCGGCTAGTGTCTCGCCGGTAGCTAATTCGGGACCTGCCACACGGAAGGTGATGGGGAGCCTGTACTGTGCTTGTTACCGCTCCCAGTCAAGGCCGTGGAGACGCAGAACAACTGCACGCCTGCATCTCATGTTTGTGACGAGCGGTTCATGCGCTCAGGAATGCCACTGGCGGGTGGGGGGTAGGGGTTGAACAAGATAATTGAGCTTTAAACTTCATTTTCAGGTTCCAAAAAAAAAAAAGTTGTGATCCTTTGAGTGAAGGAAGTTGTTTAAATGTAAACACGCATTCTGGGAGTCTGGAAGGAGAGTTAGACGAAATTCCCCAAGTGATCTCTTAATACCTCCAAAATTACACTCAAATGCCCCTGCCGGGC
Source organism: Lepus europaeus (assembly GCF_033115175.1). Lineage (NCBI taxonomy): Eukaryota > Metazoa > Chordata > Mammalia > Lagomorpha > Leporidae > Lepus > Lepus europaeus. The sequence continues at coordinate 108,832,345 of NC_084837.1, forward strand.
AAAGACAAATGGCCATTTACACGATGCTCTTGTACTTAAAAGTACTTCGGTCCAGGGATCTCTGGGAAATTTATGGTGACTGCGAGAAGGGGGGAACTCAAAGGGGCTGAAGATATTTAGTCTCGTTGATAAGAGGGCTTAGGAGCGACAATAATTATCCCCAAGAATTTGAAGGGTCAATACAAGGCCATTCAGGAGGGCACAGGCCAGCTGGGTTCCGTCTACCAGGACAAAGGACAAGGACTGAGTTTGCACCAAGAAAGAGTTAAGAGTCAGTGTCACAGAGAATCATGGGCCCCGTGACTGGAAGGAGGCGGATGGACCATCCCTGGGGGATTTTGAGATGCATAGCCACTCAGGCCCCACCCTCCCACCCCAGGGACTCATTTGCATATTCACCTTGAAGAAACAAGGGTCCGGCCTCACCACTTCCTTTTACAAAGACACAGAGGATGGCTGAAGCCGGGGAAGCTGCCCCACCTGTGGCAATCGGCCCAGGGAGGGTGCAGAACGCGATGGCCATCAGAGGTTCCTAGGTCCCCAGTGGTTCCTATCTTTCCTGACCAGCAAAGTCACCCCACAGGATGCCTGTGTCCTGTCCCCCAAGGTCACTGCCCCGTCCTCAGCGCTGCAGGCTGGGTCCATGCCTCACAGTCAGGAGGATTCAGGCCACCAGCATGAGCCTCTCACTCTAGCAAGAGCCAAACCGTGCAGCCCTCCTGCCCCATGGGAGATCACGAAACGGGAGAGGCAGCTGTCTGGGTGGATACCAGCCTCTTAGAGGTGCCTCCCCTGTAACAGAAAACACCTGGAGCCCAAGCTCTTCTCCTGACAGCTAAGAGAAAGAAATGCAGGTGTCTGCTCAAAGCACGCTAAACCCAAGTTGCAAAAAAAGTTCATGGAAATTAAGTAAGTACTAGGTGAAAAGCTGCACAGCTTTCAAAAAATGTTGCATCAAAATAAAATAATCTTTTCATTCCCTTGCCCCACACATGTTCTGAAGTCGTCTCCTTGTATCTCAACCAACACTGTGGCTGGTTGCCTTTGCAGAAGATATAACATCTCAGTGACTTGCCCAACGCAGGGACCACAGGGCTGGAGAGAGCCATGGGGATGGCCTGCTGGTCTGAGCTCCTCGGGGTTCACTCATCAACAAGGGTGGGAAGGGAGGGATGGGTTCGGTTTCCCAGAGCCAAGCCAAGCCTAGAAACCACCCCTGGGAGAGAACAGGCAGGGTGGCAGCTGCGCTCCCTCTGGGTGGGCGCATGGAGGGAACCGGGCAGCAAATGCATACAGGATGAACTTCCTCTGCAGGCAGCCTCCCTTCTGAAGAAGGAAGCGAGATCCAAAGCTGACACCGGGGTGGAAGGAAGACAAAGAATCTAGGAGAGGCCAGGATGTCCCCTGAAGGGAATCCCTGGAGCCAAAAAGTACAGACATTCCTGAAGTCGTGATGGTAGTCAACATCCTACCCAAATCTGCAAAGTTCCCCAGTTCTTCTCTTTTTTGGGAAAGGAGGCACAGGCCCTGCTGGCAAAACAGCAAAAAAGACCAGGGGACTGAGACATCAGCCCTGCCTGTCCCTCTGCCACCCTGACCAGACACGGCGGAGCAAGAACTGGGATCCTCTCCTAGTCGCTCTTCAAAGGCAAGAGACACTGGCTCCGCACAGCCATAGGAAAGCGTCTGCACAGCCCAGAGAGGGGATCTGGTGGGCAGTCCCCAATCCTAGCATCGCTCCCTGTTGGAACCCAACCTGCATGCTTGCGTTTCTCCTTTGAGATAACTCCAAATCCATCTTCAGCCACTCCTCCAATACTACAGAAGGTCCCAGGAGGGGGTTAGAAGCAGCAGGTGCTAAGGAGAGCTGGGGTTCACCTCTGCCGTCTGGCTGGCCTTTCTCACTCAATGCCAACCTGGCCATTGGCTCTGTCTATCCCGTAATATTGCTGCAATGGACAGAACTGACGACAATCTCCTTTCTCCTGCTTCTGACAGTTCTTCCCCTCGGTGGCCCTGCACCCCGAGAAGGTTGTGTAGCTCAACAGAGTTCTTACCGGAAAGCCATGGGTGGGCTGGGAACCGGAGTCTTCATGGGAGCCCACGGAAGACAGCCAGGACTGCAGGGCTGCCCAGGACCTCTGTCTGCTTGCTCTTTTCGTGTCCCCAGTAGAAGGTCACAGAAGGGCTCCAGTCTCTGCCGGCTGTGTCTTTAGTGCCAGTCCTTTCAGGCATAGGGAGCCCAGGTCCCTTCTTATCTATTCAGGGGAGAAAAGAAGGAAAAATCTAGGAACACCAGGAATGTGCAACTGGTAGGAATGCAAACCTGCACATATGTGTCCATCTACACTCACTCACACACTTTTGGGGAAAAGAAATCTGAGAGTGGGCTCTGGTCTCACACTGGGGTGCCCATAGGAGTGCCTGGGTCCCATGCTCAGCTTTGCTCCCAACTCCACCTCCCTAGTGCTGCAGACCTGGGAGGCAGCAGTCACAGCTCAAGCAGCTGGGAGGGAGACCAGCATTGAGTTTCCAGCTCCCAGCTTCGGTTCCAGCCAGGAGCCATTGCTGGCATTTGGGGGAGCAGTGAGCCAGCAGATAGGACCTAGCAAGCCAGCTAGCTCCGAAATTTTCAACATACATTTTAAAATCTAACTGGAAGGTTGAGAACGTTATGACTCCATTATCCAGACGTCCACACGGGTCAGGTACGTAATAGTGATTCCTACCAGACGGGACTCCCAAGAGCTGGTGAAAGACCTCCAAGTGCATTTGCGAGCAGGCATCTTGGTGAGGGCCTCACACCCACGCAAGACTGAGATGTGAAGGAACCTGGACCGGGCTCTCTGCCGGATAGCCAAGCCTCCCTCTGCAGGATAGCCAAGCCTCCCTCCATCCTGCAGTAACCCGGGAACGGGACCTTGGAGGACACCATCAGTGCCCGGAGTGCTCCCCCGGCCCCACCCCAGTGACAGCAAAGCCCCTTAGCAGACACTGCACACTTGTGGGAGAAGGATCAGGAAGAACTGATGGTCTGCACTGACGGCTGGGGTCAGATCTTGAAAATGACTTACTGGTATTTTTTCCTGCAAGTCAGACTGGGGAGAAAGACAGCTGCCCAACTTGTCTCCCATAAGCATTCCTCCGTTTATCTTTAAATAAGAACTCTCTTAGCACTGTGTCGACTTCAGCACTTTCATCACTTCCGTCACCAAGTTCTCGAATGTGCGAGGTGAAGACGGGACCCCCTGTCAAACAGTTCCTAGGTTAGAAGCCAGGGCAGAGGGCTGAACACAGCTCAAGAAAATCGCAAAGCTGTCTTTGAAACACAGGTACAATCAATACCATTTCAAGACATTTCTCTATTCTCAAAACTTGATCAAATGCTTTCTACTGTGCAACGAATTCTTATAGGAGCCCTGCAGGGTAAATTGAGTCATCCCCAGTTTATAGATGCAGAGAGAGCACAAAGAATTTAGGTGACTTTCCCAAAGTCACAGATGCACTTCCAAACAAGCAAACAAAAAAGAAAAAAAAAGTACTTAATTGTTTTTACCCTGCATCAGTCATGGACAAATCTTCCAGGTTTCATGTAAACTAAAAGGAGACACACTATTTTGTAATCTGGGGGCACAAATTAACCCCTACAGGTTTTTTTTTTTTTTGACAGGCAGAGTGGACAGTGAGAGAGAGAGAGAGAAAGGTCTTCCTTTACCACTGGTTCACCCTCCAATGGCCGCCGCGGCCGGCGCACCGCGCCGATCCGAAGGCAGGAGCTGGGTGCTTCTCCTGGTCTCCCATGCAGGGTGCAGGGCCCAAGCACTTGGGCCATCCTCCACTGCACTCCCGGGCCACAGCAGAGAGCTAGGCTGGAAGAGGGGCAACCGGGACAGAATCCGGTGCCCCGACCAGGACTAGAACCCGGTGTGCCGGCGCTGCAAGGCGGAGGATTAGCCTAGTGAGTCGCGGCGCCGGCCCACCCCTACAGGTTTTCCTACTCTGTTTCCAAATAACCAACTTGAAAACTCATGTTCTTGGCTGGACACGAGTATTTGGAAGCTGCTTGGAGACTGGTGTGCGCTTTGAAGAAGAGAATGAGGATTGGACAACAGCAGAGGCGCGTTTGCAAAGGTATCTAAACACATTCTCCATCAACTTCCCGCGATTACCCGTGCAACTAAGCATAGTCTGCAAAGACCCTGTTTACTGCATGATTTCATACATTGGAACACACGACTCCATGCCCTACACAGAAAGCAGGTGCAGGGGTAGCACATTCACAGCGCCCCGAAGGCTCCCGTGGGGGTCACAGGGACCACAGGGAAGCCCCCAGCGGTCCCCGAGAGCCAGCGGCAGGCTCAGCTAACACCCAGTCACCAGCCACGGCCTCCTGCAAGTTGCTGCCTCCTGGGTGCTCCGTGTGATCCGGGAACGGAACGCCAATGGCCCCCACGGGCCATCAACCCCTTTGCTCCTTCCAACGCGCCCAGCGCCCCGGACCTGGGGGGAAAGCGAGTGGCTTCGCGGAGACCCAGGGCCACAGACCCCGAGAGGAGGAAGCGGCTGGGAGCTGTCCATGGTGGCGCCGCGCCTGGGCACACAGAGCCACGGGCTCCCCGCCCTCGGGCGCGCCCTGGATCGCTCTCCAGACCGCGGGAAGGGCCATCGCCGGGATGGGGCTGCAGCCAGGCACTGGCTCTCACATCAAAAGGTTCGTTTTAAAAGGGAGTTCTCACCTGTGGGCAGCGCTGGCTGCTCGGAGCCGGACTCCGGACCTCAGACGCGGCTGCTGGCGGCGCGCCTGGGACGGCGGTGGTGTGGTAGCCTCCGGGAACCGCTGCGCCTCTGCTGCCGGGACCCCGGGCGCACCGCGCTCCTTTCCACGGGCGCTCGCATCTCCAGGACCCACTGCAGAACGTCACTGGCCCTCGCTGCCGGGGCGGCGAGCTGGAGACCTGGAGACCTGGCCGCAGCGGGAGCCTGCGCCCTGCCGGGACCCCGCCTTTCTCCTCGGCCTAATAAGAGTCTTCCTGGAGCCGATGTCCCCTCGTCAGCCGTGCCAGGTTTGAGATCTCAGTCTAAACACCAGGCAGTTGCTCTCGCCCGGCCCCGAGTCCTCGCGTCCCGGGAGGCAGCGGGCGGCGGAGGCGACCCGGAGCGCAGAGCGCGCGGAGCAGCGGCCGCAGGACCTGTTGCTGGGCGCACGCCCAGGAGCGCGCGGGGATCGCCGGCTCCGGGTCTGCCCGGCTCTCTCCGGTCCCTGCTGGCCCTTGGGGTCCATTGCATCCCAAGCGCAAGCTCCCCGTGCAGTCCAGAGAGGGAACCACTTGGGGACAGCGGCGAGTTGCCTCCTGCTGGCTCTGCCCCCACCCCGCGCCCCTAGGCACCTGCCGCTTGTCAAGGATCGCAAGAGCTCCGAAAAACCCCTCAGACACGGAGACAGGGGGCGTGTGGCCATCAGCTGACGTGTGTGGACCGACCGGCAGACCCAGACGGACAGACGGGACCACAGAGCGCAGGTGCCCCCTCGGGGGCTCAGGGCGCATCGCGTCTGTCCCCCGGGGAAGGCGCGGGACCCCGGTTCTTCCCTCCCCTCCGCAGCCCGCTTACCTTAGGCTAGGTGGCTGAGACCGCGCCACGTCTGGCCGGCCCGGAGCGCAGAAAGCTGGGCGCCCGCCGCGCGGCGCCGCGGGCTCCAGGGGCGAGGGCACGCACGCCGGGGTGGTGCTCGGAGGACTGGAAGTCGGGGCTCTGGCCTCGGCCGCGCTCCGCCGCGTGGGCTCCGGGCTCTCGGCCGCTGTCACCTCCGCTCGCCGGCGGCTGCGCTCACCCCGGCTCCCGCCGACCGCACCGCGCGCGCGCTCCGTGGCCTCCAGCCCGAGCGGCAGCCGCTTTTATAGGCGCGGCCGCCGGCTGGCTCCTCCTCCCGCCGAGCCCCTGGCGCCCGCGCGGCACCGCAGCAGCTCCCCGCCTTTGCCCCCCGGTGCGGCTCCCTCCGCCCTCGCCGAGGTGGGGCGGGACCCGGGCGGGCTCTGGCGGCCGCCCTGCGAGACGCAGACCCGAGCCCGCGGAGCCGCGGAGTCCACGGAGCCCCGGGCCGCCGAGCCCTGCGCGCGGCCGCCAGGTGAGGGCGCTGAAGCCCAGGGCTCGGCGGAGCGGCCGCGGGTCGGGACTCCGGGCCAAGTCTCCCGAGCCTCCTTGAATTCATCAGCAGGAAACGCTGGCGTTTCTCTGGCCCGCCAGTTCCCCGGAGAGAAGCACGCATGGGCTTTCTGGAAGTCGGGTTCAGACGTGTCAGGGATCAGAGCGTCTCCAGACCTCAGTTTTCTCATCAGGAAAATGGATTCTTTTGCAAGCCTGGTAGGAAAGATGACGGCTGGACAGCACTGGGTCGGAAAACCAAGCAGGTGCTCATTGGGTTCCAGCGCTCCCGTGTGGGCTGGACTGGACTGGCCAGGGCTCCGAGGGGTCACAGCCGGGTGACAGCCACCCTTGGATACGGGGACAGTGGACAGGGGCCGTACAGCTTCCTGGGGGGGCTGTGGAGCAGCCTTCCCTGGCCGCTGCGGCCTTGCTGTGTGACTCCAGGCCAGCTGCTTCCCCTCTCTGGATCTGGGTTCTGGTTTGGGTTTGTCGTTTGCATTTTTAAACAGCTGGGAAATGGAGGCGTCCACACCACTTCTCCGTCCTTTCCACTTTGGGGAGCCTGTGCCACAGCCCCCCCCCAAACCCATCCCTCTGCCTTCCTTCTACCAGCCAGGGCCCTGTGACAACTGTCTGCAGGAAGACGGTGGCAGCAGCAGGCGGTACTGCTGGCTCCCGGAGTCCGGGTTGGGTGCTGGTGCCCGGCTGTGTCCTCCGAGCCCAGGCAGCAGCCTCGACACCCCAGCCGCTTGACTAAGCCAGGGAAGATGAGCACCAGGCCTGACCCAGGAAGGTGGACTGAAGCCTCCAAGGGACAGTGACGCAGCCTCTTGGCCTTGACGTGTGGGGGTTCTTGGGGGGCCCTATGGCAAAGTCCTCACCCCAGCCTTTCCAGTGAAATAAAGTGGGAATCCAGCCACCAGCCTCCCCCGGCCCCGGTCCTCAAAGCCAGGAGTCCTATTTCCCATCCTTCCTAAATGAGTGCTGGACCCCAGATACCCTGTGTGTATGTGTATTGTATATCTATGTGTGTGTGCATGTGTGTATGTGTGTGCCTGTTTGTGTGCGTGCATACATGTGTCTATGTGTACATGTATGTGTGTATGTGTGTGCATACACGTGCATTATGTACATGTACATGCATTTGTGTGTATATACATTGTGTACATTGTGTACATGTGTGTACATGTATGTGTATATGTACACACATGCTTGTGTGTATGCATGCACGTCTCTGTGCATACATGTGCCCGTGTGATAGGCACATGTATGTGTGTACATACATGTGTTCACATGTGTATATATGTGTATACATGTATACGTGTGTTCGTGCATATGAGTGAGTGTGTGTGTGTGCATGCACGTGTCTGTGTGTACATGTGTTGCCGGGGGTGACGAGTGTTTGGTCCAAATGAACAAAGGTCAGCCCTGAGGGAGACTCTGCCCGGGCCTGGCCCGGAGAAGCGCTTAGTCATGTTTCCCCGTGGCCCACAGCTGCCCAGCACATTCTGCTGGTGTCCAGCTTTCTTTATCACTGACCAACGCCCCGGGGGAAAGAGCACAGCTGACGATTACAGATGGCCTGGCACGTCTGCCACCAGCCTCCGCACTTCCACTCAGCACCCGGTGATGGACAGGGCGAGCACTGACCGCACGACCCGGTGGCACCTCCTGCCTGCCCCCATCCTCACATCCAAGGTCTGGCTCCCAGGACGCAGAGACGAGAGATGCCTAAGGAAGGCGCTGCTGGTTTTCTGTTCTTGCCCCTAGTCTCCCCCCAGAGCCCGCCCTTCCTCTCTCTCTCTGTGCGCCTCTCCCACCTTCCCTGAGTGGAACAGCCTGCATCGGTGTGTACCAGACAAGCTGTGCTGCCCCAGGCTGCCCACACCTGCCCCTTTAAGCAGGGGCAGCCGCCCTCCACCTGCCCGCTATGACAGCCTGCCTAGGTGAAGCTCAAAAGGCGCCATGACCACTCCTGCAGCACAAGCCTCCAGACCTGGTGTTCCCGGGAAAGCCTAGGGAGTGAGGAAGCGAAGGGGGCGGTGGAGAGCAGACAGCAGGCTGGGGGACCCACGCTTTCAGGTGGATGTGCAACAAGCAGATCTTCAGCCATGCCCAACCTAAGAGGCCTGTGCATCCTGCGCAAGTTAAAAATTCCACCAACAGGGGTCGCCCTTGGACGCAGAGCCTGCCCTGGGCTTCAGGAAGGGAAATTTCTGGCTCTGTGGCCAGGTTTCCAGCACCCAGAGTGGCTGCCCAGCCAAGGCAGGGTTTCTGGTGAGTGGGGGTCTGTGCTCACACTTGGGTGGGAAGTCCTAGGGCACTGGCAGCCCCTCAGGAGCTCTGAAGGTGGCTACACACACCTTCCCCTTCAAACTCATCATCTCCACTTAGAACTCTTTTGAGGGGCCAGCACTGTAGCGCAGCGGGTAAAGCCACCTGTGACACTAGCAGCCCATATGGCTGCAGGTTCGAGTCCTGGCTGCTCCACTTCCAATCCAGCTCCCTGCTGATGGCCTGGGAAAGCAGCAGAAGATGGCCCAAGTCCTTGGGCCCCTGCACCTGCATGGGAGACCTGGAAGAAGCTCCTGGCTCCTGGCTTCAGCCTGGCCCAGAGCTAGCCATTGAGGCCATCTGGGGAGTGAACCAGTAGATGGAAGATCTCTCTCTCTCTCTCTCTCTCTCTCTCTCTCTCTCTCTCCCTCTCTCTGTCTCTCACTCTTACTTTACTTTCAAATAAATAAATCTTTTTTTTTAAGTCTTCTGAGTCTCTGTACCTGGAAGATAAGTAAACCTGTGCATGTGTATGATGTCCTTCTTTATCAGTTGTTTCTTTGCAAACATCCTATATGTTCCCAGCAACCAAAAACAACTGAAGATTGAGAAAAGGAACAGGGGTGGGTATTTGGTGTAGCAGTTAAGCCGCCACTTGGGACACCGCCATCACATACGGAGGGCCTGGGTTCAAGCCCTGACTCTGCTTCCAGTTCTAGCTCCCTGCCAAGGTGCACCCTGGGAGGCAGCAGGTGATGGTGCAAGCATTTGGGTCCGCGTCACCCACACTGTAGACCTGGATGGAGTTCTTGGTTCCCGGCTTTGGCCTGGCCCAGCCCCAGCTGTTGTGGACACTGGAGGAGTAAACCTGCAGATGGAATCTCTCAATATTAAAAAGAAAGAAAATGAACAAAAGAGAAAATAAATTATCTAACACCAAACACAACGTGTGTATACTACAAAAGCACAGAAAAATACAAAACCAAAAAATCCACAAAGGTCAGAAATGATTTCTGCTCAAAGGCCATGTCTGCTGATTTCAGCACCTGGTGTTTTCCCGTGCTTGAAGCACATTTATAGGAGCACAAATACTTAACCGCGCGTGAGTATCCCACAAAGCGTTCAAGAGCAAGGTCCCGACTCTTCTCTCCGGCCGGACTGCACATCCTGTGACTCCTCCACGTAGCAGAGCTCCCTCTGAGTCCACCGTGGAGCCAGCTCGCCAGGGGCCCCCACGTGATGAATGAATGGACACATAAATGGGCACGTCTCAAGACACCATACCACAGTGTAAAGAAGCCCCACATGGTTTGCCAACAAAGAAATGCACATTAATACTACACTGAGATACCCATCAGAATGGCAAAAACGCAACTGCTCCAGAAATACTTGTTCATTGAGTGACTGCATTTCAGCGCCTTAGCCACGGTGTCTCTTGCACCCATAACCATTTCCAGAAGGTAGAGGGAGGGAGTCAGCAGGATGTGTTTTGGGCATTTGGATGTTTTGGATCTCTCCCTGAAGATTAGCAAAATTGTTTTCATCCCCATAATGCTGTGGGGGAACCACAATGTATTTACTTGGCAGCCCTGGGTTTGCATTTCAGGAAAATGTGGGCCCTGCTTAGAAGAGAGCTCCTAACTCCCCATCTTTTTGCATGGCAAATCAGAAGCTACCATCAAAACACAACTCCAATGTCATTGTCACTGGGGAACCTTTTCTGATTTCTCTGACCTGACCCCGAATTCTCATGGAAGCTTAAAGAGAACGCTCTATTACAGAATCCCAGCAGGGTGCTACGTGTGTGTGTGTGTGTGTGCACACCTCCACCTCCCCATATCCAGCTCTGAGCTCTGCCCCTTATCCATCTCTCTGTCACCATACTTGCACAACAATGGCCTTGGTAGCTGATCAGTAGACAAATAAGCAAATAAATAGCATTTTCCTACCATGATTCATAATACACTCTTGAGAGAAGCTCCTGGCATGCAAACTGGAATACAGGTGGAACATTGCTTAGATACCCATGCAGTTCCTAGACAGCCGAGCCATGGATTTGCTGGCACCCTCAGCTAGACTACGTCTACCTTGTGGCGTCATTGACAGCATAATGGACAGAGCTGTTATTTTTGTAAGATGCTGTGAAAGCACAGAAAGTGTCCAAGTGCGGGAATGGGCTGTGTTCAGTCTCATGAGGTCAAGCTTTGCTCCTGAAGGATTTCCTGGCTCTACATAGCCTCAGCTGAACCAGACGTCTATATGGGGGAAAGGGTTGGACTAATTTGGATGCTGCAGGCTGATTGCTTGTGGACCACAGGGCTGCAGACATGCCTGGCTTGGCTGTCTGCCGTGTGTAGGGCCAACACTATCCCTCCCTCTCCAGGTGAGCACACGTGCTCAGCCCTGCCTCGTACCCGGCCCACCTCATGCATTCACAGTGCCCGTGTCCCCAAAAGCATCCCACGTGATGAGACCCGGACTCAACTCAACTCATGTTGAAGGAAGAGGCCCCTGCCCTTTAGGAAGATACTTCAGAAAGCCAGTGGAGACTGGGATTAAAAGATGTCTGTTTAGGTGCAACACATGTTTGCAATCCACCTGCTTTTTTTCCCATGGTATCCATTCTCATGAACTTTTTGAAGGCGTTCTCCTATTCTCCAAAGAATCTTCCAGGTTTGTGGTTCTGTGTTTGTGGCAGATCCTGGTCACCACCAGAAGTCTCTGGTCAAGGTGCAAGCCACGTGGACGAGCTATGGAATGTGAAAATCCAGGAGGTGAGTGGGTTTACAGAACACTCATAGATGGTGTGTTTGTGCACGTGTGTATATATGAATATGTCTGTACATGTGCGTATCTGTGTGCGTGTGTGTGTGTGTAAGAGAGAGAGGGGCTGAGTTTAGAAATCCCCCTTCATATAATAAAGGACAAACTGCAGCTTTTCACTTGGGCATGCCTGCTGCTGGTGTCAGGTCATTCTATTTTTTCTAGGATAAACCGTTTTGCTGGAAGGCTCTATGCTGTTTTCAAGAGGAAAGCTGGGTGCACTGGTAAATTTGCACGGCTCCCTTCTGAGTGAGGCTGCTCATCGCAAATGTGTAGAGGAGAAATGAAAACACTCTCTGCAATTCTGAAGATGAATAACTCTTCCTAAAAAAAACCCCAAACACACAAAAGCCCGAGGGATATTATTATACAGAAAAGCCACTGCTCCATATGATGCAGCCAGGGTCTGCAAAGAATAAAGCTCCAGTCGTTCCTGAAGGCGTGATGCTCGTTTCATTTCCAAGAGGCTTTTTGCTAATGTGTTAGTGTGGGAAGTCCTCTCAGTAGAGAAGAAAATGTTCTATGCGGCCGCCTTTCGTGAGTGCTCAGTGTATGGAAGGCTTGTATCATCCTCAAGTTACTACTAGGAGGTGACGGTTAAAACATCCTTGTTTTACAGGCAAGGAGACTACAGAGACCAGAGAAGCTACACAGCACCACTGGGACACACCGCGAGGAGCCGCTAGAGCTGAAACTCACACTCAGGTGGGAAGACCCCCCCCATAGGCAAAGCAAACCGCTGCACTCTGATGCCCTCCAAGGACCAAAGATTTGATGCCTCAATTGCTTCTCCAGTGTATTTTGTTTCTTTGTAATGCATATTCCAATCTGATTGATGGATTTATTTACATTTTCATCTACCTGAAAGGTAGAGAGAGCCAGAGACAAAGATAGAGATCTTCCACCCACTGTTCCACTCTCCAAAAGCCTGCAACAGCTAGGACAGGGACAGACCAAAAGCCAGGAGTCCAGACTTCCATCCAGGTCTCCAATGTGGATGGCAGGGGCCCAGGCATTTGTGCCATCATCTCCTGCCTCCCAGATGCATTAGCGGGGAGCTGGATCAGAAGCAGAGCAGCCAGGACTCCAACCAGCACTCCCATATGGGATGCAGGCTTCCCAAGTGGCAGCTTCACCAGCTGTGCCACACGCCCTCCCCTGAGTGCTTTCGCTTATTGTCTGTTTCCTCGACAGAGGATAAGCTCCAAGAGGACTGGGGCTTGGTCTGCTCTCTGCTGCATCCCCTGAGCCAAAGAGATTCAAGTCATAAGTAGTGTTTGTTGAATGATGAATGAGTGAATGGATGGATTTTGTCCATCGGTCAGTTGGATAAGTGGAATCTGATTAACAGGATATGTATTATGGTTTTTTCTATTGTCTATTAATTGTGCACCAAATGGTCATGTTTTTAAGGAAAAGTCCACCCAAGACTTGCTCTGGAAGGCCCCAAAGCCATCTTCAAGGCGGAGCAGAGCGCAAAGCATCACCCAGCTGAGCCCGAGTGCCCTTCATGGACACCTGTTCTTAGATTACTCTGAGCCCTTGATGACACAGGCACAGCTCTGTGTGGGAGTCGCAGAGTTCCACCCTCAGCAGGGCCCCCTGTCGACCAGGATACCTCCAAGGAGCAGGATTAGTGAATACAATTCAAAGGAATGTTTGGGAGAACATATCGACAGCACACAAAATAAATAACGGGCAGGGGTCCAGCATGACCAAATAATGCCTTGGAAAACAAAAAATGTAGAAATGGATAGGACAAAGTAGGCGGGAGTCATGCACAGACATTTCAAACAAGACAAGAATTTATAAATGGTCCGGGTGTCGTTGAAGAGTTGCTGATCTTCATGAGCCACCAGGAGCATAACCCTTCCCATCCAGCGTTGAGGTAGATGTTTGCAACCCAGAGGATGTCAGGTGGGGAAGCCCGGCACCCCCATCGGCAGTCAGAGGGAAGGGAGACGGTGCTCTTACTTTGGAAGGTGGCTCAGCCTTACAGTGAAGCTGAACGGGCAGAGCTCCCTCAACTCAGCAACACCCAGGATGGAGCCATGGACCGGCATCACCCCGGGGCTTCTTCGAGATGCAGACAGCCAGGCCTGCCATGGACCACACCTGTGGGTGATGGGCACACGTGCTGAAGCGGGAGCACTCCTTCCAGAACAGAGGTGCATTAGAAACCCTGGCAGGTCTGGAAGAGTCCAGGTGCCCGGGCCACACCCAGACCAGCTACATCAGATCGGGTTCCTGGCTCCAGGCTGTGGCCCAAGCTGAGGACTGCTGCAGGCTTTTGGAGAATGAGCCAGTGAATGGGCACTCCCTCTGTCTCCTTGCTTCTCAAATGCATAACAAAATAAAAATTAAATGCTTCGGCCGGCGCTGTGGCTTAACAGGCTAATCCTCTGCCTTGCGGCGCCGGCACACCGGGTTCTAGTCCCGGTCGGGGCGCCAGATTCTATCCTGGTTGCCCCTCTTCCAGGCCAGCTCTCTGCTATGGCCCGGGAAGGCAGTGGAGGATGGCCCAAGTCCCTGGGCCCTGCACCCGCATGGGAGACCAGGAGAAGCACCTGGCTCCTGGCTTCGGATCAGCATGATGCGCCGGCCGCAGCGGCCATTGGAGGTTGAACCAACGGCAAAAAGGAAGACCTTTCTCTCTGTCTCTCTCTCTCACTATCCACTCTGCCTGTCAAAAAAAAAAAAAATTAAATGCTTCTCGGGAAATTTCCACATGCAAGCAAGAGTAAGAAGCATAAATTAGAAGATCTTCACATCATGAGTTGCATACAATTATCATTGACTTTGAAAAACTATTTTGATTTATTTGAAAGTTTCAGTGATACAGAGGAAGAAAGAGAGATCTTTCATGCGCTGGTTTACTCTCCAAATGGCAGCAACAGCCAAGGCCAGGCCAGGACGAAGCCAGGAGCCAGGAGCTCCATCCAGGTCTCCCATGTAGCTGACAGAGGCTCAACTCCTTGGGTCATCACCTACTGCTTTCCCAGGCACATTAGCAAGAAATGGATTGGAAGCAGAACAACAGAGACTCAAGCTGGCACTCCGATTTGGGTTGGGGGTGTCACAAGAGGCCACAATGCTGGTCCACAAGACTATCTTTTTTTTGGCTTCCCAGAGAGTCAGGCACTAGGCTACCAGCTTCTTAATCTTTTCTTTTTGACAGGCAGAGTTAGACAGTGAGAGAATGAGACAAAGAGAAAGGTCTTCCTTCCATTGGTTCACCCCCCCAAACTGGGACTAGAACCCGGGGTGCTGGCGCTGCAGGCAGAGGATTAGCCTAGTGAGCCGCGGCGCCGGCCAAGACTGTCTTTAATAAGCAAAAGCCTGGACAACAACCCAAGTGTCTCCCCACAGCAGAGTGCGTGAACCGGAACACATCCATACAATATGACATAACAATGAATGTAGGCCGGCTACAGTGATATGGCTTAACACAGATGAATCTGAAAGGTACACCTCTGGGGTAAAGAAGAAGCCAAACAAGGAACACAGCAATATGATTATATTTGTGCAAAACCTTAAAGAGCCACTATTATACACATATAGACATACATATGCACATGTCAGCCACATGCAAATGCTATGTAAGTACAAGCCTATAGGTACACTTTTGTATGTCCCATACATGGCCATACGTCAAACACATTCTTACCATAAAAAAAGTAAGGGAATGATTGGCAGGAAATATAGCATGGAGGAGACTGGCATAGAGGAAGAAAGACAGAGTGATTGGGGAAGAAGGAGAGAGAACCTGAGTTTCTAAGGCCCAATAATATTCTCTGGCTTAGGGTTAATTGTAGAATATAAGTGTGCATTTTTTCACTTTAAAATATGCTTTGTTCCCTTGTTTGGATAAAGTATTAAAAGTTAAATTTTTAAAAAATCACATTTTTAAAGCCCATTTTGCACATAATTCCTTCCGGGCCATCCTAGGAAATGGAACTTACGCTTCCTTGGACTCCTCCACCGCCCTCGTGCGAGTTGGCTCTCCCGGTCCCCTCTGTGCACCTGCTCTTGTTCCGAAGACCCTGGCACAGCCCGATCCAACCTTGGAGAGTCCTGGGTGGGCTCAGGGCTACGTTTGCTGCACAGGCCCTTCTGGGGGCAGGAGAGCCTGGAGAAGGAAGGCCCTCAGGGGGAGCTCAGGAGGGAGGCTGTCTCCTTTAGCCCGGCGCCATCTCCACCCACACCAGACGGAGCCCGACAGGGCCAGGTGTGAACACGCCGGGACCAGCCACATGCTACACGATGTAGCCACAGAGTGGTGATTAAGTAACTACACAGACAGGGCATGGGTGGGGTAAAGTGGCTTACCCTGAGGTTTTCAAAACTGTTTGTCTGCAAACCCAGACCTCAGGCATCCACTAATGAGTGGGCCCAAGCCTCCACTGTAGATGCCTCCTGGGAGACGCTTCTACCTACAGGATTCCGGTCTGCTCCTTTCTCAGTGGTGTGGACCATCCTAGAGGGGAGAACAGGTCCAGGACAGTTAACATGGTCACCGTGGCAAAGAAGCCCTCTGCCAAGCCGGCTGCCCCTGCACGCAGGACTCCTGCACCGTCTCCTCCCCTCCTGGGCCTGCGAATGCTTCTGCCCTCATCTCCGGTGTGTCCAGAGCCCCCTGCTCACACCCAGAGCTCCGACACCCTGTGCACGGAGCCAAGAGCCTTCCCTCTGCACAAGCCACACTCCCAGCTCTCGGCCAGTGCTGACTGCCTCTGCATTGTTAATCTTTCAAACCCATCAGGGATTTCCGCAGAAGCCATGGGGCCCTCTCTTCAAAATAACTGTCATAGGACAGACGTCCAATGTGGGGCCTGCAGTTTCAAAGAGGACACAGAACCTAGGATGCCTGGTAAGGACTGTGGAGCAGGGGCTGGCGCTGTGGTGTAGAAGGTTACGCCTCCACCTGCCATGCTAGCATTTCAGATCGGTGCCAGTTTGAGTCTCAGCTGCTCCACTTCCAATCCAGTTCCCTGCTGATGCACCTGGGAAAGCAGCTGAGGATGGCCCAAGTGCTTGGGCCCCTGCCACCCACATAACATAAGAGACCCAGATGAAGCTCTTGGCTCCTGGCTTTGATCTGGGCCAGCCCTGGGTCATTGCAGCCATTTGGGGAGTGAACTAGAACCCAGCAACTTCTCTTGTAGGAATGCATCCCAAAGAATTGAAAGACGGGACTCCCATAAGCATTTGCACATCCCCGTTTCTAGCAGCCTCATTCATAATAGCCAAAAGGTGGAAACAGCCCAAGTGTCCACTGACAGGTGGATGGAGACAGAAAACCTGGTGGATCCATACGATGGGATATCATTCAGCTTTGCATAGGAATGAAATTCTGTCATAGGCTACACTGTGAATGAATCTCTAGGATACTGCGCTAAGTGAAATAAGCCAGACGCAAGGACAGTCACTGTGTCATTCCACAGACATGAGACAGCAGGAGTAGTCCAAATCATAGGCAGACCACAGAATGTTGGTTACCAGGGACTAGGGAGAGGGGGGATGGGGGATTTTTTCATGGGTCTGGAGCTGCAGTATGGGATGCTGACATAGTCCTAGAAGGTACTATCGGCTAAGGTGCCTGCATCCTGTATCAGAGTGCCTGGGTTCAAGTCCCACCTCTGCTCCTGATCAGTTTCCTGCTAATCACAAGCTGGGAGACACACAGGTGATGGGCTAAGTGGGTGGGCATGTGCTATCCCACATGCCACCCATGTGGGAGACCTGGATTGAGTTCCCAGCTTCTGTCTTTGGCCTGGTTCAGTCCTGACTATTGCAGGCATTTGGGAGTGAACCAGTGGGTGGGAGCTCTCTGTCTCTCTCTCTCCCCCCAAAAAAGAAAATTCTAGAGCTGGAATATGGTAACGGTTACACAATGTGAATGCACTCAGTGCCACTGAGCTTCCCACCTAAAGTGGCTAAAAAGGGCACAGCTTGTGTATTCTACCACAACGCACACAGTAGGAACTGCAGGGCAGGGGCTGGCAGCGTGGCCCAGCAGGTTAAGCCTGCAGCCCTTTTCAAAGTGCCAGGCCCAGTCTCGGCTGCTCCACTTCCAACTCAGCTCCCTATTAATGCAGCTTGGAAGGCAGTGGAAGATACACCCACGTGGGAGACCCAGATGGAGTTCCAGGCTCCTGCCTTCAGCCTGGCCCAGCCCCAACTGTTGTGGCCATCTGGGGAGTGAACCAATGGATGGACGTTCTCTCTCTCTCTCTCTCTCTTTCTCCTTCTCTCTCTGTTGTCCTGCCTTTCAAATAAATAAAATAATTTGTCTTTAAAAATTGCAGGTCAAATGGGCTCTTCATTTTACTTTACTTCACTTCACAGGTAGGGATTCCGTGACCCAGGCACAGGCCAGGGCCCCTGGCTGTAAAGAACCAGGCCAAGTCCAGGCCAAGGCCTCCTTGTTCCTGAGCTGCTGGCCTGGCCCTCTGCCTGGAGCCCATCCTGCTGAGCCAGCTCAGGCAGGTTCCTACAGGAGTGAGCCCTGCTGTCTCCTGCTGGAATCCTGGTGTGCAAGGAAGGCTTCAGGGTGGAGGCACCAGAGCTGCCCAGCACGGGGTACAACATGCACAGGAACTTCACCTAGTGGCATAGGAACCCTCAGCCACAAGGGCGTGGGGTGGGGGAGGGAGCGGGTGCCATCCGATGAGGCTCTGAAAAGTAACAGGACAAAAGAGCTTACGCAAGCCTTGCCCAACGTGGAGTGCGAAGGACGGGTGTCCCCTGTTAGTCATAGCCAGTTGTTTGTCCAAGTTTGAGAGTGTGGAGGAGGGGACCGGGATAAGGAAGGGAACCATAAAGTGAGCTGTTTGGTGACTGGTTGTATCATAGCACAATGGAACCCACAAATCTTTTCAGGACACTAAGTATCATTCGTTTCTCTACAGGCTTATTTACTTATTTGAAAGAAAGGAAGGGAGAGAGGAGGAGAGAGAGAGAGAGAGAGAGAGAGAGAGAGAGAGAGAGAGAGAGATTGATTCCATTTGCTGATTCACTCCCCAAATGTTTGCAGTGGCGTAGGCTGGGCTGGGCCGGGCCAGGCTGAAGCAGGGAGCTCCATCTGGATTTCCCACATGGGTGCAGGTGTACTTGTACCGTCCTCAGCTGCTTTCCCCTGGAGTATTAGCAGGGAGCTGGATTGGAAGCAGAACAGCTGGAACTCAAACCAACCCTCTGATATGGGGTGTCGGCGTCATAAGCAGTGATTTAACCTGCTGCACCACAAAGCTGGCCCCACTCAGTATTATCCTAAGCATACTTAAGATGGTCGCAGAGTAGCCCATTGTACAGACTAATAGCTGAGTCCATATTGCCAGAAATAGGCTGTTTTCAAGTTTCACTGCCACTGGAAGTACAGCACTGATTGTCCTTGCTAAGTTTCTCTCATTTTCTTTTCTTTTTTAAAATTCATAGTCACAGTTGGAGGTGAGTTTAAAAAAAAGTATATTTAAAAATATACATTTAAAAATGTATATTTATGTATTTTTATTTATTTGAAAGGCAGAGCAAGAGAGAGAGGGAAAGGGGGAGGAGGAGAGAGAGAGGAAGAGGAAGAGGGGGAGGGGGAGGGGGGGAGAGAGAGAGAGAAAGAGAGAGCTTTTCCATCTACTGGTTCACTTCTCAAATGCCCCCAACAGCCAGGGCTGGGCCAGGCTGAAGTCAGGAGCCTGGACCTCCCTCTGGGTCTCCCTCATGTATGTCAGGGGTCCAAGCAACTGAGCTGTCTCCCAGGTGCATTGGCAGGAAGTGGATCCAAAGCAGAACACCCAGGACTCAATCCCAGACACTCTGAGCTGGGATTCGGGTATCCTAGATGGTGGCTTACTAGGCCACTCATCTTCTAGATCGTTTCCTGTGGATAAATTCCTGGGAGCTGAGTGATCAAATGACTGGAAATTGTTAGGACCTTGATTCAAGGCATTCTTTAAGAATGGTCGTACTTACTTGATGTATAAACTTAGCAATACAACTTTAGCATGCCCCCTTATTTATCCACACCTTCATCTCCAATGAGTATACTTATAAATTTTATTTATTTATTTATTCATTGGAGAGGCATAAACAGACAGACAGACAAGGAACTCCCATCCACTGGTTCAATCCCCATATGCCCACAATGGCTAGAAACCAGGCCAGGCAGAAGCCAGGAGCCAGGAACTCAATCCAAGTCTCCCTTGTAGATAGCAGGAACCCAACCACTGGAGCCTTCACCTGCTGCCTTCCAGGGTCTACACTAGCAGGAAGCTGGAGTCAGGAGCCAGAGCCTGGAGCTGAACCCAGGCTCCTGAGATGGATGGGAGACAAATGTCTTAACCGGTGTCTCAACCACTAGGCTAAATGCCCACACTGCTTTAAATATTTATACCAACTTTGTCATTTAGAATGATATCTTATCTGTGGAAGATGGCCCAAGTCCTTGGGCCCCTACATCCACGTGGGAGACCCGGGAGAAGCTCCTGGCTCCTGGCTTCGGATCGGCACAGTTCCGGCCATTGTGGCCATCTGGGGAGTGAACCAGCGGATGGAAGACCTCTCTCTCTCTCTCTGCCCCTCCGCTCTCTGTGTAATTCTGACTTTCAAATAAATAAATAAATCTTAAAAAAAGAATGATAGCTTATTATTTAAATCTACCTTTATTTGATTTATTCATTGGATTTTTGATTAAATATGTGATTACTGCAGACAACAACTCCTCATGAAGTTATTTCATGTTTCTGGGCTATCTCATGTATCACAAGCCTCATTACTGGATTATTAAGTGCATTTTAAATTATTTGCCATATAGTTTATAATGTCTCTCCCATTTGTCAGTCATGTGTGCTATTTTTTTAATGTGAAAGGTTTGTATTCTTAACAAACCAAATCTAGATATTTATTCTTGTGTGGTTCCAAGATTCATTTTGTTGCCATTATTAATCTCCCCTATGACTTCTTTTTACTTCTTAATTTTTATTACTATAAAGAGAGCAGATTTCGTGCATTTCATAGGCACAGTTCTAAGAAGATAACCATGCGTCCCTCCACCCCCCCCCTTCCCTCTCTCAATCCCCCTCCTTCCTTCCTGTCTTTTCCTTGCAAGTTCTAACTCATCCTTCCATTGAGTCCCTTGGGTGTTACTGCATCAAGACACACAAATCTCATTCTTTTTTATTTATGTGGTTTTATCACATGGCCAGAACTTCTGGAAGGTGTTCATCACAAAGACATGAATTATAGCTAATTAGTAACTCGTTGGCAATTAATGCATAATTCTGAGACACACGTTGACCTAGAGCCAGGACTCAGCTTAAGTCCTTTTAGACCCCAGATTTTGAGCAGACTGAGGTTTTCAGTCTTGAAACTTCTCATCTGGGACTTCTTAGGACTGTAAGGTCCACCTCAGCCTTTGCATCTCTAAGGACCCTGGCTATCTTGGCTCTTCGTGCCTTTACTCAAATGTTCAGATCATCTTGCTGTGCCCATACAGAAACTTTGTAGGATTTTAATTGAAATCATGCAGCCCAAGAATCTGTTTCGAAAGAAGTGATGCCATCCATAAACATGGTATATCGCTCACTAATTCAGACATCTTTCCAAAACACTTTCTTTTCTCTACAACATGTTTTGTACATGATGTGTTAGGTCATTCTCGGGCACATAATGCTTTTCACTTCTGTTGTGAATAGAATTTTTCTTGTTCAGGGCTCTTTGAACATTTTTCCCGATTTTTAGTAATAACACTGACTTTTCCATATTGATTTTGTGTTTGGCTAGCCGGCTAGACTCATTAAATCTAGATACTTCAGGCTTTCTGCATAGAAATTATACTTCAAGAATAAGAGTTTTTTTAAATTTCCAGGTATAATTTGGGCATCACAAAACCTACACATTCAAACGTACATCTGAAAGTTGGTGGTAAATTGGGTGAACGGTGCAACCATCACAATACATTAGCTTTCAAATGTTCAGTGCCCCTCCTGTTCCACCTCTCCTAATTTTTCTCTTGACCTTTGTTACCCTACTGTGCCAGCTAGAATCTTTTGTGCAATTCTGAACAGGGGGAAGGTAGGTTGTATTACTGCTGATTCTCAGCCCAGATGGGAATGTCTCAGCTCCGGGTATAACTTGGCTGTTTTCACCTTGCTTTGTTTGAGATAGTCTCTGCTTTTGTGGAAGCTTTCTTGTATCTCTAGCCTGATACACTTTGATTTTATTCTTGAACAGGACACTGTATCCCATCAAAGGGTTTCTTTGTATCTACTGGGCATGAAGACGTGACATTCCCCTAGGCAGGGCAGTTTTCAGTTAAGCTCTTGCCTTGGAGGGTTTCCGGGTTTTGTTTACTGCCCTAGAGCTACTCCCGACTGGGAAACCAGCGCTCAGGTTAACCTGGTCCACCAACTTCATCCAAGGAGAGCATTGTTTTCGTCCTCCTCTTCTCTTCTCGTCCTCTCATCTCTGTTTTGCATCTGGCCTGCATCGTTCATGTTTTCCTGCCAATTCATGCATCTGGGGAAGATCTATCATTTATTCAGTGGTGTTAACTGTTCTCACTGGCAGGGGTTTGTCCACATCCCACTCATCACTGAGCAGAACGCACGAGACCTTCTTGGTTCCAGACCGGGTGTGCTTTGTGTGCACTGTCGTGAACGGGCCTGTGACATCTTCTAATTATTAGAAGTAAACTGGGTGATGATTGCTTTTTGTATACTCATTTTGTCATCAACCATTTTTATTTCTCTCCCTTACGAATTCCGAATGATTGCTCAATTGCTTCCAAGCACTTTTGGGCTTCCTGCATGAGATACGCCTCTCCCCTCTCCCCTCCCTCCACCCCAGCACATGGTTAGAACTTCTGGCATTACATTAGATGCTGATGGTGACATTAATCCTTGAATATAGACTGAATATCCCTGATGTCTCAACCTTAAGCATGTTTATTATTAAGATTTTGGTTTATTTTGTTATATTGAGAAATCACCCCTCCATATCTATTTTACTAAGATATTTTCAAATCAGAGGTGGATTTTGAAATTCATTACTATTTTTATTTTGAAATCAGTGAGATTATGTCTTATTAACTAATATGTCTGCTAATATTTACTGATGCCACATTTGTGTAGCTGGAAAAAAAGCCCCAATTTGGTCATGTTTTGCTGTCCTTTTGAAAGATCAGGTTGGATTTTATGGTATTTTATTCATCACTTTGGCTTTTGTGTGTGAGCTCTTTAGTCTGTGTGTATGCATTGTATGTGTGCATGTGTGTGCATTCATACATGCATGTATGTGTGTTTGCATGCACACGTGTGTTCATGTGTGTGCATGTATGGTGTGTGTGTGTACACACACATGCCTGCACCTTTGGAACAGTTTTTATATTAGGGAACTGTTTCTTAATAGAAATAATTAACCTATAATTGTCCAGGTCTAGCTTACTTTTTTGAAGACAATTTGACTTTTATTTTTTAGTGCTTTGAATGCTAGCAGTCTGTTCTCTTTGGAGAACTATGTTGGGATCCAGAGCTGTGCCATCAGTCGATTTTTCATTGTTATTTCATTCAATGCTTATTGCGCTAAGTGAGATTGTCCAGGGAGAACATACCAGAGGCCCAGAGCAGTCAGAGTCAAAGCCACCCAGCCCAGCCACAGAGACAGACATGAGATGGTGGGCCTCTCACTGCAAGCTTGGCCCCTGTCCCTGGTGCCAATCAAAGCAACGAGGACAAGGAAAGAGAACACTGACTGTTGACAGACCTGCCGGCCTCAAGGACTGCTCCTTGGCTGGATGAGGGCGTTCCCAGCCGATAAGGGGGCTACGAGGAAGGGTGTGTTGGTGTGGCCAAAGCACAAAGGAGCCACAGGCCTCTGGGTTTGGACACCAGACTTGTCACCAGGTTGAGGGCAACACACGCCGTCTCTGTTTCATCACGGTGGTCCCTGTGGTGCAGAGTGGTAGCCGTGCTTTCTTCTGCAAACAGAGTTGAGACAGGAACGAGGTGATGTGTGCCTTAGGACTGCGTGAGTGGGACACTTCCCAGCTTCAATTGAAGGAGTAAAACTTGTCTGCTTAGGTTGTTTTATACCCACTAACCAACAGCCTACTGTCAATGATAACCTTCCCATTCTCTGGGAGACGGAGTGGTGACTCATCACACTGCTTTGATGATGCAGAAGGTTTGAACCTGTGTTTGCCATGAGTCTCCAGTGCTTCTGTAGTGGATTCAGGTAAGATGGGAATACAACATCCAACCTACGGTACCACGGCTATGAGTACGACGGAAAGGGCCACATGTGAGGTGCCAGATAAGGACTTTATCCCACCACCGATCCAGGAGAAAAAGGTCAGAGAACCAACTCCCCTACTGGGTCCCCAGACCTGTTAGCAATGGGGTGTGGTGACCCAAAAGTCTGTTGCAGCCAGGTGGTCTCTTGCTGGGGCTTCTCAATGGGAAGAGGTGTTGGTGTAGGCACAGCAGGTGCATTGGCAATGACACAGGCCCCGCCCCTGGCCTGCCCCTGTTCTGCCTGCCTCTGGTCCAAAGCCATCCATCCAAAGCAACAGCCCTGGCAGTTTCATTTTCAGTCATGGTAAGGGTTCGGGGAGATTTTGGAGGTCGTGTTGCTGCACAGCTATGCCCCTCTCCCCCCTAAGCAACAACAAGGTGAAATCAAAGAACCACCTGCCTCTATCAGGGAGGCCATGGGCAAACCAGAAACAACATTAAGACAATGTGTCCAAAGCCTGGACGGTGTGTAGAATGGGTACAAACGGGGGTTCTGAGGGTACCAAGTAAACACTGGATCTGTTCTGATGTTTCCTAGTCCGTTGCCCACGAATGATCATCTTCTGTGCAAACAAAAACATACGCCAAGGGAGCACAGTAGACAGATGCCTGATAAGATGCTCCCAACAAGCGAGCAACTGTCTCCAGCCAGAGGAGAGCCAAGGCCTCGCCCGCCCATGGGTAGATTGTGGCTTCCTGAGGGCACACTGGAGACTTGTCCTTACCCGGTAGTGATCACATGTTGAGGCTGTTGTATCTCTGAGACCCGGGAGAGGGCCCACTTAGTTCCCAGCTTCCCAGAGGCAAGGCGAGGCATGGGACATGGGATGCTTCTCAGCACGAAAGTGCGCACCATGCACCTGCGATACATCAGATACACATCCAGGTACAAGCTGAAGCTTTTCCCAGGACCTATGAGGACCCTGGCAGTCCTCATACGTTTCATGCCAGGTGAACGACCCAATCCCTGGGACCCGCTACTGAGCGAGCTCCAGGAAGGGCAGCTCCAGGAGTCGGTCGGTCGATCCAAAGAGGCCAGGGTCCAAGCTGTGTGAGCAAGAGCTGCCCAGGCTGTGTCTGGGACCAAAGGGTAAGAACGCAGTGTGGGTCTTAGAGCTACCATTCTTCCTGGTTACACAGCTGCTTCACGTCCTCTACAGGCTGCCTGGCAGCACCACGGAGGATCTGTATCCTTTAACATCTGGGGGGACTCTGGGCAGCTTTAAGAAAGCGTGGGGGGTGGGCAGAAGGTCATCGGGCTCCCTCCACTTCGCAGCCAAATGATGTTCAGGGCTCTGCTTCCTCCAGGTTTTTGACAGCACTCGGGCTCCCAGCTTGAGAGGGTGCAGAGACCTGCAGGGACACCCCGATGCCCAGGAGGTAGGACCTGATTCATTTCCTGCTCATGTTGTGTTACTGTCCTCACTTCGAGCCTCAGCAAGGGTCTCTCCCATGCTACTTCCTAGGCGCTCAATTTCAGCCTGCTTCTCGGGGCCACCCTTTATCGAGAGAAAGACAAGCAACACTGCTTCATCCCATTTTAGAAGAGTTTCTTGGTATCGTCTGGCCATTGTCTTCTTTTCAATTTTTGTTCTTCAGTTTTCCCAGTAGATTTGGTCTCAGAGCCACATCATTCTCGCTGTAGATGAAGGGCCTTGCTATGTGCAGAAGAAAATCCGCTATGGCTTTGGAGAGAACACAGTCCAGATCCAGAAATAGGCCCTTGTAACAATATTTTGACCACGGCACATGCTCTCTCTATCTTAGTGGCACAGGCCTCCACCCTCCCCGAGAAAGGATCCACTGGTACACAAGCAAGTGTGCAGTCTCCGGGGGCCTTCGGCATTTGGAGGTTGCTCGTGGCTCCTCCAAGGGCTGTGCGTCCAAGAGCTGAGTGCCTCTTCCAGCCGGCAGCTTTTCCATCTCTGGGCTGTTTGGAGCACACAACTGGCAACTTTGAGGGAGTTGTTGTACTGCCTGCTTGTAGCTGCGCTCCCTGCAAACAGGGCTCGACCAAGTCCCCCCAGGCACGGCGCCTCTTGTGCACTTTCTCCATCATTGGCAGGACCAGGGCCTTAGGTGCAAGTCCGGGAGAATTTTCCTTTCCAGCCCAAGTATCAAAGCCCCAGTCCTTTGCCCTTTCTTCATCCTCTGGTGTGACCAGGTTTAACTCGGTCCAGGTCAAGCCTGCAGATCAAAGCTCCAGGAAAAGGTATTCCCCTCGCTGCTGGCTTCTCAGCCCGATCGGCAGCTCAGGTTCCTTTGGCAAGCTAAGCACCCACCCTTTGCTGGCCAGGACAATGTATCCTAGCCACTTGTCCCGGCTCTGCCGGTGCCTGCCGTAAGTTCAGAACCTCGGTTGCATATCTAATTTCGTTATTTCCTGGTGCGTATCTCTCCAGATAACACCATGAGCGTACACAATCACAAAGACATAAAGTCTGTACGAGTGTTTGCCTTGTTATTTGTTTTAAAGCTCTTCTCCAAGCACTTGATTCGAGCTTCTGGAGAGAAGTTGCTGGCTGCAGTGCGGCTGTGCCCAGGCAGTGTCATTCTGTAAGCACTGCACACCCAGGCTTCTGCTGTCTACTGTCCTTACAGCCGCTTCCACCGGCGGGACAGGTCCCCGGCTGCCTCGGGCAGGGGCTGGCCTGACAGGGCCCTCCTGCCAGCTCCACGATGTCTAACCAGCAAGCTGGGGGAGGTGGGGGTCGTTCTCCCTGCACAGGCAACGAGGTGGCAGGGTTTGAGGTGGACACGATTTTGAATCTCTCGTCTTGGACGCCCTTTTTTGTTTACGCTGCGTCTCCAGGCACCTGTGTCTGGCACGGCCAGCAAAGCATGCCGGGGCTTCAGGCTCTGCCTCCCCCTTGCATTGCATGCATCAGAGGTGATGCTGACGAGCTGGGAGGGGTTCAGGCCAGGAGCCCTGTCCACCCATTGCAATTTCTCCCGAATTTTTTAACTTTGTTAAAAATTTTAACTTAGTTAACTTTGTTAACTTCTTGCAGGGGGGCTTCAGGGTCAGCATCTATTTTCCATGTCCCTGATGGATTTGCTCCAAAGACTCAGAGGGTCCTGTTGCAATTCCTGGGCTTCGTTTACGCTTTGCTGCTCCCCTTCTAAGTCCGGCTGAAAAATGCATCCTTTGTCATGGATCAGCCTTGTGCTCCCTTCCCTGGAACTGGGATTTCAGGTGGGCTCGAGGGCAGGAGCAGCATCTGCTGGGTCAGGGGTCTGGTTAGGGTCCTCAATGGGAGGGCGCTGTGCCTCTTCCCTAGCCTTATCGCCGACCCACCTGCGTACATCTGCCATTAGCAGGATATTTAATTAAGGCGCTGAGTCGGCCCAGCTGGGGCCACCGATCCATGGGGAAGGGGCCAGTAAATGGCATAGTCTTCTTTTGAGGACCTCCCCCATAGCCCGGGTTTGAATTCTTCCTAGAACCACCCTGCTGACCGCCTTGCACATTCAGGCCCCCGTGCGACGCTGTCACAGAGGAAGGTGCCTTGCTCTCATTATGGGTGCTTCTGGCCCTACTCAGTTCCACGTCCCGGAGGTGAGGGCCTCTCGCCCACTATGCTGTCCCAGTGAGGGCCTGCCCTGCTCGCAGCGGTGGGCAGACAGGACCTGAAGGGAAGAGAGAAATGTGAGAATCCGGGAACACCAGAGGCTGGATCCTCCTGGGCACCACTAGCCTTCTGGACCCTGCATTGCAATACAGTTCCCACTGTCACATGAGATCCCGAGTTCGGATCGCATCCCCAGGCCACCTTTCTCCAGATGCTAACACACACAGTGGCCAGGCAGCATGGCAGTAAAAGACCACCTGTTTCATAGCCATGAGCTCGTAGCCCGAAGCAGGCCCATCGGCCACAGGTCTCCCTACGCTCAGCTGGTACAGAAGTGGAGCCTCCCGTTTGCAACGATGAAATTCACAGACAGGATGCACCAGACGATGCTCATTGGACTGTGGTCGGCCAACCCCCCTGAATGGCAGCCCCACAGCCAGAGCGAGCCCTTGTGCCTCGGCACCAAACCAAAGAGAGAAGGAACTCACCGGCTCCCAGTCCTGCCCGGCTGTGATCACCACCGAGGCCCACACTGGGCTGGAGGGGTCCCTAGGAGCTCTTTCTACCTCTACCTCTTTGTGTCCCTGCCACTAAAATTAATCAAAATTTTAAACATTTTTTAAAAAATAAACAGAAGACGTGTTTTTTTCTTTCTCATTATTTTGAGACAACAGCAACCGTTCCAAGCTCCAGCTTTGAAAGGATCCGAGAGTGAATGGTTTCAGCTGGGATCGTCCTTGGGATTGCAATGACTCACCCACATCTCTGTCACCTTACTCACCTAGGTTCAGACACCGTGCAAGACAGTAGGATGGATGAGAAGACGGTCACAATATGTTATTTTTAGGCCCCTTCCTTTTTTATTTTAGATTTTTAAAAAAAATGTATTTGAAAGGCAGAGAGACAACAGAACATTCCCCCAAATGTCCACAACAGCCAGGGCTGGGCCAGGCCAGAACCGGAAGCCAGGGACTCCACCCAGGTCCCCCTGTGGGTGGCAGGGACCCACACTCACTGGAGCCACCACCACTGCTTTCCATGTCTGCACTGGTGAAGCTGGCCTGCTATCCAGGCCGTCTGATGTGCTACGCAGGCTCCGTACCCACCAGGCTCACCGTCTGCTCCCCTGGGCTTTATTTTAACATCCCTAGAAAGTTCTCACTGGTGTAACACAAGGAGTCACAGGAGCATCAGAAATAAAAGGATTTTAGGCCACTACTTGATTCTGGCCCCTGGACCGGGGAGAAAGGGGCGGTCGCCCCGAGAGGAGAAGCCTGCCCTCCCAGTGGAAACCCAGGTGCAAAGGGTGCACAGCTCTGCAAAGAGCCTGCAGCTCAGAAGGCGGGCCCTCCCCAGGAGTCACGCCCCAGCACACCTGCCAGCCTCAGGGGCACGCACCCCCCAGGTCGCACCCCAGCCAGGGTGGACAGCACCACTCCCCCCCTGCAATGGCAGTAATCACCACACCCAGTGGCTACACCAGTGACGCCTCAGGGCTGCGCACCACACCTTCTGCTCTTGTTGCCTATTTCCTGTGGATGCTGCTGGGATGGGGCTGACGGCAGGAAACTGGCAGAAGCGTGAGGGAGGGAAAAGAGATGACGGAGCTGCTCGCCAGGCCGCTGGCTGTGCTGCTGTCCCGTCTGGGTCTCCCTGGGCACGTGACCCCCAGAGATGAGCCAGCCCCAGCCTCCCCAGGCTGACACAGGGACAGGTTCAAGAGCAGGAAGTCCCCTGCACAGGTGCATGTGTGCACGCCCCTGTACGCCCACACTGCCCTGCCCCAGAAAGAGCAGCGTGCATCAGCTGGTCCTTTTCCGGCTTGGTGGTCATGGGTTGGAAAGCCTCCAGGGACACACTTGGGTCAGGGTTCCCCACCCACAGGCCCTGCCTCGGCCCACCAGGCCGCGGGACGGCCGCCTTCCTTGCTGGAGCTGCTGTGTAGCCAGCATTGGCGCACGCCCCACTTCAGTGCCTCTGCACCACACGGCTGCAGCTCTGGCATCTCGGCTTCTCGCAACACTTATCTCAGGTCTTCTACCCAACACAGGCACCCCCATTCGGTAAATCCCAAAGGCTTCTTCCGCTTCATTCACACTTTCCAGAGCTGGCACTGTGGCATACCGGGTTGAGCTGCCACTCACAGCACTGACATCCTGTGGGGTGTTGGTTCGAGTCCTGGCTGCTCCACTTACGATCCAGCTCCCTGCTGATGCGTCTGGGACCCTTGGCCCACTGTCACCCACGTGGGAGCCCCAGAAAAAGCTCCTGTCCTGGCTTTGGCGTGGCCCAGTCCAAACCCTTGCAGCCATTTGGGGGTAAACCTGCTGATGGAAGCTTGCTCGCTCGCTCTCTCTGCAACTCTGCATTTCAAATAAAATAAAATACATCTTTAAACATTTTTTTAAAAAAAAGAGTTTCCTGACGCACTGTGTTCTGTGCTGGAGACAAGAAGGAAAGAACATGGCAGCATCCCACGCGCTCTGATCCATGCATCCTTTATTCTGTTACCAACCACTGTATCCCATCCAAGCAACAGTACACAAACCGGCCATCAACCGCAATCCAGTTGTACAACGATCCGAGGCTTACAGTACATTTAAGGCTTTTAAATTTGAGGGGGGAAAAAAAAAAGGAGAGAGAAATCAAACCCAAATCCCCCAAACCCACACCCCCAACTGATACAAGCAGTGTAGCGATTCTGAGCATCGCACGTTTCTGATGCCTGGCCCAGCTCCAGTGTCAAAACCCAAATGAGCTCCTCAACTAAAAAGAGTAGTTCAGCGGAATTTTAATCACATAAATTCTTCAAAGCATAAACTTGGAAGTTTCGTCTTCGAAATGTTATAAAATTGTTTTTTTTTTTTTTCCTTAATAGCAAAACATAGGAATAAAAACATATTAACAAAAGGTATTCAATCATTTACATTACAAACAAGGAGATCTGCTGTTCATTGGAGCAGCCTGGCAGAAGGAAACCCCCCCTTGGGAATCTATGCACAATGTCACTGCAGGTATGTACAGTACTTGTTAAAAAGCCTCCTGGGAGGACGTCAGGGTAGCAAAGGCCCCGAGGCTCTTGGTTAGACCAACCAGACACTCAAAATAGTAAAACTCTGTTGGCTGGTAAGAAATTTACATTAAAAAAAAAAAAAAAAAACAGAAACACAAAACCCCAGTGTCTCAGTGTGTAAGAATGTTCCAGTTCGATTTGTACGGTTACAGTTGATGAGGCTGCTCGGGAGAGCTGTGGGAAGTCACTCTCCGCAGAGTTTGTTTCTGGGGAAAAGACGCGCGTGGGAACCGAAATGCAGGAAGGGGTTGTCACCACGGGTCGTTCCCCAGTGGCACCGCCACCGCGGCACGAGGCGGACGGAACCCACGAATCCAGCGGCTGAGAACAGGAGAGCTGAGTGTGAAATGCTGGCAGCGATGGCGGAGACGGGCTTGGCGGGGGAGCGGGAGGAACAGGTGCATGAACAGACTCCGCCCCCACACTGGACAGTCCCACGCTCAGCGCTCGTTCCTCCGCCTGCAAGGGGACCGGGACCGGGGCAATGTCACCTGTGGTGGGGACTGGCAGAGCCGGCTGGGATCCCCCCCCAGCTCTTTGCCGAGCGCACCCGGAAGGCTGGGCACTTCCTCCTTCTCCACGAGCCACTGCGGCGGTAGAAGCAGGGGCAACACCGAGGGCTGCACAGCCGGGGAGGGAACGGCGAGGCATGGTCTTCAGGAGTTGGGAAGTTCGTGGGAGATGAACTGTTTCAGTCTCTCCAGGTACTGTGCGTAGAGTTCGATGTCATTGTGCCCGGCCCCTTCCACCCAGAGGGGCTCCACGGCCCGGGGACAGCGCTCGTACATGGCCAGGCCGTGGGAGAAGTCGATGACCTCATCCTCCGTCCCGTGGATGACCAGCACGGGAGACGTGACTTTGGAGATCTTGTCGATGCTGCAAGACAGAAGGGGGTGGGGACAGAGGGGACTCCTTGAGGATGTCCAGTATCCTCTACGACGGAGGCCAGTCGCCATCCTCAACAAGTAGGTCCCCCTGAAGACTTCATACTTCAGAGCGGCTTGGGAGGAAGCCACAGAATCCACGCTGTGGCTGCTCCCGCACACGCACGCGCAGTCTCCCACCAGGGGCCAGCGCTGAGACCTGGCGTCCCATATAAACGCTGCTTCAACTCCTGGCTGCTCTGCTTCTGATCCAGCTCCCTGCTATTTTGCCTGGGAAGGCAGCAGCGGATGGCCCAAGTGCTTGGACTCCCGTCACCCATGTGAGAGACCTGGATGGAGACCTGGATATTACAGCCATTTAGGAAGTGAACTCATGAAGACCGCTCTCTCTCTCTCTCTCTCTCGGCAATTCTGCCTTTCAAATAAATAAATCTTTAAGAAAAAACCCCACCATCAGAGTGGCATTATTTGTCACCATGGATGAACCCATCTTGGTATACATGTATTTCAAAAGGCTCATGGAAACTGGAATTAAAAGCTTATTCTGATGCCAAAAATATTTAAATCCATGCACTTTTTGAAGGCCCCTTATTCATCATGATGGCTTGGCTCTATGTCCCTCCTTCCTCCCCCAGTACTTCCTGCTAATTCTTTTTTTTTTTTTTTTTAAGATTTATTTATTTGAAAGGCAGAGTTAGAGAGAGGCAGAGGCAGAGGCAGAGAGAGAGAGAGATCTTCCATCTACTGGTTCACTCCCCATATGGCCGTAACAGCCAGAGCTGCGCTGATCTGTAGCCTGGAGCCAGGAGCTTCTTCCAGGTCTCCCTTGTGGGTACAGATGCACAAGCACTTGGGCCATCTTCCACCGCTTTCCCAGGCCATAGCAGGGAGCTGGATTGGAAGTGGAGCAGCTGGGACTCGAACCGGTGCCCATAGGGGATGCCGGCACTGCAGGCAGTGACTTTATCCACTACGCCAGCCCTATGAGGGGAATTTAAAAAAAAATAAACAGGGCAGAACTTTCTGTGTTTAAATGCATCTGTCTTTGGTAAGTTGGACACCTAATCCAGTGCCATTCACACTTCCTGAACACTTCTTCCGAGAGCCTGGATTAACAAGACAGAGGCTCTGTCTCAGGGGCAGGAGCCTGGCCCATCAGATCAACTTGAAGATGACTTCTTAATGGCTGTTGTTTAAGCTGCCTGCTCATTTAAGAGCCCCCTCCCTTCTCTGTGCAAGGGTGCTTTGAAAACTTTGTGAAGAGATAGAATTAAAAGACAAGGTTACGGCCAGCACTGTAGCATAGTAGGTTAAGTGTCTGCCTGTGATGCTGGTATCCCATACGGGCACTGGTTCAAGTTTTAGCTGCTCCACTAAAAACCCAGCTCTCTGCTAATGGCCTGGGAAAGCAGTAGAAGATGGTTCAAGTCCTTGGGCCCCTGCACCCGTGTGGGAGACCTGGAAGAAGCTCCTGGCTCCTGGCTTTGGATGGGCTCAGCTCTGGCCATTACAGCCATTTGGGGAGTGAACCAGCAGATGGAAGACCCTCCCCCCCATCTGTGACTCTGCCTCTCAAATAAATATTTTTAACAAAAGACAGAGTTCGGAGGCCCCCAAACTCTCAAAGACATGCATCCAAGCACCTTGAAGATGCTCAAGCAAATGGGTGATGAGAAAGCTACGCGTGGCTTTCAAAATGTTTTGAACCAGAATAAAGCTCATCTTTTACTTCCAATTTCCCCAAACTTGTTGAAGTATCTTTGTGTCGCCTGGCTGAAGAAGCAAGAGAAAGGTCAACCTTGTGCTGGCCAATGAGGGCCCCATCACACATGTGGCACGCAGCGCTCTCTGAGTCAACCCCACGTGTTCTGTTCAGTGGATGAGTGGTTCGTGAACTGCAGGGTCCTACTTAGGACGCATGGTTGGGCATCTGCCTTTGATCCTGCCCGTTACAGCTGAGTCACTTGGCCAGAGGTCCTCGTGCCCCAGCCGGGAGCTTTCCACCAAGTCTCTTGACAGCGTCCCTGGCCCCGGTGGTGGTCACCCCATGCCGCCCAGGATGCCCGGCCCAGAGTCCGAGCTATGCTGACGTCAGATCTCAGGCGGGCGTAGGCTGCCGGCACTCACCTGGGGAAGGCATCGAAGCAGTACGTCTTCCTGGTGTCGGGGAACGCCACGCGCAGACCGGACATCAGAGGGGAGTGCAGGATGACGGCTGCGCACTCGTACCGCGAGGCCAGGTCCACGGTGGGCACGGTCCCGATGCTCTGCCCGTACAGGATAATGTTCTCGGGACTGACGCCGTAGCTTGGGAAAGCACAAGTGGGGTACCATCAGCTGTCATGCCGGGAGACAGGGCCAGAGCAACCCCCATCCCCTAAATCACAACCCTTCCCATCCGCCCCAGCCACCAGCTTACAGCCCCATCACCCATCACATGCAGATACAACACATGCTGGTGCCTCTTCCGGTGCCAAGAGAGTGAGATCCTGACCTCCCCAACACTTTGCAAGACTAACAGACACAACCTCTTCCCCCAGCTCACTGACTAACTCCTTATTTTCAGCGCCCACGACCGTCTCATTTCCTACCATCCCCCCTTGTGGTTTCTCTGTGGCCACTCATGCATTTCTCCAGGAGACACGAGAGCAGCTTCGGCGAATTCTAATACTCAGGATGTCTCAAGTTTTGAGGGTAGGAAAGAAACCTAACATTTCCAAGAAGGAGGTCTAGCGGGAGACAGTCCCGGTCACTGCACCCAAAAACGGTCTCCCCCCTCTTCTGTGGGTGATTGGCTGTGTGGAGTGCGGGCTGCATTTCCCAGCCTCCCCTGCAGGTTGGGGCGCCCTGAGCACCAAGCCCTGGCCAATGGGATGTGAGCAGAGGTGACCGAGTGAGCCCCAGGTCACGGCTTTGAAGAGAACCCCGTGCTCTCTCCTGTCCCCTGGCCCTTCCTGCTCATGTGGAGCAGGTGCACCAGCGAAGCTGCCAGAACACAGTAGCACCCAGACGAGATGAGGGGAGGACGGGGGCGTCCAGGAAGGAAGCACAGACACAGTGAAGAAGAGGGGCACACACACACACACACGAGAAGATGGGACACGCGTGTTGCTATCCGACAGCACAGGAAGATTCGAGTTACTCAGATGAGGGATTATTTCACACCTAAGAGACGGACAAGGATGGAACCTGGTGCGAGCTAGCAAAGACACGCAGGTGTGGAGGTCTGTGACCTGCGCAGGTGTGTGACCTGGCACGAGCCCTCGGGAAAACAGCTTGAGAGGACCCAGTGCCGCCAACACCTGGGACAACAAAGGGCAACTCCTGGAGTGGACAGGAGAAAGGACAGGCTCCTGCCAGCAGCCTACAGAGAAGCCAGGGCTGGGAGACAGGACTGGAACCCACGGAGGCAGGCAGGAAGCCCACAGCACGAAGCCTCCGGGCCTGGGGCGGAACACGTGGCTGGGAGGAGCCCAGGCAGGCAGCAGGAGGCTGGGAGCCCCTCCCGCAGCACCAGTGTGTCCAGGGCCGGGTGATGGAAGCGACACTGTGCTCTGAGCTGACTCTCTCCCTTGGGGGGCCCACGAGAGATGGCAGAGGCAGGAGCCCAGGAAAGAGACGGCTGAGCCCTGCGGGGGTCTGGACCTGGAGGAGCAGAAGCGGGATACGGAGTCACGCGTCCTTTCAGGACCCGTGTAGAAGCCAGGGGACTCGCGAGGCCAAGCCCTGCCTCCACACAGAACACACCGGGCACCGTCCTTGCAAGTTCTGCCAGTACTTCCCCATGGCAACCGGCGCCGTGCACCCCAAAGCTGGCCCCAGGAGCCAGTGAAACACGGAGCGCCAGCCACGCCGGAAAAGCGACAAACTCCTCCATCACGACCGAGAACTGCTGCTCGTCGTCCTTCCCCCCGGTAGGATGTCACTCTGGGTGGGTTTTATTTTATTTTTTTTATTTTTAATTATAATTTGCTCTTTTGGGGGTTGTCACAAGGGCAAAAGGTTAAAAGCGATTCCTGGGGCTGGTGCTGGTACAATGGCTTGAGCTGACTCTTAGCAGACCGGCATCCCACACGAGTGCCAGTTCTGCCTCCGATCCAGCTTCCTACTAATGCGCCTGGGAAAGCAGGGGAAGGTGGCCCAGGTGCTTGGGCCCCTGCCACCCATGAGGGAGACCTGGATGGAGCTCCTGGTTCCTGGCTTCGGCCTGGACCAGCCCTGGCTGTTGCAGGCATTTGGGGAATGAACCAGCAGATGGAAGCTCTCTATCTCGCTCTGTCACTCAATCATTCAGATAAATAAATACACACTTTTTTTTTTAAAGATTCTACCCAGCAAGCATCACTCTGTGGGTAAGATGCAGGGGGACCTGCCTGCACTCTTCATTGCTTCCGGTCCCTGAGGAGGTCTTTCCAAAGTCAAGGTCAGGCTGCTCCCCTGCCCTCGACCTTGTCCTGGGCATTTCTGGAAGGAGTGTGACTGCCTCACCCCAGGGCTGCTATGGATTCCCACCCCTCCCCCGCTGTAACAACCTCCTCCCCCAGGCTCCCAGAATTTCATTCATTGTCCTCTCATTGCCACAGACACATCCATCTCTGAACCCAAGAAAGGACTTGTCCCTGTGCTCTCGGCTCCAAGTGTAGCTCTGTCTCCCACCCCCACGCCCCCACCATCCCATACACTTCCAGTACCTTCAACCCCAGGCCCCCGGAAATCCACCTGCAGCCCTGCCCGTGTCCTGCACACTGTTGCTGGGAGAACCAAACCCAACAGCCTTTCTCACCACACGGGCCCGGTTCCCACCGAGAACCACACCTTTCTCCGTGAATGGCATTGCCTGGCCTCTGCAACCAGGGGTCAAACCTGGTATCTCCTCCCATCTCCACCACAATGGGCTCAGCCCCTGGGCAAGCTCACCCTGCCCGAGCTGCTGTCTATCACACCCTTGCGTCTCCTCTCCATCATTTCACTGGACCTGCTGGCTCCACTGGGAACTCTGTGTTGCTATGGTGGCTGACTGTGCGTCGGGGTGACCGGGCTGGGGACGGCAGCCAGCTGGTGAAACACCGTTGCGGGGTGCCCCACCCTCCCAGTGTGGGTGGACCGCGTCCAACCAGCGAGAGCTCCAGCAAAAGGAAAAGGCAGAGGAGGGGCCGGTTCGTGGCCAAGGAGCGGGCAGAGCTGTAGGATTTGGTCTGACAGTAGCTGGCAGGCTACTGCAGGAGCAGACAGAGGTGGGTCTCAGTGGGCACAGGGTTGAGTGCGCACAAGTGGTGAGCAAGAGGCAAGGCACAGGCCCACAGCTTACGGCATGAAGCACGCAGGAAGGGCAGACTGTCCCTCGCCTGCCCCCGGACACTGCAGCTCCTGCTCCTCGGGTCTTTGGACTCTGGGACTCTGGGGTCTATCTCCTCTCTCCTCAGTCCCCAGGTTTCCGATATCTGCTCTGGTTCTTAAGCTTTCAAAGGGCAGAGTGTGGGGTGACCTAGCCCCCATGAACACATGAGCCAATTCCCGTAATAAATCTCCCGTAGATGTATGTATGCATGGATCTATATCCATCCATCCATCCATCCCTCTCTATCCATCTCTCTGCTACAGGCTGTGTTTCTGGAGAATTCTAACACATCAGTGAGTCCCAAATCTTCACCCCCAGCCCTCTTCTTCCTCCTAAGACCCAGAGCAAAACGTCCCCTGCCTAAGGAAAGAGCAGGTGGACAAAACGAAATGGCTCTTGTGACCCCTGGCCTCACACATGTCCTTCGATCTTCGTGTGATCCTGCGAGGGAGTGAACGTTCCCAACACCACTTCATGTGCGAGAGACTCGAGGGCGAGGGCTGGGCAGCTGTGCGAGTTCCGACAGCTACCGAGCTCCAGGGCCATGAATTTACTGCAGGCCCCTGACGTGGGCACGTTTCAAACCCAGCATGCCTAAGACTAGAGTCATCGTCTTCTCTCCTCAAAATCTTCCCAAGGACCCGCCCATCATGGGGAACCTGGAAATCATGCTCCCCTCCTTCCACTGCCGATCTCTCGTAGCCATAGCTGAAGTCAACTGGAGAGTAACATCAGTTATGCAAAGCAGGTACTGTTCAATGTCAAGTTCAGTCGAGATATTCTCTCTCTCTCTCTGTAACTCTGACTTCCAAATAAATGAACAAATCTTTAAAAAAAAAAAAAAAGGCTGTGTGGGCGCAAGGCCTGCTGAGTCCCTGGTCTCCCGGAGGCCTGTGTGTGTCCCAGAGCAGCCCAGGTAGGGATCAGGCTCGCCCTGGACCCCGCCTGGATTCTGGGGGCCCGGCGCCAATGTGTAAGTTGTCTTGCCCCTTTTCTAGGGGAGGCGATGCTCCCTGGGTGAGATCAAACACACTGGCTTGTCCATCGTCACCACGCTCTGAAACCTGACCCTGGGCTTGGGACAGCCCAGGTTTCCTGGACAGCGCTGGAACCGGGTCCCACAGCCCTGCGAATGACCGGATGTCTGGGGCTGTGGGAGAACTACTCAGGGGCCTGGGATCGACTGCATCCCCGACCTCAGCCTCCTGTGACTCTAACGTCACCACCTCTGAGGCCCCTCTATTACGACCCTGTCACTCCACTTCCTGCCAACCCTGCCGTGGCCATCAGGACTCCCCACTTTCTCCCAGGCCTGCCTTCCTCAGCTCCATCCCAGCGGCCAGAGTGGACACCCCAGCTCGGACATGGCAGTCCCTGGTGTTTCCCAGTGGAGCCCAGGGTCAAGCAGAGAAGATTCCAGTCTTCTAAGGAACGCGGGATGAGCTCAGGAGAAGAGGATACCCACAGGGCTGCGTGTGCTTAGCGGACGCTCATCACCCCAGGGCGAGCCCTCCTGGGCCAAGCCCCACCAGAGTGGGTACGGCTGCGTCTCCCCCTGGGAAGCAGTCCAGGGGGAGATCCCTCCGGGATCCGGGAGAGTGGAGGCGCCTCTGTGCTTTGAACAGAACGCGACAGTGGCCAAAGGCTGTTCCTGAGCAAATTACAACTGAACCTCACACAGGACCACCCCCTCCCGGGGACGTGGGGAGGAGCAGGCTCTCTCTCGGCTGTCAGCCAGCCCAAAGGAAGACTAGAGGCACGGCAAACACAGAAGCACTGATGTTTTAGGCACGGTGTACGGTTTTTCTGAAAACACAGCCCAAGATGTGAAAGGCTCACAACTTTTCCCAGGAGGAAGCCGTGGCCGTGGGCAGTGGCTCCCCATAAAAGGAAGCTGCAAGTTTTGCTCTCAGTTTCTCAAAATGTTGACTTTTTTTTTTTTTCCTAAATTTTTATTTATTTGGCCAGAGTCACAGAGACATGGTCACAATGGCCAGGCCCAAGCCAGGAATTTCATCTGGGTCTCCCACATGGCTGCCAGGGGTCCAAAAATTTACGCCACTTTCTGCCGCTTTTGCCGGGCTATTAGCAGGGAGCTGGAGCGGAAGCCGGGCAGCCGGGAGTCGAGCTGGCACCGTACGGGATGCCGGCGCTGCAGGTGGCAGCTTTACCTGCTACGCCACAGCGCCGTCCTCATCTCCCACCTTTTTGCAGATGCAAGCTACTCCAAGTACAGGTCGGCCATCGCAAGTGCAGGCTGGAACCCCTCCCCGGGCTCCTTGAGTTGCCCTGAGTCAGCGGCAAGAGGGGCGGCTGAGGTCAGCAGTCCCCGGCCGGAGCTGGGAGGGGCGTGGAGACAGCCCCGTGGGAAGGGTCAGTGTCCAGGTGAACACTGGTGTGTCTGGGTTTCAGTGCAAGGCTTCCTTTTCCATCCATAACCGTGAGCAAGCCCGGCCTCCCTGCGTTGTGTTTAAGTTGTCGGCCTTGACGCTGTCCTCTGTCGAGAACATGCCCACCTAGCTTCAAAGGAAGCACACTTGGCACGGTTCTGCTGGCTTTGAAGTCAACATTTTAAATATTTCAGAGCTAGAATTCCTGGTGGAAATACCTTAAGATGCAGGACGAAGATAAATACAGAAGGTAACGCGAACGCTAACCGAGGAGCGGGCCTGTGGATGCTGAGGGACCCTGGTACGCTCCGGGGCAAAGCCTGAGAGCCCAAGATGGACCGTGGGAGGCAAGCAGGTGCACCAAGAGGAATGGCACCAAACACAGACCACGAGGGGGACTGCCTGAGGCACACAAGCGGTGAGGGTGAGCCCGTCCTGTACTTTCTGTGGCCACAGCCTAATGAACGTGAGCTTTGTATTTTAATCAGGAGGATGAGAAAAAAAATGCCTATGACCTAAATTATGCTGGTTTTTCCTTTTTTTTTTTTTTTAATTTGACAGGCAGAGTTAGACAGTGAGAGAAAAGATCTTCCTTCCGTTGGTTCACTTCCCACCCCCACCCCCCCACCCCCAAATGGCCGTAGCTACACCAATCTGAAGCCAGCAGCCAGGTGCTTCTCCTGGTCTCCCATGTAGGTGCAGGGGCCCAAACACTGCCTTCCCGGGCCACAGCAGAGAGCTGGACTGGAAGAGGAGCAACCAGGACTAGAACCCGGTGCCCATATGGGATGCCGGCGCCACAGGCCAAGTGAGCCATGGCGCTGGCCCTAGTTTTCCCTTTCTTAAGTTGTACCATTGGAGACAGTCCCAAACTGGCATCAGTTTGAGTCCCGGCTGCTCTACTTCCAATCCAGCTCCCTGCTAATGGCCTGGGAAAAGCAGTGGAGGATGGTCCAAGTGTTTGGGCCCCTGCACCCATATGGGAGACCCAGATAAAGCTCCTTGCTCTTGGCTTCTGCATGGCTCTGCCCTGGTTGTTGGCACTACCTGGGGAGTACACCAGCGGATGGAAGATCAATGTCTGTCTGTCTCTCCCCATCTATGTAACTCTTTAAAATGATTAACTTAAGGTTAAAAAAGAAAAAGAAAAACCCAAGATGTACCACTGTAGGTTTAGTGAGTTCTCCAGTGTTAACGCTCATCAAAGCTTCACAGATTGCTATCAGTCGTCGGTTGCAACGGCAAAGCCATGGAAACACATTTTAAAGCGCCTGCCCCACGGGAGCTGTTTGAGACCATTTTAAACGTGAAAGGTCAGAGACATCGGTTGGGTATTGGTTTCCTTTTCTGTAACGTTAACTGATTTGGTTAAAAGGGACTCTCGGAGACAAGATGATTCTAATTTGCAGGCGTTTCAGGGCTGCGCGCGCCAAGGTGCTGTGTTGGCAGTGGTTATAAAGTAAAACCACGGTTGGTGCGCGATGAAGACAGCCTCAGTGTCTCCCAGGAGGAGCTCACTGGGAGGGCACAAACCTGGCCCCTGCCCTACGCGTCTTTGGGGAAGTAAAGATGGCAACGAGGGGCGAGTGTCTGGCTCAGCAGTTTAGACACTGCCGAGATGCCTGCAACCCACACCAGGGAGCCAGGGCTGCAGTCCCAGCTCCACTTCTGATTCCCAGCTCCCTGCTCCTGCACACCGAGGGAGGCGGCGGGTGATGCTCAAGTTCCTGGGTCCTTGCCTCCCACCATGGGAGACTTCAACTGAGTTCTGGCCCAGCCCTGGCTGCTGTGAGCATTTGGGGAGTAAACCAGTGGACGGAAGATTTCTGCCCCCATCTCTCTGTCTCTCTTTCAAATAAATGAAACGTTTTTTAAAAGGAGGAAACTAGACTCAAGCCAAGAAATAACACTAAAACCAAGGATACAATAAAGCAAAGTAAACGCCGAGGTTAGCAAGTTTATCAAAACCTCGCGAGTGAAGGATCCACGTGGGGTGCAGCTGGAGGGACGTGAGAGGCAGTGGCAGCACGAGGGGCAGAGCACCCCGGCTGTGTGGGACTGCAGCCTGGCCGGCTGGGGGCAGGGTCTCAGGCCACACGGCAGCAGAAAGCAAAAAGAAGGTGCAGCCAGGGCTTGAGGGGTGCACACAAGATCCCGAGAACACGGAGCCGCGGCGGCAGGAAAGGAGACGACGGTGGGCTAAGAAGGGCTCTGCAGGAGACTGTGGAGTTGCTGGCTTCAGGTCTGTGGGCTGAGGGACGCTGCAGGGAGGAAGAGGTGCAGGCATCATCCCAGGGACAAGAGCTGGGGAAAGAGGCAGGCGCTGGGAAGCCGGGAGGAGACGGTGAGTGCCTGGGACTCGGCTTTCCCTAGGCACCAAGTTCTGCTTGGGAATGTACACTAAGGAGCTTCTTCCGGGTCTCCCACGCGGGTGCAGGGGCCTAAGGACTTGGGCCATCTTCTACTGCTTTCCCAGGCCACAGCAGAGAGCTGGATCGGAAGTGGAGCAGCCGGGACTAGAACCAGCACCCATATGGGATGCCAGCACGGCAGGTGGCGACTTTACCTGCTACGCCACAGCTTTGGCCCCCTTTTTTAAATTTTTAAAACAGAAATTTCCCACACCTTTTCCGTCTTCTTCTTCTTCTTTTTAAAACATGTATTTATTTGAAAGACAGTGACAGAGACACAGAGATCTTCATCTGTTGTAGCCACAACAAGGTCTGAGCCAGGCAAAATCAGAGCCTTGAGTTCCATCCAGGTGTCCCACCTGGGTGCACTTGGGCCATCTCCCGCTGCTTTCCCAGGTGCATTAGCAGGGAGCTGGATCAGACATGGAGCAGCCGGGACTCAGAACTGGTGCTCCAACACAGGGTGGCAGTGTCACAAGCAGCGGCTCAATCCATTGCGCCACAACGCCAGCCCCTCCCATAAACCAGCTCCAGATCACTGATAACACCTAACACAAGGTGGGTGCTGCACAAAGAGTTATTACGCTGTCTGGTTTGGGGAATAATGACAAGCGGGACACCACAGGCCTAAGTACATGCACGACGAGACGCAGGGCGAGCGAACGGTGCTCAGAGGGGGAGCACTGGAGGGAGCGCATGACCCTGTAAGGTACCACAGGCGGCCATGACAGCCGGCGCCTGCACCGCTCCTGACTCCCCGTCCTGTGAATTCTCCATTGTGCTCAGAGCACAGCAAATTCAAGTTCTACTTTTTGGAACTTTCTGGAAGTTTTTTTTTTTTCCCCCTCAATCGTTTTCCAACCACAGTTGGATGAATCCATGGGTATGGCGAGTGCACATTCAGAACACGTGGGTGCAGAGGGCTGGCGTGGGAGGGACCTCACGGCCCAGGACCCCACACACAACGACGACAACACCACACAGAGCAACCAGGGCTTTCTGGGGGCACACGGCTTGCAGGCAGCCCTGATGTGGGCAGACGTGTGCTAAGCCACGCAGCCCGTCTTAAACGAAATCACTTGTTCCAAAGGTGTAAGATGCATATTATGCACCTGGTGTGAAGCCGCGTCCGTTCTTGGCCTTGAGGTTTCCTTCTGTAATCTCCTCCCGAACGGTGCCTGGGGAGGGGCTCTCTCCCTGTCGGGTCTAACCCAACCTTCAAAACAACTCAATTCTCTGTGACATCCAAGACTGATCACTACTCCCACAGTGCTCTTTCCGTGTCAAAGCAAAAAATAAACAGGAGCTG
The DNA here is from genome assembly GCF_033115175.1 of Lepus europaeus. Taxonomy (NCBI): domain Eukaryota; kingdom Metazoa; phylum Chordata; class Mammalia; order Lagomorpha; family Leporidae; genus Lepus; species Lepus europaeus. The sequence goes on from NC_084837.1 coordinate 108,874,850, forward strand.
ATGTGATGACTTAATTTTTTTTTTTTTTAAAGAATCATCTTTCAGTGAAAATGTTACAGTCCCAAAGAACACACAATTAGCTCTCTTCGGATCTGTTACCATCCACACAGAGAATAACTTGCTTGAACTTAGCTGGGTATATTTGTGCACAAAATGTTCTAATGATAATTGAGACCCTTTTGGTATTCTGCAATTATCTAGCTATTGGAAGAGCCAGAAAAATCCATCCTTCCCCCCACACTGCACAGAGAGACCTGTTAGTGGTTCCAATGCCACCTACCCTCCAGGCCTTCATGGGCAGGCTCATGTGGAACACCTGGCAAAGGTATCTAGTATCTCAATAAATATTACTTCCTAGCTCCACCAAACACAGCCAAAGGCAGACACCCAAGCCAAGACAGAACCTTAAAAAATAGACTCACTGTTCTACCTCCCAGAAAAGCCAGCTGAGGGGCTGGCACTGTGGCACAGCAGGTTAAAGCCCTGGCCTGAAGCACCCATATGGTATGCCAGTTCTAGTCCCAGCTATTCCTCTTCCAGTCCAGCTCTCTGCTATGGCCTGGGAAAGCAGTAGAAGATGATCCAAGTCCTTGGGCCCCTGCACCCACGTGGGAGACCCAGAGGAAGCTCCTGGCTCCTGGGTTCAGATCAGTACAGCTCTGGCTGTTGCGGCCAACTGGGGAGTGAACCAGCGGATGGAAGACCTCCCTCCCTCTCTCTCTTTCTCTCTCTCTCTCTGCCTCTCCTCTCCTCTCTCTGTGTAACTCTGACTTTCAAATAAATAAATAAATCTTAAAAAAAAAAAAGAAAAGAAAAGCCAGCTGAAAGGAAGGCAAAGATTACAGGCCATCTCCATGAACGCAGTCCAGAAAGTTTGTGGAAAATGGAATTAAAAGATATGTTTATTATGGCACAGAAGTTTCTAGAACCAAGCCTATGAGGGATCTTCAGAAAGATCACAGAAAAGGGCACACCTGGATTTCAGTTTTCACATTAAAATGAACATTTTTTAAAGTTCCATTTTCCATTAACTTTTTGAAGCTCTCTCACATCATGGCAGGGGAAAAAAAACTTTAAAAATCCAACTGAGTCGCTCATTTGATTGCCAAGGCTCAAAGCTGTTTCTTAGAACCAGGAATTCGGGGGCTGGCACTGTGGAACAGTGGGCAAAGCAGCTGCCTACAGCACTGGCATCCCATATGGATGCCGGTTCGAGTCCCGGCTGCTCCACTTCCGATCCAGCTCCCTGCTAATGCACCTGGGAAAGCAGTAGAAGATGGCCTAAGACCTTGGGCCCCTGCAACTGCGTGGGAGACCCAGAAGAAGCTCCTAGCTCCTGGCTTCGATTGGGACTGCTCTGGCTGTCGCAGCCATTTGGGAAGTGAACTAGTGGATGAAAGACCTCTCTCTCTGGCTGTAACTCTTTCAAATAAATAAATCTTAAAAAAAAAATTAAAAGAACCAAGAAGTCAAGCGTTCAACTTCCCGTGGTTTCATCCCATTGCTAGGTGAGTGCAGACAGGAGCGAGGCCAGACACGGCAGGTGGTGGACAGGCACAGTCCTGCGCACTCGGGTCACTTCAGCTCCCACTATGATGGCCAAGGGGGCCACTAGGAAGTCCTGGGTGGTGACACCCTGGGGACAGAGTACACGGTCACCTGCACCTCTCAGCCCTCGCACTCCAGGTGCCGGATCCCCCTGGCTGGAGTGGCAGCTGCAGGAACACACACAGGCCCCAGGTCCGGTCAGTTCCCAGCCTCCCCAGGATGTCTGCTGCCCCTGGGACAGGACCCCTTGCCGCCCACTTGGAAAAAGCCTCCTTGAGGACTGCCACGCGGGAGGCGGCGGGGCCACGAGTGCAGGGGAGCCTGGGTCTCGAAGCTGCCCACGCACGGGCTCTGGCCCGGCCGGAGCCTGGGCTGCTGTCTCACAGCTCGGCTCCGACTGGAGCTGGGCAAGTGCCCGCCCGGGGCACGCGGCCGTGGCCGTGGCCGTGGCTGTGCGGGGCTGTGCGGAGCCAGCGAGAAGGAAGGACGGGGCTCCTGCCGGGCCCTGCGCCAGCTCTAGGTCAGGACAACCATCCTGATTCCTTGTCCATAAGGGGAATCCTGGTTTCAGTGAGCGCTCCAGGGGCTGATGCGTGTGGCTGTGGCCTGCCCGGCCCTGATGCTAACGACCCAAGGAGAAAGGAGGAACCACGCCTTCTGAGCGTTCCCCCTCACACACAGACCCTGAATCACCTCTCCCCAACTCCCCAGCCAGCTTCTCTGGTTCCCACGCCCTGAAGCCAGCACGGGTGAGGAGGCCCAGGACCCTCTGAAACCAGAACCCGGCCCCGCCAGCTCAGGCGTGGTGCCGCACCCCTCTGGCTGTTCTCTCCTGGGTACACCAAAAGCCTCAGCCTGCTAAACCGACTCTGTAGGGGACGGACACAGCCAGGGAGCCCTTCGGCCCCGCTCCCGACGGCTTTTCTGGGCTCTGCCTCCTGGGCCTGAGCCCCTCAAGGGTGCCTGTCTGGTGTTTTGTCCTTGTATTCTCCACTTTCCATTCTGCTTCCAGGACCTTCCAGCACCCTCTCCATCCCGCAGGTCCGGGTGTCTCAGAGGCCCTGGGGGAATCCCACGGGTGAGCCGCTGTATTTCAGAGGACACCAGAGCTTGGGGAGACGGACGGCCAGCTCCACCTCACAGCCCTGGGAGGTGGACCACGGCGGGTGTGGGGGGAGAACTGGGACTCCTGCGATCCGAAACCAAGCAGCCTGAGGGTCAGGGAAGCGGGGGCAGCGGGCGTGGCTTCCGGATCAGGCGTGATCGTGGGCAGCCCAGCTCTGCTGCTGGCTGACAAAGCGGAGGGTGCTGGGCCTTCCTGCCCTGGTGTGCGACATGACATACAGCTCGGGCCTCGCCAGGCTGGCGTGTGGCTGCTCAGTACTGCCAGTGATCACACACACACACACACACACACAGGTGAGGGCCAGGTCAGTGAGGACGCCTGGAGCACCCATCTCCAGAACATTCCACCTGCGAGGCTCGGAACCCCAGCGCGGGAAGGTGGCGGTCTGCAGACCCATGGCGGAGTGGGTAGGGGTGGCGAAGCCGCGCAGGAAGACGGATGCTCCTAATGTCACACTAGGGCCATTTCATTTATTTATTTATTTGGAAGTCAGAGTTAGATACTGCGAAAAGGAGAGGGAGGGAGGGAGGGAGGGAGGGAGGGAGGGAGGGAGAGAAAGAGGTCTTCCATCCACTGGTTTACTGCCCAAATGGCCGCAATGGCCAGAGCTGGGCTGATCTGAAGCCAGGAACCAGGAGCTTCCTCTGGGTCTCCCACGTGGGTGCAGGGGCCCAAGGACTTGGGCCATCTTCTACTGCTTTCCCAGGTGCATTAGCAGGGAACTGGATTGGAAGTGGAGCAGCTGGGACACGAACTGGCGCCCATATGGGATGCCAGCACTGCAGGCGGCAGCCCCACCCACTACGCCACAGCGCCGGCCCCTACGGCCATTTCAAAATGGCCACAAGGGTCCATTTTGTGTTATATATTCATGGAATACAACTCAGGGAAGGTGTGGATTGTGAAAAAAACTATGGGTGGATTTTCACATTTTTTGCACCAAAAAAAATCTTTCAATTTCACTTTTCCACAAACTATTTGAAGTTTCCTATTTGGCTGAAAAAAAAAAAAGACAAAAAAAGTGAACATCCCTCTTATGTCAGACTTTTCCTGACCGTGTCCTTATTAGATCGTACAAAGGAAAATGCCAGCTCCTCCGAAGCCTGGGTGAGATTTTACAGAACATTAAGTAGCAAAGCAATGACGAGTGCACAGCCTCTCAAACCCAAGGACACTGACACTCCCTAGGGGCCGGGGTTTGGCCGAGCAGTCGGGATGCCACTGGGGACGCCACACCCGTACCAGAGGGCCTGGGTTCAAGTCGAGGCTCCGCTGTAGCTTCCTGCAAACGCATGGCCTGGGAGGCAGCAGGGACGGCTCAAGTCCTTGGGTCCCTGCCACCCACAAGGGGAGACCCGGACTGAGCTCCTGGCTCTCGGTGGCTGCCTGGCCCAGCTCCGGCTGTTGTGGGCACTTGGGGAATGAACCGGTGGGTGGATGGGAGCTCTCTGTGTCAGTCTGCCTGTGTTCCAAATAAATAGAAATAGACACCAATTTAAGGCGGCACTGTTGGGCTGCAGCGGGTCAGGCCACTGCCTGCGATGCCAGCAACCCACACTGGAGAGCCAGTCTGAGTCCAATCCAGCTCCCTGCTAATACACGTGGGAAGGCAGAAGAAGACGGCCCATGTATCTGAGCCCTTGCCACCCAGAGAGGAGACCGGGTGGAGTTCCTGGCTCCTGGCTTTGGCCTTGGACTAGTCCTGGCTATTGAAAGTATTTAGGGAGTGAAGTGGATAGAAGATCTCTCTCTCTCTCTCTCTCTCTCTGCCTTTCAAATAAACCTTTAAAAAGAATTCAATAAAATCTACTGGCAACGTAAAGAAAAAAAGACCACAACCACACAGTGAGTGTGTGAGTGTGAATGTGAGTGTGTGTGTGTGTTTAACCAATAGAGTATTCTCGGGCGTGTCTGGCAGGACAGGCAGGGCTCTGGGGAGCCGCACGGTGACAGCACAGTGACTCTCTCGCACGTGGGCACAGCACTGACTTCTCTGTCTAGGAGCCCCTTCCCCCATCTCTATTCTTCACCAGCCGGGGGTTTTTAGAACACACAACAGAGGAGATGCACCCCTCGGGGGCGCCCCGGTCTGCTCAGCAGCAGAACGCATTCCCCCAGCCTCACGGCAGGAGGCAGCAGCCGTGAACAGAAAGGCTTCTCGCAGTAGCACCTGCTGCGGGACAGAATGGGGCGGGCTCTGTCGTCTGTCCTTGGCCATTCAAGGGCAGCCGCGTGGAGAGCGCACGCGTTGGGGGTTCTCTGTGCCAGATCTGAGCAGCGGATGGGGCTGCGTGGTCCACAGGCCTGCCCCGCGCGGCCTCTTCCATCTCCTTTGCCAAGTCCGCCTACAACAAGGCCCGGAGGCAGCTTGCACGTAGGTTTTAATTATCCTAGTATGCAGTGAGTGCATAAACCCAGCGGAGCAAACCCCGAGCTCTCTACTCTATACACAGGAAGCTATCACTGGCCGCTAAGAGCGCTGTGTGCCATGACATGAAGAATTCACGATGCCCAGCTAACCGTACTCCATCCCCCTGCACCTCCCCATCCCCAGTGCTCACGGCCCAGGCCGCAGCATGCAGGAGGCAGAGAGGGGTCCGCGGCACCGCGAGGGCGCCCCCGGCTTCACCCTGCGAGGCCACGCTCCCGTCCACGCTCCCCACCTCTGTGTCTCCCACGCGTGTCCAGCGCAGGTAATGGCTTTGCTCTGGCAGGACGAGAGCTACCGTGCCTCCTGTTTCCAGTCCATTTCAGAAACAAAGGGAAGCCTCCTACGAGCTGCACGCCCACGATGTCGCACACAACCACGAAGGCAGAGCCAGGCTTTCCACTCTGAAAAGACGCTGCGTGCTCACCGCCAACACTTCAGAACTATCGCCGCATCTGGGCTGCTCCTGGCTACTCTCTGTGATGCTCGTGCCGGCGTCCAGAGGGGTCCCAGCAGCTGCTCCTCTCGCAAGCGCTGCCCCGGCCCCGCTAAGAGCTCCGGGATGCTGGGGAGCACTGAGCACACCGCACTCCCACGGGCCTTTCTGCACCCTGGGGTGGGCCCATGAGACCGGTTCTCACACACCTGACTCCCCACTGACAATTCACCAGGGTTGACGAGTTCCCTTAACCAAGTAAAGCCAGCTGGAGAGGTTTCACTACTGGAATTTTTATTTTTTAAAGATTTATTTATGGGGCCAGTTCATGTCCCCACTGCTCCACTTCGGATCCAGCTCCCTAATAATGGCCTAGAAAAAACAGGGGAGGATGGCCCAAGAGTTTGGGCCCCTGATATCCACGTGGGAGACTCAGATGACGCTCCTGGCTCCTGCCTTTGGCCTGGCCCAGGCCTGACTGTTTCAGTCATCTGGGGAGTGAACCAGCAGATGGAAGATCTCCCTCCCTTCCTCTCTCTCTCTCTCTGACTCTTTCAAATAAATAAATAATGGGGGAGGGGGCACAAAGCAAAACTGATGAGCAAGGTTACATGCTTATAAAGTGAATAATGAACTAATACATAACAAATATCTCAGTGTTTTTGGCCCTGCCAGTCACATACACACAGGCTGTCTGCCCACCCGCCCAGGGACCGGGGGTAGAGAAAGGAAGAATTTTCTCCTCCAGTGGCGACTGAGTACTGGTGCCACAAGCCGAAGAGATAACAGATGACGTCTCCCGAGCGTCCAGCCTAGTATCCCGTCATCAATCCTGTTTTACTCTCAAGCAAGAACGCCTGGCTTTCAAGACCTGCCAATCAATGGGTGGCCACGGCCACAGGTGACACACACCTGCCTCATTCCCTCTTGTGACGGACACAGCCTTTGGGAGAATCCGTGGCTTCAGGTCACTGGTTTGATGATCTGGAAAGACGAGCCACTGTATCCTCAACAAGAGGTCCGACTTGACTCCCATGTTGGGAGGCCCTGCAGTTCTGTTGTGCGCCTGGGACCGCTGAGTCGGACATGGCACCAGGGGCCCTGAGCCCACAGAAGACCACTCCTGGCTCTGCAGGCACACATGGGGCCCGCCAGCTCAGAGGGGACCACCCAGTCTTGAGACCTCCCAGCTGTCCAGGGCGGGCAGTGGATCAGGCCAGGCTCTGCCTCCTGCAGCTCCTCCCCGTGGAGTCACTGTCCCTTCCGCACACAGGCCCGAGTGGGCCGGGAGTGGGTGGGAGTAGGGTTTTCCAGGGAGGGCTGTGCCCCCCCACCCTGGCAAATCACAGCCGTGGCTCTCAGAGGGGCTCCCTGAACACCAGGACCACTCACACGTGTGTGCGTGCATATGTGTGGGGCATGTGAGTGCAATATGGGCGTGTGTGTGTGTACACAATACGCTTATGTACCCCCACCCCCCAAGCAGGGGCTTACTCTTGTTTTTATTCATTCATTCATTCATTCATTATTTGGAAGAGTTACAGAGAGAGAAGGAGAGACACAAGGAGATTCTCCATCTGCTGGTTCACTCCCCAAACTACTGCAAAGACCAGGGCTGGGCCAGGTCCAAGCCAGGACCCAAGAGCTTCATCCATGGGTGGCAGGGACCCAAACACTTGGGCCATCTGCTGGTGCTTTTCCCAGGTCACGAGCAGGGAGCTGGATCGGGAGTACGGCAGCTGGGACACGAACTGGCGCCCATGTGGGATGCTGGCGTCACAGGTCCATAGGTTCACTCCCCAAACACCTGCTCTGGCCAGGGCTGGGCCAGGCCAAAGCTGGGAGCCAGGAACTCAACCTACGTCTCCCACATGGGCAACAGGCTCCTGGGGTCTGCAGGAAAAGGAAGCCAGAATCAGGAGCCCGAGCTGAGCACTGAGCCCAGGTACTCTGACGTGGGACGCGGGCCCCTTAACCGCTGGGCCAAACGCCCGCCCCCACCCTCACAGTATTAAATGAGCAGGTGCCACACCCACACCCTCACTAGGAGGCCCCAGAATTCAGGGTCTGGCAACAATCAAGCTAAATGACAGCTGTTCCCAGGCTCACCTCCGGCTCCACCGGCCTGGGACATTCACAGCCCCTACTGCCTGCAGCACTGGGGACACCACGCTTTGCACCTGATGCTTCCCCCACGATCTCTGGGAAATCCTCTGGATGTCTGCCATCTGTTATTCTATCCTGGGACACCAACTGTTAGCCTAAGGCTCACGAGTGGCTCCAAAGAACGCAGGCTATTCAAACCCTCTGGGAAGGCACAGGAAACCCTGCTGATGCTCAGAGCTCTGGGTGCCACCTGAAAAAAGGACCAGACACCATCTGGCCAAGTGCCCAAGGGCTCCGCTGGAGCGCACTGAACCAGCGAGCCACACTAAGAAAGTCCTCTCTCTTGCTACACAGGAGGAAACAAGATCTGGAGTTTAGTTCCGGAGCAACAGACACTTAGTGTCGAGGTGAAGATGCCCGGGTCCCACATCAGAGTCCCTGGGCTCGGTTCCCAGCTCCGGCTCCTGATTCCAGCTTCCAGCCAATGTGGACCCTGGGGGCAGCAGGTGCTGGCTCCCGGAGTTGGTTTCTGCCACCCACGTGGGAGACCAGGATCGAGGTCCAGGATCTTGTCTCCTGCCCCAGTCGTAGCAGGCTCTGGGGGAGTGAACCGGCAGGTGGAAGCCCCTCTGTCTGTGTCACTGCCTTTCAGAGAAATTGTAAAGTTCAGTTCCCAAGAGCCCGGAGATGACATCAAGACCGGGTGTCCTTCAGAAGTCACCACACCGACCACAGCACCTTGAAACAAGCTAGCGTACTTTTCTTTCCCCTTGCTGGCATGGTGAGTCTAGCACTTCTTTCTCTGTCTTGGTCTACAGGATCTGGGCAGGGCCGGCACGGGCAGGTGCAGGAGCATTTCAGCTCCCAGCACCAGGCAGCAGAAGGCAGAGTCAATGGAGGACAAGAGGAAAGCACTGGACCAGGGGAAAGATTCCGTCACGTTTAAAAGGGGGACAAATCTTTTTTTTTTTTTTTTTTTTTTGACAGGCAGAGTGGACAGTGAGAGAGACAGAGAGAAAGGTCTTCCTTTTGCCGTTGGTTCATCCTCCAATGGCCGCCACGGCCGGCGCACTGCGGCTGGTGCACTGCAGCCGGCGCACCGCGCTGATCTGAAGCCAGGAGCCAGGTGCTTCTCCTGGTCTCCCATGGGGTGCAGGGCCCAAGCACTTAGACCATCCTCCACTGCACTCCCGGGCCACAGCAGAGAGCTGGCCTGGAAGAGGGGCAACCGGGACAGAATCCGGCGCCCCGACCAGGACTAGAACCCAGGGTGCCGGTGCCGCAAGGTGGAGGATTCGCCTAGTGAGCCGCAGCGCCGGCCGGGGACAAATCTTAAGAAGCAAATTAGGCAGTGCCGCAGATCAATAGGCTAATCCTCTGCCTGCCATGCGGGCACACCGGGTTCTAGTCCCGGTCAGGGCGCTGGATTCTGTCCCGGTTGCCCCTCTTCCAGGCCAGCTCTCTGCTGTGGCCTGGGAGGGCAGTGGAGGATGGTCCAAGTCCTTGGGCCCTGCACCTGCATGGGAGACCAGGAGAAGCACCTGGCTCCTGGCTTCAGATCAGTGCGGTGCGCCGGCAGCGCACTGGCCATAGCAGCCATTGGGGGGTGAACCAACGGAAAAAGGAAGACCTTTCTCTCTGTCTCTCTGTCCACTCTGCCTGTCAAAAAAAAAAAGCAAAGTAGATGTCATATTCTGTGTCCACAATGCAAACAGTAAGAATAGGGGAAATAAATCAATCCAGAGAGGAAGGAACTCCTTGAAATACAGACATAAATACACACACACAAAAACTCTAGTAAACAACCCTGGAAATCAGGAAAAATCAAAATGGCAGTGAGAGCCTTATGTATAAAGATAACAACACCTTGTGCATTCACACAGCCAAAGCTGTAACAAGGCGCAGCTGGAACATCGATGTCGAGCTTAATGAACATGCAGATGGGCACACCTGCTAGCCTCCCGGGCAGGAATTCTCAGACACTCCACCTCTGCACCAGCCCGCCGCTCCCACGGAACGTGCGAGGATGAAAAGGCGGATCATCGCTATTCCACGGGTCTCTGCGCGCTGAGAGACTCCAGAGAAAACCTTCCGGAGACACGAAAGGCCGTCAGAAAGCTCATGGAAAGTGGGATTAAAATCTGGTTGTTTTGGTGGAAAAAATTTTGAAATCAGTGCACAGCTTCTTCGTGAGCCTTTGAAAGACTCCTTATGTGCGTGCATTTCAAATTTTTCTCACACAGAAATAATCTTTTAATTCCGATTTCCATAAAGGGAATTTTATTTATTTGAAAGGCAGAGAGAGAGAGAGAGAGAGACAGAGAGCGCTCCCACATGCTGGCTCACTCCCCCAGTGCACACAATGGTGGATATTTGAGGCCAGAAGCCAGGAACTCCGTCTGGGTCTCCCACATGGGTGGCAGGGACCTGACCACTCGAGCCGTCGCCGCTGCCTCCCGGGTCTGCACTGGCAGGAAGCTGGAGCCAGCAGCGGGAGCACTCGACCTGGAAGTGGGCATTGTAACCCTGCCTAAATGCCAGCCCTCTACAGACCCCCAGAAGCACCCCTCCCTGTGGGTTGTTGGAGGCAACGGTGGGTAGGTTAGGGAACCTCGTATCCAGCAGGCACCAACAACTCCCAATGAGACCACCCTACAGACCAAGCTCTGTTGGTTCGGAGCACCGCCCACTGTGCCTTTACCATGACATCCTTTGACCCCTGGTGATTCTCGAAGAAATGACAGCGTACGAACATAGTAACAGAGGCAGGCACTGGGACACAGTGGGGGTTAAGCTGCCTCTTGCGACACCTCCATCCCATTCAAGGGTCTCTGGTTCAGAGCCCCAGCTGCTCAGCTTCCAATCCAGTGTCCCGCTGATGTCCACCTTGGGAGGTAGCAGGTGATGGCTCAGGTACTGGGGCACTGCCACCCACGAGGGAGACCTGCTGTTGTGGGCATTTAAGGAGTGAACCAGCAGATGGGAGATACTCTCATTCCCTCTCTCTCTCTCTCTCTCTCTGTCTCTCTCTCTTTGTCACTCTCTCTCTCTCTCTGTCACTCTATCTTTCAAATAAACTTTTTTTTTTTTTTTAAAGTAACCTTGGGGCTGATGTTACAGCACAGCAGGATAAGCCACTGCCTGAGGGGTCCCAGCTGCTCCACTTCTGGTCCTGGATGAAGCTCCTGGCTCCTGGCTTTGGCCTGGCCCAGCCCTGGCCATTGTGGCCAGTTAGGGCATGAACCAGTAGATGGAAGCTCGCTCGCTCGCTCTCTCTCTCTCTCTCTCTCTCTTTCAATCTCTCAATCTCTCTCTCCGTCTCCCTCTCTTACTGTCTCTTCCCCTCTCTGTAAGTCTGCCTTTCAAATACATAAAAAACAAACCACCTCAAGAACTGGTTCTATTAAAATCATAACCATAGTTACATAACTAAGATACTTGGGAAATACTGGTGAAAGATTCCAGAGACGAATGATGAGACTTGGAACAAACATTGACAAAGCAAAGCAGTGTTATTCTCTTCACTCTGACGGAAACCCACCCAAGAGATACCTGGGAGCAGGAAACTTCATCCCTGTTAAAACTGAGAGTGCGAAGGGGGAGATGGAGGCCCTGCGGTGTGGGCGTACCCATGGCCCCCACACTCCCAGAAGCCCAGGGCCACTGTGCACCTGCGCAGACACGGCAGACCTAACAGCAGGACCTCCTCAGAGGCATCGGCAAAGCTCGCCTGTGGCTCCAGTTCAAGTCTGCAGCCTTGCTTGTCTTTCCCCGTCTTGCAGTGCACACCTTTCTGTTTACACACCATGCAGGGGAGGGAAGACCTAAGCCAGCTGTCAGTCAGAAAGCACGGCGGAGGGTGGCGCCCCACGTCCACGCTGACGCCCGCAAGCCATTAATAAATGATTGTGACTGCAGGTTTTCTGCTTGGGACGGAAAGGAGGGACGGGAAATGCTTAGACGGGCTCCGCTGTCAATCCTCGTTACATCCTGATGCTTCCAGGGATACGGGCCAGGCCCCTGCGATTCTGCTGTGCTGGAGACAGACCTGCGACTGTGCAGAGGGAAGCCCCTCGGTGTTGGGTGCACCGAGCCCCCGAGAGTCCCAGGGAATCGTTATTTTAAGCCCATGTAAATCACGTGACTGGGTAAATAGAGCCCAAGCTCCGTCACCTCCCTGGAGAGCACCCAACGTGGAGAGGGCTTCCCACGGCCCCTTCCCTTTCTAAAGAAAAAAATCAAAAATTCATTTATGCTACTTGAAAAGAAGAGACACAGACAGACAGGACTCTGCCTCTGCTGGTTCACTCCCCAGATGCACGCAGCAATAGGGGCTGGGCCTGCGGCTGCTGGTGTCTCCTGAGCAGGCCAGGTGAGGCCCCTTTGGCCTGGAGTCCCTGGCAGCGGACAGACGGCCCCCACGTGGTGCTGCCCCCTGGGAAGGGACCTGGCTCATGCTGGTTCCTAGCAGTACAAACAGCAGAACCTGTTCCCCGCTCTACCCCCTGCCTCCTCCAAATGCCTTGATTTCCAACAGCAGCAGCGGGAAAGGCAAAGACTTGGGAGCGGGGGAGACCTAGGCCAAGGCCAGCTCAGCACGCGCGCTGCGTCTGACGGTGGGTGCGCGGCTTGGCCCCTTTGTCTCCGGCGAGAAAGGCCCTCCCAGACCCTACCTGACAGCTGTGGCTTTGAGGGCTAAGCAGAGAAAGCAGTACCCGTGATAGCCCCGGCTCCCAGCAAGTGCTCCATCCGCAGCGCCTCCCTCTGGCTCCCCGCACCCTCTCTCTTCCCTCCTCGGGTGCTCAGAGCCACCAGGGATGGAGTAATTGCTCTCGGCCATCAGCTAAACACATTTAGAGTGTAATGCCCAGAAGTCTTCCCAGCACTGTATTGAGAAAATCATTTTCACATTTATTTTGCTCAAAGGCCCCCGGGCGCCTGGACAGAGCCAATGTGTTTCTAACAATGCAAATATCTACTGTCCTTAATGTCTCATATGGTAAATGAGACAAGCGTGGAGCATGGATAGCGTGGGGGCTGGGAAAATGCAGTGCCCCCTGTGGTACAACCCCCTTTGGACAACATTAGGACAACAAGACAGAAGGAACGCAAAGACTCAACACTGGCACTGGCCAGGCCATTCACTGTCAGACACCAAGTGACACTGACCATCAGCAGGAACGAGACCATCAGCCAAGGACAGGTGCACCCGCAGCCGCACATGCCTGGTCAGGACCACTCCGGGGGCGCTGCTCACACACGCTGCAAAGTCAGCAGTGACCCCGGGGGTCCTGCCTGGGATGCGTGGAACAGGGGGCAGCTCACCGTGAGAAACTGAATTACAAACCCTCCTTGGTGTTCGCTTGCGGACAAGGGGGTGACTCAGAATCAGCAGGGAGCGGCACCCCCACTTCGGAAAGAAGCAGGTCCTGCCATCTGGCTCTGGAGGTCATCAGGCTACGTGAGACAAGCACGCCCCAGGACGCAGGCCAGTCTCACTTACAGGTGGGACCGGGAACAGCAGAGCTCACAGAAGCGGAGGACGGAGAGGCAGTGGGCGGGGGTGCTCGGAGGGTACAGAGTCTCAGTTATGAATTAAACTAGAGCCAAGCTCTCCTGGGACGGTGCACGGAAGCCTGAAACAGGGCCTAAGAGGGAGACCTTGTATCAGGCGCTCTCACAAACCTAGGGGCAAAGCAAAGCAGAGAAGCAAACTGTGGGAGGCGAGGGTCAAACTGCCCGCACTCACAGCCATGCTGGTTTGACGGTTTCCTGGGTGCAAACTTCAAGCACATCAAGCTGTACATATTAACTATCTAGATGTCAATCACACCTCAATACAGCTGTACACACTATTTGTCAATTGCACCTCAATAAGGTAGGTGTGTGTGTGTGTGTGTGTGTGTTTTAAGATTCCTTTGGCCTCCAGTTCAAAGTGATGACCCAAGCCCAGCTGTTTGCATCCCAACCAACCGAAACCCACTGGAAAAGCAGAGGAGTTCAGAAAGCAGTAAACCCACAGCAGCACAGGGAATAAGAAATCAGGGCAAAATGAGGAGACTTCAACATGCGCAGGCGACAGACGTGTTCGGGAACGCGCTGAGAGAGGGGCCACGGGGAAGGCGGGAGCCACCCGAGCCCCAGAGAGGCTTTGGGCAACTCCAACAGGTGCATCACACAAAGTCCCGATAGGGAGTTGTAACAGATCCACCACGCGCCCCAGCACAGGCAAGAAAGCTCTGTGGAGTGAGCTGTGGGGTCCAGTTGGGGCTCCCTGGGGAATCATACTCTGTCTGGGGGCCTCCCTCCACCCCCAAACAAAGCCTGCAGGGGAACACTGAGCTGGGAGGGGAGCCGGCCACCCTCCCTCCTGGGAAAGGCTGGGTGAGGAACCCTGCTTACACCACAGGGAGGGAGCCCGACCTGACTACCAGGCTGTCCTTCTCCACGGACAGCTGAGAGCCAGAAGTGACAAGGATGCTGCTGCTGCTGCCCGCTGCACGAGGGCCCACCCCCAAGGAGGCTTCAAAGGGACTCACAGAAATGGCGTGCAAAGATAAGTTTATCTTCGAGAAAAACATTTTAGAATCTATGCATACAAGCTTATTTTTGCACCAAAATAAACTAAGCTTTTTTTATAGAAAGCTTTCATTTAATAAATATAAATTTCATAAGTACAACTTTTGAATTACAGCGGTTCTTCCCCTCCTACCCGCCCTCCCCACCCCCAAACCATCCCACCTCCTACTCCCTCTCTCATCCCATTCTTCATTAAGATTCATTTTTAATTATCTTTATATACAGAAGATCAACTCTGTACTAAGTAAAGACTGCAACAGTTTGCACCCACACAGACACACAAAGTATAAAGTACTGTTAAAACTAAGCTTTTAATTCTAGCTTTCAACAAACTTGTCATAGTACCCATGTGTCCTCATGGATCTGAGAAAACACATCTCTAAAACAAGAACAGGATGTTATGAAAAGGGTAAAACATGAAAATGCGGAGGTCGATATAAATAGGGCTCGTAACAGGAAGGAGCCATGGAAATGGGGGAAAGAAACCTTCAAAGAAATACTAAAGGAGCCCTCTCAGATCAAAAAACCTGTGTCTCCCATCAGGGAGGGGTCCCACCAAACACCCAACATAAACTTGTCATAATTGTAAGGTCCTCTATTGCAATATTTTTGTAGAATTTCAGAACACCAAGAATAAAGAAATGACCCTAAAAGCTTCCTCAGGAGTCAAAAGCAAGTTATGGACAAACACACACAAATCAGCCCAGGAGCCGGCTCTGCATGCAAGAGGTTGGAAGCTAGAAAGCTTCAGGGCAGCTGACCGCCAGGCCAGACACAGACGATTCAGTGGCTTCTGGAAAGTTCATCACCACCACCGCTTTTTTTTTGGAAGGCAGAAACAAGAGAGTGTGTGAAAGCAATAGAGAGAAGATCTTCTACACACTGGCTCATTCCTTAAATGTCCCCAATAGACAGGGCAGGGCCAGCCCAAATCCAGGAAGCCAGAACTCAATCCAGGTCTCCCCCATGGGTGGCAAGGACCCAAGAGCTTGAGCCATCACCTGCTGCCTCCCAGGGTGCACAGGAAGCTGGAATCAGAAGTGGAGCAGCCGGGACTCGAACCAGGCACTCTATAAACTGGGATGTAGACTTCCCAAGTGGCAGCTTTACTGCTGAGCCAAACACCTGCCCACTCCCATTCCTTTGACAATATTAAGAACATGCTCTTGGCCGGTGCCGCGGCTCAATAGGTTAATCCTCCGCCTTGCGGCGCCGGCACCCCGGGTTCTAGTCCCGGTCGGGGCGCCGGATTCTATCCCGGTTGCCCCTCTTCCAGGCCAGCTCTCTGCTATGGCCCGGGAGTGCAGTGGAGGATGGCCTAGGTCCTTGGGCCCTGTACCCCATGGGAGACCAGGATAAGCACCTGGCTCCTGCCATAGGATCAGTGCAGTGCGCCAGCTGCAGTGCGCCGGCCGTGGCGGCCATTGCAGGGTGAACCAACAGCAAAAAGGAAGGTCTTTCTCTCTCTCTCACTGTCCACAAAAAAACAAACAAAAAAAAAAAAAAAAGGAAAAAAAAAAAGAAAAAGAAAGAAAAGAAAAAAAAAAAAAGAACATGCTCTAGCAAAAGTAGAAAGAACCAACAAAGGACACACAGAATTTAAAAAAAAAAAAAAAAAACTAGTGATTCCACCCAAGACAGTCAACAACAAAGGGCAGGCCCCAGGTGGCCCTGAGTCATGGGAGGCAGGGGTCTAAGAAGGGAGAAGAGGGGGCTCAGGAGACGAAGGGGGAGAGGGGTGCTGGGCAAAAGAAGCCAGGGACATCGGCACCCAGGATGAGAACCCATCACAGGTGACCACAGAATCTGGGAAAAGCGAAACCCAGTCCAAAGCCTCCCTGATGCAAAGATGGAACCAGACACACAGCAGCGCCTCTAAGCTGCAGGTGGAACCCACCGAGTGCAGAAAGGTGCTCACTGAGTGATCTCGCTGGCCCAGAGGCCCCGACGTCTCACGGCTGCCTCGGACATGGTTGTCTCGCGAGCCGTGTGTCTCAGGAGTGAGCAGACCTGCTGATCTTTAACTCTGAGATCAATGATGGACGCCACGACAAAGGCATTAACACGCCACTCCCCTCTTGCTTCACTCCCTATGAGGTCAGTCTCCTCACCGTCTCGCCGGCACACCTTACACCTAACGACTTACCTCCCTGTATTGCCCCAGGCGTCCAGAGACCCCAGTGGGGCCCCTTCTGTCGGGGTGGGTCCCCCTGTATTTCACCAGCGGAGACTGTGAGGGAAGGCGGCACGGGCGTTAACCAGCCTGACTGTGGAACGCACCCCCCTTCCCCTGCTCCTCGTCAATCAGCTGCCCCTCCGAGTGCTGGCACACAGCCGTGCATCTCCGCGTCACCAGGTGCCACCCTGCAGCCACCACGTTTAAGAATCTGATCTAAGAACCAAGACTGAATACTGATAAGGTCGGTGGCAAGGAGATGTTGATGGGTGAAACATGGGGTTTAACATTATGAGAAGAGGGGGCCGGCGCTGTGGCGTAGCGAGTAAAGATGCCGCCTGTAGCACTGGCATTCCACATGGGTGCCAGTTTGAGTCCCAGCTGCTCCACTTTTGATCCAGCTCTCTGCTGTGGCCTGGGATAGCAGCAGAAGATGGCCCAAGTACTTGGACCCCTGTACCCACCCAGAAGCTCCTGGATCCTGGCTTCAGATGGGCTCAGCTCCAGCCACTGCAGCCATTTGGAGAGTGAACCAGCAGATGGAAGACCTCTCTCTCTCTCCCTCTCTCTCAGCCTCTCCCCCTCTCTTGCTCTCATTCTCTCTCTCTGCCTCTGCCTCTCTGTAACTCTGCCTTTCAAATAAATAAATAAATCTTAAAAATAAAATTATAAGAAGAAACTGGATCTAGACAAATATTTAAAATCTTCAAAACAAGTCACAAAAGAACTAAAACTTGCGAGGCAAAGAGACTTGACTCGGCCATAGTTTAAGTGGGAGTGGGAGTAAATTTTGGAGGAGGGTCTTAAAATCGATCAAATAGCTTTGCATATGATGGGACCATTCAGAAAGTGCGGGCTGGGGTGATGGCTAAGACAGAAACAGGGACTCCCATACCAGAGTGCCTCGGTAAGTCCTGGTCCTATTCCCCACTCCAACTTCCTGCTGGTGTGCCCCTTGGGAGGCAGCAGGTGATGGTTCAGGGACTCCCACCACCACCCAGAGACCTGGATCCAGTTCTCGGCTCCTGGCTTTGTCCTGGCTTGAGCCCTGGCTGGTGCAGGCACTCGGGGAGTGAAGCAGTGGATGTAGGATCTCTGCCTCTCTCACATAAACATAACTACCCAGATAATGTCCAACTGTAGAACCCCGGCCCTAATCTAAATCATTTTCCTGTCACCCAGCGTTGGGCGAGGAGGACGGGGCTGCCGGCTGGGGGTTCAGTTAGGCGAGCGGCAGCCTCCAGCAGCGGATTGGGGGACCCTGTGTGCATTCCACTGCAGCCCAGTCTGAGCTCTGCTATAGAGCAGCCTCGGGCCCCCAGCAGCCACGGCCAAGGGACAGCGTGGGCTTCCCACGCTGAGCCAACCCTGGCTGCCTTAAAGACAAAGGTTGACTGCCAAATAAGGATTTGAAAACCACTGTTACGATGCGCTTGGCTCCAAGTGCCAAAATTAACAAGCCTAAGACTTACATTTAGCATGGCTGAAGAAATAAAAACCATTAACTACACTAAACTACTAGACCAAAGTATTTGCTAGACTAAACTCCTAGACAGAGCCAAGTATTAGCTAGATCCAAATAAGAGATCAAGGTATTAGACAAACCAATGAATTAGATATACAGAAGTATATCTAAGTATATCTAAGACCAAAGCTTCGAGTTTGTTTTGTTTTGACCTCGTAGAATGTTCACTGGCCACGGGGTGACACAGCACGTGTTCCATCGCAAAGCAAGCAAACCACAGTTAAAGGACATGTCTGAACCACCAGAAATACATGGTATTTTTAAAACCAGCTAAAAATCAGGATATAATGAGGGAGGTTTTTTTAAAAGGTTTATTTGAAAGGCAGAAAGAGAGAGAGAATCTTCTACCCACTGGGTCACTCCCCAAATGCCCACAAGTGTTGGGGCTGGGCCAGGCCAAAGCCAGGAGCCAGGCACTCTGTTGGGGTCTCTCACGTGGGTGGCAGTGGCCCAAGCACTTGGGCCATCACCTGCTGCCTCCCCAAGTGCATTAGCTGGGAAGTGGATTGGAAGTGGAAGAGCCGGGACTCTAACCAGCACTCGTGTGGGACGTGGGTGTTGCAGGTGGTGGCTTAACCTACTTCACCACGACGCAGCCCGTAAAGGAGTCATTTCTGAATCAGCTCTCAGCCGGCGCCGCGGCTCACTAGGCTAATCCTCCACCTGTAGCGCTGGCACCCCGGGTTCTAATTCAGGTTGGGGTGCCAGATTCTGTCCCAGTCGCTCCTCTTCCTGTCCAGCTCTCTGCTGTGGCCCGGGAAGGAAGTGCTTGGGCCCTGCACCGCATGGGAGACCAGGAGGAAGCACCTGGCTCCTGGCTTCAGATCGGCGCAGCACGCTGGCCGCAACATGTCGGCCATAGCGGCCACTTGGGGGGTGAACCAACGGAAAAAGTAAGACCTTTCTCTCTGTCTCTCTCTCTCTCTCAATGTCTAACTCTGTCTGTCAAAAAAAAAAAAAAAAAAAAAAAGAATCAGCTCTCAGTGAATGCAATCTTGCCCACAAAGTGTCCCGTGCTGCTTGACCCCAGGCTTCAGAAACACCTGTGTGCAGTGGCAGGGGCCACCTGTCCCTCCTCAGGCCCCAGGACCTGGCGTGCTGGTCCCCAAAACACTGCTGAGCAGGGGTTCACTCACCTGGGACAAAGAATGGGTCTAAACAACGGGAGAAGCGAATCCTCGGATCCCGCCACCTTTGCCGCGGCTGCTGCACCGCAAGCTAGATTCTGCCGGGACCCCAAACAGGAGCGAACTATCTCACAGCAACAGCTCCTTCCCCGAGGCTGACAGGACACTAAGTGGACCGACGACCAAGAACCGGGACAGAAGGGGAAAAAAATGAAAAGAGTCAACCTCAGCAGAGGAAACACCGGTGTTCTGAGCAGGGCTGCTCACAGCCAGGTGCTGAGTCAGTTCCTCAACGGGACAGCGTGCACGGGGACTGGGTGACCATCCACGAGGGAGGAGCTGCGAGCCAACATAAGCCGAGGGCTCAGGGGGCTCAGCTACCTGTGGATGGAGGCGGCGGGGACAGGGTGCAAACCCGGAAGGCTGCATTTCCAGCAGTCCCGAGCTTTGCTCCAAGGTACAGGGTTTGGGATGCTGATCGAGTTCTTAAAGCAGCCACCCAGGAGCAGCGCATCTCAGTTGACGGCAGGCCATGAAAATGTACCAAGAACCCAAGATCTTGACCAAGTTTTGTGCCTGATGATTTTTGAAGAATGAGGGCATCTCTGGATCCAGCGTGCGTTAGACTAAATGAGGTTCCCGACTTCCAGATTTCGCGCCCTCGCTGCCCTGCCCCTCCTGGCCGCTGCACAACACAGCACACAGCAGGGAAATGATGTCGGCTGCCAGGGAGTTTTTAGAATAACTTAAAAGCAACCAGGGGCAGGTGCCTGGCACCGCAGTTCAGGGGCTTCTGGCATCTGAGGGGTCCGGCTGGAGTCCAGCCACCTGCTAATGCACACCCCGGGAGGCAGCAGTAGATGACAACACGAGCGACTTCACAGGGCACAGTGGCCGTGGCCTTGACCGGCCCTGGCTGGAACTCAAGCGTCACCTTTAGTGGGATGGGAGGAGGAGGGGGAGGCACCCAAGATGGTTTCCTTGTCAGTGGTATCCCGCTGGAGCGGGCGACTCTGCCAAGAGACACTGGATGCTCCCACAGCCGGTGCCTCTGGTTTTAGGGTTAAAGGCGCCCTCTTGCTTCCGAGGGAGTCCTAGTCACAGGCCCTGTCTGACTTGAGATAGAAGCCCATCTGGGATGAGCTCAGTAAGCCCTTAACTGAGCACTGCTGGGCCCCAGGCTGCTGTGTGCTGGTTGCAATAAATGTCGCCTATTCCTGGAGTGTGCCTGATGCCAGGCCACCTGGGAGGCTGATCCAGGGTCCCCCAGGAGACCTGCCCCACTTCTACAGCCCTCCCTTGGAGCTGGGCACATGGCAGGGGCTCCAACAACACATCCCAGCGAGTTCTCAAGACACTGACTGCCCCCCATCTACAGAGATGTGGTTCAGTAATGAAAATCGGTCCTTACTTAAATGATCAGAAGCAAAAAGCTGGTCCAGATGTTTCCAAAAGAGTTATCGTGGCTCTCAAAACCAACAACAGGGGAGCCAAGCAGAATGGGAGGACTCCAACCCAAGAGCCCGGGCAGGCATCTTGCCCAGTGGTCCTGTCTCCAGCTCCCTG
This sequence comes from Lepus europaeus, assembly GCF_033115175.1. Taxonomy (NCBI): domain Eukaryota; kingdom Metazoa; phylum Chordata; class Mammalia; order Lagomorpha; family Leporidae; genus Lepus; species Lepus europaeus. The sequence continues at coordinate 108,895,467 of NC_084837.1, forward strand.
CCGGTGCAGATCCTGGGAGGCAGCTGGGCAGGTGAAAGTGCTTTGGCTCCACATAGGAGACTGGGAGGGAGTTCCCAGCTCCTGGTGTCTGCAGGGCTGAGCCCCATCCATTAGGAGCATTTAGAGGGTGCGTCAGCTGACCGGAACTCCGTCTCTCTCACTGCCTCTCAGATACCTACTTTTTTTTTTATACTCTACTGTCCTCAAGAAAAAAGAAAACAAACAGGGTAAAATACAGGCCGCTGGGGCTGCGAACCACGTGGGCACCACCGCTGTGTCCACAGGCTGGTGGAAGCAGGTGAAAGCCGACTGCCGGCGTGAACGGCAGCAGATGGACCCAGGCAGCCGAGACCCTGGGAAAGTTTCAAATCCAGAGCCACGCAGGCTCCGTGCTTGCTAGTTAGTGACCTGAGCTGCCGCTGACCGTCCCTCCATGGCCTTCTCCTGACCCCTCCAATGTGAACAGTGGTCCCACTCCTGTGCTTTCCGGGACCTGGTCTCCAGCGAGTGAGGGGGTGTGACAGTGCTCCAAAGACCACCTCCCCATTCAGAAACAGCGGGTGCTATTTTTCCAATGTCTCATCTTCCCCACTTCCTTTCAATGGTTCAACCAATGTTATCTTATCAAGCTGACACCTAAGGGCTACGACTATCTATACCGTTACCCTTTCCCCATTTTACAGAAGAGAACAGTGAGGCACAGAGCGATGAACCACAGGCAGGGGTTCAAGCCCGAGCGGCCGGTACCTTCAATCTACCAGAAGCCACGAGACAGAGGGCGAAACGGTCAGAACCCGGCCATCAGCCCAAGTTCTGAACCAAACCTGGTAGCCAGAAAAGAATCAGTTTTTCTTCCTCCCTTCAAAGGGATTTCCCAAAAATTCACAAGGCATTCAGTCTTCAGAATCCCATGGAGCACTAAAGTACAGAGGACTGCACAGGGGGAAAATCTCTCCAAGGGTATTCACGGCCATCTTTGCAAATGCAAATGAGCCATTGCTTTTGTGCTGTAGCAGATTGCACCGAGCAATTTAGCCGGCACCTGACTGACATACCTCGAGCAGGGGGACGGGCGCAAAGGCGGAAATTTCTAAACATTTTAACTTACTGATATTCTCAGATCCTGGGATTCTGAGGGGAAAAGTCCAAAAATAGATTAAGTAACAATAGCAATACTTGCCATTGTGCTTTCGCAGAAAAATGGGAACGTGTGATCCCAGTGTGTGCGTGCGTGTGTGCACCTGTGTGTGCGTACATGTGTGCATGTGTGTGGGCATGTATGTGCGTGCATGTGTGGGAGAGGGAGACACACAGCACTGCACACACGCTGTGGGCACTAAGACCACAGCAAGGCCCAGGCTGAAGCACAAGCTCTGGCCTTTTCTCACTGCGCCGAGCCTGCAGCCCTGAGTGCTTCCGGGCGGATCGGACCCCAGCGTCCTGAGGACATCGGACTGCAGACTTGGGCTGCCTCAGTTCCGATTCTGGCCCCTGGAGTCCAGGGAGAGTCACCTCTTGGGGTCCTTCGTCTCTATGTCTGTGAAACACAGGCAACCACGCCCCACCACAGACATGGTGAGAGTCAAAATTAGGTGATGGGCCGGCGCTGTGGCGTAGTAGGTTAAGCGGCCGCCTGCAGTGCCGGCATCCCATATGGTGAAAAACCTGAGGGACCCTTACTCCGGTGTTTGGTGTGCTTTGTGACAAGTGCGGCTAAGAGCTAATTGCAGATTTCTTGCTTCTGTACTCATTAGCTTTGCTTGCTAATGCCTAAGGATGAATCTTGTAAAACTAGAAACTAGGGTTTGAAAAACCCGCGTGCAGGAACAAGGAACCAGCACCAGATGTCCCGCCCCCAAGATTAGCCAACACTCTGTAAGTTTCAATTTCCCGAGAGTTTCGGTTCCCCAGAAAAGAAGCTAATAGTAACTCCCGCCCGGGGCAACCACTCCCCATCTAAAGGACCCAATGAGTACTCATGGTAACCTTTAAACTAGCCAATCAAGCCAAAGCCCGTGAAATATGTTAATCTTGTGGTTTTTGCCTTTAAAGGTTGCTTGTAACTGCTGTTCGGCACTTCTCTTCGTCTCTGGTGATAGGAAGCCTGTTTGTGCAAACGTTTAATAAAAATCCTCTTGCTCTTGCATCTTCCGGTCTGGAGTTTGGGTCTTTGGGCGACCACCCGAGCGCATTGGATTCCCAAACTTGGGATCCTTCAATGGGCACCGGTTCTAGTCCCGGCTGCTCCTCTTCCAATCCAGCTCTCTGCTATGGCCCAGGAAAGCAGCAGAAGATGGCCCAAGTCTTTGGGTCCCTGCACCCACATGGGAGACCCAGAAAAAGCTCCTGGCTCCTGGCTTCGGATTGACCCAGCTCCGGCCGTTGCAGCTGTTTGGGGAGAGAACCAGCGGATGCAAGACCTCTCCTCTCTGTCTCTGCCACTCTCTAACTCTGCCTCTCAAATAAATAAACCTTTAAAAAACAATTAGGTGATGTGTGAAAAAACATGCTCAGTACAAAGCAGACATCCAGTGAATACCAGATGAACCGGGACCAGCACCTCCTGCAAATCTCCCAGTCTATCGAGAGGAGGCCCAAAGACACGCTGGGCTGACCCCGACCCCCCGAGTTGTGACAGCGGCTGCCGCCGGGCTCCCAGCTCCGGGCCAGGGCTCCCTGTAGCACTGTACACTAATTCTAGATCAATGGACACATCCCTGGAGTTCCTGACCATGCTATCTATGTTTACCAGGCGGATGTTGAAAACCCTGGCCAAACCCACAGTGTCCTTCCCTGGTTAACTCTTTGGCCTCTATCTCCTGCCTCCCTTAACTCTCTGCTCTCGCACTGCAACCCACCCTTCAGTGATGGCACAGCCACGTGAGCACAGCACACCAGGGCAAGCGTGGCTCTGTGGCCAGCCCCTGACCACGCAAGGCAAGAAGACGCCACTGGGAAATCTGACACCTGTACATTTCCACACACGCGCGATTTTTCTTAAAAAAAAAAACAAAAAAATCAGACAAAGTGCTAACAGCCAGGGTGGGGGGCTGGTAGGGGTAGACTGTGAATGGCGCAGTCGATGCTACAAGAATGGCACAATGTCTCTGACCACTGAAGGTGGATGAAGGCGCCATGGAGCTTATGTGTTCTTGACCTTGCATGTAACCCCTGAGATGTTCAATCACGGAGTTCCGTTTTGCTTTCCACAAGCAACACGGCAAGATGAAAGACACGGAGGTCAGACGAAACCGAGGGATGGGCAGTCGGTGACGCTGCAGAGAGAGACCTTCCCAATTCTCAGTTCTCGTCACTGCCAACTGACGCTTGGGGCTCACGTGCAGCCCCCAATCACAAGTACCACAAGCACCTTCCCCAAGCATTGCAGGGTCTGCTCACAGAAGGCAGTGGCCGGCAATGCGGGCTGAGGACTGGGGATAAGGCACTGGGGGCACGACTCAGAGTGCCACATCAAGCCCCTCTTCTGCAAGGGCTCCTTCACCCTCCTCCAACCTCATCCACATGCGACAGAGGCTTCTCCAGAAAGCCAGCTCCGTGCTCCCAAAGGCAGGCCAGGCTGTGACGGATTGGATGGTGGGCTCTCTGGGTCTCTGTGCCCCCTCCGCCTCCTCTGGGCTGGGCTGGGCGACACATCACAGCCAGCCCTGGAGCAGAGGAGACACGGGCAGGAAGCTGATGTGGCGCCAGCTGCCTGGTGGATGCTTCCCTTCCCAGAGTCACAGGAGATTCAGACCCCAAACCTTGAACCTGAAAAGAAAGTGGCCCCAACGCTAACCCTGCCTTGCAATGACTCCACCCTGTCCTGCAGTGGCCCCAACACTAACCCTGCCTTGCAATGACTCCACCCTGTCCTGCTACGGGCACTGGCAGGTCTTCTGTGCGTGGAGCATTGCACTGGGCTCGGGGTGAGCCAGATGCAGTCTCGGTCCTCGAGGACATGGCATTCACTGTTCAATAGTTTATTTATTTGAAAGGCAGAGAGAGAGAGAGAGAGAGAGAGAGAGAGAGAGAGAGAACCTTCCATCAGCTGGTTCACTCCCCCAAAAGCCTGCCACAGCTGGGGCCGGACCAGGCTGAAGTCAGGAGCCAGGAACTCCACCCAGGTTGCCCACGTGGTGGCAGGCATCCAAGTACTCGCACCAGCCTCTGCTGCTTTCCCAGAAGCATTAGCAGGCGGCTGGGTCAGAAGCAGAGGAGCCAGGACTTGAACCAGGTACCCTAACACGAGACGTGGTGACTTAACCCACTGCGCCACCATGGGTGCCCCCAGAAGATGGCATTCCTACAGAGGAGTGAGATTCCATTGTCATGAGCTGAAGGACCAGGCGGAACGGATGGAGGAGAGGTCTGGGGTGAGGGGGCAGCGGGAGGGAAGCCGGCTTCGCTGGGGGGAGGCCTGTGAGCAGCCCAGGATGCCCCACAGCACCCGCGGATGGAGAAGAGGCTGACGCTGCTTGTTCGGGATGGTAATACACCCTGCAGTTCTTCAGTAAACGGGAAGATGTGTGAAAATGGAAAAAGAGAGAGAAGAATGGATTCTTACAAGATCCAGAGGCCAGAAGTGCCCGGGCAACTTGGGCACTATTTTCAGTTCGGGGAGGAACTGAACAGGTGCCAGGCATGATGTGTGTGAAAGCCACACCCCTCCCACACTCCTCCTGCTCAGGCATCTATGGGTCCCTGCTATCTCTAATGCATCCCAAGTCAGGACAAGGGGTCTCTGGGCATGATGGAGTGGGAAGCAGGACGCAGCCAGTGGCAAAGAGAGCTCCATCAAAACGCAGGGTGCATGGAGCCTGCTACGGGAAATTGCTCGTGGGCTGCTCAGCATGTTACAGGGAGTGTGGGGCCCCCGCGGGCTCTCTTGGGTGCTCAGATCAGATCAGAGCACACGGCGATCCCCTGTGGCCACAGAGAGCGATTTCTGCCTGCGCCTGGCCCCTCCATGCTGGGCTCCCTGGAGGCCTGCCTTACAGGTGCATCACGGGTTCCCCAGCATCAGAGCCCGGACAGCAGGACTCCAGCCAGGGCGGGGGCACAGATGGGTCTGCCGATTCCTGCAGCTCTGTTCTTGGTTTCGCGACATCCTTTTTTTTTTTTTTCCCCCCCAAAGTCAGAGTTACAGACAGACAGGGAGAAACAGAGAGAGAGAGAAAAAAAAAGAGATCTTCCAGCTGCTGGTTCACTCCCCAGATGGCTGCGTCAGCCAGGGCTGGGCCAGGCGTAAGACAGGAGCCAGAAGCTTCATCCAGGTCCCACGTGGGTGGCAGGGGCCCAAGCACTTGGGCTGTCTTTCACTGCTTTTCCCAGGGACATTAGCAGGAAGTTGGATCGGAGGTGGAGCAGCCGGGACTCGAACCAGTGCTCAGATAGGATGCCGTCATCACAGCTGGAGGCTTTACCCGCCACAGACCCCACTCCTCACCACTCCATGCTGCTCTCACTCTGCTGCACGGTCTGCCGGGGAATCATAAGGACCACTGACGCACAGCCGGACTCCTGACCGATGTCCCGATGTCCAGTCCACTTCCGGTGGAGTCAAAGTCCCAGGCGCCATCCTCACCAGCGACGCCTCCTGCCCGCTGGGCATCAGCAGCCACTGCCGGTTGTGCCTCTGAAAGCCTGAGCCCTTCTCCCCACCTCTGCCACTAGCACTCTGGGCCAAGCCATGGCCATCTCTTGCCTTACACTCCCCAGCCGCACCCCACTGGTCTCCTCGCTTCCTCCCCTGGCACACCAGGCCCTGCAAGGCATTGGCAACCTGACCTTGAAAAGCCTAAGCTGGGTCAATGTCGCTCCTCGGCCCAGGTCCCTAAAAGCCTCCCATCTCATGCTGCAAAAGCCACAAACTTGGCAGGAGTCTGTGATACCCTACATGAACCCCAACCCCATCACTCTCCATCCTCATCTACTGTCCCCTGTCACCCACACCCCTTTCCGGCTCTCCTCCAACCATCCTGACAGTCTCAGGATATGCCAGTCAGGTACTCGGTCCCTCGGCCATTCCTGCACAAAGCCAACCCCTCACGGCTCTGGGCGGGGGAGGACTCTGGAGGCAGCCTATCCTAACCAGCCTTGCAATACTGCAGCTCACAGAGGAGGGCGCTGTGGTGCAGCGGCGTCAGCTGCCACTTGGGACGCCGGCTGCTGTTGAGTCCCAGCACCTCCGCTTCAGATCCAACTCCTTGCTAAAGCGCACAGGAGGCAGCCAAGGATGACTCAAGTGCTTGGCTCCCTGCCCCCCACGTGGGAGACCCCGATGGAGTTTAGGCTGCCGGCTTCGCAGGCATTTGGGGAATGCGAAGCTCCCTGTTAACTGCATTTCAGGTAGATGGAAATATTTCAAAACTGCAGCGCACACACCCACCAGCTGGTACTCCCATCACCTCGCCCTGCTCCACGCCTCTCTCATGTTCCAACAAACCACTGCTCACGTCATTATCAGGATGACCGTTGGTCATCAGCACTTGTGAGCAGAGACTTCTCACGAGCAGGCTACTGTTTGCCTTGCTCTTGAACTAAATATGATTGTTAAATAAGCAGGATCAGAGGCACTAAGAGAGGGCTATTTCAGAATTCGCACTCCAGGGAGTGGAGCATTCCAGGTGGCCTGGGCAGTCCCAGTACAGGCCCTGGAGCTGTGCAGCGTGGAGGAGGAGGGCCGGGCCAGGCAGGGCCTCTCCACATCCTTAGAACACCCGAGCCACACAGGATGGCAGCAGCAGGTGAAGAGGCCAAGAGAACTGTGATTCAGATGTACTCACCTCGAGGGACGGGCATCCATGTCCCGGAGGCCAGCAGCTACCAAAAGCTTTTTTAAAGAGCGAGACCTGGGGTAGGAGAGTGGGCTGGGCTGGGGTGGAGGGTGAGGGGGCCCGGCAGGGTGCAGCGGGTTGAGCCACCACTAGCAACACCAGCATCCCATGACAGAGCACTGGTTCGGATTCCACTTCCTACTAACGTGCCAGGAAAGGCAGCAGAAGATGGCCTGGGCACTTGGGTCCCTGCTACTCATGTGGGAGATCAGGATGGAGTTTCTGGCTCCTGGCTTTAGCCTGGCCCAGACCTGGCTTCTGTGCATTTGGGGTGGGGGCGGGGGTGACCAGCAGATGGAAGATCTCTGGCTCTGTCTCTCTCTCTCTCCCTTTCTCTCTTTCTGTTGCTGCTTTGCCTTTCAAGTATATAAAAACAGGTAAACGTTAAAAAAGTATATGTTTATGGGGCCGGCGCTGTGGCACAGTAGGTTAATCCTCTACCTGTGGCGCCGGCATCCCATACGGGGCACCGGTTCTAGTCCTGGCTGCTCCACTTCCGATCCAGCTCTCTGCTGTGGCCTGGGAAAACAGTAGAAGATGGCCCAAGTGCTTGGGCCCCTGCACCCACATGGGAGACCTGGAAGAAGCTCCTGGCTCCTGGCTTCGGATGGGTGCAGTTCCGACCGTGGCGGCCATTTGGGGAGTGAACCAACGGAAGGAAGACCTTTCTCTCTGTCTCTCCCTTTCACTGTCTGTAACTCTAACTCTCAATAAATAAAATCTTAAAAAGAAATTATATGTCTATAAAAAACATATATTTATAGTTACTTCAAAAGCAAATTCACAACTCCTGCTATAAAATAGACGACCAAGTGCACGATGAATCCTGCCACCCCAGGCAAAGCAGGGGCCAGCAGATCCCAAGGAAGGGGAACACAGTCCCAGGAGGCACCGTGTGCTCCAGCCGCCTCCCTCAAGAGCTTGCACGTCCCAGGGTTCCTAAAACACAGACGGCGTGCACCCATCCCACCTGGTGCCCTGGGGTAAAACGGTTTCCTCGGAGCCTCCGCCAGGCCTCAGCTGCAGGCCTGCCCCACACAGGGCTCTAGCGATGGGGTCCAGCGAGCCTCCAACAAGGTGCCCCGGGGCCATTCTGACCTCGACTTGTGAACTCTGTTGTTTCACTCACGGATTTGCTGCATGGGTTTCATCTGTGCACCCAGGCCAGGCTGTAGGCACCTGAGCCAAGGCAGGGAGCTAAGCTGGCCCTGCAGATCTGCACCTGTGCCATGTCTGGGGAAGAAAGAGAGGGAGGGGGGAGAATGGGCGGTGCAGCCATTCAGGAACAAGTCTTCCAGGGCTCCACAAGGGGGAGAAGGAAATGGATATGAAAAGCATTCAAAGGAGTAAAGATCAAAACCTGATAGGAGGGAAAGGCAGGAACCAGGACTTCCCAGTTCAGGGCCTGGATGACCTGGAGCTTAACTGGGGCTCAGAACAATGAAGGGCTGTGTTTGCAGGCCAGGTGTGGCAGGTCCGCCCGGGGCGCCCAGCCCACAGGGAGCCGGAACCTGGACAGAGAGCCCGGCTGTGTGCACGGAGGCGACAAGCCACACTATCTGTCATCACAGCTCCGTGTCATCCACCCCCAGCCTGGCCTCCTAGAGTGAAGTTGTCCTAAGAAAACTGATTCCAATAAACTGCGCCATGGCACGCTCTTTTGTAAATGGTTCATCAGCCTGGCCAGGAGAGTGAGCTTAGATGGCATTAGCACGTGAACTGCCTCTTCCTAATATTCAAATTAAAACAGTATGGGTTTTCACAAGGTCAAGCAAACACAGAGAATCTGGAACATCCTTGAGTTACTTCGGGGAACAGGGATAAATCTAATTATTTCCGTGAAACCACACACAAAGATCTTGCCCTGCAGCCTCACCGGGCTTTGTGGCCAACATGGCTGTTTCAGTGCAGATGGCCACGACCATCACTCAGAGGCTGGGACTTTCATCTGGGCAAGGCGGGGGTGTGGTCTGCAGAATCAGCCTCAACATCTGGAGCCGGGCTCTCCATGGAGGCACCGTGAGTTCAGGCTTGTTTTACACTTTGTCTCCCGCAGCAACTGCTCAGATTCTACCATCGTCCTTTACAAGCGAGGGAGCAAGTCGGCGATCAGTCCAGGGGGCTGGGCTCTGCCCAGTGATTCAGCGAGGAACCCGAGGAACTGATATGCGGCTTGGGCTGAGTGCTGACCTGGAATGACCCCGACTTCCTGGAAACAGAGGTTTTCAATTTCCCCCATGGTGCCAAGGGCCCTTGAACACTCTACGGTAATCAATAATACGGGAGGCACCAACCAGCTGCAATGCAAGGGGCCTGACAACCAGGAACCCCAGCTGCAAGGCATTATGGGCCCATTCATATTTTAAAAGGAAGCTTGCAACTCAGGTCCCTTGGCCAACCAAGGTCATCCTGGGGACAAAGAGCAGCTAGAATGTCCTGAATGGAGTGGATGAGAGACAGGGTTCCCATGCCCCCTCCTCGCTGTCTCCAACCGCACGCCCCACTCCAGGCTCCACTCCCTGCTCAGCTCTTAAAGCCCTAGACCTAGAATGAGCAAGGTGGAGGAACGGTGTGCAAAGTCACGGCAGGTCTTGGATGATAGGTGAGGTTTCCCCTCCTTTGGGGCTAGGATCCCCTTGGTGGGGGCAGCGCTGTGCAAGGTAAAACACGAACACACAGCCCACACCCCAGCACAAGTCCTAAGCGCTTCTTCCCAAAGCCAGTTCCAGCCGTAAATCACCCAAATGGAGAAGACTCCGCTGAGGCCAGGAGTGTCTCCCTGGCTGCCCGGCTGTGCAGAGGCGAGTGCTCACCACAGACCCCCAGCCTCCCGCTGCCCCCCCCCCCATCAGCTGGGCAGAAGGACAGCGGAAGGGGAGGAAGCTCTTTTTCTGCAGCCTTTCACTCCCACGGGCGCCCTGACACCGAGCCACAGGCGGCCGTGACGCCACTGCTCTACTGACCTGGTTTAAGGAGCGAACTGCGGCCTATTCTGCCAGGCCCCTGCTCTCCGTGTCACACAGGAGGGGCCCTGTGCAACCCAGCACAGCTCCAGGGCAGCAGGTGCAGGACACAGGAGGTGCGGGAGGGCCTCCTCCAGCCCCAGCTCCCTACTCCAGCCATGCCCCTGCCCCCAGGTCCCCAAGCAGTGCCCCTGTTTCCGTGCAGTGCTTAAGCACCAGCCGTGGTGGCTAACCCAGGGCCACAATGGGGTGAACTAAGAATGAGCACGGGGCGGGAAGCTCTGGGTGGGGGGGCCGAGGCAGGGGAGGGGCAGGGACAAGCAAACCCCATGGAGGAGGGAGGGGCCTGTCTGGGGAGAGGCCACAGAGGGACAGGGACATCTGGCCCATGCCAGCTCTGGAGACAGGGAGGGTCTCGGGGCCCAGCTCCAGCCCCTTGAGACCTGTGGCTACTGCTTCCACCCCCTGCCCCTCACAGAGCCCCTTCTAGTGAGTTCCTAGCCACCGAAGCACTCTGATGAAAACCATCCACACAGCTGTGCATGAACAACCTCACACTCCCTTTGCTTCAGCTCTTAACCCATTATAACGAGGCCCAACCCCTACAAGGGCTCTTGGATGTTTCTGGGCAGGTGCACCTCAGCTCTGGCTGCGAGCGCACACAAACACCGCTCACACACAGGCGCTACAAAACACCTGGAAAATTCTCAAGCGCAGCCAGGGCTGAGGGCCAGCGCACCAGACTGAAGTCATGGGGCTTCCCAGCTATGGCAGGAACAGCAAATCCAGAAACACGAGCGCTCGGCCCCAAAACCCTCTGCCCCGCACACAGGCGGCTCACACCCCACTGCCCCACGTCTCAGGGGAACGGAGTGTGAAGTCCATGGTGCAGTGCCTGGTTCAAGCGGCTGCTAGGGCTTGGATGCCTGGTCCCCTCCCAAGCACCTGTGGAAACCTAACAGCCCCTGTGAGAGGGGAGGAGGCCGTAACAACTACGCCCTGCTGAGTGGATTGGGGCCCTGTCACAGAATGAGTTTGTGACACTCTCTCCCCTCGCCCGCACCTGGCCCCTGGCTCCTGCACCTGCTGAGAGAGGACACAGGCCCCTCCCCATCCTGAGCAGGCAGTGTTCCACGCACCCTCAGTAGACAGTGAACCTCCCAGCCCCTTGAACTTGGACTTGTGGTGAAGTAATGTGAGGGTTGCAGGGAGAGCTAACTTTCCTAGTGTGAAAGGTCCTGTGCTCGTCTTGCTTTGGTCAATCACATCTTTCAGACAAAATGGGGAATCCCGTTAGTTAAAGCAAGCCTACCAAGGCAGCAGGGGTCGGGGGTAGAATTATGATGTTGTTCTAACGATCACCTCCTGAGTGTATCTGTGCTGAGATCCTGGATTCCCATACCTAAGAGTTCCTCTGGCTTCAATACGAGACGGAGCAAAACCCAGCGCCGAGGGAGGGTAAAGCCACTAACAAAATGAATGCTGTAGCTCCCAAAGCCAGATCCTGGAGTCTTAACTGGGATTATCGATGCTGAGCAGAGCCAAGCAGCTCCTGAAGTTGGAGAGGGGACAGGAACACCAGCCAGGGGTGACAGGCAGGCAGCAGCCTCAATGGCGAACCCCGAAGAACCACAGGCGAGAGCGGGCTAACTGGCCACCACACTGTTAGAGCGGTTTGGTTTTAAATGTGTTAATCCCAGAGGCAGAGAGACGGAGAGAGAGAGGCAGACGCTCGAACAGAAAGGGGGAAGCAGTACTCCCATCTGCTAGATCAGTCGCTGTGTGTCCACAATGGCCCCCTGGCTAGGGCTTGGAGTCAGGGACTCGATCCAGGTCTCCCACATGGGCAGAGGGACCCATTCACCTGAGCCCGCACCACTGCCTCCCAGAGTCCGCATTTGCGGGAAGCTGGAGCCAGAAGCCGGAGCCAGGCATGGAACCCGGGCACTCCAACACCAAAGATGGGCACCGAATGCCAGCCCCACCATTGGCTTCAAGACTGGATTTTAGCTTAGACTGAGCTTCCAAGGGAACCCTAAATGAGAGCAAAGGCTCCTGGGACGGAACACATCAAGGAGTGACTCATGCTGAAATCCTCTGGCAGATCTTCTGTACCTGAGTCACTGGAGAACAGTGAGGGCCCTCGAAACAGAACCATGGACAAGTACAGTTTGGAGGCACGGGAGGGACAGCTCAGATTCTGGTACAGCTACACAAAGAAAAACCCACATGACGGCAGGGGAGCGTGCCTGAAGGGCCAGGCACCGCCCGAGAGCCCCTGGGAGGGGGCAGTGGATTCCCCAGACATACTCTACCTTCCACAGGTCTGCTCTTGGGAACACACGCCTCCTTCCCAGCACGATGGGCTCACAAGCCACCACCCCATCTCCCTTTCTGGAAACATCGCCGTCAAATGGTATCGGCAGCACGTGCTTTTCCTGGTCCCTCCTCACTGGAACTCCAGCACGCATCTCAAGCTTTCTTCCCAGACTGGCACCCTGGTATTCCCTCCGAGAGATCTGGGAACACCCAGCTGTGCACTCCCACATGCCCAGGAAGGGAAGCGTTTTTGCTACTCCCAGGCGAACTGCACTCTGGGAGTACAACAAGCAGAAGGTGGACACACCACCACAGCCCTGCTGGCACCCAGGTTTTCCAGGGACAGATCCTCAGGTTACAGATGCAAAGGTGATAAAGCATGGCTGTATTCCCAATGCCTCCTAAATCTATTCCACACACTCGACCATGGCGAGCAGCCTGGGACCAATGGTACTCGGAGGATTGCGTGAGCAGTGGCTGGCACTCGGCCCCGTAAAAGTACAGTTAATGATGAACGGCGTGTTGGTGGAGTGAATGAACAAGAGACAGGGTCTTTTGTGATCTGCCTTTTTGCGCGTAGGCACAGCTATCGCCTCTTTGTCTCCCTCTCTCCTGCGTCTGCCTTGTCTGTGTCCACATTTCTCTGCCTGCCACCAAACACCTCTCTGTAGCACCAACATCAAACAGGAGGATGAAAGATGTGACCAGAGAGAGAGACAGACAGACAGGTGAGAGAGAGGGAGGGAGGGAGGGAGGGAGGGATCGGTCTTCCATCTGCTACCTCACTCCCCAAATGGCCTCAACAGCTGGGGCTGGACCAGGCTGAAGCCAGGAACCAGGAGTCCGGAGCTCCATATGGATCTCCCACGTGGGTGGCAGGAGCCCAAGTACTTGGGACATCGTCTGCTGCTTCCCCAGGGCCTGACGGGAAGCCGAGCAGCCGGGACTCAGATGGGTGCTTCAGTTCGGGATGCGGGCATCGCAGGAGTGGCTGAGCGGGGCACAGAACACCAGCCCCTCTTTGGGTTCCTCGGTTTGTTGGTTTGCACTTTCAGATCAGTGTGACTCAGTCTCCCCTAAACCACAGTCCCACTTCTGCACGCCCTTTTGGAAGCCGCTGGGGTCCACAACGACGCCCCGGATGGATGCGTGTGAGAGGACTGGACGTGCCTACGCCCTCTGTACCCCCAGGCAGCCTATCCATCCTAAGCCTGCTACCCCCAACCCCAGTGACTGCACGAGACTCCCAGAGAGGCAGGCCTCGTTTTACAGAGTCCTTTCCACAAATAGTTCTGAGTGACTGCAAGCCATTTCCTCAAGCACCTGCACTCCTGGCGTCTCAGCAATGCAAACGTGAGGTGTGACCTTATCTTGGACCAATCCCCCAAGCCCAGGCTCTCAGGGTCTCTCCCCATCGCCCCACATCGTCCCGCGTCAACCTGCCTCTTCCTGACCCCTTGAAACCCCCTCCCTTCTACACCCTTCCCAGCAACCTTCCAAATGCTTATGACACTCACGTCTCAGCCAAACAGCAGTGATCACCTTCCTCACCCCAAACGTGATTCCTCTTGAATCCCTTACCCGAGCTCTCGTGCCCACCCCAGCATTTGTCACGTGAGGGGTTTCAGGGCTTTGATCCATGCATGTGGGATCAGCAGTCTTCCGTCACGGCTGGGCAGCTTGCTGTGGTGGGCACAGGCGCTAGTGTAGACAGGTGATGACACAGGGTGACGAGAAACACTAAGGCAGGCTTATCAATACTTCCCTGCTCAATGCAGACAGACACTCCAGTGTGGGAAGAACACCACTAGACCAGATACAGCACAGCACAGACCTCAAGCCAACACATCGGAACCCCTTCCTGCCGTGCACTGGTACCCACGGATATTACACTCTGGAGGCGAAATAAGATCTGACTCTTTGCAAGAAATCCCATTGGGAGAAACTGAATGTATCCCATCTATTTATGGGGCAGCCACGTGTCCAGTCCCCGAAGCAAACACTGAGCGAGTGTCTGTTAGCTGAGACTTTGCCAGCTACTGGGAACTCAGCACACATCCCAACACTGGGCTGAGTGGCAGAGGTGCGGGAGACACCAAAGCTCGCCTGATCCAGGCAGGACCCAGCCGGGTGGGGTGTTCTGGGCATACCAAGGGCAGCTGTGAACAGGAAGAGGCAGGGCAGGGTACTGGGCGCGGGTCTGACAGTCACACCTGCTGCCGGGGAATAATCTAAGGACAGAGACAGAGACGACTCAGCACAAGGCCAGCTCTCCTGTCGCTATCCTGGACAGAGGGACCCCCACCAGGGACACCAGGGTGGCAGGGATGGAAGAGAGTCTATGTGGGGCCCAGAACGGGGGCATGAGGGGAAAGGGTGCACCTGCTGTGGCAGGGACCTGAATGGAGCTGTAAGTGGACGGAGATAGGAGACAGGGTGTGTTCCAGGAAATACTGGTGCAGAAGAATGGCGAGAACAGCGAGAGAGGCAGGGGGGAGGGGTAAGGGGCTGATTGGCTTCCGAGTCAGGTAAGTCCTCGGTTAGAATAACCCAGACACAGAAATGCACCTCTTGAGACATCTGATCCATGTGACTGTGCCGTGCAGTGGAAACAGTCCTAAATTAGTAGTCGGGAGGCCGACGGCTGGTCCACCGGGAGATTATCATGCTGCCAACGAGCGGCCAGGAGCAGTGGCCACACAGGAGGGCGGAAATCAATTTAGCAGCTCCCAGCCAGCTCGCTTGTTCTCCTTTTTCAGCTGAAGGCAAACAGACCCTATCCGGCTATAGGCTCTACCTATTTAAAAAAAAAAAAAAAAGTTGCCTGTGAAACACCTGCTTCAGGTGTGCACACACGGATGTGGAAATATGTGCTTGATCAAGACACAAAATGTACTTCTAACGGCAATGGGTCATATCCAAAGGGGAAAAACCTCCAAAACAACACAGAACAAGATGTCCCAGACTCCTCCATTCAGACTCCAACTTCCAACCTGTTTTACAGGTGAAAAAACCAATTTAGATCTCTGTGCTGGGCAAGATTTGGATACACCACCAGCTGATTCAAAGTTTCACACTATCCCTAACAACGCTTATTAACTCGACACAATGTAACAAATGTCTCCAGGAAATAAGACGCCTCAAATATGCGATAAAGACACACCTGCCTATTCAGGGTAAAGGGCGAGTGGAAGAGGGCCTTCCTCTTCATGTAGACACACACACCTCCAAGCAACATCCTGTGGACTTGTTTGTATGAAACCTAGAACCTCTTTTTACAAAAATTATATACACATCCAAGGTAGGATTTCACTTGATGAAAAGAACCCATGGCAACCGTCGCATTGATACCCTAACCAACGGCTGATGGTGTGAGACTGGAACAGGCATTCTGACCCTACACACGTGCATATAATGCACTTTCGTCCGCCTACACCATTTTCAAAATCTACAGTCCCAGGAAGGACATGGACTTCAGCAGCAACCCGTGTTAAACACTCAGTGCCTCCCGGTGGGACAAGCGATTCTCCCAAAGAGGCAATGGGTATGAAGACGCGTACAGACAGGCACGAAGTCCTCAATCTTGGCCAGGTGCACGAGCCCAGCACACAGACTTCAGAGGAACCTCGTAGGTGTCCAGAGCCACGAGAGTGCCCGTGCTGCACTTCTGGCCACGCTTTCAACCCAAGAAACCCAATCTCACCACAGACATGAGCTCAGGCATTTGCATCACCACTGCTGTGAGACAGCAGGCAAAGGTCGTAGATGTCAAAAACCAGGGCACAAGGACACGCGGGTGACCAGACTTCTGTCTCGGGCCAGAACAAAACTCGAGTTTTTCTGTAAGCCCTAAACCATGCCCACAACTGGCGCCAAACACGCAGAAGACAGTGAATACTTTCAGGTCCCGTGAAGGCTCGTTCAAGGTCAAGGGAGTCCCCAGGCCATGGAAGTCTCCAATTCTTCCCGGGCCGGCAAGGAGACTCTGCAGAAGCCGTGCCCCAGCAACCTGCCCCACCAGGAGGCTGCCCCTCTACGATGCCCAGGCACTGCCCCCGGGGTCCCTCTACAAACCAGAAAGTCCTCCCGAGGTCACCACGACAGAGGTCGACAAACCCCCGTGCGCCTCGCCCAAGGTCACTAGTGCGCGCGGCCCCTGGGTTGGGCGGGGTGGGGGCGCAGCTCGGACAAGCGAGTTGTCCCTTTGCGCCCCGGGCGCTCAGGCGCACCCCTAGGCTGCCACCTGCGGCGGCGACCAGAAGCTCCCAGGCCCGGTCCGGCCAAGCGCTCCCGACCCTGGGCTCTCCAGGAACAGCGAGGGGAGACCGCCCGGCTCCCGGCTGCAGGAGAGGAGACGAGCGCGTGCCGTGGGGGCCCCCGCCACCCCACCCCGCCAGCCCCGCGGCTGCCCGCCGGGCTCACCGGGTGCGCAGCGCCTGCCACGCGGCGTCGATGTCCGCGTAGAGATTCTTCTCGGAGGGCTTGCCCGAGCTCACGCCGTAGCCCGAGTAGTCGTAGGAGAAGATGTTGCAGTTGATGCGCGAGCCGAGGCCGATGTAGAAGCTGCACATCTGGCCCAGGTCCACGGCGTTGCCGTGCGAGAAGAGCAGCGTGTAGCGGCTGGAGGGCGCGCAGCGCACGAACATGCAGCCCAGCCGGTTGTCGCGGGCCGTGCGCGAGAAGAAGACTTCGACGGCGTCCAGCTCGCGCTGCGAGTACTGCCAGTCGGCGCGCTCGCTCAGGTGCAGGCTGCACGCGCCCGCCGCCGCCGCCGCCGCCGCGCCCGGGCCCTCCTCGGCCGCCGCCGGAGGCTGGGCCGCGCCGGGGGCCGCGGCGGCGTTGGCGGCGTTGGCGGCGGGGGCCGGCGCCGGCGCCGGGGCCGCGGCGGCGGGCGCGCCCGGGCCACGCTGCTCGGGCGCCAGCACCGTGTAGGTGGGCTCGGGCGGCAGGAAGGCCAGCTTGGCGGCGATGCGGCTCGGGCAGGGCGGGCAGCAGAAGAGCCAGCACAGCTCGCCCAGCGAGAAGCCGTTCATCCTGGGGCCTGGCTCGGGCATCGGGGCGGCCTGGCGCCCGCCGCCGCCGCCGCCGCCGCCGCCGGCCCTCCGGGGGAGCAGGGCGCGCGGCGAGGCGGGCGGACGAGGGCGCGCGGAGGGCGGAGGCGCGCGGCGCGGGCGGGCGGACGGGCGCGCGGGGAGGCGGGGCCGGCGCGGGGCTGGCGGCGGCCGGGCGAGGTCAGCGGCGGCCCCGCGGCCCGGGCGAGGCGCGGGCGGCCGGGGCCCGCGCGCGGCACACAAAGCCGGCGGCGGCGGCGGCCATGGCCGGCTCGTGCGCGCCCCCCGCGCCCGCCGCCGCCGCCACTTCCGGGTTAGCGCGCGGCGGCGGCGCCCCCCGGGAACGGCGCGGGCGCGGCAGGTGGGCGGTGCTCCCGCCGTCTGGGGGAGGGGGCGTGCCCTCGGCGGCGGCTGCCCAGGTGGGCGCTCCTCGCTCGCTGGGCTTCTCCCCCCCCCCCCCGCCCCGGAACGCCCCTCTCCAAATCCGAGCTTCCCGGGGTGTGTAGATGCTTGGGGAAACGCCGGGGGTGCAGGGGGGCTGGGCTGAACCCCAAGTGTTCCGCTGGGAGTGTGTGTGTGTGGCTTCCTGAGTGGCCTCGCTCACCTGAAAGGCTGGGCGCCAGGTGTGGTGGGCTGCGGGGCGCCAGTGACCTCCCCTGCCTCCTGTGGCCGCTTTTGCGCAGGTGGCAGCAAGGGGCGGGTGTGGTGCTCCGGTGCCTTCCAGTCCGCGGCAAACTCAACTGTGGTCTCAGAGCGGTGCGGGGTTCTGTGTGAACCCTGCTGAGGGCCGCATCTCTGGGCCCTCGTGGGGCGGACTGAGAGTGACTGGGAGTTTGGTTTTGCCAGGATTGTATTGGGGACCAGGATTTTGCACTGGCCTGAAGATGGAACGCCCCCCTCGCCAGCCCCACTCCCACCCCAAACCTGGGTCCTCTTGCCCAACACTGGGGTGTTGGAAGAAAGGAGTTTCTTGCGAAGCGCAGAGCCAGGAGCCCTGTCTCCTCTGGGGCTCAGGAACCAAGGTTCTTCCACATAGAAGTTGGGGGTGGCAGGGGTGTGTGTTGGGGTCTCCCGCGGGTCCCTGGTTGGTGCTTGTGGCCCTCCTTGGATTGGTCAGCCATGTTGTGTTCTTTTGAGGACTTGGGATGATGGCCATGTGGGCTCTGGTCCCAGCAGGTGGGAGTGACAGTTTGCCTGGGGCCTGGGATTCTTGGAAAAACTGAAGACCAGAGGGAACAGCATGATGTTATCCATGGGGCTGTCAGTGGCCTTGTGAGCCTCATGTCCGGGGACCCTGTGGGGCCAGCTGCACTGCTCTCTGTGTTTGGGGAGCTGATTTTAACAAGAGAATGATTTGTAGTCATCAAAGCACCACAAGGAAGCCTTGGGCTAAGGGACGGACACTGGGAGAGGGTGCAGCCCGGGACCTGACAGCATCTGGCAGGTGCATCCCCCCACGTGCGGGGCCTCAGCTTCAGTCTCAGTCACAGAGATTCTCAATAGCGATGTACATTCACTGTCATCTTGGCAGTCGCCGTTAGGTGAATTTTTTTTCCAAATATAACTTTCAGCATCTTGGAGCTAGGTGTACTGGGGTAACAGTGTCACAGAGCTTTGCCACGTCCTGGCAACTGAAGTCCCCCCTCGGGAACCCACAAGAGAGGCCCTTCCCAGACATGTCCTCGCTCCGGACCTGTTGTTTGAACTCACAGACATCGCAGGAAGAATTCTTGCTTTTGTGCTGGCTCTCGGAAAAGACATATTTTACACACTTCCTCGGAATGAATTTGGTTGGCAGGATCGGGTTTTCTGCCGTAAAAAGCTGGTAAGCGCTTCCATGGCGGGGTGCTTTGCTTGGGCACTTTGTGTCTAGAATTCAGCATCTGCAAAAGTTCATGGAAATGGAATTTAAAAGTAAGTTTTTACAAATATGTTTCCTTATTCATTTGCATTGTATTCAAAAAGTGGAGGGGAGGGGCGAGATTTCCATCTGCTGGTTCACGTCCCAAATGCCCACAACAGTCAGGGCTGGGCCAGGCGGCAGCCAGGAGCCTAGAAGACTATCTGTGTCTCCCCTGTGGGTGACGTGGACCCCAGCACCTGCTGCCTTCCCAGGGTGCACATTAGCGGGAAGCTGGATCAGAAGTGGGAGAGCCTCACCTCGAACCAGGTACTCTGATATGAGATGCACGCATCCCAAATACCATCTTAGCTGCTGTGCTACACACTCACCCCCAAATAAGTTTATTTTGATGTACAAACATATTCTCATGTGTATGTGATGTTTCTCATGCCCATAGCTCCCACTGTGTTGGTGCTCAAACTATAAAAGATACACAAGACAATCTCTGCACTCAGTTATCTTATGACCCAGTGAGCCAAAGATTCAAAAATGTTTTCTTACATGCCTGGGGGAGAGGGGATCAGCTCCACACAAAAGCTAGGGGAGCTGGCGATGAATCCTAGTTTTGTGGTGGTATTTCTGTGGGGAGCTACAGTCACGGACAGGTGCGTTACTCCCTGGTCTAACTCAGGACAAGAAGAGAACTTTGGGAGTGGACATGCAAGGGTGTCCACCCTGCCCTCGTCCCTGTTTCTCGAATGCCACTCTGCCCACCTGTCTTTTGCTAAGAGCTGAATAGCTGACAATTCGTGAAAGGGAGCTCCGGTGAGAGCCTGCAGGATGGGCCTCTGGGCTGCTAATGGAGAAGCCAGCCTTTACAGTCCAAATGGTCTAGAGGTAGAGTTAACATCCTTAGGAAAATTAAAAAGCCAAGTGTTGTTTGTTTATCCCTTCCTTCATTCCACAAAGGATTTGTGGAGTGCGATTCCATCTCACGCCAATAAGTAGGCAAGTAAATAAAAGGCTGGCCTTCCTTTCCCCGCCGTTAGAAGGCTGCAGAGATGGGCTGATGGAGCTCGTTTGGTTCAGGTTACTCTGAGTGTTAGATGGAGATGCCGTGGCCGTGCGTGGAGGGCAGAGCTGCAGGCACCTCTCACGTCACGCCATGCACAGCTAGTCGTGAAGTCAGTGTGGCCCCGTGAGATGGGAGTGGGGGGCGGGAATGTGTCCACGATTGAAAGTTTCAGGAGCTCAGCACATCTCTGACCCAGCCACAACAGACGTGTCAGCGTGCCTCAGTGTGTTAGCTGAGAGGCGTTAACAAACAGCGCAGAGAGAACGTGTTTGCCTTGAACGTGAAACTTGGAGATTACCAGCGGCCTGTTTTGACCTGAAAGGATTTCTGTGTAGTTCCTGACATTCCAGGAGAGAAAGGCCTAGCTACACGTGCAGGTGAGCCAATGGCTTTGTGAGCTGCGAACCCTGAAGCAGTCGCTCACGGACCTGGGGGAATGGATGTGGACAAGTTCGTTGTAAGATCTGCTGCTTGGGTAATTTGGTATCTAAGCCAGCCAGGATAGATGAAGCACATTCCAGGTAGTTAAATGCATTGGTCTCTATTCATTATTTTTTATTTTTCATTTATTTGAGAGGCAGAGACAGATGGAGAGAGAGGGAGAGGGAGAGGGAGAGGGAGAGAGAGAGAGACATCATCCATCTGCTGTTTCACTCCCCAGCTGCCCCTACCAGGCTAAGCCAGGCTGAAGCCCGGAGCCCAGATGTTAATGCAGGTGTCCCACGTGGGTGGCAGGGACCCGACTACTTGAGCCATCACCTGCTGCCTCCCAGGGTGCGCAATGACAGGAAGCTGGAACCAGGAGCAGAAGCAAGACTCTGATATGAGGTGCGAGTGGCGTCTTCACCACTGTGCCAGATGCCCACCCAGTCTGTGTTATTGTGCAGGTCTGCTGGACATGCAGTTGATCGAGACATTGATTTGCAGAAGCCAAGCCGTGTCAGCCATGGAATCTAAGACACACTGCCCGGTTTTACTTTTTTTTTTTTTTTTTTAATTTGGGGCTGGATGCTCCAGGAAGCCAGGAATCACGTCTCTTTTGCTCACATGTTTCCCCCATGACTGGCATAAAGACGATGCCTGGTGAATAGTCATGAGGTTGAGAAATTAAAGAATGAGTGAGTGAGTTGGTGAGTGCCTTAAGAGACCAAGCCCATTCCTAATGGTGTTGACAGGGGCTGGCTGGGGAGTTAGCGAGCAAAGGCTCCGAATGGTTTTCCATTGGCCTTGCACCTGCAGGAACACGCCACCTCCTTCCCTGCCGATTCTGCACACCCACTTTCCCACGATGCACCTGAGCTGTCTCCCTCTCTCCTTCTCTGATGCTCTGCCTTTAAATATATAAATAAATAAATCTTCAAAGCCTAAGTCTTTTTATGTCACTGGAGTGTTTTTGTTACCTTTAACCTAATGCAACTGTAACATATTGTTCTTAACTGACATTATAACATATTGTTCTTAACTGCTGTCTCAATAAAAGTAGTTCTTTTTGATACATACTAGACCACTTATGCCTAAATCCTGCTTGTTCCTCCATAGAAAAATACTTTAGATTTTTTGAGGCAGTCTCTATTAAACAAACACACCAGAAGTGTGGGGGGAAAAAATGAATAAGTTTGTAGTTTTGCAAATAGGACCAATGGGATCCACAATGCTTTGAGGCTATGCCAGGGACCTGTGCTGGTGTCCATTAGGAAACCCCCCACCCCCATTCGGCTCCCAGAACCTTTTCCCACCTGGCCTGTGGGCTCTTCTGCACCCGTGTTGTAAATGAGATCACCAGGACCCAGCTGGGGTGACCATTGAGAGCCATAAAACACTGAGAACATACTGCTGAGATAAGAATTGAAAGAAAGCAGCTCCAACCGCCCACAGAAACGTGTTTTCACACTTCCTCTCACTGAGGTCTTCCAGGGCTGATTGTGTGACTGTGTGGCCTCACACCTGCATCTCACCTATTCCTGGATTCCCGCCAGGGGCCCGGTCCCTGGATGGGATTGCAGGCTTTGGGGTGGGTGAACCGCGGGAGGATGTGACCACATCCATCCTGCTCTTCCTGCGGACACCGCGCCCATCCTGTCTTCGCACATCTCGGGAGCTCACCACACATCTGTCAGTTGGCTGGAATTACATTCCCGGCATTTCTAACGGCTTTTTAAAAATGTGCAAATATGTCATAGTTAGACTGGGTCCACGCAGTAGTACGTCAGTTTTGTCTTTGGTGAGTTTCTGAAATGGAAAAGTGAGAAGCAACAGCCTCTCTTCTCACACGCTGAGCTTGCAAACCTAATTTTCAGGTGATTGTGAACAATACTGCAGCATCAGTTTTTAGGCTTTTCAGGATTTTAGCAGCACACAAAGGATAATTTGTACATTATTCCAGGAAATTACAATGGTAACTCTTAAATGCATAGTCCAAAAACTAGTAACACCAGCGTAGGACCAGACCGACAAACCAACATGACCTAGCTGTGTAAAAGGATTTTGCATAGCGTTGAGATTTTAGATCAATGAGGACATATTACTCTATTGCTTACATATTTGAAAAAAACTATTTCCAGTTCTGAGAAATCAAAGGTTAAAGTTTTGGGGCTGGCATTGTGGTGCAGTGTATTAAGCTGCTGCCTCTGATGCCAACAGCCCATGTGAATGCCAGTTCGAGTACCAACTGCTCCACTTCTGATCCAGCTCCCTGCTAATGTCTCAGAGAAAGCACCAGAATGTGGTCCCTGCCACCCATGCGGGAGACCAGGATGGAGTTCCAGAGTCCTGGCTTTGCTCTGGTCCAGCCCTGGCTCTTGTGGCCACTTGCAGAGTGAACCAGCAAATAAAAGATCTCTCTCTCTCTCCCTCTCTCTCTCTCCCCCTCTTCCTCTATCTCTGTAACCCATATAAACAAATAAATACTTCCAATAAATAAATCGCTTAAAAAGTCAAATGTTTCTTTTTTTAAGATTTTTATTTATTTATTTGAGAGGAAAAGTTACAGACAGTGAGAGGGAGAGAAAGGTCTTCCTTCCATTGGTTCACCCCCGAAATGGCCACAATGGCCAGAGCTTTGCCGATCTGAAGCCAGGAGCCAAGTGCTTCTTCCTGGTCTCCCATGCGAGTGCAGGGCCCAAGGACCTGGGCCATCCTCCACTGCCTTCCCAGGCCGCAGCAGAGAGCTGGACTGGAAGAAGAGCAGCCGGGACTAGAACTGGCGTCCATATGGGATGCCAGCACTGCAGGTGGAGGATTAACCTACAGTGCCACGGCACCATCCTCAAAGGTTTGTTTTTTAATGAAAACAAAAAACAACAGGAAAATTGTAAATAAAAATTTTGTTACTTTGAGCATCATAACTAAGGCAGAAACCATGCAAGGAAAGATGGGTGATCTGACTGCGTAAGTTTTCAGTGTTCTGTACACGGAAATACTTGAAATGATGTTGAAGACTTGCTGCCCCCCAGAAGGAAAATCCTGGTGGGAGGAGGAGACTGAACAGCTACGAGTCGGTGACTTTTGAGTGTGGGTCATGGCTCACAGGCTTGCCTATACTCTTCACTCCACTTGTACATATGTTTGAAATGTTCATATTCATAATAAAAAAATTAAATTTTTAAGTCTTCAGGATTTTGACAAATTAGGCAAATATAATTGCTTCAAAGTCTCTTTTTAAAAAATACTTATTTTATTTGAAAGTCAGTTACAGAAAGAGAAAGAGAGAGAACGATCTTCCATCCATGGCTCACTCCCCAGGTGGCCACAATGGCCAGGGCTGGGTCGAGCCGAAGCCCGGAACCAGGAGCTTCTTCTGGGTCTCCCCTGTGGGTGGCAGGGATCCAAGCAATTGGACCACTTTCTACTGCTTTTCCCAGGCTATTAGCAGGGAGCTGGATGGAAAGTGGAGTGGCCAAGACACAAACCAGTGCCTGTTAGATGTTGCAATTGCAGGCAGTAGCTTTGCCCATTAAGCCACAACACCGGCCCCCAAATTCATTTTTAAAGAAAAGTCAAGGGGGCCGGCACTGTGGCATATTGGTTAAAGCCGCTGCCTGCAGTGCCGGCATCCCATATGGGCACTGGTACGAGTCCTGGATGCTCAACTTCGATCCAGCTCTCTGCTATGCCCTGGGAGAGCAGTGGAAGATGACCTAAGTCCTTGGGTCCCTGCATCCACATGTGAGACCTGGAGGAGGCTTCCAGCTCCTGGCTTCAGATTGGCTCAGCTCTGGTCTTGTGGCCATTTGGGGAGTGAACCAGCGGATGGAAGACCTCTCTCTCTGTCTCTGCCTCTCTGTAACTCTGCCTTTCGATTACAATAAACAAATCTTAAAAAAAAGAAAGAAAGAAAGAAAGAAAGAAAGAAAGAAAGAAAGAAAGAAAGAAAGAAAGAAAGAAAGAAAAGTTAAATCACACCAATGGGGGAAAATGGGCAAAATGCATGGATAAAAATCTTCCTAAAAGGAGTGACAACAAGCAGGAAGCACATGAAAAAATGTTTATAGAATCATCAGTTTTAAAAAGAGCAAATTTGAAAAAGTACATTTTTAACCTTCTTAAATTGACCCAAATTAAAAATAAAGACCACCAGTGCTCTGTTGGACATGGTGTGGGAGAGTAAACATGTTCATGTTCAGTTTTCTGGTGGAAGTGTTAACTGGTAGAACTTTCTGGAAGGAAACTTGACAATGTATATCAAAAGGCTTAAAAAAACATACCCAACTTGCAATCCAGTAATACAGGTTGGAACTTGGTCTAAGGAAATAAGTCATTTTTCACATAGGTTTTAAATAGCAGGATGTTTATGACAGCACTGTTTATAGTAGCAAAAAAAAAAAAAAAAGACTTCGTTGTTAACATCAAAGACAAAAGAAGCAAACAATCATCCCTTCAGACAATAGATTATGTGCCATCAAAACTGAAGCTAAAGAATTGTATTTATTATTATAGCAAAATATCCACAGTATGTTGAGTGAAAACAGAGCACAGCATAGGTACAATATGTAAACATACTTGAAAAGTTTGTGCCCGGATGGAAATGAGATTATGGGGGTTTTGGTTGGTTGGCTGCTTTTGATGTATGCATCAATTCTCTAAGTTCTAAGCACCAATTAATTTGATTATTAAAATAATAAAATTATTTTACACTGACCACACTGCAGAGGAGGAATGGAAGTCATTTAGGATAATCAGGATGCTGGTCTAGCTACAGAAGTTACAACCCTGAGATAATAATTTGCTATTGCTGTAAGAATAAAGTCGTGTTATCACAACTGAGTTAGGCAAGGCTTTGCCAAGGAGACCTGGTGACAGCCAGAAACCCAGTCACTCTGCAGGACAAGGGTGAACAAGATGGGCCTTCTCTCCCTTCTTTTTTTTTTTTTTTTTTTACAGGTAAACTTATAGACAGTGAGAGAGAGACAGGGAGAAAGGTCTTCCTTACATTGGTTCACTCCCCAAATGGCCTCCAAGGCCAGCGCTGTGCCAATCCGAAGCCAGGAGCCAGGTGCTTCTCCTGGTCTCCCATGTGGGTGCAAGGACCCAAGCACTTGGGCCATCCTCCACTGCCCTCCCGGGCCACAGCAGAGAGCTGGACTGGAAGAGGAGCAACCAGGACTAGAACCTGGCACCCATATGGGATGCCAGCGACACAGGCGGAGGATTAACCAAGTGAGCCACAGTGCTGGCTCCAGTTCTCTCCCTTCTCTCTCTTCCGCCCTCTCTCTTTGGAGTCCGTAGGTTACATTCTGACCAACTCGTGTCACCTTGACGGAGCCAGGGATGCCTGGCTGGCAGGTCAAACAGTTTCGCTGTGTGCACCTGTGACGGTCATTTTCCAGAAGAGATCAGCATTTGGAGCAGCAGATGGAGTGAGACCAAGGGCGGCAGCATCACTCCGCTGAGGGCAGAATGCCAGAGGGAGGGTGGATTCTCGGCCACCCACGGCCCCACCCCACGCCCTATGACCTCAGACTTAGCGGGGTCACATGATCGGCAGAGCTTTCAGGCCTGCAGACTGAGGGGCCCCTCTGGCTTTCTGGGTCGTCCCACTCACACACAGCAGGCGCTGGGCCTTCCTGGCCCAGATCCCGAGATGAGCCAGGTCCTGCAGTAAACCTCTTACCTCTGCCTCCATCCAGCCCTTGGTTCTGTGTTTGGGAGGGGAACCCTGCACAGCCCAGCAGCCCCCAGGGAGGACGCCCCGGGCCAGCACCTGCCCTTGCTGCTCTCTGTGATGTCATCTCTCCTGACCTTTTCTCTCCTGGACAGCACTGCCTACCACCCTGGTCACCCCTGGGCCTTGCCCCCACCCCTGTTCACCCCTGCTTCCGACTCCTTCCAGATTCTCCCTGTCCAGACCCTCCTGGGCCCCCACCATGCAGGATGCCCTTCCTGACCTTGAACTCCTGGTATAGCCCATCCAGGAGGCACCTGGCTCCACAGCTCGCTCCATCCCCAACTCTGCCGTCCCTCTGCTCAGCCCACTTTACCAATTCCCCTGCCTCGTTAGGTCAAATGTGTAACAAATATTACCAAGCCGCTGCTCTGTGCCGTGCAGATCAGTAGAGAGCGGGATTCCCAGGTCTGGTCCTAGGTCAAAGCTCTTTTTCTAACACTGAGTTGGAAAGAGTGAGAGACAGCTTGATTTGGCTGGAGGAGCCCAAAGAGGGGGATAGGTGTGGATTTCAATCCTGATTTTGCCACCTCGGGCAAGCCACTTCCATGAATCTTATAAACGCGTAAGAGCTCAATATCCGTTTTGCATTTTTGGCTGGCTAAGCAGTGCCAAAGAACCTGGATTCAAATCCCAGCTCGGAGGGCAGGTGTTGTGGGGGCAGGGGGTTGAGCCACCGCTTGGATGCTGCCATCCCATATTGGAGTGCCAATTCCGGTGCCTGCTCCTCTGCTTCCATTCCAGCTTCTTGATAATGCACCCTGGAGGCAGCAGGACATGCTCCGAATTCTTGGGTTTCTGTTCCCCACCTGCAAGACCCGGATGGACGGAGTTCCTGGCTCCTGGCTTCTGCCTGGCCCCGCCCTGGCTGATGTGGAAGTGAGCCATAGGATGGAAGACTCTCGCTCTCGCACTCTCTCTCTCTCTTACTATCTCTCGCCATTTCCAGTAAGTTCTTTTTGACTCATTTTGCTTGGGGCTGCGCCTGCAGAGCAAGGTGTCTGGGACAAAATGACAGGTAATGATGTTAATAGTAACTACCAAGGCTGAGACTTACTGAGTGCTCTCTGTGCTCTTGGAACAACGTGTTATTAACAGGTGCACCTTCCATGCACAGAGCGTCTTCACAAAATGTGTGGGAAACATGTGTGATGACAGAATTATGCACAGGTTTCAATTTTCCGGCACCAAAATAAAATTGGAATTCATGTTTCCCGTGCACTTTCTGAAGTTGCTCTCACAACCGTCTTGTCAGTGTATGTATTATTATTTCTTTCAGATTACAAAGGAGGAAACTGGACTGTTAATTTCTGCACAGGGTTTGTGAATGAACCATGGGCTTGTCCAAAGGGAGAAAGACTCGTGGCTGCGGCGTCAGTCTCACAGCCACAGTGGCTAACAAAACAGGCTCCGCCCCATCGTTCCACCTCTTAATATCGGAGCTCGGGCTCAAATGTCACACAACACTCGGCGCCTGGCGGGAGCAGAGTGAAAGGGAACCATAGCAGCGGTTATGCTGTGCCTCGCGTCTGTCGATGCTGCCTGAATTTGCATTCTTCAGAAACGTGGTGCAAGACCTCAGAGAATGAGCTGTGTTTGTGTTCAAACCAGTGTGGTCTTAAAATACAATTTTTCGTATTTCCACAACAGGAGGGCAACACAAGGAAAAGGTACTCGGAGCGCAGGGAGGACGTGACAAGGCTGCACCACAAACGTCTAATGCTTCCAGTCTTGGAGAAGAAGCCATAAGTGTTTTTCTTTATGAGATAAATTCCACCCCCACCAGTGCCACTGATGCACCACCTCCAGGGATCATTCTAGAAACTTCTCCCTTTTCCTATCAACTTCAGTCTCTTGGATTCTTGCCAAGTCTCCCCCTCTCATGAACAAGCCAGCCCTCCCCTCCCCGGCATCCTCTGAGCTACTGAAGCTTCTGGGCACCTTGTCCCCTCGCTATCTCCACTTTGTCAACATCCGATCGCCCCACAAGGCAGTGGTACCCTGGTTTGTCTTCACACTGACACCATCTGAGTGTCTTGTACAACTTTCAAGACCAAGGTCACTCCCCAGACCCAGAAACCCCCTTCCCCGGTGGAGGATACTGGGAGACTTGGGTAATCCCAGTGTCCGGATCAGCTTGGGGATCACGGTCATGACCTCTGGCCCGGCTGATCCCGTGGAAGTCGCCAGCTGCTTGCCTGTAGCTCAATCGAACTCTCTCCGGTCACTCTGCTCCACTTCTCCAACGTGCCCACCAAGTGCGTGTAAACCCTTCACTCACAGAGCCTTCGACAGAATGCAAACCTTGTGCTGCGTCCATGAGAGAGTTTGGTGAGACAGCTTAACCACAGTGGAGGCAGGATCTGGAATTCGGGAAATGATTCACCTTATCTGGTTTGCCAGAAGCGCCAAGAGGGTGGACCCAGCTCTGACAACACAGGCAAATCCTGCCCGACAGGCAGAACCTGCCCCTTATCCACTCAGCTACCATGGCCCACCTGCTCTGTGCCTGTACGGTGAGGACTGTGCATGCAACAATCAGGAAGGAGCTGCCCTCAACGCCTGGGAAAGAGGCAGTCAGGGGAGGCTTCTGGGAGGAGGTGACTTTTAACAGAAGAAAATAACCAGGATGTGTAGAAACAAGCAGTGTAAGCGGCAGCCTGAGGAGTCGGTGAGAAGCAGAGAGGAGAGAGTCAGGTTGCTGGAGCCTGCTTCTGCTATAGGCAGTGAACAGGGCCCTGGCACGGGCGCGTCTTCAGGAAGCAGATGCTGAGACAGCGCCGTGCAGGAAATGGATCGTGCAGGAAATGGGTCGCATCCATGTCTGTGAACGGGGAGGAGGGGCCCCAGGACTGGGCGGAAGGAAAGCTGGCCTGCGGTGTGTTCTCTCCAAAGGGCTCAACTGCCGGCACCCGAACCTTAGCAGATCAGAGAGGCCGAACACGTTCTCCATAGTCACACAGCTTCCGCATCTCAGAACAGAGCCTTGGGTCTGGTTCTGATGACCGGGCTCATGCTCACTTCAGGGTGTGTGTTCCCAATGGGAGGGTGGGGGTGGACAGGGATGTGGTCTCCCAGGTGTGAAACCAGCTCAGGGGGCACAGCTTGATCTTAGCAGTGATGGGGTTTATGGCTTCCCAAAGTGCGACAGAAGATAAACCCATCTACAGTATACCTGTGCTATTACAATTGCACGGCAGGGGAAAATGTCTAAGAAGGCCGGGAGGGGCCAGCCATAAGGACCAAAAGATGGAGAGGTTGTGCTGCCGGGGTGGGGAACCATCTGCCAACGCAACCGCAGTTGGACTCGAAATTTAGCGAATCTAAAGCAGGCTGACTTTTAAGTTGAAAGTGTTGCATGGCCCACGAATGATGTCGTAAATATCTAAATGGCCATCTGCAGAAAGAAGGCTCACCACACCTGCAGGGGAGTACCTAAGGTGGGAGATCAACAGGTGCAACATGAAGTTCAGTATTCCATGTTGGGCACGTTATGGGATAGTAGGATGTACTGAGGTCAGCCCCAGGAACTTGACCTCCAGGCAAAGGGACTCATCTGGAATTTTCCTTGTGGGGGGGAGGGGCCACATGTGTTTTAGTGCCAAGGGTGGGTTGGAGACAGGATCCCTGGAAGGTGGAAGGTCACTGTAGCAAACCCAGAGAGAGACAAGAGTCTGACTCAACCGCTGGTAACAGGAAGCAGAGACAAGCTTCGCAAGAGATTAACAAGGAAGAATCAGCCAGATTCTTAAACCTGAGAAGAAATGGCTCCATGATCAGAGTGCAGGAAGGGAGAAGTCCAGGTGACAGAGAGATGAGCTGAGAGAGGAGGCAGCAGGACATGTGGGAGGAGCTATGGAAGAAGGCGACCCAAAAGTCCCCCCCCCCCCCAGATAAGGGGCAGCGTTTGTGAGGAATTCTGGGAGGTTATGGAGGTAGCAGCGTCGGGGGAAGCCATGGCAGAGGGTGATGTCCCTGGAAATGCGGTGCGGAGGTCAAGGGCTGTAGGAGCTGCCTTGATTCAGGGGTGGAGGAAGAAGCCTCAAGTGGACTCAGGAGATGGGTCCTCTCTGTCGGAGAGGAAGAGTTGCAAGCAGGAGGGGCCAAGACGGCAAAGGTTACTGAGCAAGGCATAACGATGTTTGATTGAGTGATAAGGGGGAATCTTTGCTGCTCAGGGAAATGCATTCAACCAGGTGGACGCAGGCGGCAAGGAACTGAGGGTCACGTGGTGGCCAGCTGCCGTCACCACTGAGAGTGTGCACTGTGGAATCAGCTGGGCCTGAACCCTGACCCTCAACCATGTGGTCTGCAGCTGGGCTCACAGCTTCAGGGCTCTCATCGGCACACCCCCGGGTCGTAATGGGGCATCCAGGAGACCAAAGATGGAGTGGGAGGTGTGCATGAAGAGCTTGGGGTGCACGAGGTGCTCAGACAACAGGTGGCTTAGAACATCTGGAACCTCGCACACATCTGGAAGCAAGGAGCCAAGGCCGAGGCATCGGCAGGGCCGTGCTTCCTCTTAGAGCTCTAAGGAAAAGACTCTCTCCTGCCTCTTCCAGCTTCCGGGGGCCCAGACCCTGCTGGCTGGGGCAGCGTCACTCTAACCTCCGCCTCTGTCCCCGTGGGGACTTATCACAGTGTCTGATCTGTGAGCAGTTCTCTGCCGAGTCCTGCAAAGATCCCTCTCACTGGATTTGAGGCCCGCCATCCATCCATGAGGGTTTTTAATGCAGAGGTTCTTGATGGATTTATTCTGCCAAGGCTCTGTTTCTAAATAAGGTTCCGCCTAGAAACACATTTTGGCAGGACGCCATTCCACCCAGTCCACCCCGGGGTGGAGAACCTTCCCTATGCCAGGGGCCATTGGCATATTTGTGGCATCACTCGTGGGCCACACACAATTATCAACTTAAAAATCAGCCTGCTGTAGAGATTGGATGGAGAGTCCTGCCTGCAGATGGGCTGTTCCCTCTCCTGGTTCAGGGGTCTAGAGGGATTGGATGGTGGTGAGTAGGAGAGAACTACGACTTTTTAAAAAACTTTTTAAGGAAGAATATTTCTCTTTCTTTCCTTTAAAATAAGATTTGTTTATTCATCTGAAAAGCGGAATGAAAGAGAGAGGAAAAAGAGATCTTCCATCTGTTGGCTCACCACTCCCCACCAAATGGCCACAACATCTAGGGCTAAGCCAGGCCAAAGGCAGAAGCCTAGAACCCCATCTGGGTCTCCCTCATGGGTAGCAGGGGCCCAAGTCTTGGGCCCTCATCTGCTGCTTTCCAAGGCGCATCAGCAGGAAGTTGGATTGGAAGCAGAGCAGCCAGGACTCAAATCCACATTTTGATATGGGCCGCAAGGATGGCCCAGGATGGTGTTTCCGGAATAAGATAGGAGAGACTTAGTATTTTTGCCGTCTCAGGGAAAGCTAGGTCAGAAGAAATTGAAGAATCAGGAGGGAACGCCCGGTAGAACCGGAAGAGGAAGGCGGTAGAAACTCCAGAGCCGAGATGGAGGAGCAGACTCG
The DNA here is from genome assembly GCF_033115175.1 of Lepus europaeus. Classification (NCBI taxonomy): domain Eukaryota; kingdom Metazoa; phylum Chordata; class Mammalia; order Lagomorpha; family Leporidae; genus Lepus; species Lepus europaeus. The sequence goes on from NC_084837.1 coordinate 108,927,238, forward strand.
CCCGAAGCCGACATTCCACCACGGCAGCACAGTGAAGACAGACCGTGTGAGGTGCCGAGCAGGGGGCTGCCCGCGCTCCCCACCTGCTCAGGAGAGTGTGGGGTGGTGCTTTATAGGAACTCAGAAAGGAAGAAAGGATTGCGTGGGTTTGAAACTTGGCCTTGGGCATGTGGCGAGCCGGCCCTAGGGAGTTCCCCTGAAGCCATTCGTTGAGCAAAGACTTTGCTGAGTGATGACATCCACAGCACCAGCCAGCCCGGCTGGATCCAGCTGAATCAGAGCACGGAGCCCCAGGACAGGTTCTTGTCCTGGAAAATGACTCAGCTAATTCAAGAAAGGCAGGCCCAGGCAGAATGGGCACTCTCCCAGCAGAGGAAGAACAAGACCCCCGACTGTTGGCAGTCATCTGGTTTGACACGCAGGCTTCCTAGAAAAGCCACCTCCATGCCCTCTCCAAGTCTCTGAACTTGCGGATGGGATTTGGGATTTACAAGGACAGGGAGCCATCCTGGGGGCTGGGAGGGACATTGGGAGTCAGATTCTGCCGTGGATTTTGGGGATGACTAAACGAAGAAAGTCAGGCTTAGCCACGCAGGTCCAGCTGGGGGTGCCTGGAAGAGTTAGCCGCTGGGATTTGCATCAGTGTTTCTTTGGGGCTGCTACATCAGAATAGAAACAGCTGTGACGCTTTGCCAGGGTCTCCGCAGTCCAAGTCCAAGCTCGAGCATCAGGGGGAATCAGTGAGGATCAGATGACAGAACTGGATTCACACCACCCTCCCTCCGCCTCCCGGTGGCCACTGTCGAGGGAGGTGGAACTGGCAGGAAAGACCAGAAAAGTGCCAGACCCAAGGGAGAAAGAGCCGTGAAGCCAGCGTCAGCTTAGGTTAGCTAAGAAGTTAACATGAGGAGCCGATGCCTTGGCTTGCGACTCATATCAGAGAGCAGGTTCTTCTGATCCAGCTCCCTGCTAAGGTGCCTTGGACAAAAGCAGCAGATGGCACAAGTGGTTGGGTACCTGACACTCAGGTGGGAGACTCAGAGGGGGTTTCTGGCTCCTGGCTTTGGCCTGTCCTAGACCTGGTTGTTACAGTCATTTGGGGGAACGAATCAGTGGATGGAAGATGTATCTCTCTCTCTCTCTTCCCCACCCTCTCTCTCTGTCACACTTTCAAATAAATAAATACATCTTTCTGTAAAAACGTTAGAAGAAGACCCACGACCCCTCTCGCTTCAATAGCCTTGCAATAGCCAGGACTCTTGGCTTCCGAGATCCAAGTTCAGTCTCCAGCCCTTTCAGTCCAACACAGCGTCTTTGGCCTTTAGTCCGGAGCCTCGGTTTGTTGTTGACACATCAACCCTATGAGCAGCCCTTCGCTTCAGAATGGGTGCTTAACCACCTGTGACCTGCCCAGGTGTTGTCACTGGGCAACTGGCCCAAGCCTTGTTTCTCCACCTGGCCAGAGAACAGGAACATCTGGTATCCCAAGTGTGTTGAGAGATGTAGATTAAGTCAACCCACATGCAATATGATTAAAGAGCACTGTGAAAATGTCAAATGCTATAAATACAGAGAGCATGATGATCACTGAGAAGTAGCTTAGTTAATTGGAGCCTGTCCCCAGAGCGATCCCGTAATTGAATGGCTGTGTCTGGGACGCCTTGGGGCAAGGCAAGAACCTTTTATGCAAAGAGACAGGTCAAATAATTGGCAACCTCACTAACCTCCAAGAAGTAGTTGAACCCCAAGAAATAGCGATACTCATTCTGAAGTTGGTTAAATATGAGGGTCCTTCAGAAAGGTCTTGGAACAATGGAATTAAAAGATAAGTTTATCTGTTATCCTCCCAGGCCAGCCAAGTAATGAAAGTCAACAGAGTGCCTTCCCCTAGGAGGTTCACACCTCCCTTAGGATGTACCCCATGTGAAGAGATAGATAGGTCTGGGCCTCTGAATTTACAAGGCCTAAAGCCCACCAGATTATTATCAAGCCCCTTCTGTGAGGTTCTATTTGCCTCTCGGTCAGAAAACTTAATTGTAGCTTAGACAGCACCTTTCTTAGCTCCTCTAATAATGACTCTGTCCTTTGTTCTAGACCCTGTCTAGCGTACTTGGGCCTCATTCCTTTGTAATCATAACCTCTACTCTACCACCAATGGCTCTACTCCCAACCTGTGTGTACTGATGGTCCTCTTCCCCACTTAATGCTGTATAATTGTTCAAACCTGGTAAATGCCACTCTTAGGATCATTGGTTACTATCCTCACCCTGTCTTTTATGACCTTGTCTAAATATGATCAGAGTCGGCAAACTTGGAAGGCTTCCATAGCCTTGGCAACTCATGACGACAGCCTAGGGTGGTTACTGGCGCCATAAACTAGAGTGTTAATTTGTTGGGTCAACAGCAGGAGCCACTGTGCACTTGCTCCTCATGTGGGGTCTCTGTCCTTAATGTGCTGTACATTTTGATTTAATGCTATAACTAGTACTCCAACAGTATGTTTCACTTTGTGTTTCTATGTGGGTGCAAACTGTTGAAATCTTTATGCTAAATTGATCTTCTGTATATAAAGAGAATTGAAAATGAATCTTGATGCAAATGGAAGGGGAGAGGGAGCGGGAGAGGGGAGGGTTGCGGGTGGGAGGGAAGATATGGGAGAGGGAAGCCATTGTAATCTATAAGCTGTACACTGGAAATTTATATTCATTAAATAAAATTTAAAAAAAATAGACACACACACACAAAAGATAAGTTTATCTGGGAGCAATAAATTTTTGAATTCCATGCACATAGTTTTAAAAGGCATAGTTATTGAGAAAGTGGGAGGGGGACAGGGAGAGGAAGAGGGAGGGGATGGGGGGGGAGAGAGAGAGAGAGAAAGAGAGAGAGATTGATTTTCCATCTTCTGATTCACTCCCCAAATGGATGCAATGGCTGCAGATGGGCCAGGTCGAAGCCAGGAGTCCTGAGCTCCACCCAGGTCTCCCATGGCAGGAACCCAAGTACTTGGACCATTTTCTGCTGTCTTCCCAGGTGGTTAGCAGGATCAAAAATGGGTTAAAGCCCCAGCCTGCAGCGCCACCACCATCCCAGAACTGGATGCTCCACTTCCAACCCAACTGCCTGCTAACGTACCTAAGAAAGCAGTAGAAGATGGCCCAAGTGCAGGGGCCCCTGCACCCACGTGGGAGACCCGGAAGAAGCTCCTGGCTTCAGATCAGCTCAGCTGCAGCCATTACGGTTATTTGGGGAGTTAGCCAGGGGATGGAAGACCGATCTCTCTCTCTCTCTCTCTGTGTGTGTGTCTCTACCTCTCTCTGTAACTCCATCTTTCAAATAAATAAAAAAAAATATATTTTTAAAAAGGCCACACTCTCTGCTCCCATTAGACTCTCAGCTCCACGTTTGTCTCCGTTAGCATCAGAACCCTGACACCGCGCAGTGCCTGGTCCTAAACATACGATCCCAGTCTTTGTGTCTGGAGCACTCTCCCGGTTTCGCTTCATACTGGCTGATTTTAGAAACATCTTCCAATCCCGTGGTTCTACGTTAACTTCCTATCACCTCATCACCCCGTCTTGGTAAGATCATAGGGACCACGCTCTCTCACCGTCTCCAGCCCCCACTACTGGCGGTGAGATGGGCATGGCTGCGCGGGCGGCAGGGGCTGTGCGGCTGGCTCACGAGAGTCTGAGTCACGAGGCGCCTGCTCTGCGGGCCACAGCTGTGCTCTGTAAGCCACTGGTGTCACAGCTCCAACCAGGCACTGGTCCTCTTCCTCTGATCTGGTCACCCTGTCTCCAGGGCTCAGATACCCACCCACCCCAGCCTCTCCTCTTCAGGGCCATTTCACAGGAGGGTTCACGCAGTGCAGGTGTCTCGCGCTCCTGGGGAGACATGGGGGGGAGGGTCCTGAGATTCCTCCCCCTGCTTTAATTCTGCCAGTCCCGCCTTTGTCATGGTCACTGCAGGAAGAGAGTCCTTGGTCCTCACCCCACCCCATCCCTTTCCGACCAGGGGTGCCCTCGTCAATGCTAGCCGGCCTTGGAGCCTGGTTCTCTTACGTGGACAGAACACCAGCTGTGTGGGTGGCTCAGAAAGTCCCTTTCTTTCTGGAAGTCTGATGCAGTGAGGTTTGTTCTGTCCCCTCCACGTGCTTGTTGGTAAAGACCACTCACCTATGCCGGCGCCGCGGCTCACTAGGCTAATCCTCCGCCTTGCGGCGCCGGCTTCTAGTCCCGGTCGGGGCACCGATCCTGTCCCGGTTGCCCCTCTTCCAGGCCAGCTCTCTGCTGTGGCCAGGGAGTGCAGTGGAGGATGGCCCAAGTCCTTGGGCCCTGCACCCCATGGGAGACCAGGAGAAGCACCTGGCTCCTGCCCTCGGATCAGCGCGGTGCGCCGGCCGCAGCACGCTACCGCGGCGGCCATTGGAGGGTGAACCAACGGCAAAAAGGAAGACCTTTCTCTCTGTCTCTCTCTCACTGTCCACTCTGCCTGTCAAAAAAAAAAAAAAAAAAAAAAAAAAAAAGACCACTCACCTATCAATGTTTAATTATCGGGGACTAACGCGAAAGGGCTTTTCCTTTGTCCTGTCAAAAAGGCCACAGGATAGATGCTGTAGATCAACCAGTTCTGAGAATGTAGCGAGGAAAGTCTGAAGAAATTCACTTTGGAAGCCAAAGTCTTTGAAGGGGCTATGCTGCAGATGGAGACGGTGTAACTGGATTTTGAGAGAGCTTCTTAAAAAAAAAAAAAGATTTATTTATTCATTTGAAAATCAGAGTTGCAGAGAAAGAAGGAGAGGCAGAGACAAAGAGAGAGAGAGGTCTTCCATCTACTGGTTCATTCCCCAAATGGCCACAACAGCCAGAGCTGGGCCAGGCCGAAGCCAGGAGCCAGGAGCTTCATCTGGGTCTCCTACATGGATGTCAGGAGCCCAGGTACTCGGGCCATCTTCTGCTGCTTTCTCAGGTACATTAGTGGGGAGCTGGATCAGAAGTGGAGCAGCCAGGACTCGAACCTGTACCCATAGTGGGTGCTGGCGTGGAAGGCAGTGACTTCACCCACTACACCACAGCCCCTGCCCCGAGAGAGCTCCTTCACTCCTCTTCCCTGGGTAAACACAGCACCTGCCTCCCTTGTGGTCATCATGGGCTGCCAAGTTTTGCCACGGAAAACTGTGCCACATTGTGCAATGTTGGCTGTGCCCTCAGCGCTGCCCATGAGACCCTGTACTCCTGCCTGGCCTGTGCCCTGTTCCCAGTCCCTCCATGCCTGGTATTGTATACAATGCTGTAGTCACAGGTCGCGGGAAATCAACACAGGCTGACCCCTGTCTAGAGGACTCAAAACCATGCCTTCTGGGGAACTCTTTTTTTTTTTTTTTCTTTTTTCTTTCTTTCTTTTTTTTTTTTTTTTTTTTTTTTTTTTGACAGGCAGAGTGGACAGTGAGAGAGAGAGACAGAGAGAAAGGTCTTCCTTTTCTATTGGTTCACCCCCCAATGGCTGCTGCGGCCGGCGTGCTGTGGCCAACACACTGCACTGATCCGAAGCCAGGAGCCAGGTGCTTCTCCTGGTCTCCCATGGGGTGCAGGGCCTAAGCACTTGGGCCATCCTCCACTGCACTCCCAGGCCATAGCAGAGAGCTGGCCTGGAAGAGGGGCAACCGGGACAGAATCTGGTGCCCCGACCAGGACTAGAGCCCGGTGTGCCGGTGTCGCAGGTGGAGGATTAGCCTATTGAGCCAAGGCACCTGCCCCTGGGGAACTCTTAAAAAAGGTTTGGGGTTCAGTGAAGACCCCAGGAGCTGACTTCAGGAGTTTCATGGCCCTTTGGAGGGTCCAAGAAATAGAACTTGGACTCATGGGCAAGAACTGCAGAGACAAGGACCCAGGGGTGAGGGAAGGCAGGATTTCGAAGAGCTCACCAAGCAGAATGGACCGCCTCCGAGAGGGCTGGTATCAATGTGCTCTCTCCAACAGGCGGCCCTGCGAGAATTTTGAGATGCTTCTCATCCAGAGATCCTATTGTTCTGTGTGGTAGCTTTCATATTTATTCTTAAAATATTTTCTCATTGCTTTATGGTACAAGAGATACACTCATGATTAAAGCTAGGTTTCAGGGGCGGCCACTGTGGCACAGTGGGTTAAGCTGCAGCCCGCAGTGCCAGCATTCCATGTGGGTGCCAGTTCAAGTCCCAGCTGCTCCACTGCCAATCCAGCTCCCTGCTAATGCACCTGGGAAAGCAGCAGAGGACGGCCCAAGTGATTGGACCCCTGCAACCTAATGGGAGACCCGGAAGAAGCTCCTGGCTCTTGCCTTCAGCATGGCCCAACCCTAGCCAACGCAGTCATGTGGGGAGTGAAACAATGGATAGAAGATTTCTCTCTCTCTCTCTCTCTCTCTAACTCTGTTTTCAAATAAACAAGTAAATCTTTTTATAAAAATGGTTTTCTTCTGGGTACACAGAGGATATGAATGGAAGATGATACTTACTGGAGGATATTAGAAGTGCAATGCTGGAATGATGCCTAAGATAGCACGAGGGACAGGATGACTACTTCCAGAGAAGACAGAAGGTTTTCTCTAAAGGAGGTGGGTTTTAAGCTCATTTTTGTACTTAGGCCAAGGTGTTCATGTTAAAGAAATAGCATGTACAAAAGTATAAAAGAACAAGTGCATAGGAGTATAAATGCCAAGAGCCCTTTTTTTTTTTAAAGAAAATATCTATTTTATTTGAAAGGCAGTTATGGAGAAAGAGAGAGGGAGAGAGAGAGAGGGAAAGGGAAGGAGAGGAGGGAGAGAGAGAGAGAGGGAGATGGAGAGAGAGGAAGAGGGGGGAAGAGAGAGAGAGAGATCTTCCACACACTGGTTCAATCCCCAAGTGGCTGCAATGAGCAGAACTGGGCCAGACTGAAGCCAGGAGCCAGAAACGCCATCAGGGGCCCAGGCTCTTGGGCCATCCTCCGCTGTCTTCCCAGGCACATTCGCAGGGAGCTGGATCAGAAGTGGAGCAGCCGGGACTCCAATCAGTGCTCACCTGGGATGCCAGCACCATAGGTGGTGACTTTAACCCACTGTGCGGGACACAACAGCAGTCCCCAGCAAGGGCTTTTCAAAGCAGTTTAAGACCAGGTTTTGATGCCCCGAAGAGCCTGAGGTCCTGATGCCACAGGTTTGCTATGGCAACCACCCGGAACCACTGGCGATGTGAGAGCCGGGGATGGAGACCTTAGATTGGTGTGGTAGAAACTAGCAGAGTTTCACATGAGCTGCAGTGGACTTTGGAGCCGTTGAGGCTGGGCGGTGCCTGACGCGGTGTGGTGGGGCTGGGATGGCGGAGGTAGTAGCTATCTCCGAGCTGGAGCCGCCCAAAGTGATGTGGGATTTTGAGGAAGCAAGGTCGACTGACTGTGACTCAGAAATACCTGTCTGTGGAGGCTGGGAGGAGGCAGAGGAAACGTTGTAGGGACGGGAGAAGTTCAAGAATCAGACTTGGAACACAAAGACTTAGAGGCACACGTGGGACGTGCACTGGGGACGGTCGTCTAGGCAATCTCAGAGCTACGGGCGGAGGGCCAAGGACAGAAACGGAGGCTTGAAACAAGGATGGGAGTTAGCACGCTCTCTCCTGGGTGCACATAGGAGCCCCCTCGACCCTGGGGGCAGCTCCTGCTTTCCTGCGTCGTAGTTTCAACCCTGAGGGTCCATGTCCTTACGTCACCATATCCTCTGGCCACGATGACGTGTCCGGACCTGACTCAAGACAGGCTAACGGAAGAGCGGCATGACCCCCGACGGCTGGGAAGTCAGCACCGGCCGTCATCACCCTGCGGCCAGCCTCGGCCCGGTGTGTTGCCTTCCTGCCCTCCCAACTCACTGGGGAGTTAACCCCCGCTGTGTGGCTGCCTTCCTGCCCTCCTGCCTCACTGGGGAGTTAACCCCCGCTGTGTGGGCTTGCACTCTCCGGGGCTGCAAAGGCACAAAGACCCGAGTTGTTTCCATCATGCTGAAGACGCCGGTTGAAAGGAAGAGAGGTTAAAATGACATGAGTTGCCAGCGCCGTGGCTCAACAGGCTAATCCTCCGCCTTGCGGCGCCAGCACACCAGGTTCTAGTCCCGGTCGGGGCCCCGGATTCTGTCCCGGTTGTCGCTCTTCCAGGCCTGCTCTCTGCTGTGGCCCGGGAGTGTAGTGGAGGATGGCCCAAGTGCTTCGGCCCTGCACCCCATGGGAGACCAGGAGAAGCACCTGACTCCTGGCTTCGGATCAGCGTGGTGCGCCAGCCATGGCGGCCATTGGAGGGTGAACCAATAGAAAATGAAGACCTTTCTCTCTGTCTCTCTCACTGTCCACTCTGCCTGTCAAAAATAAATAAATAAATAAATAGATAGATAAATAAATAAATAAAATGACATGAGTTAAAAACAGAGAGAAAGAGCGCTGGTGGCTTTGGGGTTTGTGGCTGCTGCAGGGCCTCTTCCCAGCTTGGCTGTTGCACCTGGAGACCCCACGCCAGAAGTCTCACTTCCTGCCTTGATGGCATTGGGTTGGATCTCTGGGCTTCACAACCGTGCCCTACCTAATACACGGAAGCCGCCGTGGGGAGGGGAGGGTGTTCTCTGTAAGACCTGCCTCCCTCCACCCTGAGTGTCCCAGGCCCTCAGCACAAAGGTCACCTCCCTAATGACAACGTCCTTAGTCCTAGGAGAGGAAGGGACCGCTCCCATCTCTGAATCACGGGGTGCCCGGAGCATTGTGCGTCTCACCCTCACTTCCAGAGCCACTTGGGTGCGTGCGTGAGCTTCCACTGCAAACGGTGGCCCTCCCCACAGAGCAGGAACTTTGGCGGTAGGGTGAGGGTTTGTTTATTTATTTTAATTTGTTTGTGCTCATTATTTATTTAATTGAGAGAGACAGAGATGGGGACAGAGAGAGAGGGAGAAAAAGAGAGAGAGATCGCTCAACTGTTGGTTCACAATGCCCTCAGTGGCCAGGACTGGGCTGAGTTGGGCTAAAGCGAGGGGCCAGGCCAACACTGCAGCCAGGAACTCAATCCAGGTCCTCCCATGTGAGTGACAGGAACTCAACTGCGCCCCCAGGGCACGCATTGACCAGAATGCTGGGATCAGGAGCTAGAGGAAGGTACCAGACCCACATGTTCCTGTGTGGACAGGCAGAATGGACAGTGAGAGAGAGAGAGACAGAGAGAAAGGTCTTCCTTTTGCCGTTGGTTCACCCTCCAATGGCCGCTGCGGCCGGCACGCTACGGCCAGCACACCACACTGATCCGAAGCCAGGAGCCAGGTGCTTCCTCCTGGTCTCCCATGTGGGTGCAGGACCCAAGCACTTGGGCCATCCTCCACTGCACTCCAGGGCCACAGCAGAGAGCTGGCCTGGAAGAGGGGCAACCAGGACTAGAACCCTGTGTGCTGGCACCGCAGGTGGAGGATTAGCCTAGTGAGCTGTGGCACCGGCCGGAATGCTGGCGTCTTAACCAGGCTAAGCACCTGCTCCTGTGGGCACTTCTGAATGCCCCTTCTCACCTCCCAATGTCACGGCCAAAAGTACCTCAAGAAGATGAAATTAAAAGAGAAGTCTTATTCAGTGTAAAAGAAACTTTTCTCTCTTTGTCTTTAAAGGTTTGTTTAGTTGAAAGGTAGAAAGAGAGATAGGGAGAGAGAGAGCTCTTTTATCCATTGGATCATTCCCCAAATGGCCACAACAGCTGGGGCTGGGTCAGGCTGAAGCCAGGAGCCAGGAGTTCCATTCAGGTCTCGCACATGGGTGGCAGAGGTCCAAGCACTTGGGCCATCCTCCTCTGTTTTCCCAAGCACCTTAGCAGGGAGCTGGATCAGAAGCAGAGCAGCTGGGACACGAACTGGTGCTCTGATATGAAATGCCATGTTGCAGGTTGTGGCTTAACCACACCAACCCCACAAAGAATCTTAACACCCATGCATAGGAGGAGGAGGTCTTCAAAAATTTCATGAAAATGCATACTATGAAAAAGCTATATACAGATTTCAAAATTTTCCACCAAAGTGAACAGCTTTTAATTCCATTTTCCACAAACTTTTCGGAGTACCTGCCAGTTGCATGAAGTCTTGAGTAAAATCTACTGGGTGGATGGGGAACAAAGTTTAACCTTTGTTAAACAAAGGTGCAGCAGTGTTTAAAGGTTGAGAGGAACGAATGGGGAGAGTGGAGCAGTTTCTCCAGAGTCTTTTAAAGTCAAGTCTGTGCAATGGAGAGGAAGTATGTAAAAATTATTCTGAATTAGTCCTGTGAAAACCAAGCAAGCAGCATTGTAGTTAGCTAACATCGCTTTGGTAGAAACGTACTACCCTTCCCAGGCAACCTCCATGATGGAAAGGTACTGGGCTAGGTGTTCTTCCCTTTGTATCTGGGCTCCTCAAGTTTTGTCCCATGCTGGAAACTCTTGGGGGGATGCTGGGAGAAGGCAGGTTCTCCCTCAGCCCATCTGGGTAGGTCAGGCAGGGTAGGAAGCGTTGGATCAAGGCAAGCTCCCAGGGACTCTCTTGCTGCAGGTTCAGTGTGAATGACCCTCCAGTGACTCCCCGAAGGAGCTGTCCCGAAACACCAGCTGTGAGCATCACCAACTGCTACTGTATGTGTCCCAGCCCGGCTACTTCACTCATCCAGGATGGGGCAGGGCTTTGGGAATTAGAGAAGATCTCCAAGGGATTCAAACATGCATTTGGACAAAGGCATTTGGACCAGCGGCTGGGACACGGGTTGGGGGGCAGTGTTGTGGTCAGCGGGTTAAGCCCCGGCTTGCCACATCAGCATCCCATATTGGGGTGCTGGCTCCAGTCCCCACTGCTCCACTTCCGATCCAGCTCCCTGCTAATGTGCCTGAGAAGGCAGCAGATGATGGCCCAAGCCCTTGGAACCCTAGCACCCATGTAGGACACCCAGATGGAGTTCTAGCCTCCTGGCTTCTGCCTGAGCTAACCTCAACCATTGCAGCCATTCAGGGAGTGAGCCGTTTGAGGAGTGAACCAGCAGATGCAAGGTCTCTCCCTCTCTGTCACTCTACCTCTTAGATCGATAGATAGGTAGATCCTCAAAAAACAAAACAGATGGTGGTTGGAATGCCTGCGACCTATATTGGAATGCTTGGACTCAAGTCACAGTTCCAGCTTTTTGCTAATGCACACCCTGCTCAAGCAGTTGGGTCTCTGCCGCCAGCGTGGAAGACCTGGGTTGAGTTCCTGGCTTCTGGCTGTGGCCTGGCCCAGCCCTAGCTGTTGTGGGCATTTGAGCAGTGAACCACTGAGTGTGAGCACCCTTCCCCTGCCTCATTCTGCCTCGCAAATGAATAAATAAAACAAATAATTAGCTTTATTTGTTCCTTCTTTCCTTTTGTGATGTGATGAGAAATCTTCAATATGTGCATCACATGATTTTATTCTACAGTGCTGGCCTGGAGTCTTAAAATAGTAAGTTTACATTCCTAAATGCTAACATAGGCTTTCTAAGTTCCTAAATGCAAAACAATTAAAGATTGAGAAGAACATCTTGGGATAATGAGCAGCTTCTGCGCTCTGCCATCAGTCAAGTCTTGGGCCTTCCCATCAGGTGGGAGATTTGAGAAATTTTGTGATAAATGCATCATCATGCGAAAGCTGTGCCATTATTCAAAATGTTTTTGCATCAGAACAAACTGTTTTAATTCCTTTTTTTATGAACTTTTAAAAAACGATTGGGTTGACAGAGAAAGGACACAAACACACACATATTTTCTTCTTTTTTTTTAAAGATTTATTTTTATTTATTTGAAAGAGTTACAGAGAGAGGTACAGACAGAGAGAGAGGTCTTCCATCTGCTGGTTCACTCCCCAGATGGCCGTAATGGCCGGAGCTGCGCCGATCTGAAGACAGAGCCAGGAGCTTCTTCCAGGTCTCCCACATGGGTGCAGGGGCCCAAGGACTTGGGCCATTTTCTACTGCTTTCCCAGGCCATAGCAGAGAGCTGAATTGGAAGAGGAGCAGCCGGTTTTAGAACCAGCACCCATATGGGATGCCAGCACTTCAGGCCAGGGCGTTAACCCGCTGTGCCACAGCACCAGTCCCACACATGTTTTCCATCTGCTGGTTTACTCCCCAGATGACTGCAACAACCAGGCCTGGGACAGACTAAAGCCAGGAACAGGGAATTTCTGGTCTCCCAAATGGATGGCAGGGTCCCACGCGCTTGGGCTGCCTCTTGGGATACATTAGCAGGAAGCTGGACCAGAAATAGAGCATCTGGGACTTGAACTTGGACTCTAATAAGGGGTGCAGGCATCCTAAGCAGCTGTTTAACCCGTGGGCCACAGTGCCCGTCCTTTCATGAGTTGTTTTAAGTACATTCATAATGAAATCAGATTTCTAGAGGTAAAGCTCAGGGGCCAAAGGAGAACTCTGCTCACAAACGAGAAAAGAGACGAACAATCGCTGAAGACAAAATCGTGCAGGAAAGCACCAGAGTTTCCAGGAATCTTGGCCAATGAAGAGGCCAGGAGCTGACGTCTGTCCCTCGCAGGCCTGCCTTCCCGTGTGCCTTCCTGTCCTTGTCAGGCCCCCATGTGGGATCCTCACTTGCGGCTGCTGGAATTCCTGGTCAGAGCGCAGAGCAAGAGGGAGTGCCTGCTCTAGATCTGATCAGAGCAGCCCTGCCCCTCCGCCGGTGCACCTGATGGGCTCCCAGGATTTCCTAGTGTGTGGGGTAGGAGAGTCCAGCACAGCCTCCCAGGGTTCTGGAGCAGCGAACTGGTCACCACTGGAAGAGCAGCCCCTGGGAGGACCCCTGGGTCCTCGCCGAGACCCTGTACTGGGATCTGAGCTCTGGCCCTCCACACCCATTGTGTTGTCAAGTGGGGTAGGCACAAGAGCAGGGCACCACGCACATAGAACATTCTAGGTCGACCAGGTCTAGAGGGCACAGGAGGTTGTATGGCTTCATCGCCTTCTATTGCACACAGGCCCTGCTCACACTGGTTGGAGGGCTCTCTGCAGCCAGGTACGGGGAGGAGGGAGACATCAGAGCCGGGTCACCTATTAACCAGCTCAGCCCATTGCTTGAAGCCGGAGAGGCTGCTGTGGCCTCAGCTCCATGCAGGGGAGGTTCTGAAAAGAGCCAACAAGGCACCGAATGGCCTCTCAGTGGGCGGAACCTCCCCAAGTCCACCTGTTGTCTAGCTGATAGGGAGGGAGGAGCAGGCTGAGATAATAATGGATTGTTCATCTTGGAGCAGAGCAAGCAAACTCAGCAAGGGAGCACCCACGGGCGTGGTTCGTTTTGTGATGACTCAGAAGCCGAGCTGTCCCTCGAATCCTGCACCTTTTTCCTGGCGACGTGCAGGTCCCCGGGAAAGTGCAAAGACAGCGGCTTCAACAAGGACCAGCTTTTTTCCAGGGAAACGTGAGAGGGGGAGGCAGGAGCAAGGGGGGTGACGGTGTTTGCAGTGATGAGAAATGAAGACACAAACAGGGAAGAGGGTGTGGAACATTTACCAGGGAAACCACAGGCGAAGGAGGCTTGGAGTGGAGATCAGAGGAAGCAAACTGGGAGAGGAGGCACTCATAGGAGGATTTCAGACCAATTCAAGACTCAACTGCTCCGCATCTGATGCAGCTCCCTGCTAATGCGCCTAGGACAGCAGCGGAGGTCAGCCCAAGTGCCTGGGTCCCTGTACCCACATGGGAGACCCTGATGGAGTTTCTGGCTCCTGGTTTTGGCCTGGCCCAGTTACAGCTGTGCAGCCTTTTGAGTGAGCCAGTGGATGGAAGGTGTCTTTCTATCTCTCTGTCTCTCTTTCACTCTGCCTCTCAAATAAATAAATAAACTTTAAAAAAAATACCCTGTGAAATTCTTTTAACTCTGTACCAAAATGCCAACACCACCAAATAAGCAAAGGAGGTAGAATTGGTATAAAATGAATGGATAGTTTTTTTTAAAAAATTCATTTTATTTATTGAAAGTGTTAGAGAGAGAGGTAGAGCCAGAGAGAGGTCTTCCATTCACTGGTTCACTCCCCAAATGCCTGCAATGGCCAGAGCTGAGCTGATCCAAAGCTAGGAGCCAGGAGCTTCTTCCAGGTCTCCCACATGGGTGCAGGGGCCCAAGGACTTGGGCCATCTTCTGCTGCTTTCCCAGGCCATAGCAGAGAGCTGGATCAGAAGTGGAGCAGCTAAGACTCAAACCGGTGCCCATGTGGGATGCCAGCACTGCAGATGGAGGCTTACCCGACTATGCCACAGTGCCAGCCACAGGACATTTGTTAATTCTCTACCCTTGGCTACCTTAGCAAGTAAGCTTTCCCTGAGCTTGGCAGAATTGAATAGTTAATTCTTTCTCTCCCATGCACTTTGAAAACTTCTCCAAGAACCCTTCTGCTTCCCACTTAAAGGCTGATGCATTTCCCCCTGGCTGGTGACGCCCAGCTCCTTCCTTATGCCTTGTGAATCCTGTGGTCTGAGCTTCTGTTGGACACACCCTGGATGGGATCCAAGAAGATCCCCTTCTGCCCTGCCCCTACCCAATGACAGGATGTATCAGTTAGCTTCCCGTTACTATAACAAAATAGCTGAGCAGCCACTTTCTAGGGAAAGGAGGTGTGTTTGGGCTCCTGGTTCTGGAGGTGCAAATTCTAGGAGCCTCGTCTGGCAGTGACCTTCTTGGCTTTCAGTGTCCTGAGGAAGTGCAGAGCATCACATAGCAGAAGGCAAGCAGCGGGGCCGGCGCCGTGGTGCAGCGGGTAAAGCTGCTGCCTGCAGTGCTGGCATCCCATATGGGTGCTGGTTCGAGTCCCAGCTGCTCCTCTTCTGATCCAGCCATGGCCTGGGAAAGCAGTAGAAGATGGCCCAAGTCCTTGGGCCCCTGCACCCATGTGGGAGACCCGAAAGAAGCTCCTGGCTCCTGGCTTTGGATTGGCGCAGCTCTGGCTGATGCAGCCATCTGGGGAGTAAATCAACGGAAGGAAGACCTTTCTCTCTGTCTCTCTCTCTCTCACCATCTGTAACTCTGACATTCAAATAAATAAATAAATCTTTAAAGAAAAAAAAAAAAGGACTCCACAACCTTCTAAGTCCTCATCATCTCTCACGTTCCAGGCCTTTAAAATCCTATGAACCTCAGAACTGGGTCACTGCCAACAGATTCCGGAAGCTTCTAGAACCAGTGAAAGAGGAAGGTGTTACACAATCAGGTGACTCCAGCTCAGAACTGACGTTCTGCCCTAGGAGTCAGGTTTGTGCAGCGTGCCGAGGTTCGAGTGTGGACTGCGTGTGTGTGTGTCCCGGGGTGCCTGTGTGGCCAGTTACCCACCCTCGTGAGGTTTTCAGAGGGTGGAAACTTAAGCTTGCTGCGATGCTTAGGTGGGGTCTTTGGGAAGTCACGAGGATTAGGCAGGATCGCTAGGGTGGGGCCCCAAAGGTTGAGCCCTGGGAGCTTTCTAAGGAGAGAGAGACGCTGGGGCTTCCCTCCTGTGTGCTCCCCACTGTTTGTTACCCGGAGCCCTCACGACCCTGGAACCAGCAAGATGGCCAGCAAGAAGGCCATCGCCAGGTGCATGCCTTTGAACCTCCATAGCGCATATACTTCTTTTCTTTCTGAAGTCCAGCTGTGGGTATTTCATGATAGTAACATAAAATGGATTAATATACAGCATTCCAAAATGATTCCTTCCACATGACCATAAACAAATTCTCTGTTTTCAGCCAACTTCCATTCGGTGACCACTTACCGAGCACTTCCAGAGGGCCAGGCAGTGAAATAGACAAACCAGAAAGGGGTCAGGGCTCCAACCAAGGCACAGGTGCAGTGTCTTCCAGTCAGAAGGGTGAAGGAAGTCTTCCTGGGGAAGGTGGCACAGCACATTGATTGTTTTCATATGCAGATGTTTGATTTCATGACTGTGCCCTTGCTCAGTTACTCCAAGCCCCCGCACCATACCACACAGATACCCTGGGTACAAGGGTGAAGAAGGACACCAAGCTCATCTATGAGGCTTCCCCAGCAAGCACCAGCGACAATAGCACGTGGCAACGACGATAGCACCAGCGCCTCTGAAGCAGGAATTTGTCACTGGGAAGAGACCAAGTAATGGCCGGGCTCTGCTCGTCACGAGCCGGGTGACGGATGAAGACACACGAGGCACTGAGCCTTAAGGGCAGAGATAGTCAATATCGCCACAGTGTTAACAACAAACACGCCTCCGACACTCAGGACGCCTCGGATTTCATTCCTAACGCGTGACTTGACAATGCCTCTTTCGGGAAAAAAAAAGAGAGCAAGAGAGGAAAATTCATCATCTATTGACCAATCGAATTTTCCATTTTCTGCTAAAGCAGAATCTGTTCCCCTCCCGGAAAACCACAGTCTCCCAAGGAGGAGAAGAAACGAGACAGAAATACAAACAGAGCCCCCCTGCAGGGCGGCCAGCAGACAGGCTTCTGCGGGAGATGCCAGTTGATGTCACAGTGAAATCAGAGAAAATTACTCACCACGGCGAAACGAGGGGAAACCCGGGAAAGGCTGCGGAAACCGTGTCGTTTACAGTGTTCCATGCCAAGGCGCTCTTTTGCTTTTGCTATTGTGAATAAACAAAGGAATGTTCTGGAAGCAGCTCTTGCTCATCCTCTGAGCTCCCTCTGGGTGATGGCGTTCTCCCGCCATCTCCTCGTTCAAGTCCAGGTTCAAGGAGCAGAACAGCATCTCCTGGGGTCCAGCTCAGCCTCCTGTCCAGCGCCATCCACAGAGGCTGCAAACTCGCCAGCTGTGTTTTTAGTCAAATGTGGATGCCTTGAGTCCAGCCCGTGGACGTGGCTGCAGCCACTCACGCAACACTGCTGACATGTGTCATCACACACCATTGCGGATGTCACAAACCAGAAGACGATGACGGTGCTGGTTGTGCGACTTGGTGAATGTACTCAATGCCACTTAAAATGGCTAAGATGGTAAATTTTACGTTATGCATAATTTATCACGGTGCGGTTTTTAGATCTGGTCTCAGGGGAGCAGCTTCCAGGCAGAACCCAGCCCTTCCCAGGGGAGACGCTGTCATGACGTGAGACTGCTCCAGGTTCTGGGCCAGCTCTCTCTGCGCCTCACCGCCTGTGTCACCTGGGAAAAGCGTGTGTGTGTGTGTTTGTTGGCTTGTTTGTTTGGAAACGCAGAAAGAGACAGAGAAGGAGAGAGTTCCCACCTGCAGTTTCATGCCCCAAATGCTTACAACAGCCAGGGCTGGGCCAGGCCAAAGCTAGGAACGAGGAACTCAATCCCAGTCCCCCACATGAGCGACAGAGACCCAAGCACTTGAGTTGTCGCTGCTGCTTCCCAAGGACTCAGAAGGGCCAGGACTAAAAGTGGACAATCCAACACGAGGTGTCTTAACCACTAGGCCAAATGCCCATCCCTGGGAAAAATCTTTCAGGCCTTGGAATCCCTCCCTGCATGGACAAAGCAGAGGAGTATTGGAACGACAAATGGAGATCATTTAAAATTCATACGCACCAAGTGCCAGGCCTCCTGATTTGTCGCAAGCTGAGAGCAGTTCAGGAAACAGGACCTCCGGTGCCACGTCCCGACAGAGCTAGGCAACCCGGGACAGCTGCTCACCCTGGCAGTGCCTGCCATGTAGAAGATCAGTAGCTATTGCTACTCCTTCCTTCCATTGCTGCTCCCGCCAATGGAAGCCAGCATTTGGCGCTTACTGTGTACCAGGCCCTGTTCCCTGAGTTTTGCAAGGGTCAGCTCATGCAGTCTCCCCAGCCGGTGTCTCAGAGGTCAAGCCGCAGTCAGGGTGGAAAGCAAGCAGGACCAGGGGAAGAGGCTCTGCCATTTGCTCTTCACCCAAATGCATTACGCAGAGTGTCCCAGGCACCACCGGAAGTGCTTCAGCTATGTTAATTCATTTATTTCTTCCCCTGACGCTGTTGCTACTGTTACAGGAGAAGGGAGTTTCCTTTGGGAGGGTGGGAAAGAGTTCATCACTCAGGAATGTAACTGCTGAGCCCATTATGTAGGCAGGTGACCAACAGGTGACCAACTCCTTCTGCACTTAACATTGAAAGCCCTACATCCCAGGGACCCCTGCCCCCCACTGTGTCCTGGGCAAGCTGCCATGGTCGCCTCACACACAGTAGCAGGCTCAGGGAAGCTAAAGAACCCAAAGAGATCGCTGAAGCAGGAGGAGCTATAATTAGCAAACAAAAGAGCTGATAGCACATTCAAACGTCCTGCTTATCAAGGAAATGAAAGAAAAAAAAAATAGGTAGCAAACAGGGTTGAATGTTTAACAAATGAATAAACATTTTAAGTAACAAGAGCCAGCACACAAGTCTCAGGAAACTGGTACAGTCATCCATTGTTGGTGGTACAGCCGGAAGTGCCCCCTGAAATGCAAAGTGTGTGCGGGTGGCCGGGACCATGGGACCACAGGGCCACGCTCAGGATGTGAGTCTAAGTGAGAACAGCTGAATTTGGATCTGGGCCTGTGCTGTGTTTCCAGCAATATGATATTGTTGCATAAGTGTCAGCAGGAAAAATAAAAACATCTGATGTGTTGACGGGGACGACCGTGGGGTGTCTTCCCCCTGATTGCCACTGTTGCCGTTGAATTTGTGTAGCCAGTGCAGAAGAGGGGGCAACACCCCTCGCTGACCCATTTTTCTGACTTGAGCGGGCCCTCAATTGTCTGGGTTGCCCCAGGCTGAGCAATCATCCTTCTTCCAAATCCCTTGGCTCTGACTTCTTCCCTCTCCTGAAGTTTACAGCTGGCTCCATTCCAGCCGGGATGGTGATTTGCAGGCCCTGAGACCAGCAACCCGACCCGTCTCTCTTTCTGGTCACTCTGTGTGCCTGACTGTCCTCACAGAAGTATTGGCTGGGGAGGCTGGTGTTGTGGCGTATCAGGTTAAGGCAACCCTGTGATGCCGGCAGCCCATAGGGGAGCCGGTTTGAGTTCTCGCTGCTTCACTTCCGATCCAGCTCTCTGCTGTGGCCTGGGAAAGCAGGAGAAGACGGCCCAAGTGCTTGGGCCCCTGCACTCATATGGGAGACCCAGATGAAGCTCCCGGCTCCCGGCTTCAGACTGCCCCAACCCTGGCTGTTGCAGCCATTTGGGGAGTGAACCAGCAGATGGAAGACCTCTCTCTCTCTCTCAATAATAATAATAAAAAAAGGATTAGCTGAATCCTGTGCTTTGTTAAATTCCTCTTTCTACTTTGTCAGAGCAAATGGGAACATGGAAGACAGGGCAAGGTAGGGAAAGCTTGGTATGGACTGAGTGTATTGGAAGACAGTGAGGAGGGGCATTTTATGGATAGTTTGCAACTCCTCATGAGGAAGGCAGGAAAGGTGGAAGTCAGATCCCAGCATCTTCAGAGGAAGATCCGCAGACCTGCAACTGTGTGTGTTGGGACTTAAAGGCAAATGGAACATGAGCTGGAGTCACCCAGCAGCTCGTTCAACCCTCCTTGCAGGGTGGAGGTGGGGAGGGGCGGTGTGCCCCGGTGAGCCACCCGCAGAGCTTGCTCAGGCCTGCAGCCACCTCTCCCAGGGAAGCCTCACCAATGGCAGCAGGTGCCCCTCTGGCCTGCCAAGGTGCTGGAAATGTCGGTCACCCATGACCCATGACCCATTCTCTTTGGGAGTGGCAAGGGTTGCCCACAGCTGCGTGAACAGCTGGGCTCTCACTGGCATGCACGGTCACCCCCTGCCCTCTCGCCTCCCGGTCCCCAGCCTTCCATCTACCTTCTCCACGGGCTGAACAGCATTTCCCAGCACTGGGGCGTGAGGGTCCAAGGGTGCAGGACCCTGTGGGGGCCACAGGTAGGTGTAGACCCCCAGGGCACAGGACTGGGAATAGAAGGCCACAAGGAGGCTGTCAGGCCCAAGTGGAGAAGTGAGCTCCATGCAGTGACAACAGGGCACCTTACGTTACCCTGCTGCCATTAGCACTGTCACTAACTCTATACACACATCGTGTTTGAACTAACCCATGTGATCTGCATGAGAATCTTTGAAGCCCAATGTACAGGTGAGGCAAATGAGGTTCAGAGAGACGAAGTAACTTATGCACACTGTGCACTGAGTCAGGATTCAAACCCAGGCGTGCTGACACCGGAGCCAGGCAGCCATCTGTTGGTACCAGAGAAAGTTCCAACGAAACGCTCAATGCCCACAAAGCATGACCTGGCAAAAACAGAGCTAAGGAGGTGGCAACAAGTTGATCCCATTCCCAGCTCTGCCAAAGCCCAAGCTAGGCATTTAGTTGGTCTTGGGATCTCAGCTGCCCACCTTACAGCGGAGGTCAGGAGGTTGGGCAAAGTCCAAGAGACCCCCCCTCAACTCCACGTGAAAAATCTCCCCATTCAATCAAGAGGCTCCCCAACAGCGTGATGTGGCCGGCTGCTTCATTCATTACAGACAAAGCTGGAGGAAATCCGAGGCTTCCAAGTTGGAGAACATCTGTTTGCAAACAATTGAGGCACTTTCTTTAATTTCCAAAGGAAATGATTCAACTAGAGCAAAGGTCGGTATCGCAAGCCACGGGTTCAGTCACACTCTAAACATCCAAGATTCACTAACAGTTCCCCACTAGCTGAGTCAGCATTGGTTTCTGTTCTCTCTCCCCCAACCCGTGTGTGTGTGTGTGTGTGTGCGCGCGCGCACGGACATGCAGGCTCCTGATCAAAACTGCCTTTCTTTTGCAAACCATGGTTCTCAAGCCTTAGAAACACTCAGGAATGTTGCAAAAAATGCCAATGTCTGGGACTTGCTCCAGGCAATGGAGTTAGCTCCTGAGGTATGCAAACAGGTTTGTTCAAAGAGCTGGGTTTTTTTTGTTTTTTTGTTTTTTGTTTTTTGTTTTTTTTGAGAGCATGCTCTCACTCTTTGATTCGCTTTCCAAATGCTTGCAATGGCCGGGGCTGGGCCAGGGTTGGGCCAGGGCTGAGCCGGGGCTGAACCAGGAGCTGGGAATTCAGTTCCGATCTCCCACCAGGGTGGCCCAGGGGCCCAGCCACTTGAGCCACCCCTTTGCCTCCCAGGTCTTGTGAAAGCTGGGGAAGCTGAAATTGGGAGTGGAGCTGGGACTGGAACCCAGGTGTCTGGATGGGGAATGCGAGCAGCTTAACCGCTGTCTCAGGCCCGCCAATGTGGAGCCGGCTGAGGGCTGCAGTGGGACCATGGCCTTGGCCTCAGGGTAGCCATGCAATGCCACAGTCTTCCATGGGAACCATGGCAAGCAGCAGTGGTGAGCTCAGACAGATCCTAGGACTTGGGAGGGTGACTCAGGTGGACCCAATTGGCTGACCCATTGTTTGCCCTACATGTTAAGTTCATTGAGCTGTTCAACGCTAAGTTGATATTGAAAACATCTGGACCCAGCTGTGACGGTCAATGCTGCCTGTCAGCTTGACCAGACTCAGAGATGCCCAGACAGCTGGTTCACCCTTGTGTTGGGGGTGTGTCATTGAGGATGATTCTGGAAGATCAGCATTTGAATCAATGAGTCAGGAAGATCTGCCCTCTGTAGTGTGAGAGGGCAGCAGTCTGCTAAGGCCTGGATTGAACAAGAAGGTGGAGGAAGGGCGAATCGCGCTCTTCTCGAGTTGGGGTATTTGTTAGTCAACTGGCGCAGGTGCAGTCTCTTATCTACATTCTATGCCCCGGTAGCACCGCCATTACTGAAAGCCAGGTAGCCACATGGCCCAAATTACCTGTGCCTAGCTCCACCCCCAACCCAATGGGATTGGCTAATTCCTACCTCACTGCCCACCCCCTGGAAAAACTATATTAGACCCCCATCCCAGACACGCAGCCTCTTTTTCCTTCACCGCCCCTTCACTCTGGCCTGTAGGGTGTTCCCCAATAAACCCTTTCCCTTACTCCGGTGTCCGGTGTGCTTTGCGACGGCTCACATTAAGATATAACAACATTTGTCTTCCCCGCCCCTGGCTCTCGGGCCCTTGATCTTGCACTAGGACTTGGAGCACTGGCTTCCCTTGTTGTGAGCTCCTTCAGGTGAGGATGAGGTTGGCAGCTTCAGGCACCTGCAGTCAGCAGATCTTGGGACGTCCCAGCCTCCATGCCCATGTGAGCCAGTCCCTGATAAGAAATCTTTCTGTGTACCTCTCTATGTCCCATTGGCTGTGTTCCTCTGGAGGACCCTAATATACCACCCCACTTCCTGTTCCTCTCTATCAAACATGGCGCCTTCCTTTCAACAGGTTCTACCTGCTACCTGCAGGTGATTCACTCCGGAATCAGGCCAGCTCTGGAGCGTTTCCAGATACTCCATCCCAGGAACATCTCCCAGGCTGCTTTGTAGCCAAATAATGTTGGGACTCTGTTTTTTTGAGGACCCAGTGGTCAGCAAAACAAGCTAGTTGGGGAATGCACACAAAAATAGGACCTGGGGAGACGAGGTGGCGAGAGCAGAGGACAGAGTGGGGTGGGCCTTCAGAGTAGTGATTTGCAGTCCTAGTTCTACCTTGTCATTACCTGAGCTGACTTAAATATCGAAGGCTGGGTCTTGCCCAAGAAGCTTGGGTCTTGCCCCAACTGGCTTGGGGTATGGCCTAGGCATGGAGACTTTTAACGCTGCCCTTGACACTAAATGGGGCTGAGAATCTGGCCCAGTCAATGGTGGTTAAGACCCCTGCCTATCACACTGCTGTGCCTGGGTTTGAATCCTGGCTCCAGCTCCTGACTCCAGCTTCCTACTAATGCGGACCCTGGAAGGAGCAGGGATGGCTCAAGTGACTGGGTCCCTGCCACTCATGTGGGAGACCTGGATTGAAGCTCCCAACTTCAGCCCTTAGAAGCCCCAGACATTGAGTATTTGGGAAGCGAATCAGTGGATGGGAAAGCTCTCTGTCTCTTTCTCTCTCTGCCTCTCAGATGTTTAAAAATAGATGGGTGGGCATTATGACACTGCAGGTAAAGGCTCCATGTGGGACTTTAGCATCCTTTATTGGAGCTCCGGGATCCCAGTCTTGCTTTTGCTCCTGATCCAACTTCTTAATAACTCACATCCTGGGGGCGCCAGGCAATGGCTTAAGAGCTTGGGTTCCTGACACCTGTGTGGGAGACCCAGATGGATTTAGAGAGATCTTTCACATATATGGTTTATATATATATATATGTGTGTGTGTGTGTGTGTATGTGTATACATACATATATATATTTAATATAAATGGAATTATACTGAATATGTACAATATATTATTTAGTTTTAAAATTGCTTTTTTACTTCAAGTAATATTACTCTATAAACATTCTTAAATGGTGATAGGTAGTCATTTATAGGGTTATTTAAAATATCTGAGTAGTGCTTCCTATTGTGGGTTTGTAATAGATTTCACATCATTCTCGTGCTAAACACGCAGGTCACTTTAGCTTTTTCATCGTCATTAATAGTACTCTTATAAACAGTCCATTACACAATCTGTTTTGTGCTCGTCAGTAATTATTCTCTGAGAATCAGTGTTTATCATCCTCGTTAAGCTTTGTCAACAGGCTGGCTGGAGAATGGCATTTCAGAATTGACTTCTATTTCCTTCTTTAAAAAAAAAAAAAATTGCTGCTCAAGGAGCAGGCCTTGTGCCAGTTTAAGTTTCGGCTGCTTTGCTTGTGACCCAGATCCCTGCTCATGTACAACCTAGGAGCAGCAGATGATGGCCCAAGTGCCTGGCCCCTGCCACTCACATGGGAAACCAGAAAGTGGTCTGGGCTCCTGGCTTTGGCCTGGCCCAGCCCTGGCTGTTGCAGCCATTTGGGGAGTGAATCAACATTGGAAGATTTCTCTTTCTCTCTCTCTCTGTCTTTCTCTTTCTGTTGGTTGCCCTGCTTTTCAAATAGAAGAAAACATTTTTAAAAATGACTGCTGATTGAATATCTACACATGTATGTCGTGTTATGGGACATTTGTTTGCGTTCTTGTTTTTAAGCAATTGTAGCTTTTTTCCGTGAAGTGCCTCTTTGAGTCCTGGGCACTCCGTGTTCAGAGAGGATGGCGGGGAGGCTGTACGCACTGTCTCATTCTTTACCGCGATACTTGGCCCTGTGGCTCTCTGCTCTCCTTCCAGAACCCCAGGAACACATCATGGGTGTCAGAATAGATCGTCTTCATGGGTTTCTTGATGGACAGGGCAGACCTGGTGTTCCACAGGGTGGGCTGGTTCTGGGCCCGGGGAAGCTGGAGCCAGCTGCCCCTGCCAGAGTGATGCAGCCAGGAGCAGGGAGAATGGGAAGGAGGTCCCTCCCCACCCCTCCTCTCGGTTTTCCATGTCTTTCCAAGGCCTCCTTTTGGCAAAACCTACAAGGACATCACCAGGCAAGGGACCTGGGGAACAGAATTGGCCGCATTGCAGTCCCGGCTCCACTGAGTAGTGAACACGCAGGGAAGGGTGGGCTTCTACCTAGGAACAGCATACAGAAGGGGGAGGCACGAGGGAGAGCTCTCGCCTGTCCCACCCGTCTCGCTATGCTCGTGTCTGGAGTCTGGCAGTTCCCAAGGCGCAGGCCTCTGCTCCACTCCCTGCGAGGGCCTCCTGTTGGAGAGCAGCAGGCGAGCAGGCATCTGTCGGAAGTGCAGCCTGAGCCGTGGGCTCATTTCCCAGCAGCTTGAGCAAGACATCGACCCAGCTTCATGGCCCGTTCACCTCCCAAAGGCCCCGCTGCCTCTCAAGAATGTTTAGCTGGGAATCAAATTCCACCATGTGTATTGGAAGGGACAAGCCAAACACAAACCGTGGTACCCCCTGATCTGCATGGTGGGGGTGGCTCCTGGGATCCTGGCTGTGGTATTGATGATGTGAGCATCTCAGTAGCATCAATGGCATGGGGATTGGTGGGTGGCAGCTCAGTAAGTAGCAGGGCTGGCAGGTTGACCAGATGCCTGGCTTCCATAGTAGTAGTAGTAGTAGTAGTAGTAGTAGTAGTAGCAGTAGTAGTAGTAGTAGCAGCAGCAGCAGCAGGAGGCGCAGGCTTCAATTTCATGGGCGCCAGGGTACAGGCAGCAGTGGGCCAGCAGCCACAACCTCACAAGATCAGGATGCTGGACTCTAGCTAACCCCGTTCCCCTGTGAGTGCGCTCTCGCTCGCTCTCTCTCGCTCTCATTCTTGCTCTCGCTCTCTCCCTGGTTTCCCGTAGTTGCAAACTCCAGATAACTTTATCTCACTCTGCTCCTCTGGCCTTCCCGGTGCTCTGCCAATCCCCTCTGTTTGGAGCACGCCTGTGACTACCGTCCATCCGGCTCGACCTTGACCGGCACCTCTTTCTTCCGTAGCTCAGCACCCGCTCTAAGCATTGTTCTCGGCCATGTGGCGTCTGGGAAGGATCCTGTGACTCAAGGAGATGCCCCTCTGGGGTGTGGGTCTTCTCCTGTCCCTGCCCTTCCTGTGTGAGCTATGCCACAGAGACTGTGGCTAGGGTCAGGCCCATTGGGTTTTTGTTACACAACCAGCGGCTGCTGTTCGGCTGGGTCATCTCCATAAACTAAAAAGGAGTAGACCCCTTCCTGGCTTGGAAAAACCAGTCTTGTCCATTTCAGATCCCCGCACTCCAGCCCTCATGAGGGCTCAGCTGCACAAAGTCAATGGCCGCGCTACAGCCACACAGGCTGACTCCCTGGAGCGGGTCTCGGCGCGGTGCAGGGTTCACTCTTGGAACATGGCTGGGCAGGATGTCCAACTCCAGGACCCTGGTCTGCTGGCTTTGCCTCTGCACTTCGCCTTCTGCACTTGCAAGGTGCTTGGGTTCCAGCCACTGTGTTTGCAGACCCGTGTTCTCCTTGGCCGTGACGGAGGACGTACTGGCCGAAGTCTACGTGCCTTGGCCTCCGTCATGTCCACTACCGTCCGTGGCCCTGTCGCCGTGCCTCTTCCTGCCCTGATTCACTCTCCAGTGAGGTAGAGGGGATGTTTATGTGTTTCTTGCCAAGATGCAAGCTGTCTGCTTAGATATGCTGCCGTAATTTTTTCAAATTACAAGCTTCAGAGTACCCAGTATATCCACAAAGTTGTACAATCGTCATTGTTATCTAATTCCAGACCAGTGTCATCACTCCAAGCAGAAAGCCCAACCCATTGGCACTCACTCCTCCTTCCCTCCTCCCTGAGACTCCGGCAACCACTAATCGACTTCCTGTCTCCATGGATTGGCCTGTTCTGGGTATTTCCTGCAATGGAACCATCCGGTATGGCCTTTTAATACCAACTCATTGGGACTGGCGCTGTGGCATGGTGGGTAAAGCCACTGACTGCAGTGCCGGCATCCCATATGGGTGCTGGTTTGAGTCCCGGCTGCTCCACTTCCAACCCAGCTTCCTCCTGTTGCCTGGGATTGCAGTGGGGGATGGCCCAAGTCCTTGGGCCCCTGCACCCACATGGGAGACCTAGAAGAAGCTCCTGTCTCCTGGCTTCCAATCAGCGTAGCTCTGGCCATTGTGGTCAATTGGGGAGTGAACTAGCGGATGGAAGACCTCTCTCTCTCTCTCTCTCTCTCTCTCTCTCTCTCTGTCTTTCCTCTCTGTGTAACTCTGACTTTCAAATAAAATAAATAAATCTTAAAAAAAAAAAAAGACCAACTCATTTTGCTTAGCATAGTGTGTGTAGCCTTATTTCATTCCTCTTCACGGCTGAGTAATATTCCATCGTATGGGTGGACCACGTTTGGTTATCAATCATTAGTTGATGCATATTTGGGTTATTCCCGCTTTTTGCCTCTAATGAACAGTGATAGTCTGAGCACTGGGTGCGACTTTTTGTATGAACTTGCCAACAGTTCTCTTGAACGTGAATCCTGGGGTGGAGTTGCCGGGTCACCTTAGAACCCGAGGTTAAACTATCCGTAGAGCCTGAAGGTTGTCCACAGTTACCCCAACTTTCCCACCCCACCAGTGCTGTGTGAACACTCAAATTCTCCAAGGCTACAATTTGATAGCGATTAGATTGACGAATAACTGAAGTATCTTGGATCTGAGAAATTTTCATGGAAAATTTGTCCAGGGTCGGTGGTGAGGTGCGGTTTCCAGGGTGTCAACCAGGAAGACCATGGACCCTGGCGGGGGACGGTGGGGGTCTGTTTCCCGGACCTCCAGGCACAGCTGTGGGAACGTCCCACATCGCTTCCCATGAGAAATATCAACTTACAGAATATTCTGGAGTTTGTAATAAACATGTGTCATTCCTTGGTCCCTGGAGATCTCGAGTTTTTCCCTTGCCTTGCAGGGTCAAAGTCTGGACATACTGCCCTCCTGCTTGCTTCTCCCAGATCCGTGGAGTTGAACTTGGCGTAGAACTTGGAGGAGAAATCTGGCACCTGTGCAGGGCCAATGCTTTGGTGAGAGGTGGCCGGCCACGTGACCTGTGCAGGAGTGGGTGGCCCTGCGTGTACCCTGGCTGTGCCGTCACGCATCCCACACGAGGCCCCCCCTGGGCCAGGCAAGGGGTCAGTAACTTACCAGCAAACGTGTTTGACTTGGCCTTCGTGATTTCCCAAGGGACCTGGAGGTTTCACTGGGAAAGTCAGGTTTCCGGCGTATAGGGAGGAACCTGCCGCTCTGGCAGCCCTGCCCGCATGGTGCCCCCAGTGGCTGGAGTGCAGAGGTGCACAGGGTGTGACCTCTCCCGCTGGCCACGGTGTCACCCCTGCTCCTGCTCGCTTATTTGCCGCCCCCTCCCACCGCCGGCAAGATGATTGAGCGCGTGGGGATTCAAGGTTCCTGCCCACGCAGCACGCGGCACTGCCCTGCCTGCTGAGGGCATGGGTTTTTGAATGAGCGACCATGGGGTCTGCAGTAAGCTGGCTTTCCTTGAAGTAGTTTTACGTACATGAAGCAAAATATATAATTATTTAAGCTTATTTTGAAGGCAAGTTATTTTTTATTAAAGATTGGTTTATTTGGAAGTCAGAATTAAACAGAGAGAGGAAGACACACACACACACACACACTCAGAGAGAGAGAAAGTATTCTGATTTGCTCGTTCATTTCCCAGATGCCCACAAATTCTGGGGCTGGACCAGGGCTGCATCACAGAGCTAGGAACTCAATCGTAGTCTCCCATGTGAGTGGCAGGGATCCAATTTCTTGAGCCATCAGTACTGCCTCCTAGGGTCTGTGTTAGCAGGAAGCTAGAGGCAGGAGCCAGCGATGGGATTTGAACCCAAGTATTCCAATGTGAGACATGGGCATCTCAGCCGCACCTTAAGTGGCCATCTTTAGAACCATCCAATGGGTGGTGTGCGGGTAAAAGCTTAGCCAGAGGCTCTCTCGATGGAGGAGCACTAGCCTGTGGCATTAGTGGGTTTCTTTCTCTCTTTCTCTCTTTCTTTTGGTCTTCTATCAGCTGGTTTATCCCCCAGGTGGCCACAATGGCCAGAACTGAGCCAACCCAAAGCCAAAAGCTTCCTCCAGGTCTCCCACGTGGATGCAGGAGCCAAAGGACTTGGGCCATCTGCTGCAGTCCTCCCACGGACCTGGATTGGAAGTGGAGCAGCTGGGACTTGAACTGGTCCCCATATGGGATGTCAGCGTTGCAGGCCAGGGCTCTAACTCACTGCGCCACAGCGCAGGCCCCAACACTGGTGGGTCTCTTTGCCTTCAGTATCAGAGTTGACTTCAAGCTACCAGCTGCCCTGACTGAGTGCAGAGCTGGGAGAGGTGCTCAGTAGTAGCAAGCGAGTACATCGGGTTTTCACCACGCAGATAGAACAGATGCGAATAGTCTCCAGAGCAAAGATCGTTGTACAGGGGGCAAGATAATTTGGGGGTGTTGAACTTTGAACAGTTATTACATTCAGTTCCAGCATAATTTTTTATAAAGATTTATTTTATTTATTTGAAAGGCAGAGGCAGAGAGAGAGAGAGAGAGAAATTTTCCATCCACTGGCTCACTCCCCAGATGGTCACAAAGGCCTGAGTTATGCTGATCTGAAGCCAGGAGCCAGGAGCTTCTTCTGGGTCTCCCACATGGGTACAGGGGCCCAAGGACTTGGGACATCTTCCACTGCCTTTCCAGGCCGTAGCAGAGAGCTGGATCGGAAGTGGAGAAGCCAGAACTCGAACTGCTGCCCATACGGGATGCTGGCACCCAGTCGGTAGCTGCACCATTGCTATGCCACAGCGCCAGCCCCTCCAGCATAATTTATTCAATGGTACGTTTACACATAATTTAACTTTGAACGATGGCTGTGTCATGTCCCCAAATCACAACATTTTTGAATATTAAGAAATCAGCTTGGGGCCAGTGCTGTGGCTAGCAGGTAAAGCCACTGCCTACAATGCCGGCATCCCATATGGGTGCCAGTTCAAGTCCTGGCTGCTCCACTTCCGATCCAGCTCTCTCCTATGGCATGGGAAAGCAGTAGGGGATGGCCCAAGTCCTTGGGCCCCTGCACCAGCAGATGGAAGATCTCTCTCGCTCTCTCTCTCTCTCTCTGTCTCTCTGTGACTCTGCCTTTCAAATAAATGAATAAATCTTTAAAAACAAAAAAGAAAGAAAGAAATCAGCTCTAGGGACAAGCCGGCTCCTGCCCGCTACCAGGGCAGGCACAGCTGTTTTTATGAAAGTCCTGTTTGATTCCAGAGTGCAGACAAGTTTGGGATCAACTGCCTGGGAACAATGGGGCTGAAACTCGGACATGCCTCATGACTGCCTGGAAGGCTGGGAAAATGACACATCGCTCTCCCTATCGCCGGTTTCTGAATCCCTGGGCCTTAGGGTGAGGCCCAAGATTTTGCCCCCCCCAAGCAAGTTCCCCAGCGATGTTAGTGCTGCTGCCGGTTCAGGGACACCCCCCCACCCCCACCCCAGGTTGAGAAGTTGGCTTCCTGTTGCAGAGTGGGCCAGGCGCGGGAGAGGTCAGACTACCCTACCCCTTCCTGTATGCACTGAGAACAGCAGGTGCGCAGGTGCAGCGTTCTGGCCCCCATGATGTCACAGTGGTCTCTGCTGAAGACGCCCTGGGAGTCTCACAGCCCCTACAGCAATTTGTCAGTTCTTCCAACCCCTTGCTCACCTCCCCGCCCACTGCCCCAGGGCAGAGGTGAGGGGGAAGGAGGAGAGGAGCCGTCATTTGAAGGCCATTACCAGCTCCCTAGAGGCAATCACAAGTGCCCGACCTCTGTCACCATGGAGACTGAGCAGTTATTGGCGGGCAGGGGTTTGGAGCAAGAGGGTTGGCTGGCTTCATTAGCCCTTCACCTGCACAGGCTAAGAAAAGTCCGAGGCTGTGTGGGGGACGTGTGATCAACAGAGCCATTGCACACACGTGTGTGCTACTGATTCCTTACTAGCTCATGCAGGTTTGCAGGCCGGGAAGTTCCCCACTTGGCTGTCTGCAAGCCGCAGACCCAGGGAAAGCTGGGAGGGGCTTGGTGTGAAAGCCTAAGAGCCATGGGCTGGTGCGTGGATTCCAGACTGGGGCCAAGGGCAGAGGACAGGGGAAGATGGACCATCCCAGGGGAGTTGAGTCTTCCTCTGTCTTTTTTTGTTGTTGTTGTTCCAGAAAGGCCTTGGACAGGTTGGGTGCTGCCCTCCCACAGGAGACAGGGCCATCTTCTTTTCTGAGTCTACCAATATAAGTGCTAGTCTCCTCTGGGCACGCCCTCCAGGACACACCCAGGGCATCCAGTGGCCACAGCAAGTAGCCACAGGCAATGAAGCATCCGGCAGGCGTTTTGTCCGGGCCCTGTGAAGAGCTAGGAGAGAGGGTTGCCACAGTCTCTACTGTGTTAGGCTACTAGAGGGTAGGAGAGTTTATCAGGTTAGACATGGGCAGAGCCACACAGGCTGTGGTCTCTGCACGGAGCTCATCCGAGTGAGTGACAGATGCCTTGCCCTCTGCAGCTCGGCCTTGTTCAGAGCCCTCTCTCTAGGTTCCCATCTTTCCTGCTTTCCCAGCATCCTCTGAAAAGGCAGGGGCTGTAGGCCCCCTCTCTGTGTGTTCCCGGACTACCGCTCCACGTCCCCAAGTCTGGTTTTCTCATCTGTAAAACGGCCGTGGAAGATGTCCATCACGTAGTGTGGATTGAGGTTTATGCCACTCGGCCCATTGCGAGCTCAGCACGGTGACTGGCAGGTGATGGACACTCTGTCGTGTGACACGGTGAGCAGAGAAGCAAAACCGGACTGAGGGTGACACTCCCTACCCTACTCCCCGGGCGTCGGAAAACGATGGAGAAAGGGGAAGACCAGGGTCTCAATGCTCAATGTCCTCAAAAGCTTGGAACCTAGGGTGGCGCTCCTGGGAGGTGTCATCAGGCCACAGGGTGGCGGGTGCCCTCAGAGGGTGCTTCTTGCACGAGAGCGTTGGTGTAGGGCTCCAGTTTGGGTCCAGTCTCTCTGCGCCCTGGCTCCTTCCTCCCCTGTCATCCTCACCAGAGTCCGATGAGCTCACCCGATCTTGAACTTGAACCTCTTAAAATGTGAGCTACATAACCCTTTTCCCTGTGTAAAGGCAATTGTCTCATCTGAAGCCATGACAGGGACAGGTTGGGAAGGGAAGGTAGAGGGAGTGGGATAGAGCGTTTGAGACTGCGGAGTTGGATAAGCTGTCAGAACATCAGAGGGCACAGAGTGGGAGGCGTCCAGGGAACGTAGTTTGAGGACCAGACGACCTAGCGGCAGAAGGATCCCTGGGATGGGCACCGCCCGCCTTGCAACCTTCAGCAAGAACATCCCACGCGAATTCAGTGTCTGCGAGGAAAGCGAACTCCAAAGAAACCCTTAGAAGGAATCAGATCTAAGAAGGGCTCTGCTGTCCCCAGCAGGGAGCCAAGAGGAGGAGAGTGACTCTATACATATTCATCTTCGCACAGCGCTGCCACAGGGCTCGCACAGCTCACCCGGGAGGCATCAGCAGACGCTGCTTGAAGACCTGAATGAAGTGGGAAGGGAAACAAAGCCCTGGAAAAAGGCCTGCGGCTTTCAGATGAGAGGTTCCACACTAAGCACCAGCCAAAGCAGTCCCAGGAGCTAGCAAGAGCGAGAAGGAGAGCCCGAAGCGAAGGTGCGGACCCTGTGGACAGGCCACGCAAACGCAAGCAGCCAATCCACCCAAACCTAGGGCAATTTGATGATCAAAACGTGATCAAAAAATAAAAGGTCTTTTTTTTTTTTTAAAAGATTTATTTATTTATTTATTTGGAAGGCAGAGTTACAGAGTGGCAGAGACAGAGAGGGAGAGAGAGAGAGAGGTCTTCCATCTGCTGGTTCACTCCCCAGTGGCTGCAATGGCCCGGAGCTGGGCCAATCCGAAGCCAGGAGCCAGGAGCTTCTTCTGGGTCTCCCACGTGGGTGCAGGGACCCAAGCACCTGGGCCATCCTCCACTGCTTTCCCAGGCCAAAGCAGAGAGTTGGAGCGGAAGTGGAACAGCCGGGGCTCGAACCGGTTCCATATGGGAGACTGGCACTGCAGGTGGTGGCTGTACCAGCTAGGCCACAGTGCTGGCCCCAGAAACGCAAGTCAGAATACCCAAGAAAATACTTCCTTTTGCCTATCACAATAAGAAAGAAGAACAATATGCCAGACAGAAGGAGCCAGACAGAAGGACAGGAGCCTGGGAACTAGCCACCTGCCTCTGCTACTGGGAGGAAAAAGAGCTACAGTTTCAAAAAACCTCCTTAAGAATTCACCACAGAGTTAACCCTTTAAAGGATACAATTCAGTCATTTTAACACACCACAAGGTTGGTCAGCCATCCCCAGGATTTTCCAGGTCGTCTACATCAGCCCCCAGAGCACCTCGGGTCCTTGTAACAGGTACCCCCCTGCCTTACAGCCCCTGCCAGCCACTGACACACTTTGTCTCTGTGGACAATGCTATTCTGTACCACACCTGTGATGGCACCACGCAACACGTGACTGTCGTATGTAACTTCCTTGGCATCTTAGAGTAAGATTTCCAAGTGTCACCCACGTCCTGGCATGTGCCGGCCTGTCTGCCTATGGCTGAATCGTATTGCGTGGAGGGGACAGATGACTCGCTAGACGATGGACGTCTGGATTGATTCCGCTTCTGACTGTTGTGAAGAGTGCGTCTGAGCACTCTGGCACCAGTTGTCGTGAGAACATAAGCGTTCAGTTCTCCCAGGTATATACCCAGGAGGGGGGTGACCGAGTCACATGACAGCTATGTTTGAACTTTAGTCAGTAAGACCAAAGGACCTATAAGACCGCCGCCTCCAGTGTAGGCATCCCTTATGGATGCCAGTTCAGCTCCTTGCGATTGTGCCTGGGAAAGCAGCAGAGAATGGCCCAAGTGCTTGGGTTCCTGCACCTGCATGGGAGATCTGGAAGAAACTCCTGGCTCCTGACTTCGGCTTGCCCCAGCCTTGGCTGTTGCTGCCATTTGGGAAGTGAACCAGCGGATGGAAAATCTGCCTCTCCCTCTCCCTCTTTAATTCTGCCTTTCAAATAAATAAAATAAATCTTTTTAAAAAATTAAGTGTGCCTGTAATCCAGCCATGATACCTGATTCTAGAATCCACTGGAAGGAATAATTATTGATGGCTAAGAAATTCACCTAGAAGAATGATCCAAATGATAATGGTGTAGTTGTAGGGCATTTATTAAATAAGTGACAATCCATCCATACTTCAGTGAAATGGAACATAGAATAATTCAGAAAAATTCTATGAAGGTTAATGGCATGGATATATTTAGTTGAATAAATGCAGACTATACAGATTATCATCCCAATTTTATTTAAAGATGTATAAACTATGGGGGAGAGCTATAAAGACATTTTTTCACATGCTAACAATAGTATGGATTTTTTTTTTTTGTAACAGCTTTTTGGAGAAATAACTCACATAGTATAAAAACCATCCATTTGAAGTGTGCCATGCCAGTGGGTGAAAGCTCTAACCTGAAGTGCCAGCATCCCATAGGGGCGCCGGTTCTAGTCCCGGCTGTTACTCTTCTGATCCAGCTCTCTGCTATGTCCTGGAAAGGCAGTGGAAGATGGGCCAGATTCTTGGGCCCTGCACCCATGTGGAAGACCCGGAGGAAGCTCCTGGCTCCTGGCTTTGGATTGGCTCAGCTCCAACCGTTGCAGCCATCTAGGGGATGAACAAGCGGATAGAAGACCTCTCTCTCTGTCTCTACCTCTCTCTGTAACTCTTTCAAATAAATAAAGTAAATATTTTAAAAAATAAAGTGTGCAATTCAGTGGATTTAATATATTCATGTCCACATATTATGGATAAGTAATATTAATTGTATATATAGACCATATTTTTGTCTATTCATTTTTTAAAAAATTTATTTATTTGAAAGGGAGTGACAAGAGAGAGGAAGAAACAGAGAGAGAGGGAGAGGGTGAGGGAGAGAGCGAGAGAGAGAGATCTTCCATCTGCTGGTTCACTGCTCAAGTGGCCACAGAGAGGGAGTTAGGCCAGGCTGAAGCCAGGAGTCTAGAACTCCATCTATGTCTTCTTCTTGGGTGGCAGGGCCCCAAGCATTTACCACCATCCGCTGCCTTCCCAGGTGCATTAGCAGCGAGATGGATCGGAAGCAGAGCATCCGGGACTCGAAACAGCGCTTCGATAGCTGATGCCGGTGTTGCAAGCAGTGGCTTAGCCCATGGAGCCACAACAAGGGGCTCTTCTGCTTGTCTATCCAACACACAACTTAACCATCACCACAATCAATTTCACACCCATTTCCAACACCCCAGAAGAAACATTGTCCCCATTAGCAGTCACCCCTCATTCCCTACCACCTGCCTCTCCGCCTAGGCACCCACCAATCTCCCCACCTCTGCAGATTCATATGTATTTTAGGTATACAGAATCCTCCTTGTGACTGGCAGCCCTCACTTTGCATATTTGCAAGGTTTATCTGTGCAGTAACATGAATCAGTACTTTGTTCTTTTTTTTACTAAATATTAGGTTATATAGATATACCTCATTTTATTTATCCATGTATCAGTTGATGGATATTTGGATTGCTTCCAGTTTTGTTTGTTTTGAATCATGCTTCTAAGAATTCTCTTGTATAAGTTTTTGTGATGATACAGTTGGGGGGCCTCTGTTGTGGCATGGTGGGTAAAACCACCACCTACAGTGCCAGCATCCCACGTGGATGCTGGTTCCAATCCTGGCTGCTCCACTTCAGATCCAGCTCCCGGCTAATGGCCAAGTGCTTGGGCCCCTGCACCCACGTGGGAGACCCAGAAGAAGCTCCTGGCTCCTGGCTTTGGCCTGGTCCAGCACCAGCCAGCAGGGCCATCTGGAGTGAACCAGTGAATGGAAGCTCTCTCTCTCTGTGTGTGTGTATCTTTGTAACTCTTTCAAATAAATAAATAAATCTTTTTAAACAAGGATACTAATTTGTATTTCTCTTGAGTGGAATTGCTGGGTTGTATGTTTACTCTATGTTATTTGAGGAAGAGCCCCTCCTTTTTTTTTTTTTTTTGACAGGCAGAGTTAGACAGTGAGAGAGAGAGAGACAGAGAGAAAGGTCTTCCTTCCATTGGTTCACCCCCCAAATGGCCACTACGGCCAGTGCGCTGTGCCAATCTGAAGCCAGGAGCCAGGTGCTTCCTCCAAGTCTCCCATGAGGGTGCAGGGCCCAAGCACTTGGGCCATCCTCCACTGCCTTCCTGGGACACAGCAGAGAGCTGGACTGCAAGAGGAGCAACTGGGACAGAACCAGTGCCCCAACCAGGACTAGAACCCGGGGTACCGGCACCGCAGGCAGAGGATTAGCCTAGTGAGCCGTGGCGCCAGCCAGAAGAGCCCCTTTCTAAAGTCCCACCAGTAGCATATGGGAGTTCAGTTTTAGCTTCGACATGTAGGTCTTTGATGCATTTTAACTTGGGATATGGTGTGAGCTAAGGACCCAGTGTTTTTTTCTTTTGCATGTGGATATCTGGTTGTCCCAGCACCACTTGATAAAATGACTATTCTTTCTCCATTGAGTTGTGTTGGCATTCCTGTAGATAATCAATCGACCATAAATGTTGAGGTTTATTTCCGGACGCTTAGTTTGATTCTCTCGATTTGCGCGTCTCTCCTATGCCAACACCACCCTTTTAGACCCTTAGTGCAGTAGTAGGCTTGAAATTGCGAAGCATCAGATCTCCAACTTTGTGCTCTTTTAAAGATGTTTTCACTAGTCTGTGTCCCTTGAATTTTCATGTAAAAAATTTTTTTTGACAGGCAGAGTGGACAGTGAAAGAGAGAGAGAGAGAGAGAGAGAGAGAGAGAAAGGTCTTCCTTTGCCATTGGTTCACCCTCCAATGGCCGCTGTGGCCAGCGCACTGCACTAATCCGAAGCCAGGAGCCAGGTCTCCCATGCAGGTGCAGGGCCCAAGGACTTGGGCCATCCTCCACTGCACTCCCGGGCCACAGCAGAGAGCTGGACTCGAAGAGGAGCAACCAGGACAGAATCCGGCACCCCGACCGGGACTAGAACCCGGGGTGCCGGTCACAGCACTGGCCTCATGTAAATTTTTTTAAAGTATTTATTTATTTGAAAGACAGAGTGACACAGAGGGAGAAGGCAGTGGGGGAGGGTGGAGACTGAGAGATCTTCCACCTGCTGATTCACTCCCTGATGGCCACAACATCCAAGACCAGGAACTCACCCTGGTCTCCCACGTGGGTGGCAGGGACCCAAGCCCTTGGGCCATCATCTGCTGCTTTCCCAGGTGCACCAGCAGCCAGCATACGGGAAGCTGGCTTTGCAAGCGGTGGCTTCATCTGTTGTGGCACAATGCCAGGCTCTGCATGTCAATTTCAGAATCAGTTCATCAATTTCTGCAAAGAAGACAGCTCAGGTTTTAATCGGCATTGTGTTGATCGGTAGGTCAATTCGCGGAGTATTTCCATCTTAACACTAGTAAGTCATCTTATCTAAGAACGTGGGGTAGCTTTAGATTTATTTGGGTCTCCTATCATTTCTTTTCATCATGCTCTGTGGTTTTTTGACTGCAGGTTTTGTATGTCCTTTGTTAATGCATAGTTCTTGTGTTGTGGTCATACACGCAGCGTGAATGTATTAAAGCCATTTGTGATGTCCGGCTCATTGGCATTAAGTGTATCCAGATGGCTGTGTGACCACCACTGTTGTCCAGGGCCTGAATGCCCGGATCGTAATTCTGTACCCACTGAACCGTCACTGGCCACCTCCTCTCCCCCTAACTCCTGGCAGCTACCGACCTACATTCCATCTCTGTGAACTAGACTCCTCTGTTCATCTTAGTGGAACCCTACAATATTTGTCTCTTTGAGTCTGGCTTATTTCACTTAGCATAATGTCTTCAAGGCTTATTCACATTGTAGCATGTGTCAGGATTCCATTCCTTAACCCTGAATATTATTCTAGACCACATTTTGTTTATCCATTCATCTGTCGACACTTGGGTAATTCCATCTTTTTGTTATTATGAATAATATTGCTATAAATGGGGGTGTGCAAATATCTGTTTGAATCCCTGCTTTTTTTCACTCAAATTTTATTTACACTATGTAAGTTTCATGTATGAGTCTATGCTTTTTTTCTAAAGATTTTATTTATTTATTTGCAAGTGAAAGGGAGAGACAGAAAGTTCTTCCATCTGCTGGTTCACTCCCCAGATGGCCACAACAGCGAGAGCTGAGCCGATCTGAAGCCAGGAGCCAGGAGCTTCTTCCAGGTCTCTCATGTGGGTGCAAGGGCCCAAGGACTTCGGCCATCTTCTACTGCTTTCCCAGGCTATAGCAGAGAGCTGGATTAAAAGAGGAGCAGCTGGGACTAGAACCAGTGCCCATATGGAATGCCAGTGCTGCAGGCAGAGGATTAACCTACCGTGCTACAGCACCAGCCCCAAGAATCCCTGCTTTTAATTCTTTAATTTTGGGTCTATACCAAGAAGTAAATTTCTGGATCACATAGTAAAGCTGTATTTATATGCTGTTGAGTCATGCATAATAGTTCATTCCCATCTATTTCTTTTTCTGCATTTTTATATTTAGTGCATAATCATGAAACTATTATTGAAAGCCAATTATTTGAATGTACTGTGCATTGTAAATGGACATGTGTTCTGTGAGTCCTTCCACCTTTCCCATAATCTGTGAACTGATGTATGTTTACCATAGAATCATTTAGTGACAACTTGAAAGCTTGTCTCATTCCTCCTGCAGACCCGAGGGTCAGAACGTGATTGGCACAAAGACCCTGGACTTGTGGTCTTAGCAGTGAGACTTGGCACTCGGGTCTACTCGCCACCTCTGAGCCCACTGTCACGCCACAGAGCCCCCCGTGCAGTGTGGACACGGGGGAGATTGATAGCCACTCCTGGGCGTGGATCAGTCACGGAGTCTGCTGATCACTGGTCAGTGCCACCCTCTGTCTTCTGACTCAGCGCCCTGCTATTCATGCATGAACCATGGGGTCCTCCTGTTCCCCCCCGGGCAGCACGTAAAATGAGGAGGAACAGAGTTCAGCGAGAAGCTTTGGCGAGCAAGCCAACGAGCAAACGGGAACAAGAGCCCCGGGACTTTCCTAAGACAAACAAAGGATTTAAAAGAAAGAACAATATTTAGCCTAACTCAAAAGTCCCACTTCCAGATGGAGAAAACAACTTACTGCAAACAACCTAAAATATTGCAAGTAGCTCTCATTTCCACCAAAAAAGAAACCTTCTCCTTCTCATCACAGGGCCAAAACAAGACACATGGAAACTGAGCTAAGAGATGTTTCTAAGATTGGAAAATACCAACTTCCAACCCGCGGTCCATCCTGACTCTTGGTCCATCCCAGCTTCTCTCATTTCTTGTTAAACTACTATTGTCCCCAAAACTTTAGATTTCCCTTAAGCCTATCTCCTCCCCTAGGAAATTGTCAAGCAATTGCCCTTTGGCAGTAGTGAGTCAAAGCTTGAGGCCACTGTCAAATATTCCTGCTTTGTCAGCCAAGGCTTCCAAGGAATGACACTGCAAAGTTAAGACGCAAACGGATGTGAGGAGGCTGTTGGTACTGGGCCTGACTTAGCTGTGAGCAGAGGGATGGAGCTGCAGGGGCATTGCCAACATATACGCTATTTCCGCAAGTGTCATCGAGGACGTAAGTCCCACGCGACCCAGGGGCAGAGTCCAGGGTGAGGAGACCGACCCATCTCACCCCAGCTGACTCTTGGCCTCAGTAAACATTGCACACCAAGGAACAGAAAGCTGTGGCCAGTGGCCCAAATCCAACCCACATCTACTTTTGTATGACTGTCAACTTCAAAATGATTGACAATTTTTTAGGGGCAGGAATCCAGCCTAGCTGTTGAAATGCCTGGATTTGATTCCTGACTCTCGCTCCCGACTCCAGCTAGTGCAGACCTTGGGAGGGAATGGTGATGGCTCAAGTAATTGAGTTCTTGCCGCTCACGTGGGAGACCTGGACGGAGTTCCTGGCCCCCCAGGTTCAGCCACTATGGGCCTCTGGGAAGTGAACCAGTGAATGGGGCTCTCTGTCTTATGTGTGTATTTGTCTTACTGTCTATTGAATAAATTTTTTTTTTTTCATTTTTAACACTGGAAGAAAATCAAAGTGATATGTTTAAAGCAAATTAGCACTAGGTAAAATTTCTGTTTTCAGCATCTGTAGATGATGCTGTGTTGGAACACTCACTGCCACGTGCATTCTCCCGTGGCTGTCCCTAGGGCTGCCTTCACCCCAGAGTGGGACCATGGAGTAGGAGTCCCAGGGCAGTGTGTACAAGGCCTCCAACGTTACTCTCTGTGCGGGAGGTTTGCCATCCTCTGGTGTGAGCTCTTTCTCTCAAAACGCAACAGCCAGAGCAGAAGCAAGCATCAGGCTGTAGCTACCACCTTCCAGACAGGGCCCTGGCGCTGTGGGTTAGCCACAGGGTTAGGGAAACCCTGCTCAGCTCCCCACATCTCTATGTTTCAGCAGGGTCGCTCTGGATCCGGTGAGGGCATGGGGCAGGCCCAGTGACGGTCCCCTTGATCCTGTGTCATAGCACCTAGGAATGGGGATTTGGTGTCTCTGGACCACATGTGTGAGAGTGAACGTTCCCATCCTAGTCCCAAGAGGGAAAAACATACCCTAGGTTAGCTCTATTCGAGGAAAACCTGTTGGATGGGGAATTTGGATGTGGTTTCAAGAAAGGTCTGGAGGAGCTGGGTGCCACTGACAACCCACCACCCGTGCTTCTGCACCAGGCCCTCTCTCCACACCCTGGGCTCAGGGCCAAATCCGGGCACAGCCCGGGGCTGGGGATGCTGCCTTGCGACATCCCAAGGGCCATCTTCCATCTTGGGTTGGATGAACCGTGCTGTGTGATGCTGGAGATCAGGACGGTTCACAGTCCGCGATCTGAACTCAGTGTGGGGAAGATCCTGTCCACATTTTCTTTTTTTTGCTGCGTAGAGCTAGAGCAAGCTCTCCTGGGAGGCGATGAGCTCACTGCTTTGACTGAAATGCCGTGGGAAGCCGGCAGTGCGGTTGGTGTCGAGGACCTGTGGGTGCCGGCATGCTGTGTGTGCCAGGATCAGGAGGAAGACCCACAGCAACCAAGAGCGTGGGCTGCGAAGTCGACGCTGCCACGTACCGGTCACTTGGTAAAGCTGGTGAAGGTGAGCCTCAGCATCTATATCTGTAAAATGGGGGACATGGTTCTGGGCTCCCCAAGCGCCCGGGAGCGCTGGCTGAGAGCTGTTGTCGTTACACGTGTGTTACAAGAAATTGTTGTTGGCCGATGGTCGCGTACATCTGTTGAGCCCGAAACTTGGTAGGAAAATTCCTCTCTTCAAAACTATTTGAGGATGAGGAATGGAGGAAATGAAAAAGAAAATAAATAAAACAAATCTCTTGAATTGCGTACCAGCCTCGGGGCAGCTGCAGCCTGTCCTACGTGTGTGGTGACCTTCAAGCGCCCTTCATCTGGGCTGTTGCCTCCAACGGGCTCCTGGAGCTTCTCCCCACGGTCCAGGAGGCTTGGGCGAAGAGGACAGACAGCCACCAACTGCCAAGATGTCCATGTGTTACCCATGACGGCTGGCAGGGCTCTGGGGATCAGAGAATATTACATTAGTGTGTTTTCCTATTTTTCCCAAATGCTTTACAAAACCACTCATTAAGAAACCCATTTGGCTGAAAAGCAAATGTCGGTGGTGAGTAACGAACCCCAGCTTCCGTCACATTTGCTCTTTTCTGGAAGTTTCTGAAGCTCCGAAGTTGCCAGCTTCACGGGGTAGTTGCATGCAAGGGAGATTTTTTTTGTAAACCACAGGCCTATGGATGGCTTCCCAGACATCAGACAGACAGAGCAAGCACAGGACAGGTCAGCTTAACCCCTTCTGTGGGGATGCAAATTCCTTGACTTCGTTCGACCCTGGGTCTCCCACCGGGTGCCAAGCGCTGTACGAGACCTTGGGGCCACAGAGGTGAACTGGACATGGATCCCTGCTACTACACCTGCGAAGGCAGTGGGGGACGGCCCGAAGCGCTTGTGCCCCTGCACCCACGTCGGGGGAGACCTGGGTGCAGTTCTGAGTTCCTAGCTTGTTGTGGCTGTTTGGCGAGTGAATCAGCAGATGGAAGATCTCTCTCTGTCTCTCCTCCATTCTGTTATGTTCAACATAAATAAATCTTTTTTTTTAAAAAAAAGTTCTGTGTCAATCCAATTTGCAGCCCTGCTGGCCACGTGGGATCCCGTCCTCATCAGGGCCGACTCACTCTCAGCTGAGCTAGGCAGGAGTTGCCTATGCCGGCCCCAAGCGTCCTGCGGCGGCGCTGTTAGGGAAGGTGCTCATGTGTGTTTGAAACAGGGACTCCCGTGGATCTTGACCACGAGCAGGAAGCCAGGCACTCGCCTGTGGGCACTTGTTTGCATTTTCAGTTCCAGCGGCTGTCGTGTAAGTCTGATGGGGCAGGAGATATCACGTCCATCCCCAAGACTTCTTATTCACGATCAAGTTCAGTGCTGTGGGTGTTGGAGATGCAGGAGCGGAGGATGGATTTTTGAACACCAAGGTTGATGCAAGGGCGGGGCCCGGGAGTGGTGGGCAGCAGGGTGTCAGGTGCACCCAGCATTTCCCACAGGGACGAGAGATACGGGCATGTGCAGAGCAGTATTTTACTTCCCCACTTTGCCCACGAAGGCACTGGAGTTCAAGAACGTGGAGTAGACAACACCCTAACACCCTGGGAGTTCCGATTCAGGTGCTTGACTCTGCCTGGAAGCTCTAACCTCTCCTACACGGCCTATTACAAGGAAAATCTGAGAACAGACTGTTCCACATCATAAATGAGTTTATTAACCATCATACTTGCAACGGAATGAGCTACAGTCCTCTGGGCATACACGGTGAACTGGACAGGGACTCCCCGGAGAGGTGACTGTGTTCCCTCACATGCTAACAGGGACTTTGCAGATACGGTTCAGTTAGGGACCTTGGGAGAGGAGGTTCTCCTACAGTGTCTGTGTGGTCAGGTGAAGTTACACAGTCCATCTGAGAGGTGGGCAGGAGGACCAGAGTCAGCCACCAGAGGTGTGGCATCCGAAGCCGGAAGTTGTCCGAGGAAGGGGTTGCGGGCCGAGGAATGCAAGGGACAGATTCTCCCTCATGGGGCTCCCAGGGCAGGCAGTGCTGCTGGCACCTTGATGTGAGCCCAGGGAGACAATTCTAGATTTCCCACCTCTAGAGTTTGCTGACTCACAAGGCCGCCGTGTTCTTGACAACTTGTCACAGTGGGCGTGGACGTAGGTCAGAGGTACTCAGCACAGCACCACTGGCTCAGAGCCTCCCGGAAAGACTTGCTTAGGGATGGAGAGTGCAAAGCTGGAGCTTCCATGCTTGAACACTTGTAGGGTTAAATGCAGAAAATACGTATTGAGCAACTGGGGTCAGACCCTGGTGAGGGTTAAAAACAGAGCTTTTCCTGCAAGTGGCTCCCAGGCTAGGAAAGAACGGAAAGTGCGTGCATCGGCGATTCCCGCCATCAAGGCAGAACCCCTGGGGGGTTCCGAGTGCCGAGGAGGGAGGACCGAGAGACAGCACCAGGGACAGGAGGCACTGGGATCTGACGGCGTTGATGGATGCTGGCATGAAGATGGCGCTAAGGAGGGCAGCCCAGATGGGGGCTGGAGCTCATCAAAGGCATTGAAACAGAAATGGGCTTAGAGCGCCATGGGCTGAACGGTGTCCCCCGCAAGTTCTCATGTTGAAGCCGTAACCCCCGACGTCACTGAGCTGGAGGTGGGGCCTCAGGGAGGTCATATATGGGTGGGGCTTCATGCTAACAGGGCAGGTGCCCTTAGGAGAAAAAGAAGACATACCGGGGTCTCTCTCTCTCTCTCTCTCTCTCTCTCTCTCTCTCTTTTTCTCTCTCTCTTTCCTGCACAACAGAAGACCATGTGGGCACACAGCACAGCAGCAGCCGTCGACAAACCAGGAAGAGAGGCCTCATCAGACACCACCCAAGCTGGCGCCCGGACCCTGACCTTCTCGGCTCCAGAACACGGATGAAGTCACCGCGTGAGGCTGCGATAGCCCAGCCCCTGGGGTTCGGCTAGGCCACTGCCGACAGCAGCGAGCACTCAGTGTGGCTGGGAAGACACGGCGAGGCCAGGATAACAGGCCAGCACCAAACGGCGCCAAGGCTCGAAGCATCTGACCGGGACTCGGAGACCATGCAAGTCCCTGGAAGGGTGCGTTAGTCGTGGTCGCGGGCAAGGGGGTCCAGGAAGAGCCTTTGGGGCCAGCAGGGAGGCTGGTGCTTTGCATTGCTGGTCTGGGAGACGCTGGAGAAGGCGCCACTGTTCTGTTCTATCAGCCAGGGGAGACGCAACAGGTAAACAAGGGCTGGGGCCAGTATGGCGGCCGGGGCAGGGGGCCCTCTGCTGCCCAAGCCCCCAGCCCCTGCCACACACATGCGCACCTCCCACACAGCACTGTCTCCCTCACGTGATGCCCCTGACATGTGTGCACATGCTCTCACACAACGCTCTCTCATGCATGGCCACGCTCTTTTGTACACACAGGATGCTATCACACTGAAGACACATATGAGCGCATTTTCAAAAGTTCATGGCAAACGGAATTTAGAAATAAGTGTTTGGGGGGGGCAAAAGTTTTGTGAAGCTCATGAACAATTTTTTCATCATATAGATTTTCCATATTGAGGAAAATTTGAGGACCCCTTTCTCTCTCATGCACACATGCACACACACAAACACACACATAGAGACGCACTTCTTGTAGGAGGCACACCCTTTGCTGGGGGCCCCTGGCTGTGGGTGCTGTGCGGTGCACGCCTGGTCCCGGTTTCTCAACCCCCTCCAGCTGCTGCCCGTACTGTTACCCTAAACGTGGTCCTGCGGATTGCAGACTCAAAGGCAGAGCAGGTGCGGGAGTCCTGCCCTGTTTCCTGTACGTAAAAGATGTCTCCCACTGGACGCAGCTGTCTGGCTCCAATGGGCGGCTTCCAGTGCATCTGGAA
This sequence comes from Lepus europaeus, assembly GCF_033115175.1. Classification (NCBI taxonomy): domain Eukaryota; kingdom Metazoa; phylum Chordata; class Mammalia; order Lagomorpha; family Leporidae; genus Lepus; species Lepus europaeus. Next base: position 108,971,707 of record NC_084837.1, read on the forward strand.
CAACACCTTGACAGCTTTTCTCCAAGGCAGGCAAACAAGCTCTGAGTGAGTGATAGGGTCAGTTCTGGGACAGGGCAGCCTGGAAGGGAGCACACCGGCCAGAGGTCAAGTTCAACCATGCATTTCCTTCTCCCCAGAGACACACCCTGGGCTTAGCGCATCCCTACTAGGAAGCACCAGCCACCAGAATTCCCGTATTCCCAACCCACAACCCCCTAGCGCTCACGGGCCGCACGCATACAACTGGGGTCAGAAGCCACTGCTTCCAGCCAACCCTGGCGCGCCTTCCCCATCCCCACGCGGTCATGCATACGGCTCCATCTTGGTTCTGTCAGTCACGTCTAATGCTGCCCAACAGCTCCTGGTGCTGACGGTTCTGCTGCCCTAACTACAGCCCCTTAACAATGTCCCACCACGCACCTCTGTGTGCACGTGTGACGTGGCTGAACGCAGCTCCACAGAGGGGAGAAGACTCTGGCTCCTTCACTCAGTTCTCCTTAAACAGTAGTTATCTTGGGGCCACCATTGTGGCATAGTGGGTAAAGCCACTGCCTCTGACACTGGCATCCCACGTGAGTCCTGGCTGCTCCACTTCCCATCCAGCTGCCTGCTAATGTGCCTGGGAAAGCAGCAGAGGCTCGCCCGAGTGCTTGGGTCCCTGCCACCCACCTGGGAGACTCAGAAGAAGCTCTTGGCCCCTGGCTTCAAGCATGGTCCAGCCCTAACCATTGCAGCCACCCTGGGAGTGAACTAGCAGATAGAAAATCTCTCTCTCTGGCCGGCGCCGTGGCTCACTAGGCTAATCCTCCGCCTTGCGGTGCCGGCACACCAGGTTCTAGTCCCGGTCAGGGCACCAGATTCTGTCCCGGATGCCCCTCTTCCAGGCCAGCTCTCTGCTGTGGCCCGGGAGTGCAGTGGAGGATGGCCCAAGTGCTTGGGCCCTGCACCCCATGGGAGACCAGGATAAACACCTGGCTCCTGCCATCGGATCAGCGCGGTGCGCCGGCCGCAGCGCGCCAGCCGTGGCGGCCATTGGAGGGTGAACCAACGGCAAAGGAAGACCTTTCTCTCTGTCTCTCTCTCTCTCTCACTGTCCACTCTGCCTGTCAAAAATAAAATAAAGTAAAAAAAAATCTCTCTCTCTCTTTCGACATTAAAACCAATAAACAATTTTTAAAGTTAGCATCTTTACGGTCCACAGTCCGGTTTGAGTCTTGGCCATTTCGCTTTCACTTTAGCTCCGGGGGAGCTAATTTCCATGGGGTCACAGGGTGATCTTGCCGGGTGGGGGGCTTCTCTTGTCCGTCCTCACCAGCATCTGCTGGCCTTAGGCTTGGGGTGCCTGGAATTGGATGCTGGTGTGTGCACCTGTTGGCTGCTGGAGGCTGTGGTCCCCATGTCTGGTCACGAGGGGGCTGTGCTCCCTGGGCCGTCCCTGATGTGACCTCACCTCCGCCGGCTGCCAGCTCTGTCAGTGTCTCTGCATCTCCCTTGGGACCTGGTGGATCCTTACCGACCATTACCGACCTCCTGCGCTTGTGTTAAATTGCTTAGCAGAGCATTGGAAACTGAGGCACAGCTCCACTGGCCTGAGACACTCACAAATACTGTGGGACGTTAATCATAGCACCGGGGCTGGGATTCTGTGAGATGGCCAGGGCGTCCCCCGGCCCCATCTCCTGGTCAAACTCTCACCACCCTTAGGTGCCCTGGAAGCCTTTTTTACTCAAGGGGAAGCAAAACCACCACTCAGCTCCGTAAGCTTGGCTTTTTACTTTTTGAAGTTCAGATTCTAGAATATCTGGAATATTCAGGGTCAGGGCTGACGCTTGCAAAATATTTTTTCCCCTTTCTATGCTTTGTAAGTACCTTCACGCATCCCTCAACTGAGGACTGTGTGGCGGGGCAGTTTTGTGAGTGTGCGAGCATCACCGAGCGGAGTTACACAAACCTAGCGGATGGGGGTCAGTCACTCCTGTAGCCTCCAACAAGACACAGGTGGACAGGTGATGTCTGAGCCCGTGCTACAACGGGGAGAAAAGGCGTTGAGAATACAGCCCCCAGTCACACGGTCATTTCCGGGCATCAGCAAGTATTACCCATTCTCCATCGTCCTATGCGCTGCCGTGTTCCACGACGGGCGGGGCAGTAGGTGAGGGCTGCATGGGTCACAACCATGTGGGGACAGCTGCACCGTCACCGGGCAGTGAGACGTTGCATGTCTGTTATTGTCTGATGGCCTCTGTGGGACCTGTTGTTGACGGAACCGCCGTGGCACGGCCCCCGGTTATCATCCATGGAACACCGGAAGTGAGAGCTGTGTCTTGGTCTCTTTCTGCTCTCCCCGAGTGGCAGGGCGACAGAGCTTGCTCCTGGAGCCCGAGTCTCTACTCAGGTGGTTGGGAAGAAAGGGAATAGAATATTCCTCATTTTGTATGAAATCCTCACCGTAGTCCGTAAGTAGATGAGGAATTCCACAGGCCTTGTTTTTTGCTTCTCTGAGCACTTTGTATTGAATAAGTCCCTAGGTCCAGTGGACAGCTGGGTCGCGGGCGCACACAGAGGTCTGTGTGGCTAATGATCCAGGGCAAGTGAAAGTCAGAGCCGTGCGTGGCCTTTTCCTGGTCTCATGGGACCAGTGGTGCATTGCCGAGATCAATAACAGTCACTTAGTGGCGTAAGGACAGCACACACAGGTCACATTAAATTTTTTTTTGCTTCTTTATTTGAGAAGGAGGGAGGAGGGGGAAAGAGAGAGCAAGAGCTCTTAGCCAGTGCTCTGGTTCTCAAATGTCTACAACAGTGTGGAAAGGGCTGGGGCGGAAGCTATGAACCGAGCACCCAATCCAGGTTTCCCACATAGGTGGGGAGGGGGTACCAAGCTACTCCAGCCTTCTCCACTGCCTCTGGGGGTCCGCACTGGCAGGAAGCTGGAGTCGGGAGCCACAGCTGGGAATCCAACCCAGGTCCCCCGACATGACAGGTGGGCACGCTAGCAGCCAGGCTGGGTCTCGTTTCCAATGTGGCACCACAGCCTCATGCTTTGAGGCTAACCCCAGCTTGCGTGAGTGCAGAATTAGAGCCCTTATAGACTGTGTGGAGATCCCTGGAGACCAGAACCATCTGCTTGGTCGATAAGAAGTGGCCGTGAGGGTCTTAATGAGCTCCCAGGCTCCCCAGCTCCCTGCCCACCAGGGGACCTCTTGACTTCCCCCCTGCAGGCTCTGCCAGGTTTTGCGACCATCAGGTCAACTGGCCACTCGCTGCACCTGTCCTGCTTTGCTCTCGAAGCCCAGGCCTCAGTGGTGATCTAGGGCAGCTGGCTTCAGCTGTGTCCATGGCCTGGTGTCCAGCTCCTCATCTGAATGACCACAGGGAGCTACGTCTCTACACAGAGGCACCTGGCCACTGCCTGCCTCCAGTCCCGGACTTACCCTTGTCGGTCCCTAGTGTCTCCTGAGCCTCACAGTCAAGGGACATCCTCCAGACAGAGATGGCTTTTCAGCTGTGGCCCTCAACATCGCGGCTGCTACACCCACAACACTGGGATGCCTGGCTTGTTCCCAGGAGCACGCCCAGAGGGTACGAGAGGCACAAGTAGGGGCCAAGAGCAGCATTTTGTAGTTTGTAAGTCAACGGCATTGATGCTGTGCCGAAGCCTCATTGAAAGAGCTTTCTGGCCAGCGCCGCGGCTCACTAGGCTAATCCTCCGCCTTGCAGCGCCGGCACACCGGGTTCTAGTCCCGGTTGGGGCACCGGATTCTGTCGCAGTTGCCCCTCTTCCAGCCTAGCTCTCTGCTGTGGCCCGGAGTGCAGTGGAGGATGGCCCAAGTGCTAGGGCCCTGCACCCCATGGGAGACCAGGAGAAGCACCTGGCTCCTGCCTTCGGATAGGCACGGTGCGCCGGCCACAGCGTGCCGGCCACGGCGGCCATTGGAGGGTGAACCAACGGCAAAAAGGAAGACCTTTCTCTCTGTCTCTCTCTCTCTCTCACTGTCCACTCTGCCTGTCAAAAAAAAAAAAAAAAAAAAAAAAAAAAAAAAAAGAGCTTTCGGCTTTAAGATAATCGCAGAATCACAAGGGGTTGCAAAGAAATGTACAAGGGAGTCTGGAGAACAACTTTTCCCCTCTCCTTCATTCCCTGGTTAACATCTTACATGGCCAAAGTTCAAGGGCAAAAGCCAAGAACTTGACATTGGTGCCATCCTTAGAGCTGATTCAGACGACACCAGGAGACCAGCATTGCAGGTCATCTCTCTCTCTCTCTCTTCTCTCTTTCCCTCTCTCTCTCTCATAAATACAAAAAAAGTTAAAAAAAAAAATTAAAAGAAATCAGAAAAACAAAACTCAAAGAAATCAAAAAGATAGGAGTGATAAAGGTTAGAGCAGAAATAAATGAAATAGAGAATAGAAAGTCTACAGAGAAAATCAGTGAAGCCCAATTTGGGGCCAGTGTTGTGACAACAGCGGGTTGAACTGTTACTTGAGATGCTGGCATACCAGGGTGCTTATTTGAACCCCGGCTGCTCCACTTCTGATCCAACCCCCTGCTAATGCATCTGGGAGAGCAGCAGATGATGCTTGGGCCCCTGCACCCACGTGGGAGACCCAGATGGAGCCCCTGGCTCCTGACTTCAGCCTGGCCCAACCCCGGCCATTGTAGCCATTTAGGAAGTGAACCAGCAGATGAAAGCTCTCTCTCTCTCTCTCTCTTTCTCTCTCAACTTTGCCTTTCAAACAAAAGTTTTTAAAAGAAACCATATGTTATGCTTTAAAACATCAATGAAATTGAACAGTAAGAAAAAGAGTAATTACCAAAATCATAAACAAAGTAACACAGGGACCTCACCAGTAACTTGGCAGAAATTAAAAGGAGCTTAAGAGAATTCTACGAACAATTGTATGCCAACAAATTAGATAAGTTAGATGAAGTGAGCACATATAAACAACGGATCAAAACTGACAAAAGAAGAAATGGAAAATCAGAACAGACCTATTGCAAATACAGAGATGGAATTAAAAAACTCACAACAAAAATGTTCTGGAGCAGATCTCTTCCCTGGTGAACTCTACCAAACGTTTAAAAGAACACCAATCTTTCACTAGCTCTTCCCTCAGAAGGAGGAGGGAACACTTCCCGGCCTGTTTCCGAGACCAGCAGTACCCCAATACCAAAACCTGATGTCCATATATCTATATACATATATACACACACACATACACACATACACACATACACACATACATATATACACATACATTTATACACACACACATATATATATACATACAGAGAGATATACATATACACACACACATATATATCTCATAAGAAATCTAGAGACCAAATCCCTGATGTATCCAGATGCAAAAAGCCTCCAAAAATACTGCCAAAGTGAACACTGCAGTCAAGGGTCATACACCTTGACTAGAAATAGTAGGTTGGGGCCAGCACTGTGGCATAGCAGGTAAAGCCGCCACCTGCAGTGCCAGCATCCCCTTATATGGATGCCAGTTGGAGTCCTGGATGCTCCTCTTCTCATATGGCTCTCTGCTGTGGCCTGGGAAATCAGTAGAAGATGGCCCAAGTGCTTGGGCCCCTGCACCCACGTGGGGAGACCTGGAAGAAGCTCCTGGCTCCTGGCTTCGGATCGGCACAGCTCTGGCCGTTGTGGCCGATTGGAGAATGAACCAGTGAATGGAAGATTTCTTTCTCTCTCTCTTTCTCTCTCTCTCTCTGCCTCTCCTCTCTCTCTGTGTGACTATGACTTTCAAAGTAAAATAAATAAATCTTTAAAAAAAATAGTAGGTTAACTCCACATGGAAATTAATCAATGTAATAAACATCATATTGGAGCTGGTGCTGTGGCATAGTGGGTAAAGCCACTGCTTGCAGTGGTGGCATCCCATATGGGCATTGGTTCAAGTCCCGGCTGCTCCTCTTCCAATCCGGCTCTCTGCTGTGGCCTGGGAAAGCAGTAGAAGATGGCCCAGGTCCTTGGGCCCCTGCACCCATGTGGGGAGACCGGAAGAAGCTCCTGGCTTCAGATCAGCGCAGCTCCAGCCATTGCGGCTATTTGGGGAGTGACCCAGCAGATGGAAGACCTCTCTCTCTCTCTCTCTCTGCCTCTCCTCTCTGTAACTCTCAAAGAAATAAATAAGTCTTTTAAAAATCATATTAACAGAATTGATGGTGACATCATATGATCATTTTAAAGAATGCAGGGAAGGCATTTAATGCCTTTTTAAAATGATAAACACAGATAACACACTAGGAATTGCGGGCACTCCCTCAGTCCTAGTAAGACCATCTACAAAACGTACACAGCTAGCGTCATACTTAGTTGTGAAAGTCTGTAGCTTTTCCCTTCATATCAGGAACAAGTAAGAATGTCTGCTCTCACCGTCAGTCTTAACACTGTACTGAATGTTCTAGCCAGGATAACTCAAACAGAAAGTAAAAGAGAGGTCAACTAAATTGCAAAGGAAGAAATAAAGCTATTTCTATTTACAGATCATGGCATTTTATTTACAGAAAATCCTAAAGCGCTAACAAAAATGAAAAAAGAAACTGAGAGAGATAATCGATGAGTTCAGTAACATTGCATGATATAAGATCAATATACAAAAATCAGTTGTTCCGGCGCCACGGCTCACTGGGCTAATCCTCCGCCTGCGGCGCCGGCACCCTGGGTTCTAGTCCTGGTTGGGGCACCGGTTCTGTCCCAGTTGCTCCTCTTCCAGTCCAGCTCTCTGCTGTGGCCCGGGAAGGCAGTGGAGGATGGCCCAAGTGCTTGGGCCCTGCACCCGCATGGGAGACCAGGAGGAAGCACCTGGCTCCTGGCTTCAGATCGGAGCAGCGCACTGGCCATAGTGGCCATTTGTGGGGTGAACCAACATGAAAAGAGTTTCATGTTATTAAAAGGTAAACTGAGGCACAATAACTTTTTTATTAAATTTTTTTTTATTTGAAAGGCAGAGTTACAGAGACACAGAGGCAGAGAGAGAGAGAGAGAGAGAGAGAGAGAGAGAGAGAGGTGTTCCATCCTCTGGTTCACTCCCCAAATGGCTGCAATGGCTGGAGCTGTGCCGACCCAAAGTCAGGAGCCAGGAGCTTCTTCCTGGTCTCCCATGCAGGTGCAGGGACCCAAGGACTTGAGCCATCTTCTACTGCTTTCCCAGGTCACAGCACAGAGCTGGATGGGGAGAGGAGCATCCGGGACTCTAACTGGTGTCCATATGGGGGGAGGAGGGAATGCTGGCGCTGCAGGCGGCTTTACCCAATGTGCCACAGCACTGGCCCCAGCACAGTAAAATTTTAAAGAATTTATTTGAGTAAGAAGTGATTTGCGGGTTGGGCAACTCCAAACCTAAGCGTGGATAAAGGAACACGAGAGGAAGGCTCTCGTAGGGCAAATACAGAAGATAACTAAGATCACATTTCACTGGTTGTCATAATATGGAGGATTTCCAAAAGTTCACAGGAAATTCAGAGTATAAAAAATTAGGAAATGAATCAGAGAATCTAAGCTCTCTCTCTGTGTCTCTCTCCTCCTCTCTCTCTAACTATGTCTTTCAAATAAATAAAAAGTAAATCTTAAAAATGGGTGAAAGACCTGAACAGACATTTTTTCAAAGATTTATGGTGACATGAAGAACATGAGAAGATGCTGTGTGTTGTTAGCCAGCAGGGAAATGCAGAAAAAACCCTCACCAAATGAGACACCTTTTTGTAGTCCTGGGGTGACCATTAAACACACACAAGGTAGCAAATATTACTGAGGACAGAGAAAGTGGGAGCCTCACACACTAATGAAGGAATGTCAAATGAGACATTTTGGAAACATTAGATTTATTTTTATTTATTTGAAAGACAGAGTTACAGAGAGAGGTAGAGACAGAGAGAGGTCTTCCAGTCACTAGTTCACTCCCCAGATGGCCGCAATGGCTGGAGCTGGGCCGATCCAAAGCCAGGAGCCAGAAGCTTCCTCCAAGTCTCCCACATGAGTGCAGGGGCCCAAACACTTGGGCCATCTTCCACTGCTTTCCCAGGCCATAGTAGAGAGCTGGATCAGAAGAGGAACAGACGGGACTAGAACCAGCGCCCATATGGAATGCAGGCGCTTCAGGCCAGGGCTTTAACCCGCTGCGCCACAGCGCCAGCCCCCAAACAGTTCTTCCAAAGACTGAACAGTTACCACATGATTCAATACCTCTGTTCCTACTTCCTGTCCACATACAAACACATACCAGAATGTTCCTAACAGTGTTAACATAACATTCAGCGTAACATACAAAGAATAGAACCAGACGACGGCTAAACCAACAGTGGCGTAACCTCTGTAAGGAGATACTACTTGGGAAAAAATAAAAAAGGACCGAGTACTGAGACATCCACAGTGTGAATGAACCTTGACAGCCTTATGCTACATGAAAGCAGCCAGCCACCAGGAGCCGCCGGCGGTACTCGGATTCCATTCATGCGAACCGTCCACAGGGATGGAAAACACATTAGTGGTTGCAGGGGGCTGAGGGGAGGGAGAAGCAGAGAGAAATTGCTAATGGATATTGGATTTCTTTGCAGGACAATGAACACGCCCTGGAATCAGTTGCACACCCTTGCTGGTAGACCAAACCCACAGAACTGTGCCATTCAGCATGGTAAATTTTACAGTAGGTGAATTTCATGTAATTAAAAAAATCTGTTATTACGATGTGTGTCACTGGAAGAATTTCTCTTTTTCTAGAACATTCCACCCAAGCACACTCCGCTGTATTATGTTTCTTTGTTTGTCTTGATGGACAGAAAGCGCGGGAAGTGGTCTTGACCCACCCAAGTCCACTGAAGGACATGCGGTCTGGCTCAGTGCTTCCCATACGGCTGCTTTCCTAACACGGGCTCCTCCCAGGCCCAGCTCTCCATCTTGGGTCTATACAGACTCTTCCTCTGCTGCCTAAAAACGTGCCCGTCTTCACCCTCCTTGAGTTGGCAATACCCCCTCCCACCCCTTGGTTCACTGCTGGTGAGTCACCTGCCTGGCTCACCCTCTCCCCTCCACACACATCACCTCCTGCTCGTTAGAGGGCTCCCTCCTGCTGCCGCGGTCTCACCTGTCATTGGGGTAGGGCTCCGAGCTCCAGACCCCACGCTGCCGCTGTGACCTGGCTTGTGCTCCACTCCTCTGCCTGCGCCAGCGCCTACGCGGCAACCCTACACCATGAGGAGGAGATGGTATCCGTTTGGACCCTCGGGCAGGTGAATCGCTTTGCATGGGGTCCTGTGGAGGCCCCCCCCCCCCCCGTGGCAGGATTGGTGTCCTCACAAGAAGAGGAGGAGACCAGAGTCTTCTCTGGGCTGTGTGAGCTGTTTGCAAACCGGGAAGAGAGACCTCACCCAGGCCAAGTGCACCGGCATCTTGATCTTGGATTTCTTGCCTTCAGAACTGTGAGAAACGAATGTGTGTTGTTTAAGTCACCAGTTACACTGCATGATAGCCACTTCCTCTCTAACACCCACTCTGAGTTGGATAGGAGTGGATTTCTGACATCACAGTTCGTGCCTCTGTTTCTAGTCCCAACCGACCTCACTGCTCTACTACCTGTCCCAAAGCTGTAGTCCTGGCTCCAGCATCGTGGTGCAGCAGCTTAAGCCACTGCCCGCAGTGCCGCTATCCCATATGAGCGCTCGTTCAAGTCCCAGCGGCTCCACTTCCACTCCAGCTCCCTGTTAATGCACCTGCGAAGGCAATGGGAGATGACCCTAGTGCTTAGGCCCCTGCCACCCCTGTGGGAGACTCATGTGGAGTTCCAGCCTCTTGGCTTCAGCCTGACCCAGCCCCAGCCATTGCGGCCATTTGGGGAGTAAACCAGCAAATGAAGACCTCTCTCCCTCTCTCTGTAACTCTGCCTTTCAAATAAATAAATTAATTAAAAAAAAAAAAAACTAAAAAAAAATCCTACCCTATAGTCTCGTCTTCTTCTAGTCCTCAACTCTCAACATAAATCGGATGGGGAAGAGGAGGGAAAATCAACGCTCTGTCATCACACACTGAATCTCTGAGCAAAGTTAGCACTGTCTACCACTGCCCATCCCAGGCGATCCTGCTTGGGGCCTTCCGGAAAAGTCCCGGATTGAGGATCGTTGCAGACTGAGTGACACCAGTCAAGCAGCAGGGGGTGACAGGGACTAAGGATGACATCCTGCTCAGGCCCTCTTCCTGACTTCTCCCCATCCTGCCACTCCCCCTCCACCCATAATGCAATGGGAGTCTCCCGGGACTCACTGCAAGAACGTGTGATCCATTCAGCCCTTCTGTTCACTGACACCCAAGAAAGCCAAAGTTGGAATAGGAACTGGAGGTTGATACTTCTGGTCCCTGTGTCTTTGTGAGAGGCGTCTCCAATACCTGTAGGCCAGGGAGGTGCACACACGGCCAAACCCATTGACACCCTGTAATCCCCTCGCAGTCAGTCAATCTACAAACACGCTTTGGTCACTCCTCCCTCCTTTGTGTTGGGAGGTGGAGATACAGAGATGAATTTTCTCATACTGCATCCCAGGGATCTGCCCCTTCTTGTGCATTTCCTGGGCACAAGTGGGTCCTGCTAAGAAACAGACCCCAGGTGCTGGCTCTGTGGCGCCGTGGGTGTGTGCTCTCCAGTTCGAGTCCCTGGCTGCCCCACTTCTGATCCAGCTCCCTGCCAATGTGCCTGGCAAGGCAACAGCAGATGGTCCAAAAGCTTGAGACCCTGCCCCCAACGTGGGAGACTCAGATGGAGTTCCAGGCTCCTGGCTTCAGCCTGACCCAGCTCCAGCCATTGTGGCCATTTAGGAAGTGAACCAATGGACGAAAGACTCTCTCTCTCTCTCTGTGTGTGTGTGTGTCTCCCTCTCTCTGTCACTCTGCCTTTCAAATGAATAAATAATCTTAAAAAAGTAGATTTCAGAAAGAGATCAGAATGTACCACGTTTTAATGTAAAACAAAAGGGCAAGCAACCACAGCAATGGGAAAATCCCTCACCCTTGCCAGTGACCTTATTAGCTTCCAGCTGTGTTTGTCCATCGTCCCGAGAACAGCAGCCCCTCTTCTGTTTTCTCTGCCCCGGGCTTGTGAGGCCGGAACAGCAGCAGCGTGGTCTGCGGGCTCTAGAACCGTCGTTCCCGCCCTGCCAGACTGCTCCTGCCTTGTCCCCCAGCGCCCTCCTGCTCTCACCAGCAGCAGCCGTGGTGAGCCGGCCTTGGCACACATGATCCCCCAGCTTCTCGTGGGGGTCTCGGTGAGCCTGAGGCTTGGCTGTCAGGAGGGCGAGGTGGAGAGTGGCTTCCCTCTTCCGCTACCCCAGGGGAGCTCCGCTAACCTGTGCCCCTTTCCCTCCCCTGCCAGCTGGAGCATCGGGGCGTGTGAAATCGGACTGATCTCTGCCTTCCACGCCGGCACACGCCGGGGTCCTGGCTAGGGTGACACAGAGTCCTCGTTCTCCGGGGACTGCCGGCATTCCTCGGACTGTGGGATTTCCACCGCTACCACTGAGAAATTCTTAGGTAAACAGGAACAGGTTGCTTCCCCAGTTCAGGGGAAAATACATGTCTTTGAGGACAGAGTCCTGTCCACATCCATGGCACCAAACCTTGCCAAAATATCCATTGGCATTGAAAAGGAAGGAGCAAATGCTTTGTACTCATGTCTTTTTAAAAACCGGTGCTCTGCTTCCCTTCTCGATGGGATGATTCACAGAGCAGCAGGTTCCAGCTCCGCTCTTCATGTTGTTGAAGTTCCGTGTGAGCAACGGCAGTGCTATCCAGCCCTGGGTTCTTAAAAAGGGGGAATCTGAGACAAATATTCATGCGGGACTGATTTACAAGAGGAATTTGAAAAGTTGTGAAAGATGAAATGCAAAGCTAAGTATATTTCGGTGCAGAAGCATTTCAAAATCCACGAGCAGTTTTTTTTTTTTTCCAGAAAGCACATTTTCCATGAATATGAAAATTCGAAGGCTCCTTCTCTGAAGTTTTCAAAACATTCATGGAAAACTGGGACTTGAAGGTGCATTGACTTTGGTGCAAAAAATTTTTGAAATCTATGCATAGAAGATCTTCAGAAAGGCCGTGGAAAATGCATATCATGAAACAAATATGCATGAATTTAATTTTTTAAAAGATTTATTTATTGGGGCCGGCACTGTGGTGCAGGTTAATGCCCTGGCCTGCAGTGCCGGCATCCCATATGGGCGCTGGTTGGAGACCCGGCTGTTCCACTTCCAATCCAGCTCTCTGCTGTGGCCTGGGAAAGCAGTAGAAGATGGCCCAAGTCCTTGAGCCCCCACACCCACGTGGGAAACTGAAAGAAGCTCCTGGCTCCTAGCTCCTGGCTCCTGGCTTCGGATCGGCACAGCTCTGGCCGTTGCGGCAAATTGGGGAGTGAACCAGTGGATGGAAGACTTCTCTCTCTCTCTCTCTCTCTGCTTCTCCTCTCTCTGTGTAACTCTGACTTTCAAATAAATAATAATAAAAAAGATTTATTTATTTATTTGAAAGTCAGAGTTACAGAGAGAGAGAGGTTTTCCATCTGTTTATTCGCTCCCCAAGTGGCCGCAATGGCTGGAGCTGTGCCGATTGGAAGCCAGGAGACTGGAGCTTCTTCTGGGTCTCCTGCATGGGTGCAGGGGCCCAAGCACTTGGGCCATCTTCTGCTGCTTTCCCAGGCCCTAAGTAGGGAGCTGGATTGGAAGAGGAGCAGCCAGAACGTGAACTGGTGCCTGTTGGGATACCAGGACCTGCCTGCCACAGCAGTGCCACAGTGCCAGCCCCTCAGTTTCTTTCTTCTTCTTCTATTTTTTTTTTTTTGTATCACGATAATCTTACCTTCTAATTCCATTTTCCATGAATTTTTAAAGGAATGTTCCCAGCGAACTAGTAGGGATGTGGCCCTGTCATCTGTCACCACCTCCCCGCTCCCCACCATGATTGCACAGACACTGCAATCACAGGTGGGCTCAGGACAGCTCCCCTGAAGCCTTGGGAAAAGAAGGGGCAATGAGGGGCTGGCGCTGTGGCATAGCGGGTAAAGCCGCCGCCTGCGGTGCCGGCATTCCATATGAGTGCCAGTTCAAGTCCTTGCTGCTCCACTTCCCATCCAGCTCTCTGCTGTGGCCTGGGAAAGCAGTGGAAGATGGCTCAGGTCCTTGGGCCCCTGAACCCATGTGGGAGACCCGGCAGAAGCTCCTGGCTCCTGGCTCTGGATTGGCCCAACTGCAGCATTGCAGCCATCTGGGGAGTGAACCAGCAAGTAGAAGTCCCCCCCCCCCCCGCCTCTGCCTCTCTGTAACTCTGTCTCTCAAATAAAATAATCTTTTTTTAAAAAAAGAGAGAAATGGAAGAAAATGGAGCCAGGTTACAACATCCAGCAAATATCATGTCCACTGAAAGAATCCCAATTCGGGGCCAGCATCCCATATGGGCTCCAGTTCTAGTCCCGGTTGGGGCGCCAGATTCTGTCCTGGTTGCTCCTCTTCCAGTCCAGCTCTCTGCTATGGCCCGGAAGCGCAGTGGAGGATGGCCCAAGTACTTGGGCCCTGCACCCACATAGGAGACCAGGAGAAGCACCTGGCTCCTGGCTTCAGATTGGAGTAGTTCCTGCCGGAGCGGCCATTTGGGGGGTGAACCAACGGAAGGAAGATCTTTCTCTCTTTCTCTCTCACTGTCTATGACTCTACCTGTCAAATAAAAAAAAAAAAATCCCAATTCCTCAGGGCACTCGCAGGCAGCATATTACAACTGCAGGGCCGTCTACACCTTGCAGCACCGTGTCAAGGGCACAGAGCCACTCTCGGTGGGGTGGGGAGTCCTGGGCACCCCGGCTCTGTGAGCTCGGGCAGTGTAGCACTCAGGGGCCTGCACACACAGCCTCGGGCCCATCAGTGCCTTCTGGGATCCGTGAGTGAAAACCAGCAAAGAGCAGAGTCGGGGTCCTGTGTGGTGAGCTCAGCGGGGCTGGGCTCTCTCCACTCTGGTCTCCTTGGTAACCCCCGGGGCCAGGCTGAAGTTTCCCGGGGATACCGGATGTGTGGTGGCTACAGGGTCCTCAGGCCAGGGACTCAGGGAAAGCCAACCTTCCCATCTCTGCCCGGACACCCGCCCAGCCTTCTCTCCGTCTCTTGTCCCCGCTCAGGCCTCCTTCCTGTCTGAGACGCACCACGCTTTGAGCAGGTGGCCCGGCACCCTGCACGTGCCTTCCCGCCTGACAGCAGCCGTTGCCCGGTTACTCTCTGCTTTTCAATCCTTCCCTGCCCGTCACTCTAGGGATTTTTTCTGACTCTGAGGATTCAACTGGGACAAAAATGCCACCTGCCCCTCCCCCAACACACACACACACACACACACAACGGGAAAGCCGGCTCTCGGGACAGCTCCTGCACTAAGGCCAGAAACGAAGCCCCGTGACCTCAGTGTCCCCAGCCTCCTGACCCTGGCATGCCTCGGGTGCAGCCAGTTTCCACCACAAACCAATGCCAGCCGTGTCTCTGCCCTAGCTCTCTGCTTCTGCTTGAAATGGATAAGGGTGAGAAGGCAGGTTCCCAGGCCCACAGCAGAAACCTGTGAGATGTGCCACCAGACATTGTAACAGTGGACAGTGGAGGAACCATCCAGAATAAAGCTGGTCCCTTGTCACCTGAGGCCCATCCTTTGTGTGCAGGAACCCTACAACATGCTGGGCTTAACCTGGGGCTCCAACACCAAGACGCAGAGATGGGCGTATGGCACAGTTAAGCTGCCCCTTGGGAGATCCACATCCAATAGCAGAGAGCCAAGTTCAAGTTCTGGCTGTGCTCTCCATCCCAGCTGCCAGCCAAAGTGCATTCTGGGAGGCAGCGGTGGTGGCCCAAGTATTTGGGTCCCTGCCACCCACATGGGGACGCAGAGTGAGCTCCTGGCTCCTGGCTTTCGCCTGGTCAAGTCCATGTTGCAGGTACTGAAGGAGTGAACCAGCCCAGGGGAGCTCTCTCTCTGTCTCTGCCTTTTACATAAACAGAATAAATAACTTTTTTAATAAAAAAAAAGCTTGATATAATATTCACTGGAAACTTAGCACCACCCTCTAAGTCTTCTTTTTTTTTAAGATTTATTTATTTATTTGAAAGTGAGAGTTAGAGAGAGAGGAGAGAGAGAGAGAGAGAGAGAGAGAGAGAGAGATCTTCCATCCACTGGTTCACTCCCCAAGTGGTTACAACAGCCAGAGCTGAGCCAGGCCAAAGCCAGGAGCCAGGCGCTTCTTCCCGGCCTCCCACATGGGTGCAGGGGCCCCAGCACTTGGGCCATCCTACGCTGCTTTCCCCAGGTCTTTTCTTCCTTCTTCTAAGTGCTGGGGAAGCTGGCCCCTGTCTGTCGCAAAGCCTGGCCCACTCTTGCCCACGGGGGTCCAGGTTCCAGCCGGCACTGGTGACAGCTCTGCCTGCCCTTCCACAGGGGGTCAGCACCAGACCCCCCCGGGGAGTCGCTGCCACCTAAGAGCTCCCCCAAGAGCCCAGGCATCCTTGCTTAGCCAGTGTAAGTTTGAGAGGGTTTGCAGGCTAAGAGAGCTCACGACTGCCAGCCTGCAGCCTGGTAACAGGGCGATGACCTCCCTTTTCTCAGTGGAAGACAAGGAAGCAAGGCTTCGTCACCCCTGACTGGGAGGGGCGGCAGGGAGGGGACCAGGCTGCACCTTGCAGTGTCTTTGCCCCGCCCCCATCTGAGCAGCTGATGCTTACTCCTGCCCTGTACTTGACCCCGTCACAGCTCCTTCTCCAACTGGCTCAATCATCAGTAAGAGGGAATCGGAACGCGGCATTTTTATTCATGTTTTTCTGTGGTCTCCACTTTAAAAACAAGGGACACATGAGGATGCTTTCAAAAGCAAAGATAAATCTATTTTGGTGTAAAATTTTTGAAATCCATGTACAAAAGGTGTCTTTTTCTGTGAAAAAAAAAATGCATATTAAGGAAACACGGGGCAGGCGCTGTGGTGTACTGAGCTAAGCCCCGGCCAGTGCAGCCGACATCCCATATGGGCACTGGTTTGAATTCCAGCTGCTCCACTTCCAATCCAGCTCTCTGCTGTGGCCTGGGAAAGCAGTGGAGGATGGCCCAAGTCCTTGGGGCCCTGCACTCGTGTGGGAGACCAGGAAGAAGCTCCTGGCTTCAAATAGGCTCACCTCCGACCATTGGGACCATTTGGGGAGTGACCCAGTGGATGGAAGACCTCTCTCTCTCTCTCTGTCACTCTTTCAAATAAATAAAATAAATATTAAAAAATAAAAAGCCAGCAGGTGTGTTAGAAGAGGATAGTATGTACAGGCTGGTGGAGTAACCCTGTGATCCAGTCTCGGCTCTGCCACAGGCCCAGTCTCCCCACCTGCCACCCAGGAGTGCTCCCCGCACCCCGTGAAGCCGGGTGGACCAGCAAGAGGAGCCATGCTGGAGAGCCTGGCTCACCTGGCCAGAAACTGCTCCTTTCCTTTCTTTTTAAAAAAGTTTTTTTTCCTTTTTCATTTTTGTTTGAAAGGCAGAGAGAGACAGGCAGAAGCTGACGAAACCTTCCTTTGCTGGCTCACTCCCTGAAAGGCCTGCGACAGCCAGAAATGGCCAGAGCCAGGAGCCAGCTGGGAGCTCCATCCGGGTCTCCCACATGCGTGGCTGGGACCCAGGCACCTGAGCCATCCCCTGCTGCCTCCCGGGGTGTGCACGAGCAGGAAGCTGGAATTGGGAGTAGAGCCGGGGTTCGAATCCCGATATGGGATGCCGGTGTGACACCGGCTTGACTCACTGAACTGCAATACTGGCTCCTCCCGTTTCTCTTCTTATGGAAGGCAGCCATTAGCACGTCCATTAGCATGTGTGTGCTTTGAACCCTCGCTGATCAGGGGACCCCGCAGCCCCAAGGAAGCAGTGTGGGACAAGTCACAGCAAGCGCCCAGGGCAAGGCTACACGCTGAGCCGGATGACAAAGCTGGCCAGGGCCACTCACTGTTCCAGCGCTAGGTAATTTTTATTGTAAGGAAATTTTAAAAGGCAGTTACATTAGTTACACATATACACGACCGACTTAATAACTGTTAGTCTTAGAGAACATTCAAGAAATACAAATGATGATTTATGCACAGCACAGGTCACACCCATAGGAAGAAAGGTTAACACAGAAATGATTAAGTGCTTAACACTGTCCACAGAAGCCTGCTTGCAGATCTGGTGTCTTTGTTACAGGGAACAGAGATGGTTAGAGGAAGCGTGCTGCCCGGCTCACGCACGCGCGGTCTGTGGAACCTCCCTCTTGCTCCTTTTCCGGCCAACGCTTCACGGGCTTTCCGCAGGTGTCTGATGAGAGCGGCAAGTCCCCGGAAGCGCTGCATGTGACACTGTCTTCAAGTTGACCCCAGACTGCAGGCAGTCAGGGAGAGACGGACAATCAGGCGGCTCTTGGCCACGGGCTTGGTGGGGATGGGAGAGAAGGGGACCCAGGCAGCTCAGGACACAGCGACTCCACGCCCAAACCTTTCTTTCCTGGCAATACAGAGCGTTTCTCGTCTGACTTCTTCCTGGCTACGGCGAGGTTTGTGGCTTGCCCTCACTTATGAGACAAGGCATGGGTGTCCCGGAGCAGGTGCACCCATGGCAGCACAGCTCATCAGGTGGTCACGGTGCCGTGGGAAAGGGAGAAGAATGCCACCTGCTCCCGCCGACACGGGGAACTGAGCCTCCTCCCTGTAAGTGCCCTGACCTCACGGGGCGTCACGCCCACTGCTCAGGAAAGGACCAAAGGCTTGATCTGGCTATGACAGGAAGCAGGGGAGGGCGTGGCTGGATCTGTGAAGGCTTCACCACTCCCTGAAACCAGAACCAGGGGGGAAGAACGGACAGGCAGCGTGGCCCCTGTCCCAGTCACTGACCCAGTTGTGGGCGGGGCGTGTGTCCTGGCCAATGGCTCAGGCAGCCACTGCGTGCCTTTTCCAGATAGCCTGAGTGAGGCCAGGGGAACGTCTAGGAGGTGTGAGTGGGGTGAGTCTCAGGGCCACATCGGCTCATGTGTGCCGCTTGCCTAACTCAGCATGGCCTCTGTCTCCAGCGGGAGACAGCTGGCAGGGCACAGGTGAGGGACCAGGCAACAGGTGGGTCCACGGCCTTCTGGCCTCCTGGGCTGGGCAGGACAGGTACACAAGGATAATTACATCCCCTGGACCTTTAAATTCCGATTCCCTGGGCTGGGGGTTTCTCCCAATCCTGGGGTCCTGCTCTCCTTCTTCCCGGCTTGTTGGCCTTGTGATGGTTTCTATAAATCACAGCCTAAACGTGGAGGGGGACCCAGAAAGCACAGGCTGCGAGCTGGGCAGGGAGTCCCCACTCGGGGCCCCAGGCTGCACTGGAGGGAGGCTCCACGATGCCTCACCTGGCTGCCACCCATGGGTCCTCGCCTCCCAGGACCAAGGCTGTAGTTGGCTGCACTCCAAACCCCACTCAAATGAGAGCAGTGGACAGAGGGTCACTGGGGGAAGGGGTCCTCTCCTCTCTCTGTGGCAGCCCCTCAGCGCCCAGCAGAGCCCAGGATGGCAAGGCCAGGCCCCCGTCCCTGCGCTCACCTCTTTATGCACCTAAGAAAGTCCTCCGAGTTCCCTCCCCAAACCAGAAGGCAGAAACCAAACACAAGACCCCTCCCCACCCCCGACCTCTGAGCCCAGCAGCCAGAGGCCACGGGAAGTCCATGTTCATCTCCCCGGGCAACACTCCTGTGCTCCATAAGCTATTTCTGTGCCTTTGTTTTTTTAAAGGGGGTGGGGAATAAACAGGCTCCCGGGCTGCTGGACACAGAGGTGACCTTCAAGGCGGGGGCACAGAGGGAAGCCTGTCCTGGGGGTGGCTTGGTGGGGACAGCCCCTGCCACTTCCCCAGCAGGGAGAAGGTTGGCGCAAACAGCAGGTGCATCTAAACCCAGGGCCCAGTCACCCCTACGTACACAAGGGTGCTGTAGGAACCATCAAGTCAGGGGTTAAGGTGGAGCGGAGGACCTGGCTGCTGGCTAAAGGGGTTCCCCCGATCCCCCGTGCCGTGCTGGACTTGGTCGGTGCTGCCTCAGCCACGCTGGGCACACGGATCTCCCAGGAGGCACAGCACACGCTGCCCCCTGCTGCTCTGCACACGCTGGGTTCCCTCGGCCCTCAGGCTGCCCTTGGCCCTCCAGGGTCTTGTCTCTGAGGGCCTGTCTGGATGATGGGTGGGGGGCGCGGGGGCTTTCCTGGATGGGCAGGGGGAGCTGTCCCACCTGCCTGGGCGCCAGCAGGACTTCTCTGTGCCACCTGGGAGTCGGGGCGAGGGTGCTGCTTCAGGGTGGGGATGAGACAGTGGAGGTGAGGTTCACAGGAGAGAAAGGAGAGGCCAAGAGAGCCCTCATTCGTGTGAAGGGCATGGGAGGGGAGGCTGGGGAAGGTGGAGGGGGGACAGACTCCTCAGCTCATTGCCCCAATGCAAGCAAAGCACAGTGAGCTGGGACCTTGGCTCCTGTTGGATTCGGGGTCCTGGACTGGGCCCCAAGCCTTCCTTCCCCCAGAGACCTGCACTGTGTCCCTTTCCAAGCCCCGGCTGTCCCGCCAAGGGGGCTGAAGGCAGAAGGCCCAGGCCCAGGCATTCTCACACCGTCCACCCCCTATGTGTAGCATGACCCCAGACCACCTGCAGGGGCACTGAGCAGAAGGTAGCACAGGCTGTGACAGCGCCGGCTGTCCTGGGCCACACCACGCCTCCCTTGGGGGAGCTCAGGGTGTGCCTTTCCCCACGAGCGTCTGTGCTCACCTGTGGGGCAGGGCTGGAGACAGGGACGTGACCGCAGCAACAGAGCTGCTGGGACCTGAGGCAGAGGGGCTGCCTGCTGGAGGAGGGAGGGGCTGGCTCCTGTGGGAGGAGTTGGGTCCTACATCCACCAGGGTGGGGCGCGGGCCACAGGGAGCAGGTCCCGGCCGTGACTCCTGGAGGCCACTAAAGCGGCAGCTCAGGACAGAGGCCAGTCGGCGCCTCCTCCTGTTTGGCTACATGGCTGGACTGTGACGCTCACTGCGGGCGCTGGGCTCACACACGACACACACGGGGCACAACACAGCCATTAGGACGGACGGTTCATGTCACAATGCACTACGTACTCGCGTCCCCCTGCACACGGGACGCACAGACAGGTGAGCTGAGCCGAGGGGCGCCCGCCCGTGTGTCCCCTGCACCCCTGGGCTCCAGCGCGGGGAACACAGGCTGGGCACCCTGCTCACCTCATCATCCACCCCTCCCCCTGCCCAGTCCAGCAGGCCTGCGCTGCTGGCCGGCCCCTCTGGGCATCAGCTGCTCTGGTTAGGGTGTAAATCCCTCTCACAGGACAGTAAGGACCCAACAGGCACAGCTCTGGGGCACACACACAGGCACAAGACAATAAATACGCCCAATCCCGGCCGTGCACCAGGGTCAGGGGCTGGGCAGCCGGGGCTGTGGGCCAGAGCTGAGTGATGCCATGCCTGGGGGGACACGGGGGTCAGGGTGGCTCCCGGTGGGGGTCCTGCAGCAGGGCAGGCCTGGCGAGGGGGCCCCGGCGTCACCGCGTGGGTGGCACTGCACAGAGGCAGCCTGGCTGGGCCCGCAGCTACTCGGAGAAGGGCGGGAACATGCCGAGGTCGGCAAAGTCTTCGATGTTATAGTTGCCGGTGCCCTGGGTGGGGTCCCCCGGCATGGGCAGCATGTCCTGCAGAGGAGAAGAAGGGAGAACCGGAGGGGAGTCAGCGGCTTCATCCGGGAGCCCAGCCTGCCGCTCACCCTGCCACCACCTCTCTAACGGGGAGTGGGGCGGGATTCTGCTGGCATCTGACCCCTGGCGCTGTCATGCACAGGCAAGCAAATGTCAGGACACCACCAATGCTGAGCCAGGGTCTCAGTGGACCAGAGCTGCCTGGGGGCGGGGGTGGGGAGGAGGGGGGAAGGGTGCACAGTGGGGCTGGGGGAGGAGCCTCAGTGGGGGCAGGGCCAGATCCCTCACGCATGGCTGGACGTCAGCTTTCAGGTCTCTGGGCCTCAGGCTACCCAACAGAAAATGGGAGGGTCAAGCTTTCTCAGTTGCTTGTGGCCAATTTCCCGCGTGTCTGCGGAATCCTCAACCCGTGTGAGGCTCGGCGAGAAAAGAACTCGGCAGGCAAGCCAGTTTGGGAAACAAGGCGCCCCGGCCTACCTCCTAGAAACCCACAGCCCCCACTGGCACAGCAGAAGCTTGCTAGGCCCTGCGATAAACAAACTGACCAAGAGTTCTGTCCGGCATTGTGACCGCGAAGGCCTGCATGAGGGAAGTCAGCCTCATGGGGCGTCCGTGAGGCCCCAGGAGGGGCGGAGCTGGGTTCTCACGGGAGGAGGAAGAAGGGGCAACCAGAGTCGGGGCGGCGTCAGCCCCGGGCACGGCACTTGTCTGCGGAAGGAAGCTGTGCCCGCTCCGGTACCCTAATAACGGCTGGGTCCTACCCAGGTCTGCCTGCTCTGGTGGGAGGCAGGTGGGGCACTGATGGTAGGGGTCCCAGGATCCTCCCCTGACGTGGCTCCTGCCCCCACCCTTGATTTACAGAACTGGGTTCTGGGGCCCAACAGGGCGGGGGGGTGTGTAGCGCAAGGGGCTGATGGGAGGGGCGGAGCACTTGGCAGAGCGAGTGGCCAGGGGCTTGAAACGCCACTGATGGGAACGCCTGCAGCTGACTGTGAAGCCGAGGACGCCCCAAGGGGGCAGAGAGCCCTGCCTGCTCTGGCGGCTACGGTGATGTCCATCCCAGCTGCACAGGCAGGCCAGGGCTGCCCTGGGCCTGCGGGGCGAGCCAGGCCTGGCTCCAACGTTGGAGAGGTGCAAGGAGCCCAGGTACCCGCAACCAGGGGCCGACACCCTGCACCCAACCAGAGAGACGTGCTCAGTCACAGCTAGGCTGACCCTGGGGCAAGGGCCTGATGGGTTTGCCTGCCCTGTCCTAGGTGCAGCAGGGAGAGGAGGAGGTCGGGCAGGGAAAGGCAACCGAGGGCCCTCACTTCTGCTTTGAGTCCTGGGCAGCCCTGGAGTTCGGAGCCAGGACAAGTCTCCCGCCATGGCATCCCCTTTGGCACAGCTGCACCTGCAGCTTTGGGCTGGGCAGGAGGGGATCGCCTACCCCGGGCCCCTGTCTAGCCCCAGGCCGGGCCAGAACTCATGATGGCTACTGGGCAGGTGGTGGTGTGGCCGAGACCGAGGGGGAACGCAAGCAGAGAGAAGGCGCCGGTACCTACGGGAAGGCGGTGCTCGCTCGATTTACCTGGAACACTTCACTCTGACCGGGCTGCTGGTGGGAGTGCTGCTCACCGCTCTGCTGGCCGTGGTGCTGGCTCTGCCACTGTGACCAGACCTCCGAGGGCCGCCCCTGGAACTGCCCGCTGCCTTGTCCACTTTCAGCTGAAAGAGCCGACGGACAGGACACGTCCCTTAAAAGCCACCCGCGGTTTCGGAGACCTAAGCACTCCTGTAGCTCAAGGGCCCTGTTTTTCTGAAAGGCACCTGCCCGCCGGGGCTGGCTGGGTGCTTGTTGTCACTCTGATTGACAGACACAAGACGCTCCTCGGCTTAGGATGCGGGGACACGGCCCCCTCCACCCATCTCAGCTTGATAGCATCTTACGCTGACACACGTGACCCGCCAAACAGCCTAGCTTAGCCGCACTGACCTTGGGCGAGCCCAGACACCCGTGTTGGCTGGAGGCGAGCAAAAGCCCCCAATGCCAAGCCTGTCTGGTAGTGGAGCGCTGTGTATCTCATGCACGTTCTGGAGTTCTGAGCTCAGAATGAATGACTTTTTTTCTGGAGAGCCAGTCCAACACGCCAAACCGGCATGATGGTTCCTACAGAACAGGCATCACTTTCGCATCACCGTGGGGAGACTCGAGAGTTGGGGGCCACCTGTAACAAGCTGAGTAGGTGGGAGAGACATGGGAGCCCTCTCTCAAAGGCTGCTGGGACTTGGCCAGAGAGGGTGGCTTTCCCTGGATGCACCTGCCATGTGGCCAGGTGGCCAAGCCTCCAAGCTTCCCGTGCCCTTTGTGACTGCTGATGGAGGCTGGGGTAGGGCGTGGGGGTCAGGGGGAGGTCTGTGGGACCCAGAGTGTGCTGAGGTCCCTTGCTGGTGACACGGCATTGGCGAGAGAAGGCAGACATTGCTCTGCCATTCCAGATACTCTGGTCCAGAGGTCACCCTTTCACGGCTCTGGCCCTGATAGGGGACAGCCTGGGCTCAGTGTCCCCTGAGAACCACCAGCCTTACCCGGGCGGTCTTTGTGGCCAAAGCCGCACCTGACCTCTCACAAGGTCCAACTATGGGGCCAGGAACGGCATAGCCCTTTCCTGCCTGCAGGGGTGGGATCTGGGCTCTGCTCAGACCGGGGAGAAGCTGCCTCTGAGGACGTGGGTGCAGGAAGGAGGGCCGCTGGCTCCCACCGACAGGTCACAAGAAGCCTCAGGTGGAGAGACAGAAAAGAGGAAGCAGGGGGAGAATTTTGCCTGAAACATTATTGGGATTCAACCACAGAGGGTTCTCAAGGCACATGAAAGACCTGGGCACTCCTGTTCTCGTCCGTCATGTGGCATTTTGGAGACAACGGGCTGTCTGTCGAGCCCTGGGAACAGGACAGGCCCCATCACACTCTTTTCAACAACCAGGCTAGCCATCCCCAGCCACCCACACCCCACCCCCAGACGCTGGGCTCATCTGGGGTAAGGCCGGAAAGGGTTCAAGGACAGGAATCCCTCTCTGTCTCCGTGCGTCACTGGGCTGGCTCTCTCTTCTCTATCTCTATCTCTCTCTCTCTGTCTCTCTCTCTCTCTCTCTCTCTCTCTCTCTCTCTCACACACACACACACACACACACAATCTGCCTGAGACAGGAAGGGCTTTAGTACGACCCATAAGCTCCCTCGAAGCATCATCGGTGCTTTTCCAACTCTTCACCATATCAACAGTTGGCCAAGAGCTCTATAAAAGCAAGGCAGGGTACAATTCCCCACTTCAGCATATAAGGGGCTTAAATCTACTGTGCACCTGGGACGCTGCTGTAAAAAATATGCATCTAAAGGCCGGTGCTGTGGCACAATGGGTTAAGCCACTGCTGCAACGCCAGCATCCCACATCAGAGCTGCGGTTCAAGTCCCGGCTGCTCCACTTCCGATCCAGTTCCCTGCTAATGCCCTTGGGAAAGCAGCAGCGGATGGCCCAAGGGCGTGGACCACTGTCACCACGTGGGAGACCTGGATGGAGCTCCTGGCTCCTGGCTTTGGCCTAGCCCAGCTTTGGCTGCCGCAGCCATCTGGGGAGTGAACCAGTGGGTGGAAGATCTCCCTTTCTCTCTGTCGCTCTACTTTTAAAATAAACAAATCTTTGAGGACTGCGTACCTAGCAATCTGAAATGCTAGCACACCAGACTGCCAGGACCGCAAAGGAGTCTGCTCTGCAAAGAATCGTACCCACTGACCTGATGTGGAACTCTAAACTCTAGGGTGGGCTGAGAGGACAGACTGGCTCACAACGCCTGGCAGGAGGTGGGCGGGAATGCCCACTTGGCAGGTGCCTGGCCTGTTCCGGGACACGCAGAGGCTGAACACAGCTGGCCCACCATGGCTCAGTAGGGGAAGGATAGCACAGCCCCCGTCCACTGTGGGGGAGGGCAGGGCAGGCGGTGGGAAGGTTCCAGTGTATCCATGAGGACCGCCCTGACCTCTGCCCCTCAGGAATCAGAGCTCTGGACCCCTTCGTCCTCAGGCCAGCATCTTTCTCTTTCCTTCCCTCCCCCACCTCCTGCAGCCACTCCACAACCACAGCTGTGTGGCCAAGCCCGCTCCGGCAGGTGTTCAGAGTTCTCCACTTCTCAGTTTCTCTTGGGCATGGGACATTCTCAACCACTCTCTTTTTAAAGAATTATTTATTTAATTCATTTGAGAGGGAGGGAGGTGGGAAAGAGGGGGGGAGGAGGTGGGGAGACAGAGAGAGAAAAGAGGTACGGAGAGAGAGAGAGAGAAAGAGAAAGAGAAAGAGAAAGAGAGAAAGAGAAAGAGAAAGAGAAAGAGAGGGAATGAGAGAAAGAGCGAGAGAGAGAGAGAATGCACTCCCATCTGCTGGTTAACCCCCCAAATGCCCAGAACAGCCAGGACTGTGTGAAGCCAGGAGCCGGTCTCCCAGGTCTCCCAGGTGGATGGTGGGGACTCACCTACTTGAGCCACACCTGCTGCCTTGCAGGTGCTCATTAGCAGGATGCTGGAATCGAGAGGGCAGAGCTGGGGCTCGAACCCGGGCCCTCCAGCTTGGGATGCCGATGTCTCAAGTGCAGTGCTAAGCGCTAGGTTAAATGCCTGCCCTGGCCGCTCTCTTTTTGATACCGTTTTGCTGACTTCTAGCACTGAGTGTGGCTCTGGTATCACCGCCTCTTTCCCAACTCCTTCTCAGGAATCCCCTGGCTGAGTCCGCCCTTTCTCCTGAACACGCCGATGGGGGCAGCCTCTTCTGCTCCCACGAACGGACTCACTCGTTCACTCTTCCGGAGACTACTTCCTGGGTTGCCATTGTGACCCGGGGCCCCAGGCTACCACTGCACGTACACGGGTGCTTCAACAGGCTCAAGGGATAAGCAAATAAAAGACAGGTTTTTTTGTGCAAGAAGTTTTGAAATCAATGCATGTGCAGGAAACATGTGGATGGATACTCTCTCTCTCTCTCAAATAAATTAAATGTTAAAAAAAATGTGAAGTGTTTGCAATGGGAAAACAAAATCAATTTGGATTGCATTTGAAATGGCATAAAATAGTTCAGGAAGGATGGAAAGAATTTAGTCAGAGTGAAGAGAAAATGAATGGAAGTAATGTATATAAGGTACTTTGTGGGGCCAGCGCTGTGGCCTAGTGGGTAAAGCCACCGCCTGCAGTGCCGGCATCCCATATGGGCACCGGTTCGAGTCCTGGCTGCTCCACTTTCGATCCAGCTCACTGCTGTAGCCTGGGAAAGCAGTGGAAGATGGCTCAGGTCCTTGGGCCACTGAACCCATGTGAGAGAACCAGAAGAAGCTCCTGGCTCCTGGCTTCAGATCAGTGCAGCTCTAGCCATTGCAGCCAATTGGGGAGTGAACCAGTGTATGGAAGACCTCTCTCTCTCTCTCTCTCTCTCTGCCTCTCCTTCTCTGTGTAACTCTGACTTTCAAGTAAATAATTAAAACCTTTAAAAAAAGATACTCTGCATGCCTAAGAAATGGGTCCATTATCCACACTTCCCAGCCACGACGTTAAGAAGTTAGGCCAACTCTTTACATGTATGAACTCCAGACCGGGTCTTGCTGGCAGTGGAGGCCATGGGAGCACATCTGAGAAGCAGTGTTCAGAGTGAACGCCTTCCATGCACCTGACACTGGGCAGGGGTGGCTGCAGTGCAGTGGCCATTGGGACCGGCTCAGCCCATGGGGGGACACCAGCAAGCACTCGGGCAATCAGCCGTGCAGACAGCACCTGCCGGGGAAGAGCGGTCAGCTGCAGGGAGACGTGGCAATGGACCTACCCCAGACCTGAGGCTCTGGAGGAGGCGGCTTCCCAAGTGAGGACCTCAAGGATGACGTCCCTGGCCACGGGACCGATGGTGGGGTTGGGGGACAGCCCCCTTTCAGCTTCTGCTGCTGAAAGCTAATCAATCAATTGATTATTGTTTGTAGCAATGGCCTCTCTGGCCAGACACTAAGAACTTCAGCAGAACCTCTCCTGATGACACAGCCTAGTGGGTTCTTAGCCCGGCTGCCCTGTGTTGGGAGGTACACAGCCAGCCAGTAGGGGCTGCATGGAGCCTGCCCCCAACCAGCCTCTTTCTGGAAAACACTCCAGTGGTCCCCCCTGCATCCTGTGTTCCCAAAGCCACGGATGATCGTAATCAAAAAGTTCATAGAAAATGGAATTGAAAGATAAGATCATCTTGGTGCATTTTTTCATGATGTGCATTTTCCACGAACTTTCTCAACACCCCTTGCACGCACGGATCTCGAACGTTTTCTGCACCGAAATGAACGTTTTAACTCCTTTCTCCAGGAACTTTTGGAAGCACCCCTCTACAGAGCTACTAAGCACAAGCTGAGCTCCGTCCACGCTGTTTCTCTAGATCTGTTGGCTTCCTGAGCAACACCTGGGCTGGCCCAGGCCCAGCTGGCTGTGAAGACCACCTGCGGTCCAGACGGACTGTGCTGTTGGCTGCCTCCGCCCGTGCCAGCTTTTGGAGCCCAGGTCACAACCTCAGGAGCACTGGAGGCTGTGAGGTTGTCAAGGTGGGGATGACACCGTGTTTTTTTTCTAACCTGAAGCTCAGTGCTATGACTTCACTCTCACCCGGGCTGGGTGGGGCAGGCTGGGCAGGACGTGGGTCTCGGAAGGCGGGGCACTGAGTTCCCGATGTGTTTCCTGAGCGTGGTCAGGGATGCTCACCCTCAGGGTCACTGGTCTGAGCTGCTGTGACCAAACTGGAGCTGCAGGGACCCCATGTGATGGGCGACACAAGTGAACTCATTGCTATCTCGACCTAAACTGAAAAGCATACGGTGAACCCAAAGCCAGGGACATGACCCGTGATGGCCAAGCCACTGTCCCTGCTAAGAAAACAATGGCATCCAGGCCATACATGTCGAGGCCACGCGTGGCCCGGGACAGCACCTCTGAGCCACTTCTTTGCCAGTCACTGCACCTTTGCACCAAGAAACACCGAAGTGCCGACCAGCAGGTGCCTGCTGCCGGTGACACACAGAAAGCCGTATTATTTTAATATTTATGTATTTGGAAGGCAGAGTGACCGACAGAGGGAAGGTGAGAGAAAGATTTTTCCGTCCACCGGTTCACTCCACAAATGGCCGCAACAGCCAAGGCTGGGCCAGGAGTCAGGAACTGCATCCAGGTCTCCTACGTAGGCAGCAGGGACCCAAGCACTTGGGCCATCCTCCCCTGCCTTCCTGGGCGCATTAGTAGGGAGCTGGATCGGAAGTGGAGCAGCTGGGGCTCCAACCAGAGCCCATACGGGATGCCGGCATCACACATGGTCATTTAACCCACTGTGCCACTATGCCTGCCCTCTTCCAAGCTCTTAGCTCCTCCCCCTCACCTCCAGGTGCTCCCTTTACCAACTTTTATTGGGCGAAAAACTCTTCAGACTTTCCCCGTGGAGGTTTCGCTCTCCCGACTGGTCTGTGACTGACACCGCCTTCCCCACCCCCTCCTACCGGAAACAATCTCAGGACCCCCCCCCAGAGCGCCAAGGAAAAGGGCACAGAGTGTCCGCCCCCCTCCGGCTCCGCGCGGGCGCACGTTTCCAAACACCAGGTGTGTGCTGTGACCCGAGTCAGGACAGCAGCGCAGCTCCGGAGAGGGCGAGAGTCTGCGAGGGAAGAAACACCCAACTCCAAGCACAGGGCTAGCCCGAGCAGGCCCTGCGCATGCCCCACTCTCACCTGCCCCACTCTCACCTGCCCCCCTCTCACCTGCCCCGCTCTTACCTGCCCCCGCTCTCTCCTGCCCCCCGCTCCCACCTGCACCTGCTCTCACCTGCACCCGCTCTCACCTGCCCCACTCTCACCTGCCCCGCTCTCACCTGCACCCACTCTCACCTGCACCCGCTCTCACCTGCCCCTGCTCTCACCTGCCCCCGCTCTCACCTTCCCCCACCCCCACCTGCCCCGCTCTCACCTGCCCCCGCTCTCACCTGCCCCCGCTCTCTCCTGCCCCCCGCTCTCACCTGCCCCGCTCTCACCTGCCCCCGCTTTCACCTGCCCCGCTCTCACCTGCCCCCGCTCTCACCTGCCCCCGCTCTCTCCTGCCCCCTGCTCCCACCTGCCCCCGCTCTCACCTGCCCCTGCTCTCACCTGCCCCCACCCCCACCTGCCCCCACCCTCACTTGCCCCGCTCTCACCTGCCCCCGCCCTCACCTTCCCCCACCCCCACCTGCCCCCACTCTCACCTGCCCCCACTCTCACCTGCCCTGCTCTCACCTGCCCCCGCTCTCACCTGCCCCTGCTCTCACCTGCCCCCACCCCCACCTGCCCCCACTCTCACCTGCCCCGCTCTCACCTGCCCCCGCTCTCACCTGCCCCGCTCTCACCTTCCCCCGCTCTCACCTTCCCCCGCTCTCTCCTGCCCCCGCTCTCTCCTGCCCCCCGCTCCCACCTGCACCTGCTCTCACCTTCCCCCGCTCTCACCTGCCCCCCTCTCACCTGCCCTGCTCTCACCTGCCCCCCTCTCACCTGCCCTGCTCTCACCTGCCCCCGCTCTCACCTGCCCCGCTCTTACCTGCCCCCGCTCTCTCCTGCCCCCCGCTCCCACCTGCACCTGCTCTCACCTTCCCCCGCTCTCACCGGCCCCGCTCTCACCTGCCCTGCTCTCACCTGCCCTGCTCTCACCTGCCCCCGCTCTCACCTGCCCCCGCTCTCACCTGCCCCCCTCTCACCTGCCCCGCTCTTACCTGCCCCCGCTCTCTCCTGCCCCCCGCTCCCACCTGCACCTGCTCTCACCTGCACCCGCTCCCACCTGCCCCCGCTCTCACCGGCCCCGCTCTCACCTGCCCCGCTCTCACCTGCCCCTGCTCTCACCTGCACTGCTCTCACCTGCCCCCGCTCTCACCTGCCCCCCTCTCACCTGCCCCGCTCTTACCTGCCCCCGCTCTCTCCTGCCCCCCGCTCCCACCTGCACCTGCTCTCACCTGCACCCGCTCCCACCTGCCCCCGCTCTCACCGGCCCCGCTCTCACCTGCCCCGCTCTCACCTGCCCCTGCTCTCACCTGCACTGCTCTCACCTGCCCCCGCTCTCACCTGCCCCGCTCTCACCTGCCCCCCGCTCCCACCTGCACCCGCTCCCACATGCACCCGCTCCCACCTGCCCCGCTCTCACCTGCCCCCGCTCTCACCGGCCCCGCTCTCACCTGCCCCGCTCTCACCTGCCCCCCGCTCTCACCTGCCCCTGCTCTCACCTGCACTGCTCTCACCTGCCCCCGCTCTCACCTGCCCCGCTCTCACCTGCCCCCCGCTCCCACCTGCACCCGCTCCCACCTGCACCCGCTCCCACCTGCCCCGCTCTCACCTGCCCCCGCCCTCACCTGCACTGCTCTCACCTGCCCCCGCTCTCACCTGCCCCCACTCTCACCTGTCTCCTGCGTCGCTCCCCACATTGCTCAGGAGCAGTCACCTCCACTGTGAGTGAGCCACCCTGCGGCCCCTCCGCCCGGTCACTGGTCACCTGCTTCCTCTGGTGGCCCCAGCACCTGCCCCTTCCGCTCTGCTCTGAGCTCCGCAGCCCTGGGGGCCAGCCGGGGCGCCCTCTGTATTCTCAGCCCCGTGCCTGCTCCCTCCCTGGCCGGCTCCTGCAGAGCCTGGCTCCCACACATGCCCAAGCCTCATCAGCTCCATGAAAACTGCTGCTGTCAATGCACACACACGAGAGACTGACGCTACGGCCGAGCGGAGTGTTCCAGCCTGAACTTCCCTAGCTGACAGTTTCTCCCGCGCCCTCATTGGAAGGGCTCAACCCCCGTCTCAGGAAGATAAACCAGGGGGCATCTGCTGGGACATCCCGATCCTACTGAGCCCCGGGCTCCCCCAGGAGCGATTAGAAGGTGCCAACGAGGGCAGGAACGAGGGAAGGAACCCAGGCAATGGTATCTCTCTCCGAGGGCCACTGCATGCATTAAATGAACTCCAATGTGTGAACGCCTAGCACACAGCGCTCCTTTGCCCAGGGTTAGCCTGCATCACCATGGTTGCGGTTATGGTCATCCTGTGAGTGGGAGACAGGGCAAAGGCGACAGCCCCTGGCCCGCTGTGCATGGTCATCAGAGTCAGTGCTGGCCCCCGTGACTGCGCTGTGAGAGAAGGGGCACCGGCTCGTGCCTCTCAGGAGCCCCTCCCTAGGTGAAAGGGACCCCAGCCCCGGCAGAGGTGCTGGGGGCACTTACAGTGGACGCTGAGAGTGGGGTTATGGCCAAGGCTCCTGGGAAGTTGCCCGAAGGGGCGGTCACTGTGCCCTTTATGGCCTGAGGCTGTGCTGACCAGGAGCAGGAAGATGCTCGTCCGTGACACAGACCCCTTTTGGAGAGACCTGTACAATGCTGTCATTCACGTAGGTCTCCAATCCTGTCACTATGTATCCTCACGGTTTGGGAAATAAGACCCCAGGATGGTGCTTTGGTTGGACCTGAGGTCTTGCCCAGGGCCACAGCACGGCAACCCTGTGGGGGCACGGGTACACAGTCTCCAGGCCTCAGGGATGCCAGGGCCACTTCTCCAGGCCAAGGCCTAAGCACCCAGCATCTCAGGGACATCCCAGGCCTCCGTGCTGCCAGAGCGGAGACCTCGTCCTGGGACTCTGGGAGCCTGGGGCTCAGCCCCCCGAATGCTGGTGTCCAGAACACTTGGTTCTGCTGACTCGCTCGGTTCTTTCCATCACGCTCCACCTACCGAACCCTGGAGTCCTGTTGGCCAGGCTGGAGTAGGCGTTCCCACTCGGCGAGGAGGTAGCTGGGCTGGACAGGGGGCTGTAGGAGGAGGGGTCAGCTGGGTAGGTGTGGCTCGTTCCGATCCCAAAGGGCGATGACTGAGTCTTGCTGGACTGGGATGGGATTTGCTACCATCAGGACGAAGCAGAGAGAGAGCACGCATCACCCACAGACCCCCGCCCCAACGCCCGGTCACCTCCGCGACAGGTGTGGCAGGCAGCAGCTTGGCCTGCCCTGGAGCACAGAGACTCTCCGTGGCTGTCTTGACCTCAGATCAGCCCCACGTGGGTGGAGGGGCTGTAGAGGCCTTGGCATTGACACTCAGCCCTGCCAACACCCACCCCAAGGCAGCCAGCGCACCACGCAGCTGAGGGTCCCTATGGCCTCCCGGGGCAGGAGCAACTGGGGCACCAGAGCTGTGCTGGGGGGAGGGAGGGGGGCGTCTGCACCCGCCCCACTCCTCTGGAGAAAAGGCTGCTGAAGTCGCCACCACTGGGGATGCAAGCTGTCACAGTGGTCCTGGGGCGGCTGGTGCTCCCGTGAGGCCAGCTGTTCCTAGGGCGGCTGGCTGTCTCAGAGCACCGACCCATGCTAAGAGTTGGCATCCCTAGCCAGCACATTCCCAGGGTGCTGTGCCCCCCAGATGCCCATACCTGTCCGGGAAAGGGTGGCCGACTGCCCGTCCAGGCCACCTGACTCTGGTTCAGCTGCCGGGAGATCTGGGACATGTTCTGGCCTGTGGACGACGAGGACTGAATGTCGTTCACCCCAGGCACGTGCACCACCGATGAGCTGCAGGGAGGAAAAGGAGGGGTCCCCAGCTGCTCCCCAGCCTGGCCAGGCCACCAAGGGCAGTCCCTGTCCTCCTGACTCCGCCTCCGGCCCCCCGGGGGGCACACAGTGCTCATCTCGGCTCAGCCCCCAGCCCAACCCCGACAAACCCTGGCTCTCAACAGGTGGTTTGCTTCCTGCACATGGCAAAGCTCCCTGGGATGAAAAGTCGTTCTTGGCGTTCGCCTGCTCCTCTGGACGCTGGTTAATTTGTCCCTTTGGGGGGCCCCGCTAAGGCCTCGGGATTTGGGGGCCAGGCTGCAGGCTGACACTCAGGGCTGACCCACCAAGCACAGCCGGCACCGTTAACTTCCTCCTGCTCCTGTTTGTTTACCTCCTCTGCCTTCAGCTTAATTTAACCCCAGGAGTCTTTATTAGGCGCCTGCTGTGTCCAGCAGAGCGTGCGCTGTCATCTGTATGCCCCAGCAGGCTGCTTCTCTGACGCCTGTCTTCAGTCCCCGCCCTATGGGGCACAGGCACTTCCTGCAGGATGGTTTTTGGGGTCTCCTGAGTGCACCATGAGCTTCTGACAGATGGAAATGGGGGGTGGGGGGACAGGCTCGTAATTTCCTCCCAGCCTTCCCTCCCGCTCAGCACACGGGGCAGAACAAAAGAGTGGTGCCGAGGGGGCCATCCTGGAGGACTTCTGGTGGAGGTGTTGTTCTGCCAGGTTGTGAGAGGAAAGCAGGCTGCAGGCAGCAGAGAGCCCTAACGTCTCCCCAGTGCCCCTCCATGTGCTCGGCGCCCCCTTGAAAGAGGGGGAAGCCAAGGACGTCACAGGGGCTCCCACATTGGCCACCGTAAAGACGAGGTCCGTGGCTTCGGTGGAGGACCCCACCATTCCCGCTTCTTCAAATCCGTGGTTTCCGGAAGGAAAGGGCTCCCTCCCCACCCCCTTCCTAACGCAGGGACAGGGTCAGCGCACGTTTCCCAATCACCAGTTCTCCTGCAGAGGCCTCCCTGACACCCCCTCGGGGCTGGGTCCCCGGCCCAGGACTGAGACTGACCCGTGTCACTCACACAGCCGGCCCAGCAAAGGCGTGCTCTGGCTCAAAGGGCCAGCCCCCCACCCCCACCCTGGGGGAGCCTCGGGTGCAGACAGGAAGGGCCGAGACTGGCGGGACCAAAGAAGAAGGGGAAGGGCACACTTGGGGATACCAGCAATGCTGTTCTACCAGGGGCCCGGTCCACCCCCTCCCCATCCTGAAGCAGCCCTGGCTCTCCAGAGGTACAGAGAATTCTGCTCCATCCCCAGGCTCGAGCCCTCAGAGGCATCCACTCACTCACTCATCCACTCACTCATCCACTCACTCACTCATCCACTCACTCACTCATCCACTCACTCATCCACCCATCTGCTCATTCATCCACTTACTCATTCATCCACTTACTCATTCATCCACTTACTCATTCATCCACTTACTCATTCATCCACTCACTCATTCATATGATAGGGACACTGGGCCCCTTCCCCACACAGCCAGCGCCCCCAGGCCTGCCTCACCTTCTCTGACATTGCTCCCAACACCCCTTTCCCCCACCCCACGCTGTTTTCCACAAGAGCCTCAGCCCAGCTCAACCCCTGGAGCACGGACGCGTGGGCCATCTATGCTGAGCAGCGCCTGCAGCCTCCCTCCTGCCCTGCACCCCGACTTCCTCCACACCCCGTTTCCGTGATGTTTCCCAACCCCACATCCGGGCACCTGAGGCACCGCCGTCTCAGCCTCCTTAGCTCTGCCTGCAGGTTCCTCACCCCCACGCGCCCATGCCCTGGTCAGGAGGCAGAGCCTGGCCACGGCAGGCAGGCTGAGCCTTCTCTGGCCACACCGCCTTGAGCGGCCCCCCTGGCCCCTGTCCCCTGCCCCCCGGCCCTTCCTCGCCTGCTGTCTTCCCCCCAGCAGGGGCACAAGCAGCAAAGCGTTCCTAGGACTCCAGGCAGGGCTGGCGAGGGCTCAGCACAGACGGCCCCTGGCCGATGTGTTCAGAGCACCTGAACCACACAGCAGCCCCAGGTGGAGTCGGGGGGCCTTGCCTTGACCTTGCTTCAACAGTGACGTGACCCACACTCGTGACGGCTCGGGGGCTGCCATCCCATCATCCAGACCCCAGAGAGTCACTGTGACTGACCAGGGCTCCCCAGGGCCTTCAGGCAGCTGCAGGGAACAAGGTGTGGCCGCAGGACGGGCCCGAGCCACCAGGAGGTCTGGCCAAGGACCCGTGTGGGAGTGAGAGCCTCACTCCGCCCGGGCCAGGGCAGTCTCTCTTGGCAGGGCCCTCCCTGGGGGGTGCGGGGACGGCTGCCCCCAGCTGCCCAGCCCTGGCCTCTGCCCGCACCTGGAAGTTCAGCTTGGGCCCTGGGCCAGGTCCCCAGAGGCTGGGCATGGGGTCTGAGCGCCCTGGGGAAGCTGGCGCTCTGCCTGTGCTCCTGGCGCCCAGACACGATGATGGCTCGAGTTGTCCACTCTTCCAGGGACGCGGCTGTGGTCTGAGAACCAGGATCCCATTCGCTTCCTGCCGCCCTGTCAGCCGTCCCCAGCTAGAGGCCAGACCACTTCCTTCCTCCCAGGCACAGCTTCAAAACACAGCGGCTGGGGCCTTCCTCACCCAGGGAGGAGTGACTGACACCCAGTATCTATGGCAACGCAGAGGTGCAGGGCCTGGGGGCCAGGATGCGTGCGCTGATCCATCCTTGCCCAACTCTGAGACCAGGGCACCGTCCCCCCAACGCCGGCCCCTCCGCACTCTCCCACACGTACCTGAAGGCCTTCCCCGAGTGTCCCGGGGTGAACGGGCTTCCCTGGGAGTACATCTGCTGGGCTCCTGCTGCCGAGGCTGAGCTCATCATCTTCTTCTCCGCTAGGACAAGCAGGGCAGGGGTCACACGCGAGGTCCCTACCCGGCCAGTGCCCCGGGACAGGCGTGGAGTGGGTCTGGGGAGCAGGGGGCACACGCGAGGTCCCTGGCCGGCCAGTGCCCCGGGACAGGCGTGGAGTGGGTCTGGGGAGCGGGAG
This sequence comes from Lepus europaeus, assembly GCF_033115175.1. Taxonomy (NCBI): domain Eukaryota; kingdom Metazoa; phylum Chordata; class Mammalia; order Lagomorpha; family Leporidae; genus Lepus; species Lepus europaeus. Next base: position 109,007,087 of record NC_084837.1, read on the forward strand.
GCACATGCGAGGTCCCTGCCCGGCCAGCGCCCCGGGACAGGTGTGGAGTGGGTCTGGGGAGCAGGGGTCACACGCAAGGTCCCTGCCCGGCCAGCGCCCCGGGACAGGCGTGGAGTGGGTCTGGGGAGCAGGGGGCACACGCGAGGTCCCTGGCCGGCCAGCGCCCCGGGACAGGCGCGGAGTGGGTCTGGGGAGCGGGAGGCACACGCGAGGTCCCTGGCCTGCCAGCGCCCCGGGACAGGCGCGGAGTGGGTCTGGGGAGCGGGAGGCACACGCGAGGTCCCTGGCCGGCCAGCGCCCCGGGACAGGCGCGGAGTGGGTCTGGGGAGCGGGAGGCACACGCGAGGTCCCTGGCCGGCCAGCGCCCCGGGACAGGCGCGGAGTGGGTCTGGGGAGCGGGAGGCACACGCGAGGTCCCTGGCCAGCCAGCGCCCCGGGACAGGCGCGGAGTGGGTCTGGGGAGCGGGAGGCACACGCGAGGTCCCTGGCCGGCCAGCGCCTGCCTCAGTTTCCCCCACTGCAGGGAGGTGAGGCCAGTGTCCTCCTCATGAAGACACAGAGGGGAATCCAACGAGTTAGCCTGCTCAAAGTGCTGGGAACAGTGACACAGCTGACAGCACCTATATTTTCTCTCCTTTGTCCAAGGTCAGGAGCCCACCAGGGAGGACCCAGGGCTTGAAACCAAGCCTAGCACTGTTCCCACAGCCTCCTGGACCCCTCTGGCCTCACCCACCCAGCCAGAGCTGCTGTGAGCCTCAGGCCAGCCACCAGGGCCAGTGCAGGACCTGTGTTCCTTGTCTTTCCAACATGGGTTTCTTTATTAGTATGAACCCCTTGTGCAGCTGAAACCATCAAGGCCCAGGCTGGGCTATGGCATCCTTGCCACTTTCCTGCATTGCACAGTGGCCTGCAGCAGCCCCAGCCCAGGACCTCACCCGCCGAGGGAGCGCAGTCCCTGCCAGCTGCCTGACCAAGAGAAGGCAGGCACTTGCTGTGACGTGGATGGGTGCAGATCACCAGCGGGACCAGCGTTTCCCGTCTGGTCACTGGGTGACCAGGGCTTATGCAGTGCCCTCGCATAGCCTCAGAACCTACACATCGCATTCCTTAAGGGGTCTTCACACGGTGGTGCAGCCCACATCCGAGTACCTGTTCCGGTCCCAGCTGCTCCACTTCCCACCCAGCTCCCTCCTAATGCGCCTGGGAAGGCAGTGAAGGCTTACCCAGGTGCCTGGGCCCCTGCGCCCACACGGGAGACTCAGACTGAGTTCCAGGCTCTTGGCTTCAGCCTGGCCCAGCTCTGGCCATTGTGGGAAGTGAACAGGCAGATGGAAGAGTCTCCCTCTCTGTCTCTCCCTCTGTCTCGCTGCCTTTCCCATACATCTTTTTAAAAAGTTCATGGAAATGTGCGTGATGAGAAAACTACACATGGATTTCAACATTTGGAGGCACACACACACTTTTGGAAGCGCCCTCGTGGATTGCCTAACTTCCCCCACCTGCAAGAATGTACTGGGATATGGGAAATAAAGCTTAGTTACAAGGCAGCCACTTTGTGTCCAGTGGACCCCATGTCGCTCCAGGTGTCCAGCTTGCTGGGCAGGGGGCGTGTCCCCCCAGTGCGCGAGAATGGTGGTGCCACGCAGGACACTCAGCCTCGTGGGCTTGGGGCTACAGGGACCGAAAGCTCAGTCTCCCAGGCACGTGAACAGCCCCTCTGTGATTTTTCAACGCAAAACAAGCCACAGCACAGGTTCTGTGTGCATTTGCATTCGCTGTGGCTGGGGCAGCAGAACTCCAGGAAGGATGTGGGAGCTCAGCTCTGGGCATGCGTTGGTCACCCGACCTCCGGGCCTGAATCCTGGGAATAAGGAGCAAACTGAGAGGCAGTTAGGTAGGCTGGGCGCTCCTCCTTTTAACTATTATGCAGGTTTTAAAATTTTTGTATTTATTTTGGTTATTTGAAAAGGAAGAAGAGAGGGAGGAGGAAAGGAGAGAGAGAGAGAGAGAAAGAGAGAGAGAGAGAGACAGAGAGATCTCATCTGCTAGTTCACTCCCCAGGTGCCCACAACAGCTGGGGCTGGGCCAGGTGGAAACCAGGAGCCAGGAACAAAATCTGGGTCTCCCAAGTGGGCTGCAGGCCATCACCTGCCGCCTCCCAGGGCGCAGGTGCATGAATCTGGGACCCGCAGCAGAGCTGGGGAGTGTGGCTATTCCAAGCTGCGTCTTAGCTGTTGTGCCAAAGGCCTGCGCCCAGGGAACATTCCTTGCCTATCAACTTCATGCAAGCCATTTTCCCCCTCTCTGTGTTTAAGGCTTTTTTTTCCCCTGTGGTTTCGGTAAATAGCAAACCCAGCGCACGTTTAACCGCTCCAGCACATATGTAAGGTACAACATTCAGTCCGCACAAGGGAGCTTAAACAAACCATGAGAAATGGGATTAAAAGATAATTTTAGTGCCCTGGAATTCCGAATTCCCTGCGTGGCTTTTTCACAACACAGGTTCTCCGTGAGGTTTTGGACGCCCCCCTGGTGTATGTGAAGACCCTTGGTTTTATGAATCTTCGTCTTGATGGTTTTGATCGACTTGATCCGTCCCAGGTGAAGAAAGGCACAGTGAGACTGCCCCGCCCACAGTGAGCAGCCTCTTGGGTCCCTGATCCTTTGAGCTTTCACTGTGCCAATGGCTTCTGATGTTTGCAACTTTGTTTCAGGCTGCACCTTCCGCCCCTGTGCCCCGAGCCTGCTGGATGCTCCCCCTGGTTCCTCCCCTGGCCACAACGCCAGCCAGCTCTGGACGCGTTTGCGACTCACGTCTGCCTCTCTCTCCAGGGTCTGTCTGCTGCATCTTGCCTGGCTGTGCTGTATTTAGACAGCGAATTATCAACCAGGAGTCCCTGGACATCCGACCAGTTCATCCCTCTCCACACGCAGTCTGGCTTGCTATTCACTTTGCTTTTCTTTTGAGAATTTTGTGATTGGCTAGACATTTCCTCAGGGAAGCCAGCTTGCCTGCCTCTCTCCTTTCGTTCTCTCCCTCCCTCCCTTCCTCCTCTCTCCTTCCTAACTACGATTGCACACACCTGAAGCTAAATGTCACTATGGATGTCAGAGACCAAATAGTACACACTGATGAGAAGTTTTTTTTTTTTTTTTTTTATCATTTTACTGCCCCCAGTCCGACACCCTTCTTGATCCTTGCTGAATTCATTTGAAATCTGGGATTCTGGTTTTCATTGTTCATCTTCTGCATCTTTTTTTTTTTTTTTTTTTTTGACAGGCAGAGTTAGACAGTGAGAGAGAGAGACAGAGAGAAAGGTCTTCCTTCCGTTGGTTCACCCCCTCAAAATGGCCGCTAAGGCCGGCACACTGCGTCGATCTGAGGCCAGGAGCCAGGTGTTTCCTCCTGGTCTCCCATGCAGGTGCAGGGCCCAAGCACTTGGGCCATCCTCCACTGCCTTCCTGGGCCACAGCAGAGAGCTGGACTGAAAGAGGAGCAACCGGGACAGAATCCAGCGCCCCGACCGGGACTAGAACCCGGGGTGCCAGTGCCGCAGGCGGAGGATTACCCTAGTGAGCCGCAGCACCGGCCCATCTTCTGCATTTTCTGACAATGCAGGCGTTCATTCCAGAGGTGGCAGTTTCGCTTTTTCTCATCACTGCTTTTCCAATCCGTTGCTCCCATTCCTGTATCCTATGCTCTGATTCACTTCACAAACAGGTGCAATCTTGGGTAAGTGGGATTTTCAGAAAGTGTAAGTGGGTAGCACGGATCTGTGCGCCTGTGGTGCCGGTACCCGGCTGCTCCTCTTCTCATCCAGCTCCCTGTTAACGCACTTGGGAAAGCAGTAGAAGATGGCCCAAGTGCTTGGGCCGCCCCTGCACCCATGTGCGGGACCCAGAAGAAGCTCCTGGCTTCAAATCAACCCAGCTCCAGCCATTGTGGCCATTAGGAGAGTGAATCGGTGGATGGAAGACCTCTCTCTCTGTCTCTCCCTCTCTCTGTAACTCTGCCTCTCAAATAAATAAATCAATCTTAAAAAAAAGTGAGCCATTGGGAAAAAAATGAGCTCAACAGCCTACACAGAAAGACTACAGGTGTGTAGGACAATGCAAGGGGTACAATTTTCGAAGCTAACATGGATGAATTTCAGGTAGAACAGAGAATCATTTTCATGTTTATTTTCTCCCTTCATATTTTTATTCTAAAATGTGGTTCCTTGTACGCACTCAATTAAGTTGTAATTTTTTTAACTGGGGCATGTCTCTAAAGGGCTTAATAAAACTCGACTGTGCAATGGGTGACGAGAGCCCAAGAATTCCACCCCCTTCCTTTCCAACAAGGAGGTGCTGGGGTCCCAGGGTGCTTGTCCCAGGCACCTGGTGAGCAGCAGTCAGGGCGTGTGGAGAGGATGAATCCGGACCCTCTTATACCCTGCAGCAGTGTCCCCGGTCAGAGCGCCCGGAACCCCGGCGTCCCCCCGCCAGCAGTGACGCTGGAAACTTACACGCACTGATTCCTGCGAACATCTCGGCGAACCGGGGGTCTCGCTCCTGGGAGAAGATGGCATCGGCTTTGTCCACCGACTTCCCGGCCTCGTGAACTCCAGCGGGGAGGTTGGGGACCGGGACCTGGCGGTGTGTGAGAACACAGTAGCACCACATGTGTGAGACGCTGGGCAGGGCCCACGAGCCCCCGGCTTCTCTGTCCCCAGAGCCCATCCCTCTGCAGTCACCAGCACTTCTGGCTTGAAGGGCTGGCAGGGGGAGCAGAGAACCACAGGTGACCACAGGGACCCTGGCGTCACACCTTGGAGAGAGACCAGTGAAAAGCACACAGCTCATGCTAAATCTGGGCACGTAAAGTTTGAGAAAGAGGCCCAACCCATGCAGTCAGCAGGGGAAGACAACAGGGAGGAGATGGGAGAGGGAAAGACGAGCGGGGCACAGACGGGACGAGGCACATGGAGCAGGTGGACACAACACAAAGGCGGGGGGAGAAGATCAGGAGGCCAGAGGACCGGCTCTCGCTGGCTTCTGACACTGAGTTCCAGAGTCCCCCCGTGACCTTGAAATCCCCAGCACTGGTGGTGACGGCTCCCCTGACTGGACGGTGGCACCCTTGGGCTGAGAGGCTCCCACCAAGGGCTGGACTGAGTCTCTCATCTCCTGGGTCGGAGACAGTTCCAACTGGGAAATAATCTCCTAGCAACTCACCTGCGACAAGTCATAGGATGACAGCCCGTCTCTCTGGTGCACTTCCAACTCTGCCTGCTGCTGCTGCAGCTGCCTGGGGAACAAGAAGTCAACAGAGAGGCATAAGGAGCAGAAGAGGTGGCACAGGGCGGAGCCCGGCACATTCCCACCCTGCAGGCACAGGTGCCATGCCCCAAGGAGCTCTGCACTGTTTTCCATTTTTAGTTGTTTTATTTAATTTTTAACGCCCCGAATCAAGACTCTTGAGTTCTGTGTCTCATAGATTAGGCTACCACGCTGAACTGTTCAGGAAATAAATTTTGATGTATGACTTCATTTTGTGCAGGGAAAAAGATACCGCACTACACAATACATGTTAAACGCAAACTCCAGCAAAGCAGGTGGGTGTACTGCTGATCAAGCAGCTGGCCGCAGCTACTGCCTGTTTACCTGTCCACTGGCAGGTGTCCACCTGGTCTCACTCAGCATGCACACCAAGCTATCTCCATGGTCCATTTACCCACATGTTGAAATAGACAAACTGGGGGACAAGAAGGCTGGGAGGTTGTGGCTGATGGAGAGAGACTGGGTCTGACCTAATGCTTCTGACATCAATGTGCTTTGTTGGGTTGCCTCCACCAGCCTGCTCCATTTGGGTGAGAAAACGGCTTATTAGGGGCCACCCTTGTGGCACAGCGAGTTAAGCTACCACCTGTGATGCCAGCATCCCTTATGGGTGCCGGTTCAAGTCCTGGCTGCTCCAACTTCCAATCTGGTTCCCTGTTAATGATAAGGACAACAGCAGAGCACTCAGCTTCCCCCTCACCCTGGCAGTCGAAGCCCATGATTGGTGGACCGGCACTGAAAGTGATTTCCAGGGGCAGGTGTTTGGCCTAATGGCTAAGAAGCCAGGCGAGATGCCCACGTCCCGTATTGGAGACTTGGGTTCCAGTCCTGCCTCTGCTCCCAATTCCAACTCCCTGCTGATGCACAGCCTGGGAGGTGGCAGGTGGCGGTCAAGTACTTGGGTTCCTGCCACCCACGTGGGAGGCCTAGACTGAGTTCTTGGCCCAGCTCCAGCCATTCTGGGCATCTGGGGAGTGAATCAGCACTCTGTCTCTCTCTCAAGTAAATTAATAAATAAGCAATTTAAAAATAACTTTTTAAATTTTTTTCAAGATTGACTTTATTTGAAAGGCAGTGTCACAGAGAAGGAGAGAGAAAGGTCTTCCATGTGCTGGTTCACTCCCCCAAATGGCTGCAATGGCCTGGGCTGGGCCAGGCCAAAACCAGGAGCCAAGAGCTTCATCCAGGTCTCCCACATGGGTGGCAGGGGCCCAAGCCTGTGGGCCATCTTCCACTACCTTCCCAGGCACAACAGCAGGAAGCTGGATCAGAAACAGAGCAGCCGGGACTCAAACTGGTGTCACAGACAGTGGCTTATCCTTCTGTGCTGTAACACCAACCCCCAAGAATAATTTTCAAAAGAAATTGATATTTAAATAAATATTTAAATTTAAATAAATAATCTGTGTCATGACCACAGTGAGACCATCGCTGCTTGCATTTTCTTGTCCCTCCTTTACAGTTCTGCTTTGCTTTATTTTCATTTACGTCTTGGGGGGCTCTGTCACCCTCATTTTTTGACAGGCAGAGTTAGTGAGAGAGAGAGAGACAGAGAGAAAGGTCTTCCTTCCGTTGGTTCACCCCCCAAATGGCTGCTATGGCTTGCGCGCTGTGCTGATCCAAAGCCAGGAGCCAGGTGCTTCTCCTGGTCTCCCATGCGGGTGCAGGACCCAAGCACTTGGGCCATCCTCCACTGCACTCCCGGGCCATAGCAGAGAGCTGAACTGGAAGAGGAGCAACCAGGACAGAACCGGAGCCCCAACTGGGACTAGAACACTCCGAGTACCGGTGCTGCAGGTGGAGGATCAGCCTAGTGAGCCGTGGGGCCGGCCTGTCATGCTCATTTGTAAGGCCTCTAACATCTGAACGCAGGCCCGACAGCCAGCCCTGTGCCAGCATTTTCACACCTGTGCAGTGTTCCCCAGGTCACAGATGGAGGGACAGAGGCTCAGAGAGTTTCCGGGACGTGCCCGGGGCGACACACAGGATTCCCACCACGGCTGTCTGGCTTCGCCTTCCTTTGCCCTGGGCTGCCACGGTGGCAGCCACGACTACTACGCCCCGTCTCCCACTCCAGAGCCCTGGGCTCAGCAGGACACCGTCTTGAGCCACAAGCTGGGAGCCATCGGGATTTCATGGGATTGCTGCAGTGGGCGCCGCACCATAGCGGGATCCGTGCAAACCACACTCTCCCTGGCGGAGCCCTGGCCTTGGCGCAGGTCAGCATGCAGGGAGGAATTCCCTCCTGCAAGATGGAGGGATGTGGGTCAAGGCACAAGGCCGGGGCTGGCTCCTTGTTCCTCCCGCCCACAGAAGCCTCCTTGTACTCGCAAGTAGAGAAAAGAAGGTGTCAGGCATGGCTCGCGGGTCCCCCGGGGCCTGGCCCCCCTGGCTGTGTGATCAGGAAGCCCGCATCCCCGTCCCACACCCTCTGGGCTTCTGCTTCCGCAGCTGGGCCCTCGTGGGAGGAGCAGCGCTGACCCGTGGGCCGCCCCATCCCGAGCAGGGGCCTCGGGAAGCTCCCTGGGCCTTCCACAGCAGGAGAGTGAAAAAAAACCTCAGTGCACGCACACATTCCAGACAGGCAGCCAGCGCGGCGCTCAGGGACGCACGGAGGCAGGCGGCCCCCGCCGCGGCCCACTGTAGCCTCCATCAGCCAGGGCTGACGGCCGATGACCGGAGCCGAGGCCCAAGAGGCCAGCTGCCTGCCAGCCGGTGCCCAGGATGTGCACAGAGACTCCCTGGACAGAGATTTTCACTCAGCCCCAGGAAGGGAGCAAGCATCCACCAGGGAGGCAGCGTGGTCACCCCTGGGGTACCCAGGTGGGGGGCCACAGGGGCCTGGTGAGCTCTGCAGCCCAGAGGAGGCTCTTAGCCCCCACCATGCCACCGGCGAGCCCACCGCAAAGGGCTCCCGACGCCTGGGAAGGGGCTCGGCTTGACATGACGGGGCAGGGAGCAGTGTGTTTTCCGGGTCGCTCCCTGCCCCTGGCCTGTCCGGCTGACCCTGCAGGACAGCACGGAGCACGGCAGACGGGCTCCACATGCCTGTGGGGCTCTGGGTACAGAATGGGAGGCAGGGCCCCAGACAACAATTCGGGTGTCCCAGCTCTGTACTGGCTCCAGGAATGCAAACGTCCTACTACTTCTGCGCCAAGCAGCACTCTGTGAGTGGCGTGGACATTCAACGTGACTGTGGGCGGGGTGGGGTACTAAGAACACACACACACACACACACCGGCACCACAAGCCGACCCAGGAAAGGGCTCCGCAGGTGCTGGTGGTAACCGTGGCTCGCTCCTCTAAATGAAGACAGCACAGCAGCGACGCCGTGAAGACGTGAAAACCTGGGAGTGACGCGAGCTCGGAACCAGGGCACAACTCGCCTGGGAACAAAGAGCTGACCCCCAAGTCCAGGGACCTCGCAAGGGACCAGGGCTGGGCGTTGGCCTAGTGGTGAAGACACGGGGTACGAGGCTTGATACCAGCTCTGCTCCTGACTCCAGCTTCCTGCTAGTGGGGGCCCTGGGAGGCAGTGGTGGTGGCCCAAGGAGCTGGGTTCCTGCCACCCACGCGGGAGACCTGGGCTTGTGTTCCTGGATCCCAGCTCCCAGCCCTAGCTCTTGCAGGCATTTGGGGAGTGAACTAGTGGATGGGATGCAAGTGCTCTTTCTCTCTCTGTCTCTTCTCAAATAAATAAATACAAATGAAAAAAAAAAGGTACAAGTGAGCAATGTGTTAAACCGGCTTATGTTTTCCTGGACTTCACTCTGTATCAACGGGACAGAAAAAAATCCGGGGTGAGACCCAGGGCTTCCTTTCAGCAGCTTTTCACAAGTGCTAAACATTAAACACTCAGCTCCCGCAGGAAGTTTCCTTTGGATGCTCCGCACTGCCTGCAACTGAACTCAGCAGAGCTCTCTCCCCAGAACACAGCGCTGCAGAATCTCTCACGGCAAGGCCGCCTGCTGCTGGCCAAGCTCAGCCTCGCTCCGTTGGAAAGCAAGCTGGCCTGGTGGCAGGCACGGCCGCCGCTGCCCCCTACCGTCCACTGCAAGCTCTCCAGGCCCTGTGTCCAGCCACAGCGCGTTCTGTGCAGAAGGTTCCAGCTCCCCCAGTGGAAGGCGGGTGGGGTGGGGGGTTGTTCTGCCAGGCAGGAGCCCAGCGTCCTCAGAAAACTACACAGAAACAGCCTCTGCACAGAACAGCTTTGCCATGTCATTGCTGCCCGGCAAAACCTCAGCCAGAGGCTGGTTTGCTTTGCTTCCAGGCTATACTGCCCTGTTCCCTACTGGCAATGCTTTCGGAGGCCCCTCTGCTTCCTCTGTGTCTCCCCCGTAGGTCACCTGCCCCTCCCGACTGCCCCCTGTACGCTGCCCACATCAGTAAACCCGAGCCTTAGCTCTGGGGCACACGGGCTCCTCCCTGCTGGCAGGAGCTGCGTGGAGCACCTTGGCCCGGCCCAGCCCTGTCCTCCCACCGAGCTCACTGGGCACCTGCTGCATTGCATTCATTCGCAGCAAAAGCACGCGCCTGCTCGACGAACGAAGTGAATGAAGAATGGCGAGAAATTGTAAAGTCTGCAAAACCCGAGCTCCAATCTGCTCCTCAGACCCAAATAGAGAAGTCAGGGACGCTGTGTCAGTGATGGCTGGCAGGGTGCGGGCTGCTCCTGCAACAGCCTAGAAGCTTAGGAGACAGGCAACCTCAATGACGGTGGAAGAGGGCCTCAGAGTCCCTGGCACTTCAGGAACCCTGGACACCCAAGGCTGGGAAAATGGACACAGGTCTGGAAAGGAGAAGGAGGCAGACAGAGAGGTAAATGGAAGAGAAAGGGACAAGATGGGAGAGGCAGTCCTGGCCGAAAGCCAGGTGGTTGGCATCCAGAGGGCGAAGGTTCTAGAACAGTGCCCAGGGCTCTGAATGGGTGAAGTGCTTGTCCATTTCCGAGACTGCTGGGGCAGGGGTGAGGCTGTAACAGGTGTGAGCTGTGCGTCCGGGGCTAAGCTACGGTTTGTGCAGATGCAAAGTGGATCTGGGCTGGCATCTTCTCCCTCCTCTCCCTCCAGGGCCCCCACTGCCCCCTGGCTCCATCAGATCAGGGGGCACCTGCTGTTACCTCCACTCTAAGAGGTCCTTAAAGGGGAACTAGTGCCCAACCCCTCAGTACCCTACCTAAGGGGCAGAGAAGCAGCCATGGGACTGAAGGCTGTCTGACTCTCACCCCATCCCCAAGCCTCCCCTTCTCGTCAAGGCGGGGCCCAGTCATGAACATGGCACTAGGGATGCCTCTCTCCTCTCTGGGTGCAGTACCCTCTTCCCATGTTGAAAGGAGTGGGAGAATCTAGACCCGCCAGTGTGACCAAGTTATCAAGTTTAAGTAAAACTCACGTGCAGAAATAAACACCATGTTTCTGCAAAGCTGGGTTTTTGACTGTTTCTACCGTCCCTGCAATGCTGACAACCAGGAAAGTGTTGGGTCGGATAAAGAGGAAGAAGAATCCAAGCGCCGGGTGAGCTCGGGGGGAAGAGGAGATGGTCAGAGAGGGAGGATGGGCTCTGCCGTGAGGGGCCGTGGTGGCTGCTGGGAACGCAGCTTCAGCAGTGCTGTGGCCAGACCCTGGCTGCCCCGGGGAAGAAGAGATGAGCAGTGCAGAGGGAGGCTCTGCTGGACACACCTGGCAGCGCCCCGCGGCACAGGAAGCCCTGGATTGGCAGCGGTTCTGCAAGACCAGGAAGCTGCGTGCCCGCCTGAAGGCTCCCAAGGGGAGGCCCTGGCCCAGAGGATGTGGGAGACGGAGGATGTGCTGGGAGCAGCAGGAAGTGGAGTGCGTGGCCCTGGGAGGAGGAGGAGGAGGAGGAGGAGGAGGAGGAGGAGGAGGAGGAGGAGGCCTTGCCCTTGCTGGGAGGCAGACGGGGAGTGGGGGAGGGGACTGAGAAGGAGGCTCACCAGGGCGACCCTGCTCCTGGGATCATTGGAAGGCCAGGTCAAGTGCCCGGAGTGAGAAGGCAGGCAGGGCATGCAGGAGACCAAGCAAGACGTGGGGCCGCCAGTGAGTGCTGGCGGGGGACGTGGCCAAGCTGTCCCAAGACGTGGCAGGGCCCCTGCTGCCATTGCCGCCGGCAGCGTCAGTCCCAGCTGCGGGACCACCCGCCCTGTGCCACCCTGCGGGCTGGGCTGTTAGGCTATGCAGAGCCTGCAAGGGGCCCTGTGAGCCCGGGGAGCAGCTTCTGTTGCCCTCCCCACCTTCCAGACAAGGGGACTGGCACTTGGAAGAGGGAGGTGAGCCGCTCAGGGCCTCTCGCGCAGCCTCGTGCGCTCAGCTCCGTGCTCTGTGGCCCTGCAGTAGCACCAAGGCTGAGGAGGCAGGGCCAGGGCTGCCCGGAGCAGACAGTGGCTGTGGGGACCCTCAGGGGAATCCTCAAGGGCAGAGGCTCAGAGAGGGCACGGCGGGCAGTGGTGAGAGCCGAGGTGCCAGGAGGCTAAGGCAGCTGCCCGACATCTCCAGGCCCAGGCTGCCGAGAAGAGGAGCTGCTGGGGTCGAGAGAGACCGCTGTGCCTGAGTGCTGCACTGGGAGAATGGGGCGGCGGGTGGGGGGTTGGAGGCAGTGCCACTGACCACTCAGGGACTCACGCCCGGGTGTTCTCCCTGCCACCCTGGGTGTGGCGTCCACGTGCCAACATCTCCTGGGACATCCTTTGGCCCAGGTGTCTGTGTTGTTCTTTGGCCTGGTGCAGAGTCTCCTAGATTTTCCACGGGGTTACAGCCCAACAAACCCATGGAAGTTGGAAAAATCCAACATGGAACGTGCGTGGAATCCTCCCAACAGCAGCAGGGCTCAGCCTGGCCCAGGCCCAAAGCGCTCAGAACACTGACATCAGCCTACAGGTGGGCAAGGTCGTCCACGGCCAAGCCTACTGTGTCCCCACACGCTGAGTGCCCCTGTAGCTCAGAGACTATGGCACTGAACAGGATGATCCAACTGATTATTCTGTATTGATGTCCTGGGCGAAAGAGTGACCTTTTAAGCCCGAAGCACTTTCCTCTGAGTGCCTTGTCACTTTCACATCACCCTATACCCAGGTCAGGTCCTTGGAGTTATCCAGAGAAGAGGTGCGACCTGCCCATGCCCACACCCATGCCCACCACGAGCTGGACCCAGTGTCTGGCCCACAGCTGGGCGCTTGACCTTTATAACCACCTTATGAGGAGCTACCATCAACCCATTTCACAGAAGAGAACCGAGGCTAAGGGATGAAGGTCACATGACCAGACAGTGGCAAGGCCAAGGTGCGAGCTGCATGCTCACATGCATGGGTCATGAAAGTGGGGAAGTCAGTGGACATCCTAGGACCCCCCCCCCAACCCTCCAGGCCCTGGGCAGGGAGGAAGCTTCGATGCCTGGGCAGCAGTGTCCCCATGACGCCCACCCACAGGCCACCGGCCCCATGCCCCAGAGCTCAGCCGCACTCCCTCCACCCCAGCTCTGGCAGGACCAAGCAGCTGCTCCAGGGAGCATGGAGGGAGGGCCTGCAGCCTGGCCCCACGCCCAGAGACAGAGCAATGGGCACAGGGGCCAGCCCGCCTTGGTCAGAGGGAATGGAAGGCCCCGGGGTCATCCCTCAGTGCTTTGGGTTCTTACAAATCGGGAGGGGCGCGAGCAGGAGGAGCCGGGGAGGGAGGCAGCGAGGGGGTTTGCAGCTGCAGGAACGAAGAGCTGCAGGCTAAAGTCACGGGGCCTGAGCCCGAGGGGGGCGGGGGCAGAGGCCGGGACGTACTTGACGTTGGTGTTGGTACAGATGATGTACTCGATCTCATCCGAGTAGGGGTTCTGGAAGGTGAAGCTGCTGGTGCGGATCAGCATCCACTCCCGGGTCTTGGTGCGGAATCGATACATGACTGACAGCACCTGGCCTTTCAGCTTCACCACCTGAGAAAACATTTGCAGAAGGAAGTCAGCGGGAAGCAGGAGGGTGCCAGAGCGCGGGGTGGGGGCAGGCACCGGCCAGCGGGGCCTCGGAATGGGGGCGCTGCGGCCGAGGACGGTGGGAGGGAGGGGGCCCTGCCCGTGTTCCCCTGTTTGGGTCATTCTGCACCTTTGCGTGGGACATCAGGGGACCAACGCCCTTTCTATAATGGGATTATGTAGCTTTAACAAACCAGATCACGAGACCGCTACGCGCCGAGTGTTTCTCTTTTTGCCTTGGCTGCTGGGCAGCTCTGAGTTGGGGGCTAGCACCCCCAGAGGTTGCACCTCACTCAGGTGTGTGGCTGTGCTGTAGGCACTGACATAGTTCTTCAGACCTCACATGAAAGATTCTTCACTTCTGTTTAACACTGTGAAATGGACTCACTCTACTCTCAGGGAGGTAAGGATAATTTTTTTTAAGGTTTATCTATTTTATTTGAAAGGTGGAGTTACAGAGAGGCAGAGAGAGAGAGAGAGAGAGAGAGAGAGAGAGAGAGAGAGCTGGGCCAGATGGAAGCCAGGAGCCAGGAGTTTCACCCAGGTCTCCCATGTGGGTGCAGAGGCCCAAGGACTTAGGCCACCTTCTGCTGCTTTCCCAGGGAGGAAAATCCAGCCGGGAGCTGGAATGGAAGTGAAGTAGCCAGGACTCGAACCAGTGCCCACATGGGATGCCGGCATCGTCGGTGGCTGCTTTACCTGCTGCGCCACCATTCCAGCTCCCAAAGGATACATTTCTATGCGTTCGTTATTTGTATGTGCCCATCGCCACTTTTTATTCTTTATTTTCATTTGACTTGAAAGGCAGAAAGATGGAGACAGAAGCAGACGGAGAAAAGATCTGGTTCAGCCCTCAAACGACCGCAACAGCCAGGGCTGGGCAAGACTGAAGCCGGGAGCCGGGAACTCCATTTGCGTCTCTCACATAGGTAGCAGAAAACCAAGCACTTGAGCCCTCCCCTGCTGCGCCCCGGGGTGTGCATGAGCAGGAAGCTGGATGGGGAGCAGAGTCAGGGCTTGAACCTGATCTGGTATGGAAAGTGGATGTCCCGGTTGCGTCCTGACAGTGTGCCACCCTCCCGCCCCCAACACGATTTGCATGCTGCAGAGCGGTTTCTGAGAACTCCCCAAGGAGGAGCCTGGTGAGCTTCCCCCTTCCTGCAGGTGTGAGCCCCACGAGCCAGGCCTTACTCTGTAGACGATGACGCCGGGACTCAGAGGAACAACATATGCTGCCCAAGATCAGACAACTGTGGGGCACCCAACCTTCCCAATCATACGCTCGTCTCTCTGGCTCCAGCTGCTCTTCTTGGTTTGGTAGGGGCTTCAGAAGTTCGTGGGAAATAAGAACTTATGGACGCTCCCTCATAGTTAGATCCACGGACACAGCAACACAAAGACAACACGTGGTGTGCAGAACAGAGGGCTCTGGGGCAGTGACCATGGGGGAACACGCATGGAAGTAGAAGGAGGGGTGGCACTGGATGATCGGTGGCCCTAGCCCTGGTGGGACTGCACCCCCAGGATAAGATGAGCAGGGGCTCCCCCACCCACAGGCCCGTACAGACCCGAGGTCTGGGACGGGTCGGGGCTGCTGCATCCTCACCAGGCTTGCCTCTTGCATGAACTTTCTCCTGTGGTCCACCTGGCAACACCCTGTGGGTCTGGGATGTGAACTCGAGGAGTCAGACACTCTGCCCTTGGGACAGAGGAGTGGCACAGGAAGGCCTGGACCCCTGGATCATCACCACCATCACCATCTCCCTGACCCTCTGCATCACTGCTGCCAAGGCAGACTCTCTGTCCCCAAAGAGCGTCTCACCCAGCCAGGGCGGCAGACGTGTGAGATAACTGTGACTGGGGACAGCATGCTAAATACCACCTCGAACACACACGACCACTTGCCACGGGGCTACCGGAGGGCGAGGAGAGATAGGCTGTGGTTGGGATCCAGGATGCGCTGGAGGGAGACAGTGTGGGGCTCATCCGTGGGGGATGGTTAAACCTTTGGCAAAGTGAAGATGTGTGGGGAGGGCTCCTCCTGGCACTGGCACAGCCTGAGCTGTAGGCTGGGAACCCCGCCCTGCCCTGGATGACTGGGCTGTGCAGCGGGCATGGTCAGGGCCTTCACGCAGTCATGCATTCAACTGCACTTGCTTCAGGAGTGATGCTGATGCCTGAACTGGCAAAGAGCAAGTGCAAAGTCAGTGAGGCTCTTCATGAAAACAGGTCCATCATCATCACCACCACCACCATCACCACCATTATCACCATCACCACCACCATCACGGGCATCACCATCACCATTACCATCATCATCATCACCACCATCATCACCACCACCATCATGGGCATCACCATCATCATCACCACCACCATCACCACCATCATCATCACCATCACCACCACCATCACCACCACCATCATCATCACCACCATCAACACCACCATCACCACCACCACCATCAACACCACCATCATCACCACCATCACCATCACCACCACCATCATCATCACCACCATCACCACCATCACCATCACCACCATCACCATCATTATCATCACCACCATCACCATCAATCACCACTATCACCATCACCATCATCACAATTGGCATCACCACCATCACCATCAGTATCATCACCATTACCATTATCATCATTACCACCATCACTATCATCACTACCATCAACATCAACATTATCACCATCACCATCACTACCATCACTACCATCAACATCACCATCATTACCACCAGCACCACCACTGTCATTATCATCACCACCATCAACATCACCATCGTCAACCTCACTATCATCACCATTACCATTATCATTACCACCATCATGATCATCACTATCATAAATATCACCACCATCACCTCCATCACCATCACCATCAGCACCACCATCACCACCACCACCACCATCACCACCACCATCACACCCATCACCATCACCACCACCACCATCACCACCATCATCATCACCACCATCACCATCATTATCATCACCACCATCATCATCAATCACCACCATCACCATCACCACCATCACCATCAGTATCATCACCATTACCATTATCATCATTACCATCATCATGATCATCACTACCATCAACATCAACATTATCACCATCACCATCACTACCATCAACATCACCATCATTACCACCAGCACCACCACTGTCATTATCATCACCATCGTCAACCTCACTATCATCACCATTACCATTATCATTACCACCATCATGATCATCACTACCATAAATATCACCATCACCACCACCATAACCTCACCATCACCACCACTACCACCATCACCACCATCACCATCACCATCAGCACCACCATCACCACCAGCACCACCATTAGCATCATCATCACCATCACCATCACCACCATCGTCACCACAATCGTCACCATCATCACCACTATCAGCATCACCATCGCCATCATCGCCGTGCAAAGTGTCTGAACAGAGAGGGCAGGCATGGGATGGGAGCCTGCTTCAGATTTCAGTGGGTTCAGCCCCTCCATTGGGCTTCTAGATCACTGTGGCCCAGAGAGGGAATCCCAGAGCAGAGACACATTTCCCAGCCCCGGGGCCGGCTCACTGTCACTGCACCGAACTCAAAACTCCTCCCAACAGCCCCACTCCACGCGTCTCCTGTCCGCCTCTCAGATGCTTGTGTTTCAGCCCGGACGTCCAGGGCTGACCCTCAGCTGACACAGCCCCTTCCGTGCTTTTGCTAGAACGAACCACTTCCCTTTATCAACATTTGTTCCCTGCGTCAACTGCCGGTGGCCAGAGCCCAAGGAACACAGCGCGGGGTCCAGGCTGGGCGCGCTCCAAGTCCTCCTGTGGCTGCGCGGCTGCTGCCCACGGAGCCCCAGCAGGAGCACTACTTGGGCGTTGCTGCCTCACGGGGCCAGAGTTCCTGACTGGAGACCCGGGCGGGCCCAGATGTTAAACTTCTTTTCTTTCTCAAAACCAAGCAGATTCCAACAGCAGCAGCAGTGTAGCACCGCTGATGTGCCGCTGGCCAGAGAGACCTGCACACGGGGTGCGGCTGTGTAAGAGGATGCTTTGGAGGGAGGTGGGCCTGGCTCCAGCCCCGGCTCTGCTCCTGCCTTGCTGTGGGATGGGGGGCAGGCAGCTGAACCTCTCTGTGCCTCTCTGTGCCATGCAGCAGTGCGGACGACCAGGCTTACTACGTAGGGGTCAAGCTTACAGAAAACAAAGAATGTAAAAGGGGCACAGAACCTCGCCACTGTCCCAGCTTGCTGTCCACACACCCAGAAAACCGGAGCTAACACGGCCCAAACCTGACTGTGCTGTACGATGCAAAGTTGATCACAATTCCCACGTGTTCAGCAAACACATCTCCCCAAACAAGAACTTCCTGCTATGGGATGGCTGGGGGACCTGACCCACGCAGACGGCTTCATGGGAAGCACCTCCGGCACTGGGCCCCACCCCGGGGAGGGGGAGGCGATGATGAAACACACAGATGTGGAGGTCGCCTGCACCGAGCCTGGGCTGTGTCTCTGTTTTATTTATTCATTTCAGAGGAAGAGAGACAGAGAGAGAGGCAAAGAGACACCCGTCACAGAGCTCCTATCTGCTGTTTCACTCCCCAGATGCCGACAATGGCCAGGGCTGGGCTAGGTTAAAGCCTCCATCCAGGCCTCCACCATAGATAGCAGGGGATCCAACCACATGAGCCGTCCGCTGCTGCCTCCCAGGGCTGTAACGCAGGAAGCTGGACTTAGGAGCCAGAGCCGAGACTCAAACCAAGGCATACGCAGGATGTGGGAATTTTAACCACGAGGTGCCTCCTCCTGGGAGCTTAGATTTAAGTAAAGAAAATCCACTCATCTAAGGCACTCCAGTTGGGGAACAGCATGTGCAAAGGCCCTGAGGTGGGGAAACCCACATTGATGGAGCCCACGGAAGGCCTGTGTGATGTAAGAATATCGAAGGAGGGCAAGACAGGGCTGGGTTTACACAGAGCCTGGAGCAGTGGGAAGGAGCATGCTTTTGATTCTAGACAGCTTGGGAAGCTGCTGGCAGGTTTTCAGGAAAGCTGTGGCCAGGCCTGATTTGAGTTCCCAGAATGCTTGGGGTGGGACAAGAGTCAAGGCAGAGGGACCCGCAAGGAAGTACTGCAGTGAGATGCACAGGGTGGGTGGGAATGGAGGGCACAGAGAGGCTGGAGCAGAGGGTGCACAGGGACCCGCGGAGGGCAGGGTGGGAGGTGCCCTCTGTGTGGAGCGGACTGGGCGTCCGAGTGCACGCATGGGGCAGGTGCAGAGGTGGAAGGACAAGGCCACCCGGGGGCCAGGCAGCACAGGAAGAAACGTGGTGGCCAAGGACAGAGCGTGGGTGTCTTGGTGCAGGCAGAAGGTAGAAGAGGACCCAGCACGCAGGCTGAGGAGGGAAGAGAAGCGGCAGTGGGTGATGCTCCCTCCGGAAGACGGAGCTGAGCTAGCGGGGACACGGAGCGAGTCACAGATGGCCTGTCGGTGGCGAGGCCTCAGCTAGGGGTGCTCGGCTGTCCCGGAGAGCCACCCTCTTAACTCTCTCGGGAGAAGTCCCTCTTGTCTCGCGAAGCTGCCCAGGGCTCCCTGAGATGCCAGATCCCGTGGACAGAGGCAAGTGTCCGCCCCTCTCCCCCGGACCTCGCTCTCTCTCCTCCTCCTCCTCCTGCCTCCCGCACCCAGCTGAGACAGGCTCAGGAGGTGACAGGTGCTCACACAGCATCCTGACACGCCCACACTTCCTGGAGCCCGCCTTTGCTGGCGTGCAACCTGAGGACGCCGTGCAAGCTCGGAGCTCTGCCGAGAACCTCACAGGAATCCTCCTTTGCCCGTTCGGGGCTGGAGAGGGCGCTTCCTTCCCTGGCATCCGAGGCCCCTACCTGTGGCCTCACCAGGGCCCATGAACTGCCCGGCCCTCCCCCTCCCTCCAGCCGGGCCGTGTTCTTCTGCACCTCTGGTGCTGCCCCTCTGGTGGAATGTTCCCCCTGCCCCCGCCGTGTTCACCCTGTCCGTCCCAGCCCAGTCGCTGCCACCCTGCGGTCTGCAGCTCCTCTCCTGCCCAGTTCCCTTCACCGGACTCCGGTCTCTGTCCCCTGCCTCTTCCCTGCATGACCACCGGGCAGGAATGACTTCCCCATGTGTCCCTGTGAGCTCCTTCCCAGGAGGGCCCTGACCCTGACCGAGGCCTTAGCAGGACCTCGCAGCCTGCCAGCCGCAGCCACGTGCCCCTGGGCTGTGGCCGATCAGTGGCAGTACCTGCTGGAAGCTCTCGCGCAGGTGGCTCTGGTCCTCCGGGTGGCAGAATTCCAAAATGTCTTTGCCCAGGATATCCTGAGGGAAAGAGAGACAGCTTTCACGACCCGAGACCCCACTTCTGCTCACTCACATCCTCCCTGGGAGACAACAGGGCCTGCAGGCCAATCCCTTAATGTTTCCCTTTTAGCCTGTCCCAACACAGAGGAGAGAAAGTGGAGCCAATGTGTTCTGGTGGCCAGCACGGCGCCGGCTTCCCGGGATCCACTCTTCAGCTCGCTGGGGGAGCCTCTTTTTTAATTCTGCCGAGCCACCAGGTCAGCAGCTTCAGAATGCAACCTGATTCTGTAACAAACATACTTTAATAAACAAGAAGCAAGCAAAGGGGAGAGCATGGGGACAGATGCGTTGCCTGAAAACGAGAATTGTTGAATTATGGAAACCATAGCTCTCTTGTGGCTGAAGACAGGACGTTATAAACATCAAGGTAACTGTGAGAAGCCTGGTTATATTGCCTCTGCTGGTCTGTGTTTGAGTCCAAGGACCAAAAACAAACCCCAAACCCAAGTGGGCTTCGCAGCAAGACAAGCCACAGGAGGCAAGTTCAAGTGTGTTCCAGGAACGTGCTCCAGTTGGAAGTCTCTCAAACAGCAAAGGGGTAAACTAAGTCAGCGACCACAGCCCAGCGCGGCAGGTGCTGCCCAGGCATGGGGAGGGGCGTGTCAGCCGCGGGTGGGGCAGTGTCCCCATCGTCACCGTCCCCGTCTTCCCTGTCCTCAGGAGGGCGCCAGGGTAAAGGAAGCCGGCAGCAAATGCCATGCTGTCAGAGGCTGCGGTCCACCTGGGAAGGCATCCACTTCCCCGTTTCCTCCACCCAAGGATCTCCAGGTGGGCCTGGACCTCCAGGCGCAGACACACGGAGGGCCTGGGGTTCCCGGTCTGGAGCCTTCTGGGTTCTGAACCGGCCACGGAAGCGCATCGCTCACAGCAACTGAGCCCCTAGCCTGCGGTTTGTTCTCTGAACAAAGGCCTTTGTCTTGTCTTAACAAAATGGCTTTTTTTCTTTGCAACGTTAAAGCTACAGACAATTTGAAAGGCCAGTATCATACACACCTGCATTTCCTTCAGACAGTTTCAACAAGGGTCAATGTTTTCCCGCCCGCACTTTCTCTGTCTGCGTACATCCTGTATGCAGTGGGTATGTATGGCCGTATGTATGTATGCAAGCACATGAACTCACTTCATGTACATACATAAATGTCTGCATACATGCATACGAAAATAAATATACCTGATATCAGCTGCAGGCACGTACGTGATACTTTCTCCCCCAAAGATGAGGGATCTTCCGTCTGTGAAAATGTATAGCATGAAAAAACTAGGCAAGAATTAAAGACAAACTTATCTTTTAATTCCATCTTTCCTGTGTGCCCTCATATTTTAGCACTTATCTCACTAAGGTGACATTATCTGGGGCTGGCGCTGTGGTGTAGGAGGTAAAGCTGCTGCCTGAGACATTGGCATCCCGTATGGGCGCTGGTTCAAGTCCTGGCTGCTCCACTTCCAATCCAGCTCCTTCCTAAGGGCCTGCGAAAAGCATTTTTACTTTTTTAAAAGATGACATTATCTGGCCGGCGCCGTGGCTTAACAGGCTAATCCTCCGCCTTGCGGCGCCGGCACACCGGATTCTAGTCCCGGTTGGGGCGCCGGATTCTGTCCCGGTTGCCCCTCTTCCAGGCCAGCTCTCTGCTATGGCCCGGGAAGGCAGTGGAGGATGGCCCAAGTCCTTGGGCCCTGCACCCGCATGGGAGACCAGGAGAAGCACCTGGCTCTTGGCTTCGGATCGGCGTGGTACGCCGGCCACAGCAGCCATTGGAGGGTGAACCAATGGCAAAAAGGAAGACCTTTCTCTCTGTCTCTCTCTCTCACTATCCACTCTGCCTGTCAAAAAAAAAAAAAAAAAAAAAAGATGACATTATCTTACAAAACCACATTATACCATACTACGCTTAAGAAAATCAAAAATTATTCAATAATGTTACCCAATATTCTGTATAGATTAATATTTCAAATGTCTCTCAAGTTTTTTTTTTTTTAAGACTTGTTTATTTATTTGAAAGGCAGAGTTACAGAGAGATAGGAAGATACAAGAGAAAGAACCCTCCATCGTCTGGTTCACTCCCTAAATGGCCAGGGCTAGGCCAGCCAAAGCCAGGATCCAGAAATTCCATCCAGGTCTCCCACATGAGTGCAGGGGCCCAAGCACTTGGCCCATCTTCTGCTGCTTTTCCAGGCCATTAGCAGGGAGCTGGATGGGAAGTGGAGCAGCTGGGACTTGAACCAGCGCCCATACGGGATGCCAGTGTCACGGGCAGGGGCTTTACCTGCTACGCCACTTTACTAACTACACATCCGGGACCCCTCTTGGGCTCTCACGTTGCATATTTTTGCTTCATTTCTTTGGTCTATCTTCTTCTAGGACTCTGCTCCTGCCTGGTCATCACAACGATCTTTCTGTTTTTAATTTATTCGAGAGGCCGAGAGACAGACAGACAGACCGACCCTGGGTCTTACACGAGTTAGACCTGTAGGCTTTACAGGACAGTGAGGCTTTAACCGGCACAAGCTGGCACTGCCCACTGACCTGGGGTTGGTAGCCGATCACAGTGATGCACCTGGGATCCACAAATGTGATGATTCCGTCCGAGTTATGCCGGGAGAGGAACTCCGTGGGCACCGACATCCCGTTCATGTCCATGCACACGGGCGAGCTGGTCACCTGGAACGGGGACCATCTACAGGTGAGGTGGCAGTGACAAGAGACTGAGCATCCATGGCCATGGCGACCGAGAGCGGGGCTCATCCGGGCGGAGGGAACTTCCATGTCGCCAGGACCACAAGTCGGAGTGTCGGAACGGCCCCGGCGATGCCACCTCAGTGTGGCGGGGGGCTCTTCCCTCATGTGTCTGAGCTTAGCTGCCTCGGCAGCCACGGGCCACAGTGCAGCCCCAATCTCATAGGGTGGTCAGGGGGCGCACAGTGGGAAGTGGTAACACCCTTCCCTTTTCTCGCCGTTCCCTCATTAAGGACAGCAACCGAGCAGATTCAAACTTACAGAAGGGCAGGTGCCTGGTCTGGTGGCTAAGACGCCCGCACCCCACCTCCGAGTCCTGGGTTTGAGTCCCAGCTCCGCTCCTGACTCCAGCTTCCTGCTAGCACACACCTGGCGGGCAGCAGTGAAGAGTCAAGTAGCTGGGACTCAATTCCCAGCCCCTGGCCCAGCCCTGGCCCAGCCCGGGCCCCTGCAGCTGTTCAGGGGATGGGAACCTTCTATCTCTCCAACTAAAAGAAAATAGATACAAATATTTGGAAAAAAAATACACGTTTGTAGATTGAATTACCCCAAATCTTCGCTCTTGCCCCATTTACAAGGAATGGCCAGTACTTGTCAGAACGGACGAAATGGCCTACTCATTTGTCCGGAAGTGGTTAGACCCAGGCAGCCAGGGACATGAAGGGCCAGCGTCCTCTGAACCACGCTGGTGACATCTCTCCCCAGCAGGGGGACGCCCTCTGCGGGACAGGGAGCGTGAGCAGGGCAGCAGATTGGGCGGGTCCCGTGTGTGCAGCCGCTGAGCCCGTTCAACTTTCACAAGACAAAGAGACAAGTCCCTGCCTCTGCAGGGAACCAGCAGGCACCTGCCCAACCTGGCTACAGCAGAGGGAGAGGACGGGGGAGGGGAGAACGTGAGGCTAGCGGCGCAGGGAGGAGGGGATGGTGAATTCTGACTCAGATGATGGGGAGTTGGTTAGCTGGCCCTTGCAGGCTGAGCAGAGAGCAAGCCCACAGGGATTCCGAAAAGACAAGAAGGGGAAAAAGGAGCCCCTGGGCCTGTGCACCTCCACAGACGTAGGGACGCACGCAGTGGGCGCCGGGAATCCGCTGTGACTGGGGGCTTGGCCACCAGGGTGGGGTCTGGGGGGAGGTTCTTAGGCCATGGGGGCGGTGCTCCTGGAAGGTAGTGACTCTTGAGAGAGGGAGTCATCAACGGAGCAAGCCCAGCCCCGCCCAGCTCTCTCTGCTCCTGGCTCAGCGGGTGATCCTTCTGCTGCAGGTACTGCATGGTCTGCCGTTGACCATGAACTGACAGGGGCGCCATGGCCAGCAACCTCCCCAGCCGGGAGCCAGGCAAACCCCTTTCGTCCCAAGTAGCCTGTGTCGGCCCTTCGATCTGGTAACAGAAAGCTGACGAATGCGGGGGGGTTGGTGGATAAGGCAATGGCGCGGGATGGGAATAGGAGGTGGGGAGAGAGGAGGAGGGGAAGGAGATGCGGCGCATCACCTCGCAGGTCCCGGGGAGGCGCTCCAGGTGGGGAGCGGAGCGGGCACAGGCTGGGGGCCGATCCGGCCTCTCAGTGTGGCCGTGGTGGCAGCTCGGCTCTCGCCTGCTCACAATCCCACATTCGGCCTCACCGTTGTCCCTCAGTGGGGCATAAAACCCAGCTGATGCAGGTGCACCGGGCACCCATCCGGCATCCAAACCCACAGCGCCCTGTGTTTGCAGTGAGTCCTCCCCTGAGATTCCTCGCACCTGGAGCCTCCCGATCGCCACGAGGCAGTATTTGCTGCCTTGGCCCACGTCGGCGTCTTCCTCGGGGATCGTCATTCCTGCAACGAGAAACGCGGGGTCACCGCCAGGATCCCCGAGGTGGGGGGGAAGGGGGGAGGGGCTGTGATGTGATTTAGGAGGCAGGAAGTGCAGACCCACTGCTGGCCCCCAGGGCTGGGAGGCAGGCAGGGGAACGGCCGTGGAAGGTAGGGAGACCGGCGTCGCCCCTTCTGGGGAGAAGTCAGGGTTTGGGAAAGGCTGGAAGGAGAAGAGGTGACGGCTGTGCGGAGGAGACCCTGAAAACAACGCCGCAAGCAGGCAGGACTCATCAGAACAGCCCCCTTGTTCTCTGGTCAGAGGGGAGACCTCGTCAGGTCCAGGAAGGACAGCAGGTCCAGGTGTGAGACGGCAAGGCCCCTCACCGCCTGTGGCTGGCTAAGACCTTTGCAGTGAAGCAGGCATCTGATGTTCCAAGCTGATTAACATGAGAGGCAGAGTGGACAGGCAGACAGAGCTCCCACCTGCTGGTTCCCACCCCAAATGCCTGCAACAGCCAGGGCTGGGCCAGGCCAAAGCAGGGAGCCAGGAGCTCCATCCAGGTCTCCCCATGGGTGGCAGCAATGTAACTACTTGAGCCATCGCAGAGTTTTTTCTTTTTTAAATATTTATTTATTTGAAAGAGTTACACACAGAGAGAAGGAGAGAGAGAGAGAGAGAGAGAGAGAGAGAGAGAGAGAGAGAGAATCTTCCATCTGCTGGATCACTCCCCAAGTGGCCGCTATGGCTGGAGCTGTGCCGATTCAAAGCCAGGAGCCAGGAGCTTCTTCCAGGTCTCCCATGTGGGTGCAGGGGCACAAGGACTTGGGTCATCTTCTCCTGCTTTCCCAGGCCATAGCAGAGAGCTGGATTGAAAGTAGAGCAGCCAGGCCTTGAACCGGCACCCATATGGGATGCTGGCACTGCAGGTGGAGGCTTTACCTGCTACGCCACAGCACCGGCCCCCTGCAGAGTTTTCAGGATTAGAAGCTGGGTCATGAACCCAAACTCTCCAACATGGGACATGCATGTCTGAACAGCCAGGACACGTGTCTGCCCCGAGCGTTGGATTCTGGTATCTCCCAGGCAAGTGCTATTCAGAACATCAGACCTACCTACTCCCTACTCCCACCCTGGGTCCCAGGCAGGAACAGAGTGACCCAGGCACAGCAGCAGTCGCCACGAGAGATGCTGACATCAGTGTGGGGCCAAGGGCCAGAGAAACGTCCCACCCTGGCCCCCATCCCACAGCGGGTTCCCCGTGCGATGCACACCCCGTTCCCCCGGCCAGGCCCGGCCGTTTCTCGTGTGTCCTCACTGCCTGCTGCCTGCACAGTAAGCACATCCTCTCCACCGTGTACAGCGTGCAGCAGACACTGTCTGGGGCTGGGGGCTCCCTGAGTCCTGGGTCCTGGAGTTCACTCCAGCTTCGTTCACGGAGCTCCTCCTCCGTTCTGAGAACTCTGCTTCCAACGTGAATGCGTCCTGGCTTATCCAACCACGCTCCCCCGGAGGAACATCTAGGGGTTTCCAACCTTTGGCGATTTAGGGGCTGGTATCATGTCACAGCAGGTCAAGCCACCACCTGTGACGCTGGCCTCCCGAATCTGAGCACTGGTTCAAGTCCCGGCTACTCTGCTTCCCACTCAGCTGCCCACTAATGTACATGAGAATACTGGGAGATGGCCCAAGTACTTGGGCCCCCAGTGACCATGTAAAAGACCAGGATGGAGTTCTTGGCGCCTGGACCTGGCTTCAGCCTGGTCCAGACCTGGCTGTTGTTATTTCGGGACCAGTGGATGGGAGATCTGTCTCTGTCCCTCTCTTTGTCTGTCACTCTGGCTTTCAAGTGAATAAATACCTAAAAAAAAGATAATGGAAAAGGCACATTATCTTTGTAAAAATCTTATCTATACCATTTACTTGAGAGACAGAAAAAGAGAGAGAGAGGGAGAGAGTTCTCACCTGCCAAGTCACTCCCCAAATGCCCACAACATCTGGGGCAGGGCAGGGCAAGGCTAACGTCAGGAGCCAGGAACTCAATTCAGATCTCCCACATGGGTGGCAGGGACCCAAGTCCTTGAGCCCTCGCTGTTGCCTCCCAGGGTGCGCATCAGCAGGAAGCTGGAATCCTAAGGAGAGGAGCTGGCACTGGAGCCCTGGCACTCACTCTCATACAGGATGTGGGCATCAGAGGTGGTGTCTTAAAGGCTGTGCCACATATGTAGCTTTGCTTTGCCAAATTTCTCTCCAGAACGGTTGCCCTGATTTGCACTCTCACCAGCACTGTGTGCAGGCTTCTGGTTTCCCCACGGTCACGGCCAACAAAATGTGTCTGGTGATTTAATCTTTGTCGGTCTAACAGGTGAGAAATGGCGTCTTGGTGTTGTCCTAATTGGTATTTCTATAATTACCAATGCATTTGAAATAGTTTCTTATTTGTGGACTATTTTTATATCTTGCTTTTGAGTGAATTGTCAGTTCACAGCTCTCCTGCATTTTTCTGTTGGGATTTGACTCTCTGCCTCTCAATTTTTGAGTTCTCTCTGTTTATAAGGGTGCTTCAAAGGTTTGTGGATGAGGGAATCAAAAGAGAAGTTTGTTTTGGTGCACAAAACAGCACAACAGTATTTTATGTAAGATCGCAGTACCTTTACAAATTAACTCCAGGAGAACTGTGACCTTCAGCACCGCGTGACCCTACCCAAGAACAGGTGATGTTCCTATTGTTCAAGCCTATTTCATTGACTTATTGATCAATTGATGGATTGAAGAGTTTGAACGAGAGAGAGAGAGAGAGCCCTGAATTCAGCCTCGGTGTCCCATGTGGGTGGCAGGGACCCACCTCCCTGAGCCATCACCTGCTGCCTCCCAAGGTGTGCATTAGCAGGAAGTTAGAGTGGAGAGTGGAGCCAGGGCTTGCAACCAGGGGCTCTGCTATGGGATGCACGTGTCCCAAGCAGCGTCTTACCTGCTGGGCCACACACCCTCCCTGCGTGTTCTTTCAGGTGAGCGTAGGTGGTTCAGTTCACAACCCAGACAACCTGCCATGCGTTCACACGCAGCAGAAGTCGCTTTATGCGTCCTCCCCATCTCAGGGGTAAATACGAGTGACACATTTTACTACTTTCCTCAGGGGCATTCTTAAGTGAAGAATTATTGAATTATGCTTGAATTATGCTTTTACTGCAAGTGTGCAGGGACAGAGAATTGGATGGCCACTGGGACGCTTTGCTACCACTGTCTCGATTGCTGCTGAGGCCCAGCAAGCCTTCCCCACCCTGGGGGCAGACATTGACCCGATGAGGAGGGCAAACACCATCTTGGGGTTGTTTTGAAGCCGTGTGGACCCCAAAGCCTGTGACCCGCACTCAGAACTGCTGCTTTACAAGTTGCCATTGGATAGAGGCTCCTCTTCACCTCTTTTTTTGTTTGTTTGTTTTTGGGTCCTTCTCCCATTGCCTCTGTTCCTAACCATGCATCCGTGAGAGCCGAGACTGTACCCTCATCAGGACTTCCCCTGGAGTTCCAGACCGGCACTCCACTTGCCTACCCAAAACACCCCCCTCCGTCTCACAGGCCCTTCAAACTCAACTCCGGGGGCTGGCACCGTGGCTCACTTGGTGAATCCTCCACCTGCGGCACCGGGTTCTAGTCTTGGCTGCTCCTCTTCCAGTCCAGTGCTCTGCAGTGGCCCAGGAGTGCAGTGGAGGATGGCCCAAGTGCTTGGGCCCTGCACCTGCATGGGAGACCAGGAGGAAGCACCAGGCTCCTGGCTTTGGATCGGCACAGTGCCAGCTGTAGCGGCCATTTGGGGGGTGAACCAACAGAAGGAAGACCTTTCTTTCTGTCTCTGTCTCTCTCTCACTAACTCTGTCCAAAAAAAAAAAAAGAACTCAACTCTGCCCAACTCTTCCCACCCACACCAGCTCCTCTCTCTACTGCCGGTGGACAAGCCCGCCAGTCGCCTCCCCTGGGGTACACTCTCTCTTCCTTCCAGAAAGGGCCTGATCTGTCCACAGTGGCAATGTGCCCACTCCCTTAGCAGCAGAGGTGGCCAAGAGGTCAAGGTCAGCCCCGTCCCCCAGGTGGAAGCTGGTGTTGCTGGGTGGGGCTGTCAGCACTCCTTCTGTCCTTGCACAAGACCGCGGAGCTCTGGTCACCGCCTTGAACTCTGGGAAGCTGGGAGCCACTGTGCTCACTCTGGTCTGAAGGGCCTGCCTTAGATGAGGGATCAGCACCGGCTGGGACACACCCTAAGCTCTACCAGAAGCCTCACAGCAACCGTCACTGCGAATGCCCCACAGCCAAACCCAGGTCCCCTTTTGAAGGACCCTCTGCACTACAGGCAGCAGCTTTACCAGCTATGCCACAGCACTGGCCCTGGGGTACCAGTTTGTCTCCTGGCTGTTCTGCTTCTGGTCTGGATCCCTGCTGATGCACTTGGGAAAGCAGCAGAAGATGGCCCAAGTGCTTGGGTCCCTGCACCCACATGGGAGGCTCAGAAGAAGCTCCTGGCTCCTGGCTTTGGGACAGCCCGACTCCAGCCATTTGGGGAGTGAACCAGCAGATGGAAGATCTCTCTCTGTCTCTCCCTCTGTCTGTAACTCCGCCTCTCAAATAGATAAATTGTCTCGACCGCTGAGGAACACTTTTTCATACTTTTTGTTGAACTCTTCACTTAGTATAATCATGTTTGTATAAAGTTAACTGAAAGTGGATCTTAGTAAAAAAAAAAAGAGTATTTCATTCTATTTGTTGAACTCTTTACTTAGTATAGTGTTAACCTTATGTGTATAAAGTTAATTGAAAAATGGATTTTAGTAAAAAAAAAATAAGAGTAGGAATAGGAGAGGGACGAGGAAGAGGGGTGAGAGTGTGGGTGGGAGGGCGGGTACAGCGAGAAGATCACTATGTTCCTAAAGTTGTATTTAGGAAATGTATGAAGTTTGCATAACTTAAATAAAAGGTTTCTTAGAAAAAAATTTAAAAAAATAAAATGACATCACGAAAAGACAATAAATAAATAAATTCATAACATTCTTTGTTGAATTTCACAATATGTCATTCTTCTCTTTCATTAAATTGATGCAGTGTTAGAAAGTAAAAAAAATTTAAAAAGTAGGTTAGCGATTGCCCGGGGTTGGAGGGGATGGAGAGTCTGATAAAGGCTTGACGCTTCTTTCTCAGGTGATCAAATGAACCCCAAAATCCCCTGCAGTGCTGACTGCAAGACTCCCTGAAAATACTAAACACTATTGAATTGTGAATTTTAAAGGGTGAATTTATTACGTGGATAATATCTCAACAAAGTTTTTTTATTATTTTTTTTAATGTGAAAGAGAGGAGGAAGAAACAAAATTGGTATAAGTCCCACCAGAATGCCATCACAGACATTTGGCACACTTCTGTCCAGGCCTTTAGAAACCACAGATAACAGGATGAATCTTAAAATTATCTTGATCTGGGGCCGGTGCTGTGGCACAGCGGGTTAAGCATCCACCTGCAGCGCCAGCACCCCATAAGGGCGCCAGTTTGAGTCCCGGCTGCTCCTCTTCCCTCCAGCTCCCTGCTAACGCACAAGGAAAAGCACCTGAGGATGGCCAAGTGCTTGGGCCCCTGCACCCACGTGGGAGACCTGGATGGAGCTCCTGGCTCCTGGCTTCAGCCTGGCCCAGCTCCAGCTGTTGTAGCCATTTGGGGAGTGAACCAGCAGGTGGAAGATATCTCTCCCTGTCCCTGTCCCTCTCCCTCTTCCTCTCCCACTCCCATCTACATAGCCCTGCCTTTCAAATAAATAAATAAATCGTAAGAAAAATCTATGCTAATACCCTATATGCGTATGTTGTATATCCCCCCACTTCTTCCAGTGTTTCATAACCTGCTTCGGAAACTTCATAACTTAAAAGAAAAATCTTCCAAGACATTGAAACGTCTTCTTTCTCCTTTTTCCTGTGTGTGGGTGTGTCATGATTTGTCCCAGTCACTCTCTGCCACATTTAGGCATGTTACTTCCCGCGATGGTACAGTTATATGCACCCTTGTATCCAACGTCTTCAACCG
Organism: Lepus europaeus; assembly: GCF_033115175.1. Taxonomy (NCBI): domain Eukaryota; kingdom Metazoa; phylum Chordata; class Mammalia; order Lagomorpha; family Leporidae; genus Lepus; species Lepus europaeus. The sequence continues at coordinate 109,037,381 of NC_084837.1, forward strand.
AAGCAGTGATTTCTGTAGCACAAATTCTCTGGGAGTAAAATTGCAGGCTCAAGTGTACAGGGCACTCTGTTGTTATTTACATTTGCTTTTCTTTGACTTCATCTGAGCGGTTTGTACGCACATATTTGTTTTCCATTTCTTCTTTTAGACCAAGCCTGGGCATGCTTTGCCATATGAAGGATCTATTTGACATTTTCTTCTCATTAATTTTTAGACTCTCATTACACATTAAGAAGTGACTTTTTATGTTGCTTATTTATAAAGCGTTTGGTTTGTTTGCCTATTTTTATACACAATATTATTAAAGTATAAACAGCCAAAGTTATCATGATTTACTCTGTGGTTTTTGCCTTTTGGAGCCATTCCTTTCAGAGAACGACCTCAAGTCTAGGATCATGCAAAATACTTACCTAATACTTTATCATTTCACTTTTACCTCTAATAAATGGGAAATTTATTGTATTTACATTTTTTATTTATTCATTCACTTTATTTCAAAGGTAGAAAGGCAGATGGAGATCTCCCATCTGCTGGTTCACTACCCAAATGCTTCCAACAGCTGGGACTGGGCCAGGCCAAAGTCAAGAGCCAAGAACTCCATCTGGGTCTCCCACGTGAGTGGCCAGGGTCCACCTGAGCCCTCACTTGCTGCCTCCTAAGGTGGCACTAGCAGGAAGCAGGAACCAGAAGCAGAGCTGGGCTCAAACCCACACAACTCCAGCATAAGGTGAGAGGCCCCTGAGCGGCCTCTTAACTACTGCACCAATAGCCGCCCCTGTGCCAGCACGACACAACAGGCAAGCAGGCAGGGCTGGTGACGGATGTGTTCACTGACTTGACTATGCTAATAACTACACAAGGCGTGCATGCACCAAATCACCATGTTCTATCTTGAACATGCGTAATATTTACTTGCCAAGTAGTCTTAAGCTAGAAATAAATAAATCACTCAATAAATGGAGGTGCTACTTGCTCACCAAGGAAGCAACAAACAAAAAGCAAAGCAGGAAATGCTCCGTCTCTTCCTGTGCTCTAAGAAGTATTTAAATAATTTGTCAAGGGGTGGGCATTGTGGCACAGAGGACCAAGTTGCTGCTTGGAATACCTGCGTCCCATCTCAGAGAGCTGGTTCAAGTCCCGGCTGCTCCACTTCTGATCCAGCTCCCTGCTCGTGCACCTGGAGAGGGAGCAGACGATTGCCAAGTATTTGGGTCCCTACCACTCACCTCGGAGACCCAGAGGGAGTTGCAGGCTTTAGGCTGGCCCGGACCTGGCCCAGCCCTGGCTATTGCCATTTGGGGAGTGAATCAGTGGATGGGCGTCTCTCTCTCTCTCTCTCTCTCTCTCTCTCTCTCTCTCTGTGTGTGTGTGTGTGTCCCTCTCTATCACTCTGCCTTTCAAATAAAAACATTCTTAAAGAAATTACTTGTCTGTAAAACTCGCTAACCATGGCATCATTTGGGGAGAAGCTGTCAGCTTTTCAGTGTTGGCTTGTTTCAGCTGTTCTCATTAAAACAACTTTCAACTTCCCTTGATTCGGCCTGGCTGCATATTTTCCGAGAAGTTAGCTTTTTCTTCCCAAATATTTTAACACAAAATCTAAGTTACACACACTATTTGCTTATGTATACATTTTTAAATTTCTCTGTTAAAACCTCTCATTCTTAGAATTTATTTTCATTCTTCTTTTAAAGAATGATGAGACTTGTCCACTTGTCAGAGTTTTTCACTTCTACCTATGCGTGCATATGAGGGATCTTCACAAAGTTCATGGAAAATGCATGTTATAAAAAAAAATTGGGGGCTGGTGCTGTCGCGCAGAAGGTTAAGCCGCCACCTGCAGTGCCTGCATCCCATATGGGCGCCAGTTCCAGACCCGGCTGCTCCACTCCCAATACAGCTCTCTGCTATGGCCTGGGAAAGCAGCAGAAGATGGCGAAAGCGCTTAGGCCCCTGACCTGTGTGGGAGACCTGGAAGAAGCTCCTGGCTCCTGGCTTCAGATCGACCCAGCTCTGGCCATTGTGGCCATTTGGGGAGTGAACCAGAGGTTGGAAGATTCTCTCTCTGTGTCTCTCCCTCTTTCTGTCTGTAACTCTGCCTCTCAAATAATTGGGATGGATCTTTAAAAAAAATGGATTTCAAAGTGCCCAGTTAGGGTATTTAATGACTGCCTACTGATGTGCACTTGGCCACGCCCCTGCTACAGACACTGAAATTCCTCCCTTTCCTTTTTATAAACGGAGTTAAGATGAACGAAACCTTTGTGCCTCAAAACGTGCTTGCATTTCAGATTAATTCATTAGGCCAGTTTCCTGTAAGAAGGACTGAGTACGAAGTCTTATTGGCTCTTGAAACACATTTCCACTAAAACACACAGCTTATGAGACGCATGCGCAGTGGCCAGAGACACAGCTTCCCGTCACATCGCCTTCCTCAGCCGTCACGAGTGCAGCCGACGTGCAGCACGAGTTCTCACGGCTCACTCAGTCTTGAGGGTCCACGAGTTTGCTGACTTTTATCCCTTCCCTTGTCTTTCTCCTCTTCCCTGTTTTTGGAAAGACTGCTCTGCAGCCGAGGGCTGGGTCTGCCGTAAGAGAGGCTGCAGGCTGGGCAGCCCACGTACCTGTCAGTGGCTCCCAGTGCTGGGGTGGCTCTCTGGGAGTGTCTGCTGGCAGCCTGTCCCCAGCGCCCAGGGCTGTCGTAGCCATGCCCCAGGCTGCCTCCATCTTCACATGCATTCTCCCTGCCACGTCTGTGTCCACAGATGCCATCTGTCACCTCTCTCATCCAGTGCGGCTTCCTTGGAACTAACTGTAGGTGCCGAGACCCTAGTTCCACGGAAGTCACCTTTTGGGGGACTGAAGGTTGGGACTTCAATCTCAGAATTTTTGGAAGAACATAATCCAACCCAAGAGGCCTTCTCTTTTCCATCAAGTCAGGTGTGGCATAAATACAGCACACAGCCCAGACCCAGAGAACCCCTCCTGTGCCCATACCAGACATCACTAATCAATCATGACTGTTTTCCCACCAGCAATAGAAGCAGATCTGGAACACTTCATCAAAATGGCTCCTGAAATAGAGCACATTTGTATTTTTTAGACGTAGTGTTCGAACATCAAGTTGCATAAATCCTTTCAGTGGTGACGATTAGATTGAAAACTTACCTAGTGAGACTGGTAAGTGCATCAAACGCTCACCAGCATGACTGCTATGTTCTAAAGATTAAATGATGCAGCCCTTCCACTCTGGGAAGCAGGAGCAACAAACAGACCTCCAAACAGCACCGTGCAAGCAATGTCCACGCACACTGGGCAGCTGCTGGCAGAATCGTGGTGCAGCCTTCATGGGGTGGAATTCATCAGGAGTGGGACCCGAAGGGGGCACCCTGGGATGTGGGGTGACCCTGGGAACAGGGAGGGGCAGTGCATCTGACATGACACGTCTGGCTCGTTACACCCGGCATCACCCTCCGGCCACAGCTCACGGCCCTGAGCACCCCCGTGAGGCCAGAGGCCCCACTGATCTCCTGTCTCTGGACATAAGGGCCAGATGCAAAAAGACAAGCTCCACCTAATCGCACACACACGTGGGCTTCAAAGACGTGGCTCTCACGGACGCTGAGAGCACAAGGTGGTTACTAGAGGCTGGGGAGGGCAGTGGGGTGAGGACGGGAAAGGTTCTAAGTCAGCCCGACAGGCAAAGGAAGTTCTGGGGTTCTACCGCACAGCAAAGGGACTACAGACAGCCTGCGCGGTTTGACAGCAAGAAAGTTACAATGAAAGTAAAAGCTGATCAAAACTCCGGACCTCGCCCCTTTATCCGCCTCAGCGAACCGGAACAGGGAGCCCCATCAGGTGTCTCCAAGGCTCAGACCCTCCACTCTCAAAAAAGCCAGAACCTGACTCGCTGCCTGGTGGGTTCCGGCAAGTTGAGTTGCTTGGTCTGCTTGACCACAAAGGAGGAGAACCAGCGATTTGTGCTGGGATCGTGTGGGTCTAGCAGGAGGCGGTGGGGAGACACAGGCAGTGCCAGGCACCAGCAGGTGCAGGGCAGCCGAGCCTGCAGAGCACAAGGATGGGGAAAGGAACAGGCAGAACAAGGACAGCCGCAGTGTGGGCTGAGAGTTCCCTCCTCGTGGAGCAGCTCTGGGGATTTCTGAATCGCCAGCTCTGGGTTTGTAGGGCGCATGCTGACTCAGCAGGGAGGGTGTCCTGAGGGTGTCCTTTACAGCAGGCAAAACCGACCCAGCCGTGCAAGATGGCAGAAACACATCGAAAGACAACAGGTTGGAAGAAAATAGGTGTAACACCTAGTCTTCCAAGGACTAGCATTTAGAATTAGAAGGCCATAAGAAATAGAAAGAACTAACAGTAGAATTAGAAGAGAGTAAGAATTAGAATGGAATAAGAAAAGCACACATAATAAGACTAGAAGGGAATCAGAGGGGCTGGTGTTGTGGTATAGCAAGTAAAGCAGCCGCCTGCAATGCCAGCATCCCATAGGGGCACCGGTTCTAGTCCCGGCTGCTCCTCTTCTGATCCAGCTCTCTGCTGTGGCCTGGGAAAGCAATGGAACATGGTCCAAGTGCTTGGGGCCCTGCACCTGCATAGGAGACCTGGAAGAAGCTCCTGGCTCCTGGCTTTGGCCCGGGTCAGCCCTGGCCACTGTGGACATCTGGGGAGTGAACCAGCAGATGGAGGATTCTCTCTCTTCCTCTGTCCCTCCCTCTCTCTCTGTAATGCTTTCAAATTAATAAATAAATTTTTTATTAAAGAAGGGAATTAGAAAAACACAAATTGCCCAGGAATAGCAATTCACAAGGAAGTCCAACTGTAGAGAGAATATTCCCGAGGAAGATGCTCAGTATCACTGAGGCAGAAAATCCCATTTAGAAGACTTCTTCCTCTCCTGCTGCGCCCACACGATCGGCCTGGCAGAACATACAGTTCCAGTGTCGGGGGCAGGTGCAGAGAGGGCCTGTGCCCATCTCGCTTTGCAGCAGAGCTTGGTGGCAGCCACCGAAACGTCAATGTGTCCTCCTATTCCACTGCTGAGCCCACCTCTCCCCAGCCCCAGCATCCAGGGATAAAGATTCCTGTGCAGTCAGGGTGGGCGTGTGGCCCGGCAGTTAAGATGCCCGACACCAGAGTGCCTGAGTTTGGGACACGCCACCCCCTCCTGCTCCTGACAGCAGTTTCCTGCCATTGCACACCTCAGAGGCAGCAGTGGGCTCAGGTGACCAGGTCCCTGCCACCCATGTAGGAGAGCTGGATGGAGTTCCCCGCCCCTGGCTTTGGTCTTCAGCCATTGCTGGCATTTGGGGGAACGAATTAGTAGGTGTGGGAGCCTGTCTAGATAAATAAGAAAGTAAATAACTTAGGAAAACAAAGACTCACATGCAAAGCTCTCTCTGCAGTATCCCTTATAAGAACCCCAAACTGAAACTAAGCTTGATTTTCTCAGTCAATAACAATAATAATATCAATCACTGATGGACTATTACAGCCTGACCCAGACATGGCTGTGAAGGCCATTTGGGGAGTGAACCAATGGGTAGGAATTCTGTCTATCAAATAGATACATAAACAAACAAACAAGTGCTTTTTAAAAACTGGCTACAAGATAGGATCCTTAATAGGAAATGGCTACTGCCTCTGGCGCCCCCATTAATGGAAGTCAGTGGCTTGCTGGTCATCCAAGGGTCCAGCTCTGGGGTGACCACAGGTGCCCTGACTCGGGGACCCTGCCTCCACCATTTATGAAGACCACAGCCTCTGGCTCCTCAAAGTCGCAGGAAATGAGACTAATAAGAATTATTGGCAAAATGGGAATATTTTGCAGCGCGGCACACAAACCAAACCCGTGGCTCTCAACATGTGCGGGTCTAGGCTGAGCCCCTGCCCTGGTCAGATAGGAGAGAGACAGACCTTGACCTTGGCCGAGCCAGCTCCTGGTGTGGCTGAGCTCTGTCTGCCTGCAGGCCTCCTGGCAGAGTGTGCGGTGGGGCTGGGGGCCACCGGGGGAGCTGTGATCAGACCCTGGTGGTGGTGGCAGCAGGGTGTGTGTGTGTGTGTGTGTGAGGGTGTCCCTGTGTGAGAGAGCAGGGGTTGGTCCTTGGTGGTGCAGGGAGGGAGTCAGGGTGTCCCTATGTGAGAGAGGAGGGGCAGCACCCCCAATGCGTGGCAGACAAGGGGCTCAGCCATGCACGAGACTCGCAAGGGGGTCACCAGCTGAGGGGGAAAACAGAGTCCGCGGATTCCGGTGCCACGTGGTTCGTCTTACGGCTCTGAGGATGGGTGCACGGCCAAGGGGAGAACTGCAGCGTCAGGAGCCTCCTGACAGCGCTGCGGCATCTATCAAAGTGGTTTTTAGTAGGAACGGGATAATTCCGGCCACTTCGACAGACGGCAATGACTCCCCGATCTGTCTCACAGGCTCATTCGCCCTCCATTAAACGGCCTCCTCCTTGGACACACTCTTCCCTCGTGCCAGGTCTAAATCGACCCTGAAGAGCACCAACAGCACCCCTGAGATGTTACTGGAACCCGCTGTGTGGGAGGAGATTCGGCATCGGCCAGAACCGCTTCCTACCCAGGACTGCGTCCACCACATGCAATCATTTGGCGAAAGCAGGGCTGTTTCTCCCCCACGCTGCGTGGAGGCCGCCCTGGGACTTACGTCTTCACACGTGGATCACATGCGTTTCTGCAGCCCCCAACACACGAGGGAAGAAGCAACCACCTTCCATGCAACTCAGGGAATGCTTCCAAAGCACTCTCCGAGGAATATTAGTACGTTTTAGGCAAAAAATAAGTATTTTCTGTAGCCAAACACATTTGGGAAATGTAGTTTCAACCAAGATAAAGGGGTCTCGCCCCCGAGAAGTTGATATGGGACTTTGAGAAGGATGCACGAGGCAGGAAGACAGAACGCCAGGTCTCCCACTGACTGTGGAGCCCTCACTTTGTCTCTCCAGACTTGAACTTGGGAGGCACATGGGGAGATGCCCATCTGAAGGGGATTCTGCATTTCAGGGAGCCTGTGGGTGACCCTAAAGACACAGATCCCCGGCTTCGCAAAGCAGAGCTTTGAGGTGCAGCTGGTGCTCTGGGCTCGAAATGACAAATTGAGGCCACTTGTGTGACTGTGGAACTACTGTAAATGTGTCACTACCCCTCCCTCCCAAACTCCGATGGAAACGACCACTTCTAAAATTGGGAGAAGTATACACCAGCCCTAGAAGTCAGGGAAATCCCCCAGTTGTGAGGATACTTGGCAACGTATGGTTCAGGCAAGACTAGACTGATGGACAAGCTAACCAAGCCCCAATCCCCTGCGCAAGAGAGCTTCAAAAAGTTCGCAGAAAATGAATGAAAGAGTAGGTCTATTTTTGGTGCATAAGTTTTTTAAATTCATGCATTTTTTTGAGTAGACATTTCCCTTGAACTTGCTGCAGACTCCTGGTGCATGAAATACAAGGAGTGGGGAGTGGGTGCAAGGGACCCCCAGAAGGACCAAGCTACAAGCTCAGAGCTCGAGATTAGCACAGCCCAGGGCTAAGTCATGGGCAAGAGCAGAACTTGATGCCTCTTCCCCCAGGATGCGTGCCGGTGGCAGATGTCAGCACTTCCATCCGGGTCCTTGAGGACTTAGTCCTCCCGGTCCGTCCACCCCAGCCCTCGTGAATAGTCTAGGGAACCTCGGGTCAGCAGACCATAAAATCGCTGCAATACTAAATGCTCCTCTTCTGCCCCTGTCAGGCCCCGAAAGATCTTTCTGAAACCCACAGGATCAATGACGAAATCATTCTCAACTCTCAGCAATGGATGAGCCATGTGGTGAAAGTCAAGAACGAATGAAGAAATGGAGCTTGAGTTGTGGAATCCAAGCAAATGCTCTGCATAGAAAAGAGGGCATTTTTACAGCAAGAGAGGAAAATCTAAATTCAGCTTCTCCGTGCCACCGAAGAGGACGTGACAGTTGTGAAAGAGGCATTGCTTTAACTCAGCGGAGATTGAGGTCAGCTGAAAAGCGAATTTGCCGAAGTCAGCAAGAAATGAATAAATGGCAACTGTGAACAGAAGACTGGATTGAGAAATAAGTGGATGAGCAGAAGGCTAAGAGACAGCAAGAGGAGACCCAAGATGTGGACGTGGAGCTTCCCGGAGTCAGGAGAGCAGCTGGGAACCACGGCGGCTGGAAAATCCCAGACAAATTTCCCCCTGAGGAAGAAAGGCCTGAGCCTGCACACCGCCGCGGGCCACCCAGCACCGATTAAAATGAATGAAAACAGACCTGCACCTGACATATCGGGGCGGACATCTTGAATTCCAAAGACAAAGCAAAAACAATCTGCTAGTGTCACGGAAGGAAAGAAACACAGGCTACCACCTCCAAAGGAAGAATGCAGGCTGGTCTCAGATTTCTCGACAGCGGCAACCTCTGACCATGGTGGGGCAGGGTCTCCAGACTCCTGAGGGTCAAGTCTACATCCCCCCAATTCACCAGCCAGCGGCTTTTCAAACTTGCAAGGAGTCACGCCGTGCGGCACCTGCTAACCCTTCTGCGAAGCTATTAAAGACTCATCCCGGCACTGAGAAAGGGAATGAGATAGTGGAGGCAGCACAGTATAGATCAAAGGGGGGTTGAGCACCAGTGTAGCCAGCTTGGCGTCTGACTCACTGTAGGGAGGATAGTCAGGAATTGGCTGCACGCGGCAAACCTGCTTCCTGAAAGATAGGTAATGGCAACAGATGGATGAGAGAGACAGGCATGGGGTTAAGACATCCCATGTTGGAGTGGCTGGTTCCATTCCTGATCCCAGCTGCCTGCGAATGTGCACCCCGGGAGGCAGCAGGCGATGGCTCCAGTACTTGGGTCCCTGCCACCCAGGTGAAAGACTTCGATGGAGCTCCTGGCTTGGCTTTGGCTTGGGCTCGCTCTGGCTGTTGCAGACATCTGGGGAGTGATGGACGGAGACCCCTCTCTGTCTCTGTGTCTGGGCCCTTCAAAGGGAATATACATTTTTTTAAAAAAAAGAGAGATGCATAGATCTAGAGATGGGTGGGTAGATGGATGCATGGATGGATGGATGGATGATAGAACACAATAATGACCAAATATCTAAAACCCTGGATCTAAGGCCTAATGTGTCTGCATTAATGGACAGGGCGAGCAAGGTGACCGAGCACAACACTTTAGCTGCCTCTGGAGTCAGAGGTTTGCACCCCAGTTTCCCCACCCAGGGCCTGGGGTCCTTGCCTGAAGCTGCCCCACCTTTGTCTCACTCATCGCCTCCCCCCCCCACGCCCCCACGGACTCGGCATCCCCTTTCTCTGCATGGCCTCTGGCCTGTTTCGGCCTCACTGCTTTTCCCTGGATACTGCACACACATCAGCCCTCTCGGGCCCCTCCGCCTGCAGGCCTATTCCTGCCCCCACCCCTCCACTTTCTTCCCACTTCCACAGTGATCTGTAAACCACTCCAGGGACTGTCTGTGGAATGCTGGAAGGAGCCGAGCCCCCAGGGTTGGCCAACGAGGCCTCACTCCCAGGATCTGACATGATCCCGGTCCACTGCTCTCCCCAAACAGCCCAGTGAATTCCATGAGGCTCCCAGCACAGCCCCTCTCCCACTTGGAGGAAGCAGAGCGTATTATGAGCACCAGGAAAGCCCGACCTGCAACTCAGCGTGCACCGTACTTAGCAGTGTGGCCTGGGCTTCACTGTCTGAATCCTTAGGGGTCTCATCCGCAGAATGGGGGTGATAACCCCGACTGCACACCTCCTAAGGGAAACAGCATCGTAACTTCAGGGACTTCCACTGAGCCAGTGCACGGTGAGCTTCACACATGATGACACACCTCACTACAGCTCCTGCGCCTCTGCACATGTCACGTATCGAAAGGCCCGGTCACGGTGTGCAGGAGAGAGAAGCTGGCCATGACGGTCCAGCACGTGCCCCTTCCCTCCCACGTGTGTCTCCCTGGGATGACCCCTGACCCCCAGCTTTGCAACAGCCTGCAGCCCACCTGCCTCTCCACCGCTGTGCTGCACAAGGACTGTGTCTGACTCCACTCGGGACCTAGACAAGTGCCTGCGGGCACCGACGGAAGGAAACACAAGAGCGCTCTGCCCCACCAGAGAACAAGGAGCCCACGGCCTTGGGGAGGTCCCGGGTGGACCAGGCAGCACAGACAAGGCAGGGCGGCCGGGGGCAGGAGCGAGCAGGGGTCCAGCCGTGGCCCCGTGACATGGTAGCCTCAACACAGAAAGGCAACTTTTGGAGATGTTCCAAGTGATGGGAAACAGAAACACAAAGGAGTCGAACGAGCAAACGGCAAGAGGCGAGACTGGATGAGCTCACAGCAGGGCTGAGCTGTCCGGGGAAGTGACAACCCTGGCAGGACCTCTGCAGATTCTGGCCAAAACCCCAAAATAACCTCAGGCCCCAGGCACGCTGCGGTCAAGGCTTACTGACAGTCTACAGCTCAGTGAAGAAAAGCATCTACTGCACCCTTGAGAAAACACACGGGGCGCCAACGAGGGGGCCCCGCCCCGACCTGGATGCTCCCCGTGGGAGGTCAGGAGCTCAGGGGTCAAGCTCGCCCACCCCTAGGTCAGACGTTGGCTTTCCTGTGCAGACACATGACAGTTAGCCACACCCTTGCCATGGGCTCTTACGTGCGGAGCCCAGCAGACCCGGGGCCGTTACTGGAAACGGAGGCTTCTCCGGCTCAGCGCCACATGTTGATCTGTGAAGTGCAAGGTGCTGGGGTGATGACCACAGGGTGGGGCAGGTCCTGTCTGCAGAGTTTCCAGGTGTCCTTTGGACTCTGAACACACCCCAGAAGATGTAAAGGTGATGTTGTGGGCCAGCGCTGCGGCTCACTAGGCTAATCCTCCACCGGCGGCACCGGCACACCGGGTTCTAGTCCCAGCTGGGGTGCCGGATTCTTTCCCGGTTGCTCCTCTTCCAGGCCAGCTCTCTGCTGTGGCCCCGGAGGGCAGTGGAGGATGGCCCAAGTGCTTGGGCCCCTGCACCCGCATGGGAGACCAGGAGGAGACACCTGGCTCCTGGCTTTGGATCGGTGCAGCCCCAGCCGTAGTGGCCATTTGGGGGGTGAACCAACAGAAGGAAGACCTTTCTCTCTGTCTCTCTTTCTCACTGTCTAACTCTGCCTGTCAAAAAAAAAAAAAGTGATGCTGTGATGGGTGATTTCTGACACACTAAGGAACCGAAGGGTTAGATAAGGGAGCTGTCTTCATGTCTCTGCCTTGTTTTCTTTTTCCCACAGTCCCCAACATGTCAGAAGAAACTTAGATGATGGGACTTCAAAAACCCTCGAACTAAAGAGAAACTCATTTTGGTCACGAAACACTTTTGGAAACCCACACGTGGTTTTCAGAAGAAGCATTTGTCACAACCTTTCGGAAGAATCCTGGTATGCACGGGATTTGAAAATGTTTTTGCATCCAAATAAACTTATGATTTTACTGAATGGCAGAGACGGAGATGCCTGCAACAGCAGAGACTGAGCCCAAAGCTAAGAACTGGAACTCAACCCAGGTCTCCACGTGAACGGCAGGAACCCAATGACCTGGGCCATCACCACTGCCTCCCAGGGTCTATGTTAGCAGAAAGCTGGTGTCAGAAGCGAGGACTCAAACCCAGCTATTCTGACACGGGCACAGGTACCTTATCCACCAGCCCACACGCCTGCTTTCCCACTATGAACTTGTCGAAGGGCACTTGTGTCGTGTAAGATGTTGTGAGGCTAACTGGGAAGACCACTGTGTAACAGAAAGAGCTTCCGGGATACACAGAACACATTTTGACATCTGCAATTAACATGGAGTCGGGGGGACAGGGAGGCCACAGGTGCACAGCTACCAGGGTCAGGTGTGAGCACACCTGCTGCAGGTGGGCTTTCAAAGAACCTGTTATAAAAGGCTCCTCTGCCGCACAAAGTCCACCTCTGTACCCACCTTGGCAGATTATGGAGGTTGCTTTTGGATATATTTTGCAACTCTGGAGCTCAGGAATTTTCCCATTTTCTAGCAAAGTCATTGTTTACCACTGAGGAGCTCATGCCCACGTGCCCGCACGGGGGAGATTGGTTCATTTACAAGGCACCGCTCAGTCACCGAGTGAGTTGCTGTTCCAATGCTCCAATTCTATGACCTTAAAATAGGGTAAGAGGCCATGACTTCATCCCAGCCACCTCATCTAGGCCAGATGACTGTCTGTACCATCTTACAAGACTTCTGGGAAAGTGGATTCTATATTGGAAATTCTGGCAAGAAATTCTTCCACATGCTCTTCTCTCCAGGGTGCTATTTTTTTAAAAGATTTATTTATTTATTTGAAAGGCAGAGTTACAGAGGGGCAGAGGCAGAGAGAGAGAAAGATCTTCCATTTGCTGGTTCACTCCCCAGATAGCTGCAACGGCCAGAGCTGCACTGATCCAAAGCCAGGAGCCAGGAGCTTCCTCCAGGTCTCCCACATGGGTGCAGGGGCCCAAGCACTTGGGCCATCTCCCACTGCTTCCCCAGGCCATAGCAGAGAGCTAGATGGGAAGTGGAGCAGCTGGGACTCGAACTGGAGCCCTATGGAATGCCTGCACTGCAGGTGGTGGCTTTACCCGCTACGTCACAGCACCGGCCCTGTGACTATTTATTTTGTCCAAGCATGAGCTTGTCCCTCCCTCGCTTCCCTGGGTTTGGCTCTCCATCCACCCGTCCACCCACTCATCCATCCATCCATCCATCCATCCAGTATTTTACAAAACATCAATGCTACTCTAGGTCATTTCTGAGCTATGCTCTGGGATAAGAAAATGAACAAAGCACAGCCATGGGTCTTGATCACGGCATAACGTTGTGTGTGCCAGGTGAGCTCAGAATCAGGCAAGAGCATCAACAGCCGGAGGACGCAGCCGTGGAGGGGGGTGGAGGCAGCGAGGCGTCCTGCAGGCCCCAAATCTCCTCGTGCACAGAGACAGCCTCGCCTCCCAGACACAAGACCAGCTCAAGTTCAGAAACCAGAGCCCGGAAGACGCAACTTCTAAGCTCCCCGCAAATCACGCAAGCCAGTGGTCTGGAAGGCCTCTTCTGATGTCCCAAAAAATGTCACTTTCTCTTGCAAACGCAGACAACAAGGACAGCAGACAAGCATCCGGCCACTTCCCGGCCGGCAGCCACAGTGACTGACAAGCCACCTGTGAGCTTTCAGCGTGCAGGCACGCTTCGGTCATCTACAATTTAAAACCCAAATCGGGACTGTGGTGTGCATGCTTTGGAGCCTGCCACTCTTTTCAATACTCCTTAGCACTTCGCTTGGTTCAAAAATATCCTTTGAAAAACACGCCTGTTGCCTGGTTGTCCAGGACTCTACCCTATGGAGGTCTCATGTCGTTTCTAGACAATTCTCTAGTGCTGCAATTTAGATGAATGAAGCTATCTCAATTATAACTAATGCTTAAACAGATACACGACTCTGATGAACGCCTTAGAATAACTCCCTCAAAGTGCGATTCCTGTATCTTAAGGAATGCACACGGTAAGGCATGTAACTTACTGCCAAATTACTCGACAAAAGATTTGTATTAATGTACGTCCCCATCGGCGTCCGTGGAAGTGTCCTGTTCCCCGAGTCTTAGCAACACTATGGATTTTGCCTTTTCTATTTCTCGCCGTTTGCTAGGACAGAGAGGCTATCGGATCGCTTGAGCTCACAGTTGATGAATAGGGAGCCGAGTTTTCCCCGGTGATTAGTGTATCTGCACGTACATTCTTTCACACCCTGTTCATATCCTCTGCTCAGTTCTCCCTCTTGAGTTAACTCTGCCTTCTGGAAACTTGCCCCTGTTGGCCCAAACTGTGCCTTTCTGGAGCTATCCTGAGATTAATTCCTGCTTCATATGACACCCCCTCAAATACTTGAAGACAGGAATCATGTCTCACTTCCTCCAAGTTAAACAGCCCTGGCTCCTCCAACCATCCCTCACGTGGCACAGGTTCAAGGGCCAGCGCTGCGTCCGCCGCCCACGTGGCCCTGCTCACCTTAACACTCCCAGTCACCCAGCTCCCGGAGCGCTCCCCTCCGTCATCTGCCCGCTCTGGACACCTGCTGTCGCCGGCCTGCCCCTGGGGCCTCAGCCTTCTTCTAAGCACACATAAAAGTAGTAACAGTACTAACAGTAGTAACAGTACCTGGTTCACAGGGCTTTGGTCTGCACGTGAGTTATGTACCTGAAACATGTACTTACGCCTGCCCCACAGTAAGCACTGGGTGAGCATTCATACCCATTGATAGAATGGGTGCTGCGGCGTAGGAGGTTAAGGTACCACGTGGGATGCCTACATCCCATTCTGGCGTGCTGGCTCCTCGACTTCCTATTCAGCTTCCTGCTATCGCACCCTGGGAGGCAGTGGAAGATGGCCGCCCACGTGCTTGGGTCCCTGCCACCCACATGGAAGACCAGGATGGAGTTCTGGGCTTCTGGTCTTGGCCTGGTGCAGCCCTCGCTATCTGGGGTGTGGCCCAGCAAATGGAAGATATCTCTCTCTCTCTTCCCCACTCTCTCGCTGCCCTTCTAGTAAATGAAAACAAACATTAAAACAAAAACATGTTCGGGATCACACACATGCAGGAGGTGCATTGAGAGGCACGCTCTCTGTACAGTGTGGGAAGCTCACTCCCTCTCAGCTGTAACCACTGATGTGCAGGGAAGGCTGGGTGCACAAAGCCACAGGTGCAGTTTACTGGGTGACAGGGAGGTTTCACTTCCTGCTGAGAGAGCAAGTCCATCTTTACTTCCCTCAGCAAAGGGATGCGCAGCAGGCCCCGGGGCTGGTCAGACAGACGGAACGAGATGGACATCATTATAATTGACGGCAATAATAATTCATCACCTAACAAGGAGCAATGCTATTACCAGGGAGCCCGAACTAACTTATGTTAGATTTCATCGACTTTTTCTAGATTTGTTTGCCAAGTGCCAACATCCTATGCAATATCTGATTTCCCCCAAGCATGAAGATGGCGTTGGGGGTCTGGTGTTGCGGCACAGTGGGTTCAGCTGTGGCTTTTGATGCCAGTATCTCATATTGGGAGTGCCGGTTTGAGTCCTGGAAGCTTTGCTCCTGATCCAGTTCCCTGCTAATGTGCCTGGGAAGACAACAGAAGATGGCCAGGTACTTGGGATCCTGCTAACCACGTGGGAGACCCAGTTCCAGGCTCCTGGCTTTGGTCTGGCCCCGCCCAGGCCATGGCAGCCATCTGGGGAGTAAACCAGCCAGTGGAAGATCTCTCTTGGTGTCTCTGCCTCTCTCTAGCACTTTGCCTTTCAAATAAATACATTTTTACAACAGAGAAGATGGCACTGGTGTCTCTTTGAACGTAATCTGGGACCATATGCATTGTGTCCGATGTATTCAATATTTGCTTGCTCACATGGGTTGCAGTGACCTAGCTAGGATCTTAATGAAATACATATTTTGAGGGAGGCTCGGACTAGGTCAAGGGCCATGCACAGTGAGAACGGGAGCTCTGAATTCAGGACTCAGAAACTTGAGGGTTTTAGAGATGGTGATGAGAAAATGCCCTGGGGCTGGCGCTGTGTTGCAGTGGGTTAAGCCACCACCTGCGACACCAGAGTCCCATATAGACACCAGTTTGAGTCCCAGCTGCTCCACTTATGACCCAGCTCCCTGCTGATGGCCTGACAAAAGCAGTAGCAGATGGCCCAAGTGCTCGGGCCCCTGCCACTCCCATGGGAGACCCAGAAGGAGCTCTTGGCTCCTGGCTTTGGCTTGGCTCAGCCTTGGCCACTGCAGCCATCTAGGGAGTGAACTGGTGGATGGAAGATCTCCCTCTCTAATTCTGCCTTTCAAACAAATAAATGAATCTTTAAAAAAAGCTCCTCTGGACTACACACATGCTCGTGTTGCCAACCCTACAACAAAGGTAAGAAACACGCCCAGGGCTCCAAACGCCTCTGTTTGTTGCTTGGTTGTTGTTGCTGTTGGGTTTTGTCTCTGGGTTTACAGGGAGGGCTGCTGTGTTGGGGGTGGGTAAGGACCCTGCACAAGATCTCCCCTCTTCCCAACACGTGAGTACACAGACACAGGTCTTGTGACCCGCAGCGGCTGTGCCGCACAGCACGGCTCCAAACCGCCCTCAGCTTCTCCCCTATACAACGTGCTGCTGGGGTGGATGTGGGCCCGGCACGGTGAAGGTTAAACCCCGCTGGGAGGTACTAGGTGAAAACTTCCCCCAGATGTGGCGTTTGCAAGCGGGGGCCTTTGGGAGGTGAGTAGGACAAAGCCGTGGGTGGGGAGGCCCCAGGATTGACTGGCTTTGTAAGAAGAGGAAGAATGGACACACCACCCCCCTACACACTCGCATACCCACACAAATATACACACATCTTCACATTCACCGTACACTCACACCCATGCAAGCCCATAACCACACCCACATACATACACACACTATACCTGCACACACAGACACATTACACACAATCTCACCCTTATATACACACTTTCAAACACACACTCAGCATACACTCACACACATGCACACACCCATACCCACATATGCACGCCCACATACACATACTCATACATGCACACTACACACACATACCCACTACACACACCAATATATACACATACACGCACTCTCATACATGTGCACACACTCAGCATATACTCATACAAAACCACCCTCACACATACATACACTCACAGACATGCACACATACTCACCACATATACATACACTACACATACACACACTCACATACATGTCCACACATTCACCATACATTAACACACATGCACACACCCATACCTACATGTGCACACACTACACACACATACTACACACACATACACATACCCACACCCACATACACATCCCATATAAACTCATGCATGTATGCACATACAACACACACACTCACACACATACACACTCTCATGTACACACACACCCATCCCTACATATATGCACATACACATACGTACACTCAGACACACCCACATACACTCATCCATACACACTCACACACACATATACAGTCACACATACACATACACACACTCATGCATGCACACTACACATACACACACTCACACACATGTACGCACACTCACTATGCCCTCACACAATGGACAGTCACATGCACACACACATACATATATATATACACACAGTCACACATATACACACACACACTCACATATACACACATTCTCTCACACACAGTCATACTCCCCCACAGACACTGTCACTCCCTGTCTCTTGCCCTGTGGTGCCCAAAGCCCTCTTGGGAGCCTGCCCACAGCCGGTGCCCCCATCTGCGGCCCTGTGATGTTGGGTCTGGGAGCCAAGACCAACCTCTCCCCTCCATGACTCATGCAGTCTGTGGCGGCCCGAGACACATGTTAACATTCTGACACATTTGCCTCCTGTCACTTTTATCTCAAAGGAAGGAAAACATTTCCGATGCAACTGGATGGCTTCCTGGTCTCATTCCAGGCCCATCCTCCCCAGAGGCCCACAGAGGCTCACGGCGCTAATAGCCATCTGTCCGCCGCCGACTCCTGGGGGGACAGCTTCAACAGGGATGACCCAATGCACTGCAGATCCGACTCCCCATTGTCCACTGTTGTCCATCCCTTCCTCCGCATGTGGAATGCTGCCTCTTTCACGCGCTGTATCTCAGTGGCTGGAACCACGCCCAGCACATAGATCACGGGAGGCCCACAAATCCATGTTCAGTGAGGGGGTGAATCTATATTTTTCAACTTCACTGACCGTACTTTCCTCAAAGGATGCCTTTGAAACATACAAATGGGCTCGCACGTGTTCATGGGCTTTCTCCCCAGGAGCCCTTGGTGAAAAACCAAGAACAATTCCCCCCAGCCTTGGGCAGAGGGACAGGAAGGGCAATCATTCTAAAACACGCCCAGAGCATTCTCCAACAATGTTCCCCAGGAAAGAGGACTTGACTGGAGCCTTCTCGCCCATCAGGAAGAGGGCAGCTGGCCAATTCCAGCACACTCTGTCCTTTCTACTGGAGCTACAGGGAGAGGATGCGAAGAAACACCTGTGAACGTCCCAGCCCCCAGACAGGTCCACTGGGAGACCCTGCTCAACCCTAAGACCACAGGACAATTCCCTTCCTCACACCTTAGCCTCACACCAGGGCTGCAGTAACACTGGGTGATGGCTGGGTGGCCACTCTAAGTAAGAAGGGGCTTGTTGGGGCCCCCTGAGAGCACGTTATAGCTCTGATGCTATAGACATTAAATACAACCCAACTTGTAGTGAGATTAATATGGGGAAATACTTGGAAAAGCTTGTGGAAAAGTGGAGGTAAAAGATAAGTTTATTTTGGTGGCAAATTTTTTTGAAATCTACATATGGGAATGGTCTTTGAAAAGTTCACAGAAAATGCATGCTGTGCAAAAACTATGCATAGACTCTGCACCTCGCACTCAGGCCTGTTGACCTCCATGTCCTGTTACCTGAGATAGCACGGCGGGGTTTCCACAAGGGCTACTTTGAAGAGGGCACGCAAAAGGCCAAGCAGTCTGAAGAGACAAAGTTGGCATAGAATCCATCTCAGACGTGAAACTACAGCCACGAGATTAAGATGACCATGACTGAGAGCATTTCAGGCATGGGAAGCCAAGACACAGTGGCAAAAAAAAAATGGCCTAAATGAAAGATCTCTGCGAGTGAGATCCCAGTGGAAAGAACGGGCCATCCAAGAAGGAGGTACCTTTCTCTGAAGGGAGGAGCGAACTTCCACTTTGACCATGACCCTGTCTAAATAAGGTCAGAGTTTGTGGACTCAAGAGGCTTCCGTAGCCTTGGCAGCTCATGTCAAGAGCCTCGGGTGATTACTGATGCCACAAATACGATGAGCGTGGATGACGGAGTCACGCCGGCAAGAAGAGGCAACAGTGACACCGTCACGTCTCGGAGGAAGCAGCTGCTGCTCTGGGGTGACTTACTCGTGCGGATGGTGAGATGATCCTGCACACGTGAAGGAGAGACAAAGGCTTTCCCCAGAACAAACGGGATTCATCCCCAGAACTGCCCTGCAGGAAACGTCCCAGCAAGTTCAAGAAGAAGGAACTGGTACCAGTCAGAACTCAGATGTACATAGGAGAGGGAGAAGGCTGCTGTGGCCTGGGAGAGCAGTGGAGGATGGCCCAAGTCCTTGGGCCCCTGCACCCGTGTGGGAGACCTGGAGGAAGCTCCTGGCTCCTGGCTTTGGATCGGAGCAGCTCCGGCCATTGTGGCCAATTGAGGAGTGAACCAGCAGATGGAAGAGCCAGCTTGCTTGTTTTCTCTCTCTCTTTGCCTCTCTCCTTTCTCTGTGTAACTCTGACTTTCAAATAAATAAATACATCTTAAAAAAGGGGGGGGGGGGAAGAGCACCAGAAAAGCAATAAGGAAGGTGCCATCCAATCTCTTATTTTTATAATTCTTTTCAAAATATTTATGCATTTCTTTTACTTGAAGGGGAGAGGGGGGTGAGAGAAAGAGAGACACAGAGAGATTTCCCATCCTCTATTTCACCCCTCAAATGCCCACAATGTGCAGGGCTGGGCCAGGCCAAGAGCTGGGAAGTCAGTCTGGGTCTCTCAAGTGGGCAGCAGGGACCCAAGCACTTGAGCCACTGCAGGAAGCTGGAGTTGGGAGTGAAACAAGGCACCGTGAAATGGGATGTTGCGTCATCAGTGGCATGCTAACTGCTTTGTGTCATGTGTCTGCACCACCCATGAAACATTATTGTTGTACCTGGGTTTATATTGGTTGTAAATGTATGTTGTAAACTTGGGACAACGAATAAAAGCATTTTAAAGAATTATAGTTGATATGTTAATGAAGAAAAGAAAGCGAAATCGTGTAAAATGCTCCATGAAAGCTAGAGAAGACAGAAGAAACAAATAGTCATTGCAAGGAAGAGAAAATGTGGTAGCCCCTAATCAAACTGTATCAATAATCATGCTAAATGCAAACAGTTTAAACACAACCGTTAAAAGACAGAGTGTCCAGGCCAGCGCTGTGGCACCGCGGGTTAAGCCACCATCTGCAGCACTGGCATCCCATATGTGCACCAGTTCATGTCCCGGCTGCTCTACTTCCAATCCAGCTCCCTGCTAATGCACCTGGGATAGCAGTAGAAGACGGCCCGAGTGCTTGAGCCCCTGTACCCATGTGGGGGACCCAGAATGAGATCTTGGCTCCTGGCTTTGGTCTGGCTCAGCCCTGGCTGTTGCAGCCTTTGGGGAGTGAACCAGTGGATGGAGAATCTCTTTCCTTCTCTCTCTGTAATTCTGATTTTCAAATACATAAATAAATCTTAAAAAAAGATAGGGTATCAGAGTTGGATACATTGCAACTATATGGTATTCAAAAGAAAACAATTTAAATATGAAGACACGATTGGGCTAAAAGCATTGAGGAAAACATACCATGCTAACGCTAATCAAAAAAAGGAAGTTAGAGGGGCTGGTGCTATGGCGCAGAGGGTTAAAGCCCAGGCCTTCAATGCCGGCATCCCATAGGGGCACTGGTTCATGTCCCGGCTGCTCCTCTTCTGACCCAGCTCTCTGTTATGGCCTGGGAAAGCAATGGAACATGGCCCAAGTGCTTGGGCCCCTGCACCTGCGTGGGAGACCTGGAAGAAGCTCCTGGCTCCTGGCTTCGGATCTGCTCAGCTCTAGCTGCTGTGGGCATTTGGGGAGCAGATGGAAGACCTCTCTCTCTGTCCCCATCTCTCTCTGTAACTCTTTCAAATAAGTAAAATAAATCTTTTTTTTAAAAAAGAAAGTGAATCCAAATTAAATTCAGACAAAGCAGAACTGAGAGAAAGGGGAATTCTCAGGGATAAAGAAAGGGACCTTACATAAAAGATCAGTTTTCCAAGACACAACAATCCTTAACCTGCACATGCCAAATAAGACTGTACCAAAATATGAAGCAAAAACCGACGGAGCTACAAGGAGAAACAGGCAAACCCAGTATGACGGCTGGAACCTTCCACATTCCTCTTTGAGCAACTGATTCATCCCGCATGCAAAAAATCCAAGACAAAGACAGCTGCTTTTAACAGCTAACAATCAACTTGATGTGACCGGCATTCATAGAATACTCCCCACAACCACAGAGGAATGTCCATTCGTCTTCAGCTGACACTGGGACGCCTGCTGAAATATAGCACATTCTGGGTCACAGAGTTTGCACAAATTATTCCATATTGTATGTATTCTTTTGTTGAAAGCCAGGTTTATTGAGATCTAATTCATGTACCATAAATTTGCCATCGAATGTGTATAATTCAGTGTTTTTTCTTTGTGTGTTTATAGAATTGTGCAACCACCTCCACCATCTCATCGTATAACCCTCTGTCACCCCAAAATAAAACACTGCACCTGCTGTGGTACCCACTGAATGAGCCGGGAGTCATTCTCCATTCTTTGCTCTCTTTAGCACAGACCTACTCTCTGTCTTGATGGGTTTGCCTATCCTGAAGATTTCGTAGACATGAAATCATACACCGCATGGTCTTTTGTGAATGGCTTCTTCAATTGAGCATGACATTCTCAAGGTTGGTCTACATGATTATTTCAATACTTTGTTACTCTTTATGGATGAATGATATCCCTTTGCATGGATACACCACACTTTAGATAGTTAGTTATGGTGTAATTTGAGTTGCTTCCACTTTTTGGGCATTATGAATACTGCTAGTGGGATCATTCATGCACAGATTCCTTGGGGGATGTAGGAGTCCAGTTCTCCTGGGTACACGGCTCGGAGCGAGAAGCCACCGGGCCCCACGGTTGCACGGGGATACCATTTCCCCCGGTGGTTGCACCACATCACATTCCCACCAGCCATGTGGAATCGCTCCGTGTCCTCTCCCCAGCAGCTGCTTTTCAGTGGAACCGTCCCGGGGAGAGTGGAAGGCGTCTCGCTGTGTGGTTTGCACTTGCATTTCTCTGCTCACATGGACACAGCTGTCAATTCAACTGGCCACACTGAACCAGCAGAGGATCCTGTGGCTCAGAGCACGGAGGAGAGCTGCTAGGGCTCCAATCATCTTGGCGCGGGCAGCTTTTGGGGGAACTCTGTTTCAAGGAGGACTTTTCTCCGGGTACCAAGCTGACTGTAAGACCAGCAGGGGGCTTTTCTAACAGGGCAGCGTGGTTAGGTGTAAGTGGCCTCCAGGGTCCTGGGCACCCAGACACGGGACGGTCTGCTTACCTGCTGGCGGCCAGGCCTTGATGTACCCCGTGCAGTGGACCACGGCGTACTGGGCCTCTCCTTCTTTCACGGGGCCAAGACCGTTCCTAAAGTAAGAACAGCTGTGAAAATGTTTTCATGGCGTGGAGGCCGGGCGAGGGTGTGGATGACTCCTCCGGCACGGAAGCTACCGGGCTCCTTGTTTGTCTTTGTGGTTTCCAAGCTGGACTTTCACCATCCTGTTTTCCCTCCTCCCACGTGGCCTGAGATCCCAAGTCAATTCCACCCACCCCCCATCCTCATCTCCTCCTCTCAGCCTCCCCCAAGTGCCCAGCAGACGGGGCCACTGACCTGAAGCGCTTCCGCATGGTGGTGATTCTGTTGAGGGGAAGGTGATCCAAGGGGGCGTTTCCACACCTAGGATGGGACCAAAGGGGCAGAATGAGGGGCGGGCTCTGCCAGTGCGTGTCAGCACAGCCCGGGGCCCTCCACGGCACAGAGGCCACCACCCAAGGAAGGACAGCGTGAGCCACTTTGCAAGGCACAGCCCTGAGTCTGGAGATGCCCCAGAAAGGCTCTAGGAGAAACCCGGCCCGGCTCCGTCATCAGGGCATTTCAGTAGTGCTGGGGTCGGGGTGGGCTCTCAGGAAACAGGCGGAGGGGTGATGACAGCGGCAGTGTTTCTCCAGGCCGGAGCAGGGACAGCCACTGCAGACAGACGTCGCCAGCTGATGAGCAGAAGTACCCTCCCAGCAGCATCACAGCTGTAGAAACTCCCCCTGACCCCCCGCAAGGTCCTGGCTCCTAGAGTAAGCGCACGGCTGGAAGCCCGGGGGTGGCACACAGCAGAGCGGCATGCGGGACGCACAGGCACGGCTGCGGGCTCTTCACTGAGGGGACACAGGGCGCACTCGGCTGGGACTTCCCCTGTGCCCCTTCTCAAAGATGCTCTGAGAACCCTGGGCGCTGGACATGAAAGCCTGCACGCGCCTCCTTGGTGGCCCACTCTTCCCTCTCCCAACTCCGTGACAAGTGACATCCCGGGTGTCCTGATTGTCACCACAGCAGGGAGACCTGGGACAGCTGCCAGCACCAGCAGGGTTTTCCCAGTAGGATCACTCTATGACACTGCCACCCAGGGACGGCAGCACGGCTCTCTGTCCTGGGCTGGCAGACTGCGCCCAGTGTGTTGTACTTGGAGGCAGAGGTTACGACCTCAACGGATGGCAGTACTGCCCGCCTGTCAGGGAAACCCAGGTAGTGAGGGCCCGGCACGCCCGAAAACAACCTGGAGCTCATTCCCCTGCAGGGCCCTGGGACAGGGAAGGCACTGCCTGCCGTGAGTTGACAGGGTGGAGAGAACGGCTTCTAATAGACACAGGGGTCTTAGGGGGCCTCCAAGCAGTCAGCTCATAAGGGAATAGCTCAGCGGGGGTAGCGGTGGGTGCCCTGCTCACTGCCCACCAATCCAGGCTGGGCATGTCCTCTGTTTGCCAGAGCACCACAGGATGGACCCTGCTGTGACCGAGGCCTTTCATCCCCGGGTAGACACTGACGCAGGGGACTCCCAGCCCCCAGCCTGCCCCAGGCAGCTGCACAGGGGACGGACAGCATGAGAGATGCCAGGCCGGATAAAGGGAGATGCCCCTGTGTTCCATCACCCCAGTGCCACCTGTGGCTGAGGCTGGGGGGAGGGGTTTCCTCCAGGTCTCCTGGCAGTATACCAAGGCCAGCTGCTCAGCCTGGACAGGAGGAGCTGAGAGGCGAGGCTCACTATACTCAAGGCTCTGAAGGCCAGCTCTTGGACAAGGGAGCAAAGCAGCCCTGTTAGCTCGGAGGGCCCGGCAAGGGTCAGAGAGGCAGGGTGTCCCTCGACACAGGCCAAACTTGGTTAACCAGCCTGTACGTGAACAGATTTTGTTTAAAAGCTCAGTTGTGGGGCTGGCATTGTGGCTCAGGGGTTATGCCATCTCCTGTGGCGCCAACATCCAGTATGAGCGTGGGTTTGAGTCCCAGCTGTTCTGCTTCCAATCCAGCTCCTTGTAATATGCCTGGGCAGGCAGCAGAAGATGGCCCAGGTACTTGGGCCCCTGTCACCCACGTGGGAGGCCAGGATGGAACTCCAGGCTCCTAGCATTGGCCTGGCCCAGTCCCAATCATTGCAGCCATTTGGAGAGTGAACCAGTGGATGAAAGATCTGAAGATCTCTCTCTCTCGTATAAATTTTTAAAAACTCCTTTAAAACATTACTTTGAATGATGGCAAATGCACACTTCTTTAAAGCATCTACTGTTTGGAACTTCTTAGGACACAACACACACTCCAGTGGTCCTCACGGTTCCAGTCCTGAGCAGCGGGGTGATGGTGAGGTTAGTGCATGGCTGCACCGTGCCAGGCCTGAGGCTCAGAGCCTCCTCGGGCTCCAGGGTCCTGGCAGAGAGGAGGGAATGTCACCCAAGCAGGAGACAATGTGTCTAAATTATGATGGACTTGCAAGGAGAGCTCAGCGACCACGTGCCAGGGATGGCGGGCGCGGTTTCTGTTCGGCCTCACTCCCTTGTCCCCAGCCCCAGCTCTGCCTGCTGCTCCCGCAAAGTTCACGTTCAGAGCCCATCACTGGTGCCGGGCAGTGAGTGCATCCCTGCTTCCTCCTAGAAGTTCCCTGGGCCCTCCCCCCCCCCCACCTGCCTCGCTGCTCCTCCTGCCCCTCTTCGGTGGGTGCCCCTCACCTGCCTCTGTGGGAGGGCCCTGGGCGCAGTCCCAGGCAATCTCATACCGCAGTTTCCTGGCAAGGGGTCCCACTTCATGGATGTCAGTCCCCAAGTCCTTATCTTGCGACCCGACCTCTCCCTTGGATTCCAGAATTTTGCACCCAACTGTCCACTCCTTGTGTCCATTTAGTGTCTGAAAAGGACCGGCATCTCCCTGCTCGCCAGACTTCCTGCAGCTCAATCTTCCCTTGGAACAGACACAAATTTTGGATGTAGCTCGGACTTCTCTCCTTCTCTCACACCTCCTCATCCGTACACACATACACACACTCACTCACACACACTAATGCACACACTTGCACACACTCACACTCACGCACACTCACACACACACTCATGCACGCACTCACACACATGCACTCACACACACGCTCACACATGCACACTCACACATACACTCACATGCTCACACATGCACACTCACATGCACACTCACACACACACATACACTCTCACACACACTTACACATACACCCTCACTCACACACACACACACACGCACACATTCACACACTCACACTCACTCACACACACTCACACACACGCAATGGCTGGCTGTGTCTGTGAAGATATCTGAACTCTGACCGCCCTTTGCCGTGATCACGGTCACCACGTGTCTCCCCTGAGTTACTACCCTGACCTCTCTCTGCTTCTTCCTCTGCATGGTTCGCTCACACAAAGCCAGAGCCACCTTTCGACATCCATAGACTGAAACTGAGGCCCAAACACAGCGACCCTGCAGCTCAGAGAAGCCGGAGTCTCCGTGGGCAACGCAATGCAACCTCCAGGACTCTCGGCCTCACCTCTGTGCACGACTCCCCACTCATTCTGCTCCACTTCTGAGACAGAAATCTCCTTATGGGTCGCTGGGTGCCCTGCCTGGGGGTCTCTGCACTTGCCATCCCCTCTACCTGGTGCTGTCCTTACCTGGAAGTTCCCGTATTTCATCCGCTAGCCTTCTTCATGTCATTAGACATCACCCTATTAACCTCCCCTAACCTCCCTAAATACATCAGTCAGTCATGCCTACTGCCTTCTACTCTTTTTAAAAACTAACTAAGTAAATAAAAGATTTATTTATCTATTTGAAAGTCAGAGTTAGACAGAGGGCGACAAAGACTCTTCCATCCGCTGGCTCACTCTCAAATGGCCACAAGGGCTGGAACTTGGCCTGTCCAAAGCCAGGAGCCAGGAGCTTCATCCTGGTCCCCCAGGTGTGTTCAGGGGCCCAAGGATTTGAGCTATCTTCTTCTGTTTTCCCAGACACACAAAGCAGGGAGCTGTATCAGAAGTGGAGCAGCCGGGGCTCGAACTGGCGCCCATATGGGATGCTGGCACTGCAGGAGGTGGCTTTACCCACTACACCACAGTGCCGGCCCCTCTACTCCTTCTTCAATCTGCTTTTGTTTCCCCCAGAGCGGGTAGCAACATGTGACTGTCACATCCCTACTTGGAACTTTGCCTAGTGCATACGGCCCCCAGTAAAATGAAGTCCTTGGTGGGCAGGGACTGGTCTGCTTTATTGAAAATCCAACCCCCAGCACCTTGAAGGGCACCCAGTACAGGGGGCCCCGCATATAAATTTCTTGGATAACTGCGTGAGTGGAGGGCGTCATCTCACACCTCCGCCTCCTGACTGCCACAGCCCAGACAGACTTGGCTGCCCATCCTGCACCCCTGACCGGGTGGAAGGGCGCTTACAAGACAGAGCGAGGGGTCTGCAGGTGCACACGCTGAGGCCCAGGAGGAACCAAGGCAGCACGTGTGAGCTCAGCGGGACCCTGGAGGCTCCCGGATGGTGGGGCAGCCGAGGGGTGCACGCCCAGCCCCGCCCCGCCCCGGGGGAGCGCGCGCCCGCCCCACCCACCTCATCCTGCAGATGAAGGAGCGCCGCGAGCCCATGCACATGCGCATAGACGACTGCTGCCCTTCCTTCTTCACCGTGCCCGTCTTCAGGTCCAAGATGCGGCCTGGCAGGGAGAGAGGAGGACATGCGCGTGAGCCACCCCCCGCCAGAACCGGGGTCGTGGGGGAGGGAGGGGCGGGGCCCGCGTCCGCCCGCCGCTCTGCCGAGTGCGGTCAGCTGGGGCTGGGCGGCCCGCTTGTGGCCTGGGAGTCCCCAGTATTCCCCGGGAGCAGGCTCTGGGCGCCAGGCAAAACGCACACAGCTGGAGACGCCTTGCTACGCTCTCGCCTTCTCGGCCTCGTCGGATGGCATCTTTCCGCGTGGCTCCAATTGCTCCTTCTCCCCCAGCGCACCCTGACAACAGAGGCGCTGGGCGAGGCCACCACCCGCAGCTTCCCTGGTGCTCAATCCACAGTACAGCTCGGCCCGTTCTCCAAAACCTTCCTGTCCCCGGCTTCGTCCAGTCCAGCGTTCTCCGGACCCGTCTTTGGTCGGCTCCTCTGCCTCCCGAGGCACCAACCGCAGCCATGCTGTACTCTCACCGATTTAATCCCCTGTGCGACTTTACCCACTGCAAGGCTCTGACAGCCGCCTCCGGCCGCCCATGCCCCCGTGTCTACACCTCCAGCACCAACCCCTCCATCTCCTTAGCCCCAGGTCCCCACCTCCGCCTCCTCTTGATGGCTCAGCCACCAGTCTGCCTTCACCCATTCGGCTCCACGGCACTGCCCAGCCCAGACCACAGGGTGCCCCTTGGTCGCCGGGTTTCATACACTCTTCCGCCCCTCTTCCCTCCTCTCCCAACCCCTGCTTGGAGCATTCCTGGATGTCCTGAGACACCATCTGCTCCGGCTTCCCCCCAGTGGCAGCTCCCACCCCCCAGCCTGGCATCCCCAGGGCAAGGCCTTGGTTCCTCTCTCTCACTCTCCCCCAGGGAGTCTCCACCCCTTCCTGTAGCCTCCCTCCTTCGACCAAACCTTGACTTGGGCTCTGCAGAATCTTCTGCTTGATGAGGCCTCCCCCCGAGACCCTCCTCCCCGTGCTCGCAGAATCCACTTTGGCCAAAGTCCCCCACCCTCAGGATCTCACCACCCCCAATATCTCACGGCCCCGGCCCACCCTCAGCAGGAAGCCTGTGGATTTAGGGGCAGGTGATCGACACAGCAGTTAAATGCTGCTCAGGGTGCCTGCGTCCCATACCTGAGCGCCACTGCCAATCCAGCTGCCGGCAAACAAAGACGCTGGGGAGAGGCAAGTGATGGCTCAGATAGCTGGGTGCCCCCTCACACACACAGGAGACTCAGACTGGGTTCCTAGCTCTTGGCTTCAGCCTAATGCAGGCTCGGCTAATGCGGGCAGTTGGGGAGCGAATCAGCAGGTGGAATAAATCTCTCTCCTTTTCAAATAAATGAAAATAAATCAATTTTTAAAGGGAGAATTCCGTTCAGTCAGTCTAGCCAGAATTCTCCTCCCTCCTTTTTTAAGAATTATTTATTAATTTGAAAGGTAGAGTTACTGAGACAGGTAAAGACACACACAGAGAGAGAGAGAGAGAGAGAGAGAGAGAGAGAGATCTTCCATCTGCTGATTCACTCCCCGAATGTCCACAAGGGCCGTGGCTGGGCCCGGCCGAAGCCAGGAGCCAGGAGCTTCTTCCAGGTCTCCCATATTGGATGCAGGGGCCCAAGGACTTGGGTTATCTTCCGCCACTTTCCAGGAGTATTAGCAGGGAGCAAGTGGAGCAGCTGGGCCATACGGGATGCCAGTGTCACAGGCGGCAGCTTTACCCACTGCACCACAATGCCGGCCCCCTTCTTCCACTTCTTGGGTGGGTGGCTACAGCAGGGCATTCACACAGCCACGCCCCTGCAGCCATCCCTGCACCGCTGCCACAATCCTCTACCTAAAACACACAGTCGGCCTGGCCTTGGCATGGGTGACCCATGACCCTCGGTCTCGCTGGCCTGGGTTTTCTCTGTCGCTCTGCTGTGATAGAGCACACACATGGAAGTGACAGGCACGCAGGAACAAGCCGCGGCCGTCAGTCCCCGGCAGGCTGAAATGATCGCGTCCAGGCCCCCTTGGAAGCGTCTCACGCTCTCCATCATTGGTTCCCAGAAGCACCCAAATCCTGCAGCCCAGCAGAGAAGCCAAAATCTGCTCTCGGCCAGCCTCCCCACCACCACCACCGGCTGACCACAGGTCTCCCAACTGCGCCACCAGGCGCTGGCTTCCAAGAGCTCCCACGGCACCATCACACATTGGCCCCTCCCCGCTCATCTCAGGGCCTTCCCAGAAACTCCCTGTGCCCGGGACAACCCCCTCTCCTTCTCCTGACTCACTCCAGGGTCACCTCCACCGGGTGTCAGAAGCATTCGCTCAACATCTACAACATGTTGAGCACGAAGAGCCGAAGAGGCAACGGCCTGTGTGTGTCTTCTAAAACACACGGAAATGGGCACACTAGGAAGACACTGCATATGCATTTCAAGTTTTTGCACTAAAACAGTTACTTTTTTTTTTGACAGGCAGAGTTAGACAGTGAAAGAGAGAGACAGAGAGAAAGGTCTTCCTTCCGTTGGTTCACCCCCCAGATGGCCACTACAGCTGGCGCTGTGCCGATCCGAAGGCAGGAGCCAGGTGCTTCTCCTGGTCTCCCATGTGGGTGCAGGGCCCAAGCACTTGGGCCATCCTCCACTGCACTCCCTGGCCACAGCAGAGAGCTGGCCTGGAAGAGGGGCAACCGGGATAGAATCCGGCGTCCCAACCGGGACTAGAACCCGGTGTGCCGGCGCCGTAGGCAGAGGATTAGCCTAGTGAGCCATGGCACCGGCCAAAACAGAGTTACTTTTAAGTCCATTTTACCACGAATTACAAAAGTGAGTGAGAGAAAGAACAAAAAAAAACAAAAAGCAGAATAGCACAGAACAGAACTGTGATGCTGAGTGGAGGCCTGTGAACCACACAGTAAGGTGGAAGAAGCTGACAACGTGACGGGGACCGCCCCTCGGCAGCAGGAAGTTGAAGTGCATGAGAGACCCGGTGCCTCCCTCCGCTACACTCCTACAGCGCACTGTGCTTTCCTGCCACTCTGCCACTCACAGCCTTGGACCCAGCAGAGCAGCTCGTGCACACGCTGCTGGGCACCTGCCGCAGCCCTAGGACACGGCCACACACTCCGCTCCCGTGGGCCACGGCACGTGCAGACACGCGCACTACCTCCACGCTCACTTTCAGTGCACGCACGGTTACACAGGAGGTGCACCCCAGGATTCAGCGCCATCCAGGGCCCCGAGGCCTGCTCCACAGGGGCTCTGGCGTGGCCAAGGCCCCCCTGCGCCTGCTGATTGTGGGCCACCGTCTGCTGGCCCAGGTTTGACACCTGTCTGTTTCCCGTACAGATGGAATCTTCTGACAGCTGCTGTCGTATGAACTGTCGCTGCTTTCTCATCACCACCTGGCGAGGAGTTGGAGCTGCGAGACAGGCCAGCATGAGGGTCTGTCAAGTTCCAGAGCGTGCTCTGAAAATAAACCACAGCTGTGCCTGCACGAGGCCGGGACGCGAGGAGACGGAAACCCACGCTGCAGCGGTCTGAGAGCCTGACCCCGGGGGCCGCTGCTCCCACGCTGATTTCTCCGTGTGCCTCTCCGGTTTCCGTGGGCACAGCGAGCCCCTCTCCTGAGGCTCCTCTGGAATGGGAGCTAACCTGACCTTCTCTAGTGGTTCTTAGTCTACCTCTAAAACCCCACGGACCGCATGTAAGAGGGTTTTTGACAGATGGGTAGCGGGCAGGCGGTGAACCCCCAGGGATATGGCTCAGCATCCTGGACGCTGTGTTTGGTGTTCTGGGCTCCCGGGAGAGATGCCGTCGCGGGGACACCGCTGCTCCTGATCTCTGCCCCACAGGAGGCTGGGGCTGCCTGACAACGGTGGGTCTGGATTCCCAGGGACTTACTTCCCAGTAGATCCCCAGAGAAGCCACCAGTACAGGTCAACCCCCCTCCGGACCCACCCTGCACCTCACCCTCATCAGCTGGACCCAGAGGACTCCTCCTGCAATCCTGCCTGCAGGCCACTCCCACCATGCACTGTGTCCTGTTCTGCCTGGCCAGTGTCTACACTGGCATGCATGCCCCCGCTCCGGTTCCTCCTAATCCCCCACAAAGTGCCCACTCGGAAAGCAGCCAACCTGTTCCCATAGAAACCAGCCTGACCCCTTCCTCCCTCAGAGCCATCTCCCTGCAGAGGGGGTTCTGCTCCCACACCCAGCACGCCATGGGGTCAGAGCCTGGCTTGCTGTTTCTCGGTCCCTAGAGCCCATCTAGAGCAGCACAGCCCTGCTCCCCGCAGGCTGGGGCATCAGCCCACTGCACCTGCTTGCCCTCTTTGCTCCCCCAGTCTCTGACCTCTGGGCCACGCCACTCTCACTTTCCACCCTCCACACATAGTCCTGGTCTTGGTCTCCACCCTGAAACCTGCTGTCATCCTATGTGGTGTTGGCGCCCATGAAAGGACCCCCTTACTCTGCCTTGCTCAGTACCGACCCCCTCAATCCCCATCATGCTCTCTTCCCTCCACGGGAACCTCCCCCATCAGCACATCCTGGGACCTGTGGTTACCTCCGCTTCTGGCTAGCTCCCTCTGAAATTTCACAGCCAAACATCCACGTGCACTGGACCACAGCCTTCCGAACCACCTGTGGGTCCTCTCACTGCCGCCCTCCTGCCTCCCCTCTTCTTTGATTCAGGACAAGTCCATGCCTGACCACACAGAGAGCCCATCCTTCCCTTGGCTCAGGAACCATAGCTTCTCGGTGGCTCCAACTCTCCACCAGCCGGGACAAGTGGGACTCGACACACAGGGCAGGCTGGACTCCACACCGGCTCAAGCAGGTGCCGCTCTGCACTAGCACCACGGAGTGCCATCAGCAAGTTCAAGGTCATCGGTACACACACACATTGTCTGAGAAGGGGAAAGACGGCGGGGATCCAAGACATCTCCAAGTCTCTCTCTTCATCTGGAAATGGGGCCAACATTGCTCCCTTGTGAGGATTCACAGCTCAATCTACCCCCACAGGGAAGGAGTGAGCACATGGCTGGTGGGCTCCAGGCTCTGCCTTTGGAAGCCCTGAGAGCCACAGGCCATGAGGGCCCCCCCACAAGGCCAGTGGTCCAGCCCCAACCTCTGCCTCCTGGCCTCGCTGGGAGAGAGGCCGCACAGGTCACCCCAGAATAACACGCACATCTCCAGCCCAGATCAATGCTCAGAGCACAGCCTCCGGCTAAAAGGTTGAAAAGTCCATCTACTTATTTTCCCTCAAAATATTTTCTTGCTCTGAAACTAAGATGATATTTGAGCAGAACCCTCCCCCCCCACACACACACACAAACACACACACACACAAGTATTCACCCAGGAAAAATCCCAGATAATCATTAAAGAAAAACAGTTACCACTTGGGCGTATTTCCTGAGCATCTCTTTCCACGCACGCCTGCTCTTGATTTTCATTAACTGCGGTCTTGTGGTATCTGTTTTTCCACTTCGTGTCGCTTAGCATAAACCCATAAGGATTTTATCACAGATCTCGCTGGGAAGGCTCTGCAGGGTCATTCCGAGTACAGGACTTACTGTTGCACGTTCAAGTCGGTGCCAGGTTTGCCACGTGGCCAAAACTGCTGTGGTGAACATTTCTGCACAAAACAACTCCCCGAGCCATCTGAGGCTGCGAGGTTCCCCTAAAACAGAACCACGTTGGAGCCTCACAATGCCAACAATCTGGGGCCCGCACTGTGGCACGACACCCACGTCCCGTGCGGGTGCCGGTTCCACTCCTGGCAGCTCCACTTCCAATCCAGCTCCCTGCTCATGTGCCCAGGAAAGCGGCAGAAGATGGCCCAAGTGCTTGGGTCCCTGCCACCCGCAGGAGAGACCCGGATGGAGCTCCTGGCTCCTGGGTTCGACCTGGCTTAGCCCTGCCTGGCTGTGGCAGCCATTTGGGGAGTGAACCAGCAGATGGAAGATCTCTCTTTGTCTGTCTCTCCCTCTCTCTCTGTTGCTCTGCTTTTCAAATACATAAATATAAAGCTTTGTTTAAAAACTACCAACACCCTTAGTCTACGTCTAAAATCCCGAGGAAGCCAGGCTGTCCACCTGTCCACTAAGTTTTCTTCTTCCTTGAAATGTGAATAAGAGTTGTGACCCATGCACCGGACAGTTGAAAAGCACACAGTGGGCCAACTGCAGCCTGCAGCCCGAGGCTGGCCCTCCAGTGTTTTTATAAATAATGCTTTACGCTGGCGCCACGGCTCAACAGGCTAATCCTCCGCCTTGCGGCGCCAGCACACCGGGTTCTAGTCCCAGTTGGGGCGCCGGATTCTGTCCCGGTTGCCCCTCTTCCAGGCCAGCTCTCTGCTGTGGCCAGGGAGTGCAGTGGAGGATGGTCCAAGTGCTTGGGCCCTGCACTCCATGGGAGACCAGGAGGAAGCACCTGGCTCCTGGCATCAGATCAGCGCGGTGCGCCGGCCGCAGCACGCCAGCCGAGGTGGCCATTGGAGGGTGAACCAACGGCAAAAAGGAAGACCTTTCTGTCTCTCTCTCTCACTGTCCACTCTGCCTGTCAAAAAAAAATTTAAAAAAATAAAAATAAAAAAATATAAATAAATAAATAATGTTTTACTGGAACAGAGCCAGGCTCACTCATTTATTTATCCTCTATGGCTATTTTCATACCACAATGGCAGCGTCGGGTGTTTACAACAGAAGCTATATGGCCTGCAAAACCTCAAATATTTACTCTCTGACCCTCTATGGAAAATCATTTTCTGAGCCTTCCGTCCAAAGAAAGATCATGAAGATTCCAGAACAAAGCATCTTCGTCTATGGGCAGACGCACTCTGTCAATGTTTTTAGTAAACTGTTTTTTAAGTATTATTTTGGCCAGTAGTAACTTTTTAAAAAAGAACAATCCGAAGTTTGTCTTGGATAAGACCACAAAAGAAGGCTTTGTGCACATAAAAATGCTCCCCAGGCTATGAGAGAAATACAAATATAAATTAGAATTATTCCATCAAAAGAATCCTTAAGAAAACTGGAAACATATTATCTTGGTTAGTAAAAAAAAAAAAAAAAATAGGAAAACAAGAGAAAATGACTGACAACAAAAGCAGAACAATGGCCCCAGCGTGGACAATATTTGATGTGGTTCCAAAAATGTGTGGCCCCTTGAAATGGGGGCGCAGACGCGGCAAGACATTGGGGTGCTGTTCCAGTGACAACGTGTTCCCATTCTCAAAAGGTCAGCTCCAGCCACCCAGCAGCTGTTCACACAGGCAAGAGCACCGTGCCACAGCCCAGGGACCCACGCTGGGCGCCCCAGGCCTGTTCCGGACAAGCCCCTGGGGCCATGAGCTTCGGCCAGCGAGCCCGGCAGGGAACCGGCCTTCCCCTGCTGAAGGTCCTGTCTTACTTAGTCCATCCAGTGTCATGCAAACAGCACTGATAATGCTCACAGGTCAAGGAGTCCACCGCCAAGGCACTGGCTTGGTATTTGGCATTTTTATAAAAGACTTATTCATTTGAAAGGCAGAGTTAGAGAGAGAAGGAGAGACAAAGGTCTCCCATCTGCTGATTCACAGGAGAGACAGACAGAGAGGTCTTCCATCCACTGGTTCACTGTCCAAATGGCCTCACCATCCGGGCTGGACCAGGCCAAAACCAGGAGCCAGGAGCTTCCTCTAAGTCTCCCACATGAGTGCAAGGGCCCAAGCACTTGGGCCATCTTCCACTGCTTTCCCAAGTGCATTAGCAGGGAGCTGGATCAGAAGCAGAGCAGCTGGGACTCGAACCAGGGCCCATGTGGGATGCTGGCGCTGCAGGCAGTGGCTTAACTGGCAGTGCCCGGCAGGTTTGATATTGGGCGAGGCCAGTCCCCGTGCAGGGTGCCATCTAGCTGTGTCCTCGCGTGGCAGAAGTCTTTCACGAGGGCACTGACGTCATTCATGATCATGACCACCTCCTGGACAAGGCCCTACCTTCTTGTTACTGAGGGTTAAGTCAGCCTGTGACCTGGGGCAGGAGGCAGCACTATTCGGACCATGGCAGGTTTTGTGATGTCTGTCAGGTGTTTGGCAATAGCTCTGGGCATTAGGACCTCACTCCTTCCCACGCCCCAAGGGGCAGCTCTGGGCGGGGGAACAGAGCAGACATGGACATCGGTGCCTCCATCCGCCCCTTACCCACTACCAAGCTGTCTTGAGAAACGGCGCCCCTGTTCTTTCACTGCAGAAACCCAAACAGGAGCCGCCATCTTGCAACAAGATCCCACCTCCCTGGCCTGAGTGATTGGTTGAAGACTGGGTACCCAACACAGCTGGGCCAATCACAATACTTCCCCCACCCTCTGCCCACAGTGGTTGGTCCCAAGACTAGGAAGTGATTCAGCTGGGCCAATCAGAGCCCTCCACAGGTGAAATGGGAGCTGGCCATGGCGTCGCCTTTTCTCTTTGGGGACCTGAGCCTGGCTGTGTTAGCCGCAGGGATTCTGCGTCATGCAGAACTGATGCCAAGAAAGCAGTGGACACAAGAAACTGCAAGAGCGCCCTGTGATGTCCATGTCGTTGGCAGCAAGCAGTTGCTCTTTGGAGTGCCTAGACCAGCTCGATTTTAGCCCTTGTCGCTTGTAGCCAAACAGCCCGGATGCAGAAACTGTTCTCTGCCCTTTGGCACTCAGGTTTTGACTCACTGAGCCCTGGACGAGGGGCCAGGAATTAGGAAACGTTTTACCTGTGTTACTTTGTTTGTTGGATCTACGTGGCAGCCCTAGGAAGTGAGTCCCATGGGTGTGCCAAGGTGGTATATGGGAAGAAGGGTGTTAGGAGCGGTCAGCCTCACCGTAGGGAAAGAGTTCATCCCGGAGAGGCCAAGAATCACCGGACACAGGGCTACGAGAAAGCAGGTTCCCCTTCAGTCACTTCTCGTGTGGTTTCTGAACAGCCCCTGGACGACGCAGCCCCTTACCCGCCTGCCTCCCGGGAGGCTGTCCCCTGCCAGGCCCCCTCCTCGGATTGTCTGGTGGGTTGTCTTCTGCCAAGGAGGAAACAGAAGATCAGAAATGCCCAAGGACTCAGGCCAGATCATCTCACAGCGGGCGCACAGTCAGGATTCGAGCCAGGGCTGTGGGAGTGCAGACCCGCTGCTCTTCACAGGGCCGGCTGCCCTGGGATGTCCTGAGTCCAGTCCCCACAGCAGGACATAAGGCAGTGCCCACCAAACAGGAACAGATGGGCAGCGAGGGGACGGGAGGTCACCCATCTGCCGGGGACTGTGGCCAGCCTGCGGCTGTCTTAGGATCAGCAATGTAGACTGGGGGAAATCCGGCGCTTTTTTTTCCCCCTTATTCTTTCTGCATTTGTTTATTGCTTTTCGGTTTTTTCCTTTTGATTTCATAGAGACCTTTGGCTCACCCTAGCCTGTGTCAGCCATTGCTCGGAAATGCGGGAGAATGGGTCTGCATTGATATTTGGATGGGGTCCTAGGAGGAGCTGCCCCTTGGGCAGGCCTGGTTACAGAGGCCAGGCCTCCGGTCCTGTCTGGATCAGTCCCTGTCCCAGAACAGTTGTTATAGAGCCTCCTTTTATTCTCGGATGTGCTGATTTTGAGGACAGAGAGCGCACACACACACACACACACAGAGTCCCCCTCTCTCTGCAGAGTGGTAGCAGGGGAATCAGACAGAGGTGGATCCCATACCAAGGAAGCTGAGACACTTGGGGAGATTCACGGCCACTCAGCACCTGCTGCCCGTCCCTCGAGCTCTTCTCTGCCCCTAGACAGGGCTATGTCTTACTGCTTAGGGTTGGAGCAAGGCCCCAAAGACCTCTCTGAAGGAGATGGTGAGCTCCCAATGCAGCAGCTGCTTCCCGGCGCACCCCTGCTCTCTAAGGGGGAGACAGAAAGCCCCATTCTTCTAAAGAAACACCTCCTGAGGGCTCCAGAGGCCCCCCCCCCCCCCGGCTGCCTGAACCTCTGGCTTCTCTGGCCTGAACTGCAACCAGGCCGATTGCACACCAGGAACACGCAAGGAGCCACGCTCAGAGTTCCACAGCTGCAGATGCTTACCGATGAATGTGAAGGTGATGGCACGACGTGACAGGTGTAGCGAGTCCTTCCCTTCCCCCCTCTCATGGCTGGGACGCTGGTTAAGATGCCCATGCGCACATCACAGCACCTGAGTTCAACTCCCAGCCTCAGCTCCTGACTCCAGCGTCCTGCTAGTGCACACCTTGGGAGGCAGCTGGCAACGGCTCAAGTGGTTAGGTCCCTGCCACCCACGTGGGAGGCCTGCATGGAGTTGCTGGCTCCGAGCCTCGGCCTTGGTCCAGCCCTGGCCGTTGAGGGCATGTGAGCTGGGGCAGAGGGACAGTGAACCAGCAGATGAGATCTCTCTCTGTCTCTTAAATGACTAAATAAGTAGAAATTTTAGTTCTTGCCTTCTTCACTCGTGACACTGCTCGACCATCTCACACCTCCTAGAGGTCACGACAGGGAGTGAGCATCTCAGAGCCGGGTCCGGGTCTTCTGCCCTGGGAGTCCCTGCATTTGGGACCTGCAGCAGCCCCTGCGACAACACTCGTAAATGAGCTCACTGACCCGTCGATTCAAGATGACGGTGTCAGCGGGCTGGGCTCTTACGTGGGGAAGAATCCACCTCCAAGTTCATCCAAGTTCTTGGCAGAATTCAGTTCCTCCCCCTTCCTGCAGGGTAAGGGGTCGGGGGTCACGGTAGGCAGGCACTCACCCAAACCTCCTTGCTCGGGGCCCCTCTGCCCTCAGTGCCAGCAGTGCTGTGGCACAGTCCTTTTGTGCTTCAGATCTCTCTGGCTTCCCCTTCGCTTATCAGTCAGATGGAATCTTCTGCTTACCTGATTGGGGCACGCCCACCTGGAGAACTGACCTGGGTCTTTGGCGACATCAGCCAAGTCCCTCCACAGGGGTGCCTACAGATCAAAGTGCGATTGGATAACTCGGGGATGGGGGTCCTGGGGGCCCTGGACTGCACTGCCCGCCTTAGGGCCCAGCACTGTGGCTGGCCAGGCAGCTGGCTGCCTCCCTCCTTCGACTACAGACTGTGAACTCCACTGCCCAAAGGCTGAGTGTCTGCACGTCCCCCAGGCCAGTGGGCATCCTTCCAGACTCTGCCCTGTGTTGCTGTCACCCACCATGGAAGCCACGGTAACTACTGGGGCTGAGTGACAGCGCTGCACACGATGCTATAACACGCCATGTGTCTCTTGCTCCAGTTTTCCTTGAAGACTTAGGACAAAGGCTTCTCTCTCCAAACAGCCCCACTGCACCTCGAGAGAACTTGTCTGGCAGCAGGAATCGTGGGCAGCACCCAGAGCCTGAGCTCCCAACTTCTCAACACCCAGGAGGCAGTCAACACAGACCCTCTTCAAGTCACCTGGGCCCCTGATCATCACTGCGTGGTTTCCTTACTGGTTCTCTGTGTTCATCCAAGCAGGGAAAGGCGGGTGGCATCCTATCGATGGCCAGCTGCTGGCCAGTTATCTAATGGGGACACTGGCATCTGAGCCGGGAAAGGGTAGGATGTATGGGTTACTGGCACCAACTAAGTGCAGCTTCCTTCCACACTGAGCTGTGTTGAACTGTTACCCCTGCATCCCAGACTGTGTGCCCACCAGATTTCTCCCATAGCACACTCAGGGCTTGGAGCTCAGGCCGGAAGGCAGGAGAGGGTGCCAGACCTGCAGTGCGTTCAGACAGGCATGGAGAACCGGAGACGGCCCAGCCCCACCCTCTGGCATGGGATGAGGCCACAGAGCAATAGATATCCTTTCTCCAAAATAAGACAGTCCGAGGAGGGTGCACAGAAGCGCATGACCACCTACAGGCTGGGTGGGGAGCGCGGCTGATTTGCCACGCTCCAACAGAAACCCTGCAGCACAAGGCACCATCCCAAGCAGAGCGGCTCAGAGCACGGGGGAGAACCAGATGCTGCGAAGCCTATTAACCCACTCAGCTGGGGCTTGACGTATACACAAAGGGCAAAGGCAGCACAGAGCAGCGAGAGGGAGGGAGAAGGAGAGAGAGTGCTTCATGCCACAAAGTGGCATCAGGGAAAGCTTCCTGCAGGAGGCGTGTTGAAGGAGCATGGAGGTTGGGAGAGGTGGGGCAGGAAGGGAAGGATGCCCCAGGCTGGCGCTCACAGCCGGCATGCAGAGTGGACGGAGGGCTCTGGGAATGGGGCAAAGTCCTGTTGGGCTGGAGTCCAATGGGAAAGGCTGGGAGCCCCGGCACAGGCGGGCAGGGCAGAGCTCCAGGTGACTAGGAAACGTGCTACCCACAGCCCCATCTGCCCCTTCCCGCTGTTGAATAAACCAAAGGCGCTCAGTGAAGGCTGGCCATGGTACAGCGCCACCTGGGGGAATGCACGGGCTCTGCAGGTTAACTGTGAGAACACCAGGGATTCCAACCGTAGCAGCGACCACTGGGGAGGCCAGTGTTCAAATCCAACGCTGCCTGCATCTGACACTGAGGGACCCGGCTGTCTAGGACAGGTGTCAGTCTACACACACAGCTGACAAGGGAGCCGGTCGCCAGCCGCAGCCTCCTTCACGGGGCTGAGCGACACTCTTGGCCAACCACGAGTGGAACTGCTTTCGGGGAGGAAGAGGAGGCTTGGTGGGGAACCGTCCGGCCCCCTTTGACCCCTCTTGTCTTTCTGACCAAAGAAGATGGTGCTGGGGTTGGGGTTAGGACTCCAGTCCTCAGCCATGGGACAACAAGGCCCCCAGGGGCATCTGAGAGGCTTGGCAGAGGCACAGGGGCTATTAGGCCCTGCAGACACTCAGACAGAGCCGCTGGCTGGCACCTCAGTCCCTTCCTCTCCCCATTTGGGGAAGGTGCTAATGAGTTGCTAATTAGCCAAGGAGCAGGCACAGCACTGGCAAAGGCAGAGCACCCCAGGGACAGGGAAAAGACTCAGGCCCTGGGGGCAGACCCCCAGACCAGGGGCACAGAGCCCCCATCTGAGGGGTAGGTCAAGCCACCTCTGCCGCCTCCGGAGCCAGGAGGAAGAGCTCCACCTCTCGGAAAAGCCCCAGAACTTTCTCCCGGAGTCACATTCCAAACGCGAGGAGGAGTCTCAGGGGCGCCACCGCCCACTGCAGCCCGCTGCTCTGCTATTCATTATAAAATCATCACCCCGCTATCCCCCGTGCCAGCACCTCCTCAGCTATTTAATCTACAGACAAAAGTACAAATTCCTCATCCTGTTTAGAATACGCTGGGGTGTGATTTAAAGAAATCCGCTGCTCTCGGGGGATCATGCTACAAAAATGCCAGAAATGCATGCCGAAGGGTTTTCATTTTAACAGTAAATGATCAGCACCCCTCCGCTGGAGAAAGGCAGCCTGGTGTTCGGGCGAGAGGCCCTGCCGACTGGAATTCAAGCAGGCAACCTCGGGTCACCCCTCCTCTCCCTGGCGATTTGCTAATGAAACACTTCAAAATGTAAAATAGCCGGAAACGCCTGCACCCATGCAGACAACCAGTGGCAGGGGCCTTACATGTATCAGGGAGACACCGGGGGACTTCTGCAAACAGGGCACCTGGGAGAGCAAGGAAGTGAGGATCCGCAGGTCCCTGGTTCAGCAAACACAGGCCAGCCATGGCGTCAGCCAACCGCGGATTGCAGACACTCAGAAAATATACTGAGTTCTGAACATGAACAGATCTCATCTCTTGCTTTTATGCTCCCAAATGATGCAGCCTAGCAACAACTGACATGGCATGGGCATTGTCTTTGGTATTACAAGTAATCTAGAGAGACAAAGGATACAGGCAGATGTGAGCAGGTTCAAGGCAAACACATACCTTGCCATTTCATACGAGAGATGTGAGCATCCCCACAAAGGGATGGAGGGAATCCTGGAACCAGTCCTCCGAGGATGCCAAGGGGTGGCAGTGCAAGGAAGAGCCTGGCTGGAAGGAAGTGAGAGTCCTAAATAGAAGCTTCCTCTGGGAGATAGCGGCAGAGGCGGGAAGCAGAGGGCAAGAGGCCCGGGGCCTGGGGTCTGGGAGGCCAGGGCTGAGCCTGCACATCACCCTGACCCAAAGCAGCCAACCTGCCAAAGGCAAAGATGGAGGACAGTTGCGGGCTGCTCCCAGGGGCAGCCCTGCACTTAGAGGAGTGGGAAGTGGCCACCAGGCCCAGTGTGCACAGCCGCCTCCAGCTGCAGCTCCCGGTCAGTGGTACCAGGGACAGAAAACCTTCCAAGAAATAGACGCTCACTGTGACCACTCCAGCCTTAATAAGTATGAACATTAGGGACTTAGGATGAATGAAAAGGAGGAGGAGAAGGGTGGCAGAACACACGCAGAGACTCGGTTTATTAAAAGAAAGGAAGTGAGAAATCAGAACAAACATCACCCAATGAAACAGATTCCAAGGAAGAAGACAGCCAATTAAAATGCTAAATCTCAGGAGTATTTGAGAAGATGTTTTATAAATAAAAAGAATCACAAAGGCTAGGAAGGCTTGCTTTCACAGGAAAACCCAGTCTCAGAACTGAACATCCGATGGAGACTGAATGGTGATACTGCTGGAAACACAATCAAGGAATTAGAAGGAATTGCTGAGAGATTCTCCAAAAAGTCATCAAAACAGCAGGAGAAAAGAGAGGCAAACGTGGTGGACTGAGATTCCCAGGGAACAGAGTCTGGAGCCTGGCCCAGGGGCTGCAGAACTGAGCCAAGAGGTGCAGGGGAGAGGCAGTCTCACAAGTACCATAGAAGCTCCTGCTTCCTGCCAACATGGAGCATCAGGGCTGGGCTGACCCCCAATTCCAAGATGATGACAACAGTCAGGAAAATCCTTCAAACAATGGTTCTCCTACACTGAGCACTGGGCAGGGAAGAGCAGTGTTCCCGAAAGGTTGGGAAAGAACAAAGCTGGGGGACTGACACAACCAAGGCATCATGGACCAGTAGACTAGTAACCAAGGCAACGTGGACCAGCAGACTAGTAACCAAGGCAACGTGGACCAAAAGACTAGTAGCCAAGGCAATGTGGACCAGCAGACTAGTAACCAAGGCAACATGGGCCAGGAGACTAGTAACCAAGGCAGCATGGACCAGAAGACTAGTAACCAAGGCAACGTGGACCAGCAGACTCATAACCAAGGCAACGTGGACCAGCAGTCTAGTAACCAAGGCAACATGGACCAGAAGACTAGTAACCAAGGCCACGTGAACAAGCAGACTCATAACCAAGGCAACATGGACCAGCAGACTCATAACCAAGGCAACATGGACCAGAAGACTAGTAACCAAGGCAACGTGGACCAGAAGACTAGTAACCAAGGCAATGTGGAACAGCAGACTCTTAACCAAGGCCACATGGACAAGCAGACTCATAACCAAGGCCACGTGGATCAGGAGACTAGTAACCAAGGCCACGTGGACCAGAAGACTAGTAACCAAGGCCACGTGGACCAGAAGACTAGTAACCAAGGCAGCATGGACCAGCAGACTAGTAACCAAGGCAACGTGGACCAGCAGACTAGTAACCAAGGCAACATGGACCAGAAGACTAGTAACCAAGGCAGTGTGGAACAGCAGACTCTTAACCAAGGCAACGTGGACCAGCAGACTCCTAACCAAGGCAACATGGGCCAGGAGACTAGTAACCAAGGCAGCATGGACCAGCAGACTAGTAACCAAGGCAACGTGGACCAGCAGACTAGTAACCAAGGCAGCATGGACCAGAAGACTAGTAACCAAGGCAACGTGGACCAGCAGACTAGTAACCAAGGCAGCATGGACCAGAAGACTAGTAACCAAGGCAACGTGGACAAGCAGACTCTTAACCAAGGCAACATGAACTAGCAGACTAGTAACCAAGGCAATGTGGACCAGCAGACTAGTAACCAAGGCAGCGTGGACCAGCAGACTAGTAACCAAGGCAACGTGGACCAGCAGACTAGTAACCAAGGCAACGTGGACCAGCAGACTAGTAACCAAGGCAACATGAACCAGCAGACTAGTAACCAAGGCAGCATGGACCAGAAGACTAGTAACCAAGGCAACATGGACCAGCAGACTAGTAACCAAGGCAGCGTGGACCAGCAGACTAGTAACCAAGGCAGCGTGGACCAGCAGACTAGTAACCAAGGCAATGTGGACCAGCAGACTAGTAACCAAGGCAACGTGGACCAGCAGACTAGTAACCAAGGCAGCATGGACCAGAAGACTCGTAACCAAGGCAACGTGGACCAGCAGACTAGTAACCAAGGCAGCGTGGACCAGCAGACTAGTAACCAAGGCAGCATGGACCAGAAGACTAGTAACCAAGGCCTCACAGATCAGCACACTAGTAACCAAGGCAGTGACAGGGTTACCAAAGCCCACTCCCTTGCCTCCGGGTGAGACTAACTCTGCATCTTACCTACCCAACCCTTGACCCTGAGATTTGTCCCTGTGCACCAGAGGACAGCCCTGTCCCGGACCCCATCTTTGCCTGGTTTCTCCTCTCACATGGCCTGGCCTAGCCCCTTCTCTGCCTCCACTGTGTCCTGAGAAATCCCCACCAGCAATGCCCAAGACACAGGCAGGT
This sequence comes from Lepus europaeus, assembly GCF_033115175.1. NCBI lineage: Eukaryota > Metazoa > Chordata > Mammalia > Lagomorpha > Leporidae > Lepus > Lepus europaeus. The sequence continues at coordinate 109,080,977 of NC_084837.1, forward strand.
ACAAAGTGTCCACCAGCCCCCGGGGACATGCTAGGCGGCGTCTTGGTCCCAGCTTCCCTCTTTCCATGGTCCACTTCCTATCTTCCCTTGGTCTCATCTTCTGATGAGGGGATGGAGGCTCAGGGGTTATCTGCACCCCTCTGATCAGAGGTGAAACCAGGATTCAAACGCAAGGCAGCCTCTGTCCAAAGTCCATTTTTTTTTTAAGATTTACTTATTTATTTATTTGAAAGTCAGAGCTACAGAAAGAGAAGGAGAGGCAGAGAGAGAGGTCTTCCATCCGATGGTTCACTCCCCAGATGGCCGCAATGGCCGGAGCTGTGCTGATCCGAAGCCGGGAGCCAGGAGCTTCTTCCGGGTCTCCCATGTGGGTGCAGGGGCCCAAGGATTTGGGCCATCCTCTACTGCTTTCCCAGGCCACAGCAGAGAGTGGATTGGAAGTGGAACAGCCGAGTCTCAAACCAGCACCTATATGAGATGCCAGCACTTAACCCACTGTGCCACAGCACCGGCCCCAAAAGTCTACACTCTTGACTTAGTGCCCGGCCATGAGTGAGCCCACAGGTCTGCAGATACCAGCACTGCCAGCACAGACATGAGCAGGCTGTGCCATTTAAGCGCTTGGAGTTACAGGAGTGTGACCTGAAACTGAGCCCTAGGCACCTCCAGAGGTGGCCAGCTCATCCACGGCAGGTGTTCAAAGCCACGGCCACTCTGCAGCCATGTTGCAGAGTGGGCTACTGTTGGCTGCAGGAAGAGCTGGCCCAGAGTCCCCCACGATGCAGAGCTGCTGTGAATCTAGGTGCTCAGAACACGTGCATTCGACTCAAGGTTAAAGTATGACCTCCGGAGTAGCTCATTGAGAGAAATTTGTGTCATCGCCCCGAAGTGGAAAACTGCACACGGTACATCCGATCACTGCCTGAGCGAACGCCCGGCCGGGGGGCTTTGTGCCTCCCGTAGAGGAAAAGAATCGTCCAAAATCAAGGCCAAACTGGGTGCAGATGTTTTCCCCAATTAGCTCCTCCTGAACGAGCGATAAACAGGAAAGATCAGCTCTCGCTCTCTGCGTTTTTAGTGAACCATTTGGCGTGAGTCATGACATTTCAGAGACAAACGTGTCTTGCTTTGGAGAAACTCAAGGAAACGATTTTAATTTTTGTGATCATGCTGAGGTTTGTGCAATCAGGCTATTTTTAACCAAAGCATTACAAAATATGCCCATCACGTGAGGCGATTACTGAAACCTAAATCATAGGAGCAGGAAGCCATGATTCAATGTGTCTTTCCAAACGTCCCAAAGTAACCCAAAATAATTACATCTGCCTAAAAACAATATGACTTCTAGGTTATTTTTGTTAGAGTTTCCTTTTATAGGAGAAAAAAACAGACTTTGTCTAGGTTCGTGGTGAGTGTCACAACAAGGATAAAAGGGCCTTCATTAAGAAGGAAGGCTTTGCAGAGAGGCTGCAAGGTTGACGCGGCACATTTTTGGGTTGTGTTGCTGATTAGATTTTTAACATTTTGTTCGTTGGGGCACTAAACTAAACATTTTTATCTCCCTGAAATTTTTCTCCTAGATATAGGACAGATTACGATACCTTTTTTTTTTTCTAGTAGGGGTCACATTGAGGTGCGACAGCTCTCAGCCTCTGGTTCACATTAGAATCACCAGGGCTGATGGCAAACTGCAGGGACCAGGACTTCAGCACATGTTGCTAAATTCAGAGAAACAGGAGAGAACCCCAGCTTCAGAGCATTGAAATGCTCCGGGGGGATTCTGACAAACGTTGAGGTTGCAAACGGTTGTGCTAATGGCTGGAGAGTTGAGGAAGTTAGGTACAAGAGTTGCCATCGATGTTTCAGCAGGTGCTTCTTGGATATTCCTTGTTCCAAGAAGAGCCGTGCTAGGGGCCAGCACTGTGGCACAGCAGGTTAAGCCTCTGCTTGCAAGGCTGGATTCCCATATCAGAGCACCGGTTCAAGTCCTGGCTGCTCCACTTCCAAACCAGCTCCCTGCTAATGTGCCTAGGAAAGCAGTGGAAGATGGCCCAAGCACTTCAGCTCCTGCCACTCATGACGGAGTTCCTGGCTCTTGGCTTTGGCCTGGCCCAATTCCAGCCATTGCAGCCATTTGGAGACTGAACAAGCAGATCGAAGATCTTCCTCTCTCTCCCTCTCTCCCTGTCACTCTGCCTTTCAAATAAATAAATCTTAAAAAGAAGAAGAAGAAAAGAAAAGCTATGACCTAAAGAACTAATCCTTCGGAGGTGACTGTTATAAAGAAATGCACTGTGGTTCTTTTACGTGGTGAAAACTCTGCATGAACTGAAAACAAGATTTAGGATGCTCAAGTCTAATTCACATACATTTAAAAAATTTGATTAATTGGGAGGGAGACAAAGGGAAAGAGAAAGGACACGCATTCCCTTTCTCTGGTTCACTCTCCAAATATCTTTGGGGCTTGGCTAGAATGTAGCAGGAGGCTGGTGCTGCAGCTCGATAGGCTAATCCTCCGCCTTGCGGTGCCGACACACCTGGTTCTAGTCCCGATCGGGGCACCGGATTCTGTCCCGGTTGCCCCTCTTCCAGGCCAGCTCTCTGCTGTGGCCCGGGAGTGCAGTGGAGGATGGCCAAGGTCCTTGGGCCCTGCACCCCATGAGAGACCAGGAGAAGCACCTGGCTCCTGCCTTCGGATCAGCGCGGTGCGCCGGCCGCAGTGCGCCAGCCGAGGTGGCCATTAGAGGGTGGACCAACGGCAAAGGAAGACCTTTCTCTCTGTCTCTCTCTCTCTTACTGTCCACTCTGCCTGCCAAAAATAAAAATAAAAATAAAATTAAAAAAATAGAATGTAACAGGAGCCAGGAACTCAATTGAAGTCTCCCATGTCGTGGCAAGGATTCAACTACTTGAGCCATCCTTCTGGCTCTGCATTGCCAGGAAGCTGGAACCTCAGACCCGGGTATTCTGATATGTTACACACATTTTTGACGGCATGGAAGATATGTACATTGGCCCACTGAAGAGAACTTTAACCTCGTTCTCCCTTTTATCCTGGAGAGAGACACAATGTTCTCAAGAGCTGGGGAGAAACGGGATCGTGCAGACCACAGCTCCCATCCTTCGCAAACCCGGCTTCTGGGGTCACAGCTGCTCAGCTCAGGCAGAGGCCAGCTGACTTCCTAACAACAAGGGGGAGAATCCCGCTGGCTGTGTACGAGCACAGTCAACAGACAGTGGGGAGGATTCACTTGCATCTCTGGCCTTCCTGCCAGCCCCTTACTGGGGAGGCGAGGTGCACCTGCCACTCAAAGGATGCTCAAGGGGATTGGAAAACCCAGTCATCTCAGGACTTCGAGAGCTTCCACGTCAGATCCCTTTCCTAAAAAGTTAGAACTCTCATGCAGGCAACAAGGCAAAAAGAGAAGGGAGACTGGGGAGAGACCAGGGTGCTCTGAATGACTCTTTAAAAAGGAAATCCTTGGAAGAAGCACAGTGGCCATGCACCAACCATCTAAGTCCTACGTCTGCTTTGGGTCTGTGTCCTGCAAACCAGCACAGATAGGCCTCATAGGCTAAGTCCTTGTCGCTGCAGAGTATATAGTCCAGTGCCCCTCACCCCTGGTATGCACTGCCTGCTTCTTCCCCTGGGCATCCTGGCCCGTCTCTCATGCACCCCTTCTGATTTCAGTCCCTGGACAGTCTGCAGCCCTCACACACCCTCAGTGTGGCAACCTCCCACTGCACTCAGCAGGAAATGGCCCGGGCCCAGGCCTTGTAGTATACCCAGCTCTGCTTCTGTCTTTGCAGACAGAGCCAAGTGGCAGCTGTGGTGCAAGGCAGGGGGGCAAGACTTGGGTCTCAGAAGATGAGTGAAGTCAGAACACAGATGCCCAAGCAGAAGGCCAGGGTGAACAGAGGAAGCAGGGAGAAGTTGGTGAGGGGCCCAGCCAAGGGACTAAACTACCTGCCTGGGTCTGGGTGGGGGACTGCACCCTAATTCCACCAGATCTGGGTGGGGAGCAGATAAAGGGCTGCTCTCCACTCCTCCTAGGGCAGGCTGAAGCCTCCCTGAGACAGGAAGTCCAGCTGAAAGGCAGAAAAGTGTGAGAGAGCCAGAGGATGAGCAAAGGAACTGATGCTGCACAGCGCAGGCTGCATGGATGTCAGCCCCGAAGGTCAGGCACCACTCCTGGTCAGCAGGCCCCACTCCCGGGATGGAGACATGGGGTGACGAGGGACACCATGAGGTCAGGCACCACTCCTGGTCAGCAGGCCCCACTCCCGGGATGGAGACATGGGGTGACGAGGGGCACCATGAGGTCAGGCACCACTCCTGGTCAGCAGGCCCCACTCTCTGGATGGAGATGTGGGGTGATGAGGAGCCATGGAGTCACAGAGCAGGGCACACAGAGCACACCCGACCATGCAGCCAAGCTCACCAGTGGAATCAGGCTGAGGCATGCAACATGGCCCAGACATGAGTGCTCACACACAGAGGGCTTCCCTGAGCTGTCCACATCAACCTAGCCTGTAGGGAGAGATTCATCAGTGGGAACATGTGATGGCAACCAATGTCACCAAAGGTGTCAACCTTGCTAACAATTATTAGAGAGGCAAAGACAGAGATACACAGAGAGAGACAGACAGAGAGAGAGAGAGAGAGAGAGAGATCTTCTATCCGCTGGTTAACTTCCCAAGTGGCTGCAACAGCCTGTGCTGGGCCAGGCCAAAGCCAGGAACCTACAACTCTGTGGAGGGAGAGAGAGGGTGGTGGCAGGCACTTGGGCCATCCTCTGCTGCATTCCTAGGTGCATCAGCAGGGAGCTGGACTGGAAGTGGAGCAGCTGGCATTGTAAGCAGAAGCTTATCCGTTGTGCCACAATGCAGGCTCCCCAGTCTCAGCTTCCTAAACACTATTTTGGAAAAGAAAGGGCTAGATTGAACGGATCCATGCCCTGACAGTTTTGCTGCCCCAATGTCTCTCAACTCTAACCACCCTCTCTGTCTCCCTTTTCACCATCTACACTGGAGGTGAACGATGTTCTCCCACAATCTGCACACATGGCCTTTGGAAATAGGGTCTCTGTAGACACACAAGTGGGAATGAGGTTGGTCCAGAGGAAGCTGGACCCGTGTGCAGCACACCTGACTTTCTGGTAAGTGGAGGGAGGTCTGGGCTTACACACGGGCGATGGGGGCAGAGATGGTGGTGAAGAGCCGACATGGAGCACCAGGGGTGGCCGGCAAACCAGCAGTGGCAGGAAGTTCACCCACAGGCACCTGCATTTCAGACCTCTGGCTTCAGGGACCGTGAGAGAATGAGGTCATGTGGTTGAAGCCACCCAGCGTGTGGTCATCTGTCACCACAGACCAAGGAAGCCAGCCCCCGGCCCACGCCTGCACTATCTCCAAGGCCTCCCTCACTGACTCTGCCAGGCCAGCAACATACGGTCCTTGTTGGCCATAGCTGATGCCGATGGGGGGGCTCCTCTGGTTAAAGACCTGTGGGGACTGCTGTAGCTCTGGGGGTCAGCACCTGTCTCCCCACCCTTACCACCTCCTCCAGCTCCCCACACTCCAAGTGCCTCCTAGAGGCTGCCCCAGCAGGTCTGAGCCCCTGTGAGAAGTTCTTCTCACCCCTGGGGACTTCTACCCCCGTAACACCCATCGCAGTGGGTTCTATGTGCTAGGGGAGAGATTGTTTCTTTGGGGCCTCTTTCCCCATACAGACCTGTGAGTTCCATGCAAGCCAGGCTACGTCAGGTTCGTTTCTCATGCTATCCCCAGCACTCAGACCAGTGTCCCGCATGGAGGTAGCCAGTGCTCAGCAAACACGAGGGACTCCAAAAACGCCTTGGGAAATGGCACTGGAAGATCGGTTTGGGGGCAGGCAGGTGGCCTGGTGGCTAAGATGCCCACATGGCACCCTGGAGTGCCAAGGTTCAGTGCTCAGCCCAGCTCCTCACCAGGTAACCAGGAACACCCACGCCTGTGGCGTCTCCCACTGAGACTGCTCAACCGTCCCAGCCACACCGTGATTCCTCCCACACAGCCTCAGCCCCGGTTCGGAAGCTTCACACAGTCACAAACTCCTAGCCCCTGTTACTTCTCCCTACCAGAGCCAGGAGTCTCTGCTCAGCTGATTGCCGGGCACAGACATGAGCTGGTGCAGCCGTCACGTATGTCCAAAATGGCGCCTGCTCTATTGGCTTATCCACCTTTGTAAGGTGATCGGAGAGAGAGAAATGTGTCCGTCCTGTCCTTTTTTTTTTTTTTTTTTCTCCTCTGGTTTGGCTGGTACACTCCCCCACCCCAGGAGGGGGGGCTTCAAGCCTCATTCCCTTTGGGCTCTCCCTGCCTCTTTTTTGCCGGTGGCTTGGGCTGCTGTGGCCTGTTCTCACCTCATTTCCAGCGCTGGTGTGTAGGCTCTCGGCTATTGGAGTCCCAAGCTGTGGGCACCTCGCCCTCAGCGTAGGTCCACTGTGTCCCTCTAATTTCAGTAGAGTTTCCTCTGTCACTTCCCTAACTCTTCCCTGAGACTACACTATCTCCACTTCTCCTGGGCTGGAGCAGTAAACTCCCTCCCCCCTCTGCCATCTTGGAACCTCCAGCCCCAGCTCCTGACTCCGGCTTCCTGCCAGTGCAAACCACGGCAGGCACTAGGGATGAGTCAAGTACCGGGTCCCTTGCCCCCATATGGGAGACCAGGATTTGGCTCCTAGCTCCATGCTTTGGCCTGGCCCAGTCCTGGTTGTTGTGGGCATTTGGCGGGTGAACCAGAGAACAGGGGCGCTCTCTCTTTCTCTCTCTCTCTGTCTCTCTCTGAACCTGAAACACAAATTTGCTAAAAAGGTCTGTTTATTGTGGTCCTCAAAATGTGGAAATCCATGAACAGGGAGTTTTCAAAAAAATTCAAGGAAAATGGATATTACGAACAAAACTGCATAGATTTCAAAATTTCTGCACCACAATGGACTCATCCTTTAAACCTCTCTTTCCAGTAACTTTCTGAAGAGTCCTTGGATGTGCTGGAGGAATGAATGTGTGATCAAAGACAGAATGAGCAAGCACTTCTTTCCTTCCCTCTCGCCACCACAAACCTGCGACAGACACTCCGAAGCATAGGGTAGGAAGGGGAGCATCGTCTGCCCTCCCTGTCAACAGAACCCAAAGAAGACCCCAAACCCTGGGAAGAGAGAGGAGCAGCTTGGAAAACCTCTGACCTCCGTTCTGCTGAAATGTCATCTTCAGTGGCTAAAAGATGGACGAAGCCACTGCAAGTCCCAGAGGCTGTCACCGAGGCCCTCCCGCACGTCACCTCGTGCCCACTCTGAACATTCTCGCACGGGGGACCTTACTGCCTGCCACTACAGGGGAGGGGGCTGAGGCCCAGGAGGGTCCACGGGCCATGGACGCACCTGTCGCCAGGTCAAGCTGGCTGCCACTGCAGGGAATCTTCCGGGGTTGCCCCCACGCCCAGCTCCATGGTGAGTGTGCACACACAGACTGCTGGGAGCCCTGTGTGAGGGCAGCGTGTGCACAAACACCAGGCGGGCCCCGTCCTCCGCTGTGACACCACAGAGATAATGAACCCAGCAGATTCGCGAACTATCTTTCAACATAAAACAGGAGAGAACAACACACACAGTTCAGCAGCCTCAGCACGCTGTGGACGCAGCAGCAGAGCCAAACAAGGCAGGTTACATAAATATTTAACAGTGAGAGAGAACGGATGTCGGACAACAGCTCTAAGCGGACTGCGGTTTCTGGTGGCAGAGTGTCCGTGAAGAGACAAAAACAACCAGCCCGTGACTCTCACGTGCATTTACCCAGCACCTCCTCCTAATGCTGCGTCGGGCAGCTGGCGTGTTTATTGCACAACAGGGCAGCATCCAGTGAGCCTAAAGCAGGCAAGACGCTTTCCTTGCCATTAAAATGTTTTATTTCCAGTTTGAACAGCACAAACTCAGTACCAGTGTTCACAGTGGACTCGAGATAAAATCAGGATTTTTTTTTTTTTATTTCTTTTTGCCACATTGATCTACGTTACCTAATATGGCAAGACATGGGCCCGGGTGAGTATGTGTAGGATCTCAGCTTCTGGCATCCGTCCAAAAACTAAGTTTGGGTATTCCAAAGAAAATAAGCTATAGGTTTGAAAGTATGGTTTTCATGAAGTCACCTTTATGACTGACATTTGGAAATAGACCATCTTTTTCCAGAGCTGATACCACAGGGGAGGACTGCACAGCTCACAGGCCCCCTGTGGGACCAATTATCTGCCCAACATTCTTCCACCCAAGGAGTTAGCTGCATGGCCAAACTCAGCGCAGTATGTTAAGGCCCTCGTCTGTGACGTGTGATGAAGAAGGCCCAGCTGCCTCGGGTGGGCTCCCACCGAATGCTAACAAATGCCGGCTCCTATCCCAGGTGCCCGGTCCCCTCGGGGGCAGCCTGCACCACCACCCTCCCTGCTGTTTCAGCCGGGCTTCTCCCTGGGTGCTGGTGTGGCCATGCCCTGGGTCCCTGCTGCCTTCCTGCGCCTCAGTGGAGGGCGCTGCCTCCCAACCTTGCACACTGCTTGCAGAGGGAGGCTCCCCGAGCTGTGCGGGCCACTCCACTGCCATCACACTCCCCACGCCCTGGCCCCGAGGCTGCTCCTCCATCTACTCTTCCCAAAGTCCTGGCCCAGTGCCTTGAGAGCAGGTTCAGCACAAGCAGGGCAGCCACTGGGGCAGATGCCATGGCTTCACGACACCCCCAGCTGCCCCAGGACCCCTTCTCCCTCCCCACATGCATCTCACCAAATTCTTGTTTAGTGCTTCTTAAACTTGAATGTGCTTATACACGTCTCAGTTCTTGAGACTCCTATTTAAAATGTGGATCTTGAAGCAGTAGGCCTGGATGCCGTACCTGAGTCTTGGTTGTTGCTGTTGAATTTAAATGAATTTAATTTTGTTTTTGATTGGCACATGATTCTACTTAAGTCCTTACCGGGTACAATGTGATGGCTCATGAATGCGAGTGTTGTGTAATCATCAGATGAAAGGAATTCTCAAGTATGTCTCCCTTCTTTGTTTTATTTATGGGAGAGGGAGATGGAGAGAGAGAGGGAGAGGGGGAGGGGGAGGGGGAGGGGAGGGGGAGGAGGAGGGAGAGATTCCATCTGCTGACAGCCAGGAGCCAGGAACTCAATTTAGGCCTCTCATGTGGGTGGCAGGGGTTCAACACTTGCGCCACCACCTGCTGCCTCCCAGAGTCTACACTGGCAGGAAGCCGGACGCAGAAGCAGAGCTGGGCCTCAAACCCAGGCAACGTGGTAGGAAAGGCGGGCATCTCACGGCTATGCCGAATGCCTGGCGCTGGGCTCGCCATCTTGGAATACGCACCACAGTACTGTTCAGTGCAGTCAGCCTGCTGGGCAGGGGAGCCCCAGCGAGTCTGCGTTTCTCAGATGCAGGTGCTGGTGGGGGCGGAGAGGGCACAGAGTTTCCCTTCCAAGCACAATCGATCACTGGCATGGACACCTCACAAAATCACACCCCCGCCACCTCCCTGGGGAGGAAAGTTCCCCTCAGATCAGCAAGCTGGGCAAGGAGCGTGCTTTCGCCTGCCTCCTGAGGACGTGGGTGTGAGCAGGACAGGGTCCTGGGCCCCAGAGCTGTGATGCAGCGGGTCCGGCAGGCAGGGACACTTCAGCAGGTTCACAGGGACGGTCACAAAGCTTCCAGGGCCCACCCTGTGAGAACCGCTGCACTAGATCACACGGGGTCCCGGAGACCCCCAGGGGTTGCCTTGGTCTTGGAGCTCGGATGCCAATCACCGCTTATCTGCCCCTTGGACACTGTCCTGACTGACCCTCTATGAACAGGGGCCCCCAAAGCCCTTCAACTGCTACGGCTGGACCGGCCCCTGGTGCTCCAGGGCTAGGGGGCCACACTGAGGCGGACATGCCTCCTTGTCCCCAAACGTCCCCAGAGGCAACAAGCTGTGTCTCTAAGCACGAGCTGGGCTTTGCAGCAGCTGGGTGGCCTCAGCTGGACGGGCCTCTCAGTGACCCCTAGCCCCATGCTCTGTACCTGTGAAATGCGGTCAGCAACCACCCGAGCACAGGACTGCGATGGCCCTGCATCAGGGTCACCGGGAAAGCTCAGACAGCAGGGCCCAGCCCCCCACCCCCATCTTGTACTGTGGATTTGTCAACTCTCCCCAGGGAGCGATGCTGCCCAGCAGCCAGGCGGAGAGCCGCAGCCCAAAGTGCCCTGCAAACGCGAGGGAATTCGATAGTGATTAATAGTTTGCTGTTAGGGTTGAGTGAGAAAAGAATGGCCACAAGCACGCCGTGTGCCTCACGCGCCCCCTCTTCCAGACGGGCACGGGGCGCTCTGGGATGAATGCAGCCCCCCGACATGCGGCCTGAGACAGGTGCGCAGGCCGGGCTGCAGAGCCGGCTCCCTGGTGGCCGCTGTCATGCGTGTCTCTCTGTGCCCAGACCTCAGCCCTGCCAAAACCTGTGATCCAAGGCTGAAGGCATCTCTGGACTGCAGCCGCTCTCAGGGTGGGGGCTGGGGGAGGGAAGGGAGGAGATAAGTGGCTTAATCACAAGCTGGCTGGGACATGGGAGCCACACGCAGGGGCTTTCCAGAGGGAGCCCTTGGGGACTCGCCTGGCTCGGCTTCACCCCCATTACCCCCCCAAAGACTGGGCTGCAGCAGTTAGGCAATGGGAGAGCCTTCGTGCAGCAACAGCTGGGGACCCTTGGGGATGCTGGAGAAAGACGTGGACCACGGGGTGAGCTGCAGCCCACACGAGCATCCTAGAGCCACAGAGAACAAGTGTTGGGCGAATGAAGCATTGAAGGAGGCAGTGGGTGGATGAAGAGGGAGAGAGGGAAGGAGGGGGAGATGGAGAGAAGGAAAGAAAGGCAGAAGGAGAGGGAAGAATCAAGTCAGCCTCTGCTCGCTCCCCTCCCACTGATGCGCAGGGCTATTCATAACCTACCACCTGCATTGAACCAACACAAGGCAGAACCACACAAACACATCCTCTTCCACTCTGCTCCCCGGCCAGGGAGCCCAGGCAGTTCCCTCTCAGGGCACAGGACAAGGCGGCCTTCGCTTCTGCTCACCAGGACGCAGGAATGGGCTGGCCCTGCACCGCCCTGGGCGGCCCCCGCCCAGCGATTTTCTGCTGTTCCTGGCTTGCCCTCAGGTCTCCACAGCCTGGGCCATGTCCAGCCCCAGCAGGGGCTCTGCTACCACCTGGGAACCCTGATTCCCCTGCTTCCCCCATGGAGGGCTGAGGCAGAGAAACACGGTTGGCTTGGCTCTGCAGCTCCCCCTTCCCCCACCACACTGTCACCAGCTCCCTGCCCACCTTCCAGCCTGACACCTGCTTCGCCCTCTGCTCAGAATCCCGTCAGCCAGACAGCGCCCTGCTCTGCCTTGGCCATCACTGATGCTGGCTTCTTGGCACACCTGGCCCTCTGCGTGCCCAGCATCCTTCCTCTTGTAGTAACAGCCCCGGGTTTCCTCTGGGGGATCGCTTCTCCCCATGGTGGGACCCAAGTGCCTTGGGTAGTGAGGTGGGTCTTACCCACCCCGGCTCAGCGTCTCTTTAGCCATGGGGCAGGGCAGCTGGGCTAAGCTGAGCCAAGAGAGCTGGCCCTGGGACAGCTGCAGGACATCACCCTGTACCTGCAGGTGCTGTGCAGCCAGAGCTTCTGGCAAGCACGCTGTGATGGGGCGAGGGCAGAGTCAAGCTCACCCATACAGAAGCCACGGTGAGCGGTGGAGAGGAAGACACGCAGCAGCCAGTTCCTGTTATTCAAAGCAGTGGTGCTGCACAGAGCTGCCGTGGACACCGAACTAGTGACCATGGAGCCATTGCTGCTGGGGGAAACACGGGCTTAGGCTCGTGCTCGCCTCCGGTGGGTACCGGACCCTTATACCAAGTCCCAGTGTAGAGGCAAGACCCAGCCTCTAGTCCCGAGGTGTCTTTGCCTGTCCTTTAGCATTAACCACATCAAAAGGAACTCAGAGCTGGCCCGATGAGGCTCTGATCATGAGACTTGACACGCCATGTGCTTCTGCAGCACGTGAAACCTTGATGGCCAGTGCTGTCCAGAGGGGTTTTGTTTAGGGGAATTCCAGTCCTGGCAGGGAAACTCCAGGTCTGGGGCAGAACGTGACTCCATGTAGGTCCCTCCCCACAACCAACTGAAGCCCACTTGACCACCACAAAAATTTCCAAAAAAGCACAGCATGGCCTACCAGTCACAGGAGGGTCACGAGCACCACTGACCAACCAGGAACCTGGACTCGAGCTGAACGCGCACCTCTCAGCCCCAGTTGCAATTCACAAGACACTTCACCACAGCCCCACCGCCACCCACCCCGGAGCCTGGGAATTAAGAGCTGCCGGCTCCTCGCTCTGCGCTCTCAACACCACCTAACCTCCACCATCCCGTGCCAGCGACTGGATTTCTGGGCGCTGGGTGAGAGGACCCAGGCTGGGGGTTTGTACACCAACTCCTCCAACTAGTTTTGGGAGCTTGATCTGCCACACAGCCACAGCACGCTGGTCAACGGATCAACTCCGCCGCCCCATTGGATGTGTGTTTCTGTGTATCACACACTGTTGACTCGGTAACACTGAACTCACAGCCAACAGCTGGAATTCATGCGTGAATGAAGCCCGTCTAACACACCCTCCTTCCTCTGTCAGGCTCAGCACAGCCTCCAGGCGCTGAGATGGTGCAGCGGCACAACACTGCACAGCTAGATCACCGACAAAATAATGCAAAAAAAAGTGGCACCGAATACACGCCGGAAAACACTTATTTACAGGATGAGCTGGGGCCAGCGGGCAGGCCAAGGTGGCTGTGCTTAAACTCAGCTGGGAACGGGCACATTAAGAAACCCAAACCGTTCCCCTGTCCACCAGTGGCCAGGAAAGCCCCACGGGAATTAACTTGGGGGTTACCAGTGGGCTTTGGTGGGCAAGTGAGTTGGCAAACATGGAATCCACGCGTCCTAAGGACTGACCACACTCTGGTTAGCAGCATCAGACCTCGTGGACCCTTCTGTGCCCGAAGCCATCAACCCCTTTCTTCAATAAACTTCCTCATTCAAGCCTGCTTAGAGGCAGTTTTCTGTGGCTTTGGTCCAGGCTGGGTTCACAGCCTCTCTTTTCTGTAGGCACTGAGGTCTCCCCTACCCAGCCCTCCTCCCCCAGTCCTGAATACCCTGACAACCCCCACAAAGGGAACGTTCAACCTTCCCCAGGCATGCTTGCAGGGCAGTCTTCCAGGTCTGCACCCTGAGTTACTCGGCCCACAACGATGATCCCTTTCACCTGCCCGGAGGGAGTGGACTTCTTCCCACTGTGAGCCACCGTAGTATGAGCTCGGTGGCGTCCGCCTCTTCCCACTGCCCATCTGAGTCCTAGAGAACAAACACGCTGTGTGCATGGCTCTAGAGCTCCAGGAGCCAACAGGGACCCTCTTCCCACTCGTGCTGCCAGTGGGCAATGGAGAGGTAACCGGGATCCGGGTCAGCAAGGGTTCGAGCTCAGAGCCCCTGTGCCCTGGAATCTGGTTCTCTTTGGGGACTGCACCTGCTTTGCGTCCCTCTCCTCCAGCCCCTTCTTACAGGAGTGGATTAAATCCTGCGCTGGGGCCTTGGACGAGCAGTACAATCAAGTGACGAAGGAGCCCGAGGGACTCCCTGAGCCGAGAGAAGAAATGGGAGTCAGAGAGAAAAAGCTTTCCGAGATCGCAAACGGAAAATCAGATCAGAACATCGCCCCCCCCACCCCCGCCCCCGTCTCCCAGTACTTTCTCAACCAGCGATGTTGCTGCTGCCAGGGCCGGGCCCTACTCATTCTCTCGCCCTCAGTAAATTCTAGATTTTACAGGCAGCCAGATAAACTCCCTGCGTTGGCCCACACCATCCGTGAGGCTTCTCCACAGGTGTCCTATGCCTTCTCATCTGTGCTCATTCACCAGCGCTCTAGTTGGGCAGAGATTTAATTCAACAAAGGACTCCACGGCACACAGACACCCTCACCCCAGACACCGCCAACTCGGGGCGAGCATCATTGCCCAGGGTCCCTGGACCAGCAGGGGAGTCCCCACTGCAGTTCAGCTCCTTGTCCCCCTCCGGTGGTGCACACACACCCCTCCCCTCTCCCCCAACCCCCAACCCCACGCAGTACCAGCGACCCTGCACGGCCAGTGAATGAGACGCTGACTGCCCAGAGGAGGAGAGCTCCCGGGAGAAGGGGGAAGGCTGCCTGAGTTAAACGCCCCCTCCCTCAATCCAGCAACCATGCCAGCCTCCCACCCTGACCCCCGACTGTGGACCATGCCACCTCTTCCGGGTCCTGACACCAAGCCAAAGTTTAGGAACACAAAGGTTTGGAAGACCCCAGTCCAGTCCTCAACAGTGTCAAAGGATCCCATGAGGCTCTTCAGCACCAGTTGTCACTGCACCTGCCCTTCGGCTGCAACCACAGGAAGCCTGGCTCCTGGCCTCTGCCGGGCACCAGGCCCCTGGAGAGACCCTGACTCGAGGGAGCTCTTCCAAGCTCTCCTGTGTGAATCCTGCGACAGCCACATCACACGCTGGCTGGCTCCGAAACAGACCTCATTCTAAGGGCAAGGACTCACTTCCCCAGCCCTGTCCTGATCCGTGCAGGGGAGCCCAGCCAGGAGCACAGCTCCTAGGCCTGGCTGGCCACCATTCACCGGGTCTCCTCTTGCAACCAGCACGACTTCTTGCACTTCCTGCCAGCTCTGGCCACCGTGGCCCCAGCCCAGTGTCCCCTCCAAGGACGTTTCTGCCCAAACCCAGACCATACAGCCCCCTGTGAACTCTGCCAGACACAGGAACACTTTTCCCACAAGAGCAATCAGTAAGCCTTTTGTTAGGATGCCCACAGCCCACATCAAAGTGCCTGGGTTCAATTCCCAGCTCCGGCTTCCGATTCCAGTTTCCTGCTGATGCAGGTCCGGGCAGGCAGCGGTGATGGGTGATGGCCCAAGTAATTGGGTCCCTGCCACCCATGTGGGCAGCCTGGATTACATCCCTGGCTTCTATCTGCCCGGTCCCAGCTGTTGTGCACATTTGGAGAGAGAATTAGTGGACAGGAGTCTCTCTCTCTCTCTCCCTCTCTCTCTCTCTCTCTCTCTCTCTCTCTCCCTTTCAAATAAATAAACAGGAAAAACTTCAAAAGGCTTCAGAAAGACAGAGAGGCCCACCCAGGCCTGGTGGGCTCCGCCCTTGGCCAGAGCCTGACCTGCCCTCCACTGCCCCTCCCGCCTGCCCACACTGGGTCTCCTGACCTGGTTTTCAGGAAGCCACATCCTGTGGTCCCACAGAGCAATCTGGGGGAGACAGCGCAACACAGAGGTGATTTGAGCCATCAGACCGGCACTTCCGGGGTGACTGCCTTCCCTCTCATCCCCCCAGCCCTGCCCCCGCCTCCAACATTTCCCTTTGTATAGTATGGTCCCTAGGGTCTCTAGGTGCAGTCCTCTGGCTCAGCCCGGGCAGCGGGCGCTGAGCGAGCCTTTCTGGGTCTGTCGGAGCACCGCTGGTTCAGCCGGGAGACCCAGGGCCAAGCAAGAACCCAGCCCAGCCTCACTGCTCCCTCGTCCTCCCCCTTTTCCATGTCACTGGTCACCAACACTGAGAACGGGACCACCTTGCTGCAGAAACAGCCAAACTTCTGCCGCTTTGTTGGTTCGTTTGAAAGGCAAGGGGACAAAGCGAAACAGAGAGAGACAGAGAGAGACAGAGAGAGA
Source organism: Lepus europaeus (assembly GCF_033115175.1). Lineage (NCBI taxonomy): Eukaryota > Metazoa > Chordata > Mammalia > Lagomorpha > Leporidae > Lepus > Lepus europaeus. The sequence continues at coordinate 109,096,788 of NC_084837.1, forward strand.
GCGCGCTCCAATCCACTGGTTCACTCCCCAAATGTCTGCAACAGCCAGGGCTGGGCCAAGGCCAAAGCCGGGAGCTGGGAACTCCACCTGGTCTCTCTCGGCGGGGACAGGGAACCAAGCACTCGAGCCGTCACTGCTGCCTTGCAGGTCTGCCCCATCGAGAGCCAGAGTCTGAAGCTGAACCCAGGTACTGGGATGGGGGACACAGGTGCCTCAACCTCCAGCCCAAACGTCCACCTTCTTCTGTCACTTTTTTTTTTTTTGACAGACAGAATGGACAGTGAGAGAGAGAGAGACAGAGAGAAAGGTTTTCCTTTTTGCCATTGGTTCATCCTCCAATGGCCACCAATGCCGGCGCATCACACTGATCCGAAGGCAGGAGCCAGGAGCTTCTCCTGGTCTCCCATGCGGGTGCAGGGCCCAAGCACTTGGGCCATCCTCCACTGCACTCCCAGGCCACAGCAGAGAGCTGGCCTGGAAGAGGGGCAACCGGGACAGAATCCGGCGCCCCGACCGGGACTAGAACCCGGTGTGCCGGCACCGCAAAGTGGAGGATTAGCCTATTGAGCCATGCTGCCAGCCTTTTTCTGTCACTTTTGACATCTGATTTGGTCTTTCTTTTTTAAAAATTTATTTATTTATTTGAAAGGCAGACCTACAGAGAGGCAGAGAGTCTTCCATCTGATGGCTCACTCTAGATGGCTGCAATGGCCAGAGCTGTGCTGATCCAAAGCCAGGAGCCAGGAGCTTCTTCCGGGTCTCCCACGTGGGTGCAGGGACCCAAGGACTTGGGCCATCCTCCACTGCTTTCCCAGGCCATTGCAGGGAGCTGGATTGGAAGTGGAGCAGGCAGGACTCGAACCGGCACCCATATGGGATGCCACCACTGCAGGCCAGGATTTTAACCTGCTGTGCCACAGTGCCAGTCCCCTGATTTGGTCTTAAAAGTATATCATGGATGGAGACTGGCACTGTGGCATAGCAGGTTAATACTCTGGCCTGCAGTGGTGGCATCCCATATGGGCGCCGGTTCAAGACACGGCTGCTCCACTTCTGATCAAGCTCTCCGCTGTGGCTTGTGAAGGGGGTGGAGGATGGCCCAAGTCCTTGGGCCCCTGCACCCACGTGGGAGACCCAGAAGAGGCTGCTGGCTCCTGGCTTCGGATCTGTGCATCTCTGGCCATTGCAGCCAACTGGGGAGTGAACCACTGGATGGAAGACCTCTCTCTCTCTCTCTCTCTCTCGCTGTGTGTGTGTGTGTGTCTGTGTAACTCTGACTTTCAGATAAATACATCTTTTTAAAAATATATATATATCAAGGATGGAGCTGTGTGCTCTCCAAACTCCGCATGTTGCAGCTGCAATCCCCAGTTCCCCAGAGTGTGAGTGCATTGGAGAGCAGGACTTTGCAAAGGTCACTGGGGTCCCATGGCCCAGAATCCCACAGGACGGGTGTCCTCATGAGCAGGTGAAGACGTAACTGGGAAGCAGACAGCGTGGCAGGAAGACGGGGGGAGGCCTGGTGAGGAGGTGGGTTTCTGCAGGGGAGCCCAGGCCTGCCATGCTTGAGCTCAGGTGCACTGGGTGGAGCACTCACACTTCCCCAAGGCGCCTGTGCAGCAGCCCCAGTCTGCAAGGTGCAGGCGTTAGGAAGCGCCTGGGTCAGGAGGGCGCCCCCATGGCAGGGATTAGTGCCCTCACGGTGCCCAGAGGAGGGCACAGCTAGACGATGTCACCTGTGAGCCAGCAGGCAGGCCCCGGCAGATACCACATCTGCTGGTGCCTTGACCCGGGGCTTCTGAGCTCTCCAGAACTATGAGGAATTGCAGTCTTGTTACAGAAGTACCGTGATCCGGGCTCTTTTTGTTTTTAAAGATTCAAGCAGGGAGAGAGAGAGAGAGAGAGAGATCTTCCATCTGTTGGTTCACTCCCCAAATTTCTCTCTTTTTTGGACAGGCAGAGTTAGACAGTGAGAGAGGGACAGAGAGAAAGGTCTTCCTTTTCCACTGGTTCACCCCCCAAGTGGCCGCTTCGGCCGGTGCGTTGCAACCAGCGCACTGCACCGATCCGAAGCCAGGAGCCAGGAGCTTCTCCTGGTCTCCCATGTGGGTGCAGGGCCCAAGCACTTAGGCCATCCTCCACTGCACTCCCGGGCCACAGCAGAGAGCTGGCCTGGAAGAGGAGCAACCGGGACAGAATCCAGTGCCCCAACCGGGACTAGAACCCGGAGTATTGGAGCCGCAGGCGGAGGATTAGCCTAGTGAGCCGCGGCACTGACCCACTCCCCAAATTTCTGCAACAGCTGAGAATGCCCCAGGCCAGAGCCGCGAGCCTAGAACTCCATCCAGGTCTCCCACGTGTGTGGCACAGGCCCAACTACTCGGGCCATCATCTGTTGTCCTCCCAGGCACAGTAGGAGGAGGCTCGATGGGAAGTAGAGCAGCTGGGACTCGAACCAGTGCTCATACGGATGCTGGTGTCACAAGTGGCAGCTTAACCCGCTGCACCACAACGCAGGCCTCAGTCCACGGTCTTTCCAAGGCAGCCCCAACTGACTCCAGTGAGCAGAGAACACGGACGCACTTTCCCATCGGGCTCCTGCTGAATGCTACTCTGTGCAATGCATGGCGGGCAGACGCAAGAGTACACGAGAGACCAGCAGCTCACCCCACAGTCAGGGAAAGGGGACAGCACACCCGGAACTGTCATGTGGGAGACGCACATATGAATGCTTCTGACGCTTTGAACATGCCGGTGCGTTCCAGGGTGACCGCTACATTAGGGAACAATTTGAACGTAATGTGCATTTGCTATTTGTGTCTACAAGAAATACTAGATGAACCGGCCAACAACACCCAGCTGAGCCATCCACACAGGAGCACACTGAAGGCACACCCCTCAGACATCTAGCAGGTCTCCCGTCCACCCCATGGAATAAGCCACGCCAGTCCACACTGGGAGTTAAAACCCCCCCCTACCTGATAACACAACCCTACCCTTCCACCATTTCCCAACAGCACGCGGGAGCAAAAATACACACCAGCTATACAGAGGTGTAGATCTGACTAATGGATCAGTAGTGACTCCTAGTGGTAATCTGTGTGTATTGCAGGTAAAATACAGAGGCGATCGATGAAAAATAGATCTTCAAGAGTTCTAGGGTGAATGGCATCATTACTGAAGACAAGTCAAATGTCACTTCTCCTCCAGATAGCTCCTAACGACCCCTGACATCCTCATCTATGGACTGGAAAAAATGATTTTAGGATCAAACAGCCTCCCGGACAGAGGGAGCCACACTCACCCGTCATCGAGTTTTCCGAGGTGCACAGCTGCTCCCTCAGCTTCTCCACGTCGTCGGGATGCACCTGTTCGTAGAGGGTGCTCCCGAACCACTCTGACTGGGGCTGGTTCAGGACGGGGGTGACGGAGTCAGACACGTAAATCACACGCCCTGTCTCGGCCGCCACGACGAAGAGGAACCCGTCAGCGGCCTCCAGGATGAGGTGCTTCAGTTCCTGGGGAGAAAACACTGTGGTTAGCACAGACACCAGTGCACCAGGCGAATGGCGCTCTCATTAGCAACCCTCCACGGCTTTTATTCTGATATTCAGCCTCGTATTTATACAAATAGTTCAGGAACTGTTCTCCTCTTCTTCCTTTTTAACCAGAAAGTCAGCTACAAACATGGAACCATCCCTAAGACACAGCTCCTTTAAATATCATTGTCCCTGTCTTAACCGGTTCTTTCTTAGAGAAAGAGAAATTCCTAGCCAGGAGGGATGGCAGAGCAAGGAGTGCCCATCAGAGGGTGTTGGGGGCACCAGCACTGTGGTACAGCAGGTTAAGCCGTGGCCTGTGACACCAGCATCCCACATGGATACTGGTCCCAGTCCCAGGTGCTCCACTTCTGATCCAGCTCCCTGTGAACGTACCTGGGAAAGCAGCAGAGTGTGGCCCAAGTGCTTGGGCTCTGGCCACCTACATGGGAGACCCAGATGCAGTTCCTGGCTCCTGGCTTTGGCCTGGACCAGCTCTGGCCTCTGTGGTCATTTGGGGATTGAAGTGGCAGGTAGAAGATTTCTCTCCCCCTCCTTGTAACCCTTTCAAATCAATAAATCTTTCTTTAAGTGGGTGTCGGGTATCCAGAGGCATGGACAGGCTCACACAGGGACTAAAACTGCAGGTGCATCATTGCAACAGGTGCTGGGTGGTGATCGGAAAGGAGGGGCTGTGTCTCCCCACCCCATCTCTGTCTGCCACAGTACTTCCTGCACTCTTATCTCTAATTTTCTGAGCCGGATGCCTCTGCCTCTCTGCCGGGCATCCAGAACTCTGCCAACCATCCCCTCATCTCGACAGAGGAAGCCTGGGGGGCGGCAGGAAGACAGCCCTGAGACAGCACCACCCAGATCACGTTTCGCTGAGCGGAGGTTGTGAGTGTCAGCTCCGGGGGTCAGGCTGTCTCGCCGCGGTTGTGGCTGCCAGTGAGGCCGGAAGGAAGCTGCTTGGGATCAATGAACAGGCAGCAGGAAGTCTCGTGTCACCTCCGAGAGATGTGACTTTGTTAGACTGAGACGTCTTTTGTCTGGGGGGACCTGAAGGTGGTTCAAGTGCAGCTACCTGTACCATCCTCACATCAGGCTCAGCTGCCTGGCCCTGCTGCACCTGCAGGAGTTCAGGAACCAGCTCTCCCACCTGCGCCCCAGTCCCCAGCCACCCTGCACCCCACTCACACCCTGCTCTCAGCGCCTGGCAAACCTCTTTAGCCAGGAATGCCTCGTTCAAACGGAACCTTACGGGGAAGTCCCTCTGAAGACCCAGATAGGCAGGGCCAGCAGAGCAAAGCGAAAGGTGAGCTTCCAGAACCTCTGGCCCTGCCTAAACCCCAGCTCCTGCAGGGCCCCCAGGACCAGAAGCCTTAGAGGCGCTGCCTGCCCGGAGCTCAGCCTGGGAAGCTCTGTGTGGGGCTCTCAGCTCCAGGCCGGCTATGAGGTTGGAGGAGGGTGGCCTGGGAGAGCAGGGGGCAGGCAGACCACACAAGCATTTCCAAAGGAAGAGTGCGTTTCGCCCATGTCTCTTGCTCATCTGTGCCTCCTGGGTGCTCAGTGCGCTCCGGGGATGGGATCAGCATTTTTTATTTTCAGGTCTTCCCAACCGGAAGAACTGTTTGAAAATAAAAACAGGAAGGAAGATGCAGGATGTCTGGAGAAGTAGAGAATTCTCTGTAGTGGGAAGAGGGGTGTCTTCAGCCGTGGGAAGTTCACATGAGACAGCCCCCCTCCCTGCGGTCCCCTCCCCCTTCCACCCTCATCCCCAGTGCTCTTCTTCAGCAATCACACACCACCATCCAGAATCCAGACCCTGCCCCGCCTTGGCTCAGTAGAAGCTAAGAATGTGGATTTTTGGTTTTTTTAAGATTTTTTTTTAAATTTTAAAGTCAGAGTTCCAGAGTTCCAGACTTCCAGAGAGAGAGAGAGAGAGAGAGAGAGAGAGAGGTCTTCCATCTACTGGTTCACTTTCCAGATGGCTGCAATGGCTCAGTCTGGGCCAGGCCAAAGCCAGGAGCCAGGAGCTTCTACTGGGTCTCCCACATGGATGCAGGGGCCCAAGCATCAGGGTCATCTTCCGCTGCTTTCCCAGGCACATCAGCAGGGAGCTGGATCAGAAGTGGAGCAGCCTGGACATGAATCAGCACCGGTATTGCAGGTGGTGGCTTTATCTGCTACGCCACAGCACCGGTCCCAACAGCATGGATTTCAGAAGAAAAGGAGACTGTGGCCCAAGGCCCCTCGTCTTCGCTGTGCAACTCTGGGCACGTAACTTAACGTCCTCAGCTCCCCTGGCTCCACACCAGCTTTTTCCAGTGAGCTTTCCTGGGGTTAAATGAGCTCCTGTATGGGAGGAACTTAGTAGGGCCTGGCGCACAGTAGGTGCTCTCCACAAGTGTAGCTATCTTCATCACCCGCGGAATGAGAGGGAAAACCCAGGCTCGACTCAGACATCTGCACAGTGGCCTCTCTCCTCTCCGCTTCTTAATCCTTGATCACTCAAAGAGTGGCGTTTGCACCAGCAGATCAGATGCCCACTGTCAGTCTCTGGGTTCGAGTCCCAGCTGCTCCACTCCGATTCCAGCTTCCCACTAACACACACACACTCTGGGAGGCAGCAGTAGCTGCTGAAATAGTTGGGTTCCTGCCACCCATGTTGGGAACAAGAATGGAGTTTCCAGCTCCTGACTTCAGCCTGGCCCAGTCTCAGCCACTGTGGGCATCTGGGGAGTGAACCAGCAGAAGGGAGATTATCTCTCTCTCTTTCTTTCTGCTTTTTTTTCTGATTAAAGATTTATTTATTTGTTTGCAAGTCAGTTACAGAGGGAAAGCGAGACAGTGAGAGATCTTCCATTTGCTGGTTTACTCCCCAGATGACCAAAACGGCCAGGGCTAGGCCAGACCAAAGCCAGGAGCCAGGAGCTTTCTCCACATCTCCCACGTGGGTGCAGGGGCCCAAGCACTGGGCCATCTTCTGCAGCTCTCCCCATGCCACCAGCACGGAGCTGGGTCAGAAGAGAAGCAGCCGGAACTGGAACAGGCGCCCACTTGAGATGCTGACACTGCAGGGGGCAGCTTCATCTGCCACAGCGCCGGCCCCCTCTCCGCCTTTTAAACGAATAAAATTAGCTGATTACTTAATTTCTTAAGACAGAGATTCATTTCTAGTACCAGTTTGCAGGATTTGGATAAGGAATAAAGAAAAGTGGAGATACAGCTTTGCACCGACTCTAGCAGACAGTGGCACTTAATAAACTTCCATGGGGTTTCCTGCCAGTTAGTCCCCCTTCATCATTGTACAAGCCCCCTGTCAACCAGCGTGTCCTCCTTTGACACCTGCCAAGTGCGGGACCGTGTGACTCATCCACAAATTGTCCAAGGGAGCCGGCAGGTAAAGCACTCGCTAAGTCGTCTCCACAGGACACGCAGTGACAAACGCCAGTTCCTCTTCCCTCCTTCTTTTTCTAAGCCCGACTCCCACGACAGAAATAGATTCCGGGCTCGAGCAGCAGAACAAATGCCCGCCCTCATCTCCTCCCACGCCTTTTCCGCTCCTTCCTCTGAGGCTCTGGGTGCACCGTCCCCGTTAGCAAAATTCCTTCTGTTCCGCTCTTCTGTACACCAGCGGGGATGCCTTCCCGGCCTGCCGACAACACCAGGCACCCCCCCCACCCCGCTCTGTGCTGGCCGCACACTCTCGTCTTGTTAAATGCCCGTGTTCTACACGCGTTGGCACTTCCTGGCTGCACCCCCTGGCACCTGTGTCATTTTACCCCTTCCCGCCCCTCTGTCCTGCACAAAGTGCCTTCAGTCCTTCATCTCGTGGATCCCGCAAAATCCTCAGGATCAGGAAGGCAGACAGCTTCGCCCCAGTCTCACAGACGAGCAAACTGAAGCTGTGAGGGCTGCTGACCGGCCCTGCAACCTGCACGTGGGAGGACCAGCGCTCCTGACTCCTGTGAGCCCACGTATACGCTATGTCATGAGTTGCTTCTTCCAGGCTACCCAAAGACCCCGAGAGGCGTCACAGACCCAGCTTTGGGGTCCTACCTCCCCGTCTTTGTGGGGCCAACTCCTGGCCCTTCTTAAGCAGCTGACTGAGTTGGGCTCAGTGTCCCGGTCTACACGACAGCGGGGGAAGTAGCCGTAGCTTCTTCCTCAGGCTTGAATAAGGACTCGATGGCATAACACACAGAGAGACAGGACTCGGGCCAGGCACGTGACAGACCCCTGCTAAGTGCTGTTGGCGGCGCTCTCTGTCCCTATGACCCTGAAGGCAGCCACCACGCCTCTCGCGGCACACGGTGCTTCATACCCACTTCTTCCCATGACAGCCCACTAAGCGTGCCCAGAGACAGGCTCCAGTCTCCTCGGAGCGGTGCCTCTGTAATGCACATGGGGAATACGAAGGCTCAGCCTCGCACCCTCCTGGCAGAGAGCGAGACAAACCTCCCTGGCTGTGTCCCTTCGTCCACCTCGAGCTGCAAGGATGCCCGGGGAGGCAGGAGAGCCGGTACCTGCTCGGTGAGGAAGGAAGGCTTGTACGCGCCGTCCGTGGACTTGTTCCCGGTGCCTCTCATGGACTTCATGTGCGACACGGCCATGCGCAGGATGGTGAGCTTGTCCGGCTTCCGGGCCAGCGCGCTGCAGGTGGGGACCATGTCCGACAGCTCCGTGATGTACTGGGTCATCTTGTTCCTCCGGCGCCGCTCGATCTCACTATGGTTCTCTCTTCCCAGAAGGCACGCGATCGGGAAGGGGCGAGAGGAGAAGGATCAGACCAAGGTTACAGCCCCGGGGAAAAAATGGCGCACAGGTCAACCACAGCCAACGTGTGCTAGCCGAGAGCTTGGGGTTGGTATGGAGCAAAGCCGCTGCTTCGATGCCTCAGCCACTCGTGCCTCTGTGTATGTGGGCGGCAAAGATCCCACAGTGCCAACCCCCAGATGTGCACAGAAGTCTCCGGGTTACCCCAGCGAGCATGAGCAGACTAAGACATGATGCTGCTCAGAGTCCTACGCCCCTGCACTCATGAACCTGACATGGCTGGGCACGCAGCCCTGGCTGTGCTATGCCAACATGAGCTGTATGGGCAAAAGACTGCTCTGGATCGCTCCTGCTTTTCCAGGAAAGTTCCCGAACCTGAGAACTCTGGGTTGGCCCTGTTGAAGTCAGCCCCTCTGGCCAGAACTTGTCTCCTTGGTGTTTCTGCACGCCAGCTGCCTCCTACCAAATCAATCACAGAGCTTCTCTCAGCCACCCCAGTCCAGGAGGCAGACCCAAGTCACTTCCTCTGCCCCTCACTGGCCAGTTACGGAGCTGTTCTCCTCTCCCAAGATTGGCATCACAGAGCATGCCGGGAAGCAGTGGGCAGTGAGTCTACCTCATCCTGCAACCACCTGGGGCCCCCCAAAAAATTACACAGACATGATCGGCGGCACTCTAGAACGTTCCTAGGCTTTGAATCATGAATACTGCCAGGCGTGCTTGGATTCACCTTGTATAAAGCTGTGAACAAGCCTTTGTTTCACAGGCAGCACATTTTCTGCAACATTGTAACAGGTGCACGCCTGTCTGGTTGAAAAACAAACAGCCAGTGACAAAGAAAAGCTCCAGCAAGGAATGGCTGAACTTCCTCTCCTGGATGGGTTAAGAGAAAACACTAGCAGGAGAAGAGGCAGAGAACAATGTTCCCATCTCACAGACAGCCACAGCCCCTATCCTCTCCAACTTCAAGGCCACGAAGACACAGCTGTTCCTTGGGATAAAAGAACTGTCTGAAAATACATCCCAGGTCTGCTGCAGGATTTCGGGTTCTGCAGGTGCTGGGAGAATGAGCCACACAAGAGCAAGAAAGGGACATTCTCGGGCAAGGCTGCCTGCACATCAGCAGGGCACCCCACCTCCCAGTCCAGGACACAGATGTGCCAATCAGACCTAATGCCACACGAGCGGCGCGTGTCGGGGGAAGCGCGACTGCGGGAGAGGCCATGCCCCGTGGTCAGGCTTCGGAGAGGAGGGGAGGCGGGCTCCTGTCCTCAAGCTACAGGGGCTTAACGAGAAAGGGAAAACGCTCGCTTTGCACAGTGGAATGTGACGAGAGGACCCCGAAAGGCTTGCACGATGTAAACACCACAAGAGAACCAGGGAGAACAGGAGGTACTGGTCCCAGGGGTGCAGGGGGCCTGGGGAGAGGGGGCTGGAGGAGGTGGCCGAGGAGGGACCAGGGTGAGCTGGGCCTAGCCTGGCAACAGGAGTAGAAGGCAGGTTCTGGTGGGAGGAGGGGGAATGGCAGGATCAAGGGAATGCCTGAGATGGGAGGAAGGCGTTGGGGGTTGGGGAGAAGACAAGCCTGGGGGGTTGCAGACCTGGGGCCTGGATACAGGGACAAAAGAGCCAAGTATAAGCAGTCGGGGACATGGTCAGAGCACAGAAAGAGAGAGCTGTGACCCAGGCCAGGCCGGGACTCCTTGGTGTGCCCTGGCCCTGTACTTGGGGGGTAGTTTTGAGCAGGTGGGGGATTCCTGGGCCCGGTGCTCTCCTCCCACGCCCCAGGGACAGCTGTTTTGAGCCGAGCAGGCCGGGCACCAGTGCCTGTGCACCACAGAGCAAAGACACTTTGGGTGGGGGGAGGCACACATGCAGGGCAGGTGGCGCTGCCGTAAGTGGGCAGAGCTGCTTGCTAGGGAAGGGACAGGTATAAGAGAAGAGGATGGGGGCCATCACGTAGGGAACGGGGAGGTGCCGACAGGGCAGAATTTGTTAGGAGAGCCGTGGGGTCTCGGCTGCACGCAGGAATCCTCAGGGAAGACATACAGGAGTTCCTTTCCTGCCCCTGCACAATTCCAAAGCAGACAACTAAACATGAGGACACATGGAAAAGTGGGAAGAAATAAAAATAAATGTATTTGGGGTGCAAAAAATTGTTTGGAATCCATGCATAATTTATATATATATGGATGCATTTTCCGTGAACTTGTTGAAGAACCTTTGGTCAAGTGGTGGCTGCCCACCCTGAGCCAGCCGGGTCCTCCCCCATATGCACTGCCCGCTGTGCCCTCAGCGAGGTGCCGGTGGCAGGAGGCCATGGCGGTGCTGGCCCAGGCGACTCCAGGAATGGCCTGGGTGAGCTCCTGGGGGTGCCTAGTCAGCCTGCTCGGTGTCCAGGGCACTGGGAGGGGCGGCATGCAGGGAATGTGGCCTGGGGCGGCAGACGTCAGGCAGGAATGCGGCTGTTTGGGACAGTGTATCCATCACCCTCCGCCGCACGCCTGCACGCGCCTGTGGGGAGGCCCAGGGGCACGGGCGCGCCTCCCACGTGCTCCGAGCAACTCCCCAAGGCTCCCCAGCACACACACACCCTGGAGTTAGCATGCTGCCTCCTGGAGCCAGACCCCTAGGCTCTTCCTCATCAGGCGCCACATGCTGCCCCCTCACACATCTGACCACTTGACGCCTCCCCTCCCGGCATCACAAGAATGCCGGGTCTGCTCCGTGATCTCCAGCCCCACTCAGCATGCCTGGCTCGCTGCCTCCCCTCACCCCCTTGTCCCTGTTAAAACCCCTGTGGAAATCTCTCGGCTCTCGTCCCATTCCCTGTACCCACCGTCACCTCCCTTCCCTCCACCCGAATCTCATCTCCCTCCAGGTCCACCTTCATGCTTCGGCCACATGGATGGTTTTTCAAAATGCAAGTCTGACCCTTCCCTTCAATGCCTTCCACGGAGCCCCAATCCCACGTCAAGTCTGAATCTCTTGCTAGTTACCACAGTGACTGCGATGATGCGGGGGCAGCTACCCGTGCCTCTGATACCTTTTCCAAAGAACTCGGTCACACTGCCAAGAGTCATCTAGCTTGATAAACACTTCTGGGGTAAGGGGAGTCTTTGTGGGGGTCTTAAACAGAAGTCTAAAGCAACTTTATCACAGTGCTCCATAAATCGATCTGTGAGATAAGGTGCATAAAGATAACAATTAGAGCAACTGTTTAAAAACTGACTGTGGCGTAGCAGGGGCAGCCAGCCACCACCTGTGATGACGGCATCCCATATCAGAGCACCAGTTTGAGCACTAGCTGCTCTGCTTCTCATCCAGCTCCCTGCTAATGCACCTGGGAAGGCAGCAGAAGATGGCCCAAGTGCTTGGACCTCTGGCACCCATGTGGGAGACCTGAGTGAAGTTCTGGGCTCTTGGCTTCAGTCTGGACCATTGCAGCCACTTGGGGAGTGAACCGGAGGATGGAGGACTTTCTCGCTCTGTGTCTCTCTCTCTCTGTCTCTCTCTCTGTCTCTCTCTCTCTCTCTTCTCTGCACCCCCCTCTCTCTGCCCTTCAAATAAATAAATCAGTCTTTAAAACCTGGTCATGTTCACTGTTGAGCCCAGAAAGTGCTCAGAACCTGTGGTTTATGAACTAAGAAGTTAGCAGCAGGAGGTCAGAAGAACTGAGCGCTGCCAGTCACTGGCATCCGGATTTCATTGCTAAGTGTCAGAAAAACGAGGGAGCTTCCAAAACTTGGCGGAACTGTGTATTATGGAAAATCAACGTATGAATTTCAGAAAAATTTTGGGCACATAGTGAAAGTGTCTTTAAATTCTATTCTGTAGACTTTTTGGAGTACGTGTGTCCGGTTCCACTGCCTGCGTACGTGTGTCCGGATCCACTGCCTGCGTACGTGTGTCCGGATCCACTGCCTGCGTACGTGTGTCCGGTTCCACTGTGACGCCCCCATGCAGGGAGCAGGAGAAGAACGAGCCACCTGTTAGCACAGAAGGGGCCACATCTGGGAGGCCAAGGCTGCCTCCGGCTCAGTGTGTGCTGGGGGGAGCTGCAGGGGCGACGCTGGCGTCTGCGTTGAGAGCGCCCCCATGCTGTCATGCCTGTGTAGCTTCAAGACAGCAATTTGCCCCTGCGTAGTTGCAAGCAGGGCTAGTGACTCAGCACGTGGCAAGCACAGCTGTTGGCTTCAAAGACAGCTCCTTGTGGGCCCAGAAGACCCAGAGTCTGGCGCTGGGACACGCTGGTGGAGATTAGGAGGCCAGGATCACGGGAAGAAGAGGTGCAAGTGACTGTATGTGCTTGGAAACTTGGGTTTCCTCCCAGCTCTGCTCCAAAGGGGACCTCCTAAGCTGAATCAGAACAGCGAGAATTTTGTAAAGCCTCAATAAAGAGCATCCCTAAACTCAGCAAACGGCAGCTGAGTCTCCCATCTCCCACGGGGAGGGAACTGAGACCCAGCACAGGCAGACTGAACGCGACCGCCCCTACGCCGGGGGCACTCCTCCATCACTGCGGACCTGCTGGAGACCCAGGAAACACCATGCTGGGTGCCGGGGGACAGTGCTGTGCAGGACAGAGAGCTCAGAGGCCAGCAGGGGCCACAGAGAGTGAGCAGGTGCAGGCACGGTCCCTGGGCTGTTCCCTTGGAGCCTGTGGGGGTAAGGAAGAGGATGCTGTGCATGTGCGCATGATGGGGAGACGGGCCGAGCAAAAGTCCCAGGGCACCCAAGGACCCCAAGCAGCTCTGAAAGCCCCCAGGCAGGTCCAGTTTGCAAGAAACCTGATGCCTTCCCTTGCTTCTTTTCGCCCATGTCAAGGCCGTGGACACCTAAGGGCAGCAAGTGGACTAACCTGGTCTAACAGGGGCGCAAGCCAGGCCCAGCTGCAGCCAGGGACGCCTCACTGCCATGGTGCAAATCTGAGAAGTCAGCACTTGAACAGCAGCGCTGGCGGCCACAGCTCACTGCCAGCTCCATCGCGACGCAGGGCACAGGGGGACGCTCTGCAGAGCAGCCATGCCACCACTGCCCCAGGGCTGCGACGCCTCAGCCTGTGCTTCTACCTCCTGGGAGCCACATGGCGCCTCCAGACCTCCGCGGCCCCAGCAATAGAGAACAAGCAAAAGTTTCTTCCTGCCCCAGGTAAGTGTCTCCAAGCAGGTGCATGCTCAGAGCCACCAGGCTGGGGACGGGCCTTGGACAAGGCACAGCACCCACACATTTCCCCAAATGGCATCAGCACACAGCATCTGGCCGTCCTCACTCCTCTCTGGAGGAGGGAAGAAGCATCCTTCAGGGCCGCCACTCCAGTGTTGCGGGGGCCACTAGGCCAAGGGAAAGCCATTTGGGAAGCCCGATCGTGGCTGGCCCCAGGCCTGCAGGGGGCACCCACGAGAGGACCCGGCTGGGAAGTCTTGCCAGTGTCCGAGGCTTCTCCAGGAAGGAGAAGGATGATCCCTCCTTAGTGGGGAGAGGGGCAGGCACCCATCCACAGCAGCTACAAGGGACCCGTATGTCTATGCTGAGTACGGGGCTCACGCAAACACAGGGAGGAGTGGCGTAGTGGGCTAAACCTCCAACTGTGGTGCCAGCATCCCATGTGGGCGCCAATTCATGTCCCAGCTTCTCCACTTCTGATCTAGCGCTCTGCTACGGCCTGGGAAAGCAGTGGAAGATGGCCCAAGTGCTTGGGCCCCTACACCCACATGGGAGACCAGGAAGAAGCTCCTGGCTCCTGGCTTCGGATAGGTCCAACTCTGGCCATTGTGGCCATTTGGGGAGTGAACCAGCAGATGGAAGACCTCTCTGTCTGTTTGTAATTCTACCTCTCAAATAAATAAATAAAAATCTCAATAAACAAAACAAAAGAAAAGAAAGCAAGCCCAGATCCTCCAAAGACAGGCCCAGGCCCAGTGCCTTGGGTGATGCTGCTCCCAGAACACACCAGCAGGTGTCCCTGGCTCGACCATCGGTGCGTGGCATCCACACAGCCACCCACAGGAAACAGCTCCTCTGACTGTGGGAGAGGAGGCTGCGGCTCCGAGAGCGCACTGACTCCAGGCGAGCTGGGCCCGGCTGCCCCAGGAGCTGCTGCTGCGTCTCGCACTCCTGTTCCACTGCAGAGCCCAGCGGAGCCCAGACTCGGAGCTACAGCTCCCGGACACAGCGAGCGGCTCTGTGGGGAAGGCCAATGCCTGCAGCTTCCACAGACACAGCCCGGGACACCTAGAGATTGCAGAAAGCATGATGCCTCGCTCCCTCCACCAAGCCCAGAGCTACCCGGGTGATAGCAACTGGAATCCGGGTGAATCCGCTCAGCAGAAAATCGCAGGGGGACAGGGTCGGCGAATATGGCAAGAAAGGCATCCAGTGCCGGCCAGCCACCTCGGATGTCGAGACCCAAACACCTCACGTCAAGAAATGAGCAGTCTGTAGAGGCCTGATCCTAAGAGAGCTCACGCCAGCGCCTCCCAGCCCAGTACCAGCCCTGGCCCCCTGAAAGGGCAGGGGCTCTCCCTGCTCACGGCTGCCCTGCACCAAGTCCTCACCAGCTCCTCTGCAGTGCTTTCTGTTCATCGACAGCAGCATGGGGAGGTGGGGAGGGAGGGAGGAAGCTTAGAGGGCTGGCCGGGCACTCGGAGCCACAGCGTGGACACCTCACCCCACGGAGCGCAAAGGCTCGGCTGGTGTCGCTCTGCTTTAAGGTAACATCCCAAAGCCCCTGCCACGTGCCCCCACAGGCTGGCTGCTAAGATCAAGGCAGACAAAACAGGCTAACCCCCACTGCTGCCTGGCCAGCCCCTCTGTGAAGTCCTTTGAGGGCCGGGGGCTTGGCCCAGCAGTTAAAGACTCAACCTGGGATGCCAGCACCCCGTGTGCACAGGACTGCCTGGCTTTGAGACCTGGCTCTGCTTCCGATTCCAGCTCCCTGCTAACGTGCATACACCGCAGGCAGTGGCCCTAGTACTTGGGTACCTGCCATGCACATGGGAGACCCGGATGGAGTTCCCAACTTCAGGATTTGGCCTGGCCCAGCTCAGGCTGTTCCAGGCACTTCGGGGAAATGAATCAGTGGATGGGAGTCCTCTCTATCTGTCTCTCTGCCTTTCAGATTAAATAAATAAATACCAAGTGCTTTGAGCATTTTTTTTTTCCACCCAGAAATGCAGTAAGCAGCTCTGTAAGCTAAGCTGACAGACCAAGAATTCTGGGAACCAGCAATGCATTCTGTGCCAAGAAAGATCTCCCCAGGACACACCCACCTTGCATAGTTTTCCCTGCCCAGAGGGTTTTGATTATCATACCTACAAACACAACAGGGTGGGATGCATAGAAAGATTAAAACAGCATCCCCATAATCTATAAAGCCAGCGGGAATGTCTGCCAGCTGAAATACCATTAAAAAAAAAAAAAAGGATCAACAGGTTTGATAGCAAAAGGTCAAGGTGCGGACACCTTCCTGTGGTGGACGCCTTGACTTTGAGTCCACTGGCCGCATTCTACAATGTGCAAGGAATGACACAACCTCCCCAGGACACAGCTGGGAGATGCAACCTCCCCAGGGCACAGCCTATGGCAAGGGGGCTTTAATTCCAGGCTCTTCGGAGGCCCCAGGGCCCTAAGCCCTAGATCTGAATCCATAGCGATAAACATGGGAACCCCTCAGAAAGGTCTTGAGGTCAAGAGCAGATCTGAATCCAGCGAAGCTCAAGTTGATGGGGCCTGCGTTGTGGCGCAGTGGGTTAAGCTGCCGTCCGCAATGCCCACACCCCGTAGTGGAGCACAGGTTCCAGCCCTGGCTGCTGCATTCCTGATTCAGCTCCTTGCTAATGCACCTGGGAACACAGCAGAAGATGGCCCAAGCACCCACATGGGAGACCCGGATGGAGCTCCTGGCTCCTGACTTCAGCTTGGCCCAGACTTGGATTTTGTGGCCATTTGGGAAAATGAACCAACAGACGGAAGATCTCTCTCTCCTCTTTCTCTCTGTCTCTGTCTCTGTCTCTCTCTCTCTCTCACACACACACACACTCTCTCTCTACCTCTCAAGTAAATAAATAAATAAATCTTTCAAAACTAGGTTGGTGTCAGGCAGTGACAAGAATTCGTTTTAGGAATGAAAGTGTGGTGGTCCCTAAGTTATACACTTCAGATAAAAAAGACATTCCCTGTATGTAGAAAGTCAGGACACAGTGGGTTAAGGAAATGTTGCACACAGATGGGGGTACTGCACAAAATTTGTGGAACATGGCATTGTAACTTCATTTTGGTGGAAAAAAAAAAAGAACGAGGTCTGTATGAACCCTCCCAGGTTTCATTGCCAGCATCAAGGGGCTCTGTCCACCTGGGAGGTGGGTGCCCATCCTGGCTGCATGTCCTTCATCCCCACACTCGGGGAGAGCCCAGGAGTGGGGTGGGGCCTCTGCCTCCTTCCATTGCCCTCTGGGTTGATCCACTCTCTGGAGAGTCCCAGGGTTTCCTCCTGCGCCTGCAGTGGGGCCAGCGGCCAGCAGGGGGTGGATGGGGTCCCACTGAACACTGCTTCCCAGGCGGCACGGGTGACATCCCAGAGCCGAGCCGGCACCAACACCACCGTAGTGGCACACTGCTCCCTTCCCTTCCCGTGGCCTACGTCTGGACGAGAACTTTCACAAAGCTCACGGGAGACTGAGAGCCAGACAGAAGTCTGTGTTGGTGCAAAACCCGAGTTTGAATTCCACGCGTGCCGCACACAAGGATCTTCCCAGTGAACTCAGAGTGTTCCGGACACAGGGAGCCCAGCTCCCCCCGCTGCTGGGACGGAAGACTTGGAGGCTGCCATTCTGAGAGGTGGGCCTGAGGAGGTGCCCGGAGCGTTCAGACCCAGCTGGGCGAGAGGCCGGTCTGCCTGCACCCACTCCCTGCTCTGAGCTGGGACCAGCCGCCCCTACACCCTGGAGGCCCTCCATCACGGGCAGCACTGGCTGCCCACGCATCCTGCGTCCAGCACGAGCAGGTGCACGCCCATTCTCTGCCCCCAGGCTTCCCTTCCTCCTGCCCCTCAGCCAGCCTCCCCCAGGGCCGCAGCCTCTCACGGACTGACCACAACTTCCTGCTCTCCCGGCCTCTCAGACTCCCACAAAGCCAGAGGGACACTTTGGCCACATTCAGCCTCCAGCCCTCCCCTGCCCCCACTGCCGTTGGGCCCTTGGCCTCTTCATCCCCGCTCCCAGCAAATCTTAACCCCTTCAACCCAGCTCCCCAGCTGCACCGCACCTGTCGACCCACAGCCCTTGAGCCCAGGAGATGCCGGCACCCCTGACCCTAACCGGCTAGAAAGCCCAACATGGAGATGGACAGGTGCCACCTCTTGTTTGGAGCCCACCACGTGAGGCCACGGTGGAGGGTTTTCACGACCCCTCCTCCTGAGCCCTGCCCGCCTCTCACACTCACTGTGTGACTCAGACCCCCCACAACACATAGCCGACGGCGCCAACGACATGGAAGCCACGGGAGTGCATCCCCCGACTTCGAGAGCTGCCCACTGAGCGCCGGCTGCAGCTCCTCCCCCTGGCTCTCGCGTGGGGCTCGAACCCTGGGATCCATCCCACCCTCCAGGGCTCTGGCACCCTCAGTCCTCGCCTCCTCCTGTGAGGCGTTCCCAGCCTCCACATCATTCATGGCACGCCCTCCCCGAGCCCTGCACGCCTCGTCTGTCTTCACACCCATCCACGCTGCTCCAAGACTTGTCCCCACTCATTTCCTCCTCTGCTGGGGAGCCCCCAGCCCCGCTTCAGTACAGGTCTGTGCCCACCATCACCACTGATGTCCCTGTGAGTCTGTGTGGGGGGAGGGAACCCCCAAGGGTTGGCAGAGCCACGTCCTGCATGTCACAGCCCCAGATCAGCACGTGTCATGGGTGGGAGAGACAGCTCAGGCCTTGGGACACGGTGAAAGTGGCCTGAGGACTGAGCAGGCGCTGGGAGGTGTGTGCGTGTGTGTACGTGTGCACCTGTGTCCAGATGAGTGGCACCCATGTGAGGTCAGGTGGCACAGGCAGCCTCACGCTCACTTCTCTGTCCCCTCTGAGGCCGGTGGGGTTGGGCACAGCTGTGATAAGGTGAGAACCACACCAGGTTGGCAGTGAGTCCACTCCTACGTGACCATGGCTGTATCCCTCAAACATGTGAGCCGTGAGATCTGTAAATGGAGAGGACGTTGGAACTGGGGCCCACGCTTGAGAAACACTGGCAAAGCTGAACACCTAGTGGGAGACAGAAATGGTGGCACGGCACCTGCCCAGATGCTCAGCCAATGGCCATGCCAAGGTGGCCGCCGGCTCACGCCTCAGCACCCACGTGCTCCAGGCCTCCTTTGATGGGCTGCGGACAGAGGAGCGGCCCCAGGCGCCTCGCCACCACGGGCCAGAGCCCAGGTGACCATCCTCCATCCTGCCGTGGTATGGTGAGGTGGCCTCTGGGATCCTACACACTCAGCTCTTTAAGTAACACATGTGTGGGAAGCACGCCCCAGCTTCTCTTTCTCTCTCTCTCTCTCTCTCTCTCTCTCTCTCTCTCTCTCATTTGTAGTGTGGAGGGGGAAGGATACAGCTTGTAGAAGCCCAGGTCTGATCCCTGACTGTGTCAGCACTGGCAGACTCATGAGTTGGTTATACAGTCTAGGGTTTCTGTCTCCCTGGGGTCGGGCCTAAGACAGCCGGCTCTTTGTTTGCCTGCTCTGTTATTGACATTGACCTTCAGTGTCACACAGCTGTCACTCCTCATCTCGGTCCCGGGAGCCCGGGAATCACCATTTCCTGAGGGCAGTGTGCTCTGGAATGTTGTCTCAAGGGGGATTGACACAGCAGAATCAAAGCGACTGCTTCTCCTAGAGGGGGCCGCGGACAGCAGGAGAACCCCGGCACCCGTATTTCAGAGGTTCACGAACACAGGGACCCCTGCTCCTACAATGTAACCTGAGAGACGGGTGGACATCCAGGCCAGGGAAGGAACAATGCAGGCCTTTGTGGTGCAAACGCTTGTCTTGATGCTAAACTCCAAGGTCATCAGCGAGCGAAATGCAGAGGAAGGGTCCCCTCTATGGCCGCACCCCAAGCTGAAGCTGGAAGAAGGAAGGTGAGGGTCTCCCGCAGGGCAGTTTGCTGTGGATGTGGAGACTGGGAATCCCCAGAAAGTTGCAAGGTCAATGTCCTCGTCGGACCCGTGGGAAAGGGAGCTGGAGTGACAACCACAACCATGTCGGCTGAGAGCCGAAGGCACCACACCATGGGAACCAGCAGCCCGGGGTGCGTCCCTGGGCTCAGCGCTCCTTCTCAACGCTGCTGCAAACAATGGAGACCCTAGGGCGTCCCCACCGGTGGGGGCGTCCAGGAGAAAAACCACTGTCACCTGCATCAAGGTTTCAAGTTCACCAAGCACCGCGGGCGCAAGGAAGGCTTGGAGGTCTGGCTGACGGGCAGGAATGTCAAGGCATGGAAAACTGCACGCAGATGGGAATTTTGCTCAGAACGATGGAATTATCTGTGCTTGTGCATCGCATTGCCAAAGTGCCTATCATACCTGAAGCAAAGCAAAAGCAAACAAAAGTCTCGAGGCTGGGTTTGTCTTATCTTTCATGCATGTCCCGGACAGATCGGTCCCAGCCGCTGTGATCTCTGCCTGGTGACGGCTGCACCAGAGCCCGGCTCCAGATGCTGCCACATGGCCAGTGAGGGACACGGTCCTTAGAACACAAGCCAAGGTTTATAGCCTGCACTCGGGAACGGGGCCACCCATATTTCTCCTTATTTTCCATGGACGCAAAAAAAAAAAAAAAAAAAAAAAAAAAAGGACTTATCTTTCTCTCAACTGGAACTCTAGGTCTGTCTTTTCCAAAGGAATGCATTAAAGTTGGCAGGCACTGTTCAACTTCAAAAGCAAACAGAGTTAAGAACTTGCAGCCGAATGTTCTGATAGTTGAGGCTGGGGCCAAGCTTGGCCGACGCAGGCACACGAGGAGGGCACGAGAGGGACAGAACCCAACCACGTCTTCTTCCCCAGCAAACGACAGGAAACCCCTCTACACCCCAGCACGGTGATTGTTGGCGGCTGTCCCCCTTCAATCGTGGGGAAGTGAAATCAGCTTACCTTGAGAATTTACTGGGGCCTTCGCCATCTTCGTCGTCAAAGTCCATCCTGCAAAGGCAAGAGCACAAGTGTGCATTGGTCACGGGTGGGACATTTTACCGGGAACGTGACCTGCTGGCACAAAGGGAGACTTAATCAATCAGGAGGATGTGCAACCGTCCCAGGCTTTGGCTGTGCTCCAAGCAGGATCTCAGGGCCGGCACCTGGGAGGCCGGCATCTCATCTGGGCGCTGGTTTGAGTCCCGACTGCTCCACTCCTTGCGCTTGCACCTGGGGAAGCCGCAGAGGATGGCCCAATACTCCCACGTGGGAGACTGCAATGGCGTTCCAGGCTCCTGGCTTCAGTCTGACCCAGCCCTGGCCAATGCAGCCACTGGGGAGTGAACCAACAGATGGAAGATCTCTCTCTCTCTATCTCACCTTCTCTCTCTGTAACTCTGCCTTTCAAATAAATAAACATAAAAGAAACCTTTTTTAAAAAAGCAATCAAACAGGCTCAAGAAAGGCAGGGGTCATGTGGAAGGTCTTCAGTACGAGAGCCACGGGGGACCATTGGCAATGCCTGGGTCCCAGCTGCCACCGAGATGGCGGTGTTCTGGCTACACAGGAAAGGTCAGCATGCTTGCTTCTCTCCAGCTTTGGGGATACCTGCTCCCCGGGCATCATTTCTTCCACACGGAGATGTCCCTTTTTTATTTTATGGTGTGCTAACAGATACAACAAGCTCAGGGCCAGTTCTATGGTGTAGCAAGTTAAGCCTGTGCCAGTTTGAGTCCTGGCTGCTCCACCTCCTATCCAGCTCTCTGCCAGCGGCCTCGGAAAAGCAGAAGATGGCCTGTTTGGGCCTCGCCCCCTACCTGGGAGACCCGTATGAAGCTCCTGGCTCCTGGTTTTGATCCAGCTCAGTCCTGGCCATTGCAGCCATCTGGGAAGTGAACCGGCTGGTGGAGGATCCCTCACTCTCTGTGTGTCTGTCCTTCTCTGTCCGTAACTCTGACTTTCAAAGCCAATACATCAACCTTTTCTTTTACAAAGAAGAAAGCGCCAAGGGCTCTGAAAACAGGGCTTTGGGCGGGATACAGGGATTACCAGGCGCGAGACGGCACCGTGACTCTGAGTCTTGAGAACTGGGCTGGTCTCTGTGAGCCACGGTGTAAAGGGCACCGGAGGCCACGTCCCATGCACTCCAGGGTCAAACAAGGGGCTGTTGTTGATGGGGGAGCAGTCGTTTGGGGGTCTAAGCTACTCAATTTGGCCATCTGTTGAAACACACAATGCACTAAGGATTCCCACTTCCCTGGGCCTCTCAGTACATACACAAAATCAGGCCTCCATAGCAACTGGCTTCACTGATATCCCAAACCCTCCAGTACCCCTGAGGATGCTGGGCAGGGGGAACTGGCTGGTATCCAGTGCACCCAGGGTCTTGGGGATGGAAGTGAGAAATCACAAAGCTGGCTTGGCTCTCCTGGACTGCCGAGCTGAGTGGGGTGCATTGGATCTCGGAGTCCCATTCTCGGGGCTCCTGAGTGAAGGCATGAAGCAGGGGCCTAGTGGGATCCAGGCAGAAGTGAGGCCGGCCTGCCGGGCAACCCAGGTTGGAGAAATCCCTCATCTAAGCAGCTCAGTACAAGGAGGGAGTGAACACTCAAAGTCCACAGCTCAGAGGCCAGGGCTGTAGCCTCCAGTTCCATGGGCCATGCTCCAGTGGCTACCGGGTGACCCAGGGCAGGCCCAGGGCTCAGGAGCCGCCAAGCTGCAGCGGGAGAGCCATCATCTGCCCACAGTGCACCCAGGAGGCCCCACGGGAGGGAAACCACATTCTGCGGGCTTGGGGTAGCTTGAGGGGCCCAGGGGCTGGGATCAGGTAAGGCAAAGGAAAGTTTTCTTCGCAAAAATAGCATCCATTGTCTGTTTGTGATTTGTTCCACGCTCAGGGCAGCCAGAGTTCTGGGCATGGTTTAGCCTAGGCTAAAACGGTCAGATCCCCCGCCAATTTGGGATCCTGGGTTCTCAGACACAAGGGTTAGCAACCGCTGAGAGTTAAATGACCAAAGGAACCAGGTGAGCCAAGAAGATGACAGGGATGGGAACAGAAAGGCTTGTCGAGGAGAAAGCTAGTAGGACAGGGGAAGCTCTGTGCAAACTCCACACACTTGTCGCTCCAGGAGTCAGACAAGCACCTGCACAGGGCCGTCTGGAAAATCAGGCCGAGAGTGGGTGATGCCCGCCAAAAGCAGGGCGCCCAAATCCGCACAACCGCAGAACCACACTGCCACCTAGTGTTCATTTTGGGAAGAGCGACTTCGCTGTCCACAGGGATGTAAGTTACTAAACACCCCAGAGCTGTCAGAAGCATTTCAGTGTTAGGGAGGAAAAAAAACATGGTACTCACAAAATTCCCAAGAATTCCTGCAAGCATCTCGCAAGACCTCAAGCAGGTGCGTGACCAGTCTTTTATTTTATTTTATTTATTTATTTGAGAGGAAGTTACAGAGAGGGAGAGACAGAAAGACCAGTTCACTCCCCAGATGGCCACAACGGCTGGAGCTGAGTCGATCTAGCCAGGAGCTTCTCCCAGGTCTTCCACGCAGGTGCAGGGGCCTGGTACCTGGGCCATCTTCCACTGCTTTCCCAGGCCATAGCGAAAGCTGGATCAGAAGTGGAGCAGCTAGGACTTGAACTGGTGTCCATATGGGATGCCGGCACTACAGGCGGAGGCTTAGCTCCCTACGCCACAGCGTCAGCCCAACCTCAGTTATCTTTAAGGTTCCTTTAGCTGCACTTGACACGAGTGTGATCGTCAGGTTCCTTCTTGAGAGATGTCACTCACAAGCTGGCCCTCGCTTCTCAGCCTGCATGATCTTCAGGGTGCTTAGGGTAGCACTGTCCTGTCTGGGATTCCAGGGGTTCCTGGGCCCAGGACTTCAGTGCAATAACTGAGGGAGTCACAGGCAAACAGGACAAGGGATCACTCCTAGCCTTAGCAGAGCCAGGTATGTTTTTACCAAAGCCAGTCTGCTCCCAATGGAGCAGATAAATGGGGACATGAGCCATGGGGTGCAGGGTCCTGGCCTGGCCAGCTGTGGCTCTAGCAAGCTGAAACTATCGGAAAGCAGTGGCCCTGCCTGACGCCCAGAGTTTTCTTAAGTCCAGGGAACCAGGATCCATCAAGAAAAAAAAAATGAGGAACCGGGCACCTGCGCCTCCTAACTGGGTGATTGACTGCACATGTGCAGATGTCGGAGTTAGTGACTCTGAAAAACTCAATGTGGAGTGAACTCAAGAGGAAATCAGGACCCCCAACGATTGTTCAAATCCTCAGGATGGCTCATCCCTCCCCAAAACAGTTTCTGGGCTTCGGCAGCTCAGAGCAAACTCTGATCGTCACGATGCTGCCACCTTGGGGTTTTCTGTTGCCACTGCAAGGTCTCTGCCTTAATAGGACCTCGAGAAGCAATGCCAGTTTCTCCAGCTATCAAAAGTCTAAGGACATCATCTTTTGTCTCGCGTCTTTTGTGTGCTTTAATATACTGAAGCATCTATATGCTGAGAGACCTCAAATGTGAATGCGAGGTCCTACTGAACTCGGTTTAAAGAACTCTTTGCAATGAGTGGATGCAATGAGTGGATGCAATGAGTCTTTAAGAGCTGAGCTGAAAAGGCACTTGCGCTCACATTGCTGTCAACAAGACTGCACTCATACGGGTGATAAAAAGACAAGACAGGGGCCTATGTTATGGCCCGGTGGGTAAAGCCGCCACCTCGGGCAGCGGCATCCAACATGAGCGCCTGTTCCAGTCCTGGCTGCTCCACTTCCAACCCAGCTCCTTAATAATGTACCTGGGAGGCAGCAGCTGATGGCCCAAGCGCTTGGGCCCCTGTCACTCAGCTGGGAGACCCAGGTGGAACTCCAGGTTCCTGGCTTTGGCTTGGCCCAGCCCCAGTCTTTGCATCCATTTGGGGAGTGAACCAGCAGATGGAAGATTCTCTCTCTCTCTCTCTCTCTCTCTCTCTCTCTCTCTCTCCCTCTCCACCCTATCCCTGTAACTCTGCTTTTCAAGTAAATAAATCTTTAGAAAAGCCAGGAGAGGCATTTCTGAGCTTGCCCTTAGTTAACAGAGAGCAACACGAATCTCCCAGCAGTGGTGATGTAATAATGATGACGACGCATCATGGAACGTGAGGCATCAGACAGAATTCATGGGCGCCCTGAAAAGACAGATGATCACGCCAGCAGGGCTGGGCTCACGGAGGCAGGCAAGGCCCTGGCCAGCCGGATGCTCCTGCCACCAAGACAGGAAGCCAGAGACGGGGGTGCTGGACGATGCTCAGTCTGCAGGGTCTGGAGCCGCAAGGCTGGCACGCGATGCTGATGGAGGGACACGCTCCAGCCGCCCACGAGGGTATGACACAGGGAGGCGCTTCCTGCTGGCCGTGCACAGTTGGAATTGCATTCTCCATCACTGGCCTATGGTAGAAGCCCAGTGTTGGACTCCCAGGCAGTAGGGAAGGACCGATGGATGTACATTTCCCATAACCTCCACCTGCCACGCCCAGTGGGGCTTAGCTCTGGGGGCAGGCACAGAGCCTAACAAACCCCTGTAGCTCGTTTCGAAGCCCCTCGCTGACACTATCGCTGAGATCAGAGAAGCTACTATAAGGATGCAGGTTAAAGGGCAGGTGCCTGGCCTGGCAGCTAAGACATCACCTGTACCTCCTCATCCTGCGCCAGAGTACCTGGATTCCAGTCCCAGCTCCGTTTCCAATTTTAGCTTCCTGCTAATCTGTACCCCGGGAGGCAGCAGGTGAGGGCTCAAGGACTTGGGAACCTGCCACTCACCCGGGAGACCTGGATGGAACTCCCAGCTCCTGGCTTTGGCCTGGCCCAGCCCCAACTGTTGCAGGCATTTGGGGAGTAAACCAGTAGATGGACGATCTCTCTCGTGTGTGTGTCTGTCTGTCGGTCTGTCTCTGCCTCTCCAGTAAGTTAAATGTCACCTTTTAATGCATCTCACGAGACCGGCTTCAGCTCATTCCTCACTTTAGAAAAACCCTGACACCACCCACTGCCAGGAGAGCCACAGCTCCCTAAGCTGCTGGCCGCCCAAGGCCATTGGGAAAGGGGGAAGACGGTTCAGCTTCCTGTCCACCATGCTGGCCAGGCATGTGGCCAGAGGACACAGGAGCCACCAGGGGTCAACCCTGGTGTGAAGCACGATCGTGGGGTGGGGGCTGCCCCCGTGGTGGGGCCGGGGGAGGGTCTTTGGCTGCCCCGGTTTCCCTCTCCCTGTCTCTTCCTTTCCCACTCCTTGTGTCTCTCCAAGGGCGTCCCTCCCCCTAGTCCGGAGAAGACAAGGCAGAACAGGGGCAAGAGGACAGGCACTTTGGGTGTGGCCACTGGGCCCTCTGCGGGGTCACCCATAGGACCGCGGGCTTCCTGGTGACCAAGGCTGCATCAGGACCAGGCTCCACTGTCGGCCAGCGCTAAGCTGCTATGGAGACTGCTCTGCAGAGTAGAGGTCTCCCTGGGACTTGGCAGAAGGAGCCGGGGTCGGGGGATGGTGTAGACCCCAAAAATGGGGACAACAGTGGACAGGCCCCGGGAGGAGCCCAGGCTCGCTGGGTGCACCGACAGTAGCTGCTCATCTTCCTGGGTCTCGCGTGCCTCTTCCTGATGTTTTTTCTCCTACGATTGGAAGAGGAAGTGAACTCTCTCAGCCCCGGCCCCAATGCCAGGCTGCGTGCGTGCGACCCAGCGGGGTGAGAGGCGGCTGGGGACCACAGAGTTGGGACTGAGCCCTGGGGCCAAGTCATCAGCTCAGGGAGGAATCGGAAGCCAGGGTCTGGACCCCGGCTCAGCGCAGACCAAGGACGGAAGGAGCCCCAGCCGGCTCCAGCCCAGGCCCTGCAGGAAGTGGGGGCGGAAGGGCGGGAGCGTTGCTGACCCAGCCCACGCCCTCCTCACCATCCTGTGCTGCTAACAGACGTGGGCGAGCATGGGGCTGCCAGCTGGGGCACAGAACACTGAGAGCTCATCTTCAAAGGCCTGCAGTCGTAAACAGTCGCTGGGTCAATGGGCTGACAGGGCACGCAGGCTGGGCCGGGCCGAGCGCCTGGTTAGCCAGCCTGGCTGTGTCTGGAGGAAGCAGCCCAGCAGCAGCCGGCAGGAGAGCGAGCTGCGTGTGTGGCCCCACAGCGACCCCGCAATGGCTGCTGGGCCTTTGTAAGACGCTCGCCAGTCTTGCAAACCTCAGCCTCCCCTCTCAAGGCTGCGCTCCACACACACAGCCGTCTTTCTCACCAGCTGAACTCCCAATGCTGCAGCCAGAACTCAGAGCAGGGGTCAGGACCCCACTTGGGACGTCCGGATCAGAGAGACTGGGGTCAAGTCCCAGCCTCCCGCTAACGTGCATCCTGGGAGGCGGGATCCTGATGGCTCAAGGATTTGGGTCCCTGCCACCCACGTGGGAGACCTGGATGGAACTCCCAGCTCCTGGCTTCTGCCTGGCCCAGCCCCAGCCATTGCAGGCATCTGGGGAGTGAACCATCACATGGAAGATCTGTGTGTGTGTATCTGTGTGTGTGTGAGAGAGAGAGAGAAAGACAGACAGAGAGAGAGAGAGAGAAAGTGAGTCCTGCCTAGGACAGTTTATACAAATAAATAAATGAGTGGGCTGGTGCTGTGGCATAGTGGGTTAATGCCCCAGCCTACAGCACCAGTATCCCATATGGGCACCAGTTCAAGTCCCGGCTGTTCCATTTCCAAACCAGCTCTTTGCTATGGCATGGAAAAGCAGGATCACAGAGCACACTCTCACCGCAAGGACAAGCAAGCACAAGTCCCCAGCTGGGCCCCCTGAAGCCCCAAACACTCCAAAGCCAACTCCATGTGCCTATTCAGAGATCTTGCAAAATCCAAACAGGATGCAAATGGCTGAGCTTTGATCCTGCAGGAAGGGGAGGAAATGTTCTTCTCCCAGGCCAAGAGCCTTGCTCCACAGTTAGAAAGCCCAGTTCCTGGACACGCCGCGGGCTGCTTACCCGGAACGCCGCTTTCCTCCGCGGGCGGGCACGGCCCCTGCCATCCTCACCTGTCCAGAGGCCGCCACGGGGGCCACAGGCAACACCACCGATCCCGGGATGTCAGAAGCCATTTCTGGAATGCAGCAGAGAAGAGGAGTTGTCAGGGCCAGGAGATCCCCAGGAAGCAGGAGCAGCATGTGGCTGGGGGGGGGGGGGGGGGCTCCGACTGGGCTCCCGCAGGCTGTACTGTCCATCAACAGGACTCCCGTACTCAGTGCTGGCAACAGTGGCTACAAAGACTCAGTGCCGTTTTAGCAGCTTCTGTAAAGGATGTCTGTGGCCTGGGCTGCGTGGCCAAGACCTGGGGTGGGGGTGGGGGTAAGGGAACCCATCACTGCTGGATGCACCCCGAGAGCCAGGGCCCTGCATCAGCCTTGCCCTGGGTGACAAGTCCAAGCACCCAAGCTGGCCCCACCCTCACTCTGGACTCAGAACCCGTGCATCCTGGAGCCCTGTCAGCCCCTCTGGTCAAGAGCAGGATGGTCCGTCCAGAACAGGTGAAAGACCCACTCCAGGCAGCACCAGGAGCCAGGGACCACAGCAGACGAAGGCGCCCCGGCTCGCTGTAGCCAAGGCTTTCCAGGAATGCACACTGATTTAAAGACCAGAGCAGCAGTAGATAAAGATACCCTTCCCGCAAGTCATGGCTAACACAGGTGGTATCTTACAAGCCAGACCCCCAAGGTCACGGGCAGCATCTCAGAACCCGCTCGGTTAAAGGGTTTCTGCTGTCCATCCCAGGGCAAGGTCAGTACTGGAAGTGGTGGTGTTCTTGGGAGTGACTTCCTCCCGGTTCGCTTTTCTGAGCTCAATTCTCACCCACCCACCGCAGAAGGGAAGCACCAGCCTACAAAGTATCTATTTCAATAAGTTAAGTTCAAGGTCCATATGGAGACCTGGGCCCCCGCTGGTGAGAAGGGGCGCCTGGTGACGGGGGCGGGGCACCTGCTGCACTTTGCTCTTCCAGGGGTGGGGGTGGGGGTGGGGGAATCCAGACAGCCGTGCGGCAGTCGACCCACAGTTACAACCACAGACACTGTGCTTCAGAAACACGTTCAAAGTCCAACTCGAGCCATGGCACTCACAACTCTTGAAGAATTCTAATAAACGAAATCTTGTTCGACTTTTGAGAACTATTACAGATTTTTGTTTTGTTTGTTGAACCAATGTTCAAATTGAAAAGTACTCCGGAGGGGAGGGAGGAATGCCTTCTTCAAAGCAACTGTCTCCTCTTTCATAAGCATTGTACGGGCTTGCAATAGCTAAGCCATGCGAATGGCAATGATCCAACCACCTTATTGCCTGCCTACTTCTGATAAGAAAGCTACTTTTTTCTTTTGAAACATGTCCACGTTAAGTCCCCAGATTGAAGGGCATGATTGTCGCTGCAGCAAACACAGCTGAAAATAAAAAGTCACTGCTTATTAAAATAAGTTCCACAGAGCAGGAGTCCTGGAAGGTTCTCTAAGGAAGGAAGCCCTAAGGTGAAACAAGTCGGGAAAAGCTGTGAGTTTAATCCCTTGCTTAGAGATTCCAACGGCCGTGAAAACACACCGAGGAGTCGGGAGGGAAGGAGCTTTTTAAACTCTGCTTCTCTCTGCACGTCACAGACGTCCCTCGTGGTGCAAAACTCTCCAAGTGTATTAGCTCGTGTCCCACCCACACTCCGCAGTTTAAAGCCAGCTGCCTCACTCCCACTCCCAGAGTTGAGGAAACTCTGGGCTGGAAAGAGATCTTGACTGAGTTTACAAAACTTTACTGAGTTTGCAAAAGCTAGAAGGGTTCGTCCCTTCCCTGTCCCAACTACCTCCCAGCTCAGCGTGGGAGTGGGTGAGGCGGGAGTATGCCAGGTGAATGGCACTCGTGGATCTAATCTCGCGAGAACACAAAAGTGCCTGTTGTGCCTCGACACCGGTAGCACAGCCTTGAGTGCCACACGGAAGGGTGAGGACCACCGAAGTCCAGCCCATTCTCAGACAGAGCCGGGGAGCAACGCGAAGACAGTGAAGGGGGGGTCACATGGGTGCCCCCAGTGGGCCAGGGCCCGAGGCAGACCAGAAGCAGACCCATCTGTTCAGCCTCCCAGCCAAAGGGCCACCCTCCTGAGTGCAGGCACACCCTGCCTGTACCCTCGGACCCTCCATGCGTTGTGCACGATACCACGTGCACGTCAACAGGTGGGCTCTCCCATGGAGAAGTCTCACACGTGTCGGGCACCATGCTCAGAGATAACTCAATCATGCGTGTGCCAGGCACCCAGTGCCCCACACAAACGCACCACATAACCTAAGAATGAGAGGTGCACATGGGTCCCCAGCTAACAGAGGCAGGGTTTGCCCTGCCCAGAACCATCCCAGATTATTTCTTAGGGACGTCTGACTCCTTCCAGTTCCGGCTCTCCTCTGCTGACTTGCATTTGCCTGCCTTGTATTCATTCCTCTACAGAGACCCGGGGCAACTTCCTTACCCCAATCGCCTCTTTCTTATAATAAAGAAATGAGAGTGTTGTCACATTTCTGAAAATGTAACATTTCCCCCAATCTCTTGCCTTTTTCATACCTTAAGATTCTGGCCAGCACTACAGGAGGTTTTAAGAAGTTAGAGTTGAGACAAGATCACTGATCCCAACACCATTGATCCAGGAGTCCCCTCCTTTCCCCCATAAGATTTTTTGTTGCCGCTTCCTCTACCTTATTTTTTT
This sequence comes from Lepus europaeus, assembly GCF_033115175.1. Lineage (NCBI taxonomy): Eukaryota > Metazoa > Chordata > Mammalia > Lagomorpha > Leporidae > Lepus > Lepus europaeus. Next base: position 109,127,027 of record NC_084837.1, read on the forward strand.
TTGTTCTAGAATATATATTTATTTTAAAAATACTTATTTATTTGGAAGGCAGAGTGAGAAAGAGAGGGAGAGACAGAGAGAGATCGCCCATCCACTGGCTCATTCCCCCGATGGCTGCAATAGCCAGGGTCTCCCACGTGGGTGCAGGGGCTCAAGGACTTGGCCCATCCTCTGCTGCTTTCCCAGGCGCGTGAGCAGGGAGCTGGACAGGAAGTGGAGCCGCCCTGCACACAGCCCCATCTAGGACACCTATGTCTTTGTCAAGTGCCTGGTCATCTGTATTTGTTCTAGCATTGCACTTTATGACATATTTGGTGACGTACATTTCTCTGAGGACTTACTTTCCAGGATTCTTTTTTTGTTTGTTTGTTTATTATGCCGCTTAGATATTTGACTTAATTTAAGAGGCAAAATTTAATACAAAGCTTATTTAAGGAAGGGACGTCTCATTTTATCAAATGCCACTTTGGTGACTCAAAGAAGATTCTAGATACCAAGTAAACACATGGAAGATGCAAGAATGAACTAAAACTCACTTTAAAAGTTCAGCAGATGGGGCTGGCACTGTGGCATAGTGGGTAAAGCTGCCGCCTGCAGTGCCGGCATCCCATATGGGCGCCGGTTCAATTCCCAGCTGCTCCATTTCCCATCCAGCTCTCTGCTATGGCCTGGGAAAGCAGTAGAAGATGACCCAAGTCTTTGGGCCCCTGCACCCACGTGGGAGACCCGGAAGAAGCTCCTGGCTCCTGGCTTTGGATCAGTGCAGCTCCGGCTATCGCGGCCAACTGGGGAGTAAACCAGTGGATGGAAGACCTCTCTCTCTCTCTCTCTCTCTCTCTCTCCTTCTCTCTCTGTATAACTCTGACTTTCAAATAAATAAATAAGTCTTTAAAAAAAAAGTTCAGCAGAAGCAGGTGTCTGGCCTGGCACTGAAGCCGTAGTCTGGGAAGGCCACATCCCACAGCTGGGCGCCTGGATTTGAGTCTTGGTTCTGCTGCAGATTCCAGCTTCCTGTTAATGAGCACTTGGGAGCTGACAGCACAAATACTAGGGCCTTGGGTTAAACTCCCAGCTCCCCACTGTGACTAGCCGCAGTGTGCATTTAAGGGAGAGAACCAGTGAAAAGGAGATCTCTCTCTCTCTCTCTCTCTCTCTGCCTTTCAGATAAATCATAAAATACTGGAAGTTAGTGCTTTCTCTAACATTGGTCTTTTGGTGCTACTGTTAATAAATTCAAAGGAAGTAAAACACTTCGTCTGTCTCCTGAGCACGCCACATCTGCTGTCCACATTCCTGGGAAAATTACCCACCTGCTTCCCAAAGCTGGCGACTCCTCTCTCTGACTCAGGTCCTGGGACACCCACCTGAGCAAGATGGCCAGAGGGGACCACTGGCCAGGCCAGAGGGGAGAGTCCCAGAGCCGAGGCCAGGTATCAGCGGGTGCATTGGGAGCTAACTGTGCGGGAATCCACACACTGCCGATTCGTCGCAGGGTTCCTGAGTCCCACTCGAAGCAGGGACAGGTGCAACCTGAGCGTCACATCATGGAGGGCGGGCATCATACCCCGACCCCTGCGCGGGGACCGCCACACTCCACACACACAACTACAGCCGTGCTGCAAGGCCACTCAGCGATATCTCCAGGAGACATTAAAATATTTGGGCCCAAGCCGGCGCCGCGGCTCACTAGGCTAATCCTCCGCCTTGCGGCGCCGGCACACCGGGTTCTAGTCCCGGTCGGGGCACCGATCCTGTCCCGGTTGCCCCTCTTCCAGGCCAGCTCTCTGCTGTGGCCAGGGAGTGCAGTGGAGGATGGCCTAAGTGCTTGGGCCCTGCACCCCATGGGAGACCAGGAGAAGCCCTTGGCTCCTGCCATCGGAACAGCGCGGTGCGCCGGCCGCAGCAGCCATTGGGGGGTGAACCAACGGCAAAGGAAGACCTTTCTCTCTGTCTCTCTCTCACTGTCCACTCTGCCTGTTAAAAAAATAAATAAATAAAATAAAAAAAAAAAATCTGGGCCTTCAGCAGGATCTGAGAAACTCTGTGTGTGTGTGTGTGTGTAAATGCATGGAGGTAGAATTATAATATTAAGTTTACTTTGGTGCAAAAAATTGAAATTCTTGCATGTTTTATAATGCACCTTGTCAATGAACTTTCGAAGACCCCTTGTATGCATGGATTTCAAATTTCAATTTTTTGCATCAACATAAACTTACCCATTAAGTACATTTTCCATGAACTTTGAAGCAAGCTCACAGGGCAGAGAAACCCCCCGATGCGCTACACGTGCACGTTTCTATGGCGGGACGTGGAGGTGGGTTTTATTTTCTCCCTACAGCTTTTTTTTTTTAATTTTTCTAGGTTTCTTTCTTTTTTTTTTTTTAACCCAACGAACATGTGTTCACTTAATGCTAACTTAATGATATGTTGATTGAACGATCACAGGTAGAATAACAACTGCTTCTAAGGAGTTTCCTGTGGAAGACACCGTAGAGAGAACAACGCTGGAGAGAAGAGGCAGCTCTCAACAGCAAGAGCTCCAGCCCCAGAAGAGACGGACGTAGGAAAGGGACAATGTGGGGTCAGCAAGGTGCTACAGCGGGTTACGCCACCGTCTCCACCGCCGGCATCTGATATGGAGCCCCGGCTGCTCCGCTTCCGAGGCCGCTCCCTACTAACGCACCTGGGCAGGCAGCAGATGGTGGCCCAAGAGCTGGGGGCCCCTGCACCCACGTGGGAGACCCGGAAGAAGCTCTTACTTCCTGGCTTCAGCTTGGCCCAGCCCCAGGCAGCCATCTGGGGAGTGAACCAGAGGATGCAAGATTCCTCTCTCTCTCTCTCTCTCTCTCTATCGCTATCTCTCTTTCCACCTTCCCATAACTGACTTTCAAATAACTAAATAATATACATATTTGAACAATTTTTTAAAATCATGGTAAGATTTTGGGTGAACTAAGATTGAAATCGCACTGCGCCACCCTCTCCACGCGTGTTTTACTGCCCACTACACGGTAGGCATGAAGTCATTCCACCTTACCCACCGGAGAAGGCTGGGCAGGTCCAGGCCAGGGCTACACACAGGAGGGCCCTCGCCCCCCACCCCCACCCAGGGAGCAGAGCTGGGCAGCCTGTGTGTGCCCGGAGCCAGCGTGTGCACGGGGCTGCTCATCACACACCCAGCTGCCAACGCTCTCCCCGCTTCTGTCTCAGCGTGGGCCACAGCTGGGTAGCTGGGCTTGGGCTTCTGTGTCTCCGGAGTGCAGGAGACAGGGAGCAGGAAGGGCGTGTGCAGGAAAGAACCCCTGCTCATGCCCAGGACTGCCCCACAGGAGGGGCTCCTCGCGGACCCTCTGCACCAGCACCGCCTTGATGCAGGGACCGGTCCTCAAGGCACAAGCAGGCCCCAGACCTCGGCCAGGGGCCCCGGCCAGGCCCCAAGCCCACCCTGGGGCAGAGCTGACACTGAGCTGTTGCCTCCTGCCTCACCCCTCTGTTCCCAGGACCACACACACACACACACACACACACGTCATGAACATACACCATACACAACATATATACACATACCAAATATAAAATCATACACCACATACATACAACACTAACATGCATTGCACACACACAACACATACTACACACATGCATCACACACACTGTACACACACATCACATACACCATGTACCTATGTACACCAGATACATGTACATGTCAAACCTATTGCACATACCACACATAAACACACACCAGACATTACACATACCATAGATACCACAGGCATATGTAACACACACAGCACATACACATCATACACATCACATGTACACACACACACGGTGGCTGCTTCTCTCTGGTGAAACACGCACCATCACCCCAGCAGGAGCTGCTCCTTACAGGGAGGGGTGCACCTGCTCAGTCCCAGCCCCAGGCCCCATGGCCCCACGCACCCTTCAGGGCCAGCGAGGGAAGCCAGGGGCCCGGGTAAATCATCCAGCCCCTGTGGGTCCCAGGGTCGCAGCAGAGATGTGAGTCACAGTGGGGACCCTAATCGTGAGTCCCCATGCCCTGGTGAGGCTGCCGCCCACAGAGAGGCCAGGCGCCTGGGGCAGCACACACATGTGCACACACACCCACACGTGCACAGCACGCACACACGCGCAGTGACAGCAACAGCACCCGGGTCACAATTCCTGCCAACTCTGAGAACAGATGCAGAACTTCCCAACCACAAGGAGACGTCCGGGACGGCGGCACCGGGCCACTCCTCGCTGGCCCTCTGTGTCTCCAATGCCCCCTCCCAGACCTGGAGCCCCTCTCCCAGATCTCAGGGTGTCCCCTGCTGGCTCCCCTCTCCTTCTGCGCTCCTCAGGCACCAGCACCCCCTCTTGGCTGATGACTCCCAGATCTGCTCATCAAGTTCTGCTGTCACCTCCCCTCTGGGAGAGCTCTGGCCTGCCTCTGGACCCCTACCCAGCCTTCTAGCACCCACCCAGACCCTCCCAATTGTTCCCCACTGGGGAGCCAGATCTGACCAGGTCAGCTGGCAGTGCCCAGCCATGCTCGGCCAGTTCTGCTGCCCCGTTCTCCAGCTCCAGCCACACCATGTACCCCCCCCGACCTCAGGGCCTTTGCACGTGCTACGCCTTTTTGCCACAAGGCCCTTCTCCCTTCTCTTCTAGTTCTTCCCAGCCATTTAGATTCCGCCCAAACATCGATTCTCAAGGCAGCTTGTCCCCACCCCGGCCCTCCCCTGCTCAGCCTGGTGAGTCATCCCCAATGTACCTGCTCCTCTCGTGTGCACAGACAAAGGTCGCAGCTGCCAGGTGAGACACAGCGGGGCCGAAGGGGACAGCCACAGGGAGGGTGCTCAAGACACAAGGGATGATGTCACCGTCTCAAAATACTGTGCTGGTGTCAGAACCCAAACAGGGAGGACGGCAAACAGCCTTGGTCACCTGGTCCTCCCACACTGCACAGGGCAAAAAAAAATATCCCGGATGGAGGGGCCGTCGCCTGTCTACACCCACAGCCGCACACGGTGGCCACTCGGCAAGAAGAAGGAGAGCATCCCTCCTCCCTCCGTCCGCACGAGCAGCAGGGGTCTGGCGCCATCGCTCCTGACTCGGTTTCCCCTCCTATCCCCTCCACCACATGCCCTCCTTAGGCAGGGGCTGCTGTAAGAACACCATGCCTGTTCTTGAGTGTGTGGTGCCCAGGGGGCTATGCTAGGAGCTGAACCACCGTCAGAGCTGGAAGGACCCAACCCGAGAGGTGGAGGATGGAGACATGTGGCCGGGTGACTCTACACGGAGAGCCGTGTGCTGTGAGACACACTGGACACCACATTGAGGGGATGACTGGGAAGACCCAGGAGGGCTTCCTGGAGGAGGCCACACCTGTGCTCCCCTGGCAGTGGGCAGAATGAAGCGCCATAAGGATGCCTTTCCCTGAACGCGTTCCTTGGAGAGCTCCTGAATGTCTGAGCAGACCCCCACTGTGGGCTGTGCTTGCTGTTCACTTCCTGTCACTGAAGAGTTCTGACCTTTCACCCTCCATCCCCCCACCCCCGGCAACTCCCCACAGATCGGGAGTCACGGCCTCACCTCCTGGCACAGGGCCCCCGATCATAACTAACATCAAATGCACAGACAGAAATGCGTTCGGAGCAGCCCAGCCCCAGATGCAAACATGTGCCCACGGGAGGGAGCCGTGACTTCCATTCCATGCAGGGACAGGGCGTGACCGTCTGACCTTAGACAAAGTTGCCAGCAGGTTCTGAGCTCATTTTAGAATCGGCGCGAGCCAAGGATTTTGCAAACACAGAAAATGTATCCATCTTCGGATGCTGCACCCTGCTACAGACTTTCAGATTGCAAAGGCAGACATATTGTATAGAATTCCAATAACACGGTGGAGGCAAGTAAAATTCCAGGGGGAAATGGAGAGTTTGAGAGAATACAGATGAAAGGCACGGGAAAGAATGGGAAAACGACGTTTTGTTCTCCCCGGTATTCCCTGGGAATCCAAATAAGAAAAAAAAAAAAAAAACATCCCTGATCTTCTCATTGGAAAAACAACGAACGGCTCACAAACTTCCCCAACGACATGCAATGTTTTGCTGCTCATTCAAATAAATAAACAGAAAGCCAAAAGGCTCGCTCTCTCCCCGTGGGTGCGTGGGGGTGAGGGGAGCCAGCGGAGCCTCTCAGAAAGAACTCTTCTCAACGTTCACCCTCTCCCAGAACAATAGTCTCTGCAGAAGCACATCAAATAGCACAGCCCTACCTGTTCCGAGGGATTAAAGGTCTTTCTTCTGTGGCCGACACCTTCTTAGAATCCGCTCCCCGTGCAGACGAAATGTCAGAAACCTCTGGGAGGAAGCGGAGTGCATCTGTATTCTGCTCAGAAAATGTCATCCCAGATCTGTTTACCTTAGCCGTGGACCATGATTCAGCTGTGACAACTGTCTTGCATACTGATCCACTTATTTGCAGCAAAAAAAAAAAAAAAAAAATTTCCCAGTGTTAACTGCTTAGGTTCTGAAAAAACAGTTGCTTGGATTTCTCGTGCGACCGTACCAAGCACACATTTGGCATATCTACCTTGTTACCCAAACAACATCCAAGGAAGCATGTTTCTTGGAGTGCAATGAAGGAGGGGAGCTCTTCTCGCTTCTGGATGGAAGACAGGGGCACGCACACACACACACACACGCACACGCACGATTTCCAAAGGCCCTCTCCACCAGGGAGATATTTTAGTACAACGCACAGAAAAAAACCACACGACTGGGACACAGGGTCTTTGCCCTGTGACCCTGAGACATCGCCGGCCGACAGCAGGGCTGGGCTCAGAGCATCTTGATCAGGCAGCAGGTGACAGAAACAGGCCCAACCAAGGAGAAAAAGGCCAGGTCCTGCCTCCCTCAGTCTGCGCACGGAGCCCTGGCCACCTGCCTGGGACACTCCTAGCATTAGGGGACAGGAGCCAGTCCCAAGGCAGCCTGGGACCATGTCACCCAGCTAGCAGTGGTGGTGCAGGCAGAACCCCGGCCCCCCAGGGCCCCACTGGGCACTGTGCTTTGACCTGGGCAACCAATGTGGAGTCAGTTCCCCTGCTCCCACTGGTGTCTGGGCCTGCGTCCTGCGGCTCCTGTGCCACCTGCTGGCTGCAGGCCCAGGGTCTCTGTCCTGGGCTTTCTAAAAAGGTAAACAGCACAGACTCTGCAACCACCAATCCCAGCAGACAAAAGTACAGTCCAGGCTGTTTCTGGAGCAAGACAGCAAGGGGAGGCCCACACTCCACCTGGCCCTCTCTGGGAGACAGGTCTGACCAGGGGGGACCCCACCCCTCACCCACGGTGTGCGGTCTCATGCCTGGTTCACACCCAACAGCCTTGCGCCACCATGCAGAAGACAACCATGCACCTGTGTTGGTCAGCTGGCTGCCCAGTGGACAGACTGCCCCAGGAAGGACTCAGAAGGGATCTGGGGAGAACAAAAACTCCAGGCTGGGGTCTGAGTTTAGCCACGAGGAGCTCAGTGAGGCAGGACAGAGCCCTCTGGAGAAAGTGCAAGGTATGAGATGCTGGTGGGAAGGGCACGAGGTGGGGTCTGAGCTCTGGGTCTCCACAGTTAAAGATACAAGACAGCCGGGGGCAGGCGTGTGACACAGTGGTTAAGATGCCACTTGGGACACCTGCAGCACATGGCTGAGTTCCTGGATTTGATCCTCAGCTCCACTCCCGATTCTGCCCCCCTGTCACCGTGCACCCTGGGAGGCAGCAGGGGACGGCTCAAATGGTTGGGTCCCTGCTAGTCATGTGGGAGACCAGGATTGTGTTCCTGGCTCCAGCCTGCTCCAGCCCAGGCTGTCCTGGACATTTTGGGGAATGAACCGGCCTATGGAAATCTCTCTCTAATAAATTAAATCAATTATATATATATATACATACATATACATATATGTATATGTATGGAAAAGGGCCGTGGGATGGTGAAAGTTCAAATGTGACATCGAGAACGAAACGCGCCAGCCTAAAAGACGCCCCTGAGGCAGAGGAGCCTGACGCCGTCTCCAGCGCTTGTGGGGGGTCTTCCTGCACGGAAGCGAGAAGCCCAGGTCTCCATGACCAGAGTTGGCGGCTGCAGAGGGCAAGGCTTCTTCCTGACGGCTTCAGATACGAAAGGAGAGGGACAGGAATGACCCAGATGCACGCTCACCATCCACTCACAGCTCGAAGTGGAAATCAAGTGAACTAACATGTCTGACATCCAGAGAAAACTTGATTAATTATGGGAGGTTGACTCAAAGGAAAACCACTCAGCCATTAATGTCACTCTTTCAAAGACTGATCCTATAGGAGCATCTAGGGACGTGGAGAAGTTACGAGATAGGAAGTCTTGTACGCGCACGTCGGCTGGGGAGCAGCCCAGGCTCAGCTTCAGCCACACCATCTTCCCAAATCCGACTGCTTGGCCTCAGCTTCTGACAAACGCCTTGGCCTTTAAAGGATAATGAGTCAAACACCTATTTCAGGATCATTTCTGAGGTCCTGGAACTTGTACCTGATCGGTGATCATGAGCTATACCAGTCAGGATCACAGCTGCACCTACAGGCTAACACCAGTGCTGTGTGCAAGGTGTGCCACAGACACTTGCTGCCATTCACGTCTGAACGTTCACTTTCAATAGTAAATACACTTTCTCGATGCTCTTAGATGCAAAATCTTATCTGAGCATTTCAATTCTCCCGGTCAGATGCTTTATAAACTTACACGAATTATTACAAGAGTGAAATATGCAACAACCTAAGATAATATGGTCAGCACTAATTTTTTTTTTAATTATTTGACAGGTAGAATTATAGACAGAGAGAGAAACAGAGAGAAAGGTCCTCCCTCCGCCAGTTCACTCCCCAAATGGCTGCCACGGCCGGCGCTGCGCTGATCTGAAGCCAGGAGTCAGGAGCTTCTTCCTGGCACTTGGGCCATCCTCCACTGCCTTCCCGGGCCACAGCAGAGAGCTGGACTGGAAGAAGAGCAGCCAGGATTAGAACCTGGCTCCCATATGGGATGCCAGCACCACAGGTGGAGGATTAACAAAGTGAACCACTGCACCGGTCCCAAACACTATTACTTTTATGTGCAAAACCAATTAGTAAGAACTTTAGCAAATAATTAAATGTAAAAGAAAATGGGAAAATAATATAAATATTAAGAGAACAGACAAATTAGCTTGCCGCTTTTACAAAAACTATTATGTTCTTTAGAGCCAAGATGTGTTGAGCTCCACGAAAAATTACACGAAGCAGAATAAAAGAGATGCTTAGAGTAGATCCAGTCCATATCTTTGTGGGATTATTTGGAATACTGGCCTTCACAACAGTAAACAACCTTTAAGACTTAAAGTTTTAAAAATTTATTGCTGTTTAGCCCATGCATCTTTATTTTTTTAAATATTTACTTGTTTATTTGAAAGGCAGAGTTACACAGAGAGAGGGAGACAGAGTTAGAGGGCTTCCATCCGCTGGTTCACTACAAGAGCCAAAACAAGGAGCTAAGAGCTTCTTCCAGGTCTCCCACGTGGGTGCAGGGGCCCAAGCACTTGGGCCGCCTTCCACTGCTTTCCCAGTCACATTAGCAGGAGCTGGACTGGAAATGGAGCAGCCAAGACTCGAACCGGGACCCATTTGACATGCCAGTGTCGCAGGCATAGGCTTAGCTCGCTGGGCCACAACACCGGCCCCATGCCTCTCTCAAGGGAAAGTCTGACTTGGAAGCTTTCCTGTCTTTACAAGGAGAAGATAACAGTCAGCTTTGTCAATTTGCTACCTCAAAAATGCACAAGGAGTCAAAACTCCAATACCCCCCCCCCCACCCCCCCGTAACATCGACAGTAAATCAAAGTCCGTCCAGAGAGAAGACAGAAGACAGAAGGAGAACCTGTCAGGGAAACAGGAGGCATCCCAGCATCTCAGTTACCCTCCAAACTGAGTCACCAGCGAATGTCTACTTAGCCTCGATGCTACCACGGTGTAACTCCCTTTCCCCTGTCCTAGCTCTGCCCAGCAACACCCAGCCCTGGCTCCCCTCCCTCGTCCTGCCTTGGGCTCCATGAGGGGTTTGGATTGCACCTCCCCAAGTTTCTCAACCACTGAGAAGCTGGGGGAAGGAACCTCTGCATGTCAGACGGAGGTGCCCGCTCCCACCTGCTGGTCACCGCATCATGACCGGGTAGCAGTAAACGCCTCGCTTTCTGCTTCCTTCACGTTTCTGAGCCCATCCTTTGGTGGGTAGGTGGTCTCAGGTGGGCTCATGTCCCACCCCAGGACCCATATAAATCATGAAGCAAACACGGTCGCCAGATGGCTGGTCATCTGGGGAACGTGGGAGATGAGAGAACATCACTGCCTAATTTAGACTCCCCAAACCACCTAGCAACTGGGCCTCCCACACACTCCCCTCAAACCCCAAGGCAGTAGCACTCCGATGCGGACCCTGGATGCAGACAGCACCATCATGCCACGACCCGGCACCTGCTGGGAGTGCACCCCTGCTTTTCCCAGGCAAGATAAGCTCCCGAGGGTGGGGAGCTGTGTCTCTCCCATCTCGTTGTGCAGTCGCCCCACCCTCCCATGATGATCCCGTATTACAGATATGTGCATCCGTTCCACCTGCCTTAACCCGAGCTCCTCACTTCTTCCTGGTTTGAAGTCTAACTTCCTACCATGTTTGAAACTAAGTGGATCCCCTGGAAGTGGGCTCCCGTGAGAGTGGAAAGTTGCCTGGGTGCCCAAGCAAATGAGGGGCACATGTGGGCCCCAGTGGTCCCAGCTGTCCAGCCAGAGGTCAGGATCCAAGCCTGACCTCTCAGGAGCGGCACTTAGGAAAACAAAGGCAGCCTAGGACAGCTCCACCCTCCATCCACCCTGCACTACGATTCCAGAAAAAAAACTCATGGAAAATTTCCATGGGTGTCATTTGCCCATACTGCCAAAAGTTCTTGGAGAAACAGAATTCTAAGTTTATTTTGGTGCCAAGAACTTTTTGAAACCCACGCAGAGTCTTCTCTCTGACAGGCATCGTCCATGAACTTGTTTAAAGACCCCCGAATGCCTTTCACCTGCCTCAAGTTCTTCCTGTATTTGAGTCTGACTTCCTCCTCTGTGCCACGCCCGTGTCCTCTCTCCTCCCTCGCCCGTGCCTCCTTCCTCTTCATCCTTCACTCCTTGTCTCACTTTCTGCTCCCATTACCTCTCCCCACCACCCAAGGCTCCACCTCCCGCCCCAAGACAAAAGTCACAAATGAGCACACACTCCCCCACCTCCTCTCCCTCTCCCTCTCCCTCTCCCTCTTTCTCCCTCCCTCTCCCTCTCCTCTCTCTCTCTCTCTCTCTCTCTCTCCCTCCCTCCCTCCCTCTCTCTTTCTCTGGGGCACTCTCCTCTCAGTCTCGTGGATTTTGCTCATGGCTTCAAGTTTTCAGGCGCGGCCACAAGCCAGCGCCTGACTCCACATCCAGAGACTGCCAATGAGGTACACTTTGCAGGAGAAAATATGTTAGGGAAAGGGAATTTTTTCAAGTCATCCTAACACCCAAAATATCTTGCAGACCATGCACAGAGCTTCCATCACATGCATTTTCCATCAACCTTTGGAAGACCCCCGTATCTGTGACTTGCAAGCAAAGGAAATCTATTGACTGCAGAAAGAGGAATACCTCTTGTGGAAATCTGGTAAAACCGCAGCAGAGTGCTAACTCATCCTTTGAGGATGCTCTTTCCAGGAAGTTTCTTTTTTAAAAGGGAAAATGAAATGGGAGCGCATCCCCTGTTTACAGAACAAATATTAAGGAAATCGCACATGCTTTCACAGAAATAAAATCCCTTTTAAGAAGTTTGATGAAACAAAGTTGTCTCCTTGATGAATGCATTCATCAATCATCCTTCATTCAACAAAAACATTTAGTGTTAAATTTTAAGCGCTGAATTGCCCAACAATTATAAAATATGCAAGAGTAAAAATGTTTACATGAAAGGCATTAATTTTTTTTCAATGTGGTTAAGGTAATTTTATGCCATGAGGGTATTTAAAAAGTTCATGGAAATGGAATTAAAAATAAAGTTTTTAAGTGCCAGTGTTGCAACACTGGAGTCCGGGCTACTCCATTTCTGACCCAGCTCCCTGCTGATACACCTAAAAAAGCAATTAAAAATGGATGGTCCAAATACTTGGGCCCCTGCTACCCATGTGGGAGACCCAGATGGAGTTCCAGGTACCTGGCTTCAGCCTGGTCCAGCCCTGGCCGTTGCAGCCTATTGCAGAGTGAACCAATGAGTCGAAGATTTCTCTGTACCACTTTTTCTGTCGCTCTGCCTTTCAAATAAATAAAACATTTTTTTTAAAGAAGATAGGTTTATTTTGGTGCAAAAAAACTATTTTGAAATCCACTCATGGTTTTCTCATAATGGCTACTTTCCATGAACTTGTTGAAGACCCCGTGAACCTGAAACCATAGGCCAAGTGGAATCTCTCCCCCAAGGCCCAAGAGCCCAAGGCTTGGAGGAAGGGAGGGTGAGGAAGTGGAAGAGGAAGAGGAAGCTGAGGGTTCCCAGGAGCACAGGGGCTTGGGCTGGGGGCTGGGAGGCCACTCCTTCCAGTTACAGATGACCACATGGGGCTCAGAGAGCCCCTGGGGACACCACGGCTCTCTCAGAGGCTTAACCCCAGTAGATGGCTCCACTCTGCCTGGCCCATCTGAGGCCAAGGTTGGCCGACGTTCTCTGTGAAGGGGCACAATGTAAACAGGCCAGGCTGCTGCCATGAGACCTCTGTGTCCGCCACCCAAGCCCACAGCCAGGGGACCAACGCAGCCACCGACAGTGCTTAGACGAGGGCGTGTGGCTGTTGCCATTTAGGAACAAGGCTGGCGCCCTGGATCACTTGGTTAATCCTCCACCTGCGGCGCCGGCATCCCATATGGGCATCGGGTTCTGTCCTAGTTGCTCCTCTTCCAGTCCAGCTCCCTGCTATGGCCCGGGAAGGCAGTGGAAGATGGCCCAAGTGCTTGGGCCCTGCACCTGCGTGGAAGACCAGGAGGAAGCACCTGGCTCCTGGCTTCAGATCGGCACAGCGCCCGCCGTAGTGGCCATTTCGGGGTGAATCAACGGAAGGAAGACCTTTCTCTCTGTCTGTCTCTCTCTCTCTCACTGTCTAGAATTCTACCTGTCAAATAAAAATAATAAAAAATAAATTAAAAAATGTAAAGATTTGGGGGGACACTTGGCCAAGTAGCTGGTTAAGCTGCCGGTTAAGACGCCCTCATCCCACAATCCCTGTGTTTGCTACCTGGCTCCAGCTCCTGACGCTGGCTTGCTGCTCATACACACCGTGGGAGGCCGTGGGCGATGGCTGGAGTGATTGGGTTCCTAACACTCACAGGGGGACCGGGATGGAGTCCCCCAGCCACAGCAGGCATTGAGGAACCAATCCACAGATGGGTACTCTGGCTCTTCATCTCAAATAAAATACATAAAAATGTAAAAGAACACTGGCCATGAGAATTAAAAAAAATAGCAAACTAAAATTGTGAATATTCTTCTCAGCTCAGGGGCCATTCGGAAGCGGGGGGGGGGGGGGCCGATGCGGTCCATCGGCCATGATTTGCCAATTTCCGATCCTGGACGATTCAGGAAAAGCTGAGGCATCTTCCATCTCTAATTCAACCGAGCAGCTGGGTGAGGCACGGCTTCCCGCTGCGCCCCAGAGTGGCAGGTGAGAGGCCACTGCTGGTGTCCCTGCTTCCTGGGAGCCCACACCCCACAGGGAGTAGCAGTGGAACGGGAACGAGGCAAACACCTCCTCGTCTTCGAGGGAGAGCTCTCTGCAGCACGCAACATCGCTCTCACAAGGACCACGGCAGGTGATGGCTCAAGGGGTCGGGCCCCTGCCATCCACGTGGGAGTCCCTGCATTGAGTTCCTGGATCTCAGCTTCAGCCCCGGGCTCAGCCCCAGCCCTTGCAAGCATTTAGGGAGTGAACCAGCAGACAGAAGCGATCTCTCTCTCTCTCTCTCTCTGCCTCCTAAGTAAACAAAATTTAAGACAAAGCCAGGACAAAGAACCTAAGGCTGCTGATCTAACTGAGGCAGGACAGCCAGCATCTATCACATCACTGTGGCTCTGCCCCCGTGGGATCGCTCCTTCTGGCCCCGGGCGGTGGATGGGAAGAGGGAGCGTTCTCAGAAGTTCCCGGACAGACGGCCTTGGACTTGGGAGCACTGCTGTGGATTAGACAGTGGTTGGATCACACAAACGCCACGGCGCTGTTCTACTCTCCCCGGAAGCTGCTTCCCATCTACCATCTGGTGGAAAACGGATGGCAGGTCAGAGGGGAGGCTGCTTGGCCCTGGGGCACGGGGAAACCGCAGAGATCTTTGAGCGGGGGTCAAAGGCGTGGGGGTCACACGATCTGGGCCCCTGAAGCACGATTCACAGCTTCAGAATCAAGGCAGAGGCCTCAGAAGCCCTGGTGGCACCAGGAACTGCGGGCTCTCATCCTGGGAGGAGACAAGAAAGCCTTCCGAGAGCACACAAAGGCCCTGATGTCGGCCGATGGGGCAGCAAGATCGTGCCCGGTCACCCACATACCTAGGTAGGAATGTGTTTAGGGCCAGGGTTAGGCTTAGGGCTAGAGCTAGGGCTAGGGCCAAGGATAGGGCTAAGGATAGGGCTAGGGCTGGGTTAGGGATAGATTTATGTTTAGGGGGTTAGGGTTAGCGTGAGGGCTGGGGTTTGGGCGAGGGCTAGGGCTACGTCATAGGCAAAGGTTACAGCCATGGCTGGTGCTAGGGTTAGGGCTGGGTCTAGGGCTACATCTAGGGCTAGGGCTAGAGCCCATGGCACTTCTCAGAGTGACAGAACACAGGAGAGCGGGATGGGCAAAGGAAGAGTGGCCTAACGGGTCGGGGAATGGCGAGGCCTCTGCCACTTCCTGGGATGAGAAAGGGCGTCATGATACCCACAGGCCAGAGAAAGGCCTGGCTGGCCTCTTAGGTGGGCAGGACCCGTGCCAATCAGTCCTCCAGCTCTCTGAACACACACAGCCTCTCCCTCAATGCAACTTACTCTGACACGGCTGAGAGTCAACGCAGACCCCACAGGCTAGGGGCTCCGTCCCACAAGACTAGCCCCACTTTCGGTGCCAGCCAGATCTGGGCTCTAAGCTGGGGGCCCCTTCTCAGGATTCGCAATCTGCTACAATGGTCTGCAGAACTCGGGACCGCACCTGACATGTGACGACCTCCAGCTTCCTGCCCATGCAGGCACTGGGAGACAGCAGGTGATGGCCCAAGTACTTGGGTCTCTGCCATCCACCTGGGAGACCTGGATGGAGTTCCAGGCTCCTGGCGTCAGCCCTGGTTCAGCCCTGGATGTTGCTGTCTTCAAGGAGTGAACCAGTGGATGGAAGGTCTGTCTGTCTGTCTGTCTCTCTCTCTTTCTTCTCCGCAACCCATCTCTAGAATAAATAATCAACCAATCAATCAATCATCAATATTTTAAGGAGGAACACCAATACAGACTAACCACGTACTTAATACCACAGTTGGGAGCTTCTGCCGAGCAGCATCGGCCCTCAGCAGTGCCCGGCTGCCCCAGTCAAGTGGGTTTCCTCTGCATTCTACCCTAAAGGGAGACCTGGGATGCAGGAAGGGTGTCCTAAGAAGAAAAACACCCTCCAGAGACACAGGTGCAGGTGCCGGTTAAATCCCACACCATTTCCAATCCGTTTCCGGGCACGGAGTCCGCGTCCAGACACTGTGAAGGATTCAGTGCACGACGCGTTGCAAAATTAGCTTTGCCTATTTCCAGACCCGGAGACCAGCTGTAGAGAGGAGCAGATGACACAGAATGAAACTGGGGAATCTGGCAGTAATGTTCCTTTTAACCAGAGAGAGAACTCTCTCCGTGCGTCTCCCAGAAAGGCGCAGAACTGGCTCCAGTGAAAGGGAAAAGCTCCGCTTTAGCAAAGCAGGTGTCAGGGCCGGGAAGATGAAGCTGGGAGTCTCAGCTATACCGGGCTCCTCCGCGGCCTCCATTTCTACATTTGTCAGCTCAGGGCCCTGCAGGGAACAGAGGGCTCAAGCACATGGACAACTCCCGCCCAGTTAGCATGAAAGGGGCATCTTCTCATTTTTTTTTTTTTTAATTTGAGCAGAGACCGACAGAGCTGCCATCCTCTGGTTTTTTTCCTGCATGGCTGCGATGGCTCCCCCGCTGGAGCTGCCGCAGGTGCAGGTGCAGGGAACCGAATCCAAGCCCCCCACGCTGGTGGCAGACAGCTTACGTGAGCCATCCCCTGCTGCCTGCATCAGGTCTGTATTAGCAGGAAGCTGGATTGGAAAGTGGAGCTGGGTACCAAATCCAGGAACTTCGATATGGGAACACTGGCTGTCTTCACCATGGACTTTCAAAAAATTATTTATTTATATGCATTGTATTGGAAAGGCAGAGAAGGTCTTGCACCCTCTGGTTCACTCTCCCAAATGCCTCAGTTGAGGCTGGGTCTGCCAAAGCCAGAAGCCTGGCCGGAACTCCACCTGGCTCTCCCATGTGAGCGGCAGGACACCAGCACCTGCTGGCTTCCAGGGTGCTCTTAGCAGGAAGTTGGAATCGGTAAGGCACAGGGACTGGAAACCAGGCCACAGCACTGATGAGCAGCCCCTCCACAAACTTCCGGGGCTGTCCCAGGCACACCATCAGGAAGCTGGGCCAGTGGAGCAGCCAGGACTCAAACCAGTGCTCTGAGAGTACATTGTGGGCAGCCCAAGCTATGGCACCGCGTGTGGTGCCACAGGGCCCACCTGACTGTGGTCTTTTAGCTCCATTCCTCTACGGACACTCTGGAGTCCCCTGGAATGATGACAAACTCAGTGATGTCACCACACTCCAGGTTCCTGGGGACGACATCCTCACCTTAGACATGTTTGAGTCTTGACAAAACCCAGGCTACTCTGAACAGACGTTCCAATGCCACACAGCTAAATCCACCGAGCCAAGACTCACCCACAAGTAATTTGACTGCAGCCCAACATCTCACCTTTCTTCGCAGAAGCATCTTCTTGACACATTTTTGTGTTAAGAACTCATCAGCTGGGTCTCTTACATGATCACAACACTTGCTAGAAAACAAGATTGTGAACAGCTGATAGTACACAATCCGTGCCCGATTCTTAGCTGCAACCACAGATATAAGTGGCTACATGTTAATAACGACCAGGGCCCGGCGCCGTGGCGTAGCAGGCAAAGCCGCCACTTGCAGTGCCAGCATCCCATTTGGGTGCCATTTCGAGTCCCAGCTGCTCCACTTCCAATCCAGCTCTCTGCTGTGGCATGGAAAAGCAGTAGAAGATGGCCCAAGGACCCATATGGGAGACCCGGAAGCAGCTCCTGGCGCCTGACTTCGGATCAGCACAGCTCCTGCCATTGCGGCCAATTGGGGAGTGAACCAGTGGATGAAAGACCTCTCTCCCTCCCTCTCTCTCTCTCTCTTTGTGTGTGTGTGTGTAACTCTGACTTTCAAATAAATAAATAAATCTTAAAAAAAAAAACAACCAAAGATGCTGGGTTTTGGAGGCTTCTGGAAGCCCGAGTTTGTGAGACAAACTAGAAATGCATTCTCTGGTTCTTGTTCAGGGCTCTTTGGGGAGATAGCAGTGAAAACTATTTTGCCAGTAATCCGAAGTAAAAACACGGCTCTGGCCACAGAAGGCAAAAGGCTGCGGCCAACAGGGGAACATTCAGAAAGCGGTGATTTGGGCACCCACAGGTCCCTGTTTGCAACGGATTACTGCACACCAAAGGATGCCCTAATAACACCACGTGGGACAGCGGCAATGCCAGGCCACGGCTGCCCACGGAGCTGCTCGGAGAGTGACAGCTGGCTGGAGAAGCTGCTCTGCACTCAGACCCCCCTGGCCCTCGAGCACCTCTGAGGCTGTGTCCCCGGGAGGCGTGGGGATGCAGCACCACAGAAGCCCGTGTCGTGGAACAGGTGTGCAAGACAAAGGGGGGAACCGAGACGCAAGGCAGGAGAATCTTCCCAGCCCGGGCGGCAGACCCCGGCTGCACCGCTTCCCTCCCTGAGAGCCTCATGTGAAGAATGGCTCCTGTCTCACCTGCAGTCCACTCGGCTCAGGTAAGGCACCCCTGAGGGCTCCCTGGGGGGCAATTAGACCTGAAGACCTGGGCTGCAGAGACCCCTGCTGGAGTCCCCACTGGTGAGACACAACCAGACTGCCACCCAGGCCGACCGCGGCTGAGAGTGGACCTCTAAAGGAGGCAAAGGGTGAAGGGGCCGCGAGGAAGATAAACAGGGCCCCAGGTACAGCACTGGCACCCTCGTGTCTTCCTGGAAGCCGGGTGCCTACCTGGATCTCCCAGTTTTGTGAGCAATTTCTATATGGGGTGCTTAGGTTGTCTGAACAGGGCTGTCTGTGCTTCAGAGCTGAAAGAACCCTGGCTAATGCACTGTGATTCTCTCTCTTGTCCTCTCTCTCATTCCTTATCTCTCTCCCTCTCTCTCACACACACACAATAAATATCGTCAAATGCTTCACTAACTACACTACAGATTCTAGCTACTAACATCGAGAGGAATCAGCGGTCCCACAAATGTGGACCTTAGTAAGCAAATGCAGCCTCTCTTTAATGATGTTACAAGAACCGTGCAGAGCTGCCAGGCACCTCTAAGCCCAGGATGATATACATCAGTGTGGCTGGGCAACAGGAAATCTACCCATGACTTAAACAAGAAAACAGACACTTCAGACAAGACAAAACTGCTGGGGCTAGCTCTCTGCCTCATCACCACTCCAGGGCGGTTCCTAGGGCCAGGGGTTCTGCTCCCACACTGTCCCTCAATGCTGCCAGCTGCCAGGTCCCTTGAGAATCATTTTCCAACCATTCAGATCCTGAATGAAGGTGATGGTGACAGCTAACATCTCCTGGCTCGGACACTGTGAGGGGCTATTCCGGGCACGCCCCAGGCATCTCCTCACTTACACGCCACTGCGGCAGGCATGTTTTTATCCCCATTGTACAGACAAGGACATCAAAGCTGAGACACTAAGTATTCTGCCAGAGGTCACTCAGTTGAGTGCCAGAGCCGAAGGACTTTCAAACCAACAAGTACGTGCTTTAAAAGCTAATGCTTTTAACCGTTTAATGCAAAATACAAAAATGAGAAACATTCCCATAAAAAATGCCTTACTCTATGATACTTTATAACACCAAAAGGGCCAGGAGATATAATCATACCAAGAGTGATTTTTAGCATATCCTCAGGGTCTTCAAAAAGTTCACAGGAATGCATATTATGGAAAAACTATGCACGAATTTAAAAATTATTTTCCACCAACATAAACTTATTAATTCCATTTTTTTTCACGAACTCTCTGGACTATCCTTGTAAGCATCCAGACTCTCTTCCACACATCCATAACTACATGCACATGTGGAAATATTTAATATGAATAGAATCCTATTACACACAGTTTGCTTTCTGCACTGAACAGTTTTCCTGTTAATACACGTGGACCTCCATCGTTGCCATGTCTAACTGGCAACGCCTCCAATCATGTACATAGAACTTAACCACCCCTTGCCAAGCCTGCACGTTTAGATGACTTCCAAACCGGCAAACAGCACGCCAGAAATAATATCTGCATGGCTTTGAAAAAAATCTTTTATTTTCTTTAAATCAATGAGTACACTGACTATTGGATCAGAATGCCTCCGAAAAAGCTGACCTGATAGTCAACCAGCAGAGCACAAACGTTCAAAATAGTGCCTTTCCACTGTTGCCAAGGGGAGACCAAAAGTAAATGTGTTTCAACTTCCACTTCATTCACTGTTAATGAGCCTTAGTGTGATTTGTGTGGCTACTGTTTTTGAATAGTCGGCCTCCAAAAATGTTCCTCTTAAGGTACTGGACTTTTCTGTGTGTGTGTGTCTCTCTCTCACACACATACACAGACTCGCACACACTTATGCTGACTCGTGCATACCGAAATTGCATATTAATACATCACATATTTAAGAATATTTTTCCATGATCATTTCACTCGGTTGGAGCAGATTTTTGCATTTTAACTTGTAAGGAATGTTAAGACATACCAAAAGGAATGACATTTTGCACCAATTCCTCAAGGAATAAAATATCACCTACACGATTGAAGCTGCTCCTGGAATCCATTCTGAATTTTAAAGATATCTCTTGCAAACCACATATGGTTCTATTTTATACAAAAATATGTAATTGGATGCTCTTTGTTTCCATGTAGTCCCTTTATGGGGACTATTTACAGATACATAGGTTTATTTCCGTCACTTCTTTGGGTGTTCTTTGTCCACTTTCCTTTCTCTCCTTTGTTCCTGTTTTCTTGGGAAAGGGGGGTTCAAGGCTTCCTCTACACACTTGGAGGGTCTATCCTCCATTTGCACTAATTGTTACAAATATCATTAGGCACACTTAGCAAAAGTGTAGCAGTCCGAAACCACAGAGCTTTACCTCCACTGCTCCAGAAAGTGTGTGTTGCCATGACTGACAGTCAAGGCACATCCATATTGATCCCATGTTCCCTCGCCTTCCGCCTGCGTCTGACAACATCCACTGGGCTCACGTAGGCTTCCAGAGCCCAGCCCTCAGAAGTTCCTTGAAGGAAGTCTCTCTAACTGTCTTGATTGATTTATCTTAAACCATTCTTATTCCTGTCCCCCTCTTAAAAGATAATGTACGCAGAGAATTCTAGGTTGGCGATTATCTTTGGCTAGCGTACTGAAAAACGCTTTGCTATGGGGGTGGGTAGCTAGGGCTGTGGCTGCCACCTGGCATGCCTGCACCCCCTACCCGAGAGCTTGGGTTCAAGTCCTGGCTCCATCCTCACTCCAGCTCCCCGCTAATGCACAGCCTGGGAGGCAACGGGGGTGTCTCAAGTACCTGGGTCACCACCACCCACATGGGAGATGCACACTGAGTCCCCAGCTCCTGGATTCAGTCTAGCCTCCGCTGTTGCTGGCATTTGGGGAGCGAACCAGTGGGTGGGTGGCAGATTCATAATCATTCCCATTCTCTCTCTCTCTCTCTCCTTCTGGCTTGCAGTATCTCTGCTGAGAGTCACCTGTGGTTACTGTCTGTTACTGTGGCAATCACCTGTCCGTTACTGCTTTTCAATGTTTCTCTTTTCCTCTTTATTTCTAGTCTACATTTTCACTACACTTTTCTTAGGTCTGGGGACCCTTTTATTGACCTTGTTTGGCATTTGCTGCAGCTCCTGAATGGAAGGCTCAGCGACCTACATTCATTCTGGAAAATTATCAGCCCCTTCTATTCTCCCTATTTTGTATGATGGGAACGCTAACTGGGTACTTAAGAAGGAGGGGTCTCGTTTCTTTGGCTCCTGGTTGCTCCTTCGTATTTTCTTCTAAGAATGATTTATGTATTTATATTTGAAATGCAGAGTTGGTGGGGAGGACAGAGAGATCTTCCACCCTTTGGCTCATCCCCAAATGCCTGTTATCAGCTGGGGCTGCGCCAAGATAAAGCCGATGTCGGGAACTCCATCAGAGTCTCCCTTGTGGGTGGCAGGGACCCAAGTGCCTGGGCCATCATCTACTGACTTCCAGGCACATTAGCAAGGAGCCAGACCTGAAGTGGAGCAGCCAAGACAAGAACAAGCACTCTCTATGTGAACATGGTGACTTGGGTTAAATGACAGCCAACACGCTGGCTCCTGTCATTGGAATCTGGGGGCGGGGTAATGAGTGTCTCACGAGGATCCACAGTGACCAGAAGACCAGAGCTTCCTCTGTTATCTTCCTGAGCCGTCTAAGGCCCCAGGTGTCCTAAATGACCCCAGAGCAAAGGTGCACCCCCACCAAAACAAGCGGTAAGATTGGGTGCCCACCCAGCGTGCTGGAGGGACGAGGTGCCCAGTGCAGTGTTTAAAAAACCAGTGAGCTATGGGTTAAAAATGGCTTTCTTTGCCCCCTTCCCCACTTTTTGATCAATTTTACTTTAACAGATTTTAATATTATGACCACAGCTGTGTTTGCCTGGCAGACACTGCCAACCTTCAATTTTTATACTTTTAAATGAAACCACTTTTTTTCCAAGTTGTGAATCATAGCACTTGGCAACGTGGGTTGGCTTTTGCTTTTTAGAGAATCTTTCTTGGCCTTCTAAACAAATAACTTCATCTTGGTGCTACTTTTAAAAGTCACCATTTTCCAGGTAAAAGCTGCACGCTGAACCCTTGCCTTCATCTCCCCTCCTCCCAACGTTCCAGTGATGAGACAGAAGGAATTCCAATTCTCAGCTCCAGTGAGCTGGCCCGGAGCTCTGGGAAAGGAGATGATGCCTTTAAAAACTCACATCTCCTAAAGTTATCCAGGAACCAGCAGGGAAGTGAAGCATTGTATCAATCCAAGATGTCCAATTTAAATATGATTTCTAGAAAGAAGGAATTTTTTTTTGAAAAGTATTCGACCTTGAAAGTCTAAGAGTTACTAGATTGAAAGGGTCCATTGAATCCCCAGCATAATAAATGAAAACACACCCACACTCACATGCACACTTACACACTCACACACACACATGCACAAAGTGGTCCTACCCACGCTCAGTGTACGTAGGGCAGGGAGAAGCCGTCCACACAGGAAGCAGGAAGGCGATGCCCAAGGAGCTGGCCGAATGCCTAGGGGGGCAGACAGCTCGGAGCACTCACCGATCCATCTCAGCAGAGACAGACCCGGTAAATAAGTGCTTTTCTCTATTGCCTGTTTAGATAATAAAGCGTCAGTAATAGGAAAACGCCCCACAGGGAGCCTGTGCCGTGTGGCACACTGGCTCTGGGTGCCGGCTACAGGGCAGCCAGTGTCTCTGAGTCGTGTCTCAGCGCCAGGTGCTGTCCATGTATTTTATGTGTTTATCTTATTCCATTCCCACAAGAACCTCACGAGGTTTATATTATGATTTGAGGGGTGGGTGGGTGTTGGTTTTGTTTTATTTGTATCTAACAGATGGACAGCGAGGCCAGGAGAAGTTCAGTGACTAACCCCAAGTGGCGGACACCAGGCTCTATCCAGGGCTGGCTAAGTGCTCACCACCACAGCTCACTGAGTCTCCAGGACAGAGTCACTTCTACAGGAAAGAACACACACCCACAGCCACACATACACACATACTCATATACACATACACACAGACACAAACACATACACACACTCATATATACACACACTCATATACACACATACTCGTACATACATGGACACATACACACACATACACACATTCATATACACACATACATATCCACACACACATAACAAATACACACACATACACACATACTCATACACACATACACATAGACACAAACACATACATACACATACACACACTCATGTATACACACACTCATATACACACATACACATACGTGGACACATACACACACTCACATATACATATACACACATTCATATATACACACATACATATACACACACATGCAAATACACACACATACACACATACACAAACTCATACACAGACACAAACACATACACACACATACTCATATACATACATACACACAAATTTACACATACACACATATACGCATATACACATTCATACCCCCACACATATACATACAGTCATATACACACCCACACAAACACACACACATATATATACCCAAACACATATGCACATTCACACACACACATACACACACACACGGGAGTCTTCCAAAAGTTCATGGGAAATGCATTTTACAAAAAAACTGTGGGTAAAATGCAAATTTTCTGCACCAAAATAAACTTACCTCTTTTTAATTTTCATTGATTGACTGATTGACTTAGCAAGTAAGAGAAAGCTCCCATCCAATGGTTCACTCCCCAGGCGCCTGCAATGGCCAAGGGGCCAAAACCGGAAGCTGGAACTCAACCCAGGTCTCCCACATGAGTGGCAGGGACCCGGTCCATGAGCCATGACTGCTGCCTCCCGGGCACTGCATTGGCAGGGAGATCAAACGCGGGCATCAGTAGGGAGATCAAACCCAGGCACTCCACTGTGGGATACGGGCACTGCACTCGGCTCAACACCCACCCCTCCTTTCAAGTCCATGTTCCACGGACTTTTAAAGTACCCTCATATATTCACGTATATAGGTTCATGATCTATCTTCACGCACCCTATATATATTTATGGGCTCACAAGATCTTTTAAGAAAACCCACCAAGAAGCAGGTAGGACAACAGAAGGGTTCAGAGGCAGATCCAGGACTCCAGTTCTGGTGCGAGAAGCTAGGACAGGGCAGGGCTCCCGCAGTCAGATCTGATGAGGACGTGGGGTGCTGTGGCTGACTGCCTGGCTCCCCATTGCCTGCGGCCCCCCCCACACACACACACACATGTGGGGCCAGGATCCCTTCCTCCTGGACTCGTCTTCCTCGGGGACAGCCTGACCAGGAATCCCAAAGCCTGTGCCCCCGCTTTTCAGAGCTGCGTGGCATATAGAGGCAGGAAGCAGACACCTGTGTGTATCTCCCCAGAGATCCCTCCTCCCCGGTTCCCCGAGGGCAGGGACTGCGTCTGTTCAGCCTCTCCTCCAAGTCTTTCCAGGGCACAGCACAGGTGCCTCTGTCACCAACCCTTCTGGATGCCCAAAGAGAAGAAGGCAGGCAGGTGGAGGCCACTGCCGAGCTCTGGGCCCCTGCGCTGCCTGGGGTGCCGGCCACTCCCCTAGCCAACCCCCTGTGCAGTCCACTGCTACCCAAGACCCCTTGAGCAGGGAGTCCAAAAGAAAGAAGGGGGAAAGGGGTCCAGGTCTCAGCTCCGTCGACTGAGACTCCACTTGCCCCTCTGGGGAATGGGGCCATAGAGCTAAATCCCCATGAGGATCCAACGTATGCACCAGCATGGACACCCTGGGCCAAGTTGAGGGAGAGTGTGGCCGCGGGCACAGTGTGACCCTCAAAGGGTCTCGAGAGTCAGCATCACACAGGAACTGGGTAGGAACGCCAAGCTTGGTGCAGCCTGGGGCAGGGCGAGGGGAGTGGGCTGTGTTAAAGCCCTCCTGGGATTCCCACACAAGTCAAGACTCACGGATGGACCTGTTAGACTGCGCCCTCTAGTGGTGCTCAGGGTTCGCAGCACCCGAGTTCTGGGGAGCAGTTTGTTTCCAGGTTGGGACTTCTCAGCCTGCAGGCTCCAGGGTAGAAGAGACCCTGGAGGACAGTAAATGCACAAAGGCCCACGAAGAAAGAGTGGGCATTTGGCCGCATTTCTAAGATGCAGCTCAGGACACCCGCAGTGCAGGTGCCCGAGTTCAATTCCCTAGCTTCCCGCTAAGACAGCAGGTGCTGGCTCAAGTGACTGGGGCCCTGCCCCCCGATGGGAGCCTGGGATGGCGTTCCCAGCTCCTGGCTTCAGCCTGGCCCAGCCTCAACTGCTGGAGGCATTTGGGGAAGGTCTCTGTCTCTGCATCGCAAGTTAATTAATTCATCTTTTAGGGGCCGGCACTGTGGCGCAGCGGGTTAACGCCCTGGCCTGAAGCGCCAGTATCCCATGTGGACACAGGTTCTAGTCCCAGCTGCTCCTCTTCTGATCCAGCTCTCTGCTGTGGCCTGGGATAGCAGTAGAGGATGGCCCAAGTCCTTGGGACCCTGCACCCACATGGGTGACCCAAAAGAAGCTCCTGGCTCCTGGCTTCAGATCTGCGAAGCTCCGGCCATTGTGGCCATCTGGGGAATGAACCAGTGGATGGAAGACCTCTCTCTCTCTCTCTCTCTCTACCTCTCTCTGTAACTCTGTCTTTCAAATAAATAAAATAAATCTTTAAAAAAATTATCTTTTCAAAGAAAAGGCAGAGAGTTTATAAATTGTTGAAC
This sequence comes from Lepus europaeus, assembly GCF_033115175.1. NCBI lineage: Eukaryota > Metazoa > Chordata > Mammalia > Lagomorpha > Leporidae > Lepus > Lepus europaeus. The sequence continues at coordinate 109,152,982 of NC_084837.1, forward strand.
GTACGAATGAAGACGAATAAATAAATGTGAATGAGAAAGGTGCACGTCCTAACTCCTAGTCTGTCTACACAAAATGTGATGGTCTTAGGGCTCAGCCTGAGGCCCAGCAGGTGCAAATGGAGGGGTGGATGGAGATGGGGCACATAGCTCCAGGTGAGGAGGCAGGCTGGCAGCAGGGTCTGTCCCTGGGCTCCGCATCTGGCTGAGGGCACAGTGGCCCCAGGCCATCAGTGGGGCACCCACGGTGGAGGTCGGATCCCATCCTGGTCTGTACGGAAGGGCTGGAGGGCCGGCGCCGTGGCTCACTAGGCTAATCCTCCGCCTGAGGCACCGGCACCCCAGGTTCTAGACCCGGTTGGGGCGCTGGATTCTGTCCCATTTGCTCCTCTTCTAGTCCAGTTCTCTGCTGTGGCCCAGAAAGGCAGTGGAGGATGGCTGAAGTGCGTGGGCCCTGCACCCGCATGGGAGACCAGGAGGAAGCACCTGGCTTCTGGCTTTGGATCGGCGCAGCGCGCCGGCCATGGGGGCCATATGGGGGGTGAACCAATGGAAAAAGGAAGACCTTTCTCTCTGTCTCTCTCTCTCTCTCTCACTGTCTAACTCTGCCTGTCAGAAAAAAAAAAAAGACCAGAGGTGGGGAGGTGGGACCCTCCTCCCACACCCTGCTGGTGGGGACAGAGAGGCGGAGTGGGAAACAAGGCTCTACGGGTGTGAACGTCCCAGAGGGGGCCAAGGAGAAGGCCAGGCCAGAGTATGGGCAGGGCAATGAGAAGGAAGCCACACGGGACAGGAGGAGGCGGCCCACATCCTGCAGGGTCTGGGAGGCGACTGGTCTGGGGTACTGAAGTCCTTCTGCCCCAGGGCTGGGGAGACAGAGCAGATTGGGGGCAGCAGAGGCAGGACCCAGAGGGCAGCACCTGACCCCACGCACACCCCCAGCCCCAGAGCACCCAGCAGGATGGCATCCTGTTTCACAAAGGAACCCTGCTCTTCAACAAGCACGTGGGGCTCTTAGCTCCCCAACGGCTCACTGCCCGGCTCCCGGCTCGCTCCTGGCTCCCAGCTCGCTCCTGGCTCCCAAGCCCACGTGAGCCTGCAGGGAGGGGGAAGGCAGTGCTCACAGCACCCCTCGTGTGTGCCGGGACCCTCCCAAACATCGGTATTTCAACCAAACGAGGCAGGGGGGAGCACTTTGATCACCCCTCTGTCATGCACAAGGAAGTAGCAGCAATGAGATTGGAGCCGGCTAGCCCAGCTGCCACGGTCATCAGGCCACCAGGCCACATGGTGTCTGGTGCGCAGGGCACAGGGCCTGGGGCACAGTCCATCTTGTTCCACAGATGGACAAGCAGAGGCCCTAGATGTCTGCAGCGCCCCCTGGTGGATGATGCTCACATCACACCACCATCAACCAGGGGGCAGATCTAAGGTTTCCACTTTGGGTCTTTGATGAAAGAGAGTGGTGGGTCTACGGCCATACCACCCTGAACGCGCCCGATCTCGTCTGAAAGAGAGTGGTGGGAGTGGGAGAGGAAAAAAAGAGGAGAGAAAGGAAAGCAGGAAGGAGAGGAATTAGGAGAAGATGGAGGAGAGAGGGAGAAGAGCAGAAGGAGGAGGTGCTGGGGTGGGAGAATTTTCAGACTATGGGAAACTCAGCAAGTTCCTACAGGCCGCTATGCCCCCCCAAATCTGATTATTAAGTACTAATCCACACACGTTGGCTTTTCCTACAGTAAAACCCCAATCTGCCCTTCAGCGGAACATAAAGCAATAGTGAATAACTTCCTAACCAAGGCCGGGACCCGGTGCGCACTGATTTGGGTGCAGCGAGAACCCAGCGGCTAACCCCAGTGCGCTGCAGGCACAGCCCGGGACCTGAACCAGTGTGTCGGCAGGGTGGGCCCTGCAGCACCTGAGCCCCCTGGCGACTGTATCAGGGATGTGCTCCTCTGTGCACAGTCAGCTTATAATTGCTTTACCTGTCGAGGGAAGCTGAGATTCAGTTTAGCAAAGTGCAAACCTCACAGTCTTTTTAAAAATGTCCCTGGACTTGGGGCTGGCATTGTGGTATAATAGGTAAAGCCGCCGCCTGCAATTCTAGCATCCCCAGATGGGCGCTGTTCAAGCCCCAGCTGCTCCACTTCCGATCCAGCTCCCTGCTAATGTGCCTGGGAAAGCAGCAGAAGGTGGCCCAAGTGCTTGGGCCCCTGCACCTGCGTGGGAGATCCAGATGGAGCTCCAGGCTCCTGGCTTCAGGCCTGCCCAGTCCCAGCCACTGTGGCCATTTGGGGAGCAAACCAGTGGATGGAAGACCTCTCTCTCCACACCACCCCCATAATTCGGCCTTTCAAATAAATAAAATAAATCTTAAAAAACATCCCTAGACCTGTAGTTGCCACGGAGCATGTGAATTGCCCATTAGAAGGGTAATTACAAAATCCCCAGGAAAACTGAACTAACACATAAGTTTCTTCTGATGCAGGAAATTTTTGAAATCCATGCAGCAGTCTTTAGAACATTTGTTGGAAAGTGTGTACAACAAAACCTAGGCATGGATTCAAAATTATTTTTGCACCAGAGTACACTTATTGTTTAATTGCATTTCCCATGCACTTGCTGAGCCCCCGGAACAGCAGCTGGAATGGAAGAAGTGACTTGCCAAACACGTGGGGAATGGCACCCCCCCTCGCCTCCCCTCAGGCTTGCACACGCCCGAACCTGACCCCCTCAGTAGCAGGCTCGCTTCTGATAATGGCCATCAAAAATCGTCTCGTGTGGCAGGCGCTGTGGGACCAGAGCAAGCTGCTGCTTGGGACACCTGCAGCCCTTCTCAGAGCGCTGGTTCGAGTCCCAGCTCGTCTGCTTCCAACGCAGCTCCCTGCTAATGCATCTTGGGAGGCAGTGGATGATGGTTCAAGTGCTCGGGCCCCTGCTACCCATGGGGGAGACCTGGATGGAGTTCTGGGGTCCTGGCTTTGGCAGCTCTTTTTGCAGGCACTTGGGGAGTAGAAGATTCTCTCTCTCTCTCTCTCTCTCTCTCTCTCTCTCTCTCTCTCTCTGTGTGTGTGTGTGTGTCATCCCTATCACTCTACCTTTCAAACAAATAAATCTTTTACAAAATAGTCTTGTGGTATTTACAATTGTGGTATTCTTTCCAAAAGCATTATTTTTTTTTTAAAGCACAACCTTGAGCCAGCGCCGTGGCTCAACAGGCTAATCCTCCACCTTGTGGCGCCGGCACTCGAGGTTCTAGTCCCGGTCGGGGCACCGGATTCTGTCCCAGTTGCCTCTCTTCCAGGCCAGCTCTCTGCTATGGCCCGGGAGTGCAGTGGAGGATGGCCCAAGTGCTTGGGCCCTGCACCCATGGGAGACCAGGAGAAGCACCTGGCTCCTGCCTTCGGATCAGCGCAGTGTGCCGTCCACAGCGTGCCAGCCGCGGCGGCCATTGGAGGGTGAACCAACGGCAAAGGAAGACCTTTCTCTCTGTCTCTCTCTCACTGTCAAAATAAATAAAAAGAGAGAGAAAAAAAATTTAAAAGCACAACCTTATTACAATCACTAGGTAACATTAAACAAAACCACAATGTAGGATATTCTCTAAAAAAAAAACTTGCCTATATATTAAAGTCATGATCACAAAACAAAAAGACTGAGGCAGTATTTCAGAAGTAAAGGAGACATCACAAATGAACGTATCTTGTAATTGTGGATTAGATCCAGGGCCAGAAAAAAAATGTCTTTTGCTATGAGGAAGACTTGGTGAAATATAAATGATCATATAGATTAGATAGTGCTGTTACAGTCACGCCAACTTGTTAACTTTGGCCGTACACTGTAGCCATAGGGAAACTGTACTTATTCTTCGAACAGTACACTGAAGGATTTAGAGGTAAAGGTGGCCGTGTGTTCAGTTTCATGGGTGGCACACTGGTGAGGACACCTGCCATGCCCCATATGGAAGAGCTTAGGTTCCACGCCGGGCTCGGGCTGCTGACTCCGGCTCGCAGCTTCCTGCCAATGCAGGCCCTGGGAGGCAGTGATGAATACCCAAGCACTCGGTTCTCTCTGCCACCCACACGGGAGAGCTGAATTCCGTTCCTGGTTCCTGGCTTTGTCCAGACCCAGCACTGGCTGTGGAGGGCATTTGGGGAGTGAACCAGCAGATGGAAGAGCTAGCTTGCTTGTTCTCTCTCTCTCTCTCTCTCTCATAAATAAAAAGAACTTATTTAAGACAGGCATTGTGTCTTCCCCTTCTCTCAGACAGTGCAGAGGAGTGGGGGGGGGGGGAGTGTGGAGAGGCAGAGAGACTGACAAACCAAACATGGGAGAATGTTCGGGATTGGGAATGTGGGTGATGACACAGAAACACCCTGTACCACTCCAACAACTCTTCTGTAAGCCTGAGGTTAAAGTTACCAATAAAAAGTTCTCTCTTCGCTGGTTGGGATCTGAGAGACTTCATTCACTCAACAAGTGTGGAGGGAGCACCTGTTACGTCCCAGGCCTTGTTCAAGGAGCTGGGGATACAGAAGAAAAAACAGCAGCAAAGGCCTGGTGAGGGGACGAGAAGCAACACACAGCGTTCTGGAAAATGCCCACCTCCTCTGGCCTCCTGAACTCAACTCATCTCAAACTTGAGATGACGAGGACCAAGCTCATGTTCCTCCCTGCCCCCCATCAAAAACCCAGGCACCTCAGATCTCATCCAGTGGGTGAGTCAGGAACTCTGTCACTCCCACGCCCCATCCAGCTCCACACCCAATCCTACCCAGCTCCACACCTGACCCAGCCCCACACCTGACCCAGCCCCCACACCTGACCCAGCCCCACACCTGACCCAGCCCCACACCTGACCCAGCTCCCACACCTGACCCAGCTCCCACACCTGACAGAGCTCCCACACCTGACCCAGCTCCCACACCTGACCCAGCTCCCACACCTAACCCAGTCCCCACACCTGACCCAGCTCCACACCTGACCCAGCCCCCACACCTGACCCAGCTCCACACCTGACCCAGCCCCCACACCTGACCAAGCACCCACACCTGACCCAGCTCCCACACCTAACCCAGTCCCCACACCTGACCCAGCACCCACACCTAACCCAGTCCCCACACCTGACCCAGCCCCACACCTGACCCAGCTCCCACACCTGACAGAGCCCCCACACCTGACCCAGCTCCCACACCTGACCCAGCTCCCACACCTGACCCAGCCCCACACCTGACAGAGCTCCCACACCTGACAGAGCCCCACACCTGACCCAGCCCCCACACCTGACCCAGCTCCCACACCTGACCCAGCCCCACACCTGACCCAGCTCCCACACCTGACAGAGCCCCACACCTGACCCAGCCCCCACACCTGACCCAGCCCCACACCTGACCCAGCCCCACACCTGACCCAGCTCCCACACCTGACCGAGCATCCACACCTGACCCAGCTCCCACACCTGACCCAGCCCCCACACCTGACAGAGCTCCCACACCTGACCCAGCTCCCACACCTGACCCAGCCCCACACCTGACCCAGCTCCCACACCTGACAGAGCCCCACACCTGACCCAGCCCCCACACCTGACCCAGCTCCCACACCTGACCCAGCCCCACACCTGACCCAGCCCCACACCTGACCCAGCCCCCACACCTGACCCAGCTCCCACACCTGACCCAGCCCCACACCTGACCCAGCCCCACACCTGACCCAGCCCCCACACCTGACCGAGCACCCACACCTGACCGAGCACCCACACCTGACCCAGCTCCCACACCTGACCCAGCCCCACACCTGACCCAGCCCCACACCTGACCCAGCCCCACACCTGACCCAGCTCCACACCTGACCCAGCTCCCACACCTGACCCAGCCCCCACACCTGACCCAGCTCCACACCTGACCCAGCCCCACACCTGACCCAGCCCCCACACCTGACGCAGCTCCACACCTGACCCAGCTCCACACCTGACCCAGCTCCCACACCTGACCCAGCCCCCACACCTGACCCAGCTCCACACCTGACCCAGCCCCACACCTGACCCAGCCCCCACACCTGACGCAGCTCCACACCTGACCCAGCTCCACACCTGACCCAGCTCCCACACCTGACCCAGCCCCCACACCTGACGCAGCTCCACACCTGACCCAGCCCCACACCCAACGCCTCACTTTTTCCACAGGTTCAGTCGGCTTCGCCTCCTAAGCATCCCAAGGATCCTCCACCCCTCTCTACCTCCAAGGACACCTGGACCAGGCCACCACAGGGCCTTCCCGGGCCGCTCCAATGCACCCCAGCGGCCTCCCTGGCCCAGGATCACTCAGCAGCCAGAGAGATCTCTCCCCAAACCTCCCACCGCAGCAGGCCCCTACTCAGAACACTGCGGCGGCTTCCACTGCACCGGGAAACAAAGATGCCTTTCTCTCAAACGCCTTCTGTAATGATTTTCTCGTGCGTGTGATTATTTGATAAATGGCTGCCTCTCCCCCCACACGGCAAAGCTCCTGAAAGCACAGGGCCTGCACGCCACTGCGGGCGCACAGTTGGCATTCAATTAATATTTGTTTAATTAGGTGGATAAGCAATTAAAGTAATGAATGTCTGGCTTGGCCAATGAATGCAGCTCGGTGCCATTCACTGCCACTGGGGACCTGGGGGGAGGGGGAAGGGCAGAAGAGGGGGGCTTTGCAGAATGCAGGAGACCCCGCCCACCCAGCAAGTGGAGACCCACGGACTATGGTGCTGACTAGGAAAAGGCACACCCTGGGGTCCTGAAATGCATTCTGCACCCTGAGCCAGGGCTTCTTTGTCTGCAGGGTCCACCTTCCCCTGCGCTCACCAATGGGCAGTCAGATATTTGCATGCATTTGCATAAATGGTCCCAAGGCCGCCGGCTTCCGAGCCGGGCTGAACACACAGGCAGCCAACCTGCATGGACCCTTTGTGCACAGAATTGGGAGTTTTCTGGTGCGAGACGCTTTCAGGATACAGGGAGCACAGCTGTGATCCCGGGGAACATTCTCCCACTTCATCCTTTGGGGGGGACTTGGAATCCATCTAGCAGAACAAATTACGGCAAGCAATTCCAGAGCGCGCCTCGTCTCAAACTGCTGATGTGATAGAAACCTCAGTGCTGTTCTAAAAATAAGAAAAATGAGCCTTCTTGCAGTTTGGCTGCTTCACACATACACTGACTTCCCTCCGGGATTTCATCACGGCCCCCAGAGCACTCTCTGGCTCTCACAGCTGTCCTGCTGGGACGCGCCTTTTGGTATAGCCGGGAAGTCGCCGCTTGGGACACCCACGTCCCGTCTCAGAGTGCCCGGCCCAAGTCTCAGCTCTGCTGCCCATCCCAGCTCCCTGCTGATGTGCACCCTGGGAGGCAGCAGGTGGTGGCCCAAGTACGTGGGCCCCCAACGCCCATGTGGGAGACCCAGATGGAGTTCCTGACTCCTTGGCTTCAGCCAGGCCCAGCTCCAACTGTTGCAGGCATTTGGAGAGTGAACCAAGGAATGGGAGCTCTCTCTTCACCTGTCTCTGTCTTTCACATAAAAACAAAAATACTTTTAAGAAAAAGCCACCTTGCTTTCTGAACACGATTCATGGGAGACAGCCCCTGTGGAACCCCTGGGTTTCTTTTGCAGTCGCCACTGTCCACAGGCCTACGGAAACCCCATGGACGGCACCTGTGACCTTGGGGGGAGGGTAAATTCTTTACTGTGGGGGCTACAGGAGGCACAGCAGCAGCACCCACAGATGCCAGGAGTACCCTCACCCTATGGAGCTGTGACACCTGAGACGCTCCTGAGCCCATCCTTGGACTCCCCAGTTCAGCACTCGGAGGCCACAGTCAAGGTAAAAAAGAGAAGAGCACTTTGTACAGCTCGGAACACAAAGACCCGGGCACACAGGAACCCCAGGCCTCCTGCTGCCCACGTCGTGGACTCGGCTCATCTCTGACGGCTGGAAAGTGCACCTGTGCACCTGGCCTGGCCTCCCTGGAGCCATTTAACAATTGCAGTGGCTTTTTTCTGAGCCTCTGCCAGGGCAATTGGATGCAGGCAAAAGCAGACAGGAAGCTGCCGTCCATACCAGCACGAGAGGCTCCGGTGGCCACGGTGGGTCGCCGCAGGGCCCCAGGGAGAGTCTGCAGGGAAGCTGACGTCCTCTCCTTTGGTCCCTCCTCCCTCTCAGCCACAGCATGGCTCTCGGCTAAGCCATCACTTGCAAGGCACTGGATCTATCCAAAGAGCTTGGTTTTGGCCCAGGCCAGCTTCCCTGGTGTCCCCCACCCCCCATCCCGGACACGGCACCCCTGCCTCCTCGCTCCCAGCCTCTCCTTTTGCCACCTGAGCCTGAACAGAGAGGTGCCCGGGGCCCGCAGCTCCTCACTGGAGTCACAGCAGAAAGCAGAGGTGCCCACGCCAGAAGCCAGCCCTCGGTCCTCCTGTGCCCACCACCAGCGCTCCTGAGGTGCCCACGTCAGAAGCCAGCCCTCGGCCCTCCCATGCCCACCACCAGCGCTCCTGAGGTGCCCACGTCAGAAGCCAGCCCTCGGCCCTCCCGTGCCCACCACCAGCGCTCCTGAGGCTGCACGCCGACAGGAGTGCGAGCGCCACCTCTGTGACAGCACAGACAGGTGTGGGCTTCAGAACTTCTGCGCTGAAATCAATTCCCTTGTTATCTATTTCCCAGAACTTTTTGAAGTACGTGTGTGTGCTAGTGTGTGGGTTTGTATGTGTGTGCTCGTGTGTCTGTGTGTGTTTATGTGTGTTTGTGTGTGTATTTTTGTGTGTGTTTATATGTGTGTCTGTGTGTTTGTATGTGTTTGTGTGTGTATTTTTGTGTGTTCATATGTGTGTCTATGTGTTTGTATGTGTTTGTGTGTGTTTTTGTGTGTGATTGTGTGTTTGTATGCGTGAGTATGTGTTTGTATGTGTCTGTGTATGTTTGTGTGTGTTTGTGTATTTGTGTTTGTGTGTCTGTGTGTTTCTGTATGAGTGTGTATGTGTGTTTGCATGCATGTGTGTCTGTGTATGTTTGTGTTCTGTATATGTGTTTATTTGTGTGTGAGTGTGTATGTTTATATGTGTGAGTGTGTGTTTATGTGTTTGTATGTGTGAGTGTGTGTGTCTTTGTGTGTGCATTTGTGTGTGAGTGCATGTGTTTGTGTGTATGTTTGTGTGTTTGTGTATTTGTGTGTCTGTGTGAGTGTGTATGTGTTTGTATGTGTGAGTGTTTGTGTTGTGTATATGTGTGTATTTGTATGAGTGTGTGTGTTTATATGTTTGTGTGTGTTTATATGTGTGTGTGTTTGTGTGTCTGTGTGTTTATATGTTTGTGTGTGTGTTTATGTGTTTGTATGTGTGTGTGTGTTTGTGTATATATTTTTGTGTGTGATTGTGTGTGTTTGTATGCGTGAGTATGTGTTTGTATGTGTGTTTGTGTATTTGTGTTTGTGTGTCTGTGTGTGTTTCTGTATGTGTGTGTGTTTGCATGTGTGTGTGTTTGTGTTCTGTATATGTGTTTATTCGTGTGTGTGTATGTTTATATGTGTGAGTGTGTGTTTATGTGTTTGTATGTGTGAGTGCATGTGTTTGTGTGTGTATGTTTGTATGTGTGTTTGTGTATTTGTGTGTCTGTGTGAGTGTGTATGTGTTTGTGTGAGTGTTTGTGTTGTGTATATGTGTGTATTTGTGTGAGTGTGTGTGTTTATATGTTTGTGTGTGTGTTTATGTGTTTGTATGTGTGTGTGTGTTTGTGTGTTTGTGTGAGTGTGTGTGTTTGTATGAGTGAGTGTGTGTGTGTGTACAGTATTTAGAAGTCTGTGAGGACATATGTAAAAAGTGTTCATCGTAGGTGGTGGAGTTATCTTAATGTCTTCACGTGTTTCCCACGTCTTTTACATCAACATGGATCGTCCTTGTACTCGGGTTAGAAAGTGGCTGTGGCGGAGCAGCCGCGGTGCCCATGCCCCTGAACAAAGCACAAGAGCAGGAGAAACTTCTGTGAACATTCCGGCTCCTTTGTGGATTTGCCTGAAAGCGGTCCAATCGCTCCAGCCACTGGCAGCAGCAGAGTCTTTGCCTCTGCAGAGGGCTCCGGCTCCCAGCCCCAGAGCCTCTAGGAGGCAATCGGAGGACAAAGCAATGCAGCCCTGACCCTGTCACCGTCTTCCTGAGCCTGCCGGCACCCCCTACAGCAAAGTCGCTGAATTGCAAAGCCCACGTGGAGTCAGCGTCACGCGTGACTGCTGAGACTCGAGCAAGCCACCTCCACGGTTTCACCCACACAGCAGAAGACAGTCAGCGGGAGGACCCTTCCTGGTGGGACTTCAACACAGAACCTTCCAGAACTGCCAGCTGGGCTCCAAGCTACCAAGTCTGACCCCCTCCTTCTGGGGCGAAGCCTGGGGTTTGCAGCTCCAAGGCCCCTTTGCCTTCTAAAGAACAGAGGAACAGGTTTGGGTGGGGATGATCCTGATGGGATCTTCAAGCCTGAATGAGCTCCCATAGGGTACAGTGCTGTGGCACAGTGGGTTAAGCCTCCACTGAGATGCGGGTGTCCCATAGGAGCACTGGTTCAAGTCTCGGTGGCTCCACTTCCAATCCAGCTCCCTGCTAATGCACCTGGGAAAGTAGCAGAGGATGGCCCAAGTGCTTGGACCCCTGCCACCCAGGTGGGAGACCCAGATGGAGGTCTAGGCTACTGGTTTCAGCCGGCCATTGTGGCCACTTGGGAAGTGAACCAGCAGATGAAATATCTCTTTCTCTCTCTGTCTGTCTCTCCATCTCTGTCACTCTGCCTTTCAAATAAATAAAATAAATCTTAAAAAAATTAAAGTTCCCACAAGTAAAACTCTGAATCTAAATTGGACAGCTCCAACCTGTTCCGTTAGAGGCTTCCAGACTCAGGGAGGGTGCCTTCCTCTCTTCACGGCGGACACTGAAGAGCAGCCGTGGGCAAAGACGGAAGTCAGTCCCCTTGGGCCATCTCAGAAAGGACACGGAACCCGGAATTCAATAACGCGTTCATTCTGGTGCAAAATCCAGTTATATGAGGGAACCTCAGAAACGCCATGCAAATGGGTATTATGAAAAAATCATGCATGGATTCTGAAACATTTGCAGCAAAAATATGCTCCTCTCTTAATTGTGCTTTCCACAAACTTTGTGAAGTCACCCCAGGAACCCAGTCACTGACAGGAGACACCACCGAATGTGTGCTGTGTGGGAGGCAGCAGCCACGGACGCTCTCCCTGCCACCATGGGGCTTCCAGGACGGCAGGTGACACAGGTGCCGATGGAACAACAGGACAACCGACCACTGCCTTCCAGGGGAGAGGATGGGCTCCACAGGTCAGCATAGCCCAACGGGGCCCTGGCCAGTGCATTCCAGGCCCTTCTACCTGGATGACGGGCTCAGGGCAGGGCTCCCCGCTGGAGGAAGACACACCCTGAGAGCAGAAGGGAGCTGGGCAGGGGGAGGGCGAGCCAGGAGGAGTGGGAAGGAGGCAGCTGAGCAGCCCCTCGTTCCATGCACAGGGACATGACACAAGCGGAAGCCCTCGGTGGAAAACAGTCTTTACTCACTGAATAAAAAGTTCTACATGGGGCCGGCGCTGTGGCATAGCAGGTAAAGCCACCACCTGCAGTGCTGGCATCCCATACGGGCACTGGTTCAAGTCCCAGCTGCTCCACTTCTGATCCAGCTCTCTGCTGTGGCCTAGGAAAGCAGTGGAAGATGGGCTAAGTGCTTGGACCCCTGCACCCATGTAGGAGCCTAGAAGAAACTCCTGGCTCCTGGCTTCAGATCGGCGTAGCTCCAGCCATTGTGACCAGCGAATGGAAGGCTCTCTCTCTTTTCTCTCTCTCTCTCTCTCTCTCTCTCTCTCTCTCTCTGCCTTTGTAACTCTGCCTTTCAAATAAATAAATAAATCTTTAAAAAAAAATTTCTACACGTGGCCCGCTGGCTCAGAGCCTGAGTAAGACACCAGTATCCCACATCAGAGTACCTGGGTTCCTGGCACCCAGGTGGGAGACCTGGATGCAACGCCTGACTCCTGGCTTCTGCCCCAGGGGCCTCTGCAGATCTTCAGGGAGTGAACCAACACATGGGAGCTCTCTAGCTCTCTCTGCCTCTCATATAAACACATGAATCTTAAAGACAACAAACGAAACTTCCATACGGTCAGCTGCTCCAACAGCCTGACCTCCTCCCTTACAGCTCATACCAGGTTCTGATTGAAGGCCTCCTGGCTTCGACAGGCAGCGGATTCCATCACAGGGCCATTGCACTACCAGGAGTGCTTTTCTTCTGCTACAGGCGAGCACGCATGGACACACGCTGTGGACCCAACCAGCAGAGGACGCAACCATACACCGCGTGGTCGGGCCTCTGTGCTGCACACACAGATTTGCTTCTCTTGTCTTCATTCCCTAAACAACGCAGCATAGCAACCATTTACACACCATGTATGCACCATGTAGGCTAGAGGTGACTGGAAGTAACACTGGAGCCTGAGTGCAGGTTCTACACAAATACACTCCTCCCCCGACAGCGACAGGGGTGCTGGCTCCAAGAGCCCCTTTGCCCTGCAGGCGCTTGAGCTCCTTACATAAATGAGTGTAATATTTGCACAGGACCCGTGCACATCCCACTAGGTGCTCTAAGTCCTCTCCAGATGGCTTGCAACACCTAAAGCACTGAAAATGCCGCACACATAGATGGCACACTGATGGGGCTAAGCCACAGCTTTCAAACGCCAGCATCCCTTCCCAGAGTGCAGGTCCCCGCTGCTCTGCTTCTGACCCGGCTCCCTGCTAATGCACCTGGGAAAGCAGGGGAGGGTGGCCCAAGTGCTTGGGGCCCTGCCATGCACATGGGAGATCTGAAGGGAGCTCTCAGTTCCCGGCTCCAACCTGGTCTAGACCCCACTGTTGTAGGTATTTGGTGAGTGAACCAGCAGGTGGAAGGTTCTCTCTCTCTCTCTCTCTCTCTCTCTCTCTCTCTCCCGCTCTCCCGCTCTCCCTCTCCCTCTCCCTCTCTCTTCCCGCCACTCTGCCTTTCAAATAATAAATACATCTTTTCTAAAAAAAAGTAGATAGTATGCTGTATTTTTAGGGAGTAATGATATGGAGAAACCATCCTGCACCTGCTCCACACAGGTGTAATTTTTTTTCAAATATGTTCAATCCTTGGTTGGTTGACTCTGAGAGGCCCACTGTCCTGCACTGTCTTCTAGGAGGCCTTGAGCATCCTCGGATAGCAAGGGCAGACATTTATACACAAGCAAGTGAAGTAATGGCTCTGGAAGGCACAGAGGGATCAGCTCCTTACGCTGTGCCCCCGTGTGAGCTTCCGTCAAGACGGACAGGCGCTGACCTGGGAGCTAGGGCATTCAGCCCAAGGGTTCTGCACTCTGTGAGCCAGATTCTCCCACAGAAGGCACTCAGAAGAGCCAGAGAGAGCCTGTGAACACCTCTCTTCACTCCTTCCCAGGCCTCGGGGCCACGCATCCGCCGACTCCCTGACAGCTCCACCCGCACCCCTCCTGGCCACCGCAAACTCTCACATCGGATGCTGGCTTGCGCCGCCTGCACCTGGCTGTCTTCCCTCACCTGTAACCACCCCCAGGGGTGAAGGTGGAAAGTCCGGGAGTCATCCTCCATGCCTCTTCCTCGCACACCATAAGCGGTCATGATGCCTCCTCCCCAAGCAGCCAGGCCCAGCTCCATGGCAGGATGGACGGCGTCCGCGCCCTCTGCTACTCCTTGGACACCCCTGGCCCACATCAGCACCATCCATCCGCAGTCTGGCCGCTTCCCTTGCCTGCCTCCAATCTGCTCCCCTCGGGAGACCCTCGGCTTCTCCCCTCCCCTCCAGCTACTCAGCGTCCCCTTCACTCACAAGTCTCCGGCCGTGTGGCCCTTCCCTGGTTCCTGGAACCTGCCTGGCTTCTCCCAACCCCAGGGCCTTCGCAGTGACTCCTTCCTGTGTCTGAAGGCTCTTTCCCACATATTTCCCTCCATTGCTCGGAGCGTGATTTGAGGGTCCCGGAGGTCTGTCCTGACTTCTGTGACCTTTGCTAGCCCTCCCTTCTACATCAGGCTCCTTAGTTTTTAATCTCACAGGAGGGACCGGCGCTGTGGCGTAGCCGGTAAAGTCACCGCCTGTGCTGCTGGCATCCCATATGGATGCCTGTTCGAGACCCGGCTGCTCCACTTCCGATCCAGCTCTCTGCTATGGCCTGGGAAAGCAGAGGAAGATGGCCCAAGTCCTTGGGCCCCTGCACCCGCATGGGAGACCCAGAGGAAGCTCCTGGCTCCTGGCTTCCAATTGGCACAAGCTCTGGCCATTACGGCCATCTGGGGATTGAACCAGTGGATGGAAGACCCGGAGGAAGCTCCTGGCTCCTGGCTTCCAATTGGCACAAGCTCTGGCCATTACGGCCATCTGGGGAGTGAACCAGTGGATGGAAGACCTCTCTCTCTCTCTCTCTCTCTCTCTCTGCCTCTCCTTCTCTCTCTAAGTAACTTTGACTTTCAAGCACAATAAATAAATCTTTAATCTCAAGGGCTCGTTTCTGTGCAGCATCCACACAGTGCATCCCCAGCATCTGTGAGTGCTTCCTGTACGTCTGCCTGCCCCTCCCCCAGGCCATACACAGCAAGACAGCAGAAGCTACACTTCCCGTGCTCACCACGGTGACCCCACGGCTCCCGGCACACTAGCCCACAGCAACTTCATTCCTAAGTGCTCAAACGCACAAGCAACCCAGACGTCCACTAGGAGGTGACTGGAGAGATGAGCGGCGATCCACGCGGACAGTGGAATTTTACGCAGCACTGAGAGGAACGCCCTACCCAGCCGTGCAAGCGGGAGAAGCCCAGGTGCAAAGGCCGCGCCCTGCACGGTCCTGTGTCAATCCACGTTCTGCCGCTGTGACAAGCACCTGAGGCCGGTGCTCAGGAGCAAGGGTCTGCTGAGTTCAGAGCTCTCCCAGGGAGGAGCACAGCGCTGGCATCTGACTGGTGCGGGGGAGGGCCACATGGAGCGTGACGTCACGGCGGCGGGGACACACAGGAAGGGGGCAGACAGGTCACGTGGGGAGGGCAGCAGGAGGAATCCGGGGGGTGCCAGGCTCACCGGAGACGGCCTCTCCCTGGCCCACCACCTCCCTGCATCACCACATCACAAGCCTCTAACACACGACACGCTTAAACCACACCCAAACCCCAGAGCAGGTTCAAACTCTATGATGTTCTCCAAAAGGCCAAACTATGAAGACAACAGACATAAAAGTAATCAAACAGAAAGTGCTTGCCAAGGCCTGGGGCACAGGCAGGATGACCAGGTGACCAGACAGAGCTTTCAGGCTGGTGCAACTACTCCGTGTGACAGTCAGAGGTGGGCACCCAGCATCACACATGACACTAACAGGTGGGCACCCAGTATCACACATGACACTAACAGGTGGGTATCACCATCACACATGACACTAACAGATGGGCACCCAGCATCACACATGACACTAACAGGGGGACATCCACTATCACACGTGACACTAACAGGTGGGTACCCATCACACATGACACTAACAGGTGGGTATCACCATCACACATGACACTAACAGGTGGGCACCCACCATCACACATGACACTCAGAGGTGAGCACGTGGCATCACACATGACACTCAGAGGTGAGCACCTGGCATCACACATGACACTAACAGGTGGGCACCTGACATCACACATGACACTCAGAGGTGGGCACCTGCCATCACACATGACACTAACAGGTGGGTATCACCATCACACATGACACTAACAGGTGTGCACCCGCCATCACACATGATACTCAGAGGTGAGCACCTGGCATCACACATGACACTAACAGGTGGGTACCTGACATCACACATGACACTCAGAGGTGGGCACCCGCCATCACACATGACACTAACAGGTGGGCACCCGCCATCACACATGTCACTAACAGGTGGGTACCACCATCACACATGATACTCAGAGGTAAGCACCTGACATCACACATGACACTAACAGGTGGGCACCCAGCATCACACATGATACTAACAGGTGGGCACCTGCCATCACGCATGACATAAACAGGTGGGCACCTGCCATCACACATGACACTAACAGGTGGGTACCACCATCACACATGACACAACAGGTGGGCACCCGCCATCACACGTGACACTCAGAGGTGGGCACCCACCATCACACATGACACTAACAGGTGGGTACCACCATCACACATGACACTAACAGTTGGGCACCCGCCATCACACGTGACACTCAGAGGTGGGCACCCACCATCACACATGACACTAACAGGTGGGTATCACCATCACACATGACACTAACAGGTGGGCACCCGCCATCAAACATGACACTCAGAGGTGGGCACCCACCATCACACATGACACTAACAGGTGGGTATCACCATCACACATGACACTAACAGGTGGGCACCCCTCATCACACATGACACCAACAGATGGGCACCTGACATTATGCATGACACTAACAGGTGGGCACCTGCCATCATGCATTTTTCTATTCACAAGGGAGGTACCCCAAGTCACACACTTTGTGGGACAAGGCTGTGTCAATGGTAATGTCACTGACTGTAACAAACATGCTACTGGGGGGTGACAGCAGGGGAGGCGTGCATGCGTGGGGGACGGGGATGCACGGGAAAATTGCATCTTCCTCTCAGGGTAGCTGGGAGCCTCAAACTGCTCTAGATGATGAAGCCTTTCTAAAAAATAAACGCACACCCCCTGAAGGAATGATTTAACCTCAGGAAACACTGCCTCTTCCTTTAGTGCTTTCTTGCCCCTGAGGGAAGCCCAAAGCCATCAGTTCATCCTTGGGTCCCTGGACACGTGTCTAAAGGGCAAACTTTATGGACTGTACGAGGACAAGGAGGCCACATGTTTTAGATGCAGGTGGCTGGGCTCTCTTAAAGCACGGTATTCTACTGATGCTAACACATGTGCTTTTAACATTACGATATTGAGGGTTCAGCGCTGTGGCATAGCAGGTAAAGCCACCGCCTGCAGTGCCAGCATCCCATATGGGTGCCTGTTCCAGTCCCGGCTGCTCCACTTCCAATCCAGCTCTCTGCCATGGCCTGGGAAAGCAGTAGAAGTTGGCCCAAGTCTTTGGGCCCCTGCACTCACATGAGAGACCCAGAAGAAGCTCCTGGCTCCTGGCTACGGATCAGCACAGCTCCAGCCATTGTGGCCAACTGGGGAGTGAACCAGCGGATGGAAGACCTCTCTCTCTTTTTCTCTGCCTCTCCTCTCTGTTTGTAACTCTGACTTTCAAATAAAGAAAGAAATCTTTTTTTAAAAGTCACAATATTGAGCTGTGTTTTCTAAATGATAGAGTTGAACTGGCAGCAATTTTCTTTGTAGAAGTACTTAAGTAATGATGCATCATGCAACGGGTGGGCTCATGGACTCAGGGAAAGATTGTACGTGGAAAAATTGAGCTGAGCCTTGTCAGCTCAGCCTTCGGCTAAGTCAGTTTTTCTAGCACTATGGGAGGGTGCACGGGTTATAAGGCCAGCATGCACCTCTCCAAAGCTCTAAATCTACCCCACATTCTTGGATGCCCAAGTGGTTTCCCAAGAGTGCTGGGGAGACCACCACTCAGCAATAGCCCCTACTTTCAGAAACCCACCCACCCCACTCCCAATCACCAGCTCAAAATGCCTCTTGCTAAATTGCCTATAGGCCCAGTGTCAGACGCTCTGGGGAGAGCTCCCTCTGGATCCCCACCATGACATACACACCTGGTGGACAGTCACTGCCTTCCACCATGAGTACAGTAGCAGTCCACTTATGCCCGCCCGGAGGACAAGAGGACAAGGAGCGGTCCTCCTCCTCTTCCGTCTCCCCGAGCCCCTCTCAGTGCCAGGCACATCAAGGGCATGCAGTCTTCCTGCTGACCTGACTCAAACATCTCTCCCTCTACCACAACCCCCCCCCCACCCCCAGCCAATCTTCCCGCACGGCACAATCAATTCCAAATGAAAATGCCAAAGACCAGACACCTGGAAGGGGCACAGTAAACTAACTGGGTCCAGGAGGAGGAAAGAGAATTCTCAATCTCTTAAAACACCCTTGAAAACCTTTAACATAGGCAAACCCTACTGGTGCCTGCAATACTCACGTCGCAGAATGTCCATATAACGCACAATTCCTGACTACTCTTCTGAATGGGGACTGGGTCCCTCGTGCCCAAGTCCCAAGACAGAGACGGAAGAGCGGCACCGGGGAATCCTTCTAAAGTGAGCCATTTCAGCAGCAGAGTTCTTGTCAGGCACTGGCTGACTCAAAAGTTCACAACTTCAAGTAAACCCGAAGTGCCTAAAATATAACCCAAAAAGGTAGAAAAGGCACTAATACACCCAAGAAAGAGAGATGACTCTGTGACTCCATTCTCGCTGCCCAGACAGAATAGAGACCATCAGCCCATAGAGCGCTATCCCCAGCCGAGGACCAGGAATGAGCCCCAGTAGAGAGATGCCAGCATCGTGGGCGTCGGGCACTGAACTCAGGGTTGCTGTTGCAGAACTGAAAAGGAGCCACGTGCCTCTTTCTCCAGAGACCTCTCCCTCCAGAACTGGTCGGATCCTGATCTGCAGACGAAGCAGGGGTTGGAGGAGGAGCAGACGACAGGTCGGAAGCCGGCTCGGACCCACTGATGCGTGTGAAGAGCCCAGTTCCTCCTGTCAGCCCCTGGGCCTCAGGCTCAGGGTGCCCGCCCTGTCCCCTGTGCCGTGGTGTAACTGCACCTGGCCCTGCTGGCATGCAGTGGTCATTGGGGAAACGGGAACCAGTGGGTGGGAGTGGGAGGTGTCTGCCTGCAGCCTTTGTACCCTGAGCACGGACCAGCAGCAGAGACAAGTCCTGGAACCTCTGTATCCATGTGGTGTGGCTGTGTTTACCAAGCTCTTCTTCTTTGCAAAGCAACATCTAGGGAGGGAGGGTGAGGGAGGAAGAGGACAAGGAGTTCAAAGAAAGCAGCTCAGGTAGGAATACCTCTTTTCACTGAATCTGAAATCTCTCCCTTTCTCTTGGGCTCAAATTCTTAGCCATATCGCTCAAGACTCAGCCCTTTGCCATGTGGCAAGAACAACAGGTCCTATACAGATCAGTACCCTGCGTGCTACAGCAGGGGACCAGAGGACAGGATCTCTCTCTCTCTCTCTCTCTCTCTCTCTCTCTCTCTCTCTCAGCTCTGTTGACACAGAGCAGACTGGACGCCCCCTTCTGCCAAGCTGGCCAGGTACTGACAACATAACACCTGCACCTGCTCCATTCATGTTCCCCAAAGTCCAAGGCACAAGGTCCTGTGGGCTCGACCCCACCAAGCCAGCGGCTGGCCCATCTTTACTCCATGAATGGACCAACAGAATGACCAGTACGAGCCAGAGCTGCCATGGTGTGTAGGTTGTGCAAGCCACCGATGATTCCATTCCTCTCCCCTCCACGGCATCCGGAGAGTTTCCTTTGTCTTTTCTAGTTTGAGAACACTGAAATTTATCAATGTTCTATTGATGTTTGAGTAGCTGCATGGGCTGATACTGCCCATGGGCTGATACTGCCAACACAAGCAACAGGTACACCCATGTTTTCAAGCCAGTCGCGTCTGGACAGGATTCTGGATCTGGATCTGTTCTTTCAAGACTCACCGTCTCTGCTAGGAATCCTCACTCCCCGGAAGGGAACCGTGCTGCCCTAGCCGGCACCTCCTCTCGGTGCCCAAATCCAATCCGTGCCAAGTCTGAACTGCTCAGCCTGCCCAGTGGTGCCTTTGCTGATTCTCTGTCCCAGCCACCTCCCTGCTCCAGTGCCCCCTGTCGCCCCCTCCCCCATCCCCTAGAAGGGGCTGAGCAGCCCATCTTCCAGAAAAAAAATCAGTGTAGCTCCCTTTGAACGCTCTGGCAGAGAGGAGGGAGGGAGAAAATCCCAACTCTTTAAGGACTGGAAGGGGCACCCTCCCGCTCCCTCCCCACCCCCAAGCCCACCAAGACCTACACCTGCAGCTCCCTCAGCTCCTGGCTCTGGAGATTCAAGTCTCCAAAGGCTCTGAGACTACCGCGGCGGGCGGGAACCCTGCACCCCCAACTCCCCCCTCTTTCCTAGGTCTCCCTCTCACCCCCAACACAGGACCTCTCCACACTTCCTGAAGTTCCAGAGCCGGCCGCTGCGGCTCTCCGTGCATCCTCCCAGGGCGCCCCTGGGCACCTGCCACCTGCCGCGGCGCAGCGGGGCACCTGACATTTCCCCTTCTCCCACACCCCGCGCTCAGTCCCGCTCCGCAGGTAGGGAACTTTCCCAACCAAAACACAATCGCTCTGCTACAATTCCACACCGGGTGGGCACTCCCACTTGATCACGACCGGCTTTCCGTTTGGGAGCAAGGAGCGGAGCTGGCACACGACCACCCCGGGGGACACGGGGCAGCCCCAGGCTGCGACCCGGGCAGGGCCGAGCGCGCCGGGCTGTGTGCGCGGCGCTCCTGGCGGGGAGGGGGCGAGTCCGGGCGAGGCGACCCTGTGGAATCCCAGCTCCAAACTTTTCCCCGGGTCAGCGCGGGCCCCTGAGCCAGGAGGAGACAGTGCGCGCGTGGGCCGGGGGCCGCCAGGGCGCCGCCGCTCGGAACCACAGGGGCTCCCGAGGATGCGAGGCCAGCGCGCGTCCCGCCCGGCGCCCGCCGTGGCCAGGGGCGGGGATGGAGAGGCGGCCGCTGGCTGGTGCTGATGCTGAGGCGGCCGCGCGCCGGGTGACAGCCGCTCTCCGCCCTCCGCGCCCCCGGGGCCAGGGCCTGCGGGCCGCGGGCTGGGGCGGGCGCGGCCGCTACTCACCCGGAGGGTTCACGGCCGCCGGGGTTGCCATCTTGCTCGGGCCGGAGCGGCGCGCGCGGCCGGGGACCCGGCGCAGGCCCGGGCGCCGCGGCCGCCACACAAAGGACGGCGCGGGCGGGCGGCGCTGCCTGGGCTCCCCGCCGCCGCCGCCGCCGCCGCGGCCGCTCGCCACCCCCGCCCACCCCGCGCCTCCGCCCCTCCCCGGCCTCCGCCTCCCGGTCCAGCCTTTGTCGCGCGGCGGGGGCGCCGGGCCCGCCGCTCCCCGGGCCGAGACGTAGCACCGCGAGACTTGGGGCTGTGCGCGGCGGGACCCCCCCCCCCCCCAGGCCGGGGAGGGTCCGGGAGCCGGGGGAGGCGGGGTGGGGGCGCGCAGGTGCCTGTCCCGCCCGGGGCCGGGGTCCTCAGGCGCAGCGGTTCCCGCGCTCGGTGGCCCCGGGGGCACCCTCCCCCCCAACACACACACACACCCCAGCCGGGGTCGCACGGAGGGGGAGCGGCCCATTGAGATGCAGGGGGGAAGCGGTTCCTGGGAGGCGCGGCGCGGAACAAAGGCGCCCCAGTGCTGCCCACTTGGCATGCCAAGCCTGCGCGCCTCCCCCTGCCCGGCGCCCTGCGGCTCCCGAGGCCAGCACGGCGCCGCGGCACAGGCAGCCGGGACCGCTGGGCTCTGGCCGGGGCGCCTGCCACTGGTCACCACCTGCGGCCTTTGCAAGACTTTATTTACACGGCCACAATGAGACCTTTTAAAAGATGCTTTTTTTTTTTTTTCTTCAATGTGTGTCTTTCTCTTACAGTGGCAAAGAGACAGAGAAGAACCTCGCATCCTCTGGTTCCCTCCTCGAACGCCCAGGAACTCCATCCAGGTCTTCTACTGTGGGTGGCCCGGACCCAGACACGGAGCCATCACCTGTCGCCTCCCAGGGTGTGCGTTAGCAGGAAGTTGGGAGTGGGCCGGGACAGAAACCCAGGGTTGTGGAGGTACCAAGTACAGTTTTTAACTCCTGCACCAAATGCCTGGCCCTAAAAGATTTTTTTAATGATTTTTACCTTAATATCCTGGTGAAGTCAGAGTGCAGAAAACTGGGGGGTGGGGGTGCTTTTCTATCAGATATTAGGATCCCCACTGTGGCTCTCAGGAAGAAAACATCACCATTGTGGGTGCCCCCTTAGAGGGTGGATGGAGGATTGGGCTCTTCCCAGGCAAAAACAGAAAGGGTAGAATAATCTCAGGGTGGATACTTTTGCAAAAACAGGTGCGGCTGGTGCTGCGCACATCTGGCTAAGCCGCCGCCTGCAGTGCCCATATCATAGTGACCACTTCGGCTTCAACTTCTTGGTTTGGAGCTCTGGGCTCCTGGCTTCCGCCTGGCCCAGCCCTGGCCTTTGGGGCCATCTGGGGAGTGAACCAGCGGATGGAAGATCTCTGTCTCTGTCTCTCCCTCTGTCACTCTGTCTTTCAAATAAACAAGTATCCCTGATTTCCCCCAACCTAAAGCCAAATGAGCTCAACACACCCACATACCCACGTGCACTTAGTGCACTGTGCACTTTGGACTGATGGCTTCCCAAGGTAAGTGCGAGGGGAGGCGCCCCTCCCTCAGCCCACACCCAGGAGTTTCTGCTCCCCAGAGGCACCTGTTGGCCCCACCCCCAGAGGCAGATGTGTCCTTGGTGGCCCTTTTCCCATACACCGCACCCCTGTCCTTACTGCTCTCCACGCCTCTTAGAAGTAAGCAAATCCCCCCTCTTAAGGATTTAAGCTACTGATTTAGCAACCATCAGCCACAACCTGGGGCTCATGTTGCCTCCACGTTTATTTCTGATATTCTCTCTAAAAAAACCATAGTGAGCCTGCGCCGTGGCTTAACAGGCTAATCCTCCGCCTTGCGGCGCCGGCACACCGGGTTCTAGTCCCGGTCGGGGCACCGATCCTGTCCCGGTTGCCCCTCTTCCAGGCCAGCTCTCTGCTGTGGCCCGGGAGTGCAGTGGAGGATGGCCCAAGTCCTTGGGCCCTGCACCCCATGGGAGACCAGGATAAGCACCTGGCTCCTGCCATCGGAACAGCGCGGTGCGCCGGCCGCAGCGCGCCTACCGCGGCGGCCATTGGAGGGTGAACCAACGGCAAAAAAAAGGAAGACCTTTCTCTCTATCTCCCTCTACTGTCCACTCTGCCTGTCAAAAATTAAAAAAAAAAAAAACCATAGTGAACTTGATTTAAGGATACACCTATCCAGCCACATGTATCTGTTGGCAAGGTTTTAGTTTCGCACTGTGCTGTGATCTTCTGCCCATTGTCTAAAGCGTACTCTGCCAAAGCCTTTAGTACTGGGTCTTGAATAAGCCACCCTCTGACACTTGTGTGTTGCAATCAAAGACAGGCAGCAGGGTCTGGCATTGTGGCGCAGTGGGTTAAGCCACTGCTTGTGATGGTTGGCGTGCCATTTGGAGTTCTGGCTGCTCCACTGCTGATCCAGCTCCCTGCTAATGCACCTGGGAGGGCCGTGGAATATGGCCCAAAGACTTGTGTCCCTGCTACCCACGTGGGAGACCTGGATGGAGTTCAGGCTCCTGGTACTGGCCTGGTTTAACCACAGCCATTTGAAACCATTACATGGTTTAACCATATAGCCATTTGGGGAGTGAGTCAGTGGATGGAAGCTCTCTGTCTCTCTGTCACTCTGCTTGTCAAATTGTAGTAGTAATAATAATGAGACAGGCAGCATTTGGACAAGTGCCAAGACCTGGCTTGCCATATCCAGTCCATCATACTGTGGTTTTCGGTAAGTAATGAATATGTTTCTGTGATGACCAAGCAGGCGTTTCACCCTTTCCCCCAATCACTGCACCTCACAGGTAGAGAGGACCCTGGCCCATCACCCCAGAGTTTGCTAGTGGGGAAACTGAAGCTTGGTGACGAGAGGTGAGTTTGTCAAGGTCACGCAGCTCCAAGCCAAATGAGAGGGCACTGGGTCACCCACAGTGCTGAGATTTGGTGGCTGGGGTACAGGGACAATGGAGAAGGGGTGAAGGCAGGGGTGAGGTGGGCCCTCCCTCAGCCTCTCTCTCTCGTCTCAGGTAGTCACCAGGTGAAGCAGCCAGAAACCCCAATTGGTTGCAGGTAAAAACCCCCGTCTTAAGTAAACAGCCTGGAATGGAGTGGTTACTCATTGTTGGTTTACACAGTGCACGGCTTTCCCACCGCTTGTGAGAATTAGCAGACTGTGACCGGTTAACAGGCTTAGGAATTCCACTCAACCTTTACACAACCTAGCGCTCCTTCACATGGCAAAGCAGGCTGTTGGACGTGAAGTTGAGATCTGCATTGTTTTAAAAATTAACACAGCCCCCCCGGGCTCCTGGCACAGGATTCTGGCACCGTGCTATGGGAAATCCAGCCCCAGCACTGATAAATACCGACACAAGAGACCGAGGACTTCTGCTGTTTAATATGAAATGATCAGGCCGCTTTGTGCTGCAGTGGGCTAAGCTGTCACTTGCAAAGCCAGCATCCCCTATCTGAGCGCTGTCAAGGCCCAGCTGGGCTGCTTCTGATTCAGCTCCCTGCTAATGTGCCTGGGAGATCCCAAATGATGGCTCAAGTACTTGTGCCCCTGCCACCCACATGGGACACCAGGATGGAGTTCCTGGCTTCTGGCTTCAGCCTGGCCCAGCCTTAATCATTGCAACCATTTAGGAAGTGAACCAATAAATGGAAGAGAATTCTCTCTCTCTCTCTCTCTCTCTCTCTCTCTCTCTCTCTCTCTCTCTCTCTCTTCAGCCTGGCCCAGCCTTAATCATTGCAACCATTTAGGAAGTGAACCAATAAATGGAAGAGAATTCTCTCTCTCTCTCTCTCTCTCTCTCTCTCACACACACACACACACACACACACACACACCACCCATCCTGTCTGTCACTCTGCCTTCCAAATAAATAAATCTTTAAAGGAAATATGAAACTATGGGGAGAGGATATTTAAGGCCTTTTAACTTCACTTTAAGGTTGCAAGAGATGGGGAATGAAGGCCTGGCCTTCCTTGGAAGTGGAAGGAGTGGGGATGGGGGCATCATGGGCTGTCACATTATCACTTAGACACAGGCTCTCGCTCACCTGTGCCTCCTCTCTCCTCTCGCTCGCCTGTGCCTCCTCTCTCCTCTCTTCTCGCCTCTACTACTGACGTCTTGCTTTGCTGGAGCGAAAGACAGAGACGTCTGTTATGCGCACTCCTACGGCCCTCAGCCACCCACACCAGCCTTGTCTCATCTTTGCACTAAGAATCAGAGCTTTGTGGGCCGGAGCAGTGGCGCGGTAGGTTAATCCTCCACCCGCGGCACCAGCATCCTATATGGTCACTGGTTCTTGTCCCCGCTGCTCCTCTTCCATTCCAGCTCTCTGCTGTGGCCCGGGAAGGCAGTGGAGGATGGCCCAAGTGCTTGTGCCCCTGCACCCTCATGGGAGACCAGGAGAAGCACCTGGCTCCTGGCTTCAGATCAGCCATTTGGGGGATGAACCAACGGAAGGAAGACCTCTCTCTCTGTTTCTCTCTCTCACTGTCTGTAACTCTACCTGTCAAATCAATAAAAACAGAATCAGAGCCCTGCAGAAGACCGGAGGCGGATGAGACCGGAGTTTATGCCAGAAGGTGCAAGCCCTGGCCGTGGGAGCAGAAGGCGTGGGACAGGGGTTTTCTCTGCTGCTGACTTCCTCTGTCCCCCTGGGACTTGCCTAAACCTCTGTCTCCCTCTCCCCACCTGAAAATGGCGATGATGTTACCGACTGCCGAGTTCCAGTGAAGGTGAAGAGGGAGGAGAGGCGCACTCCCTACACTTTGGAGACTGAGCTGCTCTCAGAAGAGCAGCTGGGGTCTTCAAAAACTTCGTGGAAAATGCACGTTGTTTCATTTCTTGTTCCACAAACGTTTGGCAGTATCTTCAAATTCCATAGGGATGCCTGTTGGGGGTGGGGAGGAGAGTAGAGAAGGAAGTTCATGGCAGTTGACCTTCATGGAGAGTGGGGAGAAGAAAGGAGGGAGGGAGGAAGGAAAGAGGGAAAGGAAACAGTGGCTGGGCCCCTGCCTTCTGTCTTCAGCCCCGGTCCCAGGGCAGGTGCACAAGACAGGTGAGTGGAACAGCCCGATACAGAAAGGCTTCTGACGTCTGGAGCTTCAGCGGATTCAGGGTGATTCTTCCAGGCCTGAGAGGTGCGGCCATGGAGCTGGGCCTGCATGGTGCTTCTGGTCCTCCGTGCCTCTGTGTGGCAGGCCAGGTGTCCCCCAGATGAGGGGACGTGAAGGTATTGAAAGTCTGGATGGACAGCTACCAGGATGAGGACCGTGGAGATACAATGAGCAGGACTGAAGGAACGCAGCCCCCCAGCCCAGGCCCACTTAGTTCAGCCCCTGGTAAGGTCTCTAGACAGCCAGCAGCCTAGCACCCACCCAGCCATCCCTGGGACCACCACCACCACTCCTGTTGCATAGCAACACCCCCAAACCTGGGTCCACTCCCCCGACATGCCGAAAGCCAATCACCGACATGGGTGGGGAAGAAAGTAGACATTTATTGCAAACTGCAAAGCGCAGAGCAAGGAGCCGGGCAGTTACGGCTTCATTCCCCGAGAAGCTGGGAGGAAGGTTCTTAGAGGCTGGAACTGGGGCTGAGAGGTGCGTGTGCAGCTCACGTCCAGGTTCCTGGTTGGTCAGTGGTGCTCATGACCTTCTCGTGATTGGTCAGTGATGCCATGCTCTTTAGGGATTTTATGGTGGCCAGGTGGGCACCAGTTGGTCTGGGGTGGGGATGGGAGGGTGTCAGTGGTGGTCGCCTGCCCCGGACCTGGAATTCCCCTTTGCAAACCCCTCTGGTCAATACTGAGCAACAAGGTGCTTTCCTGCTGGAGAAGCAAATGGCTTCTTGAGTCGAGTGATTAGAGCCTCACAGGGCCAGTTAGTGAGCACGGACTGCCCAAGACCTCTTGGGAATCCAACCAGAGTAACATGGCATCAAAATGTATACAAATGGGGGCTGGCCCTGTGGCACAGTGGGTAAAGCCGCTACCTGTGACACTGGCATCCTGTGTGGGCTCCGGTGTGTGTGCTGGATGCTCTACTTCTGATCCAGCTCCCTGGGAAAGCAGCTGAAGATGACCCACGTGGTTGGGCCCCCACCATCCGTGTGGGAGACCCAGACAAAGCTCCTGACTCCTGGCTTCAGCCTGGCCCAGCCCTGGGCATTGTGGCCATCTGGGGAGTGAATCAGAAGATCTCTCTGTCTCTCTCTGTGTCTCTCCCTCTCTTTCTCTCTGTAACTCTGACTTTCAAATACATCTTTAAAATTGTATAGAATTAAAAACTATTAGAAATCTAAGAAAAAGCTGGCAAAAAAAAAAGCTTTTCCAGTTTTTGATAGATCAACTAGTCAATAGGAAAGGACAAATGTAAATATATTGTTTACGTTCTAATTTTTTTTATTTTCGATTTATTTGAGAGGCAGAGATACAGACAGGGATGTCTGTCTGCTGGTACTCTCCCCAGATTCCTGCAGTAGCTGGGGCTGGACCAAGCCAAGGCCGGGCGAAAGCCAGGCACTGGGAACTCGATCTGTGTCTCCCATGTGGATGGTAGTGACACAAGTGCTTGGGTCATCACTTTCTGCCTCCCAAGGTGCACATTAGCAGGAAGCTGGCTGGGATGCAAACCCTGCCACTCACATCTGGGGTACAGGTGTCTTAAGGACCCTTGGCCACGGGGGAGGACCCTGAGACTCTGCTCTGCTTGTCCTCCCCTCAACTCCTCCCCAGTAAGCACAGCCCAAATCACCCCACCCCTGAGCAGGGAACATGACCACGAATGGGTGGTTTTGGGGTGATGATGGGGTCATAGTGCCCCAGGCATCACCTTCCTCCCTAGGCTATCTGTTGCAGGGAGTTATGTTTCTCTCTCTCTCTCTGGATTTATTTTATTTGGAAACCAAAGCAACAGAGAGACATGGAAGACACAGAAAGAAAGAGAGAGAGAGGTCTTCCATCTGCTGGTTCACTCCCCAGATGGCTGCAATGGCTGGGACTGGACCATGCCAAAGCCAGGAGCCTGGAACCCCATCTGGGTCTCCCACATAGGTTGCAAGGATCCGAGCACTTGGGTCATCCTCCGTGGCTTTCCCAGGTGCAAAAGCAGGGAGCTAAATCAGAAGCAGAGCAGCTAGGACACAAGCTGGTGCTCCGATATGGGATGCTGGCATTGCAGGCAGCAGCTTAACCCACGGTGCCACAACACCAGCCCCGGGGCGAGTTGTTCTCTTGCTAAAGGCACCCGGCACCCTAAGGCCTGAGATTGTTTGCATGCTGCGGCAGCCATGCTGGCCTGCCTCTTTTCCCATGAGCCTGGTTTTCTCGGTCGCTAGTGGCATTGTCTTGGCCCTGTCTACCACGCAGAGCAATAGTGCGTTCACGTCTTAGACTCTAAGCTACTCTCAGAGTCTCGTGGCTCAATCTTGAAGCCAGGCGGTGCCCTGTTCCAATCTTAGCAACTGCGCTTACCTGCTTCGAGTGGGAGTCAAACTCTCTGTGCCCCCATTCCCTTGTCTATGAAACACTTACAATCGCACTTAGCTCGTATTTTCATGAAAATTAAATGATGCAACATTTGAAAACAAGCTTAGAGCATTAGCTAGTGCCTGCTTGATACACTGTATTTGTTGATGGGAGTATCAGAGAGGTGAGGTAAGGCTCAACAGCCAAGATGAGATGGAGCAAGAGGAGGGAACAAGACAAGTGACAATTTGAAAAACCGTGTGATGATGAC
The DNA here is from genome assembly GCF_033115175.1 of Lepus europaeus. NCBI lineage: Eukaryota > Metazoa > Chordata > Mammalia > Lagomorpha > Leporidae > Lepus > Lepus europaeus. The sequence goes on from NC_084837.1 coordinate 109,181,678, forward strand.
TCTCCGTATCAAAAGCTATACTCAGAGAAAAATTCACAGCTTCAGGTATTTGAACATTAAATGGGAAGAAAAAAAAATAAGTGAACCAAGCAGTTAGCTCCACAATCTTGGGGTCCATTCTCAAAGATCCCTGGCTTTGTTCATGAAATTTCCTCAACTCAAATCAGTTCAAAGTAGTGAGCTGACTGGCTAAGACACTAAGAATGCCCAGGTGAGCCACAGAAAGGGTTGACAGACAAAACCCAGAGAGGCAGGGACACAGTCAGACTCCGGGGACCCTGGAGGCAGGCAGCGGAACCCAGAACTTGCTGCCTTCCCCCCACAGTGAAGAACACAGCTCCTGACCGTGAGTTCAAACTGGTTTTGGCTCTCACCATCGGGGGGCGCTCCACGCCTTCCTCCCTTTCAGGGAAGACGGGGCACCTTGGAGGAAGGTTGGGGTGAGCCCAGGTTTGGGTCTGATGCCTACCCTAGAGCAGCCATGGCCAGGTGAGCATCACTGGGAGGGGAGATGGGGGGGAGCCGTGAGACTGGAACTGATGAAGAAGCACGGGCATGCCGTTGTGGGGGCTGGGAGACGCCTTTCCCTGGGCTGTTGCTGCAACAAGGGGAAAGATGAAGTGTGGGTGGGGGAGTGGAGGGGTGGGGGATGAACAAAGAAAAATGAAGACCCTGATTAGCCAGCACAAATAGAAGCATTTATAAACTCCACAAGGGCTGAGTCTTTGGAAGGACCCTTCATGAAACCGAGCCCCGAGACAGCAGCTTGGCTTCAGATGCTAGGTCCCGTGAGGTCCTGGGCTCTGCACTCTCCCATCCTCCCTCCCGGAGCTGAAAGTTTCCTTGCCCTGCCTCCACGATTGCAAATCAACCTCTCACTAAAATGAGCTCATTAAATTGAGGGAACGGTGCAACTGGCCCTACGTGGTCACTGGCCACGGACTCACGAGGTCATTGGCTTCCCCCCCAGATAGCATCTTGGCGTTGATCTTGTCTTGAGGGCTTTCATTTCCAGGAACACCAGACCCCAAGCCAAAAATAACTGTCACCTGCTCCTAGACCCCAGCCTGACTGGAGCCCACAATGCCATCAGCAAAAATCCCCTAAAGGATATGGTATTCTTGACCAATGGAAGGAGAGCCAGGAGCACTGCGGACCAACCAGGGACTTGCACAGACAGGAGCTGAACACCCGCTTGTCAGCCCCAACTTCAATCTACGAGAACCTTACCCTCACCCCTCGGGAAGTTCAGGAATGAAGCGACAGCTGTGCCTGGCTCCTTGCTCTCTGCTCTGCCGTGGGCGCCTCCTTTCTTCCCCCACCAGATGTCAGCGAATGGCTTTGTATGCATTGGGCAGGTGGACCCTATTTGGGGAGATCCATAGCAACCTCGTCTATGACAACATCTCTGGGGGTCAGGTTCTATGTCGCTCACGCCTGAGTCTGCTTCCCCGTCCATCCATACCACTCGACACAATGGTGCTGTAATAAAACCCAGTTCCCTGTCATTGCCTGTATGCACCGTGCTGTTTCCTCTGCCCCAACACCCCTTCGCCCGTGCACCTGTCACTCAGCAGTAACTCAATCATGGCTGCCTCCTACTGGGGCAGTGCAGCCAAGACTTCCTCTCTGGTGGAGTTAAAATCCTTCCTTTTCCCTGACTCAATGGAACATCGCACTGCACTGGAATTGATCACTTTTTTTAATATGTTTATTTGCTTTGAGATTGAATCCAAATGTAAAGGCAGCACCCAGCCCCTCTGTCTCCCTAGCCTAGGTGTCCATACCGGTCCTGTATCACAAGGAGTGCAGTGAACTGAGGGAATGGTACAGCTGGCCCTAGGAGATTCTAATCGCCAGACTGATGAGGTCATTTGCTTCTGCAATAGACAAAACCCAGTCTGCCAGTACTGTCCGGAGGGGTTTGTGTGGGGGAATTCTGGTCCAGGCAGGGAAAGTCCAGGTCTGGGGCAGAAGGTGGCCACCACTAACAGGCTAACCCCCCTCAAACCAACTGGGGCTTGCCTGGCCATCGTAAACTCTCTAAAGAGCATGGCAACACTGACCAATCAGAGGCAGGCCAAGGGCCCCAGTGACCCACCGGGAACTGGGACATGAACTGAATACATACCTCTCAGCCCCAGTTTCAACCCATCAGAACTTTACCCCTAACTCCTCGGGGAGCCCAGGAATTAAGCGAGAGCTCTCTGGCTCTTGGCTCTGTGCTTTGTAGTTTGCAATGAATGTCTACTTCCTTCCACCACGGCATGTCAGGGGTCAGCTTTCTGCACATTGAGGGAGTGGACCCAGATTTGGGGGCTCTATGGCATTTATAGATACGTAACTCCTCCATGCAGTCTGGAGATTCCTCTACAACAATTTAGTTAAGCTGTGGCCCCTGCCTGCCTTCTTTCTTTTTCTTTCCAAGAAACCCAGCTCATGGTCTGAACCCCCAAGAAGCATTTTAGTACTGATGGAGTGAGTGTGTGAATAACTTGTCAGACCCTGGTAGTCACTTAGCCAGCTTATCTCCATCCCTCTGTGTTCCAAGTGGGACACACAGAGCTCAATGCTGTGTTGTGCAAGGCTGCCCAGGATTCCAGGGTTAGCCCAGCCCAGCTTCTGTCTTGTAACTCCTCTTGGCTGGGTGTGTATTTGTGATTTCCTGCTGTAATTCGGATTCAGATTATAAGCTCTATTAATTGCTCTTGGAGAACAGGAGAGAAATGAGATGAAGAAAGATTCAACTCAGTACTTAGTGCCTGTGCAATCCAAAGCTTCATTTCTTCCCGGTCCAGGGGAGAGATTTCAGGGAACTCCAGTTACCAGTAGCAATTATAGTTATAGTTATACACAACACCTTCTGGCTTTCAAATCATTTTCTTGCCATTATTTCACTGGCTTGGGGTTGTTTGTTTTTTCTTTCTTTTTTTAAGGTTTTAGTCCCTCAGGTGAAGAAATGGCATAAATATGAAATTATTCAGATTTTAAGAGGTTACTTTTCTTCTTACATTCATCCATTTTGAAAAACGCCCTCACCAAGGAGAATGCTCTTTTTCAGCATAATATGGTTTTCTGGATGTTTATTTTTGCTTAAAAGTGCCAAGTGAATTAATGGGACCGATTAATGATTAATCTCAGTCTCCAAGTTAGCGTCAACATTCTGCAGGTGTCCAGGCTGGTGACTGGGATACGACACAGCTAGACCAAGTTCATTATCCAACTGACTGGTCTGGGAATGCTCTCTCGTTAGCATGCAAATTACTGCAAACAAAGGACAGGTGACAATGACTTCCTTTCCTGCAGGTCGCATTGGGAGGAGAGAAACCCTGCATGTTTCTGTTTAAGAGAATCTACTTGGGGAACCCTGGCTCTCACTCTTAGAGGGGTTGGATTTGAGTGTTTGGTTATTTTCAACACCAGGTCGTAGAATTTTAGAGGCAGATGTTACAAACCCACTCGTCAGAGCTCTAAACAGCTACATCTGAGAATCCTTCTCACTGGGTCTATCAGGAAGTCAAGGCTTAGAGGGAAAATAGATGGAACCACTTCAGCCTCGTGGGCGAGGCTGTGGCCGACAAGATGGAGGAGTTGCTATGGAACCCCCAACCCTGGGCTCACTCGCCCAACGTGCAGAGACCCAATCGCTGACATGGGCTGGAAGAAGAAAGATGTCATTGCAAAGTGCAGAGTGAGGAGCTGGCAGCTATGGCCTAATTCCCAGGATCCCCGAGGGGCTGGGGTGAAGGCTCCTGTAGATTAAAGTTGGGACTGAGAGGTGCAGGATCACCTCCTGTCTAAGCTGCTGGTTGGTCAGTGGTGCTCGTGACCTCCCTCTGATTGGTCGGTGATGCCGTGCTCTTTAGGGAATTTTTGTGATGGTCAAGTGCGCTTCTGTTGGTCTGGGGGGAGGAAGGTGCGGGTGGAGCTACTTGCAAGTTGTCATCACCTTCTCCCCTAGATCTGGAGTTTTCCTCTCTGGATCTGGAATTCCCCTACACACACCTCTCCAGGCAGTACTGGCTGAGCAGTATTTTCTACTGGAAAAGCAATTTATTTCTTGAGTCCCAAGATCAGAACCTTATTGGGCCAGCTGTATCACTCCATCAACTCAGTGAATTTTATTAAGATTTTATTTATTTGAAAGGTAGAATTACAGAAGATGGAAAAGATGGGGCTGGCGCCGTGGCTCACTTGGTTAATCCTCCACCTGTGGCGCTGGCACCCCATGTGGGCACCGGGTTCTAGTCCTGGTTGCTCCTCTTCCAGTCCAGCTCTCTGCTGTGGCCCGGGAGGGCAGTGGAGGATGGCCCAAGTGCTTTGGCCCTGCACCCGCATGGGAGACCAGGAGGAAGCACCTGGCTCCTGGCTTCAGATCGGCACAGTGCCCACCATAGTGGCCATTTGGGGGGTGAACCAATGGAAGGAAGACCGTTCTCTCCATCTCTCTCTCTCACTAACCCTGTCAAATAAATTTTTTAAAAAAGAAAACAGGAAAGACAGAGAAAGAGAGATCTTCCATCTGCTGGTTCATTCCCCAAATGGCCAAAATAGCCTGGGCTGGGCCAGGCTGAAGCTGGGAGCCAGGAGCTCCATCTGGGTCTCCCACATGGGTGACAGGGACCCAAGGACTTGGGCCATCTTCCACTGCTTTCCAAGTTGCATTAGCAGGGAGCTGGATTGGATGTGGAACAGCCGAGACTTGAACCGTTGCCCATGTGGGATGCTGGCTTTGTAGGCAGCAGCTTAACCCACTGCCTCACAATGCCAGCCCCTCAGTGAATTGTCTTGGTTAAAGGACAGGCCAGGACACCTTGGGCTAGGAGAGGCGGATGACAGGCTGGGTCCTGCCTTTACACTGTAAGGGTTTGGTCTCAAGGAGAAGAGCTGTAGCAGGAGGGAGAGAAGCTATCAAAAGTCCCCCTTGTTGCACCAGAGTGTGACACCTGCCCCCTCCCCTGCTTTTCCACCCCCAGGCATCTCTGGGGGTCCACAGAGAATTGCCCACCAGTCAACCATCTCCCTGCACATCTGGCCCTGACTTCTGTCCTGCCCAGCACCCTTCCCTTCTGAGAGAGTCCTGGTCCCCTGGGCACTGCTGCCAACACCATGACCGTGTCCCAGGCCTGCCCTCCTCCCTTACATGTGGCCAGGGACCAGAAGTATCCCCAGCCACCACTCCAGAAACAGGCTGTTTCCCTGTGCGAATTCATCTGCTGCTTGTGCTAGAAACCAAGATGCTCTTAGCTGAAACCAAGCTCAGCGAAGCCAAACAGAAGACAGACATTGGTACCACTTTCCCGGCCTGCCTGCGTGGCCACAACACCCTCAACACCCCTCCCTTCGGCACCAAGCCCACGGCCTCAGTCCCCTCTAGAAAGAGGGGCAGGTCCCTTAGCCGACCCAGAGCCAACCTCGGCCCCTGGTTCACAATCACCAGCCTAGGCAGCAGGCTTTGGCAGAATGATTAAGCCTACAATTCTGAAAGCATGCCTCCCCTATAGACGTGCCTGGGCTCAAGTCCCAGCTCCACTCCCGACTCCAGCTTCCTGCTAACGGAGCCCTGAGCAGGCAGCAAGTGCGGCTCAAGCAGTCGGGTCCCCATCACCCATGTGGGAGACCCAGGTTGAGTCCCTGGCTCCTGCTTTCTGCTTGGCCCAACCTGAGCTGTTGAAGGTATTTGGGGAGAGAACCAGAGGATGGGTGGATATCTCTGTCTGCTTTACAAATAAATGCAAATAAATAGATTACCAAATGTCCTAGAAGATGCAAAGCGGGAACACCCCTTCCTGTCTGCCCTCCCAGGATGCATCGCCTCACCCCACCCCTGTGATCTCAATGCGACAATGATGGCTGATAATGGCCCGTTTCTCCAAGTCTTGTCCTCTGAGCCTCCTACATGAGTGTAAGTCACTTTTCTGGTTACAAAAAAAATCTCTGATGAGAATGCAGGTGGACAGCAAGGCCAGGCAGCGTCCCTCCATTCCCACAGCACTGTTGGATGGCAGCACCTTGCATCCATGAGGAAAAGAAAAGCCTAGAAGAAGACACTGGTTGGGGCCAGCACCGTGGTTCAGTAGGTTAATCCTCCACCTGCGGCGCTGGCATCCCATATGAGTGCCGGTTCTAGTCCCGGTTGCTCCTCTTCCTATCCAGCTCTCTGCTGTGGCCTAAGAAAGCAGTGGTAGATGGCCCAAGTCCTTGGGCCCCTGCACCAGCATGGGAGACCCAGAAGAAGCTCCTGGCTCCTGGCTTTGGATCGGTGCAGCTCCGGCTGTTGTGGCCATTTGGGGAGTGAACCAACGGAAGGAAGACCTTTCTTTCTATCTCTCTCTCTACCTGTCTATAACTCTACCTCTCAAATAAATAAATAAAAATCTTAAAAAAAATGACACTGGTGCTTGCCCAATTTCTTACTCATCACCTGAACTTCTAAAATTGTGATGAACAAGGAAGATTTGTGTGTCAAGTGGTGTTTTTCCTTGAGGGTCACCAAAAATCCCAATATTTATTACCGCAGTCATTCTGCATCTTTTAAGATTCATTTGTGACAGAGAAAGAGAGAGAGAAAGGGAGAGAGGGAGAGAGGGAGAGAGTCTTCCCCATCCACTTCCCAAATGGCTGCAACAGTCTGGCTGGGACTGGGCCAGGACAAAGCCAGGCCAGGAGCCAGGAACTCCATCTGGGTCTCCCAGGTGGGTGGCAGGGACTCGAACCGGCACTCCGATATGGCAGCATCATCACCGCCACGGCTCAACCCACTGTGCCACAACACAAGCTCTTCATTCTGTTTCTCCCCTGTCCGAGGTCCTGGCACTTAATTTGTTTGCACAACTCACAAGGCTTTGGTGAGGTGGAGAGGCAGCTTGCTGGACACCAGCATCCTCCCTGCCTGTGTGTGAGGCATCCCAGGCCCTCCTCACGGCAGGTGTCTTTGAATCGCTGGCTTGTTTTTTTCTCTGGAGCTCGTTTCCTGCCCATTAGTTTTCCCCATCATTCTACTCACTACAGCCAGAAGGAGGAGCAGTGTGCTAAGCTGGCTGGTAAGCTGGGTCTGGAGTTCTGACCAAAGCAACAGCCAACTAATGCCAGGACACCAAATCCAACACAGAGTGGGTAGAACTGTCCAAGGCAGAAGTTGACCTAAAGGAAGATCCTTTTTGAATCAAAAGCTAAGAGTAAAGGGTGAGAAATGTAGTCAAAACTTGCTAAAGATAAATATATATTCAGAACCAATAAAGGATATAAAGACCTGTTATTAGTAACAATTAAAAAAAACAGATTTAGATTCAAGAACTCTTCTGTTTGGACCAGTGGGGGATGGCATTGTGGTGCAACAAGTTAAGCCACTACCTGCAACACCCGAATCCCATATGGGGCACCTGTTCGTCTCCCAGCTGCTCCACTTCCAATTCAGCTCCCTGCTACTGTGCCTTGGAAGGCAGCAGAAGATGGCCCAGGTGGTTGGGCCCCTGCACCCACGTGGGAGACCCAGATGAAATTCTGGATTCCTGGCTTCAGCCTGGCCCATCCCTGATGGTTGCAGCTATTTGGGGATTGAATCAGTGGTTGGAAGCTTGCTCGCTCTCTCTCTCTCTCTGCCTTTCAAGTAAATAAAAATAAATCTTTAAAAAAATTTTAAAGTGTGGATAGGAAGGGAGAGCCTCTGAGGAAGTGGGCTGGGGGACGTGGCAGGGAATATCCAGGACTCAGGGGGTCCCAGATCCTGTGGCCGGTTCCTCCCCTAGGAGGGAACATCGGTCTGTTATGACTCAGTAATATTAGCTAAAAGGTCATCTTCCTAATTCCCTGTGGCTCCACTTCTGGCCCATACCCCACCAGACACACACACACACACACACGCACACCCCACATCATCATCACCACCATCATCATCCTCATCATCCAGCCCCATCATCCGGTATCAGAAACAGACTCTCCCACAGGAGATACCAAGCTAACGCCCAGCCCACAGAATCGCTCTGGGGCACTTGCCACATAATTTCCCTATTCAAAGAAAGCCCATCGGGTCAGTTCAGTCTGTCCCTTAAAGACACAAGAGCCAAGTTCTAGACTGCGGTCAGTGGTCATGGCCTGAGCTGATGCCGGGCAGCCGCTGGCCTCTCTGGCATCCACTTTCCATCGATACGATACAGGGAACAACTGCACCGCATTTATACTCATGTGAGTGTCCAGATCTACGTCTATGCAGACACAGATACGTTCCGTATCTGAAGCACCGATACTTTTACTATTTTATAAGTATTCCAGTTGACCATTTAGTATGACTTTTTTCCCCTAAGATTTCGTTATTGGAAAGGGAGAGTGACAGAAGGAGAGGGAAAGAGCTTTTCTATCCACTGGTTTACTCTGCACCTGTGCAATAGCCAAGGCTAAGCCAGGAGCCAGGAACTGCACGCAGGTCTCCCACGTGGCTGCCAGGGGCCCGGGACTTGGGTCATCATCCGCTGCCTCCCAGGTGCATTAGCAGGGAGCTGCATGGAAGCACAGAGCAACCAGGACTTGAACCAGGAACTCCAGTCTGAGAAGTGGGCAGACCAAACAGTGGATCGGGTCACAGTGCGCACCCCTAGTACAACCCTTTTTAATGAAATTATTATTGTTCCCATTTTACAGATCTAGTAACTGATATTCAGAGAGGGTGATTTGCCTAAGCTCACACGGTGACACAGCTAAATGCTTCATCCCAGATTAATCTGATTCCAACTCTTCTCAGTGTACTAATTTGTGCAAAAGAGAGCCCTTCCCACTGATGGCTGTTGAACCATTTTCACCTAAAAGCTCGCACTGGAATCTCCCCGTTAACCTGATGAAGTAAATGAGAACAAGGTTTAGGAGATGGTGTGAATAGACAAAGTGAACTATAGCGTAAGAAGGGGTCGGAAGCTTGACAAACACAGAGCAAGCAAGACAGGGAATGCAACGGGGTGTGGGGAAACCAGAATCAGGAGATACGCTTATTCTGGTGCAAAAATGTTGAAATCCATGCATACTTTTCCATCACATGCATTTCTATGAACTTTGAAAGACCCCTCGTATGCGTGGGTTTCAACATTGTTGCACCAAAACTAACCTGTCTTTTCATCTCACTTTTCCATGAAATGTTCGAAGTCCTCTCATGCAGTCTAAGGACACGGGGCAACTAGAAGCCTAAGAGAGATTTTAATGACTTGTCAGCATGATACAGCGAGTAAACTTCAGGGCTGAGACTCGGGATCCGGTCCAGGCATGGACTACAGGTGGCAGGAGCTGGCTGGCCCACTGCTCCCGGAGCTCCTCCTTGTGGTTCCATGGTGACTGAGTGGACGCACCTGTGACAAGTCTATGCCGAGCTAGGGCAGGTGCAAGAGCAAGGCAGGGAGGGAGGTAGCCTTGCATAATTCATGCTGCTGCTAGCACTGATAAAGTAAAAGAACCAACGAATAAATAAATGAGAAATAATTTTTTATTTATTTTATTTTATTTAAAAAAAAAACTTTTTAACAATAAGAAGGCAGCCCCAAGACACAGCCACATGGGGGGATCCTGCACTGTCCCTTGGAAGTGGCAGTCTCCACTCTGCCACACAGAGATTCTTTGTATGAAAAAATATTGAGTTGTAAAAAAAGAAAAGGAGAAAGAAACATTGTACCTAGGCTTCTATGGGTAGTTTTGTCAATAATGAGAACATAGGGTGGGGCCGGTGTTGTGGCATACTGGGTAAAGCCGCCGCCTGCAGTGCCCGCATCTCATATGGGCACCAGTTCAAATCCCAGCTGCTCCACTTCCGATCCAGCTCTCTGCTATGGCCTGGGAAAGCAGTAGAAGATGGCCCAAGTCTTTGGGCCCCTGCACCCACGTGGGAGACCTGGAAGAAGCTTCTGGCTCCTGGCTTCAGATCAGTGCAGCTCCAGCCATTGTGGCCATCTGGGGGAATAAACCAGCAGAAGGAAGACCTCTCTGTCTCTCCCTCTCACTGTCTGTAACTCTACCTCTCAAATAAATAAATAAAATCTGAAAAAAAGAGAGAAAAAAAAAGGATCGCATGTTGAGTTTTGCCATCACGACTCTTTATATCTCTTTAGCTCCTTTAATCTAGGAACATCTCTATTTTTTTAATAAAGGGAACTTATTTCTTAGAGCAGTTTTGGATTAACAGAAAAATCATGTGGAAGATACAGAGTTTTCATAGACACCTGCCCACCCATCCCAACACACAGAGCCTCCCCCACTATCAGCATCTCCGTCCAGGTGGTGCATTGATTACAATTGGTGAACACAGGACGACTCACCATTGTGACCCCGAGTCCGGGGTCACACGCTGGCCCTTCTATGGGCTTGAACAAGACGCAGTGAGAGGCACCCACACTCTGGTATCGCAGCACCCAGAGCCTCCTCCACCCCGTGATCCCTCCTCCCTGCCAACCCCTGGCAACCCCTGATCTTTTCACTGTCTCCCTGTCCAGAGCATGCTAGAACTGGAAGCATATGGAAGGCCCACTTTCCAGACTGGCTTCATTCACTTGGTAACAGGCATTTAACTGTTCTCCTGGGTTTTTCCTGGCTTCACTGTTTATCTCTCTTTAGCTCTCGCGAGAGCGAGAGAACCCGTGTTTGGGAACAGGTCCTGCTAAACCTTGGTGGGTGGGGAGGGGGCGGGCAGGAAAGTAGGAGCAAAGAATCCCATAAGGGTGGGGATGGAGCTGACACCGATGGTTGGGCCATCTGGTCACCTGGCTTCCAGTAATGGCGGCGGGGGCTAGAGCCTAGGATGGTGTTTGGGGTGTAGATCAAGCCACAGATAAGATGGCGCCATTTTACTAACATTTCCCTCTTTTGTTTTTTATAAAGCAGGAGTTGTATGGGATTACATCAGCCCCCAAAGTCCAGGACGGGTGGAGGGACAATGATCTATCTTTAGAGCTACTTCCTGCTGACACGGGGCGACGAGGTACTCTCTGCTGGCATGGGGCGACATCGCAAGCCACTGTCTCCTGCGTGGGGAGCCGAGTATATATCCCTGTAGCAGCATTTGGTTGACCGCCTGGTTGGTGAAGGCTTTGGTTTGTTCCATTATCAACTCCTGTAAACACTTACACAGACACGGTAGTGTAAAAGACAGGGTGAGAATAGCAGCCAATGATCCTAAGAGTGGCATTAATGAGAGGATTTCATAGAGGAGAGAAAATGGGGGGGGGAGGAGTGGACACTGGTTTTGTAAGAAAACCACCCAACTGCCTTCGGTGGTGGCAGTCCCATCGGCACGCCCGCCCACCGGCCATGAGTGAGAGTTCCAGTTGCTCCACATCCTTCTCACCCTTTGATGTTGCCAGTGCGTGCCCAGTCGACGCGTAGCACACCTCAATTACCTACGTGATTGTGTACGACCTTGCTCTCCATTTTCCATTCATTTGAGACCAAACGCACAACGCACCTAAAATATCCTTCTAACTGTCGCCTGGGTTTATTTAACCTTTTATTACCTGAATCAGCCCTCCCAGCGACACTAGCGGCTGTTGGTACTGGGTGGCTTTCTGAGTGCCCGGCGCTGCACCAGGGTGTCTCTCCCCCCCAAGCCTGGGAGGGAAGCTCCTGCCGCCTTCTGTCCATTCTGACAGCAGGGGGCACTGCGGCCAGTAAGTCTCATGGTCATGGCTACCTGGACGTAATGGCTGTTTTCTGCGTGTGTACGCCTGTTGATGACTTGTTCTAGTAAGATCAGGTGTGTTCAGCCCCAAGGCTTACACGGGGTGTCCTGCAGGCAGCAGTGAGATGCTCTGTGACAAAGGCTCCAATGGTCCAGCGGATGATGCCGTCAGGAAAAGCACGGACAAGATTGTGTCTCCCGGGGCCGACGCCATGGCACAGTAGGTTAATTCTCCGCCTGCAGTGCCAGCATCCCATATGGGTGCCGGTTCTAGTCCCAGCTGTTCCTCTTCCAATCAAGCTCTCTGCTGTGGCCTGGGGAAGCAGTGGAGGATGGCCAAGTGCTTGGGTCCCTGCACCCACGTGGGAGACCAGGAAGAAGCTCCTGGCTCCTGGCTTTGGATCGGCGCAGCTCCAGCCATTGAGGCCATTTGGGGAGTGAACCAATGGAGGGAAGACCTTTCCCTGTCTTTCCCTCTCACTGTATGTAACTCTACTGCTCAAATAAATAAATAAATTAAATTAAATAAAAAACTTTGTGTCTCCGAATGTGATCCAGTTTGAGGACAAGTTTAATTACCGTGCCCCTATGTCTCCATACTAATCAACGTCTCAAAGGGCTTTTTCTGTATTACAAAATTCAACACTGAAGTGTTAGCAAAGCATCATGACGGAGTTTCACATGCAAACTGAAGCACTTGACTCTCCTTCTATAGAAAAGTCGATTCTCAGGTACGATGTGTGCATCAGGCCTTTTCCTAGAGTTTCAAAAGAAAAACCAGAAGGAATGGCCACACAAAATAATGAAATGATCTAGGGCCGGCAGTGTGGCACAGTGGGCTAAAGCCTGTTGTGCCAGCATCCCACATGGGTGCCGGTTCAGTTCCTGGCTGCTCCACTTCTGATCCAGCTCCATGCTGATGGCTTGGGAAAGCGATAGGGGACAGCTCAAGTGCTTGGGCTCCTGCACCTGCGTGGGGACCCAGAGGAGGCTCCTGGCTCTTGGCTTTGGATTGGCCCAGCTCTGGCTATTGCAGTCATTTTAGGAGTGAACCAACAGATGGAAGATCTCTCTCTCTCTCTCTCTCTCTCTCTTCTTCTTCTTCTCTCTCTGTAACTCTATCTCTCAAATAAATAAATAAATCTTTAAAAAAAAAGATTGTGGATACTTAATTCAAATAGGGTGTTGAGGAGGTGGACCCTGCCCCCACGTGGGAGAAATACTGGCTCCTGGCTTCAGATCAGCCTAGCTCTGACCATTGCGGCCATTTGGGGAATGAACCAGCAGATGGAAGATCTCTCTCTCTCTCTCTCTCTCTCTAACTCTTTCAAAATAAATAAGGTCTTCAAAAAAAATGAAAAGATCTGTGTAAATCGAATCAGGAAGGAAAATAGAACAAAATACAAAGTCAAGTGCAAGTGGCCTTGGGTGAAATCTCTGTGCACAAGCGTCCTGGTCTTTGGTCCCTGAATTGTCCCCAAAGGACCGTGGCCCAGGTACAAGCAGGGCGACTGAGATTCCAGCCCCAATGGTGCAGGCAAGGCTCGCTACCCAGCATGAGTGCTTTCCTGTATTTGCTTCTCAAACCTCATAAATATGTTCAACTGTTCACATTTGCATTGTATCTAAGCCAGCTCAGCCCCAAAGATAACATTTCCTGCTCTCATGGGGCATTTGCTCTGTTATTCCAGACTGTGTTCAAGGAAAACATCCTTCTCCCAGTATTGCTGAAAGCAGAATGTACCAGTCTTAATTAGCACATTAACATAATCGCATCAAGCAGAGACACAGAACTCAACAATAGGAAATTGGGTAAATCAGCACAAATGACTTCGGCTCCACGCTTTATAATTAGGCATAAAAAAAAAAACTGATAGTTTAAAGTCTGTCTCATGCATTTCCTATGGCTGTTTCTGATCCACAAGGCTAGGACTGTTGATACCACGGAGTGCTTAAATTTATCTTCCTGGCGAAAGCAGACAAAAGCTTAAGCACACATATTTTTGTGCCGAGGGGTGTTTTATTTTTTATCTTTTGTGCTAAAAGTAGCAGCTCTTTTGCTTTCCAATGCATTTGCCAAAGCTCAAATGCTATTGAGAGAAATCGTGCAAATGAAAACAGGTGGCCGTGCCAACGAGGAGAGCTCAGACCCCAAGAGACACAAAGGGGACCAAGAATAAATAAATAAATAAAGCGACTGGGAGTTTTGCATGTTCCCGTCTCTCTTTTATTTTGTACCGGACTTTCCCCCAGGAATTTGCAAGGACTTACCAACCTTCAGCCCCTTCCTCTGAACAGATTCGGATGATCCACAATGACAGGTCATTTTCTAAGGGGAGGCAGAAGATCAAATGCACCGAGTGTAGCTTTGTGATGGCGCAGAAGGTCGATAAGTAAAGGAGAGAGGGGTCCCTGGATCCTGGTGTTGGTGTCACACGCACACAAAAACCCTGCATCTGCCCTTGCTTGCTGGGAGGCCCCAGGCAGTTTGCTTAACCACTCAAAGCCTCAGTTTTCTCCTACGCAGAATGGGAACAATGACAACGATTTCATCACAGTGCTGCAGGGCTCACAGAGGTAGTCTGGAGCCTGGCACGTGGCACACTGCCCAGTAAGGGGACAACAATGGATGGCCATCGGGCCAGGTGTGTCACACCGTGGGGACAGGTCTCACCCACCCTGCGGCTCTTTTTCAGGAGAACTCCTCCTTGCCAGTCAGATTGGGGCTCCCCACCTTGGGACCAGCGTACACTGTGACCCCTGCTTGTCTTTCACAGGGTGGGTGTATGTCTCTGTGTAAAACAGAAACACCTCCTAAAGGTGGCTGAGGGGACAGACACAGGCAGCTCTACTGGGCCCCCAGGCAGCAGCTCCTCCACATCACAAGGGGCACTAAGCCTCCCTCCTAGCTGGGTCTTTTTTTTATTTGACAGCTAGAGTTAGACAGTGAGAGAGAGAGAGAGAGAGAGAGAGAGAGAGAGAGAGAGAGAGGGAGAGAGAAAGGTCTTCCTTCCATTGTTTCATCCCCCAAATGGCTGCTACAGCTGGAGCTACGCCAATCTGAAGCCAGGAGCCAGGTGCTTCCTCCTGGTCTCCCATGCAGGTGCAGGGGCCCAAGCACTTATCCTCCACTGCCTTCCCGGGCTACATCACAGAGCTGGACTGGAAGAGGAGCAACCGGGACAGAATCCGGCACCCATAAGGGATGCAGGCGCTGTAGGTGGAGGATTGACCAAGTGAGCCATGGTGCCGGCCAGCTAGCTGGGTATTTGAGATCATGAGGATCCCAAGCCAATCACTGTAGGTGAGGGCCTTGGAGCTGGTGATGCTCTGCTAGATTCTAACACCTGCACAGGGACAGGTACCTGGTGGGCAGGCAGCAGTTGCCAGTTGCTCTGGTCTGAATTCCCTGGGGTCAACTGCCAGCCTCCATTCTGATGTCACCAAAATTCTTTGCCAATATTTTTATTTGAAAGAGAGAGAGGTTCTCCACCTGCTGGTTCACTCCTCAAATGCCAACACCAGGCAGAGCTGGGCAAGGCTGAGCCAGGCTGAAGGCAGGAGCTGGGAGCTCAATTTGCATCTCCGACATGGGTGCATGGGTGGCAGGGATCAAAGCGTCGCGCCTGCAGTCCGCAGCCTCCCAGGGTGTGCATCAGTGAAGGGCGGATCAGCAGTGGAGCTAGGCTGGGACTTGCATGCAGGTGGCCCAGCTGGTGTCATGAAAATGTAACTGTGCACCCTCAAATGGCAGGCTCTGTAGACTCTAGCCCAGCACGGCTCGGCGCTCCAGCCCGAGAGTTTCTTCCATTCTGCCTGTTAGCCCTGTTCTCACCCATAGCCCTTGTTCCTTTCTGGTGGATTCATTGCAAGGACTGGGCTCTGACACTCCATCACCTGTCACTCGGCGCTCCCACCTCCTGCACTGGGCTGGCTCCCTTCCTTCTGGTCTCATGCTTGGTCTAGCCTGGGCTGCACCCTCCTGGCTCGGCTCAATGGCTGCTTCCTTGTGAAGCCATTGACTCTGCCCTGATCTGATTTCTCTACAGCCCAGGCAGCTTCCTTGCTTCTCCCCGGCCCCTACCCCCACTCCGCCCTCTCTGCTTAGCCCCCTGTTCCCTCCCCACCTGTAGGAACGTCTGGCACAGTAAACCACGGATGAAGTAAGAATGGGTCCTTTCTGTATTTGCTCCGGGAATAGCATTTCCCATCTGCTCTGATTGTTTGCAGACTCAAAGGGCAATATTGATCCAGGGAAGAGGACTTTGTGCGGGGCAGGGAGACAGAGCTCATCGAAGTGGTTCACCGTGGGAGCTGAGATGCTCCCTAAAGACCCACCCTAGACCGAAGCCAGAGAGGCAAAGGGGCGACAGCAGGGTCCGTGTGGCCGTGTCACGGAGCAAAGCCACCAGACTGGGATGGAGCTTTTGGAGTTGAGACTTCATAAAAATGCCTTTGCTCTCGGTTGCCATGGCTGTGCGGTGAGTGGAGCGAATGCATTTACGGGGGACACAAAAGGCGGCTTCAGAGCTGGGGGTGGGGGCGGGAGGAGGAGGAGGAAAGCCGTAGTCCTTCTACTATCTGCTCCTGTGATTTCTGTGCCGTGGATGCACTCTGGGGTCTGCAGGGAGAATTTGCTGTCTGAATTCTGCGCAGGTGTGAGCCTCTTTCTATCCATGAGCTCATGGTGTCTCCCAGGCGGCTGACCGTGAGGAGAGATGGTCTCTTGGGCTCCTTGCTCCCGGGAAGCCCTTCTCATGCTAGGGGTCAGAGCCCCCAGGAGACTTCCTCAAGCTCTCTGCACCTGCCAGGTAAGCAGGTGCCATCCAGGACCTCTGGCAGAGGAAGGCACCAGGGAGGTGGTGAAGTGAGGGGGCAGAGGGGAGTCGTAAAAATGGCTGGGAGTTGGGGGAGGGGTCTGGATTCGAGTCCTCCCCCCGCCCCAGGTCTGTGTCTCAAATGGGCCCTGCTCTGACCCAACCAGTGTCTTTCCAGACTTGATGGGGACAATCTTTACCGTCTGTCACCTGCTCCATTTGTAAAGCCTGTCCCCTCGCCCTGAGAGACAGCCGACCCGGAAGAGTTCCCACGGACTTAACCTCTGCCTCAGTTACTTGTATCCATGCAATGGGTGTAACGGGGAGAAGATGAGGTCATTCAGCCTGCGGGTGGAACACGTGGGAACCAAAACAACACCTGCCCGTACATCCAAGAGGGTCTCGCCTCTACTTACCTCGTTCCCCACCCTGTTCTCACCCTACTGGTTCTCTCACCAGTTAATGGCGCTGGGGTTGTCCACTCTGTTGCCTCCACTACTGCCACTCCCACCCCACATCCAATCCCTCGCTCACCCCTCCTATCATAACCCCAGTTCATGCCACAGGCCACCGGCACCTTTCACATGGGTTGTGCGATGCTCTCCTGGCGAGGCCAAGGCAACTTTGGCTGGCAGACAAGGTCATGGCAGAAGGTCTGTCTCAGCACGGCCTGAGAAGGACAGCTGCGGCCCTCTTGGTGGTTTTAGGTTTGTTGGGAACTGCACTCTGGGTAAGAAAGCCAGAGCTTCCTGGTAGTCCGGCTAATGATCGCTGTATTCATAATTTTAGGGAAGAACGCTTAGTCTCATTATCCCCAAAATGCCCATTGCTTTGTAGAATTTTAATCAAGCAGAATGTTAGTGTAGGAGAAAGGGTTAATGCTTTATGCAAGGTTGAGCTGTTTGTGGAAAAGAATTAAAAGGCAACAGGCTCCCTGGTATAGACTTCCCAATAGAATAAAGATAAATGTTATTAAAGCTTTAATTCTATATATGCTACAAATACAACAATGGTTAGGATGTCAAAACTGTAGAATAGACCTAAGTGAACCTTAAATAAGTACAATAAAGAAATTAAAGAATTGCAAAAAGAACTGCAGAGAGGGGATTTTAAAAAGGGCTTGCATTGAACTTGGGGCTTCTAGTAAAGAATAGATTAGGAAGGTACTATGCTAGCTGGTGTAGCCAATTTCTGCATAACTCAACAGCACTCCAAGCCTTGGCTTGTGTGGGCAGCCCGTTATCTCACACCTGTCTGTGATTGTAACCCATGTCCTGAATATGCCCTTGAAAATCAAAGAAGTTGTAATTTTAAAAAAATGGACAACAGACATGTTATTGTGAGAAAAAAGAATCATTATGTGGCTTAGGATATAAAAATAAAGTCTGGTGCTCTAGAGCCGGAGCCATGCCATCAGCCTTGCTGTGAGTGTGTCTCTCATTCCTTGGAGCGCCGACACCTCGCACACCTTGGCACCCCTGGACTGGCTGGAGCTGGTCTCCGGCACTCTCCTCTCCTTCCCTCCTCACCTCCGCCCTTAGCCCCTTTGCTGCAGCCAGAAGGATGCTTTGGGGCTTGGCTCTCAGCACTCCCAGGGGCTCCCACCACCATCACATGTTCTTGCTGTGGCCCAAAGTCCCTCGTGTCTGGCCCCCAGCCCCCTGACCCACCTCCTCTCCCTGCTCTCCCAGCTCTGCAATCGAACAATGATCAGAGAAGGAGGAAGGGAGCAGGACTTACAAGCCGCATCTCCACCCTCAGGGATACACCTGGGAGAAAATTTTTTTTAGATTTAATTGTTTATTTGAAAAGGCAGAGTTACACAGAGAGAGGGACAGGGAGAGAGAGATCTTTGATTAGCTGGTTCACTCCCTAGAATAGTACAGTGGCCAGCACTGAAGCCAGGGGCCAGAACTTCTGGGTCTCCCACACAGGTGCAGGGGCCCAAGGACTTGGGACATCTTCTACTGCTTTCCCAGGCCATAGCAGAGTGCTGGATGGGAAGTGGAGCAGCCGGGTCTCGAACCGGTGCCCATATGGGATGCTGGTTGCAGGTGGCGGCTTTACCTCCTAAGCCACAGCACCAGCTCCTGAGAAATCTTCAGATGAAAACACGGGACCTGTGTGCAAATGTTCCTGGCAACAGTGAACTCAGGAACCCCTAACGTTTGTAGACAGGCAAATGGGTAACTAAATCGTGATATAACGGTTTTTAAATGCATGTGCAGAAAAGTGAACAAATTATGCAAACAGATGCAGATTGCAAACATAGCACTGAGTTGAAAGCACAGATTCACTGGGGCCGGCGCTGTGGCACAATGGGTGAAGCCACTGCCTGCAATGCCAGCATCCCATATGGGCGCCGGTTCGAGACCCGGCTGCTCCACTTCCCATCCAGCTCTCTGCTATGGCCTGGGAAAGCAGTAGAAGATGGCCCAAGTCCTTGGGCCCCTGCACCTGCGTGGGAGACCCAGAAGGAGCTCCTGGCTCTGGGCTTCAGATTGGTGCAGCTCCAGCCATCTGGGGAGTGAACCAGCAGATGGAGGACCTCTCTCTCTCTCTCTCTCTCTCTCTGCCTCTGCCTCTACCTCTCTGTAACTCTGCCTTTCAAATAAGATAAATAAATCTTTTTTAAAAAGAGAAAACAAGTACTGATCTACTTTCCCTCACCCCAACCATCACCCCTTGGCCACCCCTCTGCATAGAGGACCTTGGTGGCCGAGACGCAGGCTGGCTGTCAGCTGTGAGGCCAACAGTGCAGCTGGGTCAGGGAAGAGGGCTCGCCAAGACGAGGCTTGGCTTCTCCAACTTTCAAGGAAAGTAGATTTTGCTGAGAGAGGGAAGGAGGCTTCCCTGATGGTGGCTGGCGGCCACGGGAGGGGGCAGCGAGGACAGCCTGACCTGGCCTCTTGCCGGCATGACGGTGTCTGGGCAGCGTTAATCAGAGATCCCATTCAGCAGGCAGCCACGCTCTGCTCTGAGGAGCGCTGATTGAGAGGCAGGTTCCTCGGTGACACAGATTTGAGTCTCATCTGCTGGGCAACCAAGGGACAGAGCAGAGAGCCCAGCCCAGCTGGGACAGGCGGACCAGGGGGCCACAGCTGGCCGGCCCAGCCCACGTCACATCATCAGATCTTGACTGCCAGGAAACAGGCAACACGTGAATGTGCCGTGCACAGGAGACCCTTGTAAGCTTCCAGGCAGTTACCAGCATTGTCTTCCTCTCTCTGGGCCACACCACTCATGCAACCCAACACGGAGTGTGCAAGGGCTCGCAGGAAATGCAGACCACGGCAGAACACATGGATTTCAAGATGTTTTTGCACCAAAAGTAACTTGCCTTTCAATTCCTTTGGCCTTTGTGCCATCCTCTCGCATTGCATATTAGATTGTGCACATGGGTGTTTTCTTCTCTGATTCTATGGGATCACAGTTCACGCGAGCACCTTTGGCTAATCCTGTGGCCTAAATGTCATTTCTTATTCCACAGGAACATTTGTGTCCTGTAACCTCGTTTCCCGGATATGTAATCTCCCCCACTCCACTGCTGATTCCTCCTAATGTAAATGTCTTAGTCATTACAGTGGGGAGTTTTCTTTTTCACGATTTAGTTAACAAGTTTGAGGGCATGGCGTGGATAGAAAATTAATTAACTGGGTATTCAACGCACCATCACTAAACGGAGAAATGCTTTTTCCTCTGTGCTTTTCTTTATAACGTGTACTCGGAATTTGTGTTTATCTGAAAGGCAGGGTAACAGAGAGAGAGAGAGAGAGAGAGAGAGAGAGAGAGAGAGAAACCTTCCCTCTGCTGGCTTCCTCCCCAAATGCCCACAGCAGCCAGGGCTGGGCCAAGCCCGAGGCAGGAGCCAAGAACTCCATCCAGGTCTCCCACGTGGGCAGTGGGGCCCCAAGCACCTGAGCTGTCATTCACTGCCCTGAAGCTCATGAGCCAGAGGCTGGATCAGAAGCAGAGTTTCCAGGGCTCACAGCAACACTCCAACATGGGCTATAGGCGTCCCGGAGCTGGGCTAACTCTCTGGGCTACAATGCCTGCACCTGTATTTTTCAATTTGTTAACAGTCACATTATGATGAGTATCTATGGGACACAATGTGACTGACATGACCAAATCAAGACGACTGGCAGACTGGCATAGCCATCACTTGCAATACTTACCCTTCTTTTTTTTTTTTTTTTTTTTTGACAGGCAGAGTGGACAGTGAGAGAGACAGAGACAGAGAGAAAGGTCTTCCCTTGCTGTTGGTTCACCCTCCAATGGCCGCCGCGGTTGGCACACTGCGGCTGGCGCACTGCGCTGATCCGAAGCCAGGAGCCAGGTGCTTCTCCTGGTCTCCCGTGGGGTGCAGGGCCCAAGCACTTGGGCCATCCTCCACTGCACTCCCGGGCCATAGCAGAGAGCTGGCCTGGAAGAGAGGCAACCGGGACAGAATCCGGCGCCCTGACCGGGACTAGAACCCGGTGTGCCTGCGCCGCAGGCAGAGGATTAGCCTAGTGAGCTGCGGCGCCAGCCCCAATACTTACCCTTCTTTTGTGTTGGGAGCATATAATTTTGAAATACACAATTAATTACTACCAATCATAGTTACCCTACTGTGCTATCATGGGAAGCTGAGAAGTTATTCCTCTTGCCCCACATCGCCCCTGCACCCATCAGTCGTTCTCTCTCCACCCCGCTCTCCTCCACACCCTCCCTAGCCTCTGCTAACCACTATGCTGCTCGCAGCGTCCAGGAGAGCTTTTTCAGCTCCCGCATGCAAGTGCAAACGTGGTGTCTGTGTTTCTGTGCCTGGCTTATTTCCCTTGACATAATGTGCCCCCGGTCATGGAAAAGGATAAACAGGATTGTGCATAGGGAGTGTGACGGCTGCAACAGGATCTGTCTCCCTAAGCTCAGGCAGGTGTTCAAATCATATGTGAATGGTTAATGGATTAAGGTCAGGACTTGATCCAATTATGCTGCCTGACGATGGAGCCTGTGGCAAGTGATCCGATTGGATTAGGTCGCCAGGCTGATGGCTTCATAACGTGAGCGCGCGGAGGGCAGAGGAAAAGTGCAGCCTGTGTCTCTCTGCCAGATGTGCAGAACGTGAGAAAGACAAGAAGAAGCAGCGAACGGCTTCTCAGAGACCACAGCGCACCGCTGGTGACGGCCACTACGTTTTCTCCCTTTGAACAGCACTTCTGAGTCTTGGATACCAGCAGGAATTAAGTTCCAGACTAAAAGTTCCCCTTATAGTTCGTCCTCAAAGGACTCTATGGCTTCTCCTGATACCAATATGGGAGGAAACTGTTAGTGCCATTTGTTGTTGGTATTGTGGCCTCAGATACCCCTCAGGTTTGCTCCTGGTAAGTAGAATCTGTCCATACACACGGAGGCTAAACACTGCTGAGTTTGCACTTCTTTTGTGCGAGAACAGAGCTAGTCAGAGAGCAGTCAGAAAGAAAACTCTGAAAAGATAAATTCTTATCCTCATGAATGGCTGCTCTGCAGCTCTGGATTTTTTGCATTCGTGTGGGATTTTAGTTTTATTGCATTATGTTGGCAGCTATGTTAGTTTAATATTTTAATATTCCTGCCTCCTTTCCTTTGATAAGAAACCCTTTCTGCTTGATAAAATGCTTTGCATTTAAAAAATGTTTATCCTTTTGATTTAAGCATATCAATTTCTTGCTTGCTTGCTTGCAATCTTCCTGAAAATACTTTTATTTCTTTTGCTTGTTACAAAATATGGACTGCGGCAAGATGTTTTATCTAAGTAAAATGCAGGAAAGTTTAAAGAATGATACCATTTTTATTAGGCTCAGCAGCTTAAACAATATTGTTTATGTATCTATGTAAAGACATATCCATAGATTATTTTATTTTATTTCTTTAAATATTTATTTATTTATTTATTAAGTCACAGTTACACACAGAGAGGAGAGGAAGAGAGAGAGAGAGAGAGAGAGAGGTCTTCCATCCACTGGTTCACTCCCCAATTGGCCACAACGGCTGGAGCTGCACTGATCTGAAGCCAGGAGCCAGGAGCTTCTTCTGGGTCTCCCACCCATGTGGGTGCAGGGGCCCAAGGCCTTGTGCCATCCTCCACTGCTTTCCCAGGCCATAGCAGAGAGCTGGATGGGAAGTGCAGTAGCCGGGTCTTGAACCAGCGCCCATATGGGATAATTTTAACAAAACAACGCGTAGATACAGTAGCACAGATAACGCCATAGAGAAGGACAGAAGTGTAGTTGGGAGATTTTCAACGCAATTCTTTCAGAGTTAGAGATGTTCGTCGGACAAAAGCCCTGAAGGACACAGAGAAATGGAATATGGCCAATGACCGTGTCGTCTCAGCACACACAGAGCCCAGCTTCCTTTGAATGGCACAAGTTGTGTTGCTTTCTCTTTAGATCTAGCAAGTTCTTCTGTTGTCCAGACATGAAATCCAAAGATCACCTCTCTGGTATTTAACTCAAGCCCTGTTCCTTTATTAGCATGTTTGGTATGCTCTCCTGTGAACTAGGGGGGAGCGGTGAGGTACACTGTGCACCTGCGTCTTTGAAGCCCTTTCCTGTTTCCAGAAGATTCTCTTATGGAAATGCACCTGTTGTGTCCTGGACCTACTCGAAGAGAGAGAGCTTGGAAGGCATCCTCTTGGTCGACTCTGGTTTTCAGAATACGGGATGCAGTCGGTCGGCCACGTGTCCCCACACAGATGTTCCCAGAGCAGCCTCAGCCCGCCCCCACCCCAGGCCACCAAGACCTTCTTTGTAATGCAGCTCAGCCTGGACCTGTCCCCTCTGAGTCTCAGGAGTGTGCCGAGTCCTCCCTCTCCCTCTCTCCTGGATATTTCCTCCCTACTCACCTCTTCCAGGGGGTAACATCTCAGGGCACCACTCCCAGTGTGAGAAATACAAACACCACAGTGGCATGTGGACAAGCGTGCAGCTCCTCAGCCCTCACCACCTCCCATTTGTCCCTGGAGGGCTTCTCTCTGCCCCTGTGGGTCTCATATCCCAGGAAGAGAGCATGGCCAGAATCTCAGAAGATTCTCGAACCCTCTAGACATCATCCTTAAAGTGAGCCTGAATATTTGAAGACTCTGACCCAAACACAACCATCCCTTCCCTGGCCTCGAACCCTCGTGGGTCTCCACCTCCTCCAGGGTCAGGCTGGCACCATCACTCCTGTGTTCTTCCAAGAAGAGAGGACTCTATTTTCACAGCCTTAAAATCTCAGAATTAGAGAGAGGAGAGAGAAAGAATCCTACACGTGTCTTTCCATGTCAATAGCCACAAACTCCAACAGAAAAGGACCCTGAGCTGCCGCCCTGGGAGATCCTGGAATTCTCCCAGAGGCTGCTTATTCTTCAGACAACACAGAATCCAGCGTGGCTCCTGGAGGCCCCCAAACCCCGAGAGTCCGAGTGCAGACAGAGCCCCTGCCCACGAACCACAGCTGCCCTGCTGAGCTAGGGAAGCTGGGACCCGTTACTCCACCTGCCTCTGTTTCCCTGCCCTTTATCCAATGTCTCTCCATTCTCCCTCCACCCACCCCTCCCAGCCCCTAGTCATCACTATTCTAGTTCCAATCTACTGTAGTTTAATTTCCACACAGTCTTTTTCTGTGTCTGGCTAATTTTACTTAACAGAATGGCTTCCAGTGCCAAACATTTAGCTGCAAATGTCAGAAATTCTTCCTTTTTCATCGCTGAATAATATTCCTGTGTGTGTGTGTGTGAGTGTGTGTGGCATTTTCTGTATCTCTCATCCTTCAATGGATACCTGGCTGACTCCGTATCTTGGCTAGCGTGAGTATCACTGCAATGAATAAAAGGCTACAGGTATCTCTCTCTCTCTCTCTCTCTCTCTCTCTCTCTCTCTCTCTCTCTCTCTCTCTTTGACAGGCAGAGTGGACAGTGAGAGAGAGAGAGACAGAGAGAAAGGTCTTCCTTTGCCGTTGGTTCACCCCCAGTGGCTGTTGCCGCTGGCGCACCATGCTGATCCAAAGCCAGGAGCCAGGTGTTTCCTCCTGGTCTCCCATGCGGGTACAGGGCCCAAGCACTTGGGCCATCCTCCACTGCCCTCCTGGACCACAGCAGGGAGCTGGACTGGAAGAGGGGCGACAGGGACAGAATGCGGTGCCCCGACCGGGACTAGAACCCGGTGTGCCAGCGCCGCAGGCAGAGGATTAGCCTATTGAGCTGCGGCACCAGCCTCAGGTATCTCTTTAATAGGCTGATTTCATTTCCTTTGGGCACACACCCACAAGTAGGATAGCTGGGTCATTGGTAGACCCAGTCTTTGGTTCACTGAGGACCCTCCACAGTGTCTACACTGATTTATATTCCCACAGGAAGGGGTGTAAAATTTCCCTTTGTCTCCATCCTGGCCAACATTGGCTATTTTTTGTCCTTTTGATAGTCGCCATCCTAACTGGAACGAGATGATATCTCTGCTCACGGTGTTCAGCATTTTTGTCACGTATTTGTTGGCCATTTGTCTGTTGTTGGCTTCTTAAAACATAATTATGAAGCTGTCAGTGGAACACCAAGCAATTAGTGTTCGTGGGCATCTGAAAGACGCTCTTCGAAGAGGTGCGAGAGGCGGGGGGGCATCCACGGGGACTTGTGAGCAGGTCAAGTGCGCTGTGACGATGCCAGGCAGAGCAAGGGCAGAATGCTCCTCTCCCCATCTGCCGTGTGCCCGTCCTGCTGGGCTGTCTTTGCAGCCTGCCCGGGAGGTGATGACATAATTAAGCTTCCCTTCTATTGCCCTGTACCCTGTAAGAGGCTTCGGGGCCGTCTTCTGTATGATCCTTTGAGCACACATGGAAAGGAAATGTACTGAGATACCAGTGAGATAAAATCCTCCAGTACTTCTCTGCCTGCTCTCCTTCAAGGAGGTGGCTGGGGCTCAGCAGAGCACAGGCCGCCCAAGTGCAGGGCTCCTGGGCTCTGTAGTAAAAGCCTCAGGCCACTGCGGTGACCCTATGGGGGGGTACAGGAAGCCGAGGGCATGGGCGGATGGGGTGGGGGTGAGAATGTGCTAGGCACTAGCTGGGCAGGTCCAGTTTCTGGCCAGAGCCTGGTAGCAGGTGCAGCAAGTCACAGGGTAACGGCCACATCCAAGTGGGTCGAAGCCTGCCCTGGTGCTCCGAGCCCTGCCAGGGAGTGCTTCCAGGAACACTGCACAGGCTGGGACAAGGGCTGTGCTGAGCCTCTTCCCCAGGGCCATTGTCCTTCACCAGACCCTGGGCATCATGGCGAACCCTGGGTGAGCGGATTCCTGCAAGAAGAACTGAACTTAAATTTTCGGCGTAGGAAGGAGCAAGGCGATCTAAGATGGAATTGTTTTATTTGATGTCATGAATAAGACACTTCTTGCATTTCCGACTCTCTGCCAGGTGCGGATTTCCTGGCTGGTCCCAGACCCTACAACAGATGCTCTGAATCCATCCAGCGTGCAGGAGAGAGAGACACCCAGGTTAACAAGTGTTATCGGTTACCTAGCGCCGTGTAACAAATGACCCCAAACTGCAGTGGCTTAAAACACAAACATTTAACGAGCTGACAATTCACCGAGCTTGTGGGTTTGTCAGGCCTGGGCCATGCTCAGCTGCTCTCAGCTGGACTCACTCGCACGTGTCCACAACTTGCAGGGGACTTTCCCAGGGAGGGACAAGCCCGGGGCGCTATTCCCGGGACCCGTTCCCAGGGCAGAGCCGTGACACAGCCTCCTGGCAGAGTTTGAGGAGAGGTGTGAGGTCCCCACTCCAGGGCTCATACTCTGCACTCCCTAAGAAACCCTTCTGATAACCCAGCTGTCAGTCACATCTCGTTCCGCACCATCAGGCCAATTCAGTCACTCCCAGGGCCAAGGAAGCAAATTCATTTAGCGTTCAGCAAATGCTGCAGTAAAGAACGGAACCTGGAAGATCCTCCGTTACAAAGGATAATTCCAAGACGTGTCTGGTTTGAAAGAATGTACCTGTGCCAGTGCTGTGGTGCAGCGGGTTAAAGCCCTGGCCTGAAGCGCCGGCATCCCATGTGGGTGCCGGTTCCAGTCCTGGCTGCTCCTCTTCCAATCTAGCTCTCTGCTATGGCCTGGGAAAGCAGTAGAAGATGGCCCAGGTCCTTGGGCCCCTGCACCCACGTGAAAGACCTGGAAGAAGCTCCTGGCTCCTGGCTTCGGATTGGCACAGTTCCAGCTGTTGTGGCCTTCAGAGGAGTGAACCAGCAGATGGAGGACCTCTCTCTCTGTCTCTACCTCTCTCTGTAACTCTGTCTTTCAAATAAATAAAATAAATCCTAAAAAAAAAAAAAAAAAAAAAAGAGGCCGGCACTGTGGTGCACTAGGTTAATCCTCCGCCTGTGGCACCAGCATCCCATATGGGCTCTGGTTCTAGTCCCCGTTGCTCCTCTTCCAGTCCAGCTCTCCACTGTGGCCCGGAAGTGCAGTGGAGGATGGCCCAAGTGGTTGGGCCCTGCACCCACGTGGGAGACCAAGAAGAAGCACCTGGCTCCTGGCTTCGGATCAGAGTAGCTTCGGCTGTTGCAGCCATTGTGGGGTGAACCAATGGAAGGAAGACCTTTCTCTCTGTGTCTCTCTCACTGTCTTTAATTCTACCTGTCAAAAAAATAAATAAAATCTTTAAAAAAAAAAAAGGAATGCTGTACCTTTCTCTCTAAGGCCCTGTGGTCACCGGCAGCGTAGTGCCCAGAGACTCTGTTTCCCATGCAGGGCCCCCCAGTGCCTGCAGGCCAACGACAGGTGCACGGGAAGAGAGGCCACAGTGAGGGGGACTCCCAGTTGCAGGCAGCAGGATGCCCGGCCCGATCCCAGGCCCAGAGTGCTTCTGTGGGCAAGACCAGGAGGGCAGGCCATGTCGCTGTCACCATGCGACTGAAAACTACAGGCTCCAGCTCCCCAGAAAATCCTCTGAGTAGCAGAGAGTGGCTCTCCTCTCCTGAAACAGAGCCAGGGCCGGGGCCACAGCTCAATAGGCTAATCCTCCGCCTGTGGCGTCGGCACACCGGGTTCTAGTCCCGGTCGGGGAGTCGGGTTCTGTCCCGGTTGCCCCTCTTCCAGGCCAGCTCTCTGCTGTGGCCCGGAAGTGCAGTGGAGGATGGCCCAGGTCCTTGGGCCCTGCACCCACATGGGAGACCAGGAGAAGCACCTGGCTCCTGGCTTCGGCCGCAGTGCACCGGCCACAGCGGCCATTGGAGGGTGAACCAACAGCAAAAGAAAGACCTTTCTCTCTCTCTCTGTCTCTCTCTCTCTCTCACTGTCCACTCTGCCTGTCAAAAAAGAAAAAAGAAACAGAGCCGGGCCCTGCCCCTCCTGCAGGGGTTGGCTTGGGGAAGCAGTGGGTCTGGTGCGTGCAGCACGTGGACACCCTCGAGGAGCCAGATGGCCACTGGGCACAAGCCAGTGGGAGACAGGAGGCTCCCTTCTACTGTCAGAGGAGCACACCATCAGCTCTCCCTCCAGTCCGCAGGAGGCCAAGTCCTCGGTTGTACGACTTAGGCGCCTTGAGGAATAACCTGAGCTCCACACACCTGAGCCCGCAGTGCAGGTGCAGGCGGAGCAGAGGTCCTGGCAGGGACTCTGGAGTGGCCGCTATCCAGGAGCGCAGTTTCACTGTGTGGCCTGTTGCAGGTTCCCCTGAGGGTGGCAGTGGTTGTCCGTGGAAAAGACAGGTTTCTGTGTTCAGTCTTTTCCAAAGACATTTGAGAGTAGCAGCCACCAGCGGGGTCAGCGGCAACGGAGCCAGGAAGGGGCTTTGGTGAATGAGGACAGAGCTGCTGGAGGCTGGAAGTGTTGGCGCTGAGCCAGCTGCAGAGGCGGTGGCCTGGCGACAGCAGAGCTTGCAGAATCACCTGCTCTCAGGTTCTGACTAGGAGTAAGCAGGCTGTGCGGGGTGCGAGCCGGCCTGCCTGTATAGAACTCCAGGGAGGCGGTTCTAGCCCGGCCCTAGGAGGAACCTCCAGGCTCCCCATGCCCCATCCGGCTTGTGCCAGAACATCCTGCAGGAGGGCCCTGGGCTAAAAGCCCTACAGCCGGCCGTGCTGCGGCTCACTAGGCTAATCCTCCACCTATGGTGCCAGTACCCCGGGTTCTAGTCCCTGCTGGGTGCCAGATTCTGTCCTGGTTGCTCCTCTTCCAGTCCAGCTCTCTGCTGTGGCCTGGGAAGGCAGTGGAGGATGACCCAAGTGCTTGGGCCCTGAACCCGCATGGGAGACCAGGAGGAAGCGCCTGGTTCCTGGCTTCGGATTGGCTCAGCGCCGGCCGTAGTGGCCATTTGGGTGGTGAACCAACGGAAGGAAGACCTTTCTCTCTCTCTCTCTCTCTCTCTCTCTCTCACTGTCTAACTCTACCTGTCAAAAAAAAAAAAAAAAAAGCCCTATAGCCAAGGATAGCAGGGTCCCCTCGCAGCCATCTTGCAGGCTGGGGAGGAGGGAGAGCCTGGTGCTCACTCACCCAGACTCTCTGGCGGGAGTGGGCTCCAGGTAGATGGACTGTCCCCTCTTTGGGGCAGGATGGGTGCAGTTGAAGAAGACGCTGCTGGTTTTGCCCTTCTCGGGGTGACAATGGTTCTGGTACTTCCCGGGCAAGTTCTGCAAAGGTTCTCCTGGGAACGGCAGGTGCATCCAAGGAGCATGGTCTTCTCTCAGACCCTCCGCTTAAAAAAAAAAAAAAAAAAGATTTATTTATTTATTTGAAAGGCAGAGTTACAGAGAGGCTGAGGCAAAGAGAGAGAGATAGGAGAGAGAGAGAGAGAGAGAGAGAGAGAGAGAGAGAGAGAGGTCTTCATCCACTGGTTCACTCCCCAGATGGCCACAATGGTCAGAGCTGTGCCAATACTAAGCCAGGAGCCAGGAGCTTCTTCTGGGTCTCCCACGTGAGTGCAGGGGCCCAGGGACTTGGGGCATCTTCTACTGCTTTCCCAAGCACATTAGCAGGGAGCTGGATCAGAAATGGAGCAGCCGGGACTTGAACCGGTGCCCACATGGGATGCCAGCGCCACAGGCAGTGACTCTGTGCCATCCCCCACCCTCTGCTCTTGAACAGATCAGGGATGCTTCCTTGGTCTTCTTTGGGACATGGATAACCTGACCCTGTCTTGGGATCAGAAAACTGGAAGGAAAACACCCAGCTGAGATTAAAGGAGTGAAAGAGAAGCCGGGGGGTCCTAGCCCCCCGCGATGGCCCAGGAGATCCGAGGTGAGGATGGAAGGAGACGATTCAGGACCGGATGCTGTAATGGGCGGTGCCGGAGGTGACAGGTGCATGCCCATCTTCCTGGGCGATGAGAGCCTGAGTGGCACAGGCGATCTTCAGGGGCACTGGAGGTGTGCGGGAGACATCACTGCACAAGCTCTCCTGTTTTTACCTCCCAGTGAGACTGAAATGGCTCCTTGCAGGGACTGGGTTTGGAGCACTGGGCACAAAGGCTCTGCCAGGGTGGAGGAGGGAAAGTCAATTCTACAATCTCCTGGTGGTAAAAATGGAAGCCTGTGGTTTTCAGAATTGCCAGAGTGGAAGGGTTCTAGCCTTGCCAGGGGGAGCATTTTTTCCAACTCTCTAGAAGAAATTCTGGCCAATATCGTCTTTATCCCCGAAGCTGCACCTTCCGTGTTAAGTTTCTCTACACAGAGTACTTAGCACGATCTACACCATGGGTTTTCCAGTGGAGCCATCTGGGCAAGAAGGTGACAATGGGAGACCTGAGAAGAACCTTCCCAGCCGTCATGTTGCTGGGTGAGCTGTCCGGGGTGACCAATCTCCTCCTTGCCCGTGAACGTGGGACTCGGTACAAGTTGGGGGAGTCATTGCATGAACCTTCCCACCACTGTTTTGGTCACTTCCAGGTACAGAGACCACGTGAGGCCTGTGTCTTCCAATGGCAAGAAATAATTCCTCTTGGCCTCTTTTTTTTTTTTTTTTTTTTACAGGCAGAGTGGACGTGAGAGAGAGACAGAGAGAAAGGCCTTCCTTTGCCGTTGGTTCACCCTCCAATGGCCGCCGCGGCCGGCACACTGCGGCCGGCACATCACGCTGATCCGAAGGCAGGAGCCAGGTGCTTCTCCTCGTCTCCCATGCAGGTGCAAGGCCCAAGGACCTGGGCCATCCTCCACTGCACTCCCTGGCCACAGCAGAGAGCTGGCCTGGAAGAGGGGCAACCGGGACAGAATCCGGCGCCCTGACCGGGACTAGAACCCGGTGTGCCTGCGCCGCAGGCAGAGGATTAGCCTAGTGAGCCGTGGCGCCGGCCCCTCTTGGCCTCTTGTACACTACATGCTCTTCGTTGTTGATTAACATCTTTGAATCGATTCTAACAATAATTTTATTTCTTGCTTCACAAACTATCCAGGTGAGTATTTGGCCAAGCGGTTAAGACATCATTTGGGGCATGTGTGTTCTGTAGCAGAGTGCCTGGGTTCAAGCCCCAGCTCCACTCTCAGTTCCAGCTTCCTGCTACTGTGTGGTCTGGGAGCAGCAGGTGAGGCTGTGTTTGTGTCCCTGCCACCCATGGGGGAGGCCTGGGTGGAGTTTCCAGCTCCTGACTTTAGCTTGGCGCAGCCTCAGCCACTGTCAGCATTTAGGAAGGGAACCAGTGGAAGGGAGAGCTCTGTGTGTCAAAAAAAAAAAAATAAAAAGTTTTTAAAATATCTATATTTTGCGACTTAGAAAGCCTTGAGTTCTTATTTCAACATGTCCAACGATGTAGTTTTTTATTAAGAAATAATCCTTATAACCACATACTCCTATGTGCATTGCAGTTCATTTTTTTAAAAATATTTATTTATTTATTTGAGAGGCAGAGTTACATAGAGAGAAGGAGAGACAGACAGAGAGAGAGAGAGAGAGAGAGAGAGAGAGAGAGAGAGAGAGATCTTCCATCCATTGGTTTACTTCTCAAATGGCCACAACAGCCAGGGCTGGGCCAGGCTGAAGCCAGAAGCTAGGAGCTTCACCTGGGTCTCCCAAGCCCTTGGACCATCTTCTGCTGCTTTTCCCTGGCACATTAGCAGGGAGCTGGACCAGAAGTGAAGCAGCTGGGACTCACACAGGCGACCATATGGGATTCTTGCATCACAAGTGGCACATTAACCTGCTACACCACAGCACTGGCCCCCAAGGTTTCTGATTTTATTTTTTTATTTTTATTTTATTTTTTTTATTTATTGACAGGCAGAGTGGACAGTGAGAGAGAGAGACAGATAGAAAGGTCTTCCTTTTGCCATTGGTTCACCCTCCAATGGCCGCCGCGGCTGGCGCGCTGCGGCCGGTGCACCGCGCTGATCTGATGGCAGGAGCCAGGTGCTTCTCCTGGTCTCCCATGGGTGCAGAGCCCAAAGACTTGGGCCTTCCTCCACTGCCTTCCCGGGCCACAGCAGAGAGCTGGCCTGGAAGAGGGGCAACCGGGATAGAATCCGGCACCCTAACCGGGACTAGAACCCGGTGTGCCGGCGCTGCAAGGCGGAGGATTAGCCTGTTGAGCCACGGCGCCGGTTAAAGGTTTCTGATTTTAAACGACACGTGTACAAGAGTACTTCCAAAAGTGCGTGGAAAAATGGAATTAGATGTTTGTGTCAGTGCCAAAAGGGTTTGAAATTCCCGCATCGTTTTTCCGAGATGTGCATTTGCACTTGAACTTCTCATCGACTCCTTGTATAGAGCCTTCCATATATTTTCCTCGCTAGAATAGTCACAGGCACACAGCTGGGTCTGGGGTCTTCTTTAGTTTGCTCTTGGCAAGAACCGGGTAACACTCCTACCACACTGATCTGTGTGTCCTTCACGTAACCAATCTCTCACGGCCCCCTTGGGAGTCAGCCGATCTCTTGCTCATGCTGTCTGGTTTGTTTTTCTCGTGTTAAGCTCACTCTTGCACGGGAGGGGTTTTCACGAGTGGGAACGCACACTCATGTACAACTCTGCAGTAATGGAAACGCACAAACCACGTGCACCTGCCCGGGGATTCATTCCTCTTCAGGGGCTGTGGTTTCACCCAACGCGGCTCAGCTCATGGATGCTCTGTGTTTTTCTTCTTCAGTAACGCTCCGCTCCGTGGAGAGTCTCTGACTCAATGGCTATAGCTCCTTTTCATTTGAATGACTACTGACTTTTAGCACCGGATGTGACTGTGCCATCAATCATTTCATTATTCTTTTATTGCAACCAACGGACAGTCATTTCGTTTCCCCTTTTCTGCGCCATCTTAGCAGCGCAGTAGTAAGCATCCATTTATTTCTGAGGCGTAGTGTTCTGGCAGTTAGAGTTCCAGCGAAAAGAATGTTTCCAGGGGTAGCCATTTGGTGTAGCGGTTGATACCAGCTGGGACACCTGCACCCCATAATAAAGTGCCTGGACCCAAGTCCTAACTCTGCTCCTGATTCCAGCCTCCTGCTACTGTGCATCCGGGAGGCAGCAGGGGATGACTCAAGTACTTGAGTCCCTGCCACACACATGGGAGACCTGGATCGGATTCCTGGCTCCAGGCTTTGGTCTGATGACCCAGCTCTGGCTGTTGCTACAGGCATTTGGGAAATGAACCAGTGGATGAAAGATCACTCTCTCACTCTCCTCTTCCTCGAATCTATTTGTAATTTTAAAGGAATGTCTTTGCCTTTCGAACTATTTCATATTACTCTCCCAACAGGCTGCACTAATGCCCGTTTCTATTCTCAAAGATATTCTTTCCCCCAAATCTAGCCAGTGATACACATGACTGGTTCTTCCATGTTGTTATTTTCACAGATAGTTTGCTGGATATTGTCTTGACTGCTAAGGGGGGGTTGACCAATTCTACTGGGAATTTGTGTTCGCCCTAAAATGCCAGCTTCAAATCACTCCTCATTTTTCAACTGCCCAGGTTTTTTCCCTCCTTTACATAAAATAGAAATAGCTAAAAATCCTTTGCTATCAACATTTCAAGGAATTTTCCAAAGCTGCTGTTTATCACATTTTGGGATCCTTTCTCCTCTCTTCTTCAGTCTTTTAAGTGGTCACTTACTTCTATCTTTTCTCAGTTTCTACATTTCCTGTGATTAAGATCTCACCTATACCTCCATGGGAGGGACTGGAGAGAGAGAGAGAAAGAGAGAGAGAGAGAGAGAGAGAGAGAGAGAGAGAGAGAGACAGCCCGAAATTGTTGACTTGAGCTGGTTTCTTCCACTTCATTTGTCAGAAGTCAATAAACTTTCCTTCAAGGGGGAACAAAATTACTGAGTTATGTTTCTTTTCAATTTACCTTTAAGATATGTTTTCCCAAGAGATCATTTCAATCAGCACCATTTAAAAAAGATGACTCATGTTCTTGAATGGCCATATTATCTTTGTTTTCCTGGTTATTAGGTTCTTTCTGGGGGTCTCTGCTTCTCTGCCGCACTCTGTCAGCTCCCATCCAACATAGTTTTATTATTTCACCAGAAAAACCCCACGCCACCGTCTTGTTCCTGTTTTCTTGTCTATTGTTTCGTATTGATTTAACAACTTTGAGCTTAAGATGACTAAGCAAGCCGCCGTGCTGTTCCCATGGAAACTGCATCACATTTATATACGATTTGGGGGTGCTTGACGTGTTCTTGACAAGAGTCCCCATTCAAGAAGACAGCATATTTCTTCAGTCTCATGCTGCTTATTCGATATCTCAGGTTTTTCACTAAGCACCATGCTGTTCCTGTTGACATATTCTCTTGACTATTTCATGGGACTTGGCCCTATATTTTTGCACAATGACACAGCAGGTGACGAGGAATGACCTATGCCCCCTACTTGCATTTCTGCTTCAGAGTGCTTATTTACTGCTACAGAGAAGCCAATGGTTTGGGGATATTTGTCCTGTGTCCAGTCACATTACCAGAACTTTCATTTTAGTTTTCTAGCTATACAATTAAAAAGTCATTAAACTTTTCCAAAAAGAAAAAACCTGATATTTAAATTTTTTGGCTCATTCACTAATGAAAAGTATGTAGGGAGATGCAAGTATAACTTTTTTAAAATCTGACTCTATTTTTATTAAAATATATTTTGCAATTAATCCTGCACCTCCTAAGCTTTGAGATAATTTTGCTGGGCATCAGTACATAATTAACATGTTCGCCTTGCAAAGCACTATGGTTAACCTCAAATGATACAACTTGGGAGATGCTTTCTCTATTTCTATTCTCTGATGAACTATGTTCAATATCAAAATAACATTGGATGTATGTTGGGTGGAACTTGCCACAGAACAGCCTTGACCTATTTTTTTTAAAGATTTTATTTACTTTATTTGAGAGGTAGAATTACAGACAGTGAGAGGGAGAGACAGAGAGAAAGGTCTTCCTTCCATTGGTTCACTCCCTAAATGGCTCAAACGGCCGGAGCTGAGCTGATCCAAAGCCAGGAGCCAGGTGCTTCTTCCTGATCTCCCACATGAGTGCAGGGGCCCAGGCACTTGGATTGTCTTCTGTTGCTTTCCCAGGTGCATTAGCAGGGAGCTGGATCAGAAGTGGAGCAGCCGGGACTTGAACAGGTGCCCATATGGGATGCCAGCATGGTCAGCGGCAGCTTAACATGTCATACTATGACACTGGCTCCTGGATTTAATTTCTTTTTCTGGTACCTTAAGTTGTAAAGTTGGATTGTGGATCTGAAATCTTTCTTATTTCTAAATTGTGATATTAACATAAAAAGAACAGATTTAATGTAGTTCAGAGATACAATATTTTTTAAAGATTTATTTGAAAGTCAGAGTTACACAGAGGGAGGTGAGGCACACAGAGAGAGAGAGAGAGAGAGAGAGAGGTCTTCCATCCAATGGTTCACTCCTCAATTGGCCGCAACAGCTGGAGCTGTGCCAGCCCAGAGCCAGGAGCTTCTTCCAGGTCTCCCATGCAGGTGCAGGGGCCCAAGGACTTGGACCATCTTCTACTGCTTTCCCAGGCCACAGCAGAGAGCTGGATCAGCTGGGATGCCGGCATTGCAGGCCAGGGCTTTAACCCACTGCGCCACAGCGCCAGCCCCTTGATTTTCTCGTATTAAAGTGTAGTCTCCTTCGTTCTCGGTTGGTTGCCATCAGGAGACAGTGTTTTCATCCATCCTTGGATTTTCCGTGTTTCTGTATAACTTTGGACCTGAAGTGAGTCTCTGAGGGACAGCGTAGGGTTTACCGTCTCCTGATTGGAGAGAGGAATCGCCACCGAGCATCGCGAGCATCGCCGACAAGGGTGGTCTGCCTCCCATTGCTGTGCACTTCCCACAGGCTTCATAGCCTTTCCGATCCTCATTTCTGACATTCCTGTCGCCTTTTGTATTTAGTTGGTTGGTTTTATTTTTTAGAGCGAAGTGTTCATTTTCTTTCTTGTTTCCTTTGGATATGCTGTAGCTACTTTCTGTGTGACTACCATGGGGATCTCGTTTAACATCCAATCCATCTGAACTTGCACCAGCTTAACTTCAATGACATTCACAGAGTCTGCTCCTCCACAGCTCTGTCCCCATCCCTTTGGCTGTCGATGTCACAAAATGACACTTTTGTCCACTGACTTTTCCAAAGTGTAGTGCAATAAGCCTTTTAAATTCTTCGTCTCCTGAGCTGTGGCTCCCAGTGCCCTCCTCACCTCAGTCCCTCCCATGCCTGCCTCCTGCACCTGCTAATCCTGATGTGACCCTGGTCCTGCACTAGGGGCCCCTCTGCCTCTCTGCACGTGCTTGGAGCCCCAGGAGGAGGACCAGCCATTCCAGGGGATCAAGTGCACCTCGAGACAGCCTGCTGGTTTGGTGGCTGTGAGCAGCCTGGCAGGGGCAGGAGCGGTCCAGCTTGCACTGAGCCACTTTCACCTTGACCCTGAGACCCCACAGACAAAGCAAACCACAAACACCAAGAGCAAGCTGGTGGCCTCTCCAAACCCCACCAAGGTCCACCATACCCTAGGAGCATGCTTCATCCCCAGCGACCCTAGAACCTGATGGCTCTGATCTCTTGTCCCCAGAGGCCTGGACCCCTCACCCTGGGAGCTCCACCCAGTTGGCCAAAGCCATCCCTCAGGCCATGTTTGCCTGCCCAGCTGCCACCCTGGGCACTAGGGGCACGGCTGCCTGTCCTGAGACCACCGGCAGGGATGGAACATTGTTCCGTGAGTTCTTCGCTCTTGACTGGTGCTAGGGGTCTGTATGGCTATGCCAGAGTTGGCGCCCTGAGCGTCCATTGCCCCTGGACAGCCTGGACAGAGCTGTCCCCCCCACCCCCCTACACACAAAGATTCTTCTTGGAAGCCTGCCTCTCTGGACTGCTTCCTGTTTCCAGTTCCTCCCCCTCCTCCCCAGCCCACAGCTTCTCCAAGGCCTCCCCGGAGGATTTGGGGGCCTTCTGGCTGGGACCACCCAGACTCAGCTTGGAGGCCTCACCGGGAACCCACAGGGCCTGGCCCCGCACCCACACTCACTTCTGTAGCTCCACCCCGAGGAAGCAGGCACGATCATTTCTCGTGCTTTTTGGTGTGAATTAAGGCACTTAAACTTGCACGCCTGTGAGTGAACAGCTTGTTCCCACGCTGTGTCACCATAGCAACAGGTCCCGGCCACTAAAGGGTCATCATGCCCAGGCCCCCTCGGCACCTGCCCCTGCTCCAGGGGGAGCCCAACCCTGCAGCTGCCTCTGCCCTGACCCCCAGTCCCCCTCAAGCCCTACACGTACTGTCCAGCAACCACGGTCAGCCACCACGGGGGCAGAGTCCTCCACTCACTGCTGCTGAGACGGGCCGACCATTGTGAAGAAATGCTTCCTCTGCCTCCCACAGTGCACCTGCCCCTGCCCCTCCTCCTTGCCAAACCTCAAACTACCAAAACATGGAAAGAGTTTGTGCCTCACATGGGAGTTCCCGTGTGTGTGTGTGTGTGTGTGTGTGAGAGAGAGAGAGAGAGAGAGAGAGAGAGAGAGACAACGTGACCGTGTGACTGATTACGGAACAGACCTTGTTCCCCTCACAGAGAAACGCCACGTCGAGTTGGGAGGTGTGCCGGGGGGGAAGGGGTTCCAGTCTTCAGCTATGGGGCTTGTGCTGGACCTTAGCTTGGGAAAACTGAGACGGGAGGAGCTGGCTCACTTTCTTTTGTGCGCATAGCAGGGCTTCTCCTTCCCAACGGTGACTACGCCATTTCAGACCTGGGAGATAAGGCGGCTGTGAGAATGTGAAACTGGGTAGCAAATGAAATAAATATTCCTGGGATCAGTGCTGTGGCGTAGAGGGTAAAGCCTCCGCCTGTAGTGCCGGCATCCCATATGGGTACCGGTTCGAGTCCCGGCTGCTCCACTTCTGATACAGCTCTCTGCTGTGGCCTGGGAAAGCAGTGGAAGATGGCCCAAGTCTTTGGGCTCCTGCACCCATGTGGGAAGCCTGGAAGAACTCCTGGCTCCTGGCTTTGGATTGGTGCAGCTCCGTCTGTTGAGGCCATCTGGGGAGTGAATCAGTGAATGGAAGACCTCTCTCTCTGTCTCTTTCTCTCTCTGCCCCTGCCTCTCTGTAACTCCACCTTTTAAGTAAATAAATAAATCTTTAAAGAAAAGAAAGAAACATTCCTACAAATTCAAAAACATGCACATGTCTCTTAAGTGATGTTGAAAACAAAATTAGGAGTTACAGACGGAAGTTATGACAGTAGCTTTTAAACCTATATTTTTTTTAAATGTGTTAGTCTCTATTTATTTATTTGAAAGGCTGAATTATAGGGTCTGGGGGAGAGACAGAGAGAGAGAGAGAGCTGCCATCTGCTTGAGAGCAGATGGCCAGAGCTGGACTCCAAAACCAGGATCTGGGAGCCTCCTCCGGGTCTCCCATGTGAGTGCAGGAGCCCAAGCACCCGGGTCATCCTCCACTGCCTTCAGAGACAAACCAGCGGGGAGCTGGATTGGAAGTGGAGCAGCCGGGAATCGAACCAGTGCCCATAAGGAACGTCACTGCTGCAGACAGTGGTTTAACCCACCACACCACAGCACCAGCCCCGTATTAGCCTCTTTAATCATGTAGAAAATAAAAGTGGACCTATAAAAACTCATGACAATAATTCTAGCTTTTTGTTTTCTAGTGTTTGCCTTAAGTGAAATGTCTCTTCCTATTACATTAAGCTACTGTCTAGGATTCTTCCATTCACCCTGCAAGACTGCCTTGAGCATTTATTTCTTTTTTAATGACTACAAATTCTGTCTTTGGTTTTATCAAAAATTGTTTATTTTTATTTGCTTGAGTGGTAGAGTAATTGGAGAGAAAGATCTTTCACCCACTGATTCACTCCATAAATGCTTGCAAAAGCTGGGGCTGGGCCAGGACCAAGCCAGGAGCCAGGAGCTCCATCCAGGTCTCCAATGTGAATGACAGGAATCATCACCTACTACCTCCCATGGCATGCATTAGCAGGGAGCTGAACTGGAAACCAAGGCAGGACCCTATCCAGGCACTCCAACGTGAGATGCAGGTGTCCCAAGCAGTGGGAGCCAGGAGCTCCATCCAGGTCTCCCAGGGGAGTGGCAAGGACCCAAGTACTTGAGCCGTCGCATGCTGCCTCCCTCCTCCAAGAGCTGAGCTTCATGGAGCCCAGGGCCTTTGTCCCGTGGTGCACACGTGTTTCTGGTCTATCACGCAATGCCACCTGGGTCCTTCACGGTGTCTACTGGGTTGAGTACGCACACCAGACGAACTACATCACTGAAGCCAACTCCTAGCTGGAGAAATTAGACGGGCGCTGTTTTAGTAGAGCCTGTCTCCCAGGCTGCTCCCTTCCCAGCCTTCCCCCACCCTGCCCTGCGCCCTCAGCACAACACTTGGGGTTCCTGAGTGTGCCCGGCCATCTCCCCCCACTCCCCTCCCACCCGTATCTCCAGGTCTGGTGCAAGCATCATCCCCAGGTCGGTCCTCCCTGCCCCCTCTGCAGCCCACCCTTGCCATCCACTCCACTGCACTGTGGCTCAGACACGTCGATGGCTTCTCCTCCCTGTGCCGGCGAGAACGACACCCATCCCTCCTCGGCCTCTCCCTCTGGCTAGTGCACCCCAGAGGTTTCCCCCTCCCCTTGATGGGGGTTGACCCCAGAAGTGCCTTGCTCCTTGTCACCATAGCAACCCCGATGCTAGCCATGAGCTGATGTGGGCCACCCATGGGGCTGCCTCTGATGCTCCTCACAGCCAGAGCGCCCCTGGGTACAGGCCCAGGTCCCCGCTGGCTGAGAAGGGACCCTGTGTGGTCAGGAGCAGCCCATGCGTGGCTGAGCCCACCTCCAGCAAGTTGTGGACACGTGAGTCCAGCTGAGAGCAGCTGAGCCAGGCCCTGACCTGATGAACCCAGAATTGTGAGCTCGTTCAGCATTTGTGCTGTAAGCCCCTGCAATTTGGTGTCACGTGTTACCCAGCGTTAGATGACGGATACACTTAACCTGTCTGGGGCCGGCCAGTAAATCTGTGCTGACTGCATGGACAAGTGAATTCTACGTATAGAGTCAGAAGTGCCACAAAGATTCGTGATGTTAAATAAAACAATTCCATCTCACATCTACTCGCTTCGCCAAAGGTTAAAAAAAAATGTAAACCCAATTATTCTCATGATTCCCCATTCCCCGACACCCCGAGGTGTACCTGATGCCGGGTCTGGTGAGGCAACCTGCCCTCTGTGGCCTCCACCTCCTGCCCCGGTACCAGCTCCCTGGCAGGCATCTGAGCACCAAGACCAGCTTTGACCCGCCTGGGCGGGGCCACTACCCGGTGGCACACTGCACCTGCTCCCAGGCACCATCCGGAAACGAGACCCACACCTCCCCAGCGTCTACCACACCCACGACACTCCCCTTGGCCTCAGCCTCCTTCCTCCTTTGTGGGGCCAGCGCTTGTGTCCTGAGCCTTTTCCTGCAGAGCTCCCGAGCCCTGCACCTGGGCAGCATCTGCTCTGCCGAGCCCACACCACCTCCTCGAAATGAAGTGGGTGGGAAAGAAAACGGGGGAGGAGGGAGATTCCCTGTGCAACTCCATGCTCTGATGAATTATCTCATGCAAGCCCCGAGGCGCTGCAGAGGCACCCTCTCTGGCCTCTTAGAAACGGGAGACAGCAGAAGCAGAATTTTGATTGTGTCTTAATCTATGGGGGAGGGCCCCCACGAAAGGAGGACCCTTCAAAAGGAGTGACAAAACGGGGGCCAGATCCGAAACAGCGGCTACCGCACCCTGGGGTTGTTTTCCACGTGTCTCCACCTGCCTCCTCCGCAGAGACGGGGTGGGGGTGCAGGCCAAGGGCGATGGCCCCTGCGTGGGTGAGGGTGTCCTTGGTGCACGCACTCACAGCGCATTTGAATGAATGCATGAATGGGGGTACAAATGAATGAATGCTTTATCTTGCAGGCTCTCTTTGCTCGTATCAGCACAGACAGAAACAAGGAAGCAAAGACTACTTACTTCTCGGAGGATTCAGGGTTCGATAAGACGAGGAGAGAGGTGTATATAATGTGTATATAATATAATGAATTCCCACAGAAGGGGCGGGTAGGCAGCCTGGGCGTGAAGACACTCATGTGCTGTGTCGGAGTACCTGGGTTCGAATCCTGGCTCTGGCTCCTGATCCCAGCTGCCTACCAACGTGGACCCTGAGTGACAGCTCAAGTCGCTGGGCTCCTGCCAGTCACGGGGGTTGGGGACCCGGATTGGCTTCCTGCCTCCTGGCTTCAACCCGGTTTCAGCCACCGTGTGCATTTGGGAAACGAACCAGCGCACTCTCTTGCTCTCGCTCTCTCTCCTCTTTCTCTCTCTCTCTCTCTCTCCCTCCCTCCCCTCAAATAAATATACTTTAATTTTTCTACGAAAATAAAGTACTCGTATCAGCTGTAGAGTCTGTACCGGTTGAATGCACCACTCTCCACTTTGCTCTGGGGAGAGACACTCTGCCTCTTGCGCTCCCACCGGAGGGTGGCCGAGCCCTGACGGTCCTTGGCCTGGCTCTGGGTAGAAATGCACTGTCAATGAAGGAAAGCCCCACTCCAACTCGAGCACTGCCTTTTGGCCATTCTTAGGTGAATGGAAACCAAGACCACCTTAAAGCAGCATAGGAGCTACAGTTTCTTACTTCCGGCTGTGGCCGAGAGGAGAGTCAAGACAGCAGTTTTGCACCGGGAAAAACGCGTGCATCTGTGAGTTGTTAGAGAGACAGAGCTGTGATTGGCTGCTGTCGTCAGATGTCCAGAACCCAGGCTCCCTGTGGCTCATCTGCAGGGGTCGCCATCTTCTTCGCGGTTGATGCGTTTTGACACCCCCAGGGTTTTGTGCAGTACACAACCTTCACAACTGTGTGTGCTGGTGAGCCAAAGCACTCTCTGTGTGCACGTGGACTCTATCCTGCTCTGAGAGGCACGCTTGCAAGGATGGGCGTTTGTGTCTCCTGCTCTTGAGAAGAGAGCTGGCACGGGCAGAGGCTGGATGGTTTGTTCAAGGCCAAGATGATGTCTTTACCAGGGTCGTGACGTCACAGGATCCTTGCCCCTTTACTTTCCATAGGGGTTTTGCCGGTGGCCACACAGAGCGTTAGCCCGTCCGACAGCTGGGAAACACTGAGTGATGGAGGTGGGAATCCACCAGGAGCACCCATGCCCACTCAGGGGAACACAGGTTCTGGGTTCTGATTCTGTCGCATGCCCCCTGCGGGAGGTGTGGCTGCTGCTCTGCAGGCTGAGCCCCCTCCTCGACGTTGGAGTCCACCCCCCTGATGTCTGAGCAGAGCTCGGGAAGCCATCCATCGCCACCCATGTGTCCAGAGGCCTGGCTGTGGCTCTGTGCCAGCCACTGCAGAACTCAGCCTGCAGTGTCTCGTCTCTGTTCTGCATGGCAGGGCACAGCCGTGTGCAGGCACCGGGCAGTTAGCCCAGGCCCAGGAGAACGATGCTCAGTCCACCCCGCCCCCCACCAGGGCGGCCCTCAGCATGTAAGCGGGGGAACCCTGTGTATCTCTGAAATTTTTTCTTATTGTTTTCCTGGTAGGAAACTTTGCTTTTCTTTGCTTTAAAACTTTCTATCATGGGGTTTTCATTGTGTTTCCTTTAAAAAAAAAAAAAGACTTACTTATTCATTTGAAAGTCAGAGCCACAAAAAGAGACAGACAGACAGACAAAGAGGGAAAGAGAGATCTTCTGTCCGCTGGTCCGCTCCCCAAATGACTGGAACAGCCAGGAATGGGCAGAAGCCAGGAGCCAGGAGCTCCACCAGGGTCTCTCACATGGGTTTCAGGGGCTCAAGCACTTGGGCCACCTTCCACTGCTTTCCCAGGTGCACTAGCAGGGAGCTGGATTGGACGTGGAGCAGCCTGGACCAGTGCTTATATGCGATGCTGGTGTCACTGCACCACATTGCTGGCCCCTGAATTGTGTTTTGTTTAAGTATAACATGACTGGATCTGACAGTCTAATCTGAATATTTGATTTTTATCTAGGTCTTTCATCTTTCTACCTTACTGTTACTTAATTCGCACACCTACACTTAATGATGTTTTACTTTAAGTTATTGAGAGACAGAAAGACAAGGTGCTCTCTCTCCCCAAATGCCCACAAGGCCTCGGGCTGGGCTGAAGCTGGGAGCCAAGAACTCAGCTCAGGTCTCCTATGAGAGCAGTGGGACCCAACTGCCTCCCAGAGGGAGCACCAGCGGGAAGCTGGCGTCAGGAGTGGAGCCGGGATTTGAACCCAGGCCCTCAGATATGGGCTATGCACCTGCCAAGCAGCTTCTTAACCAAACACTCATCCCTGCTTGTTAAATAGCAGTGCCAGTGGTGGCTTTTGCAAAATTGGTCACAGAAGTAAGGAGTCCTTCTCCCCCCCCACCCCACAGAGCAAAGCCAGGTCTGTTTCTGCCAGCTCCATGGGGCTGATATCCAAACAGAGTCTCTTCAGACCACGTACAAGAACCGAAGTGATTTAGAGTGAAGCGTGCCTGTCTGTTCCCCCTCTTGCTCGCTCCCATTGCTCAGCCCTTCCAAGGCTCCCCCCACAAACAAGGGCACACCCCAGGGCTCCATCCCTGGATTCTGGCCCAGTAATTTCATTTTCCACTGCAAATACACAACCTTTTTATTTGCCAACCACACCTTAGTAAAGCTTCAGAAGGGAAGAAATTTACCAAAGAGAAAAATACAAGCTTCTGGTCAACATAAAGATCATGAAATTGAGCATGCATTGATGAGTTCACACACCCTGTCCCCAGACGAATGGCTTTGCATGAATCTTTGTTAATCCTCACAAGAGCCATACAAAGTAAGGCGATTTGAATACATTTTAATATCAGAAAGGTGATTCAGTTTCAAATTCGCAGTGTATCGAAATGCCAGTGGGAAACAGTTTCTTATGATGAGCAAGCATGAGTCATTGAGAAAATGTCTAAGTGAAATCCCAGATGTAAAAAGTTAGGAACCGAGGGCTTGTTTCAGCTTCTGAGCAACCCGGAGCCTCAAGCAACGCTCTCACTTTGATTTCCGTGTTGCGTTCAGCTGTCAGCGGTGTGCGTAGCGAGAACACCGACCAGACTCCCAGCTCACGGCGGCCAGAGAACTCGCTGTGTATTTTTTCAGAGCGGCTTTCTGCTGGTCTGTCGCCGTCTCTATGTGGCTGCCACAGGAGAGGCATCTCCATCAGCTCTGCCTGATGTGCGCCCACCGCTGCCGTCCAAGTCCTGAGATCCGATTACCTTACAATCAGCCCTAAGGCGAACGCTCCAGCGACAGCAGCCAGAGGCCTGCAGCTCCTTGGCTGCACCTGTCACGTGGCTCCCACTGCTATGAGCCCAGCACATGGCGGCTTCCATACGTTACAATACGTATTGTCCACAAAGCCCATACGATGGACACTGTTGAGGTCATCTGAGCTCAGAGCCCGCTCTTGTGGACCAAACTCCCTCACCCACGCCACACTCACACACACCACCACACACATAAACACTCTACACAACACATACACCCCACATCCCACACCCCATCACACACACATCATGACACATACATACACAAC
Source organism: Lepus europaeus (assembly GCF_033115175.1). Taxonomy (NCBI): domain Eukaryota; kingdom Metazoa; phylum Chordata; class Mammalia; order Lagomorpha; family Leporidae; genus Lepus; species Lepus europaeus. The sequence goes on from NC_084837.1 coordinate 109,226,161, forward strand.
ACACACACACACAACACCACACATACACACACCATACACCATACACATACACACACACATGCATCCTCACACACACCCCACATCCCACACCCCACACAACACACACATACCACCACACATACACACCCAACACACATACATCCCCTCACACACACACATACATACACATGAACACACCCACACATCCTCACACACACTCACACCCACACCCCACCACACATACACACATACACACGCCCCACCACACACACAATCCCACCACACACACACGGCACACACACACACCATGCATAGTCCTGATTTAAGACAAACTCTTCAAATTTAACAGAAGACTTCTGCGTGTCACTGCATTAAAGATAATTGGGGACTTTGACAACATCAGTTGATAAAACAGCCTGAATTCACCAAGAGATCCACAGTCATGAAATTCATTCCATGAACGTGGGCAAGGACGTGGAGGAACCGGCACCTGTACCCTGCTGGTGGGGATGCAAAACCACAGTCACCTTGCAAAATGGTGTTTGCCCAGCAGGAAGCTAAACTTGAGGTTGGGGTTTGGCATAGCATGAAGACACTGCCTGGGACCCCTGCACCCCGTTTTGGATGCCTGGGTTTGTGTGGCAGCCCAGCTCCTGACTCCACATCCTGCTAATTCACACCCTGGGAGGCAGGCGTGGTTGTTCAATGGGTTGGACCCCTGCCACCTGACCTCCTGGCTCCTGGCTTTGGCCTGGCCCAGCCCCGGCTTTTGTAGGCATCGGAAAGTAAACCAGCAGATGGCAAATCTCTCTCTCTCCCTCTCTGCCTCTCTCTCCCCTTTCTAATAAACAAAATAACAAATAAGATATTTTAAAAAGTTAAACTTACCCGTACTGCCCAACCTACCCATCCCATCGCTAAATATTTACCCGAGAGCAACAAAAACTTGTGTCCATCAAAACACTTGCACACGGAGGTCAGTGGCAGTTCTGTTTCCAGACAGCTCAAAGCTACAGCCAGGTCCCAGGATCATCAACAGGTGAGCGGATAAACTCCATAGACCACAGCTTCGCCATAGGAGGCACAGGGCTATTGGCATGCAATCACAAATGAACAGAGCTGGAGAAAAAAAGCCGGACAGCAAAGAACACAATTTGAAGAATTCCACTGATTAAAAAAAATTCTAAAAATGCAAGCCCATGTGCTGGAAAGCAGATCAGTGGGCTCCTGGGGAGATCTGAGAGCCAGGAGCTGCAGGAGACACAGGACAGGGCAGGGTGTGTGAATTCCAAAGAGCAGAGGGAGGCAGGCATGGGTTGATGGGGCTGGCGGTTGTCCCAAGTGTGTCTGTGACAGAATCCAGCTACTAATGGTGGCACAGACAAAGACCAAAGAAGCCACAGGGCACCCGAGGTTCTGGGAGGAAAGACGCACAGTTTATTTACGCATGCGGGCTTGGCTAGACCCCTGTCTCAGGAATCCAGCCCTGATCCTCTGTCTTTCCTTACTTTTATACCCTAAATTCAGCAAGGCGGTAACAAGGCAGTTTTGGGACGCACACTGTTGTTATTTTAACAATCACAGCTGCAAGGTGAGATAGTTTTAGGATACCACAAGGAGTAAATTAGAACTTGAAGGCAATTTCAGAAGGCGCACAGCTCTCTGGCCCTAGGTCCGCGAGGAGGTCTTTATGGCAGGTGGGGAGCCGGTTTCTGAGTGAGTACTGCTTTGCTCGGCCCCAGCTGGCCCTTTGCTAACAAGCGGGAGGGAGTCTGGTGCATCCCCTCGCTGGCTCCTGTAATGTCCAGCCCGAGAGGGTCTGGAACAGCGGAGTGTTTATTGCGTGTCAGTTATGCCACAATAAATACAGTCAGAGTAAATAAATTTGTAAATTAAATAATGAATAGGGGAGTGCATTCTGTGGCTACCAGGCAAACACCAGCTTATGGAACAATCTTCGTAGCTACTGATCTTGTTAATTCTGCATTGAATCAGTCACCCCTGTGTACATCTAGCGTTCATACTACACGTTTAATTATGCAAATAGGAATACTCGCGGAACGATTTAATGGTTTCAATGAACAAAGACCGCTTGTCACAATAATAAAAAAAACTAACTCGCCCCACATGGTTCATGAATCTTTCGTTTTTCTCTTCAGCCATGGTATAAACCATCCTAAATGTGGATGTTTGTGTTCCCATAAAAATAAAACCCCTTTTCCCCGCGTGGTTGTTGCTACCCTGGTTATTGTAGCCTGAGAAAGCAAACAGCCAAGCTCCCGAAAACGATGGCGCTGTCATTGTGCCCTTCCATGTTCGGCGTGTGCTCCGAATGAGGATGAAATTCTCAAGATGACGTGTGTGTGAGGGCCATCAGTGATTCCACTGGAGCCCAGTGAAGTCCACGGCTTCTGCGCCCTCCGCTAAGCTGCGTATCCGTTCAGATGTGGTCTCCCCAAGGCTGAAGCCTTTCTCTTTGGAGTGAACATTTCAGAAGCCAGTGAATTGGCTTCAAAAGGCACATGGAGTCGGATCTGCATAATGAATGGGGAGCCAAGCACTGTCCTGGGTTCTGTTCACTAAGCCCTGAGCCGCTTAATTGGGTGATAAAGACGCACTTGTAATGGGTGAGATGCGCCTTGCTGAGCCCCAAAGCTGCCTCGGGAAGTTAATTTCTGCTTGGGAAAGTGACACTGGATTTGAAAACCAGAAAGAAATTTCTAATCCAGTGATTCCCAAACTCAGCCCTTGGATTCATGTGGCTCCTTAATGATACGCTTTTGAGAGAAACACAGTGCAAACACATGGACTCAGTTCAAAGTCTAGAGACAAAATAAACGAAAAGCCAAACACAAGTCACTTTAGGACAACAATCAGTATTTTCCTTTAAAAATAGAAGTACGTAGGGGGTGGGCACTGTGGTCCAGCAGCTTATGCCACTGCCCCCCACCCCTACCCCACATCCCACATCCAAGTGCCCAGTTCCAGTCCTGGCTGCTCCATACTTCCTACCCAACTTCCTGCCCATGCGCCTGGGAGGCAGCTGGTCTGGACGGAATTCCTGGCCCCTGGCTTCTGCCTGGCATGGCCCTGGCTGTTGTGGGCCTTTGAGGGGTGAACTAGTTCAGGAAAGAGCTCTCTTTCTCCCTCTCTCTCCCCCCCCCCTTCCTCCCTCTATGTTTCTCTCTTGTGAGCGTGCTCACTCTCACCCCACCCATTCTCTCTGCCATTCTGCCTTTCAAATAACCACCTAAATGATACACACGCTGATGTATTTCTCCATCACCGAGGCGCACAGGTTTCTACGATGACCTCTGATGACCTGTGGTGATTCCCACTAACATCCTCTGCCGCCTCCTCCCCAGTGTGCGCTGGCCCTTGTAACTTGCAGCTGGTGACCTGAATACAGCCCACGCCACCTCTGAGGCTCAGCCGTAAAACACTGCAACTTCCCCCTCTTCCGGTTCTGATGCAACCAGCAGCCCTGTTGGCAGCTGCCCTAGGGAGGGGTGACAGGGACCTGGGAGGGGCCACAGCCAGTGGGGACCTAAACCCTATCGACAGGCACAGAAGCAGGTCCTCCTCCAGCCAAGCCTAGAGATGACCCAAGCCCCAGCCATGAGCTTTACTGCAGCCTTGAGACACACCCAGCAGCAGAGGGCGCCACTACCCCCACCTGGAGTTCCATCCCAATTAACATTGTTGTAGAGTCTTGGCATTCACTCCCTGCGCAGCAATGACGGTGTGCTTGCCAACTTGTCAATCGCTGTAGCAACCAACCCTGTCCTGGGAGGCACCTCCCAAGGGGATCCCCCAGCCCCAACCCCAGTGACCCCAGGACTTCCCAGCTGGTGCACCTCCTACACACTGTCATTGCACCAACCTGCACCCTGTTCAGGAGGTGGGGTTTCACTGCCTGCGTGAGCCGTGGAGCCAAAGCTTGTTGAAACCATAGCAGGTGAGCAACTGATTGCTCCCCGCTTCTGCACATACCAGGGGTCTTGTGAAGGCTCCTGCATCCTGTGAAGAAACTAGGCATGGGTTCTGAGATTCCTTTGCACCGACACCAACTTTGAATTCTGCCCTTTCTTGAGCTTTTTGAAGTATCTGAGCACGTCACTCAGGAGGAGACATCTTTGCAGGAGACAGGAGGGGGCGTTAGGTGCAGTGCCTGGGACGCCCACATCCCATATCAGAGCCTCGGCGCTCTGGTCCCAGTTCCTGCTAATGTTCCCCTTAGGAAGCAGCAGGTGATGGCACCACTACTTGATTCTGTGTCCTCCACGGTGTTTATCACCGTGTGTTTGAGGTGGCCAGAACACAAACAATGTGACGGTGTGTCCCTACGGGAGATGTTGAGTAAGGCAGGTGCACCAGGATCCCAGCAGCTCCTCGCCTTGCTCATTGGCTGCAAACAGCAAGCCCAGGGCAGTGTGAAAGAGGCAATTGCAGTCTGCATCTGAATCTGTTTCACTCACGTGTGTGACATAGATCAGATAGACAACACAGAGACATTGACAGATGAGTATGTTACTGGTCCCAGGTTCTTGGCTCCCTTGCAAATAGATAGACAAGAGGCTATTGTGCAACCCAGACAAGATTTACTGGGGCACAGGAACCAGCACCAGGGAGAGGGCAGGGCAGGAAATGGCTCCACCAGCTGGCTTCTGTGGGAGCTGAGCAGGTACTTGTATACTAGGGAGGCCTGGCGCTTCCCACTCAGCACACAGCACGCTGGTGGGCACTCGGCCAGCAGTCGACACACGACACCTGACTTTGCACCCTGCTTGGTGATTTGCACACACGCGTGACAGCGTTGCTCATGACCGCCACCCCAGGAAGGTCACATCTTGGTCGCACGCATTCTGTGTGTGCATGCCACTTGGGGACTTTCGTGGCAGGGCAGGAGTGGGTCCTTGTCCCTGATGGATCTGGAGCTGGGGATGGACCCTTCCTCTACCCTGTCTCACACAGACATTCAAGAACAGAGAGCAGTGGGGAAATACCCACTAGGTTCTTAACGTGTATTGCGGATAGGAGAGCAAGGGGAGAGATGGAGGAGAGGAAAGGAAGAGGCAAAAAGAAAAAGAAACTAAATGAACATTTCAAGTGGCAGGGGCAGTCACTGCAGCTGAAGCTCCTTGGGGTAAACTCTGGGTGTGTGTGCCCGTATGTGTTCGCGTGCACATGTAGGCATGTATGTACATGTGCACATGTTTATGTGTGTTGAGTGTGTGCATGCATTGTGTGTGTGTGCACGTGTGTGTAAGGAGGTATAGAAGGAGAGTGATGCTCTCAGGAGCTCTGATTTTCCTTATCCTATTTTGTATCACTTGGCTTTGCCCAGCGCATTATTTATATAATCAAGGAGGGAAAAATCCATTTTCACTGTGGAAATACAAGGACCCATTTATCACGTTTATGGGCTTTACTTGCTGGAGTTCCACAGGAGGTTTTATGGGAAAAAGAGTCCTACTGCCAAAACCATCTGCAGAGCTCGGCTCCAGACCACGCTGCCTTCCCTGCCACCCCCGAGCCCCTGGAATTCCAGAGAAAACAGGGCAACGCGGGGGGAGCAACGAGACGTGCGAAAACAGATCACGAGCAAACTGGCCGTCGGAGTCACACACCCTGCAAGCTACGGGGCACTGCACCCAGATCACAGCGACTTTGTGAGGCTCACTTGGTGTTTTCAAAGGTGAGCTCATTAACCACGCGCAAAATCAGGAGCGCCTCAGGCATTTCACAGTCTGGAGAAGAGACTCTTGCACTTCTTGAACTCTTGGAAACACTGGGCTCACAGCATCCCATGGACATCAGATCAGCCTGAGCCTCAGAGTGGCTGCCCCTTCTCTGTCCTGATGTTTCCCACCGGGGGCCTCTCATCATGTCACCCACTGGTATCTGCTGTCTCTGTCCCTCCACCAGGTGAGGACACAGTGACAAGACAGGAGTCCAGGGACCCAGAGTGGGCCTCACCAGATATCCAAAGTGCCGGTGTTTGGTGTAGGACTTCCCGACCGCCGGCACCCTTGTCGATAAGCCGGCCAGTCTATGGTGTTCTGTCCCAGCAGCCCCTCGAACTGAGGCAGCCCCTCTAACAGCTGCACCTGTACCCACACTGCTGCTCCAAGCATCGGCTGCGCCCTTCCCTGGGGGATGCGTCCTTCCCTGGTGGGTGTGTCCTTCCCTGATTGGTGGCCTCTTCCTTGGTGGGTGTGTCCTGCCCTGATTGGTGGCCTCTTCCCTCGTGGGTGTGTTCTGCCCTTGTGGGTGTGTCCTTCCCTGATTGGTGGCCTCTTCCTTGGTGGGTGTGTCCTTCCCTGATTGGTGGCCTCTTCCTTGGTGGGTGTGTCCTGCCCTGGTGGGTGTGTCCTCCTCTGGTGGGTGTGTCCTTCCCTGATTGGTGGCCTCTTCCTTGGTGGGTGTGTCCTGCCCTGATTGGTGGCCTCTTCCCTCGTGGGTGTGTTCTGCCCTTGTGGGTGTGTCCTTCCCTGATTGGTGGCCTCTTCCTTGGTGGGTGTGTCCTTCCCTGATTGGTGGCCTCTTCCTTGGTGGGTGTGTCCTGCCCTGGTGGGTGTGTCCTCCTCTGGTGGGTGTGTCCTTCCCTGATTGGTGGCCTCTTCCTTGGTGGGTGTGTCCTGCCCTGATTGGTGGCCTCTTCCCTCGTGGGTGTGTTCTGCCCTTGTGGGTGTGTCCTGCCCTGGTGGGTGTGTCCTCCTCTGGTGGGTGTGTCCTGCCCTGGTCCTTGTGTTTTTCCCTGGTGGCTGCGTCCTGCCCTGGGTGGCTCTCCAGCCCTCGATGTGGGAATTCACATCTTCTGCACCAGGTGAAGCCCAGGCAGCAGTTACTACTGGTTCCACCTGGCCCTCAGCTTCCTCACCCTTGTTCTGCACCCTGCTCTTACAGATGACGTGAACCCCGGGTGAAATATGCGGCAGATGAACAAGCAGAGAAGGCAATGTTTGGCCAAAGAATGTTATTGAAAAGCGCAAAGGGATTGAAGGAGGGCGTCTTCAGTGGGAAAAACGCCGTGGAAGGGAAGGGACCTGAGGTTTTGTTTTTTTTTTTTTTGACAGGCAGAGTTAGACAGTGAGAGAGAGAGACAGAGAGAAAGGTCTTCCTTCCATTGGTTCACTCCCCTAATGGCCGCCAAGGCCAGCGTTGTGCCGATCCGGCGCCAAGGGCCAGGTGCCTCTTCCTGGTCTCCCATGTGAGTGCAGGGGCCCAAGCACCTGGGCCATCCTCCACTGCCTTCCTGGGCCACAGCAGAGAGCTGGACTGGAAGAGGAGCAGCCGGGACTAGAACCCAGTGCCCATATGGGATGCTGTCGCAGGTGGAGGATTAACCAAGTGAGCCACGGCGCCAGCTGAAGGGAAGGGACCTGAGGGTTTGATGCCCGTGGGAAAGTTCGCAGGAAGTCCTTTAAGAAAAGTGTTTCCTGGCTGGCGCCGTGGCTTAACAGGCTAATCCTCCGCCTTGCGGTGCCGGCACACCGGGTTCTAGTCCCGGTCGGGGCGCCGGATTCTGTCCCGGTTGCCCCTCTTCCAGGCCAGCTCTCTGCTGTGGCCCAGGAGTGCAGTGGAGGATGGCCCAAGTGCTTGGGCCCTGCACCCACATGGGAGACCAGGAGAAGCACCTGGCTCCTGGCTTTAGATCAATGCAATGCGCTGGCCACAGCGGCCATTGGAGGGTGAACCAACGGCAAAGGAAGACCTTTCTCTCTGTCTCTCTCTCTCACTGTCCACTCTGCCTGTCAAAAAAGAAAAAGAAAGAAAGAAAGAAAGAAAGAAAGAAAGCAAGCAAGCATTTCCTGTAGGGTGAGCCCATCCTGCCTCTGACCTCCACGCCTCCCGTCCGGCTGTCACTGACCGGGACAGAAATGTCTGTCCTGAAGTCTGTTGCGGGGGGAGCTGTTTGTCTTCACCATGCTCCTGAGACTGCTCCAGCCACCCGGCCTCCTGGGTGACCTTGCGCCGCAGCCTGCTTTTCTCCCAACAAATCAACAGAATTCTTTATGTCGCTTTCATTATCACACTTGCTTTCCAGCTCAGACCGGTTTCCCAGCGAGGCGAGGAACATGAGCGCTCCCTCTGTTCGGTTACCTTGTCACCTTCCCACTCTACCAGCCTCCTTTCACTACCCCCGCACTGACACATGCTGGCCACATCAGAACTCACCGGCCGGTTCCAGAACATTCCAGCCGCTCGGCCAGCAGGTGCCCTGATCATGCTCCTGAGGGCACAGGCTGGGTTTCAGCTGTGCCAGGTTTCCCAGCTGATGTTCTCTTGCTCCCAGGAGCGCCTTGCCACTCGGGGCAGTAGGGGACTCACTTGTTTCCTTGGTTTGAACCAGAACATCTGCTCTAGGGAGAAAGGATTCTCTAATCTGACATTTTTTTTAAGGGAAAATTGTGTAGTTAGGGCTGAATTCTGGGAGGATCTGTAGTACTCAGACTTGTTTTCTTCTTAGGCTCTTTGTTTTTTGTTTTTAAAGATTTATTTATTTGAGAAGTGGATTTACAGACAGAGAGAGAAAGGTCTTCCATCCACTGGTTCGCTCCCCAGATGGCTGCAATGGCTGGAGCTCAGCCAATCCGAAGCCAGGAGCCAGGAGCTTCTTCCAGGACTCCCACACAGGTGCAGGGGCCCAAGCAATCCCAGACTTGAGCAACCCCCCGCTGCTTTCCCAGGTCATAAGCAGAGAGCTGGAAAAGAAGTGGAGCAGCCAGGACACGAACAGGCACCCATAAGGGATGGTGGTGCCGCAGGTGGAGACTTAGCCCACTACGCCACAGCACCGGCCTCATCCTTGGGCTCTCTCTATGTCTCCCTAACAGTGTCCTGGCATGGCTTGAGACAGGTTCCTTGCCAAGCTGGGAGTGTTGGAGCCACTCAGTGCAGGCTCTTTAGGGCGTTCAGGCAATGGGCATGTCGGGTTGTGGTTGCAAGGTGCATACCGCAGGCAGGGAAGGTCCTGGCTCACGGGAACCCTGCATGAGTCAGTCTTTCCTTACCATGATGAAGCACCTGGGGCAACCCACTCCACGAGGAGAGGAGAGCTATTTAACTGGCAGTGCTGGAGGTTCAAGTCCAACATCAGGCGGCCGCATGGTCTGCCCTGGCTGTTACAGACACTGGGAGAGTTCTCTCTCTCTCTCTCTCTCTCTCTCTCTCTGCCTCTCACTGTCTGTCTTTTTCAAACAAATAGCAATTTTAAAAGATTAAAGAAATGCATATATAACAAAACTCGCTGAAGATTATTTCCTTTAGCCCATGATTTTTTAATCAACTCAGTGAACCAGCGCTGAACGGTCAACAACATAATGAATGATCTTATTGGACTTGGTGCATTGCAATAACCCTCTTGTCCTTTGAGTCTTTCAGGATCTATTTGTTTTAGAGCAGAGATATTAAATTCCTGTTTGAGAGTCTTAAAGAAGGAAGACAAATGGCCTGGGATGAAATAAACGACATTGAAGGAGAAAGCGTCTGTGGTTGTGCCAACGTCTAATCTTCCACCCAGCGGCCCAGGGTTTGAATCCTAAAGCTCTGTTTTGTTCTTGCTTTTGTTGGAGCCGGGAGCTCTTCGCCGTTTTCTCGGGGCTGAGCCAAGCCAGGTGTTCTCTGCTTTGGGTCAGCAGTGACCGGTCCCACCCAGTCCCAATCCTTCACGTTTATTCATAGAAGGCAATGCTTTTTGGCTCGAAAGACTACGACCCGGTTCCTCTTTTACTTAATTAAAAAATAAACGTCACAGCCTGCCTTCTGTTAAAGCAGGCTCGTTCAACTGCCGACCACATTCCGCGCGTGCGTTAATACGCTGCCAGGCTCGGTTTTACTCAGCGTCACCAGGAATAAATGTGATGAAGTCGGACTTCATATTTCCAGTGATGGCACGGGCAGTGAGATTCCGCAAGCTTGCTGGAAATTAAAAACTAAATAGGAAGCCATGAATCGCTCTCCTTCAGGCACAAATAGCCTCTTTCACGGTCCCCATTTTCTCGTTCAATCACTTTGCAAGGCTCTTGCCTTAAAATCAGTGATGTAAAACAGCGCATGGCTGTGTGCAGCCCGAAGCTCTCCTCTCCCTCCGTGCACGGACCCTAGCAGCCTGCTCTGCGGGGGCACGGCACTGGGGTACACAAGCAGTTTCTTAGGAATGCTGCAGGACAGCAGATGCTCTGGGGACCCAGGGGGACCGGCCTCTCCTTTGTTCTTTCTGCCAGAGCCCCAGTCCCCCTCCCCAGGTGACTGTGCCGCTGTCCCAGCTCTTACTTCCGGCCCGATGGGTGCTCCACTCATACACAGACTTGTGAGAAGCACCAGTGACCTGCTCCCGGCTGGGCTCCGCGCTGACCGGTGAGGAGCAGCCCCCACCCTCAGGGCCAGCTGCAGCTGCTGTAGGAAACCCTTCTCTTCTGCCTGCCTGCTGCCCTCCTCTGCTCTCCTGACTGCAGGAGAGTTTGTACGATGTTAGTTCCTCCTCCTTACCTCCCTCCCAGGGCCCAAGCAACACAGCTGCCTGCTCCACCTCTGTATCCACAATGCCTTGGCTACAATCCGGCAGAGAGTCGATACTTCGGAATGAATGAATTCATAACGCATCCCCAAGGTCCCCCCTCCGCAATGAGTGCTGTGTGTGCGTGTCTGAGGACCCCAGAAAAGATCTACTGGCTCTTCCTTCCACAGAACACTCCAGCTGGTGAATTCCAAGGTTACAGGAGTGACAGCAGGCCCACTGCTGTTACAGCATATTATGTTCATCAAAAGATAGTACTGAGTTTGAGGCATGCTGTTCAAGTTACAAAGATGGAAAAATTTTCCGTTCAAACAGCAGCATCAAATACATGTCAGTGCAGTGTTTATAGGTCTGTGTCCAATAATGCAAAGGAGAACAATAAGGGATATTTTGGGGGAGTTTAGAGGAAATAAACTGATAACTGGTCCACCGGGGTAGGAGGTGGAAACTCATTTAAATTGAGGGGTATAATGAATAATAAAAGCTAACACAGGCGTGAAACTGTACACAAAATGATAACATGAAATATGCACCAAGCAAAAGCTATTTGGAACACGAAGAGGAACTGTTGTTGAGTGACGAAGTCCAGGTTCTTGTTTCTGAAGCAGAGAGAATTCAAGGATGAGGCATAGATAATGTTGGCAGAGGAAGAAGCGTCCTTGTTAGCAAAGTGACAGTGCACTCTGGAGAGAGGGTGCAGGCATGCTGCAGAGGGGGCTGAGCCAGTGGGGTTCAAGGTTATCCCTCTATATGATCTGGAGGAACCGAATATCTTTAAGGGGCTGTGATGGGAGTGGAGTTTGGTACCGCCCATTGTCTTGCCGTTTTTGGAAGACTTGGAAGTGTCATGGCATCCGATGCATGATGGGAGTTGGAGTGTCAGCCATGGCAACTTTATTATACTGATATGATCGTGAGCTAGATCATCACAGGGACACAGAGAGCCATGGATCTCTTCAGCCAGCACCAGCTCTGGGCCCTCTGCACAGCACAGGGTGGGTGGGTGGGGTTGGAGTAGAACAGGTGGAAGGTGGGGAGGGGCTGGCGACCTCAGCTCTCCCCCTGCTAGACCTGTCAGAACTACAATCTCGCACATGGCCTGCAATACAGTAGCTGTTCTATAAATATTTCTTCCATTTAAAAAAAAATAATTTGCCAGAATCATAATTACAATGGATCTCAAAAATTATCCATGTAGAAGGGTGTGGGCAGTAACTGCCTGTCATGTGCACAGCAGGAGAGGTGTCTGTTCAGACCGTGTATTTCTGTGAAATTTTGGATACTGGTGGCAGATAGGGGTTGGGGGGGGAATAAAAGTCCACCCAAAGCCACATATTTGCATGGCCCTTGGTGTGGGTGTCTTTTTTAACTTAATATTTTACTATCTTTTAAGATAACATATTTTTAATGTACATGATAACCAAGGTTTAATGGCTCTATTAAATAAAGAGTTGAGCAGTGTCTACAGGAAAATAGGCAAGGTTCATCATGATCAAGTGAAAAATGTTGAATTTCACTCATAGAAAATAAATTTTCAAATCATCATAAAAAATCATTAAAGCTCTAGTCGTGTGGGAGATTTCCATCCAGCACTCTCACGCATTACAAAGACTAACCAATGACCTTTGAGGAGGTGAAGTCATTATTGAATCAACATAATGACTCTTTGCATGTACACAGGTGTGTGGGCAAATACATAGATACATACAGCGAACCTTGCACCTTGCAGGATAACATGTCCTATTTTCTCAGATAATTAATCAGTTACAAAAGTTCATCTTACATTTGAAGATCCAAAAAGTAGGAATTGTAGGAGTCACTTTTATTATTCTCTGCAATGAAACCTTAACATGCAAAATCAAAAATCCAACCTGATGTGTAGAGCCATTGTCCAAATTCTACCAGATAAGAGGAGGGAACTCTCAGGATGTTCATCTCACTGAGTATCTCCAATCACAAGATTATGTTGTTAAATGTTTTTGACTTAGGAAAAGATTCGTAACATAACCATGAGTTAAAAATTAATAAACAGAGTGAGAATTGTGGTGCAGTGGGTTAAGCCACCACCTGCATCACCACCATCCCATATGGGTGCTGGTTCGAGTCCCTGCTGCTCCACATCCCATCCAGCTCCTTGCTAATGTACCTGGGAAAGCAGCAGATGATGGCCAAGTCCTTGGGCCCCTGCACCGTGTAGGAGAACCGGATGGAGTGTCAGGCTCCTGATTTCAGCCTGGCCCAACTCCGGCCATTATAGCCATTTGGGGAGTGAACCAACAGATAGAAGCAGCCAGGACTCAAACCGATGCCCATATGGGATGCCGGCACTGCAGGCGGCAGCTTTACTTACTATACCGCAGTGCCAGCCCCTACAATTTTTCATGCTGAGGCTTCAACTTGCAGTGTGTGTTTTACACTTACTGTTCTTCTCAACTTGGACAAACCACAATTTCACGTGCTCGATAGCCACATGTGGTTAGTGGCCACTATATCAGACAGCACACATACATGCCACCAAGAAGGGGCTAAAATTCCAACAGTGCCTTTTCTGTTCTCCTTCGTGTTTTCCCACATCTTCCAAATCTTCCATAAGGAGCACACATTTCTCCCTAAATGATGATCAGCCACTAAAACGTGTGTCGAGGTCATACCCGAAGCGTGCTCATTAACGGAACAACGCTCTGGCCTTGGCCCAGTTTTTTCCAGTGGTCAGAGAGAGGATGGGTGAGAAGCCAACTTTCCAAATTTGCCGTTGATGGGATGCCGAAAGCTTAGAGGCTTCTGCAAGTGCCAGAGACAAAAGCCAAGAGAATCTCAACAAGCCAGAACAAAGGCGCGAATCTGACAAACAGATTCCCAGAACAATTCCCTCTTGATTGGGCTCAAAAAGCTAATTGCTTGCGTGCAGAAACGTGGGTGTCACCACCATGCAAGGTCATCATTCAAAGGAGCTGAGGAGCTCGTGGACTCCAAATTGGGTATCAGTCCATGGCTGAGGAAGCTGCTGGAGCCAGAGCCGAGGCTCCAGGCAGAGGAGTGGGGAGGTGAGAAAGAGGGAGCAGACGGCCCTGCTCTGCACGCAGAGAGCACTGGGCCTGGAAGAAAATGAAAAGGAGGAACTTCTGTGAGACCTACAGAACCCGTTCCCCAGGCTTAGAAAATTAGATGAACCTAAGAAGCTCTGAAACACACAGGGAAATGTGGACCCTCACCCACTGGAAGAGCAAAGAGAGCTAAGGCTACCCATTCAACAGCTCATTGACGGGGTAGGGGTGTGTCCCTGACCCACCCCTGGGGTTGCTGTGGGAATGGGGGTAGCTAGGGGAGCCCCTAAGGTTGGACAGCCCACGGGCACCTGCTGATGACTGACAGCTCCAGCTGAACCGCCCACCGGCCTGGGTCTGTAATTGACATCCCCAGCCAAGCGGCCACAGGCAGTACCTCTGCCATCCTGGGAGGTCCTTGATGGACAACTCCAATTTGCATTTTCAAAAGCCATGGCCCACCTGTCCTGGGACCCAAGCACCAGCCCCTGGGACAGCCTGGTCCAGCCCACATGATAGAGCTCCTTCCTGTGCACCTGCGGCTCCCTTCCCTTCGCGTGCATGGGCCATGCCCCCCCTCTGTGCGTGATGCTGGCCCAGCTCCCAGGCACCAGCAAGCCCCTTGTCTCTTTCCAAGCAGTGGAAACCACAAGCTCCACAAGGTTGGGAACTTGCAGCCAGCACTAACTGGAAATATCCAGCATGGCAGCAGGATGTGCCCGTCCCCACCCGTGACAGTTAGCCCATTATGATGTCATTATAGTAAAATTACCATGTGGGGGAAGTCCCATTCCCATCATGCACCGGACGCCATGACCTGAAAATGGGTGGCAATCAAGCCCCACCCATAACTCCACCCCTTTTGAATATTCAATTGGTCTCCACCCTGAACACCACCCCTTACTCCTCTGGAATGTCTAAACAGTAGGCTTAACCTTGTTGCTGGGGATTTTTTTTTTTTTTTTTTTTTTTGTAAAAGAGGCTTTTTCGTCTCTGGGCGCCTTTCCACCATTGGAAGTTTTTCCTTGCAGAGGGGTTTTTCTTTGCTGGGGGCCTTTTTGAACTTTGGCCATTTTGCTCATGCACGACTTGGCTCTTGGGCTTGCACTCTTGCTTGGCTGTGGGCCAACCCCGCTCTCCTATACGTCTCTGTATCTCCACCTTGGAATTCTTTCACGCATGGAAGGAAGAACCTGCAGTAAGCGTAGCCGGCAGCTCCCATGTCCCACGGCAGGGAGGAGTGGATGCCAGGTGTGTTTTGACAGCCAGAGCAGATCATGTGTAAGAACCCCTTTGTTCGGGGGCAAAGGGGCTTCCCCCTTCTTCAGCTCAGAATGAAATGCACGTTCAGCTGCCTTTCGATCCTGGGCTGTGTTTTCAGGGATGCTTCACACCTGATTTATCTTGGAGCCCTCTCAGGGCAAGACCTGTTTGGCTCACACTCTAACACACAGGGCTTCCATCCCGGCGGCCTCTGTGCTTGCCCCAGGGAAGCCCACGTCCCCAGAAAGGCAGAGCCCTGCGGCCAGCCCGAGCCCATGCAGCCACAGGCCCCCCAGCCACCCTCCCCAACGTCGCCTCCACCAAGCCCCTCGGGGCTGAAGCTTCTGGGGACCAGGCCCTTCCTCTGTGAAGTAAAACTTTGCCAATACATCAGCCTTTGCTGACCCAGGCTTGGCTGCCCTGGGTGCTCTGGCCCGCTGGATGCCTGCCACACTTCCTCTGCACGTAAGAATTACGTTCAGTGAAAAGTAAATAAAACACAAGGCTTCTATTGCAGCCAGTGAGACAAGCGCATTGGCCTGGCTGAGCACTGACCACTGTAGCCATTTGAGGAGTGAACCAGCAGATGGAAGATTCTCTCTCTCTCTCTCTCTCTCCCTCTCTCTCTCCATCTCTCTCTCTTTGCCTCTCCTCCCTCTCTGTAACTCTGGCTTTCATATAAATAAATAAATAAATAATCTTTTAATATAAATGAATATTTTCAAAAGATGCACACCAATTTTCACTTGGTTTTATCATTGCATTTAACATCTTGTACAGACAATGGAAGTGTGTCTCTGCACAGGAGCAGAAGCGGGCACAGCCTCTCCCCTCTGGAAGAGTTTGGGGCAGCAGGTCTTCAGGCTATCCGTGTATTTCCTCTTTCATCGAGCAGTTTCCATTCTGGGAAGTCATCCTGCTGTACCACCGTGCAGGTGCAAAATAACACAGACAGCAAGTTACGCACTACAGCTTTAAGTCTGTTTATCAAAAGACTGGAAATGACCCAAATGGCCATCCAATGGAAACACTGTGCTGTGTCCATCCGACATGATGGAATTCCTGCCTCCAGTGTGGTGCGGTGGTGAGAATCAATCTCTCTTCTTGTTGAATTAGCAAGTTAAAAACAACAACCCAGTGTAAAACAGTAAGAATAACGTGTTGCCTTTTGTATCAAGGAGAGAGAATGGGAACCAAAATTCACATTTGCTGTGTCTGCTCGCTGGAGAGATACATAAGAAATTAATGAAGTGGGGGTAGGAGTGTGCAGGTAGGGAGACCGGTGGATGGGAGATTGGAGGAAGAGAGAGATGACAGGTGGATAGATCCGATGGCTGGATAGATCAAACAGGTGATCGATAATACATGATTAATAGATGATAGAAAAGAGAAATAGATGTATAAATAGATAGATGCTAGATAGGTTCAAAAACAAAGAAATCTCAGAGGAAAGACGTGTCTGTGCCAGTAAGGCTCTCCGCTGCAGACTGGCTATGAATCTCCACAGATCCCGAGGCTGAAGCTGCACCCAGCCCTGGTGCTTAGCGGGATGTCCGAAACGAGCGAGGGGAGGAGAGAAAGGGAGGGAGACGACAAGGATGAATGGGAGTCTGCATTTCCTCTACAATTCCAGGGAGCTGGCTCTGACGTGGAGGTGCCGAGAGCAGGACCACGTGTCTTGTCCCTGAGAGGCCAGCATCCTCAGGCCTTCCAGACACAAGTCAACCAACACACCCTCCAGGGGTCAGTGCTGTGGTATAGCAGGTAAAGCCGCAGCCTGCAGTGCCGGCATACGATAGGGGCTCCTGTTCGAGTCCCGGCTGCTCCACTTCCAATCCAGCTCCCTGCTAATGCACCTGGGAAAGCAGTAGAAGATGGCCAAGTCCTTGGGCCCCTGCACCCACATGGGAGACCTGGAAGAAGCTCCTGGCTCCTGGCTTCAGATTAGCCCAGCTCCAGCCGTTGTGGCCATTTGGGGCGTGAACCAGTGGATGAAAGACCTCTATCTGTCTCTCACTCTCTCTCTCTCTTTTTGCCTTTGCCTCTCTGTAACTCTGCCTTTCAAATAAATAAATGTATCTTTAAAACACACACATACACACACACACACACACCCTAATGGGAGTGCCCTGTGTGCTAACAATTCAACAGCTTTCGGCCTGGATGGCTGTCTGGCACAGATAAATAGCAGTATCTGTTGAGTTTATATTTTTAATTAAGAACACATTCATTTCGTCTCTCTGACAAGTGAATGTAAGCATCCTTTCGCCAATCTGGAAACGTCCCGGTGATTTCCTATACATCATTTCTGACGAGCTCAGTAGAGAAGCTGGAGGCACAGGGACAAGTGTAGGAGAACTCACATCCTCCACCTCACTTGACCGCAGACATTGCTTCTGATGATGCATGGGAATCAGCATTCTCTCAGACCCGGGTGGTAGGAGCCGTGTATCACTGATAACCCACGGCACAGGACAGAACCATTTCTCATTGTCGGTCCCCAGCAGCTCCAGCTGGCCAGGGCTAATTGCATCCAATCTGTACGTCCGCTGGCGTGTGAGCAGGATGAGGGCTGACAGGGACTTCAGACTCTGCCAAAAAAGAGAAGGAAACGCAGGGAGCAGATGCTGGAGGGGAGCCGGTCGCATCAGGGCAGGGGCTTGGTTCTGTTCCTATGCGACTGTAAGTAAACGCAGTGTCGCTCCCAGATGCGTCTCTGCCTACGACAGCGTGTTCTTGGGAGAGGCTGGTTGCTGGAGGCTGCCAATGTGTTGTTAGAGTCTTGAAGAGCATCCCCTTCAGGGCACCTGGGATGGACGTAATGACGGCAGATAGACTCCATCTTTGTCACGACTCTCACCCACTGGCGTGATGAACTTGGCAATGAAAAGCGTGGCAGCTCTTATTTCTGCTTCATGTTCAAATACCATTGGCTCACGATAGATTCCACGTTGGAGAGTTTCAAGGCAACCACACTCCCGACTCTGCCAGTGAGTCGCCATTGTGATCTGGGCTTTGTGAAAGTGTTTCTGTCTTTGTGAAGATGTCATTTAGGCTCCTTGAGTTCCCTCTGTGGATTTGAGACGGTACAGAAGCAGGGCCCACGACCTGAATGTGTGTCCATCCCAGCTCCAAGCCATCAGGAGCAAGAGTGTGCTGACCCTAATCACAAAAGGCCCCGCCACCCTGTTAGGGATCCCCCCTGACCTGCATGCCTGCCCCCACGAGTCCAGCGTGACCAATAGGAGACCTTCCAGGGGTGGCGGTGGTGAGTGACTCTGCCATTTAGAGCAAGCCACACACAGAAAAACCAATGGTGCCTGCGCAGAACACCCAGCCAAGGGCAAGCCCAAGTGCCGTGGAAGCCCCACACTTCCCCAACCCAGGGAAAGCACCTGTTCAGCTCCCATGAGGGAGCCACTCTGTGGACCCTCTTCCCACCTTGATGGCTCCCTTATCTAGCTTGAACATTTGTCTCTGGTCAATTTCTACTTGCAAGTGAGCCAAAGAAGCAGGGGTTGGTAACACATCGGCTGGTGTGCTTGACTTGGTCATCTTGAAACTAGAGGCAGATTTGATCTGAAAGCCCTGGCTGTGTCGTATGTAAGCCGAGAAGGAAGGGAGAAAAACTCATGATAGAAGTGGACTGGGGAGGCCGGTGCTGTGGCATAGCAGGTGAAGCCCCTGCCTGCAGTGCCGGCATCCCATATGGGTGCTAGTTCGAGTCCTGGCTGCCCCACTTCTGATCCAGCTCTCTGCTATGGCCTGGGAAAGCAGTAGAGGATGGCCCAAGTGCTTGGGCCCCTGCACCCACATGGAAGACCTGGAGGAAGTCCCTCCACAGCTCCGGCTGTTGCAGCCAGTTGGGGAGTGAACCAGCAGATGGAAGACCTCTCTCTCTGTCTTTCCTTCTCTCTCTGTGTAACCCTGACTTTCAAGTAAATAAATAAATAAATAAATAAAAGAAGTGGACTGGGAAGTTCATCTTAGAAGGCATTACAAGAAGTTACACACGACAAAAGTTGCATTCAAAGTTCAGCCACGTTGTGGGACACACGAATCACCACACAAAATCCATCTGCATTGCTCTCCTCTTGCCATGAACACTCTGACAATGAAATCCAAGAAAACATCTTCCACTTTCAATAACATGAAGAAGAATGAAATACTTAGGAATAAACTTGGCAGAAGAATTGTTGATGTTATGACAACACGTTGTTGAAATCATTTAGAGACCACACGTAGCAACGGAAAGACAGTCCACGCTTATGATAGAAGGAATTGTTGCTGAGATGGCAACGCATGCCACATTGACCTACAGCTAGCTTCAACGCTGCCCTTGCCAAAATACCAGCTGGCTTCTTTGCAGACGTTAATCATCTGATCCTAAAATGCATATGGAACCACAAGGGATCCAGAACAGCCAAAACAATTTTGGAAAAGAGTAAGATTGGAGGATTCTGACTTCCTGATTTGAAATTATGGCAATCAAGACAGTGTAATATTGGCAAAAGGACACACAGGTTGTTGGAACAGAACCAAGAGTCCGGAATAGACCCTTGTATGTATGGTTGATTAAATACATTTTTATTTTTAGTTGACTGCTAGGAATTGTACATACAGTGTGACATTTCAGTACATGTACACATGTGCAATGCCAGATTAGGGCAATTAGTATAATGATCATCTTAGATGTTTATCATTTATTTGTATCAGGAGCATTCAAAACTCCTCCTCTAGTTGCTTTGAAACATTCAACTAAGTGTTGTCAGCCAGAGTTGTCTGTCTGTGCTGTGAAATTCTAGACTCTTCCCATTCTAGATTCTTCCTATCCAGGGGCAGCCTGTACCTGTTAACCATCCTCCTTCTCCACCCCCCCTCCTCCCCACTCTTGTTGGGTTCTGGAAATCTCTATTCTAGCCTCTGCTTCTTTGACATCATTGTTTAGTTTCCACTTTTCAGTAAGAACACGCAGCGTTCGTCTTTCTGTGCCTGACTTGGTGCATTGAACTGGAAGAGGAGCAACCTCATTATTATTTCTTGGGCTCTTCAGGTTTTCTGTGTCCTCATGGCTCAATTTTAGTAGCTAAATCCATTTCTTGTACATTTTCCAATTTGTTGGCTTACGTTTGTTCCTAATTGTCCATAATGATCCTTTGTATTTCTGTGGTAGTGGTTGTAACATATTCTTTTTCATCTATGGTTTTATCTCTCTCTCTCTCTCTCTCTTAGTCTAATTAAAAGTTCATTTATTCCTTAGCCTATGCCGTGGCTCACTTGGCTAATCCTCCGCCTGTGGCGCTGGCACCCTGGGTTCTAGTCCCGGTCGGAGTGCTGGATTCTGTCCCAGTCGCTCCTCTTCCAGTCCAGCTCTCTGCTGTGGCCCGGGAGTGCAGTGGAGGATGGCCCAAGTGCTTGGGCCCTGCACCCACATGGGAGACCAGGAGGAAGCACCTGGCTCCTGGCTTCAGATCAGCGCAGTGGGCCAGCTGGTGTGCAGCAGCCATTGGGGGTGAACCAAGGGAAAAAAGGAAG
The DNA here is from genome assembly GCF_033115175.1 of Lepus europaeus. NCBI lineage: Eukaryota > Metazoa > Chordata > Mammalia > Lagomorpha > Leporidae > Lepus > Lepus europaeus. The sequence continues at coordinate 109,246,504 of NC_084837.1, forward strand.
ACCTTTTTCTCTGTCTCTCTCTCCCACTGTCCACTCTGCCTGTCAAAAAAAAAAAAAAAAAGTTGATTGATTCCGTTTATTTTTCAAAAAAAGATTCTCGATTTCATGGATTGTCTGGAAATTTTGGCTCTATTTCATTTATTTTTAACCTCATCTGCTTTTCCCTTCTACTAAGTTTAGGTTCAGTTTATTCTTGCTTTTTAAGCTCCTTGAGTCGACATCATTATTTGAAATCTTTGTTTTTCTTTTTTTCTTCCTCTTTTTCTGTAGACACTTAACTGGTATAAACTTCCCTTTTAGTACTGTTTTTACTGTATCCCATAGATTTTTTTTAAAAAAAGATTTATTTATTTATTTGAAAGTCAGAGTGAAAGAGAGAGAAAGAGATCTTTTATCCACTGGTTCACTCCTCAAATGGCTGCACAGCCAGGGCTGGGCTAGGCCAAAGCTAGGAGCCAAGAGCATCTTCTGGGTCTCCCACACGGACAGCAGATGCCCAAGCACTTGGGCCGCCCTCCACTGCTGTAGACAAGGAAAAGCCTCCTGAATTTCTGGCTGGTTGGGTGGTGGGATTCAACACATGGACATGGAGACAGGAAGACGGGAAAAGTGCTGCCCCCACCGTGGCTCCTGGCTTCTTAGCCACTTGGGACACCTGTGTCCTAGATTTGCGTCCCAGCTCCACTTCCAAATCCAACTTCTTACTAATGTGCCCCGTGGGAGGCAGCAGACGGAGGCTCAAGTGCTGGGCCCCTGCCACCCATGTGGGAGAGACCTGGGTGCAGTTCCAGGCTCCTTGTGTCTGCCTGGTCCAGCCCTGGCTGTTTGTGGGCATTTAGGGAGTGAACCAGCCGATGGAAGATCTCAGTGTCTCTCTCTGTCTCTTTCTACCTCTGTCCCCTCTACAACTCCTCTTTCTCTCTCTCTCTCTCGCTCTTGCTCTCTGCTTTTCCAATAAAAACAAATAAATAAATGAATAAATAAAAATTCTAAAAAAGAATAATTATTCTTTTAAAAAATGTGTTGAAGACCATTCTATGGGCTTTGTGTGCACTGCATTAGCATACACGATTTACGTAACAACCCCACACATTTTGCAAGAGAGGAGATTGCTAAAAAGGAGAGAGAGGGTTTGAACAAAGGGAACCGGAGTCCGAAGTCCAAGCTGTCAGAGCCGAGCTGAGCTAACTGCTGACACAGAGCTGAGCTAACTGCCGACTCAGAGCTGAGCTAACTGCTGACCCGCCAGGTACCGTGTGAACTTACTCTGAATTAGCTTAGTGCGACTCCTCCCCTCTGAAACGCAGACACCAACAGCAAACCACAGAAAGCCGGATTCTGGTGTGAACAAGAGACACAGCCGAACGCAAAGTGATCTGCAGACGTCCACCGACAGGAAGGGCCAAAATACATCCGGAAAATAGAAACAGAGAGGAGGCGGGAACTCCGTGTCGGGGGTGAGGAAGGAGCCAAGGGCAGCCCTGACACGTGTGAAGGAAGCAGAAGCAACACCCCCTGGGGACGCCAAGGCGGGCTGGAGAATGGTTCACCAGTGCTGAGCACCACGTGTCAAGTTCACCGCTCAAGAGTGGGTTTGAAGAAGAAAAGCTGGACCCATGCATCCATGCACAGAAACCCCTGTTAGCAGTGGGGGTGCACAGAGAGCCAACAGCTGGTTCTACAAACAGACACCCACTTAAATCACCCGAAATCGCAGGCTTTATCACTGGAGGGAAACAGGGGGTGACCTGGCCAGGGAAGTCAACAGAACTTTCTGGAAAGGGTGATAGGTTCGGAGATCTCGCAACTGCAGAAGGGGGTCCCTGGCAGGGATGTCCCCTGATGACCCAGCATAAATGCAACCTTGTTGCCCTGGCCCAAGGTCCATGGCTCTCCATCCCCACCCTACCCCACCCACCTCCATCTTGATTTTTTTTATATCACAGGTCACTTCCTGTATGTCTCTTACTGATTGACTGATCCAGCCTCCAATCCGCTGTAAAGGTCCCAAGAAGTGGGGCCGAGACTGGCTTTGCTCACCTAAGCATCCCAGTCCCGGCCAGCGAGACCCTTGCTGACCGCGTGGATGACCGGGCGGGGACTCTCTGACTGCAGACTGAGAAGCCACAGCGAGGTCAGTCCCCTACCTGAGAAACCTGCCCTCTGGGTCCCCAGCACGCTGGCACGCTGTCACCCTCCTGAGCAGCCTTGAAACTTGACGCCAGGAGGGGCCCTGGGAAGGCGGGGAAGACAGCCCATGCCCGCAAGAGAGAACTCAGGTGCTGAGACCTCGCTGCACAGCTGGTGCGGCTCTCGGGCCGCGGTGAAGGGGCCGTCAGCTGACGCATTGGGCAGGAAAGTGGAGCGTGGGGTAACCACGCCCAAGAGAAGGCGAGGAGGAGGAAGCGTGCCCTTCGGAGCAGCAGGTGACAAAGACAGGGGCTGTGCTGGACCGGGACGGAAGTCAGGGCTGGTCACGGGCGTTCGTATTCAAGTCCATCCCAGGCTTGGGCTACTGCTGAGTCTGTGCAGGTGCAGGGGTCTGGAGACCCGGGTCTGAGTCTCTTTGTTAGCAGGACTCCACTCTCAGTGACACGCAAAGCCCTTCTCACAGTGAGGACACACAGATCATCTCTCTCCTAGATAGGAAAATGGCCCCTGTCGGATGCTCTGGGGTCCAGCCTGCACCCAGGGGCTCCCCCTGGCCGGGGCTGCCATCTACATGTGGAGACCCTAAAACTTCCTGGGGTTTTCCATCACTCCTGGGTCCCCGCAGCTCACAGAGCAGAGAAACAACACAACACGGGCCAAGGACAGGCAGGATCGTGTGGTTGAAACTTAAAACGACAGGACGCATATGGAGAGGAAATTATTTTAAAAGGGTTGAAATGTCTAATTTGCATAACCTATATTTCTTGTTCATGTTTGCACCCAGTGGGTGTTGTATGAATATTTGAGTACTTGGTGACACACTAATATAATAATATAATTGAGAAGTGTTTGAGCCAATTTTTTTTTCTTTTTTTCAGGCGGCCGGTATATGAGAATAAGTGAAAAAGTACCAGAATGGGTTTGGGAAAATTATGGCATTTCTTACATCGTTCCATCTACAAAAGCAACTGTGTAAGCACACACACACACACACACGCACATGCACACACATGCATGCATACACATGCAAACACACATGTGTGCACACGCCAACACACATGCACACTCACACACACAACTTTGTGTCCGAGGATAATTTTAAAAATTGGTAGAAAAATGGAATTAAAAGTATGAGTTGATTTTTTTCAGGGGCCAGCACTGTGGGGGTTAAGCCACCACTTACAACACGGCATCCTGCATCAGAGTGCTGAGTTGAGCCCCAGTTGCTCCACTTCTGATCCAGCTCCCTGCTAATGCACCTGGGAAAGCAGCGGAAGATGACCCAAGTGCCTGAGTCTGCCATCCACATGGGAGACCCGGATGGAGTTCCTGGCACCTGACTTTGTGGCCATTTGGGAAAGTGAACCAGGACATGGAAGATCTCTCTCTCCCTCTCTCTCTCTCTCTCTCTCTCTCTGAAAGCCAGAGAGAAGTCGCAGGAAGGAGCTGAGAGAAACCCTGGGGATGCCTGTTCTGGAGGCTCTAGAATTCTTGATCTTCCTGCATGTCTCCCAAAGAGACAGGAGGCAAACGACACCCCTGGGCCCTGTGGATAAAATCATTGAGAACTGCATGGGAAAAAGAATACGGGCTCACAGCAGGCAGTGTGAGTTGACAAGTTCAAGTTCATGTGGGGTCTCCCAGATGTGTCATGCAAAGGCTGTCATCGTGGGCACCAACGATGACGTCACCTCTGTGAGCCTCGCACCGCTAGGGGACGTCGGTGACGTTGGATGGTTTGGACAGTCCTCATTGTTCTTAAGATGAAACCCAGGAGGTGAGTCCCCAGCAGCCCAGAGCTCCCTCCATCTCCCCTCTCCTGCTGGGCTTGGAGGTGGCAGCCTGGGCAGTGAGCGTGAGCCGCCCACGTCCACACCAGGCGGGACCCCCCCTGCTGGGCCCGGCAGTGCACTCCAGTGTGTCCACCTGGGAGATGTTTGGGCTTAGCTTCCTCCCAGACTAGAAGAGGAGCAGAAGCCCCCTCAGTGGTCAGGACCCCCTCCCTCCCACACCCCAGGATCCAGGCCTGGAGAGAGGAAGCCACGACTCACTGGTCAGCCACAGGTCTCCGTGCTCTGTGCTGTGAGGCCCTCTCCTAGGATGGACAGCTTCCCTGTCCCCATTGCCACGTCCCCTCCTTCCTGAGGGCACATCATCATGACAAAAGATGCAGAGAGGGACTGCGTCTCAGAGAGAAGCAGAGGGGCCATCCAGCCCATGCTCTGGCCACAGGGACCTTCACAGACAACAGAGGTGACGCCTGGAGACCTCGGTGCCTAAGGAGGGACCTGCATGGTGACCGAGCTTGTCCCCCAGCCCACGGGGGCTCAGCTGCTCCCATCAGTAGCCCCTGTAGCTCATGGATTGCATAGCGGGTCAGATCAATGTATCAGAGCAATCACAGGCAGCTCCTGGCTTCCACAGGGTAGTTGGACGCTAGGGCTTCAGGAAGCCAAGTCCAAGGCAGCACCGGAAGCCCCTGGGGGCTCTGCTCAATGCTGCTGTTGTGGACAGGCCTAACCTGGGGCTCTGTCTGTCCTCAGAGAATGAGGGGTCAGTGTGGAAGCCAAGACCCCTCAGCCTGGGGCCTGGGGCCGGGGGCCAGGTTGCACCCCCACCACCACGCTGCTGGGATCCTGCTCCAGGCAGAACGACTGGGAGCCAGGCCACTGCCCAGATGGTGCAGACGGAGGAAGGCGCTGGGGGTGATCAATCTTAATCTGCCACGGGACCCCAAGGACAGAGGGAACTGAGTCACTCTCCCACGCCTGGGAGGCCACTTCACTTGGCACTCTGCTGACAGTGCCAAGGCCAAGACCACAGGGGCACTGGAACCCCAGCCCAGCAGGTTGCAGACAGACATCTGGAGTCACAGAGAAGATGCTCCTCAGCCCCTCCCATCCCAAAACCACCCACACCCGGGCCAAGTGCCTTGCACCAGGGCACCTCTACCGAGGTCACGGTCACGGTCAGAACTTCCCCTGGTCTCCACCTCTATGCCTTGGCCTCTGCCTTATCCCGCTGGGCCAGCCACACTGTCTGACCCGCTGTGTTCCTTCTTTATAAAGCTTCATTGAGACAGGAGTCACCTTTCATGAAATTCACCCTGTGAAAGTACTGAGTTTAGGGCCGCGGCTCAATAGGCTAATCCTCCACCTTGCGGCGCTGGTCGGGGCGCTGGATTCTGTCCCGGTTGCTCCTCTTCCAGGCCAGTTCTCTGCTGTGGCCCGGGAGGGCAGTGGAGGATGGCCCAAGTGCTTGGGTCCTGCACCCACATAGGAGACCAGGAGAAGCACCTGGCTCCTGGCTTCGGATCAGCGTGGTGCACCAGCAGTGGCGGCCATTGGAGGGTGAACCAATGGTAAAGGAAGACCTTTCTCTCTGTCTCTCTCTCTCACTGTCCACTCTGCCTGTCAAAAAAATAAATAAAAAAGAAAGTAGTGCATTTAGGAGGTCTTCATGCATTGTTAAAGTTGAGCAGCCATCGCTGCTATGTAATCTCAATATTTTCGTGGCCTCCAAGGGAAACGTGGACTCCACTAGCAGTCACTCCCCAGGGCCCCAGCACTGTTCTACTCTCTGCTTTCTGCCTCTCTGGGCTTGTCTGTGCTGGACATTTCACACCAATGGAGGTGTACAATACGTGGCCTTTTGGGACCAGCTGTGTTAAGGTAGCATCGTGTTGTCAGCATTTGCACAACTTGTAGCATGTATTGGTGTTCATTCCTTCTTATGGCTGAATAATATTCCACCCTATGGCTATAACGCCTTTTGCTTATCTCTTCATCAACTGATGGCTTTCAGGTTGTTTCTGGTTTTTGTTTGTTTGTTTCTTTTTTTTTTTTTTTTTTGGTGCCAGCATTCAGTGTTGCTGTTGGGGCCAGCGTTGTGGCACAGAGGTTAACTCACCACCTACAACGCCGGCATCCTGTATCAGTGCCAGTTCGAGTCCCAGCTGCTCTACTTCCAATCCAGCTGCATTTTCATGCACCTGGGAAAACAGTGGAAGACGGCTCATGTACATGGACCCCTGCCACTCACATGGGAGACCTGGATAGAGTTCCAGGCTCCTGGCTTTGGCCTGGTCCAGCCCTGGCCATTGCGGGCATGGGCAGAGTGAAGCAGAGGATGGAAGATCTGTGTGTGTGTGTGTGTGTCCTCTCTGTAATTCTACCTTTAAATACATCTTTAAAAAGTACTGTTTCTATGAACATTTGTGTCCAAGTTTTGTATGGACCTGTCTTCCATCCCCCTGGGTCTGTATCTAGGAGTACAATTTTTCATCGTTCTGTAAACTCAGGCTCAACTTTTTGAGAAACTGTCACATTGCTTATCAAAGTGACTGCACCATTTTACATTGTCTCCAACAATGCAGAAGTGTTTCAATTTCTTCACATCCTTGCTGAAACTTATTATTATCTGTCTGTCTGCTTTGTTCAAACCATTCCAATGAGTGTGAAGTGGCATCTCTCTGTGGTTTTGATCGGAGTTTCCCTAGTGACCAGTGTTGCTAGCCATCTTCACCTGACTATTTTCCATCTCATGTATCTTTTGTGGTCACTCTCACCTCTTACCCAATGCTTTCCTGTCCATGGCTTCAGCTACCCATGGCCAACCAGAGTCCAAAAGAGGGGGCGTCCAATACAATAAGACACCTTGAGAGAGGGAGAGGGAAAGAGAGAGAGAGAGAGAGAGACAGAGAGACCATACCAGCATCACTTTGGTGATAGTACTGTCATTGTCTTACTGTGCCTAATTTATGAGTTCAACTTTATAATGGGTATGTAGATGTAGGAAACAGTGAACTCACATCTAGGATTCGGTGCTGTCTGCTACATCAGGCATCCACAAGGGACCTGTGTGGGATCCTCAAAGGTGAGAGGGAACTGCTGTGTGTGTAAACGTGTGAGTGTGTGTGTGCACATGTGAGTGTGTGTGTGAGAGGCCTGTATCTTAGGAGAAATGTCTGTTCAGATCTTTTGCTTTTTAATCGCATTGTGAGCCGTTTTATTGTTGAGTTATAAGGGTTCTTTGTACATTCCAGATACAATCTCCCAGTCATGTATGGTTTACAGATGGCTTCTCCCACCTTATGGGGATCTTCTCTCTTCTTTGTGGAATCCTGCTCACTCTGCCACCTCAGCTCCTCCACACTACATTTTTAAAATGTGTAATTATCGTTAGCAGAGAGACAGAGAGAGCTCCCATCCGTTAGTTCACTCTTCATATGCCCAGCAGCCAGAAATCCAATCTAGCTCCCCCGTGTGGGTGGCAGGAACTCAACTGCTTGAGCCATGGAAATGGACACAGAACCAGGACTTGAACCCAGGCACCCCAAGTATGGGACGCAGGAATCCCAAGCAGGATCTTAGCCATTGCACCAAAGGCCCGCCCCCATAATTTTTTTACAATACATGGGCGGGGTGGGGGGATACACCAACACAAACTCATGCCTTTAGTTCTATTTTCTGTGAAATTTCCATGTCCCTTTATAGAATGTGCACTGCTCACAAAATTCCTCCAGGAAACCTTTGTGTGTTCCACTGGCCGTGCAACAGACCCTCAGCCCTGAAGCCCTTGAGTGATGCCAGGGAGGTGTCCCGGCATCCCTTCTGCCTCCGAGGAGGGAGTGAAAGAGCTCCAACACCCACTGCTGAGGGAGCCGTCCAGTTACAGCCAAAACTCTCTGGATGTGACCATCTACCCACCCTCCCCCCAAAAACCGCCCAGAACTGCTCAGATGTTTTTAGGATCCAAATCAGCACAAGCGGGTGACGTCTGAAGGTTGATTGTCTGGTTCAAGGCCAAAGGGAGCCAAGGGCGGATGGTGGGACAGTCCTTGGATCGGGTTCTGTTTTCATGTCCTGGCACCTCCTTTGGATTACTTTATAATAAAGAATTGAAATGAGGCCTTGGACCAAGAAAGGACTTAATGCATCTTGCAGTAAGGTTCTAAAATATCTCTCCAGTAGTTGATGGTTATCCCAGTGGAGATCAGAGCTCTGGGAATATTTAAAGCCAAGGAGTGATCTGATCCATTTAAGGGCAATTCACCTGAACGAGAGTGGGTGAACGTGAGGGCTTGGTGAGGGGAGTGCGGGGTAAGGCACAGCTGGTCTCAGGGGGCCTCCCACGCTTCTGATCTGGGGTGTGGTGCCTCCAACAAAGGTAAGAAACGCAGGAGAGGAAGGCGATGCATCGAGTCTTAGGCTGGTGGTGGTAGAGTCTCCTTCCACTCATCCCAGTGGGGAGGGGGCGCATGGGCCTGAAGCTTGGGAGGCAGGGGAGTTGTCGGTATGGAGGGGGTCACTAGAACCTTGAGATGCACCCAGGGACCAAGGGATGGCAGCTGAACCAGGCAAGCAGCGGGCACGGGAGGAGACTCGCCAACCAAGCAGCCTGGGCATGGTCACAGGAGAAGAAGTCACAGGAGGGGGAAGACACAGAACTAATGGAAGAAAGAAGATATGGAAACCGACTGAAAGGTTGACAGGGGGCAAAGAAAATAAAGGAGAGGAGGGAAGGAGAGAGAGCGGGGAGGAAGGAGACGCCCATGAGACTGAACCACACTCAGGGTCCTTGGGGTCGTGTGAGTGAGTGCTTGGGGAGCGCAAGGTGCAGACAACACATCCGAGAACGGGAGCTGCATGGCAGAGGTAGCTACAGACACAGCTACAGGATGGGGAGGGGGTGCACTGCCTTGCGCTCTTCTCTTCTTGTGTGTCTGGAGTTCCATGCTGCTGCTGTGGTGCTCGGAGCCTGTGCCTGCCCCCCCAGCAGGTGCCTCCCTACCTCAAGGTCAAGGCTTCCTCATGTCCACAGCCTCCATACCCCTAATGCATAGGAGCTGCTCAAGAACATCAGGGATCGGAGTTTCTCTTTTTTCTGCATGGCAGCTGGAGTCTGGGGTAGGCCACCCGGTGCCCATGCCTGAGGGTGGTGGGAGCATGCGTGGCGTGGTTTGCTCCCATGGGATTTGGAAGGAGGCCGCTGGAGTTCCTCCACTTCAACAAGGAGCATATGGAGCTGCTCGGCGCTACGGGAATGCATTGTTCTCTGCACCATATGGTCGGGGCTGACAACATCGGGGGTGGAGACTTCCAGCTCCCACGAGCCCCAGGATGTGCAAGAAGTGGAGCAAAGTGTCGGTTGGAACAGCCAGACGGGGAGGGCTTCCCATCTTGCTTCGTGCAGACCTTTCTGTCCCGGTTGCCCGCCTTCCAGGCCAGCTCTCTGCTGTGGCCCAGGAGTGCAGTGGAGGATGGCCCAAGTGCTTGGGCCCTGCACCTGCGTGGGAGACCAGGAGAAGCACCTGGCTCCTGCCTTCCGATCAGCACGGTGCGCCAGCCACAGCGCGCCGGCCGTGGTGGCCATTGGAGGGTGAACCAACAGCAAAGGAAGACCTTTCTCTCTGTCTCTCTCTCTCACTGTCCACTCTGCCTGTCAAAAAATAAATAAATAAAAGAGCTGATGGTGTTGCACCGGGCTGCCTTCGTGTGACGGTGTCCTGTGCCTGCATTGGCCTCTGAGCTCTCCGGGGGGGAGACCTGGGGTCCTCCCCACCAGGGCCCCAAGCTCTGTGGAAACTGTGACATTGCCATGCACCGTGGGGTTTCTGACTGTGAGGAAAAGGCGTGGGTCTAGGGGTCCAACAGCCCCAGGTCCACTCCCAACTCTTGAGTTCAAATTATGCCCAAACAGAATGGAAAGCAGAGCAGGTGGTCTCTGTGGGTTCTCCGCAGCTCATGGGGAGATGTGGGAGCCACGGGTCCTTGTGCATCACCGCCTCCCCTTCCTCCCACATTCCCCTTTCATGCCCTAGCTGAGCGGGAGCCAAGCCCTGTCCCTGTGAAAGGCACACCGACGCAGGCAGGGTGACAAGGAGGAGCGAATGCACATGCTTTCACGATCTTGCGCTGTTTGACTATTTGCCAACTGAACAAGTGAACTGGGGGCAGCGTTGGGTCCAGCAGCTAAGCCAGCAGTTGGGTCACCGCATCCCACATACGGGTGCTTGGGTTCAAGTCCGCCTTTGCTCCTGATTCCTGCTAATGCATTACCTGGGAGGCAGCAGGTGGTGGCTCAAGTAACTGGGTCCCTGCCACCCACATGTGGGAGAGCTGGACTGAGTTCCAGGCTGCTGGATTTGGCTCTGTTTGTTGCAGGCACTTGGTGGAGTGAACAAATGGATGGGCGTGCTCTTGCTCTCTCTACCTCGCAATTAAAAAAATAATAATTTATTTAAAATATGCATCAGATGGAAAACAAATACATTTGGAATCAAGGGTTCTAGCACACTTTGTGACCCATCATTAAGACTGAGTGGTGAGCAGGGTGCCTGTACAGACAACGCTCTCTTTCCCTGTGGTTTCTCAAGGCTGTGCTGCAGTGCAGGGGGAGGTGGGAGTCGCGGTGACTGATGTCCCGAGTCGTGGCCCCCCAGGGGCAGTCAGCAGGTCTTTGAAGGGAGCAACCTGAGCTGGCGCGACCTTGTCAGCCTTGGAAATGTGGCCTGGGTGGGGGTCCCAAGGCCTGGGATGAGGAACTGGGGAAGAGTGGGTTTGAAAGGAGCCAGTCACCTGTTCAGGGTGTGCCTGACAGCAGGTGGCACCTGTGGGCTGCTGACAGTGGCCTTCCATCGTCCCCAAGCCTCACTGTGGAAAATGCTAACCTCGGCCAAACTCCTCTGGGGAGTCCAAATTTCATACCGACCCCAGCCTCTCAGACCTCTCACCTCTGAGCCCCGCTCCAGTTCCCTCACTCTGAGAGGGTCCCGTTCTCCATCAGGGACACGGAAGCCAGCAGACAGGAAGCTTCCGGGCACCAGGTTCATCATCCTTAGGCTGGACTCCACCTGCACCTCCCTCCTCCCGGCACTCTACCCAGCTCCCAGCCTTCCCAGCATTCTAGAATCATCCATCGTCCTCACCAAGCTCTCCCTCCCTGCTGGTCACGGAAGGCATCCACATTGTTAAGTCAGCCCCTCTGAGGAGGAAAAATAATCCTATCACACACACACACACGTGTGCCCTCCTTCTCTCGACTTCCTGTCCCCATCCCACCCCCTCCCGCTCATTCCTGTGCCAATTCCCATCGGAGTCCCGCCACTCACTCCATTGCACCTGCTCTTGCCAAAGTTCCCCTTGACCTTGACATTGCTAAACGCCGGGGGGATGGGGAAAGCCTCACGGCTCTTGGTGTCCTGGCTTCCAGTGGTCTCCACCACTCAGTCCTTACCCGAAAGAGCCTCCCTTGGCCTGGGTTCCCACCCACCTCTCTGCCACCCCCAGCCCGTCTCCCAGGGTCGTCCTCCGACAACTCCCCCATCCAGCTCTGCTCCCTCCCGGCAATTGCAGCCCCAGTGCAGGGCTCTGTGGCCCACGACGTCCCCACGTGGGGTCTCTCTTCTAACCGCCAGTCCTGTGCACCCTTCTGCCTCTTTAAGAGCTCCAACCTGAACCTCACCCACGTCCCAGATGTGCCAAGTAGAGTCTGAGCTCAGACACGAATGCCCCACGCGTCTGTTCCCCGCCCCACGCACGGTTGCTCAAGCTACAGACCTCAGCACTAACCGCTCGGCTGACACCCCCATCCCCAACAATGAGTCATTGCCAAGTTGGCTCTGGCCCCAAACACAACTGCCATCTGACCGCACCAGCACCTCCTGCCTCTGGGCTGGTCCTGCTTCCTCCTCACGGCACTCCAGCATGTTCTCCCCACGATAATTCGAGATGCAAGTGTGACCACATCCCTCCCTCCTAGAACTGCTCACAGATGCCCCAGTGTTCTTCGAACCAGGCCTGGCCTCCCGGGCTGTGCACGCCTGACTCTCACTCGCCTCTCTTCCTGGATTGCTTCCTGCCCTGCCCGCCCCTCCCCTAGTCCTCATTCAATTCCTCCCTCACAAGGGATCTTTATTCCCCCAGGGCCTTGGCACAGGCTGCCGGGTCTGCCTACCCTCTCTGTGCCTTTCTGGCTCCTGCCCTCGCTAACAAGTCTCAGCATGAATGCCGCTTCCTCCAGGAAGCCTGCACAGGGGGCCAGATGGGTCAGGTCTGCTGTTACTGTTACACGCCTGCACTCCATCACGTGCACAGTGCAACTGTAACCAGGTGAACACCCAGGGAATGGGACGCTCCCTGGGCACAGGGGGCTGTGCCTTCTTTATTCTCCAAATCTGCTCCGGGCCATGTGTCTTAATCTTTATTCCAGGTTCTTGCCCCTAGAGATAAGAGGCATAAACATAGCACACAAGTGCGGACAGCATTTATCTGAGAGAGCGCCACCCCACACGGAGAGATACTCACCACGAGTGGGCCAGGGTGCTGCCCATGGGGAGGGAGGGTGGGAGGAGGCCAGAGGAGAACCCAGAAGCCTGGTCCGGAAGCCCGGAGTGAAACAAGGGCCCCTCCCTCGGTGCTCCAATGGCTGGAGCTGTGTTGATCCAAAGTCAGGGGTCTGGAGCTTCTTCCAGGTCTTCCACATGGGTGCAGAGGCCCAAGGGCTTGGGCCGTCTTCTGCTGCTTTCCCAGCTGCATTAGCGGAGAGCTGGATCAGAAGTGGAGCAGTCAGGACTCGAACCGGCGCCCATATGGGATGGCAGCACTGCAGGTAGCAGCTTTACCCACTACGCCACAGCACCAGCCCGAGCTCACTTGTTCTTACGTTATTTCCTGTCTAGTTCCCCCCTGCCAAACCTACAAGGGACGCTCAGTTGACACTGAACTTAAGAGAAGTGGCTGGCACAGGGAAGAGGGCAGCCACAGGGGCACAAGGAGCACAAAGAGGAGAGAATGAGACAAAGAGAAAGCCTAGGCGTCCCTTATAGGCTTGCGGGGGAGGCAGAAGGTGGACACACTGACAAGGAACGGCAGGCTCCCGCGGGTGGGGCCACGTGGCATCCTTGCCTGGGCGGTCAGATCACTCCCTGCCCTGGAAGCATCAGGGCGTCTGGGCACTCCCAGCACGGAACCCCCAGGCCTCTCCTCCCCACCCCCTGCCGCCGTCTGGCCCACCCCGTAACCTTAGGGCTGGACAAGAACAGATCACAGACGGAGATCAAGGGGCCTGATTCAATTTCAATGTCTCTCCCTGCCTGCCCCAGGCCCGGAGCTTTAGACAATCTTATCTCTCCCGTCTGCTCCCACACTCCCCGCTCTCCGGGACACAGCTTGTTCCAGGCATGAGCGCGTCCTTTGGGAGCCCACGCTGAGGGCTGGAGCCCGGCGTGCAGGGTGTGGGGAGAGGCTGCCAGGGCTGGGGCTGCAGCCGGACACTCGGTTCCCAGGGTGGGGGTGGGGGAACGAGCAAGGAGGGAATGGGCAGACGGCCTCCCCAGGTGGGGGTCCCCAGGGCTTCCCAGGGACCCGGGGCTCTGCATGGCAGGGCCTCCCGGGAGGCACCTGTCCTGACCCACAGGAGGAGGCCCGGTGCCACAGAGCAGGGCCAGCAGGGTGAGGCCGGTACGATCTGCACCCTGCACCCACCATCTGTCAGGCCCTCTGCTTGCCCAGACGGTGGGCCGGAGCCCCTCAGAGCAGGCAGCCCCGTGCTGGCGGGGACACAGGAGGAGCCGGGGGAGCCGTCCACTGCGAGAGACTCCCAGAGGCAGGGCTGGGGAGCAGCGTCGCAGGCTCCCGCAGGAAGGAGGGGCCCACGGAGTCCCCAGCATCCAGGCTCCTGCGTGCACCGTTTACCTGCGGCAAGAATTCTGGGAGCAGGTGTGTCTCAGCCCTGCCTTCAGCAGGCTCTACCGTGTGTGCACATGTGAACCACACACACACCCCACACACAATCCACATGCCACACACACACCACACATACCACACACACAGCACACATACACACATCATACACATCACATACCACACACACAGCACACATACCACACACACACACAACACCCCACACAATCCACATGCCACACACACACCCCACATAGCACACATACCACACACACAATCCACCTACCACACACACACACACAGCACACATACCACACACACACACAGCACAGACAGCACACACGCACTCACACACACACCACACACACTGCTCGCCCACTCCGGGCTGCTGCAGGAGCCAGGGCCCTGATCTGGCCTCTCTGCCCGGCGTGGGCAGATCCCCGACAGCAGAGACGCCCTGAGCTCCTCCCCCTCCCCCCCCTGCAGCTCCCTGGGCCCCATCAGGACAACAGCCCCACCCCCACGCCCACCGCCCAGCCCCCCTCCGCGGCTGGGACGGCCCTGGATCTGCGCTGCTGGCCGACCTGCTGGTGCGGACACTGGGCCCCGGGTTTGCACGGGGTGTGTTGGGCACTGCTGTGGTCGGCCGCAGCCACATCAGTCTGGGGTACAGACGGGAGTGGCCTGGGGAGAGCCTGGACCGGAGGGGTCACAGAAGCTGGCCAGGACACTGGACAGGGCGGGCACAGGGGTGTTGACAGCAGGAGCGGGTGGGAAGGGTCGGAGGGAGAGCGAGCGCCTTGTGGAGGCTCTGCAGCCCCAGCCCGTTGGCCTCTTCTCCCCCAGAACCTGCTTCCGGCCCTCGGGAGTTCAAGGTCACCACAGGCTCCAGCACTCCTGCTCCCAGGGACAGCTGGGAAAATGCAGAACAGGTGTCCAAGCACGGAGGTGCAGTGTCCACAGCGGCCAACAGGGGGCGACAACCCCAGCGCCATCCACTGATGAATGGGGCAGAGGAAAATTAGTCTGACCTGGGTGTTACTCAGCCCCTCCAAGGCCAAGCATTTCGATCCAGGAGCACCATGAAGGAACCTCGATCACCTTCGCTTCCTGAGAGAAGCCACACGCAGGGCTCCTCTTGTGTGGATCCACTGATACGCAGCGTCTGGAACTGGCAAATCCGGGGGGAGCAGGAGAGGTTGCCAAGGGCTGGGGGTCCGGCGGAGGGGGGTGGAGGGAACAAGGGGTAACTTTAATGAGGGTGGGGTTTCTTTGGGAGGTGGTGATGTCATTGTTCTAGAATTAGTGGCCATGGTTACACAATACCATGAATGTTCTAAACCACTTTGAAACAGTGAGTTGTATTGCAGCAGAACTATTTCTAAGTATCTGTGCTGGGAGCCCCAAGCTTGAAGGGCAACCCTTGCTTTTCTTCACCCAGCTCCACTGCTCATCTAAGGAGAGGGAGCAAGCAACAATGGTTCTGCCCCACAGGACAGCTGGACGCCAGCCTCCCTCTCCCCAGCGTCTCGCTAGGAACGCAGGAGTTGCACTCCTGGCCGTAGTCCAGAGGGAGACGGGTGCTGCCTGGCTCTGTGGGGTCGGCAGTAGGGGGGGCACCTGGTCACCGCCTTGACACAGAAAGCCTGGACTTGCCCTCACCTCCTCCCTACCCAACCAGGGCACTGAGTCCCCTCATTCACTCATTCAGCAAGGACTTGTGTTGCCTTCTGGGTGCCGGGCATTGTACGAGGCAGTGGTCCAGCAATAAACAAGGCAGGGTTCCTGCCCTCATGGTGCTTCCAGTCGAGTCCAGAATAGCCTTTCCTCCCGCCTCCCCTGGACAGCCTGGATCCTTGGTAAGTTTCCCGATCTGCTGCTGCCGTGAGCTGGCGACATCACTTACTGCCGAGCCTTGGTTTCTCTCTTTGACTGTGACAGTGCATAATAAGATGCTAAATGCCACAAGGGTTCGCTTTCCTCAACCTACAATGTTGTGATGGGTATGAGAGTCATTGAGCGCCCTCAAATTAAGGCCAGCTGTCGTTCTAAGCAACTCTCATAAATTCAGCTTGTGTTTATTTAATCAAAGTATAGGTTGACTCCTTGACATAATACAATAATGGCTCTAGGCTTCTTAGAAAAATGTACGTTTCCTCTGACTTCTCTCTGAACTTGAAGTGGAATAATAGCTTGAATACATGGAGGCACATCACGCTTTGAAGATAATCCCAGGTATCCAAGGTGAGAGATTTAGGAACAAAGCCTGGCGTGTTTGGTTTCAGCACTTGCACTTTGGACAGCAGCCCCGCCTTGTCTGCTACCGGTTGACTAGCAAGCAAGCCTTGGGCTGGGATAACAAACCTAAACACCTCTCCTCAACACAAAAGCACCTCTCTTCCAGAGAGGAGACCATGCCCATGCTCAGCCAGCCAGTGAGGGCTGAAGTGTTCAGGGGACAAGGTGATAGGAGGGGGGTCTGGGTATCCTGCAAGTGGCGAGAGGCAGCTGGACCCACGTCAGGGCCAGCAGCAAATACCCATACCCTGACTGTGAACTCCCAACTTCCAGTAACTGACTCCCTCGCAGTCTCGCCATATTGTTGCACCTTGGACAAGGCTGGACACCGTCCACTCTCACCCTGGACTCTGGCCTGGGGCACTCCCTTGCATCCATGGGGCAGCACTTTCTGTAGTTGTTGGACTGAGAGAACAAACCAGGTTTCAAATCTTCTTTGGGCCAGAGGACTATGGAGGGGCAGCAGATGAGAGAGAGTGCAGGGAGAAGTGAGGGCCAGGCTCTGCAGTCAGGAAGCCTGGAGCTGTGTTTTCACTGCCTCTGTCCCACACAGGGACATGCAGGCAGCCCTTGTCCCCATCCAGCCCAGGAAGCACAGTGCACGTTGCTGTGGCAAGGGGAGGTTTGCATGTGGCAGTCTCAGCGCTGGGCTGAACTCCGCACCATCTGTTTCTTGCTCAAGTCCTACCTGGCCAGCAGGGGGCAGCAGGGGGCTCTGCTCCGCACAGTCATGCAAAGGTGGAGGCTGATGGAGGAGCCACCCTATCTGGCTGTGCTGCTGGAAGCTATGGCCTTCTTGGTCACCTGGCAAGGGAGGAAAGAGCTAAGGCGGCTCTGCCCTGACAACTGATCACTGAGGACGAGAAGGGACACTATCACCGTCTGTTACCCAGACGTCCTCAGTCGTCACCTGCGTACAGAAGGACAGAACCCGATGTGGCCAGCACTGGAGAAGACCTTATTTGCTTATTTATTTAGGAGGTAGAGTTATAGGCAGAGAGAGGGAGAGACAGAGAGAGAGAGGTCTTCCACCTACTGGTTCACTCCCCAAATGGCCACAATAGCCAGAGCTGGGCTGATCTGAAGCCAGGCTCCAGGAGCTTCTTCTGGATCTCCCATACAGGTGCAGGGGCTCAAGGACTGGGGCCATCTTCTACTGCTTCCCCAGGCTACAGGAGAGAGCTGGACTGGAAGTGGGGCAGCCGAGAGTCGAACCAGTGCTCATACAGGCAGAGGCACAACCCACTACACCACAGCGCCGGCCCCAAACTGTATTCATTTCTTCCTATGTATTCATTGCACCAAAATATTATAACCATACCAGGGAACTTCAGGCAGTTCATGGTGGCAGAAATGGAATTAAAAGACAAGTTTATTCTGATGTGGGAAAATGTTGTCCTCCAAGCACAGTTTTGTGCATAATACACATTTTCATGAGCTTTTGGAAGACCCAGTATATGCGTGAATTTAAAATTTTTTTGCACCAAAATAAATTTGTCTTTTAATTCCATTTTTTCTGATTTTTGAGGCATTCTTGTCTAAGAAATGCAAGTGGGAAAGACGGCCTGGCACAGTCCCATTGAGCAAACAAATCAGCAGTTTTTGTTTGCATTTCGTTCTCTCTCATTCTGTGTCAGTGACCATGCATGGCCCATGTCTTTCCCCAACACTGCTTGCCAGACTCTGCCCACATGGCTTCCTGACACAGTAGCCTTACTCCAGTGACGGTCACCACTTCGATGCAGGGCTCCTCCTTCCACGACTTAACCGCTCCTGTACTGCCGGCACCGAGGGCTCGCTATCTGCCAGGTGCAGCGCTAAGAGTTTTCCACCCCGGCTTCGTCCTCACAGCACCCCTAACCATAGACACCATTTCACCCTGGCTTCCAGGAGAGGCACCTGAGACTCGGAGATGGTGACGCAAGAGCCCAGCCTCTGGTTTATGAACGAGGACCAGTGTACCGGCTTCTCTCTACCGCGGATCATGCTACCCACCCAGCGTCACAGGCCACCAACACCTCTCCCCTCGCTCTGCAGCCCCACAGGATCCCCACGCCCTGGCACAGGCAGAGCCTCCCCAAAGCACCCACAGCACCACGGGTCTTTCTGCAGGACTTCCTACAAGTGTGCTGAAATGAGTCTGTCTCTCCTCGCAAAGTGTCAGCCTTCCTGGCAGCTGCCTGAAGTCCCCTGCCAGCTCCCCCTTCCCTCTGCTTGCTCCCTCTTCCCCTACCTCTGCTCTTCTCTGGCTACAGCCCTGAAACCGCCTGCAGAGTCCTCGCTCCTGACAGCCTGTTCTCCCCAGCCCCGCCCCTTGCTGCACCAGCATCCCAGTCTCTGCAGAACAGCTTGCCCTCCTCTGGGCTCTCGTGCGCTCCTCTGCACTCCTCACCTGCAAGGTGCGATCCTGGGTGCAAGCCCCACATGCAGGCCGGCTCTGAGCCCTTCCTCTGTGCTCCCTTGAGCTCAGACCCTGATACTTGGCTTTAGTCCCTTGGGGCACATCTGAAACAGCTGGACACAGGCAGCACCCCCTTCCGTGGGTGACTGCCAAGTGAGAGAGAGCGCCCTGGGCCAAGCTGAGCCCTGCTCCCTGGACCCCTGTCTTGTCGGGTCTTGCTCCTTTGTACGCAGGCTCTTGGCGACCCAAAGCAGGCTCTCTTAAGCACTCTGCCAGCAGCCAAATGCCCTTAGTTCTCAGCTTGGCAGAGCCCAGGGCAATGTTATACCAGGGGGTCAGCCACTCGGCCAAGAGTCCCAAGAATGTGACAATGTGACAGTGTGCCACGTCGGGCAGTTACAGGTGGCAGAAACCACAGCAGAGGAAACGTGGTGCTCATTCTGGGAGTTGGGTCCCAAGTCCCAAGACTTTGAGTGAGCAGCTTCACTGGGCTCTGGGGCTATTTCTCCATCTGCACGCCAGGTCCCACGCTCTGCCCCCACGCCGACGAGGAAGAGCTATGCATGTGTGAGTTTGAGCAGCTTGCCCAGCTCACCTCCCTCCCTTGAATGTCTTTGCTTAGGGCCGGGTCATCCATCAGCCCTCCCCAAAACACAAAGGGGGAACCAGCTCTCTCCAATGTCTGGGCTGCCCCCCTCGCCGACCCTTCCAGCCCCCTGAGGCTGTGACTCAGCCTGGAGACCCTGGCCCGCTGCACAGCGAAGAGACAGGA
The DNA here is from genome assembly GCF_033115175.1 of Lepus europaeus. Classification (NCBI taxonomy): domain Eukaryota; kingdom Metazoa; phylum Chordata; class Mammalia; order Lagomorpha; family Leporidae; genus Lepus; species Lepus europaeus. The sequence goes on from NC_084837.1 coordinate 109,265,810, forward strand.
GGAGGAGCGACCCACAGGGGCCGCTGTGTGCTGTGTCATCGGCGGAGGCAGGGAGCCCAGAGCGCAGGCATCCACAGCACCTCGATGTCAACAACGGCCAACAGCTGGGGATTTTCCAAAGCTTTCCCTCAAAAGCTGCCTCCTGAGCCCATCCAGGGATGAGCAGCCAATGCCAGAGCTGGCAGGAAGCTCCGGGCTCCCTGCGCCCTGGCCCAGGGGAGGACAGGGGGAGAGAGGGAGAGAGAGAATGTGCTCGGGGCTGACCCAAAGTGGTGGGCAGCAGGAGCCCGGCCCAGTGTGGTGCTGAGCTGGCCCTGAGGGTCTTTAACTTTCCTTTCCTTGGGTCTACAAGGCCAGTAGGCCCCCACCAACCAAGGACACAGCCAAAAAGGACAGAGCTGGGTGTTCCGTGGAGACTTTCCCCAGGGGCCAGCACCCCCTACCCAGAACACCAGGGGCTCGAGCCAGGACTATGACCCAGAGGGGGACAAAACAAATACCTCGCTTTGCCCTCGCGAATATGTCTCTTAGTGCCCAGAGACAGATGATAAGCAAACATGCAAAATGGCAGGGCAGAGAGAGGGGACAAATGTTGCAAAACAAGGAATGTGAGATGGAGAGGGGCAGAGGGAGCTGCTAGTTTGGGTGGGGAGATGGGAAGGGAGGGACCGGCCCCAAGATCTCCAAGGAGAACCAGAAGCGGCAGTCGGTGCAAAGGCCCGGGGAAGGCTCCCTGGTTGTTGCTGAGTTAGAGTGGGCGAGGAAGGGGGGCTGGGGGCTGGTGCACAGAGCTCTCCTAGGTGCTGGAAGTGAGCTCAAAAGATTTTGCTTTTTTGGTTTCTTGCTTTTTTTAAAAAAGAAGACTTATGTATTTATTTGAAAGTTACAGAAAGAAAGGGAGAGACAGAGAGAGATCTTGCACCCACTGGCTTGCTCCCCAGATGGCTGCTATGGCCAGGGCTGGGCCAAGCTGAAGCCAGGAGCCAGGAGCTTCTTCCGGGTCTCCCACATGGATGCAGGGTCCCAGGCACTTGGGCCATCCTCCACTGCTTTCCCAGGTGCACTAGCAGGAAGCTGGATTGGAAGTGGAGCAGCCAGAAATTGAACCAATACCCATATGGGATGCTGGTGTTGCAGGCAGCAGCTTTACCCACTACGCCACAATGCTGACCTTGAAATACTTTGCTTTCTGGGTGAGAGCAAAAACCACCGTGCCAAACAGTGGGGCCTGCTGACCTGGGTTGTCGTGGGGTGACTCTGGCCGCTGTGTGGAGAACACTTGTGTCCATGGTGTGTTTTGGTGCTCGTTGCTGTAAGAACGTGGGAAAGGACTCTGGTTGGAAGCTCTGGGACCACAACCCTGCCTGCCCAGACAACAAGCACCTCTCTGGGAGGGTCCCCATCCTGGGAGGGTCCCCACCCACCCTGGGACCACAACCCTGCCTGCCCAGACAACAAGCACCTCTCTGGGAGGGTCCCCATCCTGGGAGGGTCCCCACCTGCCCCCCTGGGACCATGACCCTGCCTGCCCAGACAACAAGCACCTCTCTGGGAGGGTCCCCATCCTGGGAGGGTCCCCACTTGCCCTGGGACCATGACCCTGCCTGCCCAGACAACAAGCACCTCTCTGGGAGGGTCCCCACCCACCCTGGGACCACGACCCTGCCTGCCCAGACAACAAGCGCCTCTCTGGGAGGGTCCCCATCCTGGGAGGGTCCCCACCCACCCTGGGACCACAACCCTGCCTGCCCAGACAACAAGCACCTGTCTGGGAGGGTCCCCATCCTGGGAGGGTCCCCACCTGCCCTGGGACCACGACCCTGCCTGCCCAGACAACAAGCGCCTCTCTGGGAGGGTCCCCATCCTGGGAGGGTCCCCACCTGCCCTGGGACCATGACCCTGCCTGCCCAGACAACAAGCACCTGTCTGGGAGTGTCCCCATCCTGGGAGGGTCCCCACCTGCCCTGGGACCATGACCCTGCCTGCCCAGACAACAAGCGCCTCTCGCATGCCCGGGCTCTCAGGAGCCTTGGCTTGGGAGGAATCTCGGAGGCCCAGCAGGAGGCCTTCCCCATCCAGGGCCCGAGCGGGGTCCCTCGCAGCTCCCAGCAGGGGCCGTGCACTGGTGATGCTCTGCAGATGTTCAACAGCTGGTTCGGGGATAGAGCATAGGACTCTGGTTTGCAGCATTTGCTGATTTCTGTGCTGCAAATGAGAGGGGACAGATGCAGGACTCGTCCAATAGAGCCCCCTCCCTGTCCAACACATGTCCATCTCCAGCTCCAAACTGGTCAGGAACATGGAACATCCAGATCCTAACGGGAGAAGAGCCACTGTTGCCAACCTGCACGCCTGCTCAGAACAGCCCAACGCGGCCAGAAGGTGACCTTCCCGGAGTTTTGAGTGTGCTGTGTGCAAACGAAGGAACCGAGCCTGCACAGAAAGCTGAGCCGGGTGCAAACCGAAGTGCCCTGTGCAGAGGGGGACACCGCCACGCCTCCCCAGTCCCATAAAAGCACCCGTTCTGCTCTCAGAGAGGAGCCAGTGGGGGGAGCCTCTCCCCACCACGTTGTCTCCCTTGCACGCGAGAGCACAAAGCCCCCAGCACCCTGCTTGTGTTGCATGTTGGTCTCTTGTCAATTTCTACTGCCAGTGAGCAGGAGAGATCCGAGGTCAGCCACATCAATACTCACACCACAGCTAATTTCAAGCTCCATTGGCTTTTTTCAAAAGCTCACGAAATTCCTGAAAAGGTAACAATGAAGTTGGCTGGAGTGAGCGAGGGCAAGGTGGACAGAAGGCACCGCTGCCCTTGAGCCTTCCTGCTGAGCTCCTCTGCACTCAGAAAACCCACCACAAGGGGGCAGCATTCATCCCCTCCTGGGACCGACCCAGGGCTCCTTGGGATCCCACTAGTGAGATGATAAAGAAATTCCTGGGCCTTCCCCAGGAATCAGGGGTTGGATAGCTAGAAGGACATGCCTACCCTGTGACACTGTGGTCCCAGGCACCTGTCACCTGGTGCATATATGGTTTTGGTACCCAAGAAGGTACCAGGGGCCCACAGTCAGATTCTGGGTCCCGAGCTTTGGTGGTGTCTCTCGGGCAGAGGCTGATGCCAACAATGACGCCTCCAAGCAGGACTGAGCAACTGGATGGGGAGCTGGTGCTGCCCCAGGGATTCGCGTCTCTGCCACAAAGAGGTGGGCGCCCAGGTAAGCATCAAAACCCAGCGAGTGAGTGAGACCCAGCCAAGCCCATTGACGGTGACTCCTGTTTGCAGCTTTGGGCGTCACAGAGGAAGCAGCCGAGTTAACATCTGAGCCAGAAAGTCACGTCTATGAGGGGATACACAAGTCCCTCCAGCCCTTTTCAGCCATTTCACGATGCACATACAAAGAGGCTTCAAAATCTCTCTGGGGAAATGGAACCCAACATGGTCTATTTTGATGCAAAAATAAATAAGTAAATAAAAATCCAGGCATCGTTTTTTCCACAATGCACATTTTCCATGAACTTCTTTTTTTTTTTTAATTTTTTTTTTGACAGGCAGAGTGGACAGAGAGAGAGAAAGACAGAGAGAAAGGTCTTCCTTTTGCTGTTGGTTCACCCTCCAATGGCCGCCGCGGCCAGCGCGCTGTGGCTGGCGCACCGTGCTGATCCGATGGCAGGAGCCAGGTGCTTCTCCTGGTCTCCCATGGGGTGCAGGGCCCAAGCACTTGGGCCATCCTCCACGGTACTCCCTGGCCACAGCAGAGAGCTGGCCTGGAAGAGGGGCAACCGGGACAGAATCCGGCTCCCCGACCGGGACTAGAACCTGGTGTGCCGGCGCTGCTAGGTGGAGGATTAGCCTATTGAGCCGCGGCGCCGGCCTTCCATGAACTTCTTAAAACCCCCTGGTTCTTCACACTGGATGTTGGAGGCACTGAGCCCCCCGGGAATGGCTAGGACTTGCCCAGGTCCTCAGCACCCTTGGGATCAGCAGCAAGACCAGCCTGCAGAAGACCCCGTGCACTGGCCCGCCTGCTCAGCCAGGGGGCAGGTGGGAGGCGCAGGAGGGATGCCTGGAACTTACCCGTGGCTGGGAACTCCCGTGATCCTTCCTGCCGAACGCTCAGCCAGGATCTGGGCTCTCAGAATACGGAGGGAGAGACAGCAGCTTGGGGACAGCTGAGCCCGCCAAGATGCCAACGGACTGCACCATAACATGAGGACCCACCCCCTACAACCCAGGATTCTGTCTCTCCATTTTTCTAAATATTTAACTGACAGTCATCAGTTCAAAACCGAGCCATCCAGAAACATATAGAGAAGAAAGGAAAAACATCACCTGTCGTCCCATCCCTCGTTTCTATTTCCTTCATATATGATGATCCACCCAAATATTTATTTATTCTGTACATATAGCCATGGATGAATTCAGCTTCGCACACATGGGCTCATCCTTTGTATGTGGCTTTGAAGGCTTCTTTTCTCCCTCAACAATCAGTCATGAATAGTTCCTGTGCCAACAAGCAGAGAGTAAGTTTGTCATTTTAAATAACCGCGTAGGATGCCCCTCTGTGTGTTTTGCTAAGTACACCTGTAACATCAGAGCTGAGAGAGCAGCGTCCGCAGAGAAATGGCGGGGTGTGGGTTCAAGTCCCAGTCTGGCGTTTTTCTGGCTACGAGACTTTGGGCCGGTCGCTTAGCTCCGTCCCACTTCGTCTATCGTAAAGATTCTTACAGCTCCTTCCTAACTGTGAACTTGGTGCACATAGCCTACCGATGGCTCTTGTCCTCTCGGGTCGCCTGATTTATGCAGAATAGCTTCCAGACTCCCAAGCCTACGACAACGACTCATCCAGACGTTCACCTGTAATAGTCCACTCACTCCTGCTCAGCAGTGGGTGCATCTGGGGAATCGCATCCGAAACCAGCGCCCCACCTCCCGCCGGTGGCCGCTCCAACTCTGTGCACCCCACCCTTGAGTCGCCACCTGACCACAGCACGCCCTGCACGGCTACGCTGGGGCTCTTGGTCCTGCTTCCTTGGGCGGCCTGCTTTCACTCCAGCCGCTTTGTGGTGGAGTCAGGGTAGCGTGGCCCAGCTCTACCCACACAAGGGCCGAAGCCAGCATCGGACCCAGATCCAGGATCCCTCTGGCCTGCCCGTGTGACCTTGGATGTGGTATCCCACCTGGCTCCCTGTTCATCAGTGTCTGCCTAACAGGGTGGCTATGATGAAGAAAATGCACTCACACAGCCAAAGGCCCTGGCTAAAAAGGAAGTCCTCTGTCCGTGTGCTATTTTGCTAGAGCGCGCGTGCACCTGTGTGTTTCTACACTTTAACATCCAGGGCCCCTTCTGCTCCTCTTTAGCGACATTTCGCTGCTTGGTTTTTTTTCCCCTTCCATCTGAAAATCATGATGTCACGTTTGAAAAAAAGTCCTACTTGAAGTTCAACGGCAATTGCATTGGATCAGCGAATACAGAGGGCACGATAGGGTGTCCGCCCGGCCCAAGCCCAAGGCCTGTGTCTTCAGAGACCCAAGTCCGCTGGAGTCCCCAGCAGAGAGCTGAAGTTCATTGCTTCCGCCAGATCGCCTTGCCTGACAAGTGTGTGCGCCCAGCTACCTGCGGGTTTGCGACACACGCACAGGAACGCTGTTCGGTAATCTGCCAATTCATCGCAAGCGGCTACGGTCCCCTCGCACCCTCGGCGTGTATCTTCCAGGCGGTGACACCCGCTGCAAACAAGAGTCGTCTTCCTGCTGCTCCCCAGAACCGGCACCACTTCAGCCCTTGCGCATCTTTGCCACCCAGCTCCCGGTCCTGCCCCGAACTTTCCCGGAAATGCCTGCCGCGGGCTGAGGGTACTGCGGGCAGCCGCTCCGGGAGACGGCCGGGGCTGCACGGTATTTGCGGTACACGGTGAGCGGAGTATGCGGGCCACGCTCCGGGGCGCCTCGGCCGCGCGCGCATCGGCTCCCGCGCCCGCTCCCCGCGCAGCCCACGCTCTGCCCCCCGGGGCCGAAGTTTCCGCGCGTGTTTCCGCTTGAACCGCGTCCAGCGGCCTCGCCTTTCCAATGCCAGGGCGGCCGCCGCTCGGCTCTGAGCCCCCGCTCGGCCGGCCCCGGTTCGCCCGCGCCGCCCGGCCGCTGACTCAGCCGCAGCCCGGGGCCGCCGCCCGCCGCGCCGGGCCGGGCCTCGAAGCCGAGCCCCGCGCCGCGCGCGTCCGGGACCCGCGCCGCCAGCACCGCCGGGGATCCGCGGCCGGAACCCCGCGGGCGCACGGGACGAGCCTGGCCGGGTAAGCACTGCGGGCCGGGGCGTCGCGCGGGGGCTCCCACGGCGGCCACCAGGGGGTGCGGGAAGCCGGGGCCGGGACCCCTTTCCGGAGGCGACGCGCGCCGCCTGGAGGGCGACCTCAGCCAGCCCGGGGCTGCGGGGCGGGCGCCCCACCTGCTTCGCGCTGCTGCAGCCCGGGGCTGCGGGGGGCTTGGGTCTCCGCACACCCGGCAGAGGCGCGGGCGGCCCAGGCGGGGATCCGGGCGACGCGGCCACGGCGGAGGGCTTCGCCGGAGCGTGAGTTGAGGCGAACTTGGAACTCGCCGCGTCCCAGAGCCCAGAACGCCGAGCCTCCTCCGGGCGGCCGCTGAAGGTCACGGGCCGGCGCAACTTCTGGGGAAAAGTTCTCCGGGCCGCAGCCTCCGTGCAGAAATGGGCGGTCCTGGCTGCACCTGCCGGGCACGGCCCCGTCCGGCCGTCCCCACCCATTTTGCTCTGCCAGGGTGGCCTCTGGGGAGGTCTTCCTGTGGGGCTGCTGGATTCGGTCCCCGAGCTGCCCACAGGGAAGATTCTGGAAAGGAGGTCGTCAGCGAGGCGCTGCGCGCCCTCCGGGGTGTCAGTGGCCGGGGGGGATGTGGCTGTGCCCAGGAGACTCAGCCTGGCACGCTGCCTTCCCCGGGAGGGGCTCCTTGTAACCCGCGTGGCATCAGCTGGCGGGTCTCGGCCCTCCTGTGCACCTGAGCCTCCTGGGATTCCAGCTAGAAGACTCAGAGGCCGGTTTGCTCCTTCCCACGAGAGGTGGAGGCAGGGAGCTGGGAGTCTCGGGCCCCATGCGTGGGTCCCTAACCTGGGCGAAGTCACCACTTGAGGTGAGCACTCTGATGCGTGGTCTTTGCAGGACCCAGGTGGGCTTGGGACCGCACAAGACACAGGGGCGTGGTTTCAGGGGTGAATTGTCCACCGGGCTTGGATTAAGGCTACCTTTTCAGGGTTGACTCCGCATGCGGTGTGCCCCCCTGGAGAACAGCACAGGAGGGGTGGGGGTGGAGAACCGGGAAGGACAACCCTCTCCCCTCACGGCACTGAAACGAATGGCTTTATATTCAGCCAGAGGAAATAAATGATGGGTGAGCCGTCCGCTTATTCTGTGTAATCTTCGCATTAATGCCTTCTTGTTCCTAAGGATTAATTTCCCAGTCACGTTGTCCAGTAACGCTATTTATTACTTGTGAGCGACTCGCATGAAATGAATGCACGAGGTCTAATGTGTCTCTGAACTCAGATAAGCGTGGGGGATAATAGTAAGGCTGTGGCCGGTGGCCGTTGGAGATGTCGATGTGAATGAACGAGGTTAGGAGAGGAAGCAGGGGTCCGTTTGGTTTGGTTTGGTTTGGTTTCTTTAGCCTGAGAAAAACAGTAACGAGAGGTTTGACGACGACGGCTTCTGAGTTGCGATTTGGAGAACTGCGGATCTTTCTGGTTTATTTCCTCCCCGGGGTTAATGAGGGACGCAGCCATTCTGAATAGACTGCCAGGCTAGTCCATCTTTGCCGGACAAATATTGACACTCCCAGGCACGCTGTGGCAGCGCAGCCTCACCATCTACAGCATCAAGGTGGTTTGTGTGTAGTATCGTGCAAGGTGGCCCTGCTCCTGGGACTTAAATGGAAAAGGGAACGGTATCGAGGGAAATGTCTTTAAATTATCCAGCCCGGGCCGCAGCAGAAAGAGCGGCGTTGATAAAATTGACAAGGTTCCAAGACTCTGAGGTTCAGGCTTCTGAGAAGTTCGGACGTGGAGGAAGGCCATGGGGACTCTGGATTTTGACCAGGTCGGTGAATTTTTTTTTTAGATAAGCTCGCTGGCTGTTGCAAGTGACAACGTGTTCCAGTAGTTGAACTGTTCGGGTTGGGAAATCTCCCTTAGGTGTGCCCCTTGCACCCTGGTATCAGAGAGTCAGCGCGCTCCTTGATGACTTGGGTTTAGTACCCTGGAAAACCGTTACGTTGCGTGCACCAGGACAAAGAGCCCTGGCTGTGTTTACTCCTGGCTGTGCCACTAGCCAGGGGACCTTATCCAGGTCTCTTATTTGTAAAACGCCAGAATTGTAAAGTGTTCCAGCACTTGCTACATGCTAAGCATCTCATGGATACTATCATTTATCAAAGTAACCGTTATAAGCCCCATTCTTGGGCTGAAGAAAACGAATGATCAGAGAAGGCACTGGGAAGAGCCAGGGCTCACCGGGGCAGGGGAACAGGAACTCTGGCGGGAATTGTCTGATGTTGCAACCTCCGTTCTTATCCGTGTTGTATGCCTGGATGGGGCTGCCAGAAAGAAGACCCGTTCGACAGACACAGCCCCAGGAGCAAAGCGAAGCTGCTCTTAGCTATGGGTGCCTGTTTCCCTCTGTGGGCATGGGAGAATTCACGACTCGGGGCTCAGGGGGGTGGCTCCTCCTGCCGCCTGGGTCCTCTGGGAGCACCCGCAGCCTCAGGCTGTGCCCCTGCTGTGTGCTTAGGCCTTTTCAGTTGCTGTAGCTCATTGCCGCTGTCTGGGTGATTTAGAAAGAGAAGTTGTTCATTTCTGACACTGCGGGAAGCTGAGGGCTGGGGGGGGCGGGGAGCAGAGCCGGGCAGGGGAGGGGGGGGGAAGGTACAGCATCCAGAGGCATCTTCCTGCTGGTGGGGACCCGCTGCAGGGTCGTAAGCCAGTAGAGGGCGCCCTAGCTTGTCACTTGGCTCTTGCTTGCTCTTATACAGCACAAACACCGTCGCGGTCCCCACCCTGATGACCTCAGCTAACTGGAATCCCCTCCCGAAGGCCCCCCCCCCCCAAAGCCTTCAGCAGAGCCCTGTGCGGGCTGAGCTGCAGCCTGCATTTTGGAGGAGTCACACACTCCGAGAAAAGCAGCCTTCCTGGCTGGGGGCCGTGGGAACTGCAGCTGGTCACGCAGGAGAGAGAACTTCCCGCACAGTAAATGTTTTATAGGCACAGTCCTGCTCCATCCTCCTGGCGCCTGCCCCTGCCACCTTGCTGTGGGGTCACATAGGAAGACAGTGTCATGAATGAGCAGAGATCAGGGTGGGGTCCCAAACCCCAGGATCCCCTGCCCCCTACTTACCCTAGAGCCACGGGCTTCTGAGGGACCCCCATGTGCAGATGAGCACCCTCCCCTGTTCGCACTGCTTTGGCCTCAGGCCCCCGTAGCTGCCGGCCCAGGGCGGCTGCTGCTCTCGTTCAAGGTCTAGTGAGGACATAGAACAGGTGCTTCCTTGGGGCCCACATCACCTCCTCCTCACCACACCCCGGCTCTCAGGTGTCACCACTCCAAGGACAAGGATGAAAAGAAAGGGCTCAGGACCGGTGTGGTGGCACAGTGCTTGCAACACCAGCATCCCATATCCGAGTGCCAGCTCAAGTCCTGACTGCTCTGCTTCTGATTCAGCTGTCTGCCGATCTGCTTGGGAGGCAGCAGGTGATGGCTCGAGTACTGGGGTCCCTGACACCCATGCGGGAGACCTGGACAGAGTTCCCAGCTTCTGGCTTCAGCCTGGTCCAGCCCCGGCTGTTGTAGCATCTGGGGAATGAACCAACAGATGGAGGTCTCTCTCTCTCTCTTCTCTCTCTCTCTCTCTCTCTCTTTCTCTCTCTCTCTCAGAGATAATTACACCTTTCAAATAAAGAAATCTTTTTAAAAAAGAAAAGCAGGGACTGTTTCCCACAGATGCTGGTCCTCCATCAGCTTTCCCCCTGAGACCGACGAGTGTGACAGAAGATGTGGCCGGGAAGTCAGGATGGGGCCCCGAGGCTCGTATCCCGTATTCGGTATAGAGTTCTTCCTCTGTCTGGATGGGACTCTTGTATTCTCCCCTTACAAGATCTGAATCCCAGTGCCGTGGCTTCACCGGGATCCCGCAGGCTACAGAGCATCCCTGCCTTTGGATTGGCACCATGGGAAGGGGCTCCGAGTCTGCCTGGAGGTTGGAGCAGGGTCAGACAGACAGAGTCTTTAGGTACTTTGTCTGCAGGCCAGGCTGGTGGCAGACTGAAATATGATCTTCTTCCCAGGGACATGAACGTGGACGTGAATTTTCATGCTCTGGGGGCCAGAGGTGGCAGGCACGATGACACCTGTTTGTCATCTGGAGGTTGGCGCCGAGAGCTGACAAGTGGCCCAACACCGCAAGGCCCTTTCCATCATCGGCTCTGCTCCTTCTGGCCACACTGGCTTCTTGGCTCAGGCAGAATTCCTGTGTTCTAGACGATGGTAAATAGATAGCACACATTTATCACGCCTCCCTCTTCTGCCCAGAGCAGACATTGCTAATCAATCACCACACTTTCCTACGGGACCAGAATGAGGCTGCAGAATGAATCCTTCTCAACAGTTGTCTGGAGTTGGTTCAGGAAGTGGCATCCAGTTGGGTACTGCAGGCTATGGGACAGCGTTTTCCCCAGTGCCGGCTCCTGGGGGGCATGGGTGCACCTGCTATCCAAAACCCCAGCAGTAGTATGGCTGCTTGGCTTCCAAGATGGACCCCCTTGGAAAGCAGTCTGTTACTCTCTCTTAGTATCTGACACTTCTGAGGGGCACCCATGCTGATGGAGCCGGCTGACTTTGGTCAACAAACCCCGGACTCAGCTCCCAGGAGGCGGCCTACATCTGCCAGTATCAATCGGGCGGCAGAACTGCTCAGTGATGGCCAAGTACGTGCCCCCTCCCTTGAGCGGCACTTCAGATATTACTAAATTCCTTCTCAATGTCTGCAGAAAAATAGATGAACGCCACCGCCTGTAGCGAACTGAGCCGTGAGACTTCCCTGCCTGTCCCCCGGGGGCCGCGTCTCGGAGCCAACCAGGACATTATCGTTAATCAATAAACACGCCCGTGAAATGGGGCTCTCCTAAGATCTAACGCTGCTAACGTGTTCAGCTTGCTCTGGTCTCCGAGGATGCTCTCCAGGGCCATGGCAGGCTCCTGAGCTGCTGTGGGGAGGGGGTGTGGAGCGTTCCACTGCAGTTCAACTCTCCTCTCCCATGCCCCTTGGCCACCCCAGGACCACCCCGACACACACACACACGCACACTCAGAGGAGGATCTCCCCCACCTGCCATTCAGGCCCTCAGCTACAGAGTGTTGGGTGAGGGCATGGAATGTGGCAAAGCAAGTGCGAGGATGGAGAGGGTGGAGAGGGGACATATCCTGTCCTCGTGGACCTAGCTCATTGGCCTCACAAACTGGGAGATATTTCCCCCGTGGAGCAGAGGCCCTCTGGTTATCCTTGCCCCTCCTTGTCCCCTGACCCGGCGGCTGATCTCAGCCCTTCCCGTCTGTGTGCCCGCGCACACAGCACCCTGATGCTCGAAGCTGAACTCGCGGGTGAGGTGACGTGAGGCTGTTGATCTTTTAGGCTTCAGGAGATGCTTGTGGGGGAGAATACGCGAAGGTGGGACCCAGCAGAGTGCGCCTGATGGGGAGGAGGCACCTGCAGAGTGAGGAGTGGGGCAGTAGAGAATTCCCCGGGGGCTGGACACGTGGCCTGGGGCACAGCAGTGAGCCTGCCACCTGGGAAGCCCACATACAGCACGGGACCCCGGGGCTGGGGTTCAGATCCAGCTTCCTGCTGGTGTGCGTGCCTGGGGGCAGCAGACTGAATTGCTGGCTTCCAGCTTCAGCTTGGCCTGTGCTGGGGCAGGGATTTGGAGGATGAGCCAGTGGGTTGAAGACCCCCCCCCCAAATAAAGTGAAAATACATAAATAATTGTTTTAAAGATTTATTTTCTTTATTTGAAAGTCAGAGTTACAGAGAGAGAGAGAGAGAGAGAGAGAGAGAGAGAGGTCTTCCATCCAATGGTTCACTCCCCAGATGGGTGCAATGGCTGGAGCTGCGCCGATCCGAAGCCAGGAGCCAGGAGCTTCCTCCAGGTCTCCCACATGGGTGCAGGGACCCAAGGACTTGGGCCATCCTCCACTGCTTTCCCAGGCCACAGCAGAGAGCTGGATAGGAAGTAGAGTAGCTGGGACTAGAACTGGTGCCCATATGGGATGTCGGCACTTCAGGCTAAGGTGTTAACCCGCTGCACCACACCGTTGGCCCCAATTTTTTTTTTAATTCCAAAGGCTCATTACAAAATGCAGATGCAGGGGCCCTGCTTGCAAGCCCCCAAGCTGGAAGGCGCTCCCTGGCACAGAACTGGCACAAAACCTGGCGCAGATTGGTAGTCACCATCCAGAGTCCAGAGTGTGAGACTCGCCGACCTGGCTGGCACAGATGCTCCACTGCGGCCCCGAGTCCTCCAGGGGTCCACAGCTCACACAGTCAGGACAGGAGAACAAATGTCTTCTTGGCCCCTGCCAGGTGTGGTGCCCACACCGGGCTTCTCCCAAGGGAGTCATTCGTCTCTTGCCTGCACAAGAGCCACGGCACAGCCAGCACCGCCTACAACCAAGGCTGCACCCACAGGTGCCGATGGGGCCCGGTCTTTGTTGCTGCAACCCCGAAACCACAGTCGGGCAGGCAGCGAAGCCGGCTCTGGGCTCCAGGCGTCAGGTGGCCGTGGTGACCCTCAGCCCTTACTCGGCTGCGTCCAGGGCCCTCCACCACTCCAGGTTCCATCTCCACCGCAGGGCGGTTCTCTCTATTCATGTCTGGTCCATCTCAGGAGGTGAGAAAGTGAACGTGGGAAATACAGACAATCTGCCTCTTTGGGAGGGCAGAGATGTTCATGGCCTAATAAATAGTCATTTGCATTCAGAGCGAGAAGTGTTCGCCATCTATTTTGTGAGTGTACTTTTTCCGGAAAATATCGTTTCCTGATTATGCAAGTTATACGGAAGCTTGAGAACGTACTAAAAATCATAATAGGCGGGAATGACGACAATTCCAGACACACAGCTGTCAGTCAAATACCTCCACCAGCTTTGTCTCCTTCTTGTGCCTTTTTCAGTATTGCAGCTTACTCAGTTTTTTTTTTTTTTTTTAAGATTTATTTATTTATTCGAAAGTCAGAGTTACACAGAGAGAGAAGGAGAGGCAGAGAGAGGTCTTCCATCCGCTGGTTCACTCCCCAATTGGCCCCAACAGCTGGAGCTGAGCTGATCTGAAGCCAGGAGCCAGGAGCTTCCTCTGGGTCTCCCACGCAGGTGCAGGGGCCCAAGTACTTGGGCCATCTTCTACTGCTTTCCCAGGCCATAGCAGAGAGCTGGATCGGAAGAGGAGCGGCCGGGATTCAAACCGGCATCCATATGGGATGCTGGCACTGCAGGTGGTGGCTTTACCCACTAAGCCACAGCGCTGGCCCCGTGGGTTTTTTTAAAAATTGGAATCTCTGGGCAGGCACCATGGCTCACTTGGTTAATCCTCCACCAGCGGTGCCGGCATCCCATATGGGCACCGGATTCTGTCCCGGTTGCTCCTCTTCTAGTCTAGCTCTCTGCTGTGGCCCAGGAGGGCAGTGGAGGATGGCCCAAGTGCTTGGGCCCTGCACCTGCATGGGAGACCAGGAAGAGGCACCTGGCTCCTGGCTTCGGATGGCCATTTGGGGAGTGAACCAATGGAAGGAAGACCTTTCTCTGTCTATCTCTCACACTGTCTATAACTCTACCTGTCAAATTAAAAAAAAAAAAAAAGAAATGAAAGAAAAATTGGAATCCTCTGAAAAGGAACCCAGAGGCTGGGAGTGGGGGAAGGGGGTCTCCAATGGTAGCCCCGGGGCCCGGCCAGGTTGGATCTTAGAATGGAGTCTGATGGGCTTTGGACAAGAGGCAGGATTTGGGCAGTGGAGGTGGCAGGTGATGGAGAGTGGGCCAGGCCACATTGCTGGTGAGCGAGGCTGCAGCTGGGACCCCCAGCCCGAGGCCTGGCTCCAGACCCTGCCCTGATCCAGGCGGGAACAGCTGCTGGGGACCAGATGGGACCGTGCACGAAGACTCCTTCCATGGTATCAGGTGCCTGGCAGCACTGGGGGCTGACCTTGCCCTTCTCCATGGCCAGGATCCAGCTCATGGCACTTCTGCGTCACCAGACTTCCTAGGAAGTCTTGGCTCTACCTGCCGGGGGCAGGGTCTGGGCCCAATTCGCTCTTTTTTGTGGCCAGTGCTGCCCTAAGCCGCCCAGCTCTTGCTGACCAGCCCGCCACGCCTCACCCCTGCACGGGCTCCGAAGAGTCAACCCCTCCTGATTTTCCTGAAATAAGAGATCCTCTGGTCTCTTGTTCTGGCCTTGCAAACACAGGGCCAGGACTCTCCCGAGGAGCAGGCAGCCCCAGGACCGGAGGCAGAGAGAGGCAATTCATAACCATGGCCTGGATCCACTGTCCCTGTCCCCCACGTCTGCGGAGGTGAGAAGCTGGTCCTTTAATACACAGACAAGATGCAGGAGGCGGGCGCGGCTGGCAGGGGTGACTGAGCGGGGGCTCCGGGGTGGGCTCCAGCAGCGCCTGGGTCCTCCGTGCTCACAGACTGCCCACCTTCCACTGCGTCCCCAGCGCAGCTCTGCAAAACGTTCTTCCTGTGGTCTAACTCCACCAGCCCGGAGATGTTGTCTGTGGCAGAGGGGACTCGCCCCGCCTGCGGCTGGTGGAGCACGCCCACCGTGAGGCAGCCAGGCCTGCACGCTGCCTGCCCGTCTCCTTGGCTGGCAGCTGGTGAGCATGCTGTCCCCACAGGGCAAGGCGGAAGACGCCTCTGTGTGCGTCAGCTTTGCAAGAAAGGAAGACAGTGAGGCTAGCAGGCTGGAGTCGCCTGATTGGTGTCACCACCCAGCCAGCCCCAGACAGTAACTCTGGCCGCTTGTCTCAGGCCTGTGTGGCCGCCGCTACAGGGTCCTGCCCCCCACCCCTCCCCTCTCACCCTCTACAAGCAGGTACTTGCACCTGGGCTCTCCCGTCTTGGGCTCCTGGGGCCCGGTCCAGAGGACGAGCCAAGGTGACAGTGGACAAAGAGAATTCCCCAGGTGGGGAGGCGTCTTGGTGCCCAGTGGGGGAGCTCCTTTGTGTCCACCCTGTGCCCCAAGTCCAGGGTGGGGAAACTCTCGCTCTGTGCTCTCCGGCGTAGGATAACTTACAACAACCCCTCATCAGCTGGGCCCCAGGGGACCCCCTGGACACCCCCAAGGCCAGGCCTTGCTGGCAGCTCAGGGGCAGCAGGCGGGGGGCACAGACTCTCTCCTGAGTGAGGAGGGGGTGACTCAAAGCCATTGAATTGGCAGCTTGTGCAGTCCCAAATCTCTCACATGTCCGAGGCCCCGCCCCTTCCTGTATAACAAAGGTGGGAGGTTCTACCTCTCAGTCCATCCTTTAAGGCAGGGGTGGGGAGTGTGCAGCCCACGCCATGTATCTAGGGCCAGAGATATCGGATGGTGTGGCCCTGCCAAGGCTCCACACGTCTGTAGCAGGCTGATTCCTAAGTCGATAAATCCATACTGCCCACGATCCATGTCATAAATATCACAGTGGCCCTTGGCAGGCAAAAGCTACCCCACCCCTGCTTTCAAGCAGCCCACGTACAGGGGCACAACTAAGTGTCAAGAGGGGCCGAGCAGGTGACGCAAATGACCGAAGTGGCGGGGCCTGAGCGACAGGGCTCGCAGGGGACTGTGGCGCACGCGCCCCAGGCACAGGCTAAAGGGAGTGAGTTGTCAGGCAGGGGTACAGCCCCCGTGTGGCCGGGCAACCTTCTAAATGTTACGGGAAATCATCTGGTGCTAACGTCTTCAGATTAAAATTAAACCTGAGCGCACCTGCAGGCCGCACATGACACAGCATCACCAACATCTCCCCGGGAGGTGTCCGTGGGCTTTTTATTTATTTGTTTATTTTATTTATTTGAAAATCAAGAGTTACAGAGAGAGAGAGAGAGGAAGAGACAGAGAGGGATCTTCCATCTACTGGTTCTCTCCCTAAAAGGCCACAACAGCCAGGGTTGGGTCAGGCTGAAGCCGGGAGCCAGGAGCTTCACCTGGGTCTCCCACATGGGTGCAGGGGCCCAACACTTGTCTCTCCTTCCCTCTCTCTGTAACGCCCTTTCAAATAAATAAATACATCTTTTTTAAAAAAAAAATTCTTTTTGAAATCCATGCATACAAGGAGTCTTCAAAAAGTTCATGGAAAATGCACCAAAATAAACTTCCTTTAGTTCTATTTTTCTATGACCTATTCTAAAAAGATGTACTTATTTCAAAGGCAGAGCAAGAGAGAGAGAGAGAGACACACAGAGAGAGATATCTTCCATTCTCTAGTTCACTCCCCAAATGGACTTAGCAGCCAGGGCTGGGCCAGGCAGAAGCCAGGAACCTGGAGCTCCATCCGGGTCTCCCACGCGGGTGGCAGGGACCCGAGCACGTGGACCACCTTCCACTGCCTTCCCAGGAGCATTAGCAGAGAGCTGGATTGGAAGCGGAGTAGCTGGGACTCGAACCTGTGCTCTGATATGAGATGCCGGCTTCGCAAGTGGTGGCTTAACCCACCGTGCCACAGCACAGCCCCTCTGAGCTGTTTGAAGGATGCTCTGTGTGAGAAAAGCAGATCTGAGAGGCAAGAAAGAGGAAGGAAGGTGAGGGAGGGAGGGGAGTGAAGACCCTTCTGCCTGCAGTGCCCCCTGCTATGCCCCTCAAACTCCACTCCCGCTCCCAGACTGGGGGCACCCTCCTAGTTGGAAACCTGCTCATACAAGACCCCTGCCAGGCTCCTGCTGTGAGGCGGGGAGTGGTCCAGGCTGCTGGTCACTCTCTGGGGACACGTGCCATGTCCTCCTTCCCGCTGGCTGGCCATCGCCTCCATCTCGCCTGGTTTATAGTGCGGGGAGGGGGCACACGACTTCCCTCCCGTGGCCGTGGCGAGGGTGCCAGTCCCAGGAGTCTGCTCAGCAGCTGGTGCTTGCTGTACCCCCATGGCTCCCCAAGCCGTGGAGCTTGGCCCCATGTGCTTATCTCTCAGGGGGCTTCCCTCGGGGCCCAAGCAGGACGTCAAAGGGAGCTGGTTTGTCCACGGGATTCTCTGGCTCCGGGAACATCCATGCCTTGATTTAGATGCACACAGCTGTCTGCTTATAGGAAAATAACACCCTTGTTAACGGCTGCTGAAGTCTTCATTCAGTAGATTTATTTGCGCTTAAATGTGACATTTGCCACCGATTTTTGTATCTTAGACAAAGTGTCTCCAATAAACGGATGCGTTTTTAAGAGCTCTTATCAGTGAAACAGAATGAGCTTCTACCATCCTGTTCCCCACAGCAGATGTCTGGAACGTTCTCGGGGCTTCCAGAGGGGAACCCTCCTGGGAGACGTTTCCTGCCGCACACTGATGGGGCGGATTCCGTTGCTCAGAGCCTTTTCCATGGTGGGGAGTGGGGTGGTGTCAGCAGGCAGCCCCAGAGCAGGCTGAGCGCGCAGCTGGATTTAACAAGTGGAGTAGGCTTGCAGGTCTGTTAAGTAGGGGGACCTGAGCCAAGTCCACACCTGGACACCTGGCCAAACAGGTAAAACCAGTGAATGGCGGAGAAAGACATCTTGGTTCTTGGGAGAGCAGGTTCCTAGGCAATTTGGGGAGCCTTCCTTAGTAAAGTCACCTGAAATCATGGGGGCTGGTGTTAGGGCACAGCAAGTTAAGCCGCCTGTGACAGCAGCATGCCGTAACAGAGCACTCATGTGAGTCCCAGCTGGTCTGCTTCCCATCCAGCTCCCTGCCAGTGTGCCTGGGAAGGCAGCAGAAGATGGCCCAAGTGCTTGGGCCCTACCACCCATGTGGGAGACCCGGATGGAGTTCCAGGCTCTTAGCCCCAGCCCGGCCCAGCACTGGCCTTTACAAGGTTTGATGAGTGAACCAATGGATGGAAGACAGTGAGACAGATAGAATGAGGGAGAGAGAGAGAGAAAAAAAAGAGAGAGAGAGAGAGAGAATCCATCTGCTGGTTCACTCCATAAATGGCCACAATGGCCAGGGCTGAGCAGAGCCAAAGCCAGGAGCCAGGAGCCAGGAGCCTCTTCTGGGTCTCCCACGTGGGTGCAGGGACCCAAGCACTTGGGCCATCTTCTACTACTTTCCCAGGCCATAGCAGGGATTTGGATTAGAAGTGGAGCAGCTGGGACTTGAACCTGTGCCTATGTGGGCTACCCACATTGCACATGGCAGTCTAACCCCCTACACCACAACACAGGTCCCCGTGAATCTCTAAAAAAAGTTAATAAAAAATTATGAAAATGAAAGCACCAAAGTGAGTATTTAAGATGAGAAAATAAGCACAACGAATTACAAACAAAAAGATTTTAATATTTTATTTTAAAAACAAAAAAGTCACAAAATCACAAAATCTATCAAAAATTATTGTACTTTTTAAGTTAACTGCTTCATCTACTTGTATGATATTTGCCTTGCTTGAGCTTACTGTCTGATTTTTGGTCTCTTCCTACACCAACTGTCTTTGTAAAATCGTTTCTATGGGAAATAGGAATATTATCAATCTTCTTGCCTCGTTAATCAAACGTTGACTTGTATTGGCTTAGCTTAGAAATGTTTTCTTTCGCTTATTCACTCATTGCTGGGAATGTCGTGTGAGTTCTCACGTCAAGTTCATGTTCGAGCTGTAAGGTTTCTAGGCATTTCCGCTTCTCCTGGGTTCTGACACTTCTTAACTCCTCTCTGAACGATGGCAGTCCTTCCGCTTGTGTTGGTGCCCACACAATACGGTGTAACAGGAGTTCAGGCTGTCTTCCTGGGTGTTGATGCACCACATCAAGCCAGCATGAGTGTCATGGGAGCCACAGAGATGAGGGGGCCCTTTCAGGCCAAGGGTCAAGTGTGGGCAGGGTCCAAAGGTGTGTGTGACCAATGGGAGACCCAGAAGGGCCCTTGCCAGTGAAGGGTTCTAGAACTTAAGCCCCATTGTTTTCATATTTTGTAAAAAAGTATGTTCTATGGGGCCAGCGCTGTGGCATAGAAGGTTAAGCCTCTGCCTGTGGCACTAGCATCCATTATGGGTGCTGGTTCGAGTCCTGGCTGCTCCTCTTCCCATCCAGCTCCCTATGGAGCTGGTGTGCCCTGGGAAAGCAGTAGAAGATGGCCCAAGTGCTTGGGCCCCTGCACCCGCGTGGGAGACCCAGAAGAAACTCCTGGCTCCTGGCTTTGGATCAGCTCAGCTCTGGCTGTTGCAACCATTTGGGAAGTGAATGTGCAGATGGAACACCTCTCTCTCTGTAACTCTGCCTCTCAAATAAATAGATAAAATCTTAAAAAAATATATAAAGATTTAGGGGAAACACTTTTAGACATTGGGATAGACAGTGGGTTTGTGATAGTCCCCAAAAGCACAAACAACAAGAGCAACCATGGACAAATGGGATGATTATTGAAGGACAATCTCAGCACAGCAAAAGACATGATGAACGGAGTGGCGAGACAACGGACAGGGTGGGAGAAAATACTTGCAAACTATTCGGCTCCCAGAGGACTACATCCAGAACATGTAAGGACCCTTTAAAAAAAGTCAGTAACAAAAAACCAGATATTCCAATGTAATCATGGGTAAATGATATCAATAGAGACTTTTCAAGAGACAAAAACCAAACGGGCCACCCATTTATGGAAGAACGCTCAACATCGTTAGACATTGGGGAAATGCAGGTCAGAACTTCCACAAGGTATCATCGCGCCCAGGTTAGAATGGCTGCTATCCAAAAGAGCGTAACAGTGCTGGCAGGGATGTGCAGGAAAGGGACCCTTATCTACTGTGGGTGGCAGTGGAAATTAGTAGAGCCACTCTGGAGAACAGCATGGAGATCCCTCAGAACGCCAAGAGCAGATCTGGGCGGGCTTTGGGCTCAGCAGGGATGTTGCCAGTTCATATGCCCGGGTCCCACATCCGAGCGCCTGGCTTCCAGGCCCCTGATTCTTCCGTCCTCACGAGGCAGCCTGGGAGGAGCAGCAGGAATGGCTCGGGTCGTTGGGTTCTTGCACTCACACGGAAGACCTGGATGGAGTTCCTGGCACCTGGCTTTAGCCTTGGCCCAGCCCCAGCTGTCGTGAGCATTTGAGGATAGAACCATCAGATGGGAACTCTGTGTGTATGTGTGTGAATCTGTTTCTCTGCTCCTCAAATAATTTCTTTTAATTTTAATAAATAAAAATAGATCTCCCACATGCGCCAGCTGTCTCCCTTCTGGGTATCCATCTAAAGGAAATCAAATCAACACATCAAAGAGATACCCGTACATCCCACCGAGCTGGACGCCCATAAGTGGGTGAATACGCACTGTACAGTAGCAGACTGTCACACATGCGTGATTAATAATTTCAGGAAGAAAACACAAGTATCTCGGGAACATTGATGGTAAAACAGCTAATCTCTTGGAACCTCCAGTTCCGAAATCAGTATGCTATTCCTGGAGAGGGCCAGGTCGGAAGGACTTCAGGTTTGCAGGCAGGAGGGTCAATTGCAATGACTGGAGTCTGTCTCTAGTACAGAAGTGGCCACAAACGCTGTGCAAAGTCGGAGGTGTGGCCGCGTCCTGGACCCTGAAAGTGAATTTCTTTTATAAAACGGTGTATTTATGGGGCCAGCGCCTCGGCTCACTTGGTTAATCCTCCACCTGCGGCACTGGCATCCCATATGGGCACCGGATTCTGTCCCAGTTGCCCCTCTTCCAGGCCAGCTCTCTGCTGTGGCCCGGGAGGGCAGTGGAGGATGGCCCAGGTGCTTGGGCCCTGCACCCGCATGGGAGACCAGGAGGAGGCACCTGGCTCCTGGCTTCGGATTGGCACATCGGCTGTGGTGGCCATTTGGGGAGTGAACCGACGGAGGGAAGACCTTTCTCTCTGTCTCTCTCACTGTCTAACTTTGTCAAATAAATTAAAAAAAAAAGAAAAGAAAAGAATCACAGTCTGTTCTTTAAAAAAAAAAAAGGATGTATTTATGTATTTGTTTGTTTGAAGACTGGAGCAACAGGGATGGGAAGAGAGAGAGAGAGGGAAGCGGGGGAGAGGTCTTCCATCTGCTGGTTCACTCCCCACATGGCCACAGCAGCGAGGTCCGACCTGGCTGAATCCAAGGGCTGGAGCTCCCTCCAGCTCTCTCAAATGGGTGGCAGGAGCCCTAGCGCTTGGGCCACCATCCACCACCTTCCAGGCACATTAATAGATAGCAGAGCAGCTGGGACTCAGATCGGTGCTTTGAAATGGGATGCTGGTGTCTCGGACAGCGGCTTAACCTCCGTGCTACAGAGTTGGCCCTGAAAAGTGCGTGTCCTACAACGTTTCCGTGTCAACTACTTACAGACTTGGAAACCAGCCTCACCTCATGGGCGGTACAAGAGCATGCACTGCTGTTAGCCAACCCTGCTTCCCAGTGTCCCAGTGCAGTAGGAACCGAGGGCACCCGTGGCCAGGGGTGTTCCCCTAGGGATTTAGCAGCAGGCCCTCCCAGCTTGATCCATCACTCATGTTCTGGGACACCAAGAATTAGTATGGTCCCAGCTAAGGAAGGAAGGCGTTTGAGGGATGTCTATGGGGTGCTCGCTACAGACCAGTCGCTGTTCTCCGCGCTTCGTGCGTAGGAAGCGCTCTCAGCCCTCCCCACCAGCCCTGCCACAGCCACTTTGCAGATGAACAAGACTGATATTTGAAGGCAGTGACCCAGGCCACCCAGCCAGCAAAAGCAGGCCCCCGTTCAAGGCTGCTGGAGAGAGGAAGGGGTTGGCACAGTCGTGTAGCCATGGGGGCTCAGGGGTGGTGGTGCTGGGTCATAACTCTGGAACCACACAGTGGCAACTGTGCAGATCCCCGGACAACATCCCGGCAGGCTCAGCTACCAGGAGAACCGCCAGGCGGCAGACAGGAACTGGACCTCCACCGTGCCTGCCCCTTCCACAGCTGCCCCGAGCCCCTCCCAGCATGCCTTGCTGGTCCTGTCAACCCAGCCCGTGACCAGGTTTTGCAAAACTGAGAGTAAGTTAGGGCGAGCTCCTCCAGTGGTGCCCAGCCTAGGAAGCAGCTGTCCTGGTCCCCATGCTGCCCAGGGGGCCTGTGTGCATCTGTCAGGGGGCACCTGTCCTGGGTCGATTCTACCATTCACCTTGACATGCAACTTCAGGTACTGGGAGAGAGAGAGGCTTACAGGGCTCAGGAACTCCATCAGCTCCTTGCCAGCCCCTAAAGGCTACCTTCCAGGATACCCTAAACGGAGGGTCCCAGCTGTGCACTGATTCTGACTGCTGGGAGGGGCGCCTTGCAGCTCACCAGCCCACTACCCTGGCTTCACCATCTCCCCACTATCCTCGCCCTGGAGAAGCTGAGGGGTGGGGAAGGACCCTGGCTACAAGGCACAGAGAGATCGTGCGACTTGCTCCAGGCCACACAGCCTGCAAGAGGCAGAGAGCCATCGCTCCAAACCTGGGGGCCGCCCCCTACCCCAGCCCACTGCTCTCTACGCTCACTGCCCCCACCCCTGTGGAGGAGGCCACGGCTGAGACACAAGGCAGGTTCATGGCCAGAACTGCCTGTGTGGCTGCTCTGTGGAGCAGTGGGGGGGGGGGGGGAGACAGGCAGACACCAGGGGCAGCAGTAGGTGATTCCCCGCAGCACCCCCACAGAGCGCGTCTGGAGTGTGGGACCACAGTTTTTAGTTCCAGATGTTGTGCGTCAGACGTGCCGCCGTCTCATTACCCTGACCCAACTCTGCCCTGAGCCATGGCCATCCCTGACCCCCCAGCACCTTGCCGATGCAGCACGAAACATGGCCAACCGTTGGTTGTCCAAATGCCCCCACGGCCTCAGAGGAGCAGCTTTCAAAATCCATAATCAGAGGTTGGAAGATGCTTCGAGGCAAGAAGGCCGGGTTGCGCGGCGGCTGACCCCAACCTGGAGCCCTGCACCCAAGGCCTCAGTGCTCGGGGACAATGTGTGTCTCTGGCTGGCAGGCACCCTGCTCAGAGACTTCTTGGTCAAGGTCACTCAGCTGCGCGCCAGCCGAACTGCTCCTATCTGGGAGGCTGCTCCCGTCCTCTGTGGCTGAGGCTGGAGGGGGCAGCAGGGGGTCCCGTGCTGGTGCCCCCCGGTCCTGAACACCTTCCCAGCTTGCAGCACAGTTCCTGCATTTCCCAGGGCCACAGGCACTCACTCCACGGGGCCAGTCCTGCAGCTTGGGCGTGCACAGCATTGAAGCCGTCTGCATTAGAGCAGCCTTTAATTGCAGGGTGAGTCATGCCTCCCCAGACAGCCACGTCCGTGGCTGGCAGCTCGCAGCTTGCCTGGGGGGCTCTGAGTCATCTTGTGGGAGGTGGGCTTCTTCCTGGTCTCCCCTGTCCCCAGCCCCTGATGCCGTGAGGCCTGAGCATGGCCTGGTGCAGCCCCCAGCCTCCTGGGTTCCCTCTGGGTGGGGAGGCAGGAGCCTGGGGAGACTGGAGCCGGGGCAGAAAAGACCAGAGGTGCTGTTCTGGGGAAGCCAGCACCGAGAGCCAGGCCCAGTTTGCAGCCTGGGGGACCGGAGCATCTTGGCTCCTGCAGCCAGACTGGAGGAGGTGACACCTGTGGAGAGAAACCATAAACCCAGTAAGAAAGTACTGACATGCATAGTGAAGGGTTTGCTCTGTCGTGCACTATGCTGAGCCCCATAGACGTATTCTCACTTATTATTCTCAGAGACCCAGTGAGATTCTTCGGGATATGATTATACCCATTTTAAAGACAAGGAAACTGAGACCTGGAGTTCCCTTGCTTGGAGTCAGACAGCTGGAAACTGAGCCCTCCCGCATGCTGTGTCCCAGGACACACAAGGGGACTTCAAAGCATTCATGGGGAAAATGGAATTCAGGGGCTACGTCGTGGTACAATGGGTTAACTTGCTGCTTGAGACACTGGACTCCCATTTTGGAGGGCCGCCTTGAGTCCCGGCTGCTCCGCTTCTGGTCCAGCTCCCTGCTAACGACCTGGAAAGGAAACAGATGATGGCTCAAGTGCTTGGGTCCCTGCACCCACCTGGGAGACTCGGATGGAGCTCCTGGCTCCTGGCCTTCAGCCTAGCCCAGCCCTTTTTGTCATAGTCATTTGGGGAGTGAGCCAGCAGATGAAAGGTCTCTCTCTCTCTCTCCCTCTCTCTCTCTCTCTCTCTTCTTTTCAAGTAAATAAAATAGATCTCCTAAAAAAGAAAAATGTAAGATAAATTTATGTTGGCATAAGGAATTATAAAATCCCTGCATACAAGAGATCTTCCAAAAGTTCAGGGAAAACAACATATTATGAAAAACCGTGCATGGATCTCAAAATTCTGCTGCACTGAAATAAGCTTGTCCTTGAAGTTCGTTTCCCTTGAACTTGGTGGTGCACCCCACCTGAGCCTCAGTCACTAGGGCATACCCGCCTGTGTCTGTTAGCCGGGGCACCTCGGAGCAACACGTGAGCATCCTGCAGGGGCCTGGCCTCTGTTTCCCGTGGGGAGCGCTCCAGCATTTTGACTGTTGCAAGGTCACGGGTGCCTGCGTAGACCTGACTATCTTACGGTATATGAACTGCCCGCTGCGGCTGTGGGGCAGTGGGGAGAGTGCAGGCAGAGTGGCCAAGGTTTAGCAAGGCTTGTGCCTTTAAGGGGCTTGTATGGCAGGGTAGCTTGAGTGGGGCTCCCACCGCCCATCTGTGCTCTTCAGCCTGGTTCCAGTGTTTGGAGAAGAGAGACCGGTTCTTCCCATTACAGTTGTGTTGTTGTTGACGTCGTTTTGCCAGAGGTTGGTCATGTAAAAAGGAAATAACTGGGTACGGGCCACTGAGGACGTTGCAGGCGGATTTAGAACCACAAGCTCGATTTGCCGAAGCCAGTTTGGCCACTGGTCTGGTCTGAGATGGGCCGCTGTCTCCGGACACAGCAGACTCTGAAGATGCCCCCTCCGAGACCCCAAGGGGAGGGAGGCGCTCAGAAGCCAGGGTCACCCCTGCTCGCCCCCTGCTTTGCACGATCCCAGCACCACTGCTCAGTTCACAGCCCCCGGCCCCTCTCTGCTGGCTGCCCCTGTGCAGGGCTCATCCTATGCCCTGTCATTCCCAAAGCCCCGCTCCCCTCATGCCCACCCTACGCCTTTCTGTCCAGCCACAACCAGAACAATCATTGGTCCCCATGGCCAGGGCCCGCTGCACCCCTGAGCTTTGTGAGCCCCTGTACCCTGATAACCACACAGTCCGGGCGCCCAGGACAGTGAACCTCTCTAAGATCCAAGTCCCATGCAGGTGCCGCAGCTGCCATGCTCGGTGGGCGCCAACCCGGCTGCAGTTCAGGGAGGTACAGGCTTTTGCTTGCTCACTCCTGGTATGTGACCCTGAGCCTGGTTCACCCCGGGCGACAGGTGGCCCTGAAGCAGGTGAGACGGCCCCAGGGGCCATGCACGAAGAAGGGCCCCAGCATTCCCCACTCCTCAGCATCAAAGTGAGTGTGATCGCGCGGCCCGATCACAGCATGGTGAGCCAGGGCCTTTGTCCTCCAGCAGGAATGTCCCCAACTCCCTTATCCCCTTCTTCATTTAGTGTTTCACAAGCCAAGTTGGAGGCGCTAGCTCATAAATTTCTCCCGTGGTGTAGAGCCAGGCTCGTGTCCCTAATGAGCGATTAGCTGCATGCGGGACGAAGCCAGTGCAGGGTCGTTTTTAAATAGTGGCGCAGGGGACAGGGAAGAAGGCAGAGGGAGCAAGGCAACACCCTGTCTCCTAATTCCTTCGAGGTGACGCAGGAGATGCGCTCAAGAGGCTTAAAGGGCTGGGGGGTCCTTGACCAGTGGAACGGAAAGGTGGACCCGGGAGAAGCAGGCAGGAGAGACCTAGGCACAGAGAAGCACGGGTCCAGCCACCCCGCGGGAGTAGCCAGGTATCCGTGGCAGGAAGAGAGCCAGAAAATCTCGCGATATTTGGAAATGAAGCCACGGCCTTCTAAATCTCCAGGATTTAGAAGAAATCGCAGTATAAACTGGAGAAGGCTTTGAGCTTAGGGATTATAGAGCTCTACGTAGAGGGACACTGAGGGCTCCCTCTGCATTGAAGGGAAGAAAGGTGTGGAATTGGTGATGATGGGAGCCCGCAGCTCGGCGAGGTCGGAAGAATGGCAGGTGAAACCCAAAGGCAGGAACTCGGGAGCCCAGGGAGAAATCAGCTGAACAGAGAGCAGTGTGGCTCAGCAGGTTAAGCCACCCTTGTAATGCTGGAGTCTCATACTGGCGAGCCGATTCCGGTCCCGGCTGCTCCACTGCCGATCCGGCTCCCTGCTAATGTGCTTGGGAAAGCAGCGGAAGATGGCCCAAGTGCTTGTGTCCCTGCCACCCACGTGGGAGACCCGGATGGAGTTCCTGGCTCCTGGCTCAGCCATTTGGGGAATGAACCAGCAGGTGGAAGATTCTCTCTCTCTCCCCCTCTCCCCCTCTCCCTCTCTCTCTCTCCCCCTCTCCCTCTCTCTCTCTTCCCCTCTCCCTCTCTGTTGTTCTGCCTTTAAATAAATCTTTTTAAAAAGCAAATAAACATACAGCAACCTCAAGAACTGATTGTTTTCAAAGCTTCATATAACTGACAAACCCAGAAAGGAAAAGGCTGCTAAGAAGGAAGGAGGGAAGAAGTGTCACCATCAGGAATGGAAAGAAGGCATTGCTACATTAAAAAATAGAGAATCAACCCTACCCACAGCTTGATAGTGCTCCACCTGGCGGCTCAGGTGCAATGGGCACACGTCCCCCAACACAACGGCCTAGCAGCATCAGCGGTCAGAATGAGGCTGGCACTAGGCTGAGCTTTCTCAAGCTGCTCCTGGTGGCCACTGAGCCGGCACAGGGGCTCCGCACGGCATCACCGAGCCTGGCATAAGGTGCAGGGCCACCAGGGCCAGATGGAGAAGAGGCAAGAGGCCCTGACTACCAGCCAAGGAGCAGTGGTGAGAGGCTGTATCAACCCAGGGCAGCCAGCAGCTTGCACCGTGGGCCACCCAGGCCACCTTGCCCCAAGTGCCACAGGACACGAAAGCCACACACCCTTCCGCCCTCAAAGCCTGACTCCATGTTCAGGAATGAGGAACAAGGAGGGCACTACTGAAGACGCACCCTTCCTCCTGGAGCGCCTGCCTGCTCCGATTAGACACTTGCAAAACGATTGCTTCGGCCATCGGCAAAATAATGACCTAGAGGTTCTCTCTGCCTGTCGGCGGGCCGAGGGGCTTTCCATGGCAATGCCTCACCTTGCTCCCTCGGGGCCTGCCGGAGTGTCCGAGCGTAGTTCTCAAGAAGGGAAAGTCTTGACCCGCATGCAGGTGCATCGCGCTAGAGTGGCCGAGGTGGCTGTGCCTTGGCCGTGAGGGCAGAGCCAGGCGGCAAAGCGGGAGCTGAGGTCTGAGTGAGTGCCCTGCAGATGCCGGAAGCCCAGGTCCAGAGCGATAGCAGTGAGAGTGCACCCTTGGGAAGCTGCTTAGGTCACGAGGGCAAAGCCCCCCGGGAATGGCTTAGGATCCTTATAAAAGAGGCCCAGAGAGGCCGGCGCCATGGCTTAACAGGCTAATCCTCCGCCTTGCGGTGCCGGCACACTGGGTTCTAGTCCCGGTCGGGGCACCGGATTCTGTCCCGGTTGCCCCTCTTCCAGGCCAGCTCTCTGCTGTGGCCCGGGAGTGCAGTGGAGGATGGCCCAAGTGCTTGGGCCCTGCACCCACATGGGAGACCAGGAGAAGCACCTGGCTCCTGGCTTCGGATCAGCGAGATGCGCCAGCCGCAGTGGCCATTGGAGGGTGAACCAACGGCAAAAAGAAAGACCTTTCTCTCTGTCTCTCTCTCTCACTGTCCACTCTTGTCAAAAAAAAAAAAAAAAAAAGAGGCCCAGAGAGCTGCCCCGCCCCTCCCACCCAGTGAGGTCGCAGCCGGCGCAGGCCCTCGGCAGGCACCAAGTGAGCAACCCAGACAGCATGTTGGTTGTTCCTAAGTACTCGTTATGGCAATGCCCCCGGTCTAGGAGAGCTGGCTCTAAGACAACTGGGAAAATGAACGGCATCGCGTGGAAGAAGCGTTCCGATGTGCATCCAGAACTTGCTAGTGGCACCCAGGCGGAGACCCAGCCGCCCCGCACCTGCCCGAGGAGGGCTGCACACAGATGAGCTCCCCTGTCCACCAGGTCAGCTGGACTTGGGGGCTGTGCACGTAGGGTCTGTTCTGTCTTAGCCATTTGGAGCAACCTTGCATAATCCTTTGTGTTTTCTCCTCCTCCTCCTCCTTCTTCTTCATTTTATTTGAAAGCCAGACACACAGAGAGAAAGAGATTCCTCCATCTGCTGGTTCACGCCACAAATGCCCACAGCAGCCTGGGCTGATCCAGGCTCAAACCAGGAGCCCAGAGCTCCATCCATGTCTTCCACGTGGGTGGCAGGGACCCAAGCACCTGCTGCCCCCAGGGTGCGCATTAGCAAGAAGCTGGAGCGGAAGTGGACTCAAAGCAGACCCGCCCATAAGAGATGCGGGTGTCCCAGGTGGCAACTTCACCACTGAGCCGTGCGCCCACCCCAAGCATTTGTCCTTTATCTACAAATGTATTTCCTTATCTGTTCCCAAAAATATCGTTCTTCCAATGAATCTGCAGCCTTCTTCTCCACACACCCTGTCCCATAAAGGTGTTGTAGGCAATCGTACCCTCCGGAAGGTGCGCGCCAGCCTGGGAGAAATCCTCCCCTTGGCCTGCTCTCTGTGTGACGTCCGTGCAAGCCTGCTTTCCTGGAATACCTGGGTTCGGAAGTCGCTGGGCTTGTGTTCTCTGGCCCTGGTCGTTCACCTCCTGCCCCCAGATACACCTGCTATGAATCTTTCTGCTCTCTGTGTTGCAGGGGCATTCAAAGGGAAACTTTTGGGGTGATCTTTGCTCCCGGGTTAAACTCTTGGCAGTGCCAGGAGATACAAGCCATCCGTTTTCGGCCAGCCAGCTCCGTCTGTCCTCCGGAGTAGGGCAGTCATCCAGGCCACAGTCGGGAGCAGGTCACACAACAGCACAGAGCCCCAGAGAATGCGGCAGTCCCAGGTCGGGCCTGCCAGGTGCAGGCACACCCAGCGAAGTGTGCCCGGGTCTTGTAGAAACCCTTGCATCCCACGTCCAAGTCTTGCACAGTTTGTCCTGATAGGAGTGAGTGTGCACCCCTGTGTGTGACATTTGGAAGTTGTGACTATGTAAGCAGTAGGGACTGAATGAACTGACTCTTATCAATGGAGACACTGCCCCACCCTCACCCCCCAAAGGGGCTTTTTACAGGCACCATCCCACCACCCACCCAGCAGGATGCCATTCAGTTGCACTGCTTTGGCTTTTCACCGTATGTGGTCCTATCAACTCACAAACCCTAGACAGTCCTTCCAGGAACTCATCAATCGATCTGGGAAATGTCTATATAGCTATCTAGAATAACTAACCAAGCCTTATGCATTAAGGAGCTGGCACTATGGTGCTGTGGGTTAACCTGCTGCCTGAGACGCCGACGTCCCATCTGGGCACCAGTTCAAGTCCCAGCTGCTCCACTTCCAATCCAGCTCCCTGCTAATGCACCTGGGAAAGCAGTGGAAGATGGGCCAAACACTCGGGCCCCTGCATGCATGTAGGGAACCTGGAGGAAGCTCCTGGCTCCTGGCTTTGGCCTGGCCCAGCCCTGGCCATTGCAGCCACCTGGGGTGTGAACCAGCTGATAGAGGACCTCTCTCTGTGTGTCTTTCGCTCTCTATCTCTCACTCTGTCTTTTCTTTTCTCTGTGAGTCTCTGAATTTCAAATAAATAAATCTTTAAAAAGAAAGAAAAATCAAAGGCAAACTGTAAATTGCACTCAGTAAAACTCACTAAGCCTTGATCCCTGCCAATAAGATATGAACACTAGACAAGCACATGGGCAGAGGAGCTGAGAGATGGGGAAATTTTTGTCCATTTCCAAATAGTAAGATGTTTATTTTGGTCTTCCCTTTACTCAGTTGCTGAAATTACCCAAGAAAAATTTTTTTTAATTTTTGACAGAGTGGACAGTGAGAGAAAGAGAGACAGAGAGAAAGGTCTTCCTTTTGCTGTTGGTTCACCCTCCAATGGCCGCCATGGCCGGCGTGCTGCAGCCGGCGCACCGCGCTGATCTGAAGCCAGGAGCCAGGTGCTTCTCCTGGTCTCCCATGGGGTGCAGGGCCCAAGCACTTGGGCCATCCTCCACTGCACTCCCAATAAATTTTTTAAAATAAATAAATGCAGACGTCTGCAGCAGCGCTGGTGAGGCTGAAAAGCACAGGCATTTCTGGGAGACCTGGTGCAGATGGGTTCAGACTGTGCCCAAGGTTGGCCCTCGTTCACAGAGTGCCCAGCTGTCTGCAGTGGCGCGGTGGAAGACGCCCCCTGCAGGGGGCGATGTTGAGAAATGGCTGAGCTGCAAGGTGCGGGGCAGCTTGCCCCTTGCCATGGGGCCTCACATCTGGGCTGCTAGGGAGTGCCTGACCCAGAGAGAGGGGCCTGTGGGAGAGAGAGGGGCCCGTGGGAGAGAGAGGGGCCCGTGGGAGGCCACCAGAGCAAACATGGTGCTGGCGGAGAGTGGGAGGAGGGTCTTACAAAAGAAGATCCTAACACTTTGAACTTCACTGGGATTGTTTCTTTATTCCTGGCCGTGACGTATCCCCAGCCTAACCCAAACCCTGTCTTCAGACCTAAGTATGGCATCTGGCACGGTGGCTAGGATGCTGTTTGGGTCTCCTGCACCCTGTGTCTGAGGGCCTTGTTGGAGTCCTGGCTGCTCTGCTTCTGATCCAGCTTCCTACTACTGTGCACCCTGGGAGGCGGCAGGTGATGGCGCAAATACTATGTCCCGGCCACCCACAGGGGTGACCCAGATGGAGTTCTGGGCTCCTGGCTTCAGGCTGGCCTGGCCCTGTCTCTTGCAAGTATTTGGAGAGTAAACCAGCAGATAGAAGATCTCTCTCTCTCTCTCTCTCTCTCTCTCTCTCTTTCTCTCCTCCCCTCCCTACCTCCTTCTTTCCCTCCTTGCCTCCCACCTCCCTCCCTCCCTCTGGCTCCCTGCCCATCAAATAAAATGAACATAAAACAGTAAACAGATCTCAGTAAACAGAGTCTAGAGGAGAGAGTAGTTTGAGTGATGCTTATCAGAGAACAAGCAGGGAGACCTGAGCCTGGGCCCCCGGGGAGCAGCCTGCCAGAGCAGCCCCTGATCGCTTGTTATTGGCTGCCGCTGGGGTTCACCTCCACAGTCACCCAGAGCTACCCACCTTAGCCAGCAGGTTGGGTGAGAGGAGGAGGAGAAGGGGAACCCCTCCTGTTGTTCCTGGCCTGAGCACCCACCTCTGGCCCCCACCATGGCCGGAGGGTCCTTGCCTGTGGATACGATGGCTGGGATCTCAGTAACCAAGGCAGTTGCTGAAGGAGCTGCCCATGGGCACTGAGTCTGCCCCTTCATTTATCCACGGGAGCAGAGCAAACAAATCCAAGGACGCGCCGCGTGCCAGCGCGCCGAGCGCTTAGAACAAACGGCCTCCACTGATAAAGGATGGTGGTGGAGGGAGGGACAGCAGGGAAATGATGTTCTAATGGGGACGCGCAGTCGAGCGGATTTCATGAAGTGCTGAGATGACACTTTCCGAAGCAGAGCAAGCCCCGCGACCGGCCGGCAATTTGAGAAGAAGGGCAAAGACTTTGGAGCCAAAGCAAACGGCACAAAGGGAGACCCGCAGAGGCGGTGCGTAGCGGGGCAAATATGGTTATTGTGGAAGGACAAGCACAAGGAGAGCGGTGTGGGGAAACGCACCTAGGAGAGAATTCGGTAGGAGGCACGGAGGACAGAGCCACAGGCTCAGGAGCGGCGTAAACGACGCAAGAAAATGGTGAGAGAGAGAAGTAGGAATAAAATTTGCTGGCCTGAAGGACGGCTTGGATGTTTCAATCAAACGTGCTCACCTGGCTGAAGCCGGGGGTCAGGAACTCCATCAGGGTCTCCCAGGTAGATGCAATAATAACAAGAACTTCAGGGGCTGGTGCTGTGGTGTAGCGGGTAAAGCCACCGCCTGCAGTGCCGGCATCCCATATGGGCGCTGGTTCACATCCTGGCTGCTCCTCTTCCCATCCAGCTCTCTGCTGTGGCCTAGGAAAGCAGTACAAGATGGCCCAAGTCCTTGGGCCCCTGCACCCACCTGGGAGATCCAGTAGAAGCTCCTGGTCCTGGCTTCGGATTGGCACAGCTCCAGCCATTGCAGCCATCTGGGGAGTGAACCAGTGAATGGAAGATTCTCTCTCTCTCTCTCTCTCTCTCTCTCTGCCTTCAAGTAAATAAACAAATCTTAAAAGAACAAACGAATGAACTTTGGATGGATGTAATTATATATGTATAATATATATATATATATATATATATATAATAGACCTTAATTGAGTGGAAAAAGGCCAGGTAGAAAAAAGTACACGGCGTGTGATTCCATGTGGATGAAACTGAAGAACAGGTGACGCCCACCTATGCTGATTCCGCCATGTGTATGTGTATAACAGATATGCCTTCAAAACGTTCTCCCCATGTGTGCTTAATCTGGGAGCCATTCAGGAAATAGCATAGAGAACACAGTGAAATAAATAAATATATCGCCAGCGCCGTGGCTCACTTGGCTAATCCTCCACCTGTGGCGCCGGCACACCGGGTTCTAGTCCCGGTTGGGGCGCTGGATCCTGTCCCGGTTGCCCCTCTTCCAGGCCAGCTCTCTGCTGTGGCCCGGGAGTGCAGTGGAGGATGACCCAAGTGCTTGGGCCCTGCACCTGCATGGGAGACCAGGAGAAGCACCTGGCTCCTGGCTTCGGATCAGCGCGGTGCGCCGGCCGCAGCAGCCATTGGAGGGTGAACCAATGGTAAAGGAAGACCTTTCTCTCTGTCTCTCTCTCTCTCACTGTCCACTCTGCCTGTCAAAAAAATAAATAAATAAAAGAAATATATCAAAATTCAAGGCAGAGCAGACAAAGGGCAAAGTGAAAAGGATTAGATAACAAAGTGGCTCTACAGAAAAAACTGAGAAATATCAGAAAGCTTAGTGGAGTCACCGGCGTTGAGAAGACTACTGCTATGTACGGGCACGAAATAGCTCCAAGAAACCGACCACACACACGCACATGCACACACAGGCACACGTGCACACCATGCAATGCCAAAATAAGATCCGCACAGACCACGTGCCCTGACCAAAATGCACGGGGACTGGAGATGACCAGTAAGAAGAAACCCCAAGTAGAGGGAAAGACAGAGAGAAAGGTCTTCCTTCCATTGGTTCACCCCCGCAAATGGCCGCTACAGCCGGCGTGCTGCGGCCGGCGCACCGCGCTGATCCGAAGCCAGGAGCCAGGTGCTTCTCCTGGTCTCCCATGCGGGTGCAGGGCCCAAGCACTTGGGCCATCCTCCACTGGCCTCCTGGGCCACAGCAGAGAGCTGGACTGGAAGAGGAGCAACCGGGATAGAATCCGGCACCCCAACCAGGACTAGAACCTGGTGTGCCGGCGCCGCAGGTGGAGGATTAGCCAAGTGAGCCACGGCGCCGGCCCCAAGTAAAAATTTCTATTTAATAATTTGGAAAAATGTCTTTCCAAGCCATAAATAAAAATAAAAGCTAGCATGTATAGCAATTAAGAAAATGGTTTCTAAAATATGTGGAGTGAAGCCAATGTCAGACTTGGAGAAAAACTCGTAGTCTGACAAATTATTTTTCTAGGAAGCAAGAAAGATTTAAAATAAACTTTTCAAGCTATCACCTTGAGAAGCCAGCCAAAGAACAATAAAAATTACTAAGAGGAGAGCGAGAGGACTATGGGTAACACCAGCCTACAAATGGCCGTTGTTTCCAGCCGAAAGGTTGGTGTTACAAGGAAGAGGGTGAGGTGCCCACTACCATTCCTCCCGCTCATCATTTTGCCCAGAATCTGAGCCAGTTTAACAGGAAAAGGAAAAAAATGACCACAGAGAAAGAGACAAAACTATTCTTTGTAGACACCATGACTTTCTAAACAGAAAATACAAGTTAATAAGAGAACTCACTACGTTTGCTTGACTTAAAATCCACATGGGAAGTCCATATTGTCCTGTGTGTCACAATAGCAATGGCTCAGTATACAATGTCCAAGGGAGAGAGATTACCGAAGATCTCAACATTAAACCACAAGGTACCTGGGAATAAATAAACAGAAAATGTCTTTTTCTTATGTAAAGAAAATTATAGAACGTGATTGACGGACATGAATGGAGTCTGAGTAGCTTTCTCATGCGTGTGAAGACTGATCATTGTCTACAAGTGAAATTACAAATTCATTGCAATTCCAGTCAGCTTCTCAACTGAGTTCTTCATGAACCCAGTGAGGTGTTGTGTATCTATAAAGTTGAGGATGCAAGATACTCTTGAATAAGAATTACAGGATGGGCGGGGGGGACTTGGACTGGCGTGTTGCAAGGTGCACTATAACTCCTTCTTCATGCAATTTAAGACGGAGTGGGACTGGCACAGAGGCAGAGAGTAAGTAAATTCGAAAGGATTGGGAGCCCAGAAACGGATGCTTGTGTAGGTGGGAACCAGGAGC
This sequence comes from Lepus europaeus, assembly GCF_033115175.1. Lineage (NCBI taxonomy): Eukaryota > Metazoa > Chordata > Mammalia > Lagomorpha > Leporidae > Lepus > Lepus europaeus. Next base: position 109,300,629 of record NC_084837.1, read on the forward strand.
ATATCACACATCACCGTGAGCAAACAGGAAGGGGATGATCGCCAGTCCTCACGGGAGGCAGAAATCTAAACCCTCTTAGGAAAATCACTCCCGGATGGACTCCAGACCTAAATGTGGAAAACAGAACTTCAGAATTCTAGAATATACATAAAAGAAAATATATTGATGACATCTGGGCAGGAGAAAAATTTAAGAAATCGCAAAAAGCATACATTATAAAGGAAAAGGTTAATGAGGCGTACACAGTGTATTATAATTTGAAACATCTGAGTGAGAACAAATAAGATTTTATGCAGAAAATTGAAACTCACAGACCAGAGAAGGAAGGATATTTAGAACAGAGTGCAGAAGACAAACAGTATCAGCCCAAGAAGCCCAATGCAAAAGGGGAAAAAGTAAATGCCCAGTGCAGTTTTGCAAAGGAGCTCAACATCATTAGAAAGCAGAGAAAGAAAAGTTAGATACAGAACAACACGGCATTCACACCTCCCGGGATGGCACCTGCCACGGTTGTGACGTTCAAGGGTGTCCAAGGACTGCTGGTGAGGGTGTGGATGGGAGGGAAAATTGGTGAGATCTCATGTCTTAATCTACGACAAAGTGCCTGATGCTGGGTGACTTAGGAACAACAGAGGTTTGTTTTGGTGTCCCACGAGGAGCTCAAAGCCATGGTGCCAGCAGTCGTCCCGCCTTTAGTGAGGGCCTTGTGCTTCTTTGGCCCACGGCAGGAGAGAGCAGGGCACACAGGCACCTAAACCTGTGCTTAAGAACCACATTGATTGGGGCCGGCACCATGGCTCACTTGGTTAATCCTCTGCCTGTGGCGCCGGCACCCCAGGTTCTAGTCCCAGTCGGGGCGCCAGATTCTGTCCCAGTGGCTCCTCTTCCAGTCCAGCTCTCTGCTGTGGCCCGGGAGGGCAGTGGAGGATGGCCCAGGTCCTTGGGCCCTGCACCCGCATGGGAGACCAGGAAGAAGCACCTTCCAGTCCAGCTCTCTGCTGTGGCCTGGGAGGGCAGTGGAGGATGGCCCAAGTGCTTGGGCCCTGCACCCCATGGGAGACCAGGAGGAAGCACCTGGCTCCTGGCTTCGGATCAGCGCAGTGCTGGCCATAGTGGCTATTTGGGGAGTGAACCAATGGAAGGAAGACCTTTCTCTCTGTCTCTCTCTTTCACTGTCTATAACTCTACCTGTCAAATAAATTTAAAAAAAAAGAGCCACAGTGATCTCCAGGAGAGCGCCCCTGACCAAATCACCTCTCAAAATTCCCACCACCTCTCAGAACGCTGACACCAGCAATTGCATTTCAGCGTGAGTCTTGGCATGGTCAAGTCCAAACCATAGCACCTAACAAGTTAGGGACAGACCTGTTATGCAGGCTCAGGAGTTCCACACCAAACCAACGAACCCTAGCAGAATCCTGACCCAGGTGTGCCTATAAAAAGGTTCACTGAAACATTTTTTTCCATAATTAAAAATTGAAGGTAGCACGAAAGTTCATCTGAGGGTGAACAAATGACCACACCTTGGTCCAGCCACAGGGTGTTCTGCCAGTGGGAAGGAATGATCTAGAACTCCATGCCCCTGTGTTAGCATGGGGAAAAGTCTCCAAGTTGTCACACATTGGATGAAAAAAGTTTTCAAGGCGAAGCGAACTCCACCACAGCATTTATTTAAAGCTTTAAGGATCACAGAAGATAAGGTTCACCATGGTGTCTGAATGCGCTCTTATATAAGGGTCCTCAAAAAGCTCATGGAAAATGGAATGAAAACATAAGATTATTTTGGTCTAAAAAATGTTGAATAAATGTGTGTATAGTTTTTTGCATAATAAGTATTTTCCTGAGCTTTTTGATGACCCCTCATATGCATGGGTTTCAATGTTCTTTGCTCCAGAATAGACTTCTCTTTGACTTCCATTTTCCATGAACTTTGGAAGGGTCCTGTAGAGCAGAAATATAAAAATACGGCGATAATTCTCAACAACACCATGACAGTCACCACCTCGGGTGAAGGGAAGTGGGCTGGGGCTCTGGCCGGAACATATCCTAGGCTTCAACTACATCTGCGCTCTTTCTTTTTTTTAAGATTTATTTATTTATTTTAAAGTGAGAGTTACACAGAGAGAGAAGGAGAGGCAGAGAGAGAGACAGACAGACAGATAGACAGACAGAGAGAGAGAGAGACAGGTCTTCCATCCGCTGGTTCACTCCCCAGTTGGCTGCAATGGCTGGAGCTGCACTGATCCAAAGCCAGCAGCCAGGAGCCAGGAGCTTCTTCCAGGTCTCCCCCGTGGGTGCAGGGGCCCAAGCACTTGGGCCATCTTCTACTGCTTTCCCAGGCCATAGCAGAGAGCTGGATTGGAAGCGGAGCAGCCGGGACTTGAACCAGCGCCCATAAGGCACTGCTTTACCTGCTATGCCACAGTGCCGGCCCCTCTCTTTCTTTTTTAAAAGGGAAACAAACATATCAGATAGTAGAAGAAGTTAAACCTGGATAATCAATATACAAATAAGCCCCATATTCTGATCTTTTGTGTGTTGAAGGATTTCTATAAAATATTGACAGGGAAAAGATCACAGATAATATTGGGGAAAAGACGAAATCATAATTGATACTAAGAAAGTAGCTCACTGGAAACCCCGCTGGGTCTGATCCTTAGGAGTCTCGCCTCAGTTTTCTAGAATTTTCTTTAGCTCCCAGGGCTTGTGTTGCTGGCACAGCTGCATGAGGCCCTGGGAAGCTCCGGGAGCGAGGACTGATTGACTCCTCCCCCCTCTCCCCAAGATCCGAGGGACAGAAATTGAACTCCCTATGCAAAGGCCAAAGGGAGACAAGACGACAAGTCAGAGCCCCTGCAGTGTGGTCGCCACGGGGACACAAGGTGGTAGGCACAGGGCAGGTCCTGGCTGTGATTCGAGTTCTCTTGAGAGACGGATGGTTCTGGATGGCTGGTGCTATCATCCCCTGCCGCCACCCTGGGAGCTAGCGAGCGTCCCAGCAGCGGGGCCCACAGGTATAAGCAACGCGAAGGAGATCGGACAACAGGAGCCTTGGCAGGCGGCTGAGGAAGGCTGGGAGGTCGCCTCCCACGCCCTGAAGGACCAGTCACTCAGAGCTGCCGGCCAGAGGCCAAGGCCACATGTCAGCCTCTGTCCTCGGGGGCTGCGCCATCTGGCAGGGGTGAGTAGGCGGGCCCCTTCCTCACCAGCAGGCACCACACAGACCCCTGCAGTTGTAAGAAAAACCCAGGATGGGGGATCCTGGTGCGTGAGCCAATTGATGGAAATATTCGCAGGACATGCGCCTACCGCCAAAGTGGCAAATCGGCGTGGGCCAGCAAGGAGGGCACCGTGGTGGCCACCAGGTGCCCCTGGGTCTCACCGCGAGACAGGCACCCCCGCCCCTGCCCAGGGCAGCTCCAGCTCGAGGCCACAGTCAGCTCCACTCCACGGACTTGACCTTGGTCCGGTTGTGGGAGTCCAGCCCAACTTGGACCAAGTTTGCACTCTGGACAAACAGCCCAGGAAGATGGCGTCACGGGGGCTCCCCACTTCATTCTTGGCCAATTAGGCCCCTCCACCTCTTTCGAGAAATGCATACCTGCCGTGGAAGTTCTCGGGGTGTCGGGGGCATTGTCCAGAACTCTGCCGCCTCGTGGGTTTCATTTCTGTGCCTGGGTGGGGGTCTCCCTCGTCTCTTTCCTAACAGTGCAGGCTTGCCTTCGCTCATCGCTTCTAGATGGAACCTGCTGGAACGCTGTCCGGCTCAAGGTGTTCCAGAGAACTTGCTCTAGGGCTTCTTTCGCAATCTGTCGATGTCGTCGATGTTCTCATTTGTTGATGGGGATTTGCTCAAGCCCTCACCTCGGCGGATCTCGGCTTGCAGATCCTCCTCATGCTGTCTAACTTTTACTGCATGTAATCCCCTTTGTTCCTTGATGAAAGATGTGAGTGTGCTCCCGAGCGCGGCGAGCAGCTGTCACTCACTTTGCTCCGGGAGCTTTCACATGCAGTTGCTCATCGTAGCGATTTTCCAAGCACTCTGTAACTGCGGCTTAATTTTCTCACTGACTCGGTAATTATTTTTTAATGTTGTTTAAATCATGAAACGTATGGGTTTAAATCCTCTGCGGTCAGAAATGCAGCCTGTGTCATTCCTATGTTTTCACATTTATGGATGTTTTCTCTGCAAATCTATATTAAGTCAATTTTTGTAAATGTTCTACGAACATTTGAAAATAATGTCTATGCCCTGCAGGCAATGAATTTGTGTGTTCAACTTAGCAATTACATGAGAGTACTTCAAGAAGTTCATGGGCAAGTGGAATTCAAAGATAAATTTATTTTGATGAAAGAGATTTTGAAATACATGCGTAATTCCTTCATAGAAAGTGGGTCTTCAGAAAACTCATGGAAAATGTGTATTACGAGAAATCTACACATGGGCATCAACACTTTCTACACTAAAATAAACGTCTCCTTTAATTCCACTTTTCCTGAGCTTTTTGAAGTTTTCTTTTAGCCTTCAAATATTTTATGTCATTTGATTAGTACTGTCTTTAATGTCCAAACTAGACGAACCTATGCTTCTCTACCAATATTAAAATAGACAAGTTAAACATTATTTAAATGAAATATTGAATGGTATCTCTCAACTAATATAAAAATTATACTCTAATTTCCATCCACCTTTCCCATGATTGATTTTTTATTAGAATGAGATGGAATTTTAAATACAAGTTATTTTTTTTTTTTTTGACAGGCAGAGTTAGACAGTGAGGGAGAGAGACAGAGAGAAAGGTCTTCCTTTTTCCATTGGTTCACCCCCCCAAGTGGCACTGCGCTGATCCGAAGCCAGGAGCCAGATGCTTCCTCCTGGTCTCCCATGCGGGTGCAGGGCCCAGGGACCTGGGCCATCCTCCACTGCACTCCTGGGCCACAGCAGAGAGCTGGACTGGAAGAGGAGCACCCAGGACAGAACCGGCACCACAACCGGGACTAGAACCTGGGGTGCCGGTGCTGCAGGCGGAGGATTAGCCTACTGAGCCGTGGCGCCAGCCAGATACAAGTTATTACTACACAGCCTTGGTTATGTCAGCCTCATCAATGACTATTTTACTGTCCACAATGTTTTATGCCTGATATAATTACTTATACAGATTATTGCTTTGTTGTTTTCTCTCTTTCTCTTGACATCCTTGTCTTTGAAACCAGAGATCCCCAAGACAAACGTAGCTGGGGGTCGCTCTCCAGTAACAATGCCTTCTATTTGGTCAGTCCTTCTACCAGTCAGCTTGTTGCTCCTATAACAAAATGCCTAAGGCAGCGTAGCTTGATAGAGAAAAGGGGTTTTGGTTCACGGTTCAGGAGGCTCACAGCCCAAGATCTGGCATCCCCAGCCTCTGATGACGCCGCTCCTGCTGGGAGAGCCCAGAGGTTGTACAGAGCATCCCCCATGGTGTTCAATCATGCGGGCCCCGCCCAATCTCATCAATTCTCCAACGCCTCTCCTCTGAACACCATCACTGGACCAATTGTCCACCCCTCTTTGTACCACTGACATAAGACTCTACGAACTACAAATCCCAAGTTTGGAGGGACAAATGTTGAGACCATAGGCGTCCTTGTAAGCTAGAAATGCAAAGTGTTCTTCAGCTCAGGGAACTTTTCTTCTAGTTTTTGTCTTTATTATAATCACGTCTCCTATCCTCTTCTCTCGTCTTGAAACTCCTGTTCCAAGTATAATCCTTGTCCCAGTTCCCAGTTGCTTGAGCAGTCATATTCATCTCAAGTTTTTTTTTTTCTATTTCTGGGGTAAGAAGGTTTCTCTCTCCTAGTTCCAGGAAGTTTGAAAGTATCTGAGGCAGGCTGTGGACAGGACACAGCCTTCTCCTCCCAGAGGCCCGAGTTCTCGGGAGCTCTGTAGTCATCCTCCCCCCTGCAGAGGGAGGAGCAGGCTGCAGCCTCCCTGGGGAGGAGTCCGGGATGGGGAAGATCAGGGAGACCCAGGGGCGAGGGGCCAGTGCAGCGTAGGTGGGGTGACCGGACCCAGAAGGAGATCCAGGGCCTGGCGTACACCCAGGGTCCCTGAGCCAAGCACAGGGCTCGGGGACAAGGGCTGCTGACAAGCAGAGGGGAGCCCCAGGCAAGCTGAATCCAGGCAGAAGCAAGGCCCAGCGTGGGGGCATCAAAGCCGGCGAAACTGGGAGCTGGCAAGCAGGCTCGGAGCAGGCCAGGGGACCCTGAAGCCGGGAGTGGCCGGGCCCTTCTGCTGTCACTCTGTCCCTGTGCCAACGGGAACAAGCTGTGGGCGAGAGAAGACATTTCCCCAGGAGTCAGGTGGAAACCCCTCAAGACGGGCATCGGCAGCTCCATTCTATAGTCGAGGAGGTTGAGGCTTGGTAGAAGCCAGTTCTCTAGTGCACCCAAGACTTGAACCCCTGCCCGTGTGTCTGCCTCCTGTGGGTTTTCCCAAGATAGCACATGGCGTTTCACAACAGGCGGTGTTATCTTGCATTTTCTTACTGCTCTTTTTGTTTTTTAAAGATTTAATTTATTTTTTGAAAGAATGAGGGAGAGGGGGAAAGAGAGAGAGAGAGAGAGAGAGAGAGAGAGAGAGAGAGATCTGATACTTCAGTGATTCCGCTAGGGATCGAAGTTCGCCGAGGATGCCCCAAGGTTCGCTCCAAGGACGAGCTGTGGCCTCCCTCTTCTCTCATGGCTTCACGGAGGCTTTCGCTCTGACTTCTGTCCGTGCTGCCCTTGCCACCACCGGGGCTGGGGCTGCATGCCCAGGTAGACCAGCAGGTCGGGAAGAGAGGGCTGGACAGCTCCTGTGTCACCGTGGCCCCCCGCCTCGGTCCTCGGTACTACAGCCTCTATGAGACCACTGACTGGATGCTATCTGTATCTTTGTGTGCTGTCTTTCTCTGCCGGCCAGCTCTGTGCGACAGAATCCATGCTCAGAGCCCGGGCACAGTGTTTGCACGCTCGCTTTGGTTTTGTCTGACGGCAGCAGGGAGTTGCTCCTCACTGGTAGCAAACGCCATGCATCACCCGCGGCTGCAAGAATCCAGAGAACTCTAAAAGCCCACTAAGCCTCTCTCTATGTTCCTTTCCTTCTGTTCCCATAACAAATCGCTGCACACCTGCGTTCACCCCATTTCAGATCAGGGGTTCACAGCGCATCCCAAGGAGCCGAGATCTAGGTGTTCCGAGATCAAGGTGCGCTGCAGTCCAGGCTGCTGCCCTCCGCGGCTCCTGGGCGAGAATCCGTTCCTGGCTTCTTCCACTTCTAGAGGCTGCCGGCATTTCTGGGCTCCTGGCCACACCCCTCACGTTGCCTTCTCCTGTGCTGTGGTCAAAAACCTCTCTGTCTCATTTTCATGAGACCACATTTCACGGGATGCTATTTAGTGCTGCCAAGGTAACCCAGGACAGTCTCCCCATTGCAAGATCCTTGAGTTAATCATATCTGCACCGGCCCTTTGGTGGCACAAAACCACGTCCAGCGCTGAACTGGGGACTGATAGGAAGGGGCCGTTGTTCAGCCACTCCTTGCCACTCCCAATAGATTCGGGTCTGCCCTGCACACGCACAGTCCCTTCCAGCGTCGCCCAAAGTCTCAACATCCAAATTCAGAGTCATCCGGACCAGGTGTGGGTGAGACTCTGGGTATGAGTCACTGGAGAGGTCATCCCCTGGAGAAATCCATCCCCATGTGTCGCCCCGGAAACAACGCACCTGCTCTAGAAATGCACAGGTGGTGCGGGCCTGGGATGGCAGCACACGCCATCCCTGAAGACAAACAAGACAAGGAAGAAAGAGGTCAGCAGTCCCAGGAAATTTCAAAGTCCAACCAGACAAGCTCGATTCATCCTCGAGGCCCTGGAAGAACCCTCCGGGGGCCCAGGCTCCACCTCCTATGCCCCCAGCTCTGCCCTCGGAGTTGAAGGGCAGCCAGAACTTGTCGCCGATGGGCTTCATCAGCATGTTTTACGCCTGTAAAATGCCAGCAGTCCGACAGCCTCCCACGGACGGGCCTGCTAATTGTTCTGATAGAGGAGAGCGGCCGCCTGGTGCAGCCCTGCGGGTCGGCGTGACCGTGACACTGGGTGGCTCCTCTGTCCTGGGCCAACGCCATCCACTTAACCCGTGTGTCAGCAGGGAGGTGGCTGCAACGACATGGCACCCTTCCTAATGGCTGCACTTCTAATTTTAGAACTGGCTGATCATTGCCTGCGTCAGCTCTGATGCTAGCCACTCCAGCGAGGCCCCAGGGCGCTGCAGCCGCTGTCTGTCCCCACCGCGGTGAGCGGCTTTGCTGTCTCTTCCCTTCATCTCCCTACTGCGAGGGCCTGGAAGGAAGCAGTGAACAACCACCAGTCCTCATCTTTGCGATGTCCACTGGAAACCTGCCTAACAGGTGTGGGCCAGGTGAGCCTGCCTACCAGTCGTTGGCCAAGGCAGTAGTGGTAGGTAGTGCTGGTGCCCCTGGGATCTTACCGCTGTGGCTTGAATCGTGACCCCGCCTTCAAAATTCCTCTGTTGAAGCCCTACCCCACAGTGTGACCGTATCAGGAGCTAGGGCTTCTGGGAGGAAGTTCAGGTTACACGAGGCCATCATGGTGGGTCCCAACCCAATAGAGCTGGTGGCTTTAGAAGATGGTGCACACACCAGGGAAAGGCAGGAAAGGACACAGCCAGAAGGCAGGATGAGACCCTCACAAGAATTAACCCAGCCCACCCTTGTGCTGGGAGTTACAGCCTCCAGGACCACAGGCAGATAAATGGGTATTGTTGAAGCGCCCTAGTCTGTGGGACTTTGTTGCAGCAGCCCAAACAGATGGGTACAGAAATAAAGAAAAATGCTGGCTGGTGTGTGGCACAGCCACCACTGGGGACACCCGTGTCCCATAGCACAGTGCCTGCTTTGAGTCCCAGCTGCTCCACTTCTGATCCAGCTCCCTGCTAATGGGCCTGGGAAGCAGGAGAGGATGGCTAGAGTTCTTGAGTTCCTGTCACCCATATGGGAGTCCCAGATGCACTCCTGGATTTAGCCTGGCCCAGCCCTGGCTGCTGTGGTCATTTGGGGAATGTACCAGAGTATGGTAGATATGTTCTCTCTCTCTCTCTCTCTCTCTCTCTCTTATAAGTATGCAAAAGTAAATGAAAAAAATATTTTTAAAAAAGAAAAACGCTGTGGCACAGAAGGTGTGGACTCGCTCAGAGGTTGGGTGACCTTGGCCTTGACCCATCTTCCAAGCATATCACCAACCTCCACAGACCACAGAGCTCTTAGTGTTTGGTTGTCTTGTTAAATAAATGCCCAAGGAAAGCCAAGTGACACGGCAGAAGCCGAGGCAACATGTGGAACCGAGAAAGCAAATCCTTGTCTTCGAAGGCCAAGTTCACTGGCTGAGGGAGGAAAGAAAACTGTGGACCAGGCAGCACCTTAGGGTCCATCCTGGCTTGAACCAGCACAGGGTTTTACTCCACGGAGAGGAGACACACTGAATGAGCACCGGTACTCACCGGCAGTAATTCTGCTATCCGTACTTGGTACTGCGCTTCAGTGCACCTGCCAGATGGTGCACAGCTCAGCCTCATGGCCACCTTGCCCCCAGAGAATAAAGACCAACAGCTAGAGAGACAGCGAGCAGGTGGATCCAAGGAGATTCGTGGGCTGACCTGCCGGATCCATCATGCTCAGGCTGCCAGATGATTGGGAACCAAATTCCCACAATGAAGCCAAAAAGCTGAGGGTCTTTTTTTTTTTTTTTTTTTTGCTTCTTCTTATTTGCTTTCAGCAGATTTCAAATCTAATGTTTTCTTAATTGAGTTTGAGTTTGATAAATTGTGACACACATGCTTTCCAAAAAAAAGACTATTATATATATATATGTATATATAAATATATATATAATTTTTTGGAAGCATGATGTTGCCCAAATTGGCATTTTACTGTGACCCAAGCTGTGCCAAAGCCCGACTCAGGCTCACCCAAGAAAAAGTTGCAAAAGACAGAGGATGTGGTGAGATCTTCAAATAGCCAAGCTCCCACAGAGCAGCCGCAGCCCCAGTCTTGTGTATCGCCACCTGCTTTGAATCGTGACTGCCTCACTTCTTGTATCCCCCCAAAACCCAGAATCCTTGTTTCTAGTTCCTGTAATCGGAGACGTCCTGTGTCCCCTGGCTTCTCCACAGCACTTGGCAGGCTCTGTTCCACTTGAGTCCGCTACCATCCAACTCCTGAATCCTCACGCTTCCCCAAGGACGCTGAGCAGCCAGGTTGGGATCCCTGCATCTAAAACAAATCCACTGCCAGCCACGCCCAGAAGGTGGCAGATGGAGCTCTTGGCTTGCGCAGGCTCCATGCTGAAAGGCAACACGGTTTTGTGGGGGCCGGCAAAGTCGGCCTCTGAGAAGGGCCACAGCCCAGCTCCTGGGGAGCTACCGCTGAGCTCCCTCCTTAGTGTCACATGCTCGGATCTGGATGGGACTTGTGCCCGCCTGGTGATTAAGGTTAATAACCACACTCCATCTGGAGGGCAGAAATGCAAATCTGTTCTTTGGAGTTCATGCTTGGCATTCGTCCCGGTCGGGAGGATGCGCAAGACACTGATAACCCTGCCCTGGGGTGATGATGCTAGGTTAGGGGGCCTGGTCTCTGTCCCAGGCAAGACAGGGAGAGGTCTGGCCCACGCAATCAGTCCAGGGGAGCTGATGTTCATGGAAGGTCGGCCCGTGTCTGGGATTTCAGAACCAGTGTGAGAGGGCAGACTGAGCCCTGCTGTGAAACCCAGACAGCTTCCTCCTTCCCTGAGCGGCACTCGGTGATGGTGTGGGGTCCGTGCTGCCAAGCCCCAGGCCCAGGTGTGGGCTCAGGAATGCAGGTGCTGTGGTTTCAATGGGATTTGGCCCCCAAACTCATGCAGATGCTTGAACCCCAAAGTCATAAGTCAATGGTACTAAGATGGCAGACACCTGGGGCTGGAGCTCTGGCACAGTAGGTTAAGCATCCACCTGCAGTGTTGGCATCTCATAGAGACACCAGTTCTAGTCCCAGCTGCTCCACTTCCAATCCAGCTCCCTGCTGCTGGCCTGGGAAAGCAGTAGAAGATGGCCCATGTGCTTGGGCCCCTGCACCTGCTTGGGGGACCTGGAGGAGGCTCCTGGTTCCTGGCTTCAAATTGGCCCAGCTCTGGCTGTTGCAGCCATTTGGGGAGTGACCCAGCTGATGGAAGACTTCTCTCTCTCTGTCTCTCCCTCTCTTTGTCTGTAACAATGCCTCCCTCTTGAATAAATAAATACATCTTTAAAAAAAAAAAGCTGGTAGACACTTACTCCAGTTGGGGTATTGAGGAGGTGGACCTGGTGGGAGGTCCTTGGGGCGCAGGGACCCAGCCCTGGGAAGGCAGCTCTCAGGAGAGGGTTGGTTATAAAGCAACCTTGGAGCCCAGCTCCTCTGTCTGCTTCCCAGCTCGCCATAGGAGTGCCTTCCACACTGCACCCTTGTTGTCCTCATCAGAAGTCAAATCAGGTGACCACTTGGTCTTGGACTGGAACCTCTAGAGCCCTGAGCCAAAGAAATCTTGCCTTCCTAGGCAGCTGCTCAGAGACATGCCGCTGTGGGCTCACTAACGCAGTGGGCTAGCTCCAAATTCAGCTGTGACCGCTGTGAGCAAATCCTCCCTCTCCCAACCCTCCAGGCTCCTCATCTGTGAGGCAGACAGAGGTGGGCTGGACCTGTTTCCCCAGCGTGGTGCAAGGAAGCCCAGGGGTTCCATGGATGCCCAGTGTGGACAACGCGCTCCACATTCATGACAGTGGCACTGCTGGAGGGGAGAGGCAAAGGGTTCTGAGAGTTAGGGGTTACAGTGGGGATTTATTTCTTACAAAAAGAAGAAGAAGGAGAAAGAGGAAGAAGAAGAGGGGGAGGGGAAAGGAGGGGGAGGGAGGAAGGGGGGGGAGGAAGAGGAGGAGGAAGATGAAGAGGAAGAAGAAGAAGAGCAGGATGATTAGGCAATAATTGCAAATTCTGTGTGATGGATATGCACACACTTTTTTATACTTTGCTTATATTCTTTTTTTAAAAAAGACATTTATTTATTTGAAAGTCAGAGTTACACAGAGAGAGAAGGAGAGGCAGAGAGAGAGAGAGGTCTTCCATCTGCTGGTTCATTCCCCAATTAGCCGCAAGGGCTGGAGCTGTGCTGATCCAAAGCCAGGAGCCGGGAGCCTCCCCTGGGTCCCCCATGCAGATGCAGGAGCCCAAGCACCTGGGCCATCTTCTACTGCTTTCCCAGGCCATAGCAGAGAGTGAGATCATAAGTGGAGCAGCCGGGACTTGAACCGGTGCCCATATGTGATGCCAGCACTGCAGGCAGCAGCTTTACCCATTACGTCACAGCGCCGGCCTCTACTTAAGCACTTTTAATCCTTAACTTTCTCAAACAGTAAGACCAATCAGGAGCAAGTCTGGACCTAGCAATGAGCAGAGCAGCAGTCCGGACCCCAGCACGTGTGCTCATAGGAATGTTCGGTTTCTGAGTAGTTTACGTCATGATTGCCCTCAACGTACTTTTCACTTAGCAGAATTTCCAGCCTTTTTCCGTGTGCGTGTATGCATGTGTAGGTGGGTACTTGTGTGTTTCCTTTTACCTGCCCCAGCGTGTTCCATGACCCATGGCAATTTTAGCCTTCCTATTATTGGCAGAAATTAATCTTGCTCCCAGGTTCCCACTGTTACAACAATGCTGCAGTGAACATCTCTCGAAAATCCCAGGGCAGCCCCCTTCTACCTGATCATCTGCCAGGTGGGAGGTCCCCACCCCTTCTGCCTGCCAATCTTCCACAATCTCCTAGGTGCAGCCCAGTATTCTCTAGGGGGTCCTGCCCACCCTTCCTCCTGCCTGATAACATTTGCATCCATAAAGTCCTTTGTTTCAGACCTTCAAGAGAAAACTCAGATAGAAGTTTTTCTATTTACATCCAAAAAGCCCTTTGTTCCAAGAGGAGCAGAGGTGGGGAAGCAAGACCCATCTCCTTAACACCCCCCTACCCCCCCACCCCCAGCCTCAACTGGACTGCGCACTCAGCTCTCTGCCTCTATGCTGGGTCGACCGCCTGCCTGGCCAGGTGTAATCTCTCCACTCAACCACGTAACGTTGCTCCTTCCTCCCCCACTCCTGACCCCTCAGTCCGAGCGACTGCACCTGCACTCTCTCCCAGGTCCTGTCTGGAGAAGTGCCCATCCGTTCTTATGGATGTCCCTGCCCTAATAAACTTTGCCACTTTTACTTTCCACTAAAAAAAAAAAAAAATCCCAGGGCAAAGGAGCAGCAGAACGTGTTTTTTAGATTGTAGTGATTCTTAGAAGATAAAGTCACACATGGGAATCCACTGCCTGGCACTTGTGAGCTATGAAAACTACATTTCCCGCAAGACTCAGCTTGAACTCCTCCCTCAGTGTTTGTCTTGCACCCCGTGCGTTCCTCCACTAGAGCAAGCGTCAAACTCTGCTGTGAGTGTTTGCTGGGTTCTCCACGCTACTGTGTGCCTTCCAGACTATACCTGGTGCACAGTGAAGATTGGATAAGCACATCTGGTTTACTAAAGGAATCAGTCGAGGGAGGGGTTACAGTGTATGAAAGGAAAACCAGCTGGTTGGAGTAATAGATCACCAAGTAGCAAATGCTGACCAGAAGAGGTAAGTATTTTTCCCACTTCTGTTATAATTAAAGAGGATGCCAGTGGTCAGCATTTTTATTCATTTGCAGCAGCAAAACATTAGCCAGACACCTATTTCTCCATCCTGAAGGCTGTGGCTACTGGCCAATGGCCAGAGCTGTCAAGTTTCATGCTTTTGTAAGCCACAACACAGAATCAAACACCAACTGCCGAGTAATCCTAAATAATACCCCCAAAGACACACATGCGCGTGCACACACACACACACACAGAGTGCAGGGGTCTCGAAACACTGCAGGGAAAATCTAGAACTGCAGACCTGCCGAGGAGCAGCCCGAAAAACACACCATCATCAGGTCAGAGCTCTGGACATCAGCACCTCAGAACATTGAGCAATCAGAGCTACACACTAGGCTTGGTCCCAGATGTGAACCCCACGCCTGCTGAGATGTCTGCCTGCTCACCCACTGGGAACCCTCTCTGCAGCCGTGTGGCATCATCCAGGGCAATATTTCATATCGATGTTTGGGAGCCCACTGAAACTTTATCAGGTGTATCACAACACTGAGCCAAAAGAGGAAACAGACACTACAAGCAGACCCACAGATGTCCAGCTGTTAGAGTTATCGAATGTGATAAGAATGTTCAAGAAAGCAGGTAACAGGTGGAAAATTTCACTGGGAAGTTAAGAATTGTTCTCGAGAGTCAAATGGAACTCTGAAGATTCAAAAATATGGCTGAAAGGAAGTTTGAAGAGAAAGGTTTCATAGCTGGTTAGACACAGCAGAAGGGAAGCTTAATAAACTGGAAGTTAGTTCAATAGAAAATATTCAGACTAATGAGAAAACATGCAGAGAAGAGGCGTAACTAACAAAACGTGATGTAGTGAAAAGGTGCCAAGTGTACCATAGAGAACGAGAACGGGACAGGGGGGAATATTTGAAGGAGAAAGGGCCAACAGTTTTCAAAAGCTTTCAAGACGTCAAGTGAGATTCCAGAAGTGGAACAAACACTAAGTAGGAAAATACAGAGAAATTCACACTGCAACACATCCATAGTAAAACTGTTGAAAACCAAAGGTGCAGAGAAAATCCTTAGAGCGGGCAGAGAAAAATGTGCTCTCACTTCAAAGGGCCGGCAGTAAGGCCACAGGAAATATTACTCCCGTTAGCCTGCTTGAAGGACGTGCTGGGCCATGTGCTGGAGCCACATGGCCACAGTACCCCCCTGTCCCTTTTCTCAGTTGTCCACTGATCCATTCTTATCTGCTGAACACGTTTCAGAGTAAGGGGCAGGCTTTAGGACACATCAAAGCACTTCAGCACACACATCAATGAGTATAACTCAATTTGCTTATATATTTTTAAAGATGAAATGTATAGGGAAATGCAAATATTAATTGCATCATTTTTGAAATTTGACAAATACATGCATTGTAACTCTGAGGGTAGCTTTAAGTTTTAATTAATGAAGGAAGTTAGACATCTTTCCATATGCCAACGACCCATTATGTTTCCTTTTCTGTGAATTCTATTAATTTCTCCTTTCCATTTTTCTACTAGATTTTTGGCCTCTCTCTTTGTTGGCCTTGGAAGCAGAGAACTGAGATACAGACACTCATTTTCTTCATTTGATTTTTATTTTATTTGTGTTTTTTCCTGAATCTCTGACTTCTGCTTTTATTCCTCTTTTTCTCCTTCACCAATGAGTTCTAGTCAGTAGCAGTAGCTTTCTTATTTATCTTTGATCTTGAAAATGGACTTCAATTTAATAATTTGTTAACAGCTGTAGAATCTGGGTGTTGGATAGGCATGAATTCACGATACAATTCTTACAGCTTTTCCATGTGTTTGAAGATGTTCATTAAAAAAAAATGTGAAAGGGGCCAGTGTTGTGTTACAACAGATTAAGCCACTGCCTGTGATGCTGGTGTCTGCTATGGGGGATGGTTCAAGTCCTGGCTGCTCCACTTCCCATCCAGCTCCCTGCTAGTGTGACAAGGAAAGTAGCAAAAGATGGTCCAAGGGCTTGGGCTCCTCCATCTACATGGCAAACCTGGAAGAAGTTCTTGGATCTTGGCTTCTGCCTGGCCCAGTCCTGACCATTGTGGCCATGGGGATTGAACCAGTGGATAGAGGAGCTTCTGTCTCTCTCTGTGTCTTTCTATATAAATACAGTTACATAGATATAGATATACAGATACATATCTGTCTCTTCCTTTCTCTTTTGTAATTCTGCCTCTCAAATAAGTACAAAATTTCTCTGGGTAACATTTTCCCCAAAAGTGATAAAAATTTAAAAAGTGATAACCCTAGTTTCAAAGTTGAAGGACAACAGATCCTCTGAACCTTGGCCAGCTCACATGAGTACAGCGTCTTGAGAGAGTAATACAATTCAGAATTTATATGTATTTGTCCTTTAGCACAGTAGTTCTGCCTTAGATATCTATGGTATATCCATGTGTTGAAGGTAATATAGCTATTAAAAAGAAAGTGGGGGCTGGTGTTGTGGCGTAGCAGATAAAGCTGCCACGTGCAGTGCCGGCATCCCATATAGGCACTGGTTTGAGTCCCAGCTGCTCCACTTCCAATCCAGCTCTCTGCTATGGCCTGGGAAAGCAGTAGAAGATGGCCCAAGTGCTTGGGCCCCTGCACCCATGTGGGAGACCTGAAGGAAGCTCCTGGCTCCTGGCTTTAGATCAGCGCAGCTCTGGCCATTGTGGCCAACTGGGGAGTGAACCAGAGGATGGAAGACCTCTCTGTCTGTCTCTCTCTCTCTGTCTCTCTCTCTCTCTGTGTCTCTCTCTCTGACTCTCCTTCTCTCTGTGTAACTCTGACTTTCAAATAAATAAATGTGTTTAAAAAAGTGACAACTTTCCATAATTGATATGCAAAATATCCACAGTATATTAACCAAAAAATTCAATAAGTAGAAAGCTTTATAAGAGGCGTGCTTTCATATGAAAAGAAACACAAGGATGCCAGTGCTTTCGTGTGCGGTATAACACCTGCATGTGTAACATGTGTGACATGTGTAACATGTGTGACATGTGTAACATGTGTAACATGTGCAACACCTACATGTATAACATGCTTTACATGTGAACATGTATGACATGTGTGACATGTATAATGCCTACATGTGTAGCATGTATTACATGTGTAACATGTATGACACCTGCATGTGTAACGACCTGGCAACAGTGGTCGCCTCTGCAGATGACCTGCATTGCTGAGAAGCCTAGTTAGAAAGCTGGTTTTCAGTTTTTCCTTTTATGTGCTTTTTTGAGGTTTTCTTTTTTTTTTCTTTTAATTTTTTTTTCTTAAATTTGGGAAGCAGAGTTACGGACAGAGAGAAAGAAAGAGACAGAGGTCTTCTGTCTGCTGGTTCACTCCCCAAATGGCCACAACAGCCAGAGCTGCGCCGATCCAAAGCCAGGACCCAGAAGCTTCTTCCAGGTCTCCCACACGGGTGCAGGGGCCCAAGGACTTGGGCCATCTTCTACTGCTTTCCCAGGCCATAGCAGAGAGCTGGATAGGAAGTGGGGCAACCAAGACTCGAACCAGTGCCCATATGGGATGCCGGTGCCACAGGCAGAGGCTACGCCACAGCTCCACCCTGCCTTCACGTTACAGCTGTCCCCACCCTGAGCAATGTCCTCTGGGGGGCCCACCCGTGCCGTATGCACAACGTTGTTGACCAGAGCCTGGTGATGCGGTTCCCTGAGGGACCGAGAGCCAGGTGCACGGGGCCAGAAAGGTGTAGCGCGCCGGGGCGGGGGGCGGCGCTGATGAACGGGGACAGAATGTATGTCTCGCAAGACGGAGCCTTCTGGAGAGGATTGGTGGTGATGACGTGAGCGTACCTACTGTGCCTGGATATGCACCCAACACGCTAAGACAGCACACTTTATGCGATGTCTGTTTTAACACCAGGCTTTAAAGTCTTCATATGGAAAAGAGAGACAGAAGGAGAAAGCTAGTATCGGACTACAGAGCGTGGCTGCTGCCAGCCCCGCACCGCTCCAGTGGCTGCCCGGGCCAGCACAGGCTGCGGCTGGCGCTGAGAGTCCGGCAAGGTGACATCTGTCTCCTTCTGTTTCAGCTGCGGCCACCCCAGCCCCGGCTCCCCCTGGGATTTCGGGCAGCTCCTCCTGGCTTCCGAAACAGCCCGATCCAGGGTCCTGATGAAGTGGTAACCTCTCCAACCAGCAGGTCAGTGCCCCCTCGGAGTCAGTGAGGACAGACCAGAGGTCTAAGGGAGGGGAACGCGCCATTGTCGGGCGGCGGGGACCTCGGGAAGTCACGTCCTTGCTGCATACCTCAGTGTCCACCTCTGTAAAATGGGCCTATCGATGCCTGGCTAACTGAGGCTGTCACGGGGTTTAAATAATAAACTGAATGCATAGTGCACGGCTCGAGGGCTCTGCAGCTTCCCAGGTGAGGATGAGGATGGTGGGTACATGAGGAGACAGCAGCGGCCGCCCTTCTTCCTGGAACTCTGTGTCCCCAGAGCTGGGCCTGCAGGGAGCCGGCCCGCCTGTCCTCACCCGCCGCAGCTCCTATCTGATCCCAGAATGTCCCGGCTCCTCGCCCAGGGCCAGGCCTGGTGCTGGACTTTTTGCAGGCGTGATGGCATGTAGCCCTCATGCCCTGTGGAGCAGGAGGCTCAGGTGTCCTCAACAGGGAGAAAAAACCCAGCCCCGGAGGACTCGGAGAGACACCCCAAGACAAGAGAGTGGTCTGCGGGCACCGCTCGCAACCCCGTGCAGCCCCTGACTTACCCAGGTCTGTGCAGCACGCTGGCGCCTGAGCCGGACTCCTGGCCCCGCCTGCAGGAGCTGCTCCTCCCACCACACCTGCAGACGGTGTCCCTGGGCTCTGCAGAGCCCCTCAAAGGTCCCCA
This sequence comes from Lepus europaeus, assembly GCF_033115175.1. Lineage (NCBI taxonomy): Eukaryota > Metazoa > Chordata > Mammalia > Lagomorpha > Leporidae > Lepus > Lepus europaeus. The sequence goes on from NC_084837.1 coordinate 109,319,226, forward strand.
GGAGCCCCCCACGGAGGGAAAGAGGGGGCAGACCCTCCGTGCCTCCTGCCTGTGCACGCGGCAGCTCCTCTCCTGTCCATCCACCCGGTGGTACCTGGCGTTCAGTTTCATTGGAAGCCCAGCTTCTGTGGCTTTAAAAACTGCTCAGTGTCTGAGTCTTTTCCATCCTTCGATACCCTCAGTCCATGGTTTGAATGGAAAGCGCCATCCCAGCTCGATAGGATTAGGGGTGCAGGCAGCTGCAGGGGCTCCCCCACCGCCCAGGGGTCTACAAGGCTGGGGCTGTCGCTCTAGGGGTCCCTGCCAGGGGTGCTGTGTCCCCTCCCCTGCCCCCTCTTGTGCACGGGGAAGGGGGGAAGGTGAGAAAGAGGAGAGGTTGCTGTCCCACACCCTCCCCAGGCAAGCAGCCATGAGCCTCCCCTCCCCACTGCGGGCTTTCTCTGTAGGGGTGGAAGATGGTACCAGCCACGCCCGAGCCGGAGGAGGAGCCCGCAGTCCCTGCCCCGAGATGGAGGACGCCACACCCGAGCCCGTCTACGTGGACGTGGACAAGGGGCTGACCCTGGCCTGCTTCGTCTTCCTCTGCCTCTTCTTGGTCGTGATGATCATTCGCTGCGCCAAGGTCATCATGGACCCGTACAGCGCCATCCCCACATCCACGTGGGAGGAGCAACACCTGGACGATTGAGCGTGGGGGCGGCTGGAGGGGGGGGGACCGAGAGCCCAGCCCTCTGGGTAACAGCGTCCCAGCATGCGACCCGGCGTGCCCCGTGGCCTCGCCCGCGCCCGGGTGCTGTGGGGGTCACAACCATGGGACGGCCTGGGGAGAAGCGTGCTGGGCTGGGACTCGGGGGGCCAGGGCTCCAGTCGGGGAGTTGCTGGGAGACTGTGGGAAGTCATCTTTCCAGGCCCCTGTGCACCTGCGGAGCTGGGTCCTGAACAGATGCCCCCCTGCCTCTCACACCTGCAGAAGACCCCGCCCCTCAAATGCAAAATAGCACAGGGAATCTCCTGGTGAACTCAGGCTCCTCCCCCTTAGGGACCAGCGGTGGAGCAGGCAGCAAAGGGTGACAGGAGGCTGAGGGAGCCACACTGGGGGAAACTCACAAAAGGCACATGGCTGCCGCCAAGCAGCGTTTTTTTTTGTTGTTGTTGTTTTGTTTTTGTTTTTTTTTTATAACTAAAATACAGAGGGATCTATTTTTCCTGTGAGAAGTGAAATGTGCATTTTAGAAACTTGAAAAAATGCAGATCAATGGATGAACAAGAATTACACTTTAATCCCGCCTCCCCAAAGCCACCATTTTAATATATTTTCTTCCAGCTTTCTTTTAAAAACAAACAAACATGTATTTATTTATTTTTCTAAAGACAGAGAGAGAGAAAATTCCCACTCACTGGCTTACGGCCCCAAGTGCCCACAACAGCCAGGGCTGGGCCAGGCTGAAGCCGGGAGCCAGGAACTCCATCCGGGTCTCCCACATGGGTGGCAGGGACCCAAGTCCTTGAGCCAACACCTGCTGCCCCCCAGGGTGTGCACTAGCAGAGAGCTGGAATGGGGAATGGAGTTGGGACTCGAACCCAGTCCCAAGCAGTGGTGTCTTAGCTGCCACCCGGAACCCCTGCCCCATTGCACCTGCACCATGTGGTGGCATTCACACTGGACGCCCGATGTTGTACCAGACCCCAGGAGAGCATTGTTAGGTCCCCATTTCACCGCGCAGGCATCTTTTGTGCCTACGGCAGACTGTTCCACCTTGTGCTTGCCCGTCACCTCCCTTGGTTGCACCGTGAATTTTTTCCGTAAACTTTTCCTCGGCCGACTTATTCCACCCAGTAACTCCTGCAGGGTGCACAGTCCATGAAGTACTTATTGGACCAGGAGACCAGGGTCCCAGTCCTGTGTGGCCCAACCATGTCGCTCCACCTGCTGGTGCCTCGGTCCCCTCCCTCAAGATGGGGAGGAAGAGCCTTGCCACTTTAAATGTATTATTATTGCTAATTATTACATATACCTCACGGGCGTGAAAGGACAGGGGCATTGCTAAAAATGGCTCTTTTCTGGGCCTCCCTGCTGCCTCCTCTTCCCACCCTTACACCCTACGCCCACCCCATCGCCGACATCTGTGACCCGACAGCAAAAACATTAGGCCGGAGCCCAAATATTCTGCTCCCACATTGTCTGACCCTGGACAACTCCGTCTCTCTGAGCCCTGGGTTGTCTGTGCACGCACCTGACAAGGTTGTACAGGCCAGCAAGCATCAGTGCCCTTTCTCGAACCCCTCGTTCCCAGGAGAAGCCAGGGGGTTGCTCTGGGAGGAGTTAGAGGCTGTGGGTCCCCCCCAGGCTCTCCTCAACTCCACAGGGCCACTCCCTGCAGAAACTGCTCTCCTAGCCAGAACCACTGGTCAGAGAAATACTGATGCATCCTCCCCTAGCACCTGCCTCAAGGGAGGTGGTGCCTACTCAATTCCACAGTCATCAGCTTCCCCACCACCATCTGCAGTCCCCAGTGAGTGCCCCTTCCCCAGCGCCCCCACCAGGAGGGACCTGCAGCTGGGAGAAGTTCAGAGCTCCTTTGCCATCACTTGCATCCCCGCCGCAGGTCCTTACCCCACCCCGGGTCACCTGGGAATCGGGTTTCCAAAGCACGGTCACCCCTGCAAGTGCACAAGGCCACAGCCATTCAGGCAACGTTCCACAGTGACCCACTCGTCCCCCCACACCACGTGGGATGCACAAAGGGACGGCTGGGAGAGGCGGTGGACCAGGCAGTGGACCGGGAGAGGATGTAAAGCAAGAACCTCACTCGGGGACTTGCAGCCCGGCTGCAGCCTTTGCTCGGGGAGCCTGCTCTGTGAAAATCCCATCCGGAGGGACCTGCAAAGCACAGCAGAACCAACTCCCACTTATTGGCAGCAAACTAGGAGCTGGAAGAGCTCCCGGAGGCTCAGAGCTCTCAGGAGCGGAAAACGGGATGGGGGTGGGAGGTGGGCGCAGTTGGGCAGCGCAGCCCACACCGCGGTGGAGGACAGACAGCCCTTATGATGTGGGCAGCTGTGAGGATCCAGAGTCAGTCCCACAGGATCACAGTCCCCGGGCTGGGGCACACGAGGCCACACTGCGAGCTCCCTAGGGCGACCTGTGTGCAGGCCAACGTTTCAGGAGCACTGCACGGGGGTCCCTGGGTCTCCTTCACTCTTTCTCACATTTGCTTACACTTGCCGCCGCCTCTCTCGACATTTTTGCATAGAAAGAGGAAATAAGCATGTTCTAGAAAGGAAGGAAAATTGAAAAATCACTTCCAACCCGAGAATCCAACGAAACGGCCATTTTTCACTTCGTGCATTTATGCATCCCCTTGTGTCCTTGTCCACGTGCAAGGTGTTAGGTTTTCTAAATGCTGTTCATGCTGGGACTTCCCGGGATGCTCTGTCTCCTCACATAGCCCAAGCATATTTCCAGGCTGCTGCTGCGGTCTTCATTGTTGTCATGTACGTGGCTTTAAAACAGGACATCTGGCGTATGCAATTATGCAGAGTCCGGCTATCACTTACTTGAATTGCATTCATCTCCCTATTAAATATGGACAAAGGAAAAAAAAGAGACAGAGATGAGGTCGCTGGGTGTTGCTCAGGAGAGCAGGGACTAAATATTTAAAGCCCATCCTTGCCTCCCTGAGACAGCCTTGGGGACTCCCGAGCTCTGTTCGTGCTTTGTGCCGCTTCGAGCCTGGAGGAGATGGGCATCCGGGATTGGAGCTCCTCAACCAGTTTCTGGCTGGCAGATGAAGCGGAGGGTGTGGCGAGAGACAATCCAGCAGGATCGTGCAAGACCGGAAGCTGGCAGAGCAGCAAGGGAAAGCCTTTGGAGGAGAGGTGGCCTTGCTCCAGGACAAGGAGAACACGGCTTGAGAGAACCCTCCCCGGCAGAGAAGAGCGACGGATTGCCCAGAGGGCGGCGTCTGGTGGCCGGGTCTAAGGGGTGGCCTGTGCTGTGCTGTGGTTCTGTTGTGTTGCCTCGAGGAAAAGCTGGTGCACAGCCCCTCTCGTAGGGATGCTTGGGACAACACAGACAACTCTGGGTGGTGGAGAATACAGCTGGAACCCCAGAGAAAGGGAAGGGGGTGGGTACAGAGATTTGTAGACACAGAGAATCCATGGGACAGCCACTGCAAGACATGGGAGCCCCAGGAGGCTTAGACAGATTTGAAGGAACCTACAGCTTGGCGTATCCGTTCCCATCACAACTGTTTTATGTTTGCCGGTGAGTTGCTATAACCTCCATGTTTTTATCAAAACTGGTGTCTACCTGTCCCATAAAGCAGAATTCCAGAGGCTAACTCTTTCCAAAAGGGGGGGACAGAAAGAGGAAAGCATTGCAGGGCTTGGGGTGTCCACTAGTGTGGGTTCATGCCCCTCGGTCTCACTGCCGAGGACTGGCCCTGCCCTCTGTGGTCCACACTGAGCTCCCGGGGTCCAGTCACAGTCCCGAGGAACAGACAGCCCATTGCCAACGCATAGGTCCGTGACGGTCACCAGCAAAGGCTCCCACTGTCCTGGGAGGAATGGCTCTGGGTCCTGGCACATTCAAAGCAATGATGGAAGAGAATTCAATGGGAGAATGCTTACAAGAGTTGAGCAAAGAGAAACAACAGGGAATAGAAAACACCCAAGGAGGGGACACAGCGCGATGCCATGAGCACATCAGCCGAAGAAACAAGAACAAAGACTGCCCCCAGAGCAGCGAAGGCTGTCCCAACAGAGGAAGCATCGGCCCACAGGAGCTGTGGCCACAGGTCCAGGATCAACTGCAGCCCCACAGGATGGGAGTCGGGGGAATAGACATCTTGACCTCTTGCCTCCCGCACTCCAAACTCCTGTCTGGATTTCCCACTGGCCAAACACTACAGAAAGGAGAACACAGAGCAGCCCAGGGTGTCACAGCCCACACCGACCAGTCTTTTAGAACAAATGAAAACCAGCACCATCCTCCCCATGCCCACTCAGCACCCATTCATGGTTCATGAGCTTGACTTGGATGGGGGAAGTATGCTCGTCTCCCAACACAGGGAAGACACAAAGTCCCATCAGCCACCCTGTTGTCCAGGAGTGGGTCCCACTCCTACTGGAACTGAAATTCTGTAGCATAGCCTCCGATCTCTGTGAAGCAGGGCGGCTGAGTTGTGGCCTGCTCTTGCTGGTCCTGAGGCGTGGGGTGGTGACCTCAGCCTTGTGTTCCTGCCGCCCACTCCACAGCCTCTCTGTGTTCAGGCAGTCCCTTGGCTCTTGTGGTATTTAATCTGGTGGAACGAACCAACTCTCCACCCAAATTCTTGGAGCCCTGTCTTTACTGAGTTGCTACGGATTCCACAAAGTCCCACAGTTCATGAAGAGAGCTTGAAGGTTTCAGCTGGAAGCACTTTGGACTGGGCGGTGCTCCTCAAGCCACAGTCCCAGGGCAGATCACATGAGCCTCTCCGGGAAGGTTCTTAGAAATTCAATTCACGTCGAACATGGGGTATGGAGAGAACCGTGGCGCAGCCAGCCCAGTTCCCTTGGGGTCTTGGATGAATCACCCTGTCAGGAGCCCCACCTGGCACAGGACCGTCTGAGTCTCCAACTTATCAGACCCATAACTACATTTCTTTTGGGAGCATTTCTTCTTGGGCACTAAGGGTTTCCAAACCCCCCCAACCCTATAAGAAAACAAGATTCCATGTGTGGATGTGTGAGTTGACTTTTCCCAGGACAGAAGGTCTATTTCAGCTCATGGTTTTGAAGGTTCACAGTCCAAGATCGGGTAGCCGCGTTGGATTAGATGTCTGGTAAGGCCAGAGGACAGCAGAGGGATGGTGAGCCAGGAAGCAGACACACGAAGCCTGCTGGGCTTATGTCGCCAACCTGCTCCCTCCCTAGGGCAAGCTCCCAGGGACCTAAAGACTTCCCACCAGACCCACCTCCCAAATGTCACAGTTAGGTCAAGTCTTCACCCTCAAACCACCAACATTAATCCAGTGACCATTAGCATAAGATTTGGGGGTTACACCCCTGCCAGGTTCTGTTCAAGCCACGATAGTGGAGTATTAGGTGCAATAGAGGAGTCAGTCTCACCTCCATTCTTTGGGTCCCAGACTTGCATCTAGAGGGATCACAGCCTCTAGTGTAAGCCAAGTGCTGCCTCCTGTGGGTCAGCCGCCGTAATAGAGTCCACCTGAGCTGCTTCAGGCTTTGGGTCACGCCGACTGCATCTGCCGATGAGGCAGGGGGTAAACAGGGAAGGTCAAGGGCACAAGGCCACGGCTCTACTTGCTTCCCAGATAAACTCCTCAGTGCAAGGTCGTGTTGGTGATCTAGGCTGAGAAGAAGGTGCTGCCGCTGGAATGCATCTCCTACGGTTCACGTGCTGGAAACTTTTGATGATGCGTGATTAGGCCACGAGGGAGTGGGACTTCCATGAAATGGGGAATTCGGCACCTTTCTCTCTCTTTCTCTCTCTCTCTCCCTCTCTCTCTCTCTTTCTCTCTCCACTTTCCACCAGGTCATCACTACACGCCCAGCCCCTCGACCGTGGACTTCCCAACCTCCCTGTAAAAATAAATATCTGTTCATTATGAATTTCCCGGTCTGTGGGATTCTGTTAACACAGCACAGAACGGGCTAGGATGAAGGAAACACAGCACATGGCGGGAGGGCAGGGGTGGCTAAGCCACGTTCAGAACACCTGTCTATTCTGCCGCCCTCCGTGGGAGGAGTCTCCCAGCACCCATCCCTGGGGCATGGAGCCATGTCGGGGGCTGGCGTTGGTCCCCTCCACCAGCAGGTTGTGTATCCAGAACTGACGGGAATTGATGAACTGTGACGTCATGAGCTCATGGGTAAGGGGCCCCCAGAAAGCCTGTGGGAAATACGTAGTATGAGAAAACTGTGGATTTCAAAACGTAGGCACTACAATCTACCCTTTAACTGCATCCACACAAATGTTTTATGGGACCCTTGTGTAGCCTCTGTCCCTTCCACTACGGTCACCGTGTTCACGGTGCTATTGAGCAAAGCCCAGAGAGGACAGCGGAACAGGCAGACGTCCACAGCAATGCCTCTTGGCAGTGGACGCCCTCTGCTGGGCATTTCAATGTCTTGGCACTCGGAGCCCCTTCAAAGATGCCCTCACAAACATCCCCCCGGGCTGTCGTGGGTCCCCTCTTCCAATCTTGTGCACCAAGGACACTTCCATGACCATTGAGTTTGCTGGGTCTTAAGGCACCACATGGCAACTGCTGTCACAGCCCAGACCTGTTCAAGAGCCTTTCTTTTTAAAGATTGATTTATTTATTTGAGAGGTAGTGTTACAGACAGAGAGAACGAGAGACAGACAGAAAGGTCTTCCACCGGTTCACTCCCCAAATGGCCGCTACGGCCAGAGCTGAGCCGATCCAAAGCCAGGAGCCAGGAGCTTCTTCCGGGTCTCCCACATGGGTTCTGGGGCCCAAGGACTTGGACCATCCTCTACTGCTTTCCCAGACCACAGCAGAGAGCTGGATCAGAAGTGGAGCAGCCGGGACTAGAACCGGTGCCCATATGGGATGTCAGTGCAGCAGCAGAGCCCCAGCCCTGTATACCACAAACCCGGCCCCTTCTAGAGCCTTTTAACACGTGGTGCCCCATCAAAGCCAGCAGTCTTAGGACATGTACAGTAAACGCCTCAGGGAGGCACGTGCAAACGAGAACCCTCAACCACTCAACTTCTTCCTCTGTGGTGAGCAAGGCAGTACAGTGGTGTGTCTCACCCAGAGGGGACATCCCAACACACTCCAGACTCCTAGCGCTCAAGAAACCGCCTAGTGGCGATTGCCTGGAAATGCACACCGATTGCTCTCCGTTTTGGCAAGCAGGTGCCACCCACGGTGTCGACCAGACCAGATCCAGTGAGCACAATGCCTTCAAAGCAGCAGGCACTCATGAGGCTCTATGGGTTGTCAAGATAACCAGGATTCCCCCTTGAAGTGACAGAGAGAGGGATAATGGCAGAGCCCTGAGGTAATGCAATGAGGGTGACCCACAGTCTGACAGGTGACATCAACTCCTTCCAATGACCTTCATTTTTAAAAGATTTTATTTATTTATTTTTATTTATTTATTTGACAGATAAACAGTGAGAGAGGGAGAGACAGAGAGAGAGGTCTTTCTTCCATTGGTTCACTCCCCAAATGGCCACTACGGCCGGAGCTACACTAATCCGAAGCCAGGAGCCAGGTGCCTCCTCCTGGTCTTCCATGTGAGTGCAGGACCCAAGCACCTGGGCCATCCTCCACTGCCTTCCCAGGCCACAGCAGAGAGCTGGACTGGAAGAGGGGCAACCGGGACTAGAACCCGGCGCCCATATGGGATGCTGGTGCCGCAGGCGGAGGATTAACCAAGTGAGCCACAGCAGCGGCCCCCAATGACCTTTGTTGATTGAAGTGCAACTTTACAGAATTTTCTAGCACAGGGGTTCTCATACGTTCTCACCAGAATCTCCTGAACAGCCTGTACTAACACAACTGTTGTGTTCCAGAATTACTTTTAGCTTGGTTGGTCTTGGGAGGAGTCCCACAATCTGTGTGTCTCACAAGTTTCAGGGTGATGTTGAAGGTACGGACCCAGGGAATACATTTGGAGAACCGCTGCTCTGGGAGGGCACCAGTCTCTCCATGTTGGGTGTATAACAGCGCTAACAGGTGCCAGGGAATAGGCGAGCCTTTCCTAATAAGCATACAACATCCAGAACATCTTCTAGGACTGGGCCAGGCCACAGCAGGAGCCCAGAAATGCAATCCAGGTCTCCCACGTGGCGGGACAAGAACCCGATCATTTGAGCCATCACTGTAGCCCCCAGGCTTTGCATAATAAGAAGCTAGTCAGGAGCCCAAGCTGGGCGTTGAACCCTGGTATTCCAACATGGGATGCAGGTGTCCCAGCTCGTGCCTTCATGTCTACCCCCACTATACTTCCTCATGCCCCATTGAAGGCATTGTCCTAGGGCCCTCTGGTGAGGTTTCTTCGGAAGTGACTGATCTGATTGCACACAACAGACCCAGCCCAGTATCCCCAGCTCCCGGAGCCTGCAGACTCCTCCCTCTGCCGTGTTCCAGGGAGCTGGGGTTGAGTTGTGCTGAGTTGGGGTAACTCAACCTCATTCACTGATGACCCCTTACTGAGTTTATATTTCAACCAAGAAATGAGCTTAGCAGATGGTTAATGCCACTCCCAGGGGTCCCAGGCAACATATTAAATCCAGAATTCTCTATTAGTGCATACGCAACAATAAATTCCTGCCTCCTATCTTCCTTGGTCTAAGTGTCTTGGAATTGATTGCTATACTGCTCAGCAGGCTCAGGGACCCTGAAGTTTCTCCCATGTGTATTCTGAAAGCCTTGCCCTTCTCCCCCAGCCCATGCTAAGATCTAGCTCTAGTCATGGCCCTGCAGACAGAAAGCGTGTGTGTAGAGGGGAGGGGTGGGCCCTGCACCTGTGGCAGGTGCACTCACTGAAAGATTTTAAGCAGAAGGAGGCTGGGGTCCCTCAACCAGGGGTACACAGGGAAGGGCCAGGAGGACTTGGGAGCTCAAAGTTGCATCTGTCCAGATGTCCCTGTGCCGTCTCAGGCTCCCCCTTAGTCACTGTCCTCCCGTTAGGTAAGAGAGCTGTAAAGACGACACGTCTCCCTGCTTTGCAACCCAGACCTGAGCCAGATCCTGCGGCTGCGTGAACTGACTACAGCTGCCTGGGAGCCTTCTGATGCTCCCTCTGCGGCTTGGGGTACGAATTCAAGGTTGGGAGTTTCCCTTTGTATGTGTCAACTCCGTGGGCCCATCATGAGCAGTCAGCCCTCCTTACGGTCTGTGTAATCCTCAATATTCACACAGCTGCAAACAAGCGCCCACGAGTCTCACTCATGTAACTCTTGCCCTCAATGTGCCCCCGGTCCCGTGCCCCCACTGGTGATATTCTGACAACTGTGCTATCGCTGCACGCCACAGGTTACTAGAGTCTCAGGGCCCCCAACAAGGATGCCACCCCTCCTCTCATCAAACACAGGAGCAACCGCAACCCCAAATCTTACCCTCAGTCTGTTCGCTGCTCCCTTTCCTGACACTGATGACTTTACTCAGCAGGGTAACTGCACCTGCCAAGGAGTCACTGCAGAGGGTGTACTGCCGGGACTGTTTGCAGAATCCAGGACTGACCACAAGCAGCAGCCTCGGCCATCCCTGGCCCCGGGAGGAAGCGGGAGCAGCAGGGTCCAGCAAGGGAGGTGGCTGCGCTGCCCACAGCAGGAGGGACTCCAGGCAGGTGGACACAGAGGGATGCGGTCACTGCCCAATCCATGACTCAGCAGGGGCAGCATCAGGGGGATACGTTCTCTCAGCGTCTTTCTCCTTCCCTATCCTAGGAGCACATGGGACAGGTGCACGGCCAGGTGTGGTGATGCCCGCGTCCCAGCGTCTGGGCTCCATGCCCACCTCCAGCTCCTGACTCCAGCTTCCTGCTGATGCGCATCCTAGGAGGCAGCGGTGATGGCTCAAGGGCTGGGGTCCCTGCCTCCCAGGTGGGAGACCTGACCTGAGCCCCCCACCCCGGCTTCGCTCCCTGGGGAGTGGAGCAGTAGATGGGAGCTCTGCCTCTCTCACATAAGCAAACAAAAGCTTGTGAAGATACACGAGGTTAATGTGTCCAAGATCAAACAGGGGGGCCGGCGCTGTGGTGCCGCGGGTTAACACCCTGGCCTGAAGTGCCAGCATCCCATATGGGCGCCAGTTCGAGACCTGGCTGCTCCTCTTCTGATCCAGCTCTCTGCTATGGCCTGGGATGGCAGTGGAGGATGGCCCAAGTCCTTGGGCCCCTGCACCCGCGTGGGAGATCTGGAGGAAGCTCCTGGCTCCTGGCTTCGGATTGGCACAGCTACAGCCATTGCAGCCAATTGGGGAGTGAACTAGTGGATGGAAGACCTCTCTCTCTCTCTCTCTGTAACTTTTTCAAATAAATAAAATAAATCTTTAAAAAAAAAAAAAAAAGAAAGAAAGATCGAACAGGGACCTCTCCCCTGGGACTCAGCTGGCTACAGCCCGCCCTGTGCCCTAAATACCGCTCCCCGTGAGCAGCCCCAAGGGCTGCTGCTTCACTTCCTTGCCCTGTGTCCTCGGACTGCAGGTGATTGTGTGAGCCCCACACAGGGCCACGTGGAGTCCTGCGTGGGAAACGGGCAGGACAGCAAGAGCCTCGGGGCCGCAGTCCTCCCCCCAGCCCCAGCGCCACTCACTCCTGCCCAGTGAGACCGAGCATCCGTCTTCTTGTTCCACGTGCAGGCTCCTCACAGATGAGCGCGCGTTTGCAGCGGCTCTACAAGGCTAAAGCAGACGAATCCACTAATTCATAGCCAATTACGCATACGCAGCTTTCAACGTCCCACAAAGGAAGAGCCGGACGGAATCCCGACTTTGGCCGCTGGCCGGTTGTTGCACGCCAGCAGAGGACACAGTGCTGTTTCTGTAAAAAGCATTTAATGGGATTTCACATTTCCCCAAAATAAATGTAAACATTTCCGTTTCATTTAAACAAGTTTGACCTTAAATGTTGGCGTTCTTTCATAATTTGAATCTTGCCTTTACTTTTTACAGAGAACTTGGAATATTTTCAAAAAGAAAAAGAACTGAGAACTTTGAGTGGCGGGCAGCAGGTGCCGTGGCAGGCAGCCGCTGGGATGCCCACGTTTCGTCTCGGGGTATCTGACTCCACTTCCAGCTCCTCCGCTTCCTGTGCAACTTCCGGATTATAGGAACCCTGGGAGGCAGCAGGTGTCGGATCAAGGGTTTGAGTCCCTGCCACCCTTGTGGGAGACCCAGATGGAGCTCCTGGCTCTGGGCTTCAACCTGGCCCAGCCCTGGCTGTTGTGGGAATTTGGGAGAAGTAACCAGCAAACAGACGAATCTCTGTTTCTCAACCTTTCAAATAAAAATGAAAATAATTGGAAAGAAAAACAACTTTGTAAATGCATCTGAAATAAAATCTTAAATTCTTACCATTTAGAGTCAGAAAATCTTTGTATCTTGTACAGTTGGAATATAATTCAATTTAATTTTTAATCTATGATACTGTCAATAAAACTCAAGTTCTGTGAAAAGCTTAGGATGGCACAATTAGTGTTTCCACTGAAATTAAAGCAAAAAAAATTAATTTTATTCATTTTTTGATAGAGACATGAAGAGAGGAGAGAGGGATACCGCCCATCTGCTGGATCACTCCCCAAAGGCCCAGAGCAGCCAGAGCTGAGCCAGGCAGAAGCTGAGAGCCAGGAGCTTGATCCGGGTCTCCCACATGGGCAGCAGGGACCCAGTCACCTTTTTTTTTTTTTTTTTTGACAAGCAGAGTGGACAGTGAGAGAAACAGAGAGAAAGGTCTTCCTTTGCCATTGGTTCACCCCCCAATGGCCGCTGTGGCTAGTGCACTGTGGCCAGCGCACCACGCTGATCCGAAGCCAGGAGCCAGGTGCTTCTCCTGGTCTCCCATGGGGTACAGGGCCCAAGGATCTGGGCCATTCTCCACTGCACTCCCAGGCCACAGCAGAGAACTGGACTGGAAGAGGAGCAACTGGGACAGGTCCGGCACCCTGACCGGGACTAGAACCCGGGGTGCCAATGCCGCAGGTGGAGGATTAGCCTAGTGAGCCACGGCACCGGCCAGACCCAGTCACTTGAACCACCACTGCTGCCTCCCAGGCTGGGCAGTGGCAGGAGGCTGGAGTGAGCAGCAGGCCTGGGACTCAACCCAGGCACTCAGAGCCGGGATGAGGACATCTCAACCGCTGGGCCACCCCACCCCGGGAAAATCATGTGGGCACTTGGCCTGGCAGCTGGACCTGCACACCACATTGCAGAGCCCGGGCTCCAGCCTCAGCTCTGGTCCCTGACTGTAGCTCTGCAGTGCAGACCCTGGGAGGTGGGGGGGAAGACTCAGGTAACTGGGCTCCTGCCACCCACACACACACACCCCGCCGGAGACCTGGAACGAGTTCCCCCGGCTCAGCCCTGTTCATGGGGCCATCTGGGGAGGGAGCGAGTGATGGAGAGCTGTCTCACATTCTACAAACGTTTCATTTAAAAATGTATAAAGCAAGTCCATCTCATGGATTTATGCTCCTCCGCACACAGCCATCCGTCAAGCCCTCTGCGAGTCCGGTGATGATGAAGTTCGGGGGAGTATCTTACCCATTTTCAATCATGTGAATGTTACAGCTTTGCAAATAGTTTAGCACGGTAATTCTGACAGCAAGCATGTCCAGGCGGGAGAACAGAAGTGTTTTTTAATAGCCTGTGGCTTGGCTTCAGTCCTCTGAGACGCCCAGACACAAAGGGGCCCCCATGTGCTCTCTTGGCTCAGGAGCAGACCTGAGTGGGATGCACCTGTGGCCCGGTGACCCTCCAGAGCTCACGTGTGCAGTGAACAAACAGGAACCGAAGGACAGCTGCATGTGAGGGACGCCCGGACTGTGTCACGCAGCTCAAAATCCAACAAGGCAGAGAGCAAATCCCACGCAACGGGATCACAGCGTCGGGGGACACTCAGTACCCCGGGGGCAGGACGCGGCTGCAGCTCCAGCTTGTGCCTGCAGTCTGGAAACAAGACTGGCCCCAGCCTTAGCCCCTGAGGGCAGAAAACGAAAACAGAGCAGGCTCTGCAAGCCAACACCCAGTGCTTTCCTCTTAAGCTTTAGGGATGCTCATCTGATGGTGTTTGTACAGCTGGACGTGTGCATGTTTGTGTGTGTGTATTTGAAAGGCAGACAGAGAGGGGGAGATCTCCCATCCAGTGGTTCACTCCCCAAATGCCTGCAACAGCTAGGGCTGGGCCAGGCCGAGGCCAGGAGCCAGGAGCTCCAGCCAGGTCTCCCACCTGGGCGGCAAAGACCCCAGCACTTTGGGCATCACCCACTGCCTTCCCAGCATCACTAGCAGGAAGTGGGAATCAGAGGCGGAGCCGGGACTCGAACTCAGGCCCTCCCCTAAGCACTGTGCACGTTCCCATCGGCAGCTTAAGCCGCCACGCCGCAACAGCCATCCCAGGACGCAGCGTGGGCCCAGGGTTTCCAAGTCCCTTCTGCCCCTCTGCAGGCACAGCAGGGGAAGGGACTCCCTTGGATGCAGGGGTCTTGCCAAGAGGAAAGGAGAGGGGCACACAGAAACCAAATGCTTCCAAAGAAAGAAAGGAAACACGTTTTTAAAATGGGACTACATGGAAGGCTGCTGTTTGGTGCAGTGGATAAGCCACTGCTTGTAGCACCTCCATCCCGCATCGGGGTACCTGGGTTCCAGTCTCAGCTTGACCTCGGATTCCAGCTCCCTTCAGATGCACACTGGGAGGCAATGGGTCAAGTGCTTGGGTCCCTGCCACCCACATGGGAGACCGGGAGGGAGCCCCCAGCTCCTGGCTGTTGCAAGCATGTGAGTTTTAAGTAGATGGGAACTTGGGCTCTTTTGATGTCTGTTTTCATTAACAGGAATCTTGGAGAGAACATAAACTATAAAGATCTCAAGGAGCACCCTGGCAGCTGTTGCTGGGTGACCCAGGGTGTTTGAGAGCAGGTAAGTCCCTGGAGGGAGGAAGGAGGCTCCTCTTCCCTGGCTCTCCTCTGGCCCCTGCTATCCGAAACCCGCCCAGCCCAGGGCGGAGAGGCGTCGAGGCCAGACGCTGGGGTTGCTGTGCCTGGCTGGGGGAGCACCTGCCATGCACTAACGGGCAGTGAGAAGTCAGGCTGAAGGTGCCCCGCTGAGTGAGACCCATCGGCCCTGGCGCCACAGGGCCAGTGGATCCATCAGGATTTTAGGCCATCTTTGCCCAGACACCTCCAGAAGGGCTCTGCTGGGAGCAGCAGGCAGCCGACAGGCAGGTGCGAGGAGGGCTTTGAGGGCGTGAAGCTGGGTCCCCGCCTGCGGTTGACGCCAGGAGATGGCTAAGGGACGCCCTCGGGCCCAGGCTGCGGAGCAGGGGTTTCAGGGCCCTGGGAACACAGCCCCCAGGAGCTCAGAAAGACCCCGGGCCAAGGTGGGGCTTCCAGATTCAGTCCGGGCAGCGCTCTGGCACAAAGGCCCTACGACCTACACAACGGGGGCCTGCTCTGGCCACACACCCCTAGACCCCGCAGAACGTCATCCCCACCGTCACAGCTTTTCCTGCGAGAAGGCAAGGGTTTGGGGCTGTGCTGTCACTCACTGCCATTCTTCTTGTGCCTAGAACAGTGCCCGGCACAGGCAAGGCACCTGGTAAACGCTTGTTGGATGCACGCTGTGGTCTGACGGGCAGGCTCCGCACACTCGGCATGGGGCTCAGCAGCCACCTAGGAGCCCGCGAGGCCCAGGGCTGCCCATGGGCAGTGGGCAGGGGTGGAGGAGATGGGGCAGCATTCACTCTCCCCACTCAGGGAGGCTCGGGCCCCTCCCCTGCCCTCGCACCCATCACCGCGGCAGGGAGGGGGATTCTGTCCAAGGTTTGGAGCAGCTGCGGTGCCCTGGCACTGAGTGGCACCCCAAGTGTGACCACCCATCGGCCCCAACAGGCGCTGACTCGGGAGGGCAGCCGGCTGTGTCTGCTTATGCCTGAACACGTGGTCAAGCCTTCCAGATGTTTCTGGGCCAGGGGTGTAGGAAGAGATCCACGTGGGGAGGCTTGCACCTGAGGGGCGGAGTCCCTTTGCAGGATTGTGTGTGTGTTGAGGGTGGGGGATGGGGGCTGCACCTGCAGATGGCCCTGAGCTCCCCCGCCCAGCCGGTCACCACCAGTAGGGGTCGTTTGTTACAATGACTCTCGGCATATGCTCAAGTCCATGCACCAAGACCCCACCGAGACCCTCAACTCCCCCATGAAAATGAGAAGCCAGGGCCAGTCTTTAGGGGGCGGTTAAGACATCACTTCAGAGGCTCACAGCCTGGGCAGGCGCTGTCCTACATGAGTAAGGCCACTGCTGGGACACTGGGAGGGGTCCTGCCTCCACCTCCAGCCCAGCTGCCTGCTGGGTTCGGCCCCTGCCATCCCTGTGGGAGACGCGGATGGAGGTCCAGGCTCCTGGCTCCAGTCTCGCCCAGCTCCGGCCATTGCAGCCATTTGGGGAGTGAACCAGCAGATGCAAGATCCCTAACGTTCTCTCCCTTAACCCCTCACTCTCCGTAGCTCTCTTTGCCTTTCACATGAATTTTTGAAAGGTGCCCACACCCCACACTGGGGTACTTAGGTTCAGTACCCGCCTCCACTCCCAACTCCAGCTGCACGACGGCAAGCCACAGCGGTGCCATGTCAGAAGGCACGGAAACCTGCTGACCGCACAGGCCCACGGTGCAGCTGGCATGTGTCTGTCAAAGCCGCCGGCCCAGCAAGATGCCCCAGCTCCTCCTCCAGTGCCGTGAAGGACTCTGGGAGCCAGGCCTCAGCCCCGCCCTGTGACAATCTACGGGTCACTGTCCGGGCTGGAGCATGCCCTACTGCTGCCGCGCCCTGGCTGCCCGCGGCCCTGGTCCAGGCTCCAGGGCCTCTGGCTGCTCTCCAAAGTCCTGCTCTTCCTGTTTTCAGCTCCGCCCAGCTCAGGGAACAGCACATGGGCCACCTGCCCACATGACACCCGGACCCCAGCTCCCCGCTAATGTGCACCCTCGGCGGCGGCAGGTGACGGCTCAGGCAGTTGGGTCCCTGTTGCCCACGTGGGAGACCCAGACGGGGTTCCTGGCTCCCGACTTTGACCTGGTCCAGCCCCTGCTTTTGTGGGCATCTGGGGGAGTGAACCAGCAGATGGGAGCTCCGTCTGTCTGTCTGTCTCTCAAATAAATGAATCTGAAAAGAAGTTAGTGATTCTCCCTCGAGGACCCGGGACACAGGTGCACGCTGGGCAGTGTGGGCCTCGGGCGTGGGGACACTGCACCACGGCTTTATTTACTGTTGCGGGAGGTCCCTGTCACCCAGGGGGCTGGAGCCGCTCATGCGGGCAGGAGGGCAGGAAGCACTCTTCCAGAACACTGGCCAAAGCCGACACGGTAGCCGTCCCCTTGGCAATATCCTGCAACAGAGAGGACGGGGTTAGCCAGGGAGCAGCGGGGCAGTGGGCACACAGCTGGCCCCAGGCGGGAAGGCCCCGACAGCACAGGCTCAGGCCTCTGACAGCAAAGCCGTGCAGAGCCGCACGGGGGAGCACCTGACCTAGAACTCGGAATTGCCCCGAGACCCGGCGAGGCTCAGGCTTCCTGGCGGTGTCGACTCCCCCCACCCAGGTTGAGCTTCAAATTCTCCAACTGCCTGAGCATGGGAGCCGGGCTCCTCCCCCTGGGCTCCTGGCTCTGCCACGTTGGGCCCCTTGGAGCTCTGGTTCTTCATCTGTGAAATGGGTCTAAGGATCACACACACTGGCCAGGACCCCTGCAGGGAGGAGCTGGGTGAACACACGGAGAACACAGAGAGAGAGAGTGTTGGCTACGCTGCTGCTTGTGGGCTTGGCAGCCGGGGCCACGTGTCTGACGTCAGAACTCAGCACCCACATCTGCAGACGGGGAGCAATGGTGCCGGTCTCGCCAGGGTGCG
The DNA here is from genome assembly GCF_033115175.1 of Lepus europaeus. NCBI lineage: Eukaryota > Metazoa > Chordata > Mammalia > Lagomorpha > Leporidae > Lepus > Lepus europaeus. The sequence goes on from NC_084837.1 coordinate 109,336,821, forward strand.
AGGGTTCAATGAGGTATCTGGGTGAGACAAAAATCCCAGCACCACTCAGGCAGGGATGGCCAACAACTGCACTCGCTCCACTCACTCGTTCAGTTCCATTTCAACAACGGTGGTGTTGAGGCCAATGGAGGAGAAGCCCCTCCATGGCCTGGAGGAGGCTCTGCTTGGTGGGGGCCCCGGAATGCACATGAGGCAGGGGAGAGGCGCCCACAGGTGAGAAGGCGGCAGAAGGGGGGGGATATACGAGCTGGGTCTTGACGGGCAGGTAGGAGTTCTCTGGGCGGCATCGCAGAACAGCAGGTGCAAAGGCCCTGGACACGTCTGCTGCACCTGCTCAGTGGGGCTGTAGGTGGCGTCCGGCTCCACACAGCACAGGGCCCTCACAGGGCCTCCACACTGGCTGGACTCGGCAAGCCTGTCCAGCCGCCAGCTCCTTCCTGAGCCCGCACACCGGCGCCAGAGCCCCTGGCCGAGCCACCACCCGCGACCTGTGCAGTGACTCGCAGCACGCAGGGCGATGGCCTCTGTCTGGGCCAGTGTCCTGCCTACTCTGTCACTTGTTCCTGGCACCTCCCTGGAAGTCACATTCGAATCCCACAGCTCAGAGGCTTCCACACCAGGGTCAGGGTCAGGGTCAGGGTCAGGGACGGAGCCACCAGCACAGCCCAGCTACAGGAAGTGACCTGACGAAGGCAACACAGAAGGCCTGTGTCTGGGGGAGGCGACAGCGAAGCCTGACACCTGCCAGCTCTCGCGAGATTCCGGCCCGTCTACCAACCCTATCAGTGAGAAAGAAGGGACCGTGGGAGTGTAGGACTGCGTAAGGAGACATACGGGTGTGCAGGAGGCGCACAACAAAGGTGTTCCCGTGCTGTGTCACAGCTGTCATCGCGGTGTTAACGTGCTAAGCCAGAGGGGCAGAGAAGACAGGGAGAGGGGTCGGGAGGGGCTGGGGGCCATGGCCGCCAGCAGGAAGAGCAGAGCTGGTCTTGGAGTGGGCAGGGAGCGCTCCATTCTGCAGGACACGGTAGGGGGAGGCGGGGGGGAGGGGAAGGAGGAGTGCAGGTGGACTGCAGGAGTGGGTACCGCGGTGCAAAGAAAGCAGAGGCAGCACCTGAGCCTGTGGCTGAGCTGAGGGGACAGGAGATCCTCCCAAAGCCACGTGGGCCACTGTCCACGGCCCTGGAGGAGATGGGTCCCCACAGCTAGGGCCAGCCACGCCCAGGAGCTCTGAGCCAGGCCAAGGAAGCAGAGACGGCGGGAGAGGAGGCAGGAGGGGCGCGGAGCAGGCTGCCGGCAGGGGCTGCCAGCGAGAGCCCGGTTCTTCTCCAGGGAAGAAGGGGCGGCTTTCGCTTTGGATGCTGGTGCCCAGGAACTCCTGGCACAGGGAAAAAGCCACGATTGTCGGTACAGGTGGCATCTGAAGGAGACACACGTCCCTGCAGGTCACAAGCTGAACACCAGGTGGAGCAAGAGAGCGCAGCTGGGGGTGCCGGGTGCCGTGGCACTGCTCAGCCACGTGGCCTGCTCACTTCCCTCGCCTCCCCTCCTACCCTCAAGGAGTAGAGAACACACTGCACTCTCCAGTGGACAAGAGGACGCAGTGGTTAGGAGCACGGGGCCCAGAGCCCAGTGGCCTGGGTTCACATCCCGACTGCCCCTCCCCTCCCCGTGTGATGCCGGCCTCAGTTCCTGCGTTTGATGCTGGAGCGGAGAGCAGCCTGTGGGAGACACAAGCACACAGCAAGAGGAGCACGTGGACGTGGGGCTGGCCACGGAAGCCTTGTGCAGGTCCTAGTGCAGGTCCACTGGGCACCCGGGACGAGAAGGCAGAGATGACCGCCGGCCGTGGAGGCATCTGTGCCCGAGTCCCCAGGGCTACCACCACCACATCCCCCTGCCACCTCTTCTCTTCCTTCCTTTCTCCAAACCCAAGCTGCCTCCGATGGCTTCCCTCGGCCCCCAGCACCGTGGCCCTGACGCACCACGGGGACGCTGGACACAACAGCACCAGAACCCTGGGCACACAGCCCGGTGACCTCCAGCAGGGTCACTGCCTTCTGCTTTGCAAAGCCAGGGCCTTGAGGCATCACCACAGGCCTCTGGCGAGCACCAGATGTGCCGTGGCTGGGCTCCGGCTGTACGAGCACCATGAAACTGCAGCTAGGGAGGGAGTGATGAGAAATGGGAGCAGGGGCCGTGGCTTCTGAGCCGTCCTGAGCTCCGTCCGCACCTCCTCCTCCAGATATGTTTTCATTGAATAACTCACGGCCACACGGACTGAGCCTCGGCCTCCAGCACCTCTGCAGGGCCTGAATTACTGGCCCCCAAGAATGTCAGGTCCTAAGCCTGGACCCGGTTTGGGAGATGTGATTCCAGCTTTTCCAATGCCCTCCCATGTGTGCCATGTGGGGGAGGTAGAAGGAGACAAGATAACACAGAGCAGGAGAACGGGTGCCCTGGGGGGGGGGGGAGTATGGGGAGGCCTGAGCTGCAAGAGGCAAGAACGGGGCCTCCTGGGAGCCTCTGGAGAGAACACAGCCCTGCTGACGCCGACGCCAATGCCAACGCTGACGCCGACGTTCACCGGGAGCCCAGACTCCCAGATGTCCTGTAACAAATGCGGGAGTATAGGCCTCTGTGCTGGAAGCCAGAAGGTTCATGGTAATCAGTTACTGCGGCAGCCACGGGAGACTGAGGGAGCCTGCGGTGTTACCAGGGAAGCTGGTGTGCGCACACGGGTGACCAGGACTGTGGGTCCTGAGCGAACTGACAGCAGGGAGGACGGAGGTGGACTGGCTCGGAGCAAGCAGACCAAGCGGTACCATGGGAGACTGAGAGAGCCCACAGTGTTAGCAGGGAACCTGGTGTGTGCACACGAGTGACCAGGACTGCGGGTCCTGAGCGAGCTGCCAGCAGGGAGGATGGAGGTGGACTGGCTCGGAGCAAGCAGACCAAGCGGTACCACGGGAGACTGAGAGAGCCCACAGTGTTAGCAGGGAACCTGGTGTGTGCACATGAGTGACCATTACTGTGGGTCCTGAGCGAGCTGCCAGCAGGGAGGACGGAGGTGGACTGGCTCGGAGCAAGCAGACCAAGCGGTGGCCGGGCTGGGCTGGGGCTGGGTCCCAGGGTCTGTACGTCAAGGAGCAAGGCGGCTCCTTTCCACACAGTGGTGATGTGGTAGGAGCAGGGCAGAATCAGACAGGAGAAGGTGAGCCTGAGAGAGGCAGCCCGGAGCCACGAGAAAGAAGAGCGGCTGGGGAGGCAACGGTGCGGCTCGGCCTGCGGCACCACGAGCGGGACCGGAGCTCGGGCCATGCGCGAGGCTGGCTGCACACAGAGAGCACCTGCACTTCAGAGCACACCCAGCAGGCTAGGCTGGGGAAATCCGCCCAGGACCCCAGCCCACGGAGTGGGGGGTCAGAAGTGCCGAGACGGGGTCAGGGAGGGAGGGTGACAGCACGTGACAGCTGCGGAGCCCCCTCGGTCCCGGGATGCTTCTGAGGCCAGGGCAGGCACCCGACGCGCCCACTTCATGCAGGGACCCCGGCAGGAGGCGACAGCGTTGACAACGATGGGGAAGATGGCCACCGGCTCCACCCGCCCACAGGGACACACGCCCTGGGTGCCTTAGACTCCAGCAGAGGCCGGCTGGAAGGCCTGCCGGGGCGGGGGACCAGGTGCTGGGAGGCCTCGGGCCCCCACGCCTTCGTCTTCCACACAGAAACCGTGCCCAGGACGGGTCTCAGGGCAGGCGTACAAGACGTCTGCTGGAGGAGCGAATGGCTGGCAGGGCCTGCCTTCCGCCATCTAAGCCCATTTCAAAGATGAGGAAACTGAGGTGCCGAAAGGCCAAACGGCAGGAGGCCTAGCTGGGCTGGGCAGGTGTTTGGGCAGTGCCAGGGCTGGAGTCTTGGCTCTGCCCCTGCCCAGCTCCCTGGTAACGTGCACCCTGGCACCCTGGGAGGCGGCAGGTGACGGCTCCAGTGCTAGGGCACATGGGAAACCCGGATGGAGTCCCCAGCTCCTGCCTTCAGCTTGGGATCTCTGTCTGTCTTTCCTGGTTTGTCTCTTTTCAAATAAGGTAACACAGCTAAGCTGTGTGCAGGGCAGAATGTGCGGGGAACGGGCGGCTGACACTAACTCCAACACTGCCCGGAGCCCAGCTGCAGGTGGGCAGGGAGTTTGCTGGGAGGCCCGGGGCCAGAAAGCTGCCCCTTATCTCCTGGAGAAGGGGGCAACATGGGCCTCCCACATCACAGGATCTGGGCGCCGGGTGTGGCCCGCGGTCCCAACAACACAGGCATGGACGGGTCGTGGGGGCTGGGCCGGGGGCCTCACCTGTCAGGGTGACTTCGTCGCCGTCCAGCAGGAATGTCCTGGTCTGCCCTTGGCCCAGCTCAATGGGCTTTGTGCCCCTCCAGGACAGCTCCAGCAGGGAGCCGAAGCTCTCGGGCTCCTGCACAGTAGGGGCCGGGGACAGGGGGGAAGGGGTCACTGAGCGTGCAGAGTCCCCACTGCCAGGGGTCCAGGCCCCTCCCTGCTCTCGTGGCTGCCCGCCCACAGGGGAGACCTAACCCTAAGCCCTCAGGGTCATGCACCCCCCGCCCCAGTCCATGACTCCGCCCCAGACTCACAGGCACAGGTGACACGGGGACACAGGCAGGGCCATAGCCGCGTGGCCGCCACACTACTGAGGCTGCTGCCCCATGGGGTCAGGTCGGTCCCTTTAGCTCTGAACTTGGAGGAGCCCTTCTGCACCCAGGGGCGGACGGCGTCATGAGGGAGGCAGAGAGGGAGACATGGCCACCCCTGGGGACGCCAGGCCTGCTACTCACCGGGCCGCTGATGGTTCCGGAAGCCACCAGGTCCCCCGGGCGCAGGTTGCAGCCATTGACAGAGTGGTGCGTGAGCTGCTGTAGCATCGTCCAGTACATGTGCTGGGGCGGGGGCACACCGGGTCGGGAGCTGCAGAGCTAGCTGGGCCCACACCAGGGCCCGCACCAGCGCCACCCCCAGCTGCCTGGAGCCTGCCCCACGGCCTCCTCCAACAAGCACCCCTGGGAGCTACAAGGTGTCACACGGCTGCACCCCGATCTGCGAATGCCCCCTGGGTCCACGGCAGAGTCCCCTTCTTGGCGAACAAAGGCCTCAATCACACCCCCCACCCCGCACCCCAGGCCTGGGCAAGCAAGCGAATGACTGAAACACAGTGTTAGAGCAGGCCAAGGGGTGGAGGTCGGGGGAGAGGGGCCGAGGCACCACAGGCCACAGGGCTGTCACAGGCAGGGCGCACCTGCCCGTTCACAGCCACCGTGGCTCAGAGCTGCCGCTTCTGCGGCTGCCCTCATGCCTCCTCAGAGACCCCGAATGCTTCCAGCCAGCCTCAGGGGCCCCAGGGTGACAGTAAACCAGAAATGCACTGGTTCAGAGGCTCTGCAGGCAGTCAACAAACACAGACAGGACCAGCCGAGACCACCACCTGCAATGGCTAAAACGAGACGGCAGATGCCACCGGGTGCTGACGAGGTCTGAGTGGAAGTGGTGCCACCGCCCTGGCAAAGCACTCAGAAGTAGCCCTAGGCTGAGTGCGCACGGGAGGCCGTCGAGAAGCTCAAGCAAAATGTGGACGATGAAACGCTACACATGGATTTCAACCTCTTTTTAAAAGTTTCATTTTATTTGAAAGACAGAGTTGCAGAAGTGAGAGGGAGAGAAAAAGAGAGAGAGGTCTTCCATCACTGTTTCATTCTCCAAATGGCCGCAACAGCCAGGTCTGGGCCAGACCCAAGCCAGGAGCCAGGAGCTTCTCCTGGTCTCCCACATGGGTGCAGGGACCCAAGCACTTGGGCCATCTTCTGCCTCTTTCCCAGGCCATAGCAGAGAGCTGGATAGGAAGAGGAGCAGCCGGGACTTGAACCGGCGTCCATGTGGGATGCCAGCACTGCAGGTGGTGGCTTTACCTGCTATGCCACAGTCCAGGCCCTCACATTTTTTTTTTTTTTTTTTGAACCAGGATAAACTTATCTTTTAATCCCCATTTTTCTATGAAATCTTTGAATCCGCTCCTGGGTGCACCACTGGCGCATGTGTGCTGCGGTGGTCACAGTGGTTTGGGGAGGGCCCCAAAACCGGAATCAACCAAATGCCCCTCCGTGGCAGAACAGACGCGCCAGCCGCAGAACATGGCCACAGCGATCAGGACAAGGCCACAGTGACCAGGACAATGGTAGTGAGAGAAACGAGCTCCCCGGGCAAATCTCGCAAACACTCACAGAGCGATGACCAAGAGGCCAGGCAGAAAAGTGACCGACAGGCACGAGGGACGGAGTCACAGAGGTCAGGGAGTGATGTGGCCCCGAGAAGCCCGGGCACAGCTGAGCTGTGGGGCTGGAAATTCCCCGTTGTTGATCGGGCACTGGTTGCACAAGGATGTTCATTTTGTGAAATTCCCTCAAGCCATGCACTTTCAACTCGTGCATTATCTACGCGTGTGATGCTTCCATTGAAAGTTTATTTAAAATATTGAGCCAGGGGGCTGGTGTCGCGGCGTAGCAGGTAAAGCCGCAGCCTGCAATGCCATCATCCCATATGGGCACCTGTTCAAGTCCCAGCTGCTCCACTTCTGATCCGGCTCTCTGCTATGGCCTGGGAGAGCAGCAGAGGATGGCCCAAGTGCTTGGGTCCCTGCACCCACGTGGGAGACCCGGGTGAAGCTCCTGGCTTCGGCTTGGCCCAGCCCTGGCCATTGCAGCCATTCGGGGTAGTGAACCAGCAGATGGAAAACCTCTCTCTCTCTCCTCTTGTCTCTCTGTAACTCTGCCTTTCAACTACAATAAATAAATCTTTTTTAAAATAAATAAAATAAAATCTTAAGCTACTGCCATCAGGCCGGCCCCTGGCACGGCAGGAGGACCCAAGGATAAGACCCCTGGAGGAACACCAACTGTTCCCACTGGCCACTGGCCACGTTCCTGCAGCTTCCGTCTCGAGACAACTGTGCAACCTCGCGGCCACTTGTGGACGGGGACAGGGAGCTCTGGGCCCACAGGCGGACCTGTCGCCACCTCTCCTGCTGCTGCCAGGGAAGGACAGACCTTCCGCCCCGGTGAGCTCCCGAGAGGCTGCGCGCCCGCTCCGAGGCTTACCTTAAAGTTGGACCTGCAAATGATGGCTGCCTGGCTCATATTTTCTCCTGTTGGAGAGAAAAGAACAATAACATTGCTGAAGACTTGGTCGCATCCATCAGGGAGGGGAAACAGAAATACATCTTGCAAGCGTTCTGTGGCCTGAGCCGCCTGTTGTTCAGCAAATCTGATTTCATTTAAGGGTCGGTGGGAGACCTCCACGGAGATGCGCTGATCCAGGGGTGCGAGAGCCGTGCACACAGCCTCCACTTCCTCTGCCCGCACCCGCCGTGGACGGTGTGATGGGATCGGGCACACGTCCTTCTGAGTCCAGAGTCAGCCTCAGAATCCTTCTTAACACAAGGCTCCTGGCAGCCCCGACAACGCGCTAGTGTGCCAGCTGAAACCTCTTTGTGACCTCTGACAAGGCTAACCTGCTGCTGCCCCCGGAGGCCGCCGGCTAAGGCCATCCAAGTGGTCCCCTGCAGGGATAAGCGATCTCCTCCAGCAGCATTTAGTCCACACCCACTGCGTGCAAAGCTCCAGGCTCTCGCTACTCCACCGCTGAACAGCATGGATACTTAGAAAGTTCTTCCACTTCCTCAAAACCCAGCTCTCTCCCAGGCTCCCGGCTCGGGCTCCCAGGTGGAGAACAGGTGCGGTCCTCAGCCTCCTGCTGCCCTTCCCCCATCCTTCCACCCAGATCCCCACACAGACCACAACGCGAACCTCAGCAGCGCATCTCTGCACACTGCGCTCTCTCGGTCACCTTGTCCCTTGGTCAGCAGCGCACCTCTGGGCAGAAGGCAGAAACCCCGGGATGAAAAGAAGGCAGAAGTGGACTCCAGGGGCCGGCGCTGTGGCATGGAGGGTTAAGTTGCCACCTGCCATGCCAGCATCCCATACGGGAGTGGCTCGTGTCCAGGCTGCTCCACTTCCGATCCAGCTCCCAGCTAAGGGGCTGGGAAAGCAGCAGAAGACAGCCCACGTGCTAGGGCCCTGCTACTCACGTGGGAGACCCGGAAGCAGCTCCTGGCTTCTGGCTTCGGCCTGGCCCAGCCCCGGCTGCTGCAGCCATTTGGGGAGTAAACTAGCGGAAGAAGCTCTCTCTCTCTCTCTCTCTCTCTCTCTCTCTCTCTCTGTCACTCTAACTATGAGCCTAGAAGTTAGGATTCTCGGGTTTAGTTCCGGTCTTGCCATCCCAGCTAAGTGACCTGGGAGAACTCTTTGTCCCCACCCACCCACGCCCCGAGCCTCAGTTTCCCTTTGGCACAGGAAGGAGCAGGGCTACAGCAGCCCTGTCGCTCCCCCTGCCTGCAAACTTGCTCCCTTCTGGGCGACGTTGAGCCTCCTGCCAGAGGGCAGCTCCGCACAGAGCCGGGGCCCTGGGACCAGCGGGGAAAGAGACAGAGTCGAGGATGGCGCGGGCAGCCAGGACGGGAGAGAGGGCCAGGGGAGGAGCCTGCCCAGAGCGCAGCCACCGTGCAGATGTGCCCCTGGCTCCTGACGCTCCCAGGGACAGGCACTGTTTCAGATTTTTCCATGAGCTGATGTGCTCGGCGCCCATGACACCATGAGGCCGATGTCATCGCTACCCCATTTCTCAGACAAGCCAGGGGCGCTTCAGCATGGCAGCTTTGTTCTCACAGGTGCAGGGGATGCAGGCCCAGCGTCTGCAGTGGGGCTGGGAGTGCGGGCTCGGTATGGCCCCAGTGGGCTGAGCCACGGCTCCCGGGGGCAAGGAAGGTTCTCAAACATGGACACGCAGCCCTGCCATGCAGTCACTGTGGGATGCGAGCAGGGCCAAGAGCCGGGGCAGGCGTTGCAGGGGGAATCACATGGAGGATGAGGCCCCAGGCTCTGTGCTCTCTGCCCTAGAGCTGGGAGCTCAGGGACAGAGCTCATGTCACACGGGAGCACAGGCACCCTCCTATCCTCTCCAAGAGCCACACACGGCTCCTGGCGTGGCAGCCCCTGCCCCCCCCCCCCCCAAAGCTTCTGAGCCGTCCAGGTGATGGTATTGGGCCCACGTGCCAAGCCCCTGGGCACACCTGCCCACCCCACGTACCACCTGCCGTGGTGCTGGGCCCCACGCACCCACAGAGCCCCTGGGCACCCCTGCCCACCCCACATACCACCTGTCATGGTGCAGAGCCCCATGTACCCACTGAGCCCTTGGACATACCTGCCCACCCCACGTACCTTTCAGAGCGACAAAGAGATTGATGTCAAACGTGTAGGGCTGGTCATGGCGGAGGTACGGCAGGGGCTTGGGGTCCTGGGAGGGCAGCGCACAGCACGGGGGCCTCAGACTGGGTTCCCCCAGCACCTGCCCCCCCTGCCCAGGGACCCCAGGCAGCAGGAGCCTCTTGTCTCCAGGGACCTCGCTCCATGCCCCTGGACGCTGTGCCCCCTCTCCCCTTGGGACAGTAGGGGTAGGAGGGGCCCGGCCAGGCTCCAGGAATTGAGGGAGGGGCATCAACAGGTCAAAGGTCACAAACTAGAGGTGGGGAACACAGCAAGAGGGGCAGCTGGTGGCCTCCCAGGGGGCAGAGGACCAGGCCCCATCTGGTGCGGGAGCCAGCTCGGGGGCAGCCGGGACAGCCAGGCTGGGAGGCCTGCACTTTGGCCCAAAGCAGCGCCCTCCCAAAGCATGCCACCTGAGTCCCTCGTGGGACGTGAGCTCTGTGGGTGCTCTCCGTAGTGAGAGGCTGGTGGCGCAGTAGGGGTACAAAGCCTCTCTTCTCAATGCAACTCTAACCTGGGGGCTGCTCTAGAGAAAAGCTCCACGCAGGCAGGGTGGGGGCTGTGCACGCATGGGGCGCGGGAAGGCTGGTGGGGAGGCAGGCAGAGTGGCCCCCGATTACGAAGGCGGAGCTGGACGAAGCAGGGCAACGCCGTGAAAGATGAGCAGAGTGCGGCTGCCTGCAGGGCACAGGGGTGAGCGCCTCTCTGTGGCTCCCTCAGGACCATGTCTGTGGGCTCCTGCACCAGGCGCACTTACCTGCTCCGGGTTAGGCACAGCAAAGGGCAGGAGGGCGTCCATGGGCACCACCCACGGGGAGATGGTGGTTCCAAAACTCTTGCCAAGGAACGGCCCCAGGGGCACATACTCCCACTGCTGAATGTCTCGGGCTGCAAAGAAGGCAGGCTCCAGGGTCTCCCAAGAACGGCCGGGCTCCCACCCCAGGCTCCTGCCTGGCCTCGACCAAGGAGCAGACACCCAGCACAGCCTCCTCCCTGCACCAGCCTGGCTCCCAGGACCAGGGGGCCAAGAGCACCCAGTGGCAAGGACAGAAGTCCTGGAGGGTGATGTGCCAGGTGACAGCACAGAGGGGGACAGCCAAGGGTGGCCAGGGTGGCCCCAGGAAGGGGCCAGGAGCTCAGCCTCCAAGGCAGGAGGGGCACCTCCCGGGGTGTCCGGCACCATCCTCTTGTCCTGCACCAGCACCGGGGCTGGGCTGCTTTGCTTCAAATCTTAGCAACAGAAATTTCTCAGGGCCTCACCTGCATCGTGGGCATGGCAGTACCGCCAGTACCTGTAGGGGGCAGCAGCAGGGCACGTGCGGGGCGGGGGATTGTGAGGGTGTCAAGCCCAGGCCCGACACACAGTAAGGGCTTGGAGCTCTGAGCTGTGACACCTGCCGTGTCCCTGGGCAGCAGCCAAGAGCGCGGCAGCTCAGGGGGGTCAGGTGTGCAGAGCCAGCAGGGCTCGCATTCCCAGCCAGGACACCCGCGCAGCTGCGGCGTCAGTGTCCCCATCCCCCTGCCACCGAGCGCGACCCCCGGGGACGTACCGCTCCAGTCATTCATGAGGACCATGCCGAAAATGTGCTCGTGGGCCTTGGAGATGGGGATGGGCTCTCCCAGTCTGTTCCCGGGGCCTACGAAGAAAGCCTGGCAAAGGGGAGCGAGCTGATCAGAGCCCGGGCTGCCTGCTGCCCTGGCTCACCTGCCGCCCAGGGAACCAGGGCCAGCCCAGCACCAGGACTGCCTCGGGGGCCTGCAGGAGTCCGGGTCTTTAAGACATACTTTCTATCTTTCTGTCTGATAGCTCCCATCAATCAGTTCCTTCCTCAAAGGTCCACTACAGCCGGGAAGGGGCTAAGGTCAAGGTCAGGAGCCAGAAACTCAATCTAGGTCTCCTGGTGAGTAGCAGGGACCCAGCTGAGCCATCAGCTGCTGCTGCCTCCCAGGGCGCCCATGAGGAAGCTGGAGGCAGGAGCCGGAGGTGCCCGGATGTGGGTCGTGGGGAGCAGGCCACTGTTCCTACGTCACAAACTGCGCCCAAGGGGTCAGGTGAGCAGCGTGCAGCAGCCGTCCAGGGCCTACCCAGGCCCTGCTCACAGGCCCCCAGAGCTCCACGGTGCCTCCCCCTCCTCCCTCTAGCACCTTCCATGTCACTCTGCTCTTTCCCCTTCACCCCCTCTCCCACACACACACACTTGGCATTGAAAGATCTGACAGCAACTGAGGCTGGCACAAAATGAAAAGACCGGGGTTGGTCTTTGTGCCTCCCTCACGACGCAAAGAGGGCCTGGTGGGTACACCCCCCACCGCACCTGTCACCCCGCCGACCTGGAAGGTCTGCACCTCTGTGTTGCACCTGCTCACTGGAGATTCCCGCCACCCTCAAGGCCAGGCCACCTGTGCCCAGTGCCCACAGTTGTTCTTCTACTCGCTAACTTCCAGCCCTGGAACAGGGCCCAAGGTCAGGAAGCCTCTGCCTGCAGAGACCCCCATTCTCCTAGGGACAGGACCCCAGCCTGGTGACTGCTGGCCAGGAGACCACCCCACGTCTCACATGGCACCTTCACTGGGGCAGTGGGCGCAGAGGGTGGCAGGGATATCCTGGGACCCAGAGCTGAGATAGTCATGCCTAAAGCCTGGGGGGCTGCCTGCGGCAGAGGCCGCTCCCTCTGCCCGCCTGCACTCCCCTCACTGGGCCCAACCCTGCCACTGCTCATCTGATCACCCAGGGGGTGTGAAGACACTGCCCGCTGCCCCAAGCACTCCCTCCTCCAGTTCAGCCCCTCCCTTCCACTGCCTTCCTGGTCCCCTCACCCTGAGGCTGCTCAGAGAACAGTGTGCCTCTTAAAACGGGAACTTAAAGGGGACCGGTGATGTGGCATTGGGGGTTAAGTTGCTGTTTGTGAGATCAGCATCCTTATGAGTGCCGGTTCAAGTCCCAGCCGCTCCACTTCCGATCCAGCTCCCTGGTAAATGGGCCTGGAAAAGCAGTGGAAGATGGCCCAAGTACTTGGGCCCCTGCACCTATGTGGGAGACCTGGATGGAGTTCTGAGCTCCTGGCTTCAGCCCGGACCAGCCTGGGCTATTGTGGCTATTTGGGGAGTGAACCAGCGGATGGAAGATCTCTCTCTCTCTCTCTCTCTAACTCTTTCAAATTAAAATCTTTTTTAAAAAAAGAGAGGTCCTTGGGGTAACAGAGCCGAGTACATCGGCATCCACACCCTGGCTGTGATGTGCCACTGTGGCTGTGCAGGCTGGCACCATGCAAAGGCCGTGTGAGCAGCATTCAGAGCCTCTGTGTTATTTCTTATCTCTGTAATGACATCAAAATAAAAAGCTCACCATGGAGTGCGTACCTGGTACGGCTGTGAAGACATCATCTGGCATGGCCACACCCATATCCGAATGGGAAGTTCAAGCCCCAGCTCTGCTCCCGTCCAGCTTCCTGCTAACGCCCTCCCTGGGAGGCAGGAGGTGACGGCTCAAGTGTTCGGGTCCCTGCCACCCACATGGGAGAGCACGATGGAGCTCTGGGCTCCTGGCCTCGGCCTGGTTCAGCCCCATCTGTTGCAGGCCTTCGGGGGATGAACCAGTGGTTGGACGAGCTCTTTGGATCTCTGTCTCCATGTCTCTGACTTTCCAATAAGATGAAAAACTTTTTTAATTAAAAAAAAGTGTAATTAATAAACACACACACACAGCCTCGAAATGACCGTGGTTCCGGGGTTGTGCAGGCCCAGCCATGCGTGTGATGGCGTACACAGTAGAGTCTCGCCACAGACACTGACTCAGCAAATACCAACCCTCGGCCTGCAGGAGATACACACGGTGTGGCTCCTCTGAGGCTCTGGGCATGATAAAGATACAATGCATAACCTTGTTTTGTGTGTTCCTTTTCAAAGACATCTTTCATTTACAGAAGGGCTTTAACAAGCTCATGGAAATGAACTTTGAATTCCATTTGTCCATGAACCTTTTTTTCTTAAAAAATAAAAAACACATTATTTATGTGAAAGGCGAAGAGACAGAGATCTTCCCTCCACGGGTTTACGTCCCAAATGGCAGCAGCGGCCAGATCTGGGCCAGGCCGAAGCCAGGAGCTCCATCCCGGTCTCCCCCATGGGTGGCAGGGGCCCTTGTACTCCGGTCACCCTCTGCGGCTTTCCCGGGCACGTCGGCAGGGAGCTGATCAGAAGCACAGCAGCCAGGACTTGGAGTGACACTGGGACGCCAGTGCGGCGAGCCGTGGCTCCATCCACAGCACCACGACACCAGCCCCCGCTTACATGGCTGACCTATTAACATTGCACTCAGGGCCGACGGCAGGATCTAACCGAGCCGATCCACACATTCAAGGGGACTTCCGAGAGGTCACGGCCAAAGGGAATTAAAAGGTTAAGTTTATTTTGGTGCAAAAAATTTTAAAAAGTGGAAACCCATGGAGTTTTTTCGTAATAAACATTTCCTATAAACTTTCCCAGACTTTCTCGCACTTAGGAATAGCCAACAGCATTTCAGCAACGAGGACCATGTTATAAACAGCACAACCACCCCCACAAAAAGCCCCAGGCACTGAACACACCCTAAAAGGACACGCGTGTCCATACAGAATGCGTGTCAACATGGCCGGCCACTGACTCCACGCTTCACTGTCCGCACGTGCAGACACAGGATCTACATGTGACGACGGCCCGTGCTTCCGACGGCCGGCTGGGGACAAGCCGTGAGCTCGGCGCGGGGCACAGCCCTGCCGGGAACGCCTCCACGGAGGCTCAGCTTACCATTTCCAGCTCTATGTCCAGGCGTTTGCTGGCGCCGTACACAGGAGGCTGGGCTGGAACAACACCAGACATGAGAGGCTGCTGTGAGCGCCCGGCCGGCGAGCTCGCGGCAGGTGCCAAGGGCTGGGCGCTGGGAGCACTTACTGTTGTCAGGTCGCATTTGCCCCACGGGTCTGCGGATCGGGGTGCCAGACACGACGACGGAGGACGCACGGCCGTGGTAACCCACTGGTAAGTGCAGCCTGATAATAGGAGGGGAGAGGGGGCCGGCCATCAAAGACACTTCCTGGCATAAAACAGACTTTAAAATGTTTTAGGAGCTGGCACTGTGGCACAGCAGGCTAAGCCAATGCTTGCAGTGCCGGCATCCCAAATGAGAGTTGGTTCGAGTACCGGTGGCTCCACTTCCAATCCAACTCCCTGCTAATGTCCCTGGGAAGGCAGTGGAGGATGGCCCAAGTGCCCGGGGCCCCTGCATCCACGTGGGATGGAGTTCCAGGCACCTGGCTTCAGCCTGGCCCAGATCTGGCCTTTATGGCCATTTGCAGAGTTGAGCCAACAGATAGAAGGTATCTCTGCCTGCGCCCCCCACACCCCAACTGCAACTCTGCCTTTCAAATAGAATAAAAATAATCTTTAAAGAAAAGTCCAACTTTTTAAAGCCAGGAGTGCAGAGTTGACATAGGTACAGGTTCCAGAGTCAAGAAGCTCTCCCGAGGGTCCGGGGGTGGATGAAGAGACAAACGACAGAGCGTGCTGGGTCACACGGTGGAAGACTGACAAAGGGAGGGAATTCTGACACACGCTCCCCACAGCTGAACTCAGGACACCACGCTAAGGGAGAGTAGCCAGACACAAGACGACAGATGTCGCAGGACGCCACTGACGAGGGTCCCACCGTCGTCACAGTCACAGGCACAGAAAGGAGGTCGGGGGCAGCCGGGGGGACGGAAGGGGCAGGGACTGACTCGTGGGGACGGCAGACACAGCGTCCGGGAGGCGGGTGGTGGCGACAGGTGCACGAGGGCGGGAGTCTTCTCACTGGCTGTGGTGAGTTGAACACCAAGCCCACCATGGGCTCCCCGTCCACCTCCCTCTCGGTG
The DNA here is from genome assembly GCF_033115175.1 of Lepus europaeus. NCBI lineage: Eukaryota > Metazoa > Chordata > Mammalia > Lagomorpha > Leporidae > Lepus > Lepus europaeus. The sequence continues at coordinate 109,352,086 of NC_084837.1, forward strand.
TCCCCTCTACAAGGACCCGTGTGACAGCGTCATCGGCCAGCACCGGGCCCTGTGAGTGCCCCTGGCTGGGCTGGGGTCATGCAGCAGGAACGGGGGTCTCTGTGATTCACACCAAGTTCCGCTGTGCCCTCTGCACCCGCCCCGCACTGAGCACAGTTGGACCCAAGGAACACAGCACCTGCAGCTCAGGGCAGAGGATTCGCCCAGTGCCGCCAAGTCAGGGACCGCGAGAGATCATGAAGGAGGAAGTCTCCCCCCACCCCCAGAGCAGACGACACCAGGCAGCAGGTTCTCCTGACCGCAGCCACAGTTGCCCAGGGATGCTGGGCTGCAGGGCTCCTCGTGTGACATGGCCCACAGACCACCTCCTGCACGCTTCGAGCTCCCTCCACATTGCTTCTGATCCCCAACATGGTGCCAAGGCCCTGCACGGAGCTGTGATTCTGGGAGTCAGACAAGGACCCCTGCACGTGTTCAGAAACGCAGGACCCCTACCCACATCACACACAAAGGAGGCGCCAGGCAGTTTAAAGACCTGAACGTCCTGAGAATAGGCCATGTTTCCCACACGCTTTTTTTTTTTTTTTTTTTTTTTGACAGGCAGAGTGGACAGTGAGAGAGAGACAGAGAAAGGTCTTCCTGTTCTGTTGGTTCACCCCCAATGGCCACTGTAGCCGGCGCGTTGTGCCAATCCAAAGCCAGGAGCCAGGTGCTTCCTCCTGGTCTCCCATGCAGGTGCAGGGCCCAAGCACTTGGGCCATCCTCCACTGCCTTCCTGGGCCACAGCAGAGAGCTGGCCTGGAAGAGGAGCAACCGGGACAGAACTGGCACCCCAAATGGGACTAGAACCCGGGGTGCCGGCGCCACAGGCGGTAGATTAGCCTAGTGAGCCGCGGCGCCGGCCTCCCACACGCTTTCAGTCCGCTGCTGGTTGAAGCTGTGGATGTGGAACCGCGGAGGGCGGGCGACTGACAGCACAGGTGCGGCGTGATGACCGGAGCAGGCCGGAGAACCACAGGGAGGTGAGAATACCGCACGAGCAGCAGAGACTGGTAGGTATCTGAGACCAGGGGGTAAGTCACACGCTCTGGGGGACTCCGTGGTAGCTTGCCAGTACCTATGGCCATGTCCCACCCCCCAGAAAACGTGGCGGTGGGTGGGTTGGGGGGGTCGTCACAGATATGATGAAGGAACTCTCAGATGACATCATCCTGGGAGCTGGCGTCGTGGTCTAGCAGATAAAGCCGCTCCTGCGATGCCAGCATCCGGTACGAGCGCCATTTGTGTCCCAGCTGCTCTACATCTGATCCCATTCCCTGCTAATGCGCTTGGGAAAGCAGCAGATGATGGCCCGAGTGCTTGGGCCCCTGCACCCATGTGAGAGACCCGGAAGAAGCTCCTGGCTCCTGGCTCACCTGGCTCAGCCTTGGCCAAAGAGGCCTTCTGGGGAGTAAGAGAGAGAGACAGAAAGAGATATTCCATCCACTGGTTCACTCCCCAAAGGGCTGCAATGGCCAGGGCTGGGCCAGGCCAAAGCCAGGAGCCAGGAGCTTCTTCTGAGTCTCCCACATGGGTACAGGGGCCCAAGCACTTGGGCCGTCTTCTGCGGCTTTCCCAGGCACATTAGCAGGGAGCTGGATTGGAAGTGAAGCAGCCAGGAAATGAGACGGTGCCTAAACGGGATGCTGGCATCACAGGCAGTGGCTTAACCTGCTGCACCACATGTTGGGCCCAGCAGGCTAATTTTTAAGTTGGTAATTTTGTATGGGCCCAAGTGATGTTATAAATAACCAAATGGCTGTGGCAGAAAAATGGTTCCCTATGCCTGATCCAGATGGACCTAAATCCAATGTGTCCCCAGAAGAGACCAAGGAGACGATGGAGAAGAGGAGACAGAAGCAGAGGCTGCAGTGCCGTAGCCACCAGAGATACAGCTATGAGAAGCTGGAGGCGGCAAGGAAACACAGTGCCTCCTAGGAGCTGACGAGGGGACCCAGCCCTGCCAATGCCTCGATTCCACGCCGAGGGCCTCCAGGACCCTGAGAAAGAACAGGTGTCCCGAGCCGCCCTGTCTGCAGTACTTGGTAGCGCAGCTCCAGGAAGTGAACACAGACCCCTACCTCACACCGCACACCACGCAAGTTCCAGATGGGTTAAGAACCTCAATGTACAGAAAGGTGGTTAGAAGGACCAGAAGAAAACACAAGCGGTATTTTCAAATTCTGGGAGCAGGAGAAACGCTCTCTAAACACAGCACAAGAATAAATGTCATAGAGAGAACCAACAACAGGTGATACTTCTTACAAATGTAAAAGTCTACATCAAGAAAGCAAATAAAGTCAATAAGATAACACATAGGAAGAAAATATTTGCAATACATTGCAACAAAGGGAAAGTTTCTATTCATTGTAAAACACTCAAACTGGCAGGAAAGAAGTGACTGCACAGGGAAACTGGCGCAGAGTATGAAAGAATATAGGAGAGGGAGAAAGTTCACGGAGAAATGGAATCAAAATGATGCTTATGGAGGCTGGCACTGCGGCGTAGCAGGTTTGTGTCCTAGCTGCTCCTCTTCCAGTCCAGCTTCCCTGCTAGTGCCCTTTGACCACTAGAGTCCTGGCCCCCAGGCGGCAGCCCGCACCCTGGGGGATGCACAGTCCACTTGGTCTCACCACCACAGACAGTAGAATAGAAAGGCTGTGGGTGGCCAGGACCGGGGTCTCTGTTTGCCTACCTTGAGTGACAGCCTGAAGACCCAGTCCTGCAGGCTGAGCCTCACTGCTTACCTTCCCTGCCTTGGGACCGCCTCTCTCTCGCCTCCTTGCTTCTTCCTCTTGGTTCTCACACAGCCTCCCCCTGCGGGCATGGCCTCTCTAAGGTGCCCAGGCCTCGGGGCTCGGGAGCCATCGCTCCCACAGAACAAGGCAGAACAAAGTGCACGGCCTGCAGCTGAGGTTCTCAGCCCTGGTCCGGCCTCTGGCCTCGTTTTCCCTCCTGTAAGCTGGGCTCAGAATCAGGCAGCTCAGATCCAAGACGTGAACGCAATGGACTGTGTATGGAGGAACAGGAGGCCCCAGGCACATCTAAGTATTCTCATTCAGGACAGTGCAGGGTTTAAAACATGCCAAGGTAACCAGAGTCATGGCCGATTCTCACAAATGAAAGAACACAGAAGGTTGGCAGCGGCTCAGGGGATCTAATCCCCACCCTTTTTCTAAGGGGTGCCTAAGGGACCCACCCCAGGACCCCACCCCAGGGCCAGAGTCCACAGACCAGAGACTGAGACCTGAGACGGCAACACCACGCGAGGTCATTCCGGCCTTTCCTCCCCGGTTCCCCCGGGGCCCAGGGGGGGAAACCCGGCAGCTGCTGGGGCCCACGAGCAGCTGCAGGGCAGACAGACGTGGTGGCCGTGGTCCAGGCGTCAGGTGCGGGACCTACCAATTGGGCATCAGCGCGTTCTCCTGGCCCCTGAACATGATGCCGACGTTGGTGGCGTGCTGTCGCGAGGAATAGAAGTCCGTGTAGTCTCCTGCAGGGGGCAGACCGGAAACGCCATCCGGGACCCTGTGAGGGCTGGGGCCGGGACCGCCCACACGATGACCTGCGCACTGCCCACCCCGCAGCCTGCGTGGACCCGGGGGAGCAAACCAGCAGATGGAAGATCTCAATCTCTATATATAACTTTGCCTTTCAAATAAATAAATCTTTAAAAAAAAAAAGAATAAAAAAAAAAGAAGGAAGGCGCCAAGGCTTTCTGAAACACGCGGTGGGATCCAAACAGGAAGTGGCTGACACCACGCCCCTTCCCCAGTCTCCCATTTCCACCGTCTGCTGCTCCTGAGACCCCCGAGGGCTCCGCGACCCCCGCCTTCGCTGAAGCTGTGCCTGAGTCCTCCCTTACCTCTGTGTGCTCCAAGCCCGGCAGCCTCCTCCAGGAAGCCCTCCCCATTCTCTCAGGCAAAATCCTCCCCTCCCCTACCCCAGCTTCCCTTCAGCGGCTCTCTCCTGGGGTGTCACTTCCCATGGGCATTGTGGCCAAGGGTACGCACACCTTTGCTATACCGTGGCCATTTGGGGCCAGCCTCAGCCCAGCCCTCACTCTGCGTGACCCTCCCTCGGTGCCACGAACAAGGCCTCCCACGCCGCAGGTGCTCACTCGGTGCCTACTGATTACAACAAACTGAGTGGGGTCATTTGCCAGCGGCGGGCCGGCTCCTGTCTGCTCTCCCAGCGGAGAGTGAATTGCTAGAACCTGCAGGGTAAGCCAGTCAGGACTGTCTGCCTGTTCAGATTCCTAGATCTCCTCTCCAAAACACAGAGCTGGGTACCGCAGTTCAGGGGCAGATATAGGGGAGGATGAGAGAAACGAGGCGGCGGGTGGGCTGAGCAAGACGGTGGCTCGTCTGAGCCTTCGACGCTACTTAGCACCGAATAACAGAAGGGTTTTCTTTCCTTTTTTTTTTTTTTTTGACAGGCAGAGTGGACAGTGAGAGAGAGAGAGAGAGAGAGAGAGAGAAAGGTCTTCCTTTGCCATTGGTTCACCCTCCAATGGCCGCCGCAGTAGGCGCGCTGCGGCCAGCGCACCGCGCTGATCCGATGGCAGGAGCCAGGTGCTTCTCCTGGTCTCCCATGGGGTGCAGGGCCCAAGGACTTGGGCCATCCTCCACTGCACTCCCTGGCCACAGCAGAGAGCTGGCCTGGAAGAGGAGCAACCGGGAACAGAATGGTTTTCAAAAGACTAGAACCACGGGGCCAGTGTCATGGTGCAGTGGGCTAAGCAGCCGCCTGTGGCACCGGCATCCCAAGAGTGCCGGTTTGAGTCCCGGCTGCTCCACTTCCGATCCAGCTCCCTGCTACTGCACTTGGGAAGTCAGCAAAGGATGCCCCAAGTGACTGGACGCAGATGGCGTTCCAGGCTCCTGGCTTTGGCCTGGCCCAGCCTTAGCTGTTGCAATCACTTGGAGAATAAACCAGTGGTTGGAAGATCTCTCTCTCTCTCTCTAATGTTGCCTTTCAAATAAATAAAAATAAAACAAAAATAAAGATCAGATCCAGAACAAGAGCAACAAAGTAACAGCACAGGAGGGAGGGCAGGCGATCAGGCCCTGCCCTGCCCTGCCCTGCCCTCCACCCAGCCTTTTGCAAAGAGCTGCAGAAGGGACAGCTAACCCCTCAGCACAGGGGCCCAGGCCCGTCCACATGCAAAGCCTCCTCCTGGACTGCGGGCCAGGGCGCCCAGCCAGCCTCTGTGTCGGGCGGAGAGCCTCCCAGCAACTCCAACTTCCCCATGGCAACCCCAGCCGGCAGTCCTGCCAAGTGCGCACGCTGCAGCCCTTCCTGGGCCTCTAGCCTCCTCCCTCAGAGCCGCTGACTCATGCTGGAGCCAAAGCACTTGTCCCACAGCCCCCAGGACAGGAGCGGCCCCCAGGGAGCAGCGAGGGCTTCATCACAAACTCGAGCAGGGTGTCGGCCCCTAACCGGCCTCCAGATGCAGCCTGAGCCAATGCCAGGCCTGGGGACTGAGAGCTGTCAGGGACGGGGAGGGGGAAACTGGCCCGGGGCCCCTCCTGGGTCCTCTCTACTGGGACGTGGGGACAGAAGCCCAGGCCAGCCTGCTTGGCCTGCTGAGCTGCTCGTCCTGGGTCAGCAAAGAGACTACACTCACCTATGGTGGCTGGCAGGTGCATCGTGGCAACAGCCTGAGAGGTGAAGGCGCTGAAACACAGAACCAGGGGCTTCAAGGTCAAGCAAGCAGCAAAGAGGGGTCCCAGCTCTGGTCATCCCCACTCCGCCACCCCCACTCGCTGCAGGATCCACGCAGACCATCCCTGGAACCCTGCCTACCAGATCCAGTGGGCACCTTCAGGCCAGACCCGGGCATGGCTGGCCTGGGCCCCATAGGGAGGACCTCTGACCACTAAACCCAAAAGGCCCCATCTCTGTCCCCGGGGTACAGTGGGGCCAATGAGGGCTGGCTGATGCCGATGGGGAACGGCTGAGTGACAGGGTGGCCCAGGGGCTGGCCTGGCTCCAGAACCAGCAGCAGGCAAACCCAGGCTGTCGAGGGCCCTCCCACCCACATGCAGCCCGGCAGGGGCTGGGCAGGGGTGAGCTGACTTGCCCAGGCCAAGGCCAAGGCAGCACCGCCCACCACCCAGTCCTCGACTGCCCCGCGTGTTTGCTCCCTCGCACCCCTTACCGCGCCCGCAGCTCCTGGTCGTCTCTGAGCCTGGCGTGGCCAGCAGACAGCAAGTTCTGCAGGAGCGCTCTCGCCTCCTTCCAGGCAGCCTGGCCCAGGCCCATGAAGCTGTTGAGAGTTGGCTAGGACCAAGACATGGAGAGAGGCCATCACATGCGGAGTACAGCTCTCAGGGTACCCCGAGCCTCTACCCCTGTCCAAACGCACGGGCACCGGTTTGAGTCCCGGCTGCTCTACTTCTGATCCCGCTCCTTTCTAGTGGCCTGGGAAAGCAGCAGATGATGGCCCAAGTGCTTGGGCCCCTGTACCTGAGACCTGGATGAAGCTCCTGGCTTTGACCTGGCCCAGCACTGGCCATTGTGGCTGTCTGGGGACTGACCTAGTGGATGGAAGACCTCTCTGTCTGTCTCTTTCTCTCTCTCTCTCAATGCATCTATAACAGGCTACTGTTGAGGTTGATAATGTTGTATGGTCTGTAAATGACATAGTAAATAACCAAATGGCCCTTGGTAGAAAACTTCCAAGCCCCACTTAAGCTAAGCCGGGTCAGGGGGCATGGGAGGAGCAGCACTGGCAGAGCTAAGGGCCAGCTTTGGCTCTAACACTTTCAGGGAGAATCAGGTCTTGTTCCAGACGCTCGGGTCCCCGCCCATCTAGTGAGGATTCTGATTCCTACGCTAGAGGGGTCCCTGGGAGGACTGACGGGGAGCACCTTCCTACAGCGCCTGGCACACAGGAAGCTCTCCATAGATCCCAGGGACCTCCCGACACCAGCGGGAAGACGCCCGTCAGCCAAGCTGACCACTGACAGGGAAGGGAATTCATGACCATCGCACGAGTCCACGGACAGTGGCCCCTCGGTATCCGCAGGTGCCCACAGGGTAGTGCTTACAGGGCAGCTAAGCACACCCTCCAGGGTTTGGTAAGCCACGCCTCCGTGGCTGCTAACCCGTACAAACCTTCTAACCCTGTTACACTGTATTGCTTGGGGAGTAAGGGCAAAGAATTAAGTCTGCACCTGCTCGCTGGGGACACAACCCTTTTGAGCCTGTAGGAGGTAGACCGGGGATAAGGAGGGTGGTGCTACTTCAGGCTGCAAGGCAGGGCTCCTGGCCGGCCCATCCGCTGGGGCCACCCAGGCACTGAACAGGCAGAGGCTGAAAGAGCTTGAGCTGCACCTGAGACAGAGGCCCAGGGTCAGACACAGATGTGCGAACGCACCCAGAGGGGAGAAGCCAGCCCCCAAGACCACCCCCGGCTAGCCTGTCTGTCTCAGCTTCACCCATGTAGAGCCCTGGAGACCTCACATGGAGACAAGGAGCGTGTCCCTGGTGGCACCTGCAGGGTGTGCCACCGAGATCGGGGACAGTCCCCATCACCCACCTCATCGAAGACATCCTGGTGTTGGGAGAGGACAGGCCCCGTGAAGAGGTGCTTGATGGCACTCAGGTCCAGGATCTGGTCGCCAATGGCCACGCCAATCCTGGGTCTGGGCTGGGAGGAGACGGCATGGTCAGCAGGGGAAAGCCTCGGGTGGGCAAAGCTCATCTGCACAGAAAGCCGGACGGGTCCCCCAGAGATGTCCCTTTACAGAGAGGCTCCTGAGGAACCCCCTCCGACCCCAGATCCCCGGTGCCACCGCCGCTTCCAGATCACAGAGGAGAGAGAACCTGTGTTAGCAGAATGGGAACCGAATAATCCGCCTCGAGGTGGGGAGGGACAGGCAGGCTGGTCCAAGCCCCTTCTCAAGTCACAGAACTTGGCAGGCCGGCGCCGTGGCTCAACAGGCTAATCCTCCGCCTTGCGGCGCTGGCACACAGGGTTCTAGTCCCAGTTGGGGCGCCGGATTCTGTCCCGGTTGCTCCTCTTCCAGGCCAGCTCTCTGCTGTGGCCCAGGAAGGCAGTGGAGGATGGCCCAAGTGCTTGGGCCCTGCACCCGCATTGGAGACCAGGAGGAAGCACCTGGCTCCTGGCTTCGGATCAGTGTGATGCGCCAGCTGCAGCGCGCGGGCCACAGCAGCCATTGGAGGGTGAACCAACGGCAAAAAGGAAGACCTTTCTCTCTGTCTCTCTCTCTCTCACTATCCAATCTGCCTGTTCAAAAAAAAAAAAAAAAAAAAAAAAGAACTTGGCAACGTTCCCCAGGCCTGGCTTCGATGCCTCCAGTGATGGGGAGCTCACTACCTCTCCTGGCAGCGGGAATACTTTCCAGGTTCAACCTAGGCCTTTACTTGGTAAGTGCTCCGCACACAGGCTGGGGCAGGTGGCTTGGAACAGGCCGTGTTGCTGGCACACGCAGAGGGGAGTTCAGGTTCCCTGAGAGCTGAGAGACGTCAGACTGCCTGGGACATGCAGGGAAGTGACCCTCTGCACTGTAAAATGCCAGCCCCAGCTCCGGCCCGTCAGAAGCTGTAAATATTTCGCAAAGGCTGCTCTTTGGCCTCCAACTCTGAGCCTTGCTCATCCACAGGGACCCAGAGGGCTGGCTGTGGGCCATCCCACCCCTCACCCCCAGAGCGCTATGTGAACCAGCTCCCCACTCTCTTGGCCCACCTGCCGAGCCACCCCAGGCCCAGGGAACTTCCAGGTAGGGTGACCGGCAGCCCGGATCCCCCGTGGCTCCTCCCCTGCACAGGCTATCTTCATGTATGTCCCATCCTGGGACTGGGCACAGACCAGACCCTCAGCCGACCCTGAGGCCCCTGGCAGAGCCGAGCCGCTCAGTCCCAGCCCCACTGCCAACTCGCTGGGTCTCAGCTGTGGATCTGAGTGGACTGTCCACTCGGAGGATGGGCGTGGCCGACCCTGATCCCCACTCCCAGCTGGAGGCCAAAAGGAGCCACTGCCGGCCAGGGCAGCCCCGGAGGTGTAGTGACAGCGTGGCTGCCTGTGTCCTCAACTGTGCACAAAGGCTGAAGCAGCGGGGATAAGCTACAGCCCCGCGCTCCACGCTGTGGCCTGACCACCTGGACGAGCGGCCTGGGAGGGCCTCAGCTTCTGGCCTGGACGGTTATCCTCCTCCAGAGCTAACCTAGGAGCGCTCCCAGCTGCTCTGTCCTTTACCACCGCACGGACGCCCTTGGACAAGGCCCTGGTCCCCTGCGGGCTTCGGTCCTCCTGTGGCTCACCCAACCCCAGCCCACGAGGAGGGGAAGGGGTGAGGCTGGGAGGCTGAGGCAGGGGAAGCCCAGCCCCCAATCTGCCCCCACCTGGGGCACACCTGTTACTGTCTGAGCCTCAGTTAGCGGGGACAACGACACATGGCAGGCTCCCTCTGAGAATCCAGCGGGGCATCTGCCAATCCCACGGCGCCAGAGCACACAGGTGGACGCCCCTCATGCTGTAAGCATTTCCACAGCATGTGCTGCGGCCTACCGGAAGCAAGAGGCCCCCCTGGGTGTGGCTGGAGGTGGTGACCCCAGCTGAGCTGCAGCAAGGCGCTCAGGTGGAGGGTTTGCAGGGGACGCCTGTCCGAGAGGCTGACGTTGAAGCCGAGCCCTTAAGAGTGAGAAGAGGCCGGCGCCGCGGCTCACTAGGCTAATCCTCCGCCTTGTGGCGCCGGCACACCGGGTTCTAGTCCCGGTCGGGGCACCGATCCTGTCCCGGTTGCCCCTCTTCCAGGCCAGCTCTCTGCTGTGGCCAGGGAGTGCAGTGGAGGATGGCCCAAGTGCTTGGGCCCTGCAGCCCATGGGAGACCAGGAGAAGCACCTGGCTCCTGCCATTGGATCAGCGCGGTGCGCCGGCCGCAGCGCGCCTACCGCAGTGGCCATTGGAGGGTGAACCAATGGCAAAAGGAAGACCTTTCTCTCTCTCTCTCACTGTCCACTCTGCCTGTCAAAAAAAAAAAAAAAAAAAAAAAAAGAGTGAGAAGAGACCAGGATGTAGGAAGTACAAGGAAGTGTTCCATGTAGCAGGACCCATGCACGCTAAGGCCCTGGGGTAGGACACTGCTCAGAGCAGAGGCTGGTGGGGAGGGACAGGGCCAGAGCCCGGTGCCTTAACAGGGCTCTGAGCAAATCAGCTCTCCCAGCCCAGCAGCAGCCAGAGATGGGGGGAGGAGGTTCATCTCCAGTAACATCCTAACAGGGAAGCTACGGCCCACGGGCCAGACACCCCTGGAATGCTGGTCCTGGCGGGGCGGCCCTGCTCTCACCCGTCTCTGTCTCGTGGGTCTGGGCTCCTGGGAAAGCCGAGGGAACGTGTGGCAGGGCAGAGTGTCCCGGGAGGGCAGGGGGAGGCGCCAGGCCTGGGAAGCTGGTTGGCCAACGCACAGGTTAAGGTGTACGGGGCCTCCCGGGTCAGGCCCTCGCTGCTGTGTCCTTGCAACATCTGGGGAGGCCTGCCGGTTGCGAAACCACGACCGACCCACGGCAGCTCCCCGGGGCGGCTGGGGCCCGACCTGGCACACATGCTCTGCACCCTGCCGGGCGCAGGCCGGGCCTGCGGCGTCCCTTCAGGCGCACTGTCCGGACAGCGCCGGCGGGCGCCGAGCCGAGGGGAGCTGCGCGCCGAGGGGGCTCCCGCTCGCCAGACCCGCAGGCCCGCGCCCCCGCGCGCCCCCACGCCCGCGCCCCGCCGCCGCCGCTCACGTGGCTGGGGGTGGAGAAGACGCCGTAGGGCAGGTTCTGGATGGGGAAGTCGGACTCCGGGGCCACCGGGATGAACGACATGGCGGCGAGCGCGGTGTGGCCGGCAGGACTGGACGCGGACGCTGCGGGGGCGCCCCGGCATGGACTCGGCCCCCTGCCCCCGGGCCCGCCCCCTCACGCCCGCTCCCCGCCCCCGGGGCGCTTCCGGGTGTCGCAACACTGACCAGGGAGGCTCCAGCCCGCCGTCCGGTCCTGCGGGGAACGCTCCGCCCCCTCCCCGGCCCCGCCCTCATATGGCTCCGCCCCCATCCGTGAGCGTCCTCTTCACTCCCCGTTGCCCCGCCTTGAGCCCCGCCTCCTCCAATCTCCGTCACGCCCTCCTCTCGCCCCGCCCTCCTCTCGCCCCGCCCACTCCGCGAATCCCTCCTCTGGTCCCACCGCCTCCGCGAGCTCCCCCCTCACGTGGTTCCGCCCCCATCCTCTCCTCTGGCCCCGCCCCTCGCCCGTCCACCTGCGGGGACCAGCCCCGTCTGTGGGCACATGGCCCCCGCTCCCAAGCCGAGCGGACGCCAGCCCGGCATTTAGAGCCCTGCTCCGGGGACTCCCGCCGGGTCTGGCCCCAGGCAGCCAAGCAGAGCTGTGGCCGGCGCCCTGGGTTTAGGAAAGCGAATACGTACGGCTGTGCGTGGCGGGGACAGGTGTGCCTGCTGGGGAGGTGACAGAGAACGGTCCTCCCTCGCGGGTGCTGCTCACCGGCTCGTGTCGCGTGGCAGCCTTGACCGGACCTGGAGCGGCTGACCTCGGCGTGCTGTAGATGAAGCTGGGGCGGGGGCGGCGCTGCGTGCGGGAACGGAGTGCCTAGGGTGCGTGTGGAGAGGGGGGCTCGGGGAGGGGCAGAGGGAGGAGGGAGGGGAGGAGGGGGAGAGGGGAGGAGGAGGGGGGAGGAGGAAGAGGAGGGAGAGGATGGGGAGGGAGAGGAGGGAGAGGATGGGGAGGGAGAGGATGGGGAGGGAGAGGAGGGGGGAAGAGGAGGGGGAGGATGGGGAGGGAGAGGAGGAGGGGGAAGAGGAGGAGGGGAGGAGGGGGAGGAAGAGGAGGGGGAGGAGGAGGAGGGGGAGGAGGAGAGGAGGAGGAGGGGGGAGGGGGAAGGGGAGAAGGAGGAGGATGCCGCCAGCTGTTTCTTCCCGGAAAGCCATCCCGCCAGGAAGTGGGCCGCTCCCGAATTTCTGACTTTTGCTTTCTGTCCTGAAGACAGCCATGGCTGAAAAGGTGAAGAGATCGGACGTTGGAAATGCGGCCTTCTGCGCTAACAAAATCGTCTTTCAAAGCGAGTTGAAAACCGTACCGGGTGAAGGGGGCTCGGTGGCGATCCGTGTACACCCCAGCACTTTCAAACACTTTCAGTTAATTTGCCTTGGCAATTCCTATCACATCAGAATCGGAAGTTAAGGAATTAATACGAGCAGAGCTTTCTAAAAAAAATTAAAAACAAATTTAAGCCAAAATTCTAGAAATTAGTCTTTTCAAACTTTCTTTAAATCAATTATCGTTATTTATCTATTTTATTCAAAAGGCAGAGACGAGACCCACCAAGAGGGCTCCCACTCACTGGTCCACTCTCCACTTGCCCACAACGGCTGGGGCTGGGGCCTGGCTGAAGCCAGGAGCTCCATCCACGTCTCCCATGTGGGTGCAGGGCCTCAACCACTTGACTTGAGCCATCACCTACTGCTCCCAGGACACACATCAGTCAGCAGTATCCCGTATCACAGTGCTGGCCCGAATCCTGACTGCTCTGCTTCTGATCCAGCTTCCTGCTAATGTGCCTGGGAAGGCAGCATAGGAGGCTTTAGGTGCTGGGGCCCCTGCATGCACGTAGGAGACCCTGCGGGGTTCCTGGATCCTGGCCTTGGCATGGACCAGCCTTGGCTGTTGCAAGCATTTGGGGAGTGAACCAGCAGATGGCAGACCTTTGTCTCTCTGTCACTCCCTCTGTCACTCTGCCTTTCAAATAAATTAAACAAAATCTAAAAAGAGGTGCAGATGGGACCAGTGTTGTGGTGTAGCAGGTAAAGCCAAGACCTGTGACACCAGCATCCCATATAGGTACTGATTTGTGTCCTGGTTGCTCCACTTCCGATCCAGCTCCCTGCTCATAGCCTGGGAAAGCAGTGGAAATGGCCCAAGTCTTTGGGCCCCTGCACCTGCATGGGAGACCTGGAAGAAGCTCCTGGCTCCTGGCTTTAGCCTGGCCCAGCTCTGGCCATGGAAACCATCTGGGCAGTGCGCCAGCGGACAGAAGATCTCTCTGTAGCTCTTTCAAAATAAACACATTTTTTTTTTTTTAAGTGGCAGAATCATGCTAGGATTTGAAAAGGCTAACCATTTCCCTGCGTAAGCATTTTAATTGAATAATAATGACAAAGACAAATGACTTTAAATAAAGTCCAAAAGTCCTGCACCTGTCTCCCTATAATTATGTTCACTCTTCAAAGCCCGTGTTTGTCAACAGCTGGTCCCAAGCCCAGGCAGGACCTGTGTGCCTTCCTCTGTCATGCCATTTAGCTCAGCAGTGAAGTGTGCACCCAATACCATGCAACTCAAACAACAAATGAAGACTGGTGTAAAAAAGGAGGAGGAAGGGAGGGAGGAGGACTGGGGAGAGGAAGCAGGGGAAGGCAGGCCGTCTTAGGGTGGATTCCAGGTGTTGTCTGCTCGCTGCACTCGCCAGCTTTCCATTACTGTGACGAAATATATGGGACAAGAGATTACGAAGGAAATGTATTTCTGCTCATGGTTTGGAGGCTCCCAGCCTGAGACTGGGTGGCCCTCTTGTTGGCTGGGCCCATATGGGATGCTGGCGTTCTAGGCAGTGGCTTAACCCACTGCGCCAGGATGCTGGCCCCGCACACCATATATTGAAGAGAATCTTCTTCCCATAACATGTGTCCTTAGCCCCTTTGTCAAAAATCAGTTGACTAGGGGCCGGCATTGTGGCATAGCGGGTTAAGCCGCTACCTGATTCCAGTATCCCACATGGGTGCTGGTTCAATTCCCAGTTGCTCCACTTCCTCTCCCCGCTAATGTGCCTAGGAAAGCAGTAGAAGATGGCCTGAGTGCTTGGGCCACTGTACCCATGCGCTAGACCCAGACAGAGTTCCTGGCTCTTGGCTCCTGGCCATTGAGCATGTTGGGGGTAAACCTGCGGACAGAAGATCCATCTCTGTCACTTGGCCTTTCAAGTAAATAAACTACAAATGTCTGGATTTACTTCTGGGCTTTCTACTCTTGTTCCACTGGTCAGTAAGTGTGTTTCTGTGCCAGGGCCATGCTGTTTGGATAAAAACAGCTTTGTGCTTTTTCCTCAAGACTACTTTGGTTGGGCTTGGTGCTATGGCAGAACATGTTAAGTTACTACCTGCAGTGCTGGCACCCCATATGGACGCCGACTGGATTCCTGACTGGTTCACTTTCGATCCGGCTCCCTGCTAGTGCACCTGGGAAAGCAGCGGAGGGTGGCCCACGTCTCTGGGGGCCCTGCACCCACATAAGAGACCTGGAAAAAGCTCCTGGCATTTGGCTTCAGCCTGGCCCATCCCCAGTCATTGTGGCCATTTGGGGAGTGAACCAGCAGATGGAAGAGCTCTCTGTCTCTCCTCTCTCTGTAACTCTGCCTTTCAAATAAAAAAAGATTTTTTTAAAGATTGCTTTGGCTATTTGATATCTCTCATGGTTCCACAAAAATTTTAGGATCATTTTTTCCTATTTTTTTAAAGGAATGCATTGGTGGGAGGGAGGGAGTTTCTTAGAACTGTATCTATGAACTATATTGAATCTCTTAAAGTTAACTTAAAATTTAAAAAGTAAAAACCTTAAGGGGCCGGCGCTGTGGCACAGCGGGTTAATGCCCTGTCCTGAAGCGCCAGCATCTCATATGGGTGCTGGTTCAAGACCCAGCTGCTCCACTTCCTGCCCAGCTCTCTGCTGTGGCCTGGGAAAGCAGTAGAAGATGGCCCAAGTCCCTGGCCCCTGCACTGGCGTGGGAGACCCGGAGGAAGTTCCTGGCTTCGGATCGGCATAGTTCCGACCATTGCGGCCAATTGAGGGGTGACCCATTGGATGGAAGACCTCTCTGTCTCTCTGCCTCTCCTCTCTGTATAACTCTTTCAAGTAAAATAAAAACCTTAAAAAATTAAAGGCATCATAGAATAATGGTCTAGCAAAAAAACCCCACAAACATCACTCTGTACCCCATAAGTATGTACAATTATTGTTAATCACAAACAAGATTTATTGTTTTTTAAAGTAATAAAATATTTGAAAAAGTTTTTTGAAAGGATGGTATTGGAATTTTCATACAGATTGCATGGAGACTGTAGATCACCTTGGGTACTGTGGACATTTCAGCAATATCAGTTCTTCCAATTCATGAACATGGGCTGTCTTCCCATTTATTACTATGTTCTCCTGTTGCTTTCTGCAATGTTCCCTAGTTTTCAGTGTATAGAGTTGGTTAAACTTATTCCCAACTTTCTGTTTGTTCTAGATTCTAAATGGGATTGTTCTGTTGATTTCTAAAAGCCCCCCCCCCCCCCCCCCCCGTGCTTCACCTAGAAACAGCTCATTTTTTTACTGTCTCTACGGTGTTGCCAGAGTTGAATTCACACACAGCACATAGCTTTTTCAGACTGGCTTCTCTCACTTAACATGCATTTAACGTCCCCGTGTGCTTCCCTGCACTGAGCGTTCATTGCCGATGCTGCCGAATGTTGCTTCCTTGTGTAGATGTACCAGCTGGTGGACTGCTGTTTGGGGTACAGAGCTGCTACAAACTGCTGTGCAGGTTTCAGTGTGGACACAGTGCTTTAAAATCCTATTTGGGCAAGTGTCTAGGCATGCCGTCGCTGGGTTGTGCAGTAAGGCGTTGTAAGAAACGGCAGTAGGCTTCCCAGGCAGCAGTACCACACTGCGTTCTGCTGAGCCTGCTTCACACGTCGACAGCATCGGGTGGTGTCAGTGCGTTTGGATTTTAGCCGTTCTAAGAGGTGTGTACTGATGTCTTGTTGCTTTAATTCCCCAGACATGTTCGTGAGCATCTTTCCACATGCTTCTTTACCATCCGTACATTTCCTTTGATAAGGTGTCTGTTCAGATATTTTGCCCATTTTTAACTCGGGTTTTTATTTTATAGAATTTTAGGCATTCTTTTTTGCTTTGAATAAAAGCCCTTTACCAGATACATGTTCTGCTAACATTTTCTCCTACTCTATAGCTTGTCTTTTCCTTAACAGTGGCTCTTGCAAAGAAGTTAGTCATTTTAATGAAATCCAACTTGTAAAGTTTTTAGAAAGGCAGAGCGACAACAAGAGGGGCGTGGGGGGAATCTTCCATTATCTGGTTCATTTCACAAATAGCCACAACAGCCAGGGCTAGGCCAGGATAAAGCCAGGAGCCAGGAACTCCAGCTGGGTCTCCCTCCCTGGTGGCAGAGGCTTAAGTCTCAAGCACTTGGGCCCTCTTCTGCTGCTTTCCTAGGTGCACGAGCAGGAACCTGGATCAGAAATGAAGCAGCTGGGACTTGAACCGGCACTCCGATATGCAATGTGGTGCTCCAAGTGCCTGCTTAACTCTCTGTGCCACAACACTTGCCCCCAATGTAGAAATGTTTTTTTCTTTCACAAATTTTGCTTTTGGTGTTTTACCTAAAAAAGCATTGCCAAACCAAGATCACCTTAAATATCACCTGCATTCTTTGAGTTTCAAATTGTTGTGCCTTACAATTATTTGATACATTTTGAGTTAATTTCTGCAAAGTTTCACTTAACTCTAATTTCACTGTTTTACATGGGAACATGTAGTTGATCCTTCAAAATTGGTTGGAAAAAAAATTCTGAATGAAAACGACATTTCCCTAATTGCTGTATTTCTGTATTATCTATCTATCTATTCTGTTATCAATTCTTGTGCTAAGACTATTCTTTTCCAAAGATTTATTTTTATTTATTTGCAAGACAGAGTTACAGAGAGAGGTAGTGACAAAGAGGTCTTCCATCTGCTGGTTCACTCCCCGGATGGCCTCAGTGGCTGGAGCTGAGCCGATCCGAAGCCAGGAGCCAGGAGCTTCTTCCAGGTCTCCCCCACAGGTGCAGGGGCCCAAGGACTTGGGCCATCTTCTACTGCTTTCCTAGGCCATAGCAGAGAGCTCAATTGGAAGTGGAGCAGCCGGGACTCGAACCGGTGCCCATATGGGATGCCAGTGCTTCAGGCCAGGGCTTTAACCTGCTGCACCACAGCGCTGGCCCCTTCTATTAATTCTGTAAGTTGAGTGGTACAAGTCTTCTGATTTTCTTCAAGATTTGGCTAGTCTGGATCTTTGGGCTCTCCATATACAACTTAGTCACCTTATCAATACGCATGAAGTAACTCACTGGGATTTTAATTCAAACTGCTTTTAATTTATAGATCAAGTTGGGAAGAACTGACAGTACTGTCTTCCTATCAGTAAACATTTTTTAGTCTTCCTCATATAGATCTTGGGAATATTAATTTATATCTATTTCTGGGCCTTATATATTAATGCAAGTGGTATGTTTTTAATTTCAAATTCACAGTTCCCATTCCTGGTATATAGGGAAGCAATTGCTTTTCTATATTAATTTTTGGTGTATTGTATTAACCTTATATGCTGCAAACTTACGATAATGCTTAATTAGTTCCATGATTTTTTTAAATGTTGACATTTCCTGCAGATAGCGTGTCATCTGCAAACAATTCCGTTTTAGTTGATTTGTTCCTCTCTGGGAGAGTTTTGGTACATTCCATCCTTCAAGGAACTGGTCCATTATCAAAGCTCTGGGCATAGAACTGCTCATAAAATTCCTTTACTATCTCCTATGCACGTGGGATCCGCAGTAATGGCCCCTTTCATTTCCGAGAGCCAAGTTTTAACATTACAGGTATGTCATGGCCCTGTGGGACTCCCAGAGGCTGCCCCCGACTAGGTTTCCAGATGCCGCTCAGCTCTCTTGTTGGTTAAGTGCTACCCACCTCCTGTCTCCACTGTCGTGGCTTTCTATTCCACTGGCCCTCTGAATTAATCTTGTTGCTTCTGTGTTAATAGGACAAGGTAGAGAAATGTCAAGGCTATGTTTGAAAAGATGGAACACAGGTCTGCTGGGGACAAATGGCATCCTTGATGTGATCTCCCTGTGCATGGACATGTCTATTTATGGGGAGTCTTTTCATTACTCTTTTTTTTTTTTCTGACAGGCAGAGTGGACAGTGAGAGAGAGAGAGAAAGGTCTTCCTTTGCCATTGGTTCACCCTCCAATGGCCGCTGCGGCCGGCGCATCTCGCTGATCCGAAGCCAGGAGCCAGGTACTTCTCCTGGTCTCCCATGCAGGTGCAGGGCCCGAGCACTTGGGCCATCCTCCACTGTCTTCCCGGGCCATAGCAGAGAGCTGGCCTGGAAGAGGGGCAACCGGGACAGAATCCGGCGCCCCAACTGAGACTAGAACCCGGTGTGCCGGCGCCGCAAGGCGGAGGATTAGCCTGTTAAGCCACGGCGCCGGCCCTTTTCATTACTCTTAATAATGCTTCAGAACTCATTCTTGAGAGCTTCAACGCACACCGTTCACTTCCTGGGCGACTGGCAGGCTGGACCCATGGTTCTGGCTTTCTAGTTTGCTGGTGTGAAGAAACGCAGCAGACCCTGAAAATTAAACTCTTTTCTCCAGTCACTTCCAGCCGTGTTCAGGTTTTCTATGAGAACAATCATATAATGTGCAAACGTGAGTTTTTCCCTTTCTTCTTAAGACTTGCTCTTGTCTTGCTTGATTGGCTCTGACTGCCACACAGTTCTTAGCCTAAGCAGCGACAGCGGCTGGCCATCCGTTGTTTCCGGGTTTGGAAGGAAGCCAGTTTCTTCTTTTGGTAAATGCTTGGATTTTGATTTGTTTGGTTGATTGATTTTATGTAGAAACCATTAGCTTAAGGAAATCTTTTTCTAGCCCTAATTTATCAAGGATATTTTCGAAGTCATGAATGGATGTTAAATTCTATTAAACAACTATCTGAATCTATTGATTGCTTGCTCATTATAACCTGCCAATGCCACCATTTAAATTTACAGATTCTAATATTAAATCACCCTTAAATACTCAGGTAGAACACGCAAGTAAACAAACATTTCCAACCTAGAATTCTAGATGGAAGTGCTGCCTGTGGCTACCTCATGTTTCAGAAAGGCTGGTGCCAACCGTCTGGAAACCACAGGGCAAAACGGTCCACGCGCCCAGCTGCCCACTCCTCCAGTCACCCTCTTCCAGTCTCCCTAATCCAGCTCGCCAAAGGAGCCCCTCCCTGCCGGCTGTCAGTCAATGTGACCTGGCGGAACGGCCTCACAGATGAGGGCTAGGAAAGTGGCGAGGAGACTCTGGGCTGTGCAGAAATGCTGAGGCCTCGGGTTCACAGGGAGTAAGATGACGGCGTATCAGCGGAAGACCAGTCAGAAGGAGACTCCAGACAGACAACGGCCACACGCCTGCAAACATTACGAAGAAGGAAACTAAAAGGCCGAAAGACAAATTCACTGCTAGAGTAAGTATGAGAACAGAATAATACAAGGGAGCATTCTGGTTTTCCTTTTTATTTAATCAAAGACTGTGGATAAACATAAATACAGCACAATTACTTCAGATCATTCTTCATATTGTACACACACAGACCGAGGAGCGTAACCTGAAAGAAATCTGCAGCCAGCAATGAAATGCACACAGCTTTTTCTTCCCTCGCTCAAAAAAAATTTTTAAACACACAAACTAAGAATCTCATCATACATACTCATCTCCTGTGACAAATGATTCAGACATAAATAGTGGCTACAAAGAAACTATCAGCTACCACACGTGTAACCTTTGTGAATGAGAGAACAGAAGCAGCCATGATGATCAAGATACATTCAGTTACTGATAACTAGCCGTGCCCTAGAGGGCATCACCCGAAGGGAAATCGTGCTGCAGAGAAAAGCTATATATACATACACAACGAGGAAATGAACTGCAAGAGGAACGCATGCGTGTTTAATACTGGAAAAATCACAGCCTTCCAAAATTTCTCCACGTTTGTTATAAAAGCCCTCTGCACTCGACTAAAATTAAAATGATCTTAAAAGGATAATACTTGTAAAGTTTAAGTCTTTTCAGCCACAGAAACTGCAATGGAAATAAATGTTCAGAGTCATTTTCAAAACAAAAACAAAAATCTATTCTTCTGATGACATGCATGATTAAAAGGTCTATGCAAGATACATTGCTCTACCTTCCCAGTGACTAGGAAAAAAAACCTCAAGTCAATTTTTAGTTTGCAGATGGTCAAAGGATTTTGTATTCCAGGAGGAGTTCAAATCTTCTGGATCTTTTCACCAACAACGACTGGATTTTCTTTTCTGATTTTCTCAGCAGCATCAGCTTTGTAATTGTAAGAGCAATTGTGTACATCCGAGTAACGGTGCACACCACAGTAAACATTTCCACACCGGCATTCAAACCCTGAAAATGGATGACACACAGACGTGAGTCGGGCGAAGGGCGAGGGCGTCGTCCTGTGGCGTAACTAATGCTGAGCAGCGCCCTGTGTCCGGGGCACCCATGCAGAGAACCACTCCCAATGCACATCAGCACAAGCACATTCTCAAAGCTCACCAGCTCACAGCTTCAATTCTTAACTCCTTTCTACAAATACAGGTTTTACCAGACGAGTCCCAACCACTTCTCTGAGCTCAGTCTTTGCCTGCGGAATGGCCAGAATCACTTCCTATCAAAAACAGGGGTTGCTAACTTGAACACGTGAAACATTTTTCAAACCCAAACGCTGCAAAGTAAACACAGCCCACTGTGGAAAGCCATCTTCAACACTGCACTGAGACAGAGCAGAGCCTCTGCGAGCCGTGCTGACGGAGTCCCGCACGAGCTTCTCCCGCACTGCGCCCGGCTGAGACAGTGCGTGCATCCAGAGGCAGGCTGTGTAACGTGAATCTACCTGCTCGTGTGGGCAGGACACGGAGCCTTTCCAAGACTCACGTTCTGCTTCTGTAACTCTGGAGTCACAGATTAAATAAGGAATGTATTAAGTCCACACATAGTGTAAACACACAATACATGCTACTTGATTTTAAGGAAATGCCAAAGGCTAGAAGCCAAAACAGAGATGTAACAGCTAAAGAACATCTTTACAGAAAAACTGGTGCTGGGGGCGGGCGGTGGGCCTAGCAGCCAAGACACCAGTTAGGATGCCCGCGTCCCACAGCAGAGTGCGGGGCTCCCACTGATGTCAACCCTGGGAGGCAACGGGTGGTGACCCATGTAGTCGGGTCCCTGCCACTACTGAGGTCCTGGCTCCTAGTGGTCATTGCAGGCAGTGGGGAGTGAACCACAGGTGGGAGGTTCCCTGTTCCTCAAATAAATACAAATTTAAAAATAAATAAATAAAAATCAAACTGGACCTGCTGTCCCGAATTAGGATTTTACTGTGTTGTGAAATTGTTGGAAATGGAGCTTAGGAATCAGTATTTTAAACACTGACGTTTGAACTTAACCTCCTTTACCACATTTTTTAACTTCAAAAACAGATTCTAAAACTTCATAATGAAAGAAAAATGCAGCAGTGACCCTAGATTAGAACGACACAAAGGACAGGGTGAAAATTACTCACCCTGCAATCCCAGAGTCTGAGAGTTCTGTTTGACATTAAATACGTATACTTTGCGATGCCTTGTTTATTCATGTTTATATTCCTTACATACACCCCTGACAAGGTGTGGGTCAGCATCCTGAGTTTCAGACTCTAATGTAATATCTCTTCTTCTTCATCACCAACCCCTTCAGGCAGAGAGAACCATCCTGAAGCACAACTGTGCTCCGAATCTGACCTACTCTCCTCTGTCCACCTGCCAGGCTTCAGGCAAGTGTTCAGAGAGCACCGGGCGCAGGAACTCTCAGCACTGCGGGTGCTTGCCGCCCCTCACCCCCGTCTGACTCTGGGCCTCAGCTCCATCCCACACCCCGTGGTCCCCAAGGGAGCTCCGTGCTTTCCTTTCTCTGCGCTTCTGCCCCAGCCGCCATCCTGCTGGAACGGGACCAGCTCCGTCGGTGACAAGTCCTCAGCATCAGTCAAGGCCCAGCCGAGACACGGCCTCCACCAGGCTCGCTGCACGCACATCCACGGTCCTTGCTCAGTAGTTTTCAACACTGTTTTCTCCCTCTCTGCTTACCACCACCACCGAACCACTGGGCTAGGGCAGCCAGCACCGGCACAACTACTCGGTGTGGCAGCACTGGGCTGCGCGGGCGGGACACGGAGCTCAGCCTCAGCTACAGATGGCACAGCACCGGGCAGGCAGGTACCCTGGCACCGGGCACACGGACCTCGCTGGTCCTGACGTGGCAGCCTCAGCTCCGTCACTTCACTGGAGCCATCTCACTAGAACTATTTCTATGTAAGAAGATCGGCAGCTGCAGTGTGTCCGCCACGTAATTGTCCTGGGAGCAGACACAATGCTGACTCAGGACAGCGACAGTGCGCCACACGTGCTCCGGAACATCAGCTTAGTCCGAAGCCACGGATCAGCCCTTACCGGTCAGTCCCAGCTTCTTCCTGCACATGAAACAGCGGCTCTTCTTCTGTTTCGGTTTCTCAGCAGACTTGCTCTGCTCTTCAGACGGTAGCTGTGCCGTATCTGATACCGAAGCTGACAAAACAGGAAGGTGGCAAGTTTAATGATTCAAACAAGAATCTGATGCTGGGGATGCGATCCCCCTCCCACCGGATCCATTCTTCAGTTGTTTGAGCACGAGACACGCCTACATTAAACAGCAAAGCCGTGTACAGAACACCTCCCCGCTCAGTTCAGCATATGATCAGGCGCACAGACAACAACCCAGAGCAGACAGAGCTGACTTGTAGGCCGCGACCCCAGAGGCTGATCCCAGATAGTCCTCCTCTGGCTCACCTAGAGTACCTGACCTCATCCCAGACGGTTGGTCCTCTTCCAGCTCACCCTAGAGTACCTGACCTCATCCCAGACGGTCCTCCTCCGGCTCACCTAGAGTACCTGACCTCATCCCAGACGGTCCTCCTCCGGCTCACCTGGAGTACCTGACCTCATCCCAGACGGTCCTCCTCCAGCTCACCTAGGGTACCTGACCTCATCCCAGACGGTCCTCCTCCGGCTCACCCTAGAGTACCTGACCTCATCCCGGACGGTCCTCCTCCGGCTCACCTAGAGTACCTGACCTCATCCCAGATGGTCCTCCTCTGGCTCACCTAGAGTACCTGACCTCATCCCAGATGGTCCTCCTCCAGCTCACCCTAGAGTACCTGACCTCATCCCAGACGGTCCTCCTCCAGCTCACCTAGAGTACCTGACCTCATCCCAGACGGTCCTCTTCCAGCTCACCTAGAGTACCTGACCTCATCCCAGACGGTCCTCCTCCGGCTCACCTAGAGTACCTGACCTCATCCCAGACGGTCCTCCTCCGGCTCACCTAGAGTACCTGACCTCATCCCAGACGGTCCTCCTCCAGCTCACCCTAGGGTACCTGACCTCATCCCGGACGGTCCTCCTCCAGCTCACCCTAGAGTACCTGACCTCATCCCAGACGGTCCTCCTCCAGCTCACCCTAGAGTACCTGACCTCATCCCAGACGGTCCTCCTCCGGCTCACCCTAGAGTACCTGACCTCATCCCAGACGGTCCTCCTCCGGCTCACCTAGGGTACCTGACCTCATCCCAGACGGTCCTCCTCCGGCTCACCCTAGAGTACCTGACCTCATCCCAGACGGTCCTCCTCCAGCTCACCTAGAGTACCTGACCTCATCCCAGACGGTCCTCCTCCGGCTCACCCTAGAGTACCTGACCTCATCCCGGACGGTTGGTCCTCCTCCAGCTCACCCTAGAGTACCTGACCTCATCCCAGACGGTCCTCCTCCAGCTCACCTAGAGTACCTGACCTCATCCCAGACGGTCCTCCTCCAGCTCACCTAGAGTACCTGACCTCACACACACTGTCCTCCAGTTCACCCTAGAGTAACAGACCAGCAGGCGGCACCCTCGGAGAACCTGTCCTGCGGTGTCCTGCGGGAGGGTGAACAGAATGGCTGCATGCAGGCCCCTGAAGTTTCTCAAGGTCACAGCTGTGTACACTCCTCAGAGCACGGAGGGGAAAAACAAGTGTTCTTTGGCACACTGTTTGTCTAACGCTCTCAAGAGTGTCTCACATTGAAAACAAACCATGTAAAATGTTAGGAGTAAGATACACTGAGGCAAAGAAAATTTAAAGTATTAGAGTTAAGATAAATAGATGCATTTACGTATTGAAACCAAGGCCAGAGTCAGGTCATATTCCTGCCGTGTGCCCTGCTCCTGTCACTCACCACGCTGCTCAGCGTCAGCGTCTAGAAACATGACCTTGTGGGCGTGACACCGGCTCTGCAGCAGGGAGTGCCTTGCCCCAGCTGCAGCTCTCACCTCTCCGGTTTCATCATCACAGGTCCATCTCCTCTGTAATGGGAAATGCCACGCACCTTTGCTCGCATCTCCCAAACTACCCACATGCCTTTCCCTCATCCTCACTGGACCTAGGCCGTCTTCTTTCTTTAGGGTCCAGATCAAATGCCCTTCCTGGCTCAGTTCTCTGCAGTTTTTCACTACGACCAGCTTTCACAGCCTTCCCAAATACTGGGTCTGTCACCAGAGCCCCTCTTCAGTCTACCTCCCCACCCAGCATCCAACTACCTTCATCTGCCGTGGGTGGAAAGCTAGGCATGTTCCTTCCACTGGGACCCATCTTGGAAGCCCAGGATGTCCTTCGCCCTCTTCTCTAGCCACTCCCTCCCCATACTCTGTGCCTTAGCATCACTGAAGTGCAGGCACTAGTGCCGCCCTGGGCACACCAAACTCTCACCCCTGGGCATCGGCACACTCTTTCCCTGGCTAACACCGATCTGTGTTTCCTACTGAGCTGTCTCATCACCTCCAACCCCGCTGCCCCGCCCCATCAGCTGAGGTTGGAAACCCTCCTCTGTGTGCTCACGCTGTCAGGACTGTGTTCTCCGAGGGCAGGAACCTGTCCTATTTCTCTCCATCACCGTGGCTTCTACCACTCCACACCAAGTGGCTGACCCACCGGATTCATGTGCAGGAGGTAAGACGGCATCTTTTCCCCATGTGAATCTGCAGCACCTATTACAGCAAATGCACGCACTACACCTCCAACGCCGGCTGCAGTGCACTCTAACCTAGGTGTGCTAACACACTGCCTCCTGCCGGCAACATAACAGGACAAAATGCAGGATGCCCCACCCTAACAGGCAAATATGCACTAATGAGGACTACTCCACCTAGACACGTGGACACAGTTCCTGTGATACAAACATCTGATTTTTGAAACAGAACATGGACACACAAAACCTCCAATTTCCATTAACAGACATCCCTACCATGTTAGCATCATGAGGGCAAGGGTGAATGTCTACTGTTTTATTCCAGCCCCTGGAGCAGCTCCATGCGGAGCTTAGATACACGTACAGAGCTCAAAACAAGTCATCTCGCAGTCAGGAACAACCCAGCTCTGTGTACTGTCCCCGACACCTAGAATTGATACGCAAGCTGCCTTGCACACAAACAAAACTGGCTTAACTAATGAGTTGCAAACTCTGAATGGTACTTGGAGAAAATGAAAATGTCTCTGTGTGCTACCCATACGCACGCCGTCCAGACCTCGCCAGCAGGTGCGTCAATGTTGACCTCCATGCCCGTCTGAGGCAAGGGCTTTCTTCTAACTGAGGCAAACACTCAATCTTTAAAACTAAGGATCAGCAGGTGATCTCAAAGCTTCCAAGTTGGGGCTCAAGTGTGGGACCAGTAAGGGTCAGTTACGTGCCCATGAGATAAAGGTGACCTTGGCTTACCTGAAACCAGTGGCTGAGAGCCTGAATTTAAACAGCCACCAAATTAAGTCACAGCAAGATGACATGGTAATCTGTACATGTCTATGATTTCCAGAAATTGGCCTGTTTCTCAGCTTATCTGTTAGATTTATGAATGGAGAATGCCTTATCAAGTTTTGGTTATGTAAAATTCAATCTTTAAAAGGGCTACACAGTGACCACTGGCCAAAGGACCAAGACCTGGCTGAACCTAAAGCCACAAGGACAGCCCCCGAGAACCAGGTGGCGGCTACACTTGGAGGTGACAACTGGAGGCAGGCTGCCGGCCTGTGAACCATCACGAAGAGGCGGCCGCCCACTGGTACTGAAGTTGTCCCTGGGCCCGCGTGAGGGCATGAAGACTGTGGAGTAAACTGCTCGGCACTCACTCACGTAGCTGTAACTGGAAACTGGCAACAGAGTCTACTGGCCACTATCGCTGCTTCAGAAAAGCACTGTGCAGGGACAGTTCGCCACCCACATGGAGGGCCACAGTCAGGGGCAACAAGGCCCTCCGCTCTGGGTCTTGGAGAGGAAAAGCAGAAAGTGCTCATGTAACAACAGGTACAGAAAACTACCTAGCACCACCTGTCTGGGGCATAGTCACACATGGTGAGAACTAACAGGGAACAGAAGATGGCATTAGCAGGTAACTCCCAAACATGACCTTAGTATCTAACTGGTCCTGGGGGTGGATGCAATATCCTTGTAACACAATACTCTACACGAGGGGTCTTCAGAAAGGTTGAATGAAATGTGTGTTATGTGAAAATGACATGCAGATCTCCAAGTGATTTGTTTAACTGCGTTTCCCGTGAACTTTTGGAGGTACCCACGTGTGTCCTTTCTCACAGTCTCATCCAAGGAGGAGCCTCAGCGCTTGCACGCTGTTCTCTCTCTGCTCACCTGCCCCTAAGCACGGACAGCACATCACAGTTGAACAGACTGTCATGGAAGGGACAGGGCACGCTCACAGTGGCCCACTGAGACACAGGGCCTGCCCTCTCCCTCCATGTACCAAAAGAGGGTGTGGACTCAATCAAATAAAATGAGAAAAACTTAAAATAGTTTTAAAAAGATAGGCTTGTCATAGTAGCAGCAACCCAAAGGCATGATAGGCATTTAATTTTATATTTTCTAGCAATCATGTTGAAAAGTGAAAGTGGGTAACACCAGCACTTCAAAACTGTACTGAATGTAAGGTGTACTAGAGAATTTCCACGTGGAGGAGCACGAGGTCTTTGAAGCCCAGCGTGTGTGCCGCACCTGCAGGATACCCAGCGGCCGAGTAGCACCAACACTCTGCTTCTGGACTAGCCACGCTTCAAGCGCTCAAGGCCTGCAGTGCCCGTGCTGGACAGAGAGCAGCTCTGCACGTGAGGCTGGTTCCTGTTCCCAGAGAAGCCTTCTACACTCAGCTCCCTAACACGCGACATGGTGTCATTTTAGCAAGCAAAGGGACTCTGGCAGCGATTCCCACTGTCTGGCTCCACATGGACCCTGGCTGCAAGGTCCCCTGGCCTGCACTGCCCTCTCAAGAACCGGTCTGCCCAGTGACTCCCAGCTTCCATGTTTCGCTGCCTGGGTGCCTCTGCGTTTGCCATTTCCCCAGAGCAAAAGCTACCTTCGCAGTCTTTTTCGGGGTGGTGGGGTAGGGACGAGACAAGAGATAACACTGTCACGTGTTCACTTAACCACCTAAACACATTTTCAACTGCTGATGCTAATGATAATGATGAAGTGTCTAATTAGGATATTCACAAGGCCATGAACCTGCCAGAACTAGTCCACTCATCAACACTTCCTAGTCCACTCTAACGCAAAACCTTGTGCGTTGGCAATCACTCCCGACGGCCCTGGTACCTACGCATCTTTCTGTAGGCACCATTCTGCCTATTCCAAACACACCACAACATTGGTCACACACGTGGCTTTCTGCACCCGGCTCCTTCTACTTACCCACCGCACGGGGCTAATGTTGTGGGGGGACGGGTTAGGCCGCCGCCTGCCACTTCGGCATCCCTTCTCCGAGTGCCGGTTTGATTCCTGGCTGTTCTACTTCCAATCTAGCTCCCTGCTATGAAGCCTGGGAAAGCACCTGTCACTCTGTCGACCAAATAAATAAAGTTCATCCACACTGTGCCACGGATCAGAATTTCCTTCCGTCTTGTGGTTTCAGGGTAACCTAGTATGGATGCCATCGGAGTTCTTTCCACTTTTTGGCTACATTGAATAATGCTGCCATGAACCCTTCATGTGCGACTCTCTGTGTGTACAGATGCTTCTCTACCCTTGGAGCGAGGGTGAAACTGCTGGGTCACGTGGGGAACTGTTCTGCATCACCTGCACCATTTTATTTCCCCACCAGAAACGCATGAGCGCCAATGTCTCCACGGCCTTGACAAGACATCACCGAGTACAGTCACCCTCGTGGCTGTGAAGTGGTATCTCTTAGAGCTTTGATTTACACATCCCTAACGATAATGATGCTGAATGTTGTTAACGTGCCTATTGACAACTTGTGCTATCCTCTTTGGAGCAATGTGTATTCAAATCCATTGCCTACTTTTATTTCGGTTGCTTTTTTATTGTTGCATTATAATTATTTCCTTCTATATTTTTATCAGGTATGATTTATAGTTTCTCTCATTCTGTGAACTGTTTTCCATTCTCTTGACAGTGCTGGTTGGACTAACATTTTAAGCTTGATGTACTTCAATTCATTTCGGTTTTTCTTTGGTTGCTATTGCTATAGGTGTCATATCCAAGCAACTACTGCCTAATCCAATACCACAAGTTTAACCTATTTCTTTGAAAAGCTTTATAATTTTAGCTCTTACATTTATTTACATCTATGCTGTATTTTGAAAGATTGTTTCTGCATACAGTATGAGCCAGGGTTGAATTCATTCTTTTTTTTTTTTTTTTTTCCCAATTCATTCTTTTGAATGTGGACATGAGGTTGTCCCAGTATCATCTGCTGAAAGTATTACTCTTTTCCCATAGAATGCTCCTGGCGCCTCTGGAGAAAACCAAGTAGCCATAACTTGGAAGAATATTTCTGGGCTCACACTTGTACCCACTGGTCTGACAATCCTCACGCCAGTGCCACGGGCCTGATGAAAACTATGAAACTGGGAAGAGTTGGTCCTCAACTCTGTTGTTCTGTTTCAAAATGGCTTTGGCTACTTTCATCACTCTTCAAAATCAGAGGAACCCCTGGTTTTTTAACCTGCACAGTTTCCCTCCACCAGTCTAAAGGGATGGTCCTGAACCACTGACTTCCCACGTCCACGCGCTGTGGAGTCGGGAGCCCTCTGGGCTGGGAGGTGCCTGAGAATGCTGGTCGCCCTGTCCCCCAGGGCAGCAGTCCCCTCTCCATGGGCCCTGACAGTAACTCAGCTCCCCGGGATGCGCTCCCCCTCTTCAACGCACCCGTGACTCCGAGGTCCTCTGGCATTACTCGGAGGACACTGGGTGCAGTTTACGAAGCTCACTGCACTTCTATTGTCTCAGTAACTTCAACACCCTACAGACAGACATGGTGATCATCTGCCTTTAAAAATATAAGGGCTCACAGAAGCTAACTGGGGGTGTCAAGCTATGGAAACAGAACCTCTCCATCCAAATTCCACATTCTCTTCAGTGTGGTCCAGGAAGCAGGGACGGAGAGGGTATCCAAGGTTAATTGCACTGTTGAACAAGGCGGCCATTCAAGGACAATGAGTTATAGAAACATGATGAACGTGATTTTTTTTTTAAAGCCAGCTTTTGTGAACTGGAAACCTGAATTGATATTCTTTAAGGGACACTGTGTAAGTGAAATACTGCTATTATGGTTCTTTTATTTAAAAAAGCATGGTTATACAAGAAACATGTTACAGTTTGCTAAATTCTCCAACAGGAGAAAAATTCTTGGGAACTATGGGAGCACAATGAAAGCAGCACACCCAGCTGGTGGCAGCATAGCCTCATTATGCACAGGACACCTGCAGACAAAAAGCTGTTCTGAAGACGCTAATAAAAACTGTTAGCAAACCCTGGCTCAGGCACACGGCTGCTACTCAGACCCCGCTTCCATCTGGGACTGGATTCCTCACTAAATTAATTCCCCTGAGGCAGGCACACGAGTGATAAGGAAGAAAGCAGGTGCCTGGGTGGCCTGCCAGACCAGCTCCCCTCTCCTGGGAAACAGACACTAAACAGGAACACCCAGCTCCACACCCCAGGCCGACTCGCACAGCCGGGCTAGAGTCAGACACCCGGGTTCCAGGGCCAGAGCGAACGCCACGACCAAGCCGAAGAGACCTTTTGATCTCTTTCCACTCAGCTACGAAATAGATGGAAAAATTCTCCGAACCTATCCCTATCCAATAAGGGAACTGTAAGAGTGTGTGTGTGCGCGCATGTATGGATATATATGTATATACACGCACGCTATTATTTATATTTGTATTTATAATAAAAATGTATTAACAATGTAAGTTAAAATGTTTTTAAAAAACTAGATCATCAAGGGACTTTATACATTGAAAATTAATCTCTCAAACTCGGGTGAAAGGTCCACCTGATTTGTCAAAGATGCTGCTATCTGAATTATGGATGCTAAGTTTTTAAAAGGTACTTAGAAGTTGATACTAATTTAACCCGAAGGCATTCAACTTATGCGTGCAAAAAGAAGTCTGTAATTCCTCAAGCCCGCTGTGATTTCTCCTGAAATGGCATCATGGCCATTTTTGAGTTCGTACACTCAGCCTAGGTGGGGGAACCTGCACTGCTGTCCACAAACCATGACGGCTGTAAAACGCTCCCCATCTTTCAGCCTCTGCAAACAACATACAAGTCTCAGGCACAAGACTGTCACCCCACGCACTCGAATGCCTGCAGTTTACCAACGACCCCGCAATGAGCTCTCTGCGTCTGAGGTTCTGTCACTCCCAGCTGCCACTCTCCAAAATTCTGTCCAGACTCGTCATCTTCTGCAGCCCCCTGTCTACAGCAGTCACACCTTTGCCACCATCTCACTGAAGACTCAGACTCCTGACGTAGCTCCCACTTCCAGTGGGTAACTGAATCTATTCCTGCTCTTAAAAACAGCCCTCACCTCTTCTCTTCCTCAGAACTTTCTTTTTAACTAAAATTGTTCACTTACAATATTTATGGAATTCATAATAATATGCAAGGTGGACTAGAATATTTATATTGGACACATATATTCTCTTGCAAGTTCTATGTCCAACTTATGTCATGCATAACATCTGGGAATGAAATCAAAGTAAGGGGACTTAGCCACTAAAATTTAAAATTTAATGGCTGGAAACCAACACTGCTGGGTGCAGCTGTTTCTGCTGTGTGAACAAGAGGGCAATGGGAAGCTTGGCGGGGCCCGGCTTCTCTCTACGTCCCACCCTGGGCACAGCGACACCCTGCCCAGCCCTGGGCTTCCCACCCCAGCCAACGTTTCTCATCCAACACGTCACTTCCACTGGTGGGAGCAAATAACCAATTCAGCACCCATTATTGATCAGCCTTCTAAAGTGGCCTCTGCACTAGCTCTCTCAATAAGAAAGCCTTCTCAGACCGCCCATGCCCACGGCCAAGCCTTCTCAGACCTCTCTGATCCACAGAATGGGGATCTGAAGAGCACAAACCGTGAGGCTGTGCCGAACACAAAGTGCTGACTGCACGCGGGGATCTCAGTCACAACCCAGGAGAAACAGATTCCCCGCAAGCCAGCAGCCTCATTTTGCTTGGAGAGGAAACAGTGTTAATAAACAATAAATAGAACAGGGCAACAGCCATGTTCATTGAACCATATTTTTCTAACTAAACCAATTTTGAAGTTTCTATTTATGCTGATAATGTAATTATACCCAAATTGGAAGTGGTTTCCAACATTTCATAAATACCTGAAGATACAAAGCATTCGGTTCACAAAGGAAGGAAGTAGCTAGCGTCTGGCCTACGACCACACACAAATGACACAGTATCTTCTTGTTCATATACACACCTTGCAGATCTTCTGTTTCAGGTACTGCTTTGTCCACAGATGTACTGTCCACTTGGGAAGATGCTACAGATTCTGATAAAAGTGACTGATTTGATACAGGGCTAGAAAAACAAAAGTGTTTCCATTTTAAAAAATGGTCTCTACTGATGATTATTAACTGAAGTGATATAATAAGAGGTCAACTTATCTACACAGATCATTAACACTTTTTAAAAATAACTAGCACAGAGCTTTGAAACTGGAGACTAATTTGGACCAGAAGTTCATTGTTTTGGGAACAAAGTAACAGTGTGTGTCCTTTCAAGTACCACACGAATTCACCACATGAAAAGCAGCAGGATAAGGGTGTGGGGAAAGAACCCTAATGCGAAGCTGCAGAAGACATGCTGGCGTCACAGAACTGTACATCTCCTACTGCGAATTAGAAAAAGGAACCACAGTGCAGGAACACACACACATTATATGTACATATACATATATACAATACACACACATTATATATTATATACATTATATATTTTATACATAAAATGTGTGTGTTCCTAACAGGAGACTAAAAATGGAACAAATATTTCTGCATGCAGGTTTCTAAATGAAGTATCCTCAGAGTTAGAAAGAAAAATATATCGGCATGGTGGTGTAGCAGCTAAAGCCCCCGCCTGAAATGCCAGCACCCCATATGGGTGCCAGTTCAAGACCTGGTTGTTCTACTTCCTGTCCAGCTCCCTGCAAACGTGCCTGGAAACATAACAGAAGATGGCCCAGGTGCTTGAGCCGCTGCACCCACGTGGGAGATCTGGAAGAAGCTCCTGGCTCCTGCCTTTGGCCTGGCTCTGCTCTGGCTAGTGTGTTGGAGGAGTGAACCAGCAGATGGAAAAGTCTCTCTCTCTGTACTCTTTCAAATAAATCAATCAATATATTTTAAAAAGAGAAAAATATACTACAAACAAGCATGTACTATACATCACGGTAGAAGACAAAGATGATCTGTGGCACGACTGTGTTTTTAACACTAGGTACTCACGCGTCCAGGACTAACAAGCTCCAGAGGACTCCAGGGAAGGGGCAGGGCGTATTATGAGAACAAAGGCAAAGATGTCTGAAGAGGGAATCCCCGTCTCCACAGACGCCCTCCCCTGCCCAATGGGAAAGCAAGGAAAACCTGAGCGCAGTACGCAGCCTCAGACAGACCCCATCTCAGACCACTGAGTGCTCAGGCGGCGTCACACGGTTTTCCTCAGTGACGCTCACCCAAACCAGCATCCGTCCCTTAGTTTTCCTTAGCAGCTGCGAGACGCCCTCACCTTGGCTGCATAGATGAGGACGAAGAGTCTGACGCCGACTGCGCTTCGGGGCCACTGCCATCTGCGCACTGGGCTGGGAGTGACTCCGACAGGCGACTGGCAGGAGCTGCCGGGACAGGACCGCACACACATCAGTGACCCTGCGCTCGGGAAGTCCAAGGCCCCATCTTCAAAGCTACCACTGATTCTCCACTAAATATATTAGGTGGAGATTGTGTTTTGCGGTACAATATGTGGATTCATTATTTTCAGCTAAAATGTTTTCAATAGTTTGCCAATAAAAATGCTATATTATTTTAGTTGTTTTTCATTTTTACCAGAAAAGTATAATTTTAACCAAAAAGGAAATCACATACATATAAGCTGTATATATTAATAAACTGAGCTACTTCTCAGGTTGAGTATCACTCCAACCCACACCCTTTAATGCAAGAACGTGTGCGTAAATCAGACATTTAAAATAAAAGATGGCTTAGCAGTCAGGCAAACATGGATTCAGGCTCCGCACACCACGTTAACTTTCCCTGTGCTTCACAAGGCAGAAATGAAGAGGATGGTGTGATTTAAAAACAACTTGGGCTGGCGCTGTGTCGTAGCAGGTTAAGCCACGGCCTGCAATAGGCAAGGGTGCTGGTTGGTGTCCTAGCTGCTCCACTTCAGATCCAGCTCCCTGCTAATGTGTCTGTGTAAGCAGCGAAAGATGGCCTGGTACTTGGGCTCCTGCACCCATGTGGGAGACCCCGAGCAAGGTCATGGCTCCTGGCTTCTTGCTTCAGGCCAGGCCAGCTCTGGCCACTGCAGGCATCTGGGGAGTGAACCAGTGGATGGATGACCTCTGTCTCCCTAACTCTGCCTTTCAAATATATCTTTTTAGAAAAAGTAACAATTTATTTTCATTTGATATTAGCCTTCTAGTTTTTTGAGAAGTTTCAATTAAATAGTCTAGTTTGCAGCTTGAATAAGAAACAGTAAGAAAGACCCCATATGAGGGGCCGGCGCCATGGCTCACTTGGTTAATCCTCCACCTGTGGCACCGGCATCCCATGTGGGTGCCGGGTTCTAGTCCCGGTTGCTCCTCTTTCGGTCCAGCTCTCTGCTGTGGCCTGGGAGGGCAGTGGAGGATGGCCCAAGTGCTTGGGCCCTGCACCCACATGGGAGACCAGGAAGAAGCACCTGGCACCTGGCTCCTGGCTTCGGATCGGCGTAGTTCTGGCCGTAGCGGTCATTTGGGGGGTGAACCAATGGAAGGAAGACCTTTCTCTCTGTCTCTCTCTCTCTCACTGTCTAACTCTATCTGTCAAATAAAAAAAATCAATCAATCAATCTTTTAAAAAAAGAAAGACCCTATATGAAATCACAAATTAAGTCAACAGCCTGGATTTGATTAACCACAAAAATCTGAACATTTGGGCACTGACTTGCATGAGAGTCATTCTTCATCAGTACTTGTGACACTTTGATTCTTTTCATAGAACTACTGAACTACAACACCGCACGTCCACAGCAGGGCTGGGCACTGGTGCAGTGGTAAGACCCTGCGTGGCACAACAGCCCCCAGCCTACGGCACCTGAGTTCTACTCCCAGATCTGCTTGGCGTCCTGCTAACGCCCTCCATGCAAGTGGTGTGTGGGTGTGTGGGGAGTGAGATGGCAGATGGGAAACCTTTCTCTCTCTCTGCTTCTCAAACGAATAAAATGGATAAACAATCCAGGGGAAAAAAGAAAAAGCTACCCCAGTAAAATGAGCTGACTATTCCTTATTCTGACTAGTGCACTACACCTCCGCTCCCTCAGGTCAGCCCTGGTCACACTCAGGACTCGCTGCTGCCACAACCATACATTCTCTTTCCTCTGCCTTGGCTGCAGAAGGCGCCCCAGACAGGAAACCCACGTCCCCCAGAAGCCCTCACTTCCCTTACTTCCCAAGAGAGCTGTAAGATGTCCTCCAGGCATGCCTCTCTCCATAAGGCAGCAGAGCTGCGCAGCACAGCAAGACGACGGAATGGGTTTACTTTTGTTCCCTGGGCTAGGACCTAGGACTCCCTCACTCCCGACTCCCCACCACTCAGCGCAGGCACCAGTGAGAAGTGGGGTCGCTTTGAGCATGGGAAAGTGAGTACAAGGATGAGCTGAGGAAGCTTCTACGGTGCACACTGGGCCCGAGTGCTCTTCCGTTCTCAACACTGCTGCGTCTTAGCAGAACCACTTACCAGGCGGGCTTATTCTACCGTTACTACTGTTCTGTCTCTGAAGATGCTCTTTATAGCACACTGAGCACATGCCGTTCGTACGAGGGTTTCCGTAAAATCCGCAGCCCGTGGAACAAAGCATAGGCACTTGGCTGTGATTTGTTTCCTGAGCCATGTTCCTCTGTTGCACACCTGAAATTTACACAGAATTAGCAAAGAACTCACACAAGCCTAAATCATACATTTTCCAAATCTGCCTTAGAAAATGAAAGAAAAAAACTACATATGCTCACCTCCACCCTCAAACCACCCTCAACAGCAGCCCCAAAACCTAGGGCTGAAGAATGAAAAACATGAACAAAAGGACACCTCGTAGGCTGTCATCCCCAACCTACTCCATACCGCCAGGTTGGTCCTGGGCTCAGACAATGAAGACAAGTCCTGCAGAAGCTGTGTGTTTTGAAGCCTCCACACCACCAGAATGCTCGGAAAGCCCTTTCCAGACTAGTTCAATGTAGAGAAACATACACTGTAGTTCTGCTGTGTGATACACCATTTCACTCCTAAGCTTTTACACTCTGGCTTAATATTACATATGTACGAGTTACTCTATTCAGAAAGTATTTACCAAGACCAATCCGGGGAAAACACAGAGGGCTGGGGAGGATGTTGGGGAAGTGAGAGCCTGCTTCCGTCTCTGGGAGTAATTTGGCAACCCCCTCAGGAGCCCTGTAAAAGGGGAGTGCCACTCGAGAAGCAGAACTGCGCCCTGCCAGGTCTCTCCAGCGAGCAGAACCAGAGACGAGGAGAGCACTCACAGACAAGGATGTGCTCACAACGCGGATAAACTCCAAGTCACCTAAATGCCCAACGCTAGGAGAACTCAATTTCTTGAGAAGCACTGTACACATTAACGACAACACCACAGGTCACTGAGAACATTCTAGAGTACTTAGGGAGGACGTGCTGCCAGTGAGTGCGCAGCCCATGATGCCAGCCAGGGCTCACACGGCTCCCATTCATCATCAGAGCAGCAAAGAGCGGGTCCAAGGGCGGCCACGCCGGATGCCAGTTCCTTCCTGACGTACACCTGTTCTGCACTTTAAAATGTCTCCAAAATTAGAATAATACTTGCTAACTAGAGGAAAACGCTATGTTTTAGGTATTTGAAATTAAGAAACTGAACGACAAGGAACAGGGTAGAAGGAGGAGTCAAGGGATGCCAGGGCTGAGGACCTGCTTGGAGCCAGGCGAAGACAACGTGAAATGGCAGCAGATGGAGGAGCCCCATGCACCACTTCTCCCACAAAGCCACTGGCTCTCTGGCATGAAAACCATGACAGCCGGCAGTCACGGGCTTGCTCCTAGCAAAAACAGCCTCCTGAATAAAGGTTACTCTGAAATGGGTCTATGTGCGCTGAAGACGAGCCTGTGTGCCCAAAGACCATACAAGGAGGAGGATGTTTTGCCACTCAACTTTCCTTGAATTACTAAATATGGAAGGAAAGCACCCACTGTTCACAGATTTTTCTTTATTTTTTTGGAAAGACTGTAAGGGGCAGAGAGGATTTAATGAAAATTTGGAAAATCAAGTTAGGGCACTGGACTGAATTAGCCCAAAAAGAAAAAAAAAAAAAAAAAAAAAAGTAGCAGCCCAGTGCCTGCCTTTAAAAAGGAATATCCTAGAACCGCAGACTTGGAGCCATGCGACAGTCCCTGCCCTCCTGCAGCCCTGTACACACATATAACAAAGCCAAGGACAAGGACACTGGTAGACAAGAGCTCACGTCAAACACACACACACCCTCCAATCTGTTTGAGACGCTGCTTGGCAGTTTCTGGTTTTCTTCCCTATGTTTTGTCTGGGTACTGACCGGGTGACTGCTCACAATCTTGCATCTGACTGGTGAGTGATGGACCTGGGATTCAAGCCAGGCAGCCTGGCTCCACCAAAGTCCACGCTCCTACACCAGCGACTCTCAAAGCGGGGTCCCCCGACTCCTGTGCGGCCAATGCTGCCCTCAGAGTAACCTCGAGAACCGCCTGCCTCTCTCACTGCATTGATACGAGAGCCAGCGGTGCAAAAGCAGCCGTGGTGAGCAGCTGCTGCATCATCCAGGCGCCTAACTCCACCACCGCCTCTCCCAGTCAAAGTGAGGGGCGAACACAGCTCGTTAGTATTCTGACAAACTAGGCAGCGCACAGGAAGCACTCCTGCTACACGCAGAAGTATGACTGAAGACAAAACACTTGTGCAACTATTGGAATTGAGAAACCTGTTCTATGGAACACAGTTATTCAAAAGAACCACTGAGGCCGGCACTATGGCGCAGTGAGTTAATCCTCCGCCTGTGGCGCTGGCATCCCATATGGGCGCCGGGTTCTAGTCCCAGTTGCTCCACTTCCACTCCAGCTCTCTGCTATGGCCTGGGAAAGTAGTAGAGGATGGCCAAAGTGCTTGGGCCCCTGCACCCACGTAGGAGGCCAGGAAGAAGCACCTGGCTCCCAGTTTCGGATCAGCGCAGCTCCAGCCGTTGCGGCCATCTGGAAGGAAGACCTTTCTCTCTGTCTCTGTCTCTCACTGTCTGTAACTCTACCTGTCAAATAAATAAATAAAATCTTAAAAAAAATAAATAAAAGGACCACTGACAAACTGGTTATTCAGATGTGAGTACATCACATTCTCCTGAAAATGAACAGTCTATCTGTCACTTTAAACAACCAATATAATTCGCCACCAAGGACAATACTGTCATTCAAATGAAAACAAAACAAGACAAAACAAAACAAAAAAACCAGCTCAAGAGTTTTGAGCGCTTCCAACGAGGTCAGTTATATTAATGAGCTGTGCTTAGTTGAGGCTTAATCAGTATTTCATCTTCAGAAATCAAAGAATCAGTATTTTCCAAGTGATCAATGGAAAATGGTACAAAATTATTCATGAACCAAAGACCTATTCAAAGTGAAAGAGCAATGAATTTTAATATAACAAGATAAAATTTTAAATGGCTTGCACTCTCCTTTAAGAAACTAACAACTGGGGCTGGTACAGTGGCATAGCGGGTAAAGCCGCCGCCTGCAGTGCTGGCATCCCATATGGACACTGGTTCGAGTCCCAGCTGCTCCACTTCCGATTCAGCTCCCTGCTAATGCACCTGGGAAATCAGTAGAAGACAGTGCAGGTCCTTGGGCCCCTGCATCCGCTTGGGAGACCTGGAAGAAGCTCCTGGCTCCTGGCTTTGGATCAGTCCATCTCCACCGCTGTAGCCATTTGGGGAGTGAACCAGCAAATGTAGCTCTGCCTCTGTAGCTCTGCCTTTCAAATAAATAAATAAATCTTAAAAAGAAAAACACTACTAATTATTGGGCTCCGCACTGTGGCGCTGCAGGCTAAGCCGCCGCTTGCTTCCCTGCATCCCATATCTGAGTGCCAGACTGAGTGCTGCTTGCTCTGCTTCTCTCCAGGTCCCTGCCAGTGCTCCTGGGAAAGCAGTGGAGGATGGCCAGAGGGCTCAAGCCCCTGCACCCACGTGGGAGACCCCAAGGGAGTTTCAGGTTCTGCGGCTATCTCGGGAATGAACCAGTGGACGGAAGATCTCTGTCACTCTGCCTTTCAAAGAAATCAATCAATACTTACTTAAAAACAAACTACAGCCTGTCAAGTTTAAATATAGTACCAAAAAGGAATAACATTAGGCCAGCGCTGCGGCTCACTAGGCTAATCCTCCGCCTGCGGCGCCAGCACCCCAGGTTCTAGTCCCAGGTGCCAGTTCTGTCCCGGTTGCTCCTCTTCCAGTCCAGTTCTCTGCTGTGGCCCGGGAAGGCAGTAGAGGATGCTTGGGCCCTGCACCCGCATGGGAGACCAGGAGAAGCACCTGGCTCCTGGCTTCGGATCTGTGCAGCACCGGCCGTAGTGGCCGATTAGGGGAGTGAACCAACGGAAAGAAGACCTTTCTCTCTGTCTCTCTCTCACTGTCTATAACTCTCTCTCTCTCTCTCACTGTCTACCTGGCAAAAAATAAATAAAAATTTAAAAAAATAAAAATAAAAAGGAATAACATTTGTTATCTGAAAAGGTAATTAAAATAGACTATGAGCTATGAGGCAGCTATAAGAATCTGTGCTAAGCCAGACCTTAAAGATACTTGCAAAAACGTGGTAACAATGCCCCTCTTGGGGCCAGCGCTGTGGCACAGTGGGTTAAAGCTTGGCCTGAAGCACTGGCATCCCATATGGTTACCGGTTTGAGTCCCTGCTGCTCCACTTCTGATCCAGCTCTCTGCTATGGCCTGGGAAAGCAGTAGAATATGGCCCAAGTCCTTGGGCCCCTGCACCTGTGTGGGAGACCTGGAAGAAGCTCCTAGCTCCTGGCTTGGATCGGCACAGCTCTGGCTGTTGCGGCCATCCAGGGAGTGAACCAGCGGATTGAAGATCTCTCTCTCTCTCTGTAACTTTTTCAAATAAATAAAATAAATCTTTAAAAAAAATGCCCCTCTTGCCATGACAGAGTCTTTGTATGATTATTTTTCACTAAAATATATCAAAAGGAATAGAATTTAAAAATTTTCCCAGCTTAATTTGTAATACCATAAGCAGCACTAGATGTAACTTTGATAAATAAAAGTTCTTCAGGACAACTAATAATTTGTTTTTAAATTATTTATTTTAAAATTATTTATGTGGGGCCGGCGCCGCAGCTCACTTGGCTAATCCTCCACCTGTGGCGCTGGCACCCCAGGTTCTAGTCCCGGTCGGGGCGCCGGATTCTGTCCCGGTTGCTCCTCTTCCAGTCCAGCTCTCTGCTGTGGCCTGGGAAGGCAGTGGAGGATGGCCCAGGTGCTTGGGCCCTGCACCCCATGGGAGACCAGGAGGAAGCACTTGGCTCCTCGCTTCGGATCAGCACAACGCACCGGCTGTGGCAGCCATTTGAGGGGTG
This sequence comes from Lepus europaeus, assembly GCF_033115175.1. Taxonomy (NCBI): domain Eukaryota; kingdom Metazoa; phylum Chordata; class Mammalia; order Lagomorpha; family Leporidae; genus Lepus; species Lepus europaeus. Next base: position 109,392,300 of record NC_084837.1, read on the forward strand.
AACCAACGGAAGGAAGACCTTTCTATCTAACTCTCCCTGCCCCCCCACAAAAAAAAATTTATTTATGTGGGATTGGCCCTATGTGTCAGTGGGTAGATACTGTCTGTGAAATCTACACCCCATACAGGTGGTCAGTTTCTGTCCCGACTACTCCACATCCATTCTAGCTCCCTGCTACTGGCCTGGGAAAAGCAGCAGCAGATGGCCCAAGTGTCTGACGCCCTGCCACCCTCGTGGGAGACCCAGATGAAACTGTTGGCTCCTGGCTTCAGCCTGGCCCAGCCCTGGCCATTGCAGGCATTTGGGGAGTGAACCAGAGAATAGAAATTCTCTCTCTCTCTCTGTAGCTCTTTCAAATAAGTAAATAAATCTCCAAAAATAAATACATTACTTATGCACATTAGCAAGAAGCTGGAATCAGCAGTGGAGCAGGGGCTGTGTGTTAACTGCTGCCAAACACCAACTCCCTGCACTTGATGCCACCTCTCAGATTGTAGAGAATGGACATTAGGTCCTCAAATCAGAAGTTTTGAGATCTCATGGCTATTAAATACATACTCTCGACACAGGCAGTAGCACCTCGTGTACTGCACGACTTAAAGAGATGTACAGCATTGTCCCTGGAGTTAACATTTATGGAAGTGGAGGCAATCAGGGATAACACGCCTACCCAGGTTCCTGAGATGTAAAGACTGAGACACAGCATCTGAAACAGCAGCCCCCCCCAGCCCATTCACGACCCCAGAGCAGAGTGCCCTGAGACAGCTCTCCCACTGAGACGCCTACATCTTTCAGTGCGTGGCCAAGGAGCACAAACACCCAGAAAAGACAAATACTCTATTCCACAAAACTCAACCTTCACAGCCAAAAAGTGCAATGTTACCACCGTGCCCTTCTATCACAGTACTCACTTCAGAACATGAAGCTAATGTTACAAAACAAGCAACACCAACAATTTCCCCGAGTCACTGCCCTACACAGCAAAAATTAACAAGGGTTTTCTTAAACTCAAGAAGAGATACAGAAGAAAGATTTCACAGGTTACTTAAAAATAAAGAATCAGCCTCATACACCTTTAGGACACAAAATGTACCTTTTTGTGATGATCAAAAAGACCAAAAAACCATAAAAAGGTAATTGTGTTACTTTATCATGGGCCAAGAACTGTTTTTATTGTTTTATTTATATCTCATTTAACCCTCTCAAGATCCTGCCATATTTGGTGTTATTGAAAACACCAAATTTTTTTTAAAATGAGGAAACTGATACAAACCTATAATTTGACAAGCATTCATGAGTTCTGATATTTTCATTTAAAGACTAATCTAAGAAGATTTCATTTAATCAATATTAAGTTATATACCTTGAATAACCAGCAACCACACTTTGGAGAAATTTGGCCTTTATGTCTTTTTAACCTACGAAGTCCTGACCAGCATGAACAGTCAATACTAAGTATTTTAAGACTGCAGAGAAAGGTGCTTTACCAGTTACTAAGGCCCTGGCATGAGAAGAGCAGTAAATGCATGCAACGTGGACCCATTACAGAGTGGCAAACACACGTCAGTTAAGCCTGCTTCCCTGCGCTTCGATCACCAAGTTTTCACGCTGAAACGTCTCATGCTTTTACTTTCTATTTCAACCATGAGTCTGGCTGTTTCAGATCTGGGTTCTGTTAATACGTAACTGCCCCCAAGAGAGCTCTCAACCTAGCTTCTCTGCTGTACGTACTTCCCCCACACCAGCCAGTGTGAGAAGGGAAGGCCTAGGCGTGAGGGCCGCGGGGGTCCGAGCGCCAGCTGCGCCATCTAATGACCTGAGGAGCCTGGACATGCTCCCCACCCTCACCAGGCTCGTCCCTGGAGGGGGCACTTTCGCTCTCTGACCAGATTCAACAGCGCATATCGAAAGTATCAGTGCCTGGTACCCAGAGATGCTCTTTATCAGATCCTCAGAGTTTCCATCCAAACCATGTGAGTTCCTGGAAACACGCTCGTAGCTCGTGCGGCTCCTTCCTGTGTCAACGTCACCCACTTCGGCCCTCTGCCTACGGTACAGCCGCCTGTTCAGGAAATCATTCCACCTCCATAAAGACCGTCTTCCCTTTAGTTACCTGACTCCTGACCGCTCCTTTGGGGCACTTGGTCTGACTGTTCTTAGGAACCTCGTATGTATACAATGCACTGCCCAGCTAAGAAGTTTCTTCTTCAGATCCACTTTATGCCTAATAGGAATCCTACCAAAATACCCTGTTTACTAAACGTAGTTTATTATAGTTAAAAGTACTCTTGTCAGGCAAAAAATGGCTGTTTTCTATTGAAAAGGGGAGGAAACAGATTGATGAAAACTGTTTCAAACTGCAGTGTTCATAATTTATATACTGGAACAGCTGTTCAGCAAGAATGACTAGTAGCCTAAGGCAGCTGCAAAATGCAGTTTTTTCACGTCATTGTTTTTCTTTCTCCTCGTGAAAGAGATTGGAAGGAAACGTAATTTACAATGATGAGTTAATCCAAAGAAGTTGTGAACTGACAAACTTGGATAAAATCGGACCCACAGCCGTGTTTTGTTGGCCAGCACATTTTTTTTTCTTAAGATTTATTTTATTTGAAAGGCAGAGTTAGAGACAGAGACAGAGAGAGAGAGAGAGAGAGAGAGAGAGAGAGAGAGAAAGGGAGGGATCTTCCATCTGCTGGTTGATTCCCCAAACAGTTGCAATGGCCAGGGCTGGGCCAGGCTGCAGCCAGGAGTTTCTTCCAGGTCTCTCACGTGGGTGCAGGGGCCCAAGCACTTGGGCCATCCTCCATTGTTCTCCCAGACATATTAGCAGGGAGCTGCATTAGAAGTGGAGCAGCTGGGACTCAAACCAGTGCCCCTAAGGGATGGCAGTTAGGTGACGTGGCTTTACCCTCTGCACCTTAGCGCCAGTCCTATATTAATTTTTTTTTAATCAGTTGTTTGGGGTGGGCGTTTGGCACAGTGACTAAGATGCTATTTGGGATTCTCACATCCCATATCGGAGTGCTTGGGTCTCAGTCCTGGCTCCACTTCTTATTCTAGCTTCCTACTGGCGCTCACCCTGGGAGACAGGTGATGGCTCCAGAATGCGAGTTCCTGCCACCCACCTGGGAAATCCAGGCTGAGCTCCGGACTCCTGGATTTGGCCTAACCTAGCCCTGGCTGGCACATGCGGAGTAAACCAGCGGATGGCTAATATCTCTCTCTCTTTCAAATAAATGAATTTTAAAGACTTTAAACATTTAGTTGTTACCATTCAAAAATTAGCCAATGTCACAGAAAAGTTCATATTTCTAGCTTCTTTCATAAAACAGGAAGATCAGACAAATAGTGGACTTGTGTTCTCAAAATTAAAATTGAACAGCTAGGGCTCTGTAAGGTGGGGGCCTTCACTGTAGTTATCTGACTGACCTTACAATGCATCTGAGTTTTCAATCTCTAGGTCAACATGAGGCATTAATATGGGGTCTTTACTATTAATTTCAAGACAGAAAAAAAAAAACCCCAATAACACAAATTTAAAAAGAATGACCATTAAAGATGGAACTAGCCCTGCAGCACAAAGTGGCAATAGAGACCACTCCTCACCCTCTGCCTTTATGTGCTCAATGGAAAAGTAACCACACAGAAACGGCAAATTCTTAGTAATTGCGTGGCATAGAGATCCCTAAGGAGAGTAAAGTAGAATTCATGGTACATCCTGCTAGATTTCTCGGCTGGAATCAGCATGCGCTGGCGGCAGGGGGAATCTCTGAGGGAGCAGCACCTGCACCTCCAGCTACCACGCGGGCATACAATGCACACATGTTCAGGGGTCGGGGAAGCACTTTTGCAGGGGTAACAAAAATTCCCGGGAAGTTCATAAAACAGCTCGGGAAGTACACTTGATACAATATCCTTAGGAAGAATGCTACTCACTCTGATAAAGTATGGGACTCTGGTAAGGGTTCCTGCCGCACTGTGGATGCTTGGCGGTGCTCTCTGTATAGCAGCCCCCAGTTCCCTATGTCAGGTGTCTTTCCTGCTGTTGCTTGGGCTGAAAGACAAAAAGGCACACGTCTGGCTAACAGGATAAAGGCCTGGATGACACTACATACTCTTTCCCAGCAAATAATTAATACATCACTTCCAATATTCTAGGCTATTGAAACCTACCAGAGCCCAGAGGTAATTCTAGCAAATAGAACCCTAACTTTCCTGGTTCCCACTCCAAGGGAGGCTCCCATGGACTGCGCGACACCCCCGCATTACCTGCAGCTGAAGACAGGTTTCAAGAAAACTGTGAGAATCCCACCTCGCATGTCTCTCCATGACTACGCTCTGCCCAACAGTGTTCAAACCAGGGACCGGCAAACTCGTGTAAATGACCTCTCTGTAAGCACATCAGGCTTCAGGGCCACACACGACAGCCACAGCCAGTACAAAAACAAAGGCATGCCTGTGTTCCAAAAAGCTCTACCCTCCGCCTAGGTTTCACAGAATCGTCACATCATAAAATGTTCTTCTTTTGATTTTCCTCCCAACCACTTAAAATATAAAAGCCACTCTGAGCTCACGGGCTGAACAGAGACGGACGACGGGCACAAGAGGGCCAGTTCCTGAATTGGAGCAGCACAGGGGTGCAGTCAGGGGCAGGGGCAGGCGCAGCACGACCTGCAGTGCTGGAGCCTCGGCTCCAAAGCAGAAGGTGAACTTCGAGGATCTTGTGTCCCCGTTAAACCGCCTGTGTCTGGGGCCAGCACTGCGGCCTAGTAGGCTAAGCCTCTGCCTGTGGCACTGGCATCCCTTATGGGCGCCGACCGAAGTCTTGGCTGCTCCTCTTCCAACTCAGCTCTCTGCTATGGCCTGGAAAAGCAGCAGAGGGTGGCCCAAGTGCCTGGACCTCTGCACCTGTGTGGGAGACCCGGAAGAAGCTCCTGGCTTTGGACTGACTCAGATCCAGCTGTTTTGGCCATTTGGAGAGCAAACCAGTGGATGGGAGACCTTTCTGTCTCTGTTTGTAACTCTGCCTCTCAAATATATAAATGTTAAAAAAAAAAAAAACCCTCATGTGTCTTAGTTAAGTACAAAGAGGAAAGACTGGAAAGGTATCTCCAGGTGAGCTTCTGTCCGCCTGGTGTGCTTTCTCCTTCCCTACCCCATTAGGTAACAGAACCCCTTTCTCCTGCAGGAAGACCATTTCACTTGCTTTGGGTAGGCCCAACCCCTCCCCTCCAGGCTAGTCCTGTCTCGGGCGCTGACAAGGGAGCCACGCCTGGCCATGTGACTCAAGCTGACCAATCAGTTTTCCCTGGGTTTTGCTGGAACTAGTGGGAAAACAGCAGGCTTTTCTGTGAGATTAACAGTGTGAAAACAACAATGCAGAAAGAACTTGCACAAGAATTCAAACAACGTGGTAAGCAAGGCTGAACACGGGCTTCATGTCCCTGGCTACAGGAGACTAATGCTGGTTCTGCCTTGACCTGGGACCCAGTTACATTCAATTCAGAGCCCTTAGGAATCTTAGAATTAAGTCCTAAATGTTGCTTTCTTAAAATTCTCAAACCCAAGAGGATAATCAATGCAAATCAAAATGAAAACTACTCCATTAGTTCAAGCAAAAGATGCCCTTTAGAAAGGAAACCTACAAAAAGCCACAACTCCCCTTCCAACAAACCCCGCATGCAAAGGTGCAATGTTCACAAAGTGAACCTGTTTGGCTACTTCTCGGCCGACACACACGCAGGAATGACCACTACGCTGACTTCTAACACTCCAGGTACCAGCAGCTTCTCCTGCTCCTGAACGCTCCTACACGGAACTACACAGCGTATACACACTTTGGCTTCCTTCCAACCGTGAGATGCAACCATGCATTCATACTAACTGGAGTTCATTCATCCTCGGTGCTACACAGTGTATTCCGTTACAGGAGTAAACCACTGTCTACTCTGATGGGAATTCTGGAGCATTCTAGTCTAGAACTACCACAAGTACTGCAGTTATGAACATTATTTTATGTCTTTTAAAGCTTTTATTCATTTATTTAATTCATCTGAAAGAGACAGACAGACCTCCCTTTGTCCATTCACTTCCCAAATGCTTGCATCCGCCAGGGCTGGACCGGGCCGAAGCTGGGACCCAGATCTCTTATCTGGGTGGCTTGAGCCATCACCTATGCACCAGCAGGAAGCTGGCACTGGGAGCAAAGTCCAGACTGAACCCCGGTGCTGTGACATGGCACGTGGCTGTCTCAAGCAGCGTCCCGCCTACTAGCACAAACGGCTGCCCCTGTCGTGTCTCTTGACTGACACACACACATTTCGGTTTAGCACACACCTGGGTGTGGAAGTGCAGGCCCCCAGGTAACATGGATGCTCATCTTCAGCAGATTCTGCCAGGTTCCCCAAGTGGGAAATTTCTACTCCCCTGGCAGCAGATGAGAGTGTGGCTTTTCTCATCTCCCAATACTTAACGCTGTCCGTTCTGTGTGGCTGGACGACAAGTCCTGATCCCTGCAGGCCGCTGCTATTCCCTTATGTGGATAAGGATGGGGTTAAGGTAAGGACCTGGTGGACCCAAAAGGCATTCACATGGGTCCTTATAAGGCAGAGCAAGGGGAACCGTGAGACAGATACAAAGCAAACCCCGGAGTCCCCACTGCCGGACTCCAGGGTCCAGAGAGACTTTTCTCCGTGTTAAGGCACTCTGGTAGAGAAGCCTGAAGAAGCTGGCACACCTGTCTGTCTTCAGCACAGACACTGTGCTGCAGGCCTGCAGCTCCCACTGCCACGAGACAGCCGAGCACTGCACACGTCCGGCTGCAGAGCGGCGGGCGTTCACTGGCCGCGTCCCTCTCGCCTCCGCGTTTGCTGGGTTGTCTGCCCCTTGCTCATGTCCTCCTCTATCTAGCAAATGTCTTTTCTACTTTCCGTGATGTCTTGGACTTTAATTTAAATTCTGTCAACTATCTTCCTCCATAGTTAGTGCTGTGGGGATGTAATTTAGTAAGTCTTTGCCCACACCAAGGTCATGAAGTTGATCTATTTTTTTCTTAAACTTTTACTATTTGGCCTCTCACATTTAGAGCTGTCATCTCTCTGGAGGTGACGTTCTGCGTAGAATGAGGCTGGGGTTAAGACCCATGTTTTTCCCCACATGGGTATTCACTCAGCCCAAGCCAGCCACTGAGCCCACCCTTCCCTTGCTACACTACAGTCTCGCCTGTGTTCCACACACACGCGAGTCTTTACCTGGGCTCGTGGTTCTGTTCCACTGGTCTTTTTATTCTGAACTACGACAGCCTTTGAGAAGTGACCTTGGGAATACTGGAATCAAGTACTAAGAATCAAACCTTGTCGGCTATGGCTTGGATGTCTGGCATCAGTTTACTCTTCCTCGTGGCTGCTGGCTTCTGGGTTTCTTGACTGTACATCCTCGGCGCATTCAGGCCTTCCTTCGGTTCCCAGCCACGTTTGGTGCAGTCTTGCACATCTCTCATTAGATGCCCCTACTCGGTGTTTGATTTGTTTACAATCTATACGGATCGCACTTTAAAGTCTCATTCTCTGCTTGTTTGTTCCCAGCCTCCAAGGTGGTGCCCAAGGATTCTTGAGCCTCCCGTGAGTTCCCATCCACAGTGTTATCGGTGGACAATCCAAAGAGAACCACGAAGTGTCGGCACGCTACTCTCCTGCTCACTCACTCTAAGGAAGGTGGCCCACAGGGAAAGCAGACGGGGCCTCTGGCCAACAGCTGGGAGTGGACTTTGGAAGCAGACCCGTTAGCCCTGGTCAAATCTCTGGATGACCAGAGCCGAGGCTAGCAGGTAGGCTGCAGCCCCATGAGGCCTTGAACTAAAACCACAGAGCAACACCATTTCTGACTCCCAAGAGAATCTGTGAGACAAGCGTGTGTTTTAATGTGCCCTTTAAAAACTATTTAGTGTTTTAAATGCAGTGGCTTCAGGCCGCTAAAGGCCAGTGTCCTTTATTATGCATTGATAACTAAGCTCCCGGCCTGCAAGTCTCCCTGCTGCTGTTCCAGTCTTCCTAGCGCTTGTTTTCAACACAGCAGCCAGTGACCCCGTAACAGCTAACCCTAACCACAATACCTGCTTCCTCAAAGTCCTCTGATGGTCTCCCAGCTCACAAAGAGCAAAAGCCCCCTCCTCCTCCCTGACTCAAGGGCTCCTTCTGTCCCTTCCCCATCAGTCAAGCACCCGGGGGTGCCAGGTGCATTCCTGCCTCCGTGCCCTGCTGTTCCTCCCAGACTCCGGGAATCCTCTGAGCAGGGCCCTTCCCCTCTCTGGGTCTCTGCCCAGTGTCACCTCCCAGGAAGGCCTCCTCACCACCCATCACCTGCTGCAACCCTTTCCAGTGTTCCTTCCTTACTCCCCTATCCACATCTTCATTCACCATGCGTTCTGTCTTCCCCTCTACGACGACACCACCTCTGTGACGCCTATGACTATGAAGCCTTCTGACAACTGTTACACAGGTAGGAATAACTTGATGTGCATCATGGCACAGTGCAAAGAACAACTGACTGACTTAATCCTGAACCTGGCTCTGATTCTGCTACCTCTGGCCTCGGGGACTGCTTGGTGGCACAGTGGTTAAGCAAAGCCTGCAAGCCGAGTAGGAACGCCTGGGTTTGAGTCCCAGATCTCTGATCCAGTGTCCTGCTAATGCGTACCTTGGGAGGCAATAGGTGATGGTTCAGGAACGTGGGTCCCTGCCACCCGCACGGCAGAACTAGATGCTGTCTCATGCTCCTGGCTTTGGCCTGTTCTAGCCCTGGCAATGCGGCTATTTTGGGGAGTAAACGGATGGAAAAGCTCAATCTCGGTCTCTTTCTCTCTCTCTCCAAGTTCCTCGTAAGAAGACAGGTGTGATACCCACCCTTTCCTACTCACAGGATTTTCAGGAGGATCAAATGGGACAGTGATTGTGAAAACAAAACAAAGCTCAGATCAGAACTGGGTGGCTTATGTAAGCCAAACACCTCCGTTTACAATGAGAGGGAGAGCCATAAATTGCCAGGTACTCCATAGTAGCTGCAGTCATAAACACAAGACTCCTTCACCCACAGCTCACAAAGCGCAGGCACAAAAGGCCTCCTGGCCACCCAGCAGCGATCACTTGTTTAAGTATCTCTGACTATGCCTCGCTTCCACTAGAGGCAATACTCCTTCTTGATTATACCTGAAATGGGATGCTTTCTAACACCCTTCTCTCGAGAGTTTATAAAACTGTGCACCAATTATTCTGGATGCCTGCCAATAACAACTTACTAAGAGCCATTCTAGTATTTTTAAGTGCAGGGGGAGGATAAAGACAGACAGACATAGCCATGCATCGCGTACTACTTCAGTCAACAGTGGACCCCACGTACGAAGGTGGTCCCATGAGACACCACAGCGCGGCATCACAGCCACTTCAGTTTGTGTAAGTACAATCTGTGCTGTTCACACAGGGACCAGATCACCCAGTGATGCATCTCACAGTGTGGCCCCACTGCTATGGGACTGTATGGTAGCCCAGCAGGGAAGACAGGTCAGTGGGGGGATCCCAGAAGCAGGCCACATCGTGAAAGCTAAGAAGCCTGAACTCCACACCGGAGCTAAGGGGAAGGAGGGCTTAACAAGTGCCGTTCACGAAGCACTTGACTACCAGGTTTCCTATAACACACGCTGTTCTGAGAATTCAAGGCGACTTTAAAAACACACTATGACAACACCGAAAGTAGATGAAAAAGGTCTGCGTGAGGGAAAACGGTAGAGAAACTGCAGAGAATTCAGAAACACTGTGAATGAACAAAACACATGCCCAAAAGGTAGCATGGCAAACGTAAGCGCTCCAAGCCATGCATGGGACTGCTCACAGCAGCTAACACAAAGGCTATGGCCAGCGAAGAGGTACACTACCAGTAATGCAGGGGAAGGGAATGAAATCCTGACCCAGATAACCTAAGAACATTTCATTTATAACTTAGAACACAATATGATCAACAGTGGCTGAAGTAATACACAAGGTTTTAAATGTTCTTGGTACAAGTAATACACAAGGTTTTAAATGTTCTTGGTACCATTTTTCCATATAAACCAACAGTACCACGGCCGACTTCAGTTAACAGCCGGCCTGCAAGGAGCCAGAATTTAAAAGAAAATCTTAGGGCATCTAAATCATGTGTATCAATTAGGCGAGTCTTCATAAAGTTTATTTCTTGTTCATTCACAGTGTTTCTGAGTTCTCTGCAGTTTCTCTACCGTTTTCCCTCACGCAGACCTTTTTCATCTACTTTCGGTGTTGTCATAGTGTGTTTTTAAAGTCGCCTTGAATTCTTCTCAGAACAGCGTGTGTTATAGGAAACCTGGTAGTCAAGTGCTTCGTGAACGGCACTTGTTAAGCCCCCCTTCCCCTTAGCTCCGGTGCTTCTGTTTTATCAAAGACTGCTGAGGCCCAGGCAAAGAGGCGGGAACAGAGACGAGGAGAGAGTAGACTGGGCCACAAATCTGCTTCAGGAGAACAGCGCCCTTCTGGTGTCTTCACACACCAGGTCTCTCTGAGAGACTCCAAGTAAACAAAGGGGTCAAATGGCTACACAACCCTGAAACTCTAAATTCCTGTTTAAAAACAAAGCCATTCATACACAACAACACTGTCATGAAAACTTGCATGGCCACGGCCCAGGCAGGAGGTCACCCCGCCTTGGATCTGAGATGCTCATCAATTCATCCTACAAAGTTCTCCAAACTGTTTCTCTAAATTTAAAAATCATGTAGAAAACTACATAATTAGGTACGCATCAGTAAGCACCCAATGAAGATATCCATTCATTATTATGTAGTGGGCCCTGGGCTAAGCACTTTATATGGATGATCTCAGTGTCCACCACATCTACATTATCTCGCGTGCGCACGCACACACACACGCACACACCACACACACACCTTTTCGATCAGTTAAGGACATCGCAGCTGCACGTGCCAGTTGCTGCCCGCTCCACCATCCTCTTCTGTGCAGTCTGCACTGACCACAGCTCCCAGTCCTGGCTGCCCATTTAGTGTCAGGCAATGGTCCCTCGAGACAAGTTAATCAGACCTGCGTGACTGCCTGAGCCAATGAATCCACCTAAAGTCAGGGGCTGGCGAGGAACGGGACAGAATACAGACACATAAGAAGTACCAGTGCTATCATACATTTGCAATTTAATTTCACATGATTTCCTATACATCTTTTTAATAATCCTCCCTTTGTTCATTCTCCAGTTAGAACAGATTTCTTCTGTTACCATGCGTTCTAGTTCCTGATAGGAATTCAGTAAACAGTGATTTCTTTTAGAATATAAAACTATATTTCTTTCTTCACTAACACCTACGGTATTTCTAAGCACACAGTGAGAGTGATTATCAGTGCTGAAACCCAGACTGCTCAGTGCTGAAACCCAGACTGCTCAGATCAGACTCTATTTCATTAAAATCACAAACTGAAACCCAGTCCTCCTGAGAGGCTAGCACACCACCTATAACAACCATCTTCAAAGGTGCTTCTAGTTTAGAAAGCACTGTTCTAGGGGCCAGCACTGCAGTGTAGTGGGTAAAGCTGCCACCTTTGGCATAGGCATCCCATAGCGGTGCCGATTCAAGTCCCAGCTGCTCCTCTTCTGATCCAGCTCCTGGCTATGGCCTGGAAAAATAGTAAAAGATGGTCCAGGTCCTTGGGCCCCTGCACCCACCTGGGAGACCTGGAAGAAGCTTTAGATGAGCCCAGCTCTAGCCGTTGCGACCATTTGGGGAGTGAACCAGCAATGGAAGACCTTCCGACTTTCCTACCTTCCTACTTACCTCCCTCCCTACCTTCCTTCCTTCCTTTCTTCCCACCCCCTCTCTGCCTCTCTGTAATTCTGCCTTTCAAATAAATAAATAAATCTTAAGAAAAAAAAACAATGAGAAGCCCATGCTAGCGTGGTAAGGTGAAGGCAGGAGAGGACACAGGAGACAGAACAGTCACACATACTCCCACCCACACCCCCCATCCCAGTAAAATTCATCAGCTTCTTAGCACTCCTGGCCAGCAGGGGTGGGGAATGCCCAGCCTTCCAGGGCAATCACAGGTGGACTTGAAATTCAGTGAATCTATAACAACTGACTAATTTTTAAGCTGAGGACTTTGAATGACCCACGAATGACGTTACAAATACCCAATGGCCCTCGGCAGGAGAAAGGGTTCCCCATCCCTTCATGGCCGGGTAACACAGAGGACAATCATCTCAGAGGCAGAAAGGGGAAAAGGAAATCTAGGACCAATTCAGTGCCACACGATGTCCCTCCAAATCCTTCAGTTACAGGTATAAAAGCTTCTCTTTTCTATTGTGTGTTCTTGGTGTTGAATCTCGGGTTAAAAGACAAAGTTTCATTAGTATGTTGTGAAGAATGCTTTCATCTGAAATTTTATTTTTGACATTAATTTAAAAAAGAGAAGCAAAGGTTGCTGAAATATTGTAAACAGAACAGCAACATCAATGTAGGCTCAGCTTTACAAGCAAAATGCCAAACGACTGTAACTGGAGAGTTAAATCTCATATTACAGAGCCTAACACTTCGTTCAAGTGAGGGTTGTCAGTATTAAACGCGGGGATTAGAATGCGTCTTCTTTAGTGCTACTAGACAGGCTCTGGAGACCCCTGCCTGTGGGAGAGCAGCGCTGGGGTCTCACTAGGAGGCAGCCACACAGAGCGTGCCTGCGTGCGCCCTTGGTGAGCGCACAGGAGCAGCACGGTCCGCGGGCACTCTCCACACGCTCCGACAGTCCATTTTGGCTGTCCTTCAGCCAATAGCTTGTGACATGAAAGAGAAAATGAATTTATCTTAGCCCAAACACGCGAGGCAGATGAACATGCCTTCTAGTCCCTGTCTCACCAGCAGCTCATGGAATGTTGCGCTGACCTCACGCTCATCATTTTGCTCAACGCAGCACCCTGCCTATGCCAATCACCCCCCTGTACAAACCGAGCAGTCTCCTAAGCGGGGACAGTCAATTAAGAGGCTCATTCCTGAATCCATGAAGAGAAAAAATGAGGAAAATAGGGAAAAATACCCCTTCATAGTCGATTCTTAAGGTGGTAACTTTTAGTCAAGGCAGGCAGCGGTTTTCCTAAGCAAGGATTTACATTGTCAACAATCAGATTGGCAACTTTAGAAGAGCTCCAACTGCATTGTGGGTAAAAGAGTTTCTTTATTCTGAAGTATATGCTCTCTTAGAAGAAACCTGAGTCACTTTTAAAAATACTAACTTTAAAACATATTATAACTTGTTATTAGATTACTTTCAGGATAATTTTCTACTTTAATATCAAACATCATATTCCTAAAATACATTCCTTACGGCTATCTGGTCAAAATATGATTATTAATTTTAAAGGGCAAAAATGTACAGCAAAAGCAAGCAATCATCTAAGAATTAATACCTTTTGCTACCTAATAAAAAATCAGTAACACAAATTCTAATGCTTAGAGTGATTCCAAAAAAGGGCGCACAGTCACTAATGACATTAGCTCTAAGCATTATGGTGAAAATATTTTATAAGTAAAAATCTCCACCCACTCCACCCTCAGTAGCCTACCCACCAGGAAAAAAAAAGGCCCTAAAAAAAGTCTCCTGGTGCTGACGGAAGCGCATCAAGAGTTTTAGAAGAATAAAGAAAACTGAGCTACCATGCCCAATGACGTGGCACTGCAGGCCACAGTCTACTCACAGTCGAAGTTGATGAGCAGACGGCTGTCCCGTGCCTTGGGGCAGACACCAGCACCAGCGCCCTGCCTCCCCTAGCCTCATGAGCAGCTACTTAGAGTCTGAGTTTGACCAAGAAAACATTTTACAGCCTTCAGTTTTACTGCAGCGGACTTCAGTTTCATTCCTGTAACACATGTAACAGGAACAGAGTTGAGACAGTTAAAATGACTATCACATTCGAACTACTTAAAGTTTTAAGGCGTGCTTTCACTATTACAGCTAGAAAAACGGGTGGCAGTAGCTGGCACTAACGTACAACATACACTACAGAATTTCAGCCTGTAGGTTCTCTACACTTGGCCACAGGCCAGGTGAGCAAGGGTTACCTTTTATAATCATTTGTACTCAAAACAAGCAAAAGCTGGTGTTCTGTTTTCCTTAAGTTTAGCTAATTTACTTAGCATAGCCACCAGCTACAGAACATCTCTAAAGTAACAGATCAGCAGCACCTTTGATGATGGACAAGGGGACCCGGGCCTCCTGACGGCAGGAGCCAGAGGCACACTTCCTGACGGTGACTTTCCCGCCCACACTGGACCACGGGCACATCAAACAAACCCACAGCGCAGGAAAGTCTACAAACAAGCCACCTAGAATCCTCTTCAAGAGTGAAAGAACAGCTGAGGAGACATTCTGGTTAAAGGAGAATAAAGATAAGTGAAAAATAAATGTACGGATGGAGACTGGGCTGGACCCTAGACTGGAGAAAATCACTACAGAACACCAATGGGAAACCTGAATGCAGACTGCTTATCAGGAAACTAAATTATCAGTTACGTCGCCTTAATTTGTAGCTGTGACATACGAGAGTACCTTTGTTCTTAGAAACCGGGCACTGAAGCAGTACATTGTAAAGGGAGATGATGCCTACAAGAAACTTATTTTCAAAGAGTTCAGAAAAACCATCATGTCAGGGAATGACAGAACAAACTGGGCAAAATGTCAACAATGGGTCCATCCTGCAAAGTGGTACACAGGAACTGAATTATTGTAGTTTTTCATGAATTGAGTTATTTCAGAACAAAATCTGAAAAATAACTATTCCAACCTGATAGTCTACAGAGTCCAAGAGTATAGATTTCCACACACACCAGCTCCAACCCAGAAGCAATCCACATGATGTTTGATTATCTATTCGATGAATTAGAGGAAATAGTGATGTGTTTTAAAACAAGTATGGAGGCCGGCGCCGTGGCTCACTTGGTAAATCCTCTGCCTGCAGCGCCCGTATCACATATGGGCGCCGGTTCTAGTTCCAGTGGCTCCTCTTCCAGTCCAGCTCTCTGCTGTGGCCCGAGAACACAGCGGAGGATGGCCTGGGTGCTGGGGCCTCTGCACCTGCATGGGAGACCAGAAAGAAGCTCCTGGCTCCTGGCTTCGGATCGGCGCGGCTCCAGCAGTAGCAGCTATTTGGGGGGTGAACCAATGGAAGGAAGACCTTTCTCTCTGTCTCTCTCTATAACTCTACCTGTCAAATTAAAAAAAAAAAAAAAAAAAAGCATGGCCAGTGCCACTCCACTGATCACAGATGTGAGTCAAGGATGGAGGTCAGGGCAGCGTCCGTCTCCCCCAAGCTTGCTCTTCTTCCTACTGCAGCCGCTCCAAAGAAAGGAGACAGCTACTCTAACAGACTGCTGCTGTTCTTCCGCTGGGAACGCAGGACCACACATCTCTGCCAGAAACTCTGAAGACGGAAGGAGGAAGGAGGAGGCCCTCGGCAGGTTCTGATAGGATGCACAACAGCAAGACAAGCCAAGCACTTTTTATCCTCACCCCAGGCCCTGCCTTCTCTCCCACTTTGATGGAATGTGCGCCAACCCTCTGCGTCTGCACTCTTCCCTTAGCTCTCCAACTTGCCCTCTGACCTCCAGTTCTCTGACTGCTGCAGGCAAATGATTTAATAAAAGCATCAGAATAGGCTGGCGCCCCGGCTTCCTAGGCTAATCCTCCGCCTGCGGTGCCGGTACTCCGGGTTCTAGTCCCAGTTGGGGCACCGGATTCTGTCCCAGTCGCTCCTCTTCCAGGCCAGCTCTCTGCTGTGGCCCAGGAGTGCAGTGGAGGATGGCCCGGGTGCTTGGGCCCTGCACCCCATGGGAGACCAGGATAAACACCTGGCTCCTGGCTTCGGATCAGTGCAACAACGGCCGTGAAGGGCATTTGGGGGAGTGAACCAACGGAAGGAAGACATTTCTCTCTGTCTTTCTCTCTCACTGTCTAACTCTGCCTGTCCCAAAAAAAAAAAAAAGCATCATACTGTGATGGAAAGGTAACCTACTCAAACCTAAAATTTATGTCACTTTAAACAAGAAATACAGGATGTGTACATGGACACATGTATCTATATGTACACAGGTGTCTCAAAAAGTTTATGGAAAATGGAAGTAAAAGTAAGTTTGGTATGGTGCAAAACTTTTAAAATCTGGGCAGTGGTTTTCATCATATGCATTTTCAGTGAAATGTTGAAGACCCCTCATAAATAAATTATACACACACACACACACACACACATATATATATAATGTGTATTTGGGAGGATGAGAAACTTGTCTTCCAAATTTACTCTCACAAGGACAAGGAGATCATAACACACACACGCGAGTCAGCAAACAGAGCTCCTGTCCCAGGCTTTCACGAAGCTTGGTCAGATCCACATGGCCAACAATGACCTTCTACCAAGTCCTGATATGTGGCGTTACAATCCATACGCCTGGGTCCGTAGCTTCTGTGTTTCCCTTGATTTAAGCTGCATTAAGTCCCAGCGCTGGAGAACAGGGCAGCAATGGCACTGCACTGAGTGGAGGGCACAATGCAGGGCGGGGCAGGAGGCCAGGGCTCAGCCCATTCAAGACCCAGCGGGCTCTAGAGTTTTAAATAAACAAAGCCATTTTAAGAGCAGGTTAGTTAAGGGAAAGAAAGGCTAGTAACTTTGGAAAGACGGGTACAGGGTGGGATAAAGAACAAAGGAGAGGGGCCAGCGTTGCCGGTAAAGCCGCATCCCATGTGGACACCAGTTCTCAGTTGCTCTACTTAAGGAAAAAAAAAAAAAAAACACAGAAGAATAACAGCTGGCAATTCTGTTCTTCCCTCGAGATAAATATGAACCTTTCAATGTGAGTTACACTCCTCCATCTACCAAAACTGAGAGAAGAAACTCCGACTTGCGCAGGAGTGCTGCAGTAACTTCCTAGCAGCTCTCAACTGGAAACATCCCAAACTTCATCAAGTGGTGACAACCCGGCGCCACAGTCACACAGTGGGATAAGCACTGGGAAGCAATGAAACACCAATGAACAAAAGATGGGGGATTCTCCAAATTATAATGCTAAATAAACTTAAGGAAAAGGCTATAAAGGACCACATAAGATGATTCCATTTATATGAAACGGTACAGAAATTCAACGACGACAGAAAGCAGAGCCAGACACCACAGGTATGGAGACTTCACAGAGAGAAGGCACAGTGACCAACAGAATGTAAGAAACTTCCTGGGTGACGCAAATGTTCTGTATCACAACTGGCATGGTGGCAGTCATACGGCTACACACATCGTAACTGAAACTGCACACAAAATTTGCACATTTTATGTTATGTAGTTATTTTAACAAAGCTAATTTTAAAACAATATAGGAGAAGGGGTAGAAAGTCATTTTGATTCAAATTTTTTGTTTGTTTGTTTGTTTTTTGCTTTTTTTATTTGACAGGTAGAGTTATAGACAGTGAGAGAGAGACAGAGAGAAAGGTCTGCCCTCTCTGTTGGTTCACTCCCCACAGTCAGCGCTGCACGGATCTGAAGCCAGGAGCCAGGAGCCTGGAGCCTCCTTCTGGTCTCCCATGTGGGTGCAGGGCCCAAGCACTTGGGCCATCCTCCACTGCACTCCCGGGCCACAGCAGAGAGCTGGACTGGAAGAGGAGCCACTGGGACTGGAACCTGGCACCCATATGGGATGCCAGCACTGCAGGCAGAGGATTAACCAAGTGATCCACGGCGCCGGCCCAAATTCAACATATTTTTCAGTATTTAGTTTGTGTAGTTCATGAAAAGTGTGAGTTACACCAGAAGATGCCACACAGCTGCGGAGACGGAGTTTCTGCAAGTGTGAGTTTTCTACCAAGTAATTTGATTTTACATATCTTAAAATAACGTAGTAAATACTGACCCTCACTGAGTGATGAGCAGAGACTTTTCCTCCTTCCTCCTCTCTCCGTCTCCTTCTTACATCATCTCAACACCTTGGAAATGATCTGGGGCCTGACAGTATCAATTAGAATTGCTTTTTAAACACATGTATGTTGTTATTTTACAGTAAGCACAGTGGGAACTGAGCTTAAACATGTTCATCACCAATTTTTAAAGTTGAAGGGTGGGGGAAGCTACAGTCCGAGTTCTACCACACCATCTGCCTCTCCTGGACTATGACGGGTCACTGACAGCTAAGTGATTCTCATGCATTAACTAACGGGACCTCTCAAACACAGGCAGTGTAGCTTATTCCTTCAGACAGCAATCACTTTCCGATGTTTCTTAACTCTTCAAAAAATGGGAGAAAAAGCAAATTTCACACATCTCAGAAACAACTTCCTTGCATATTCATTAAATTTATGTCACAAAACAATTCATGCTCCTATAGAGTTTTCAATACTCTTTTGTTATTTTTAAAGATTTATTTATTTATTTAAAAGGCAGAGTTACAAAGAGGGAGAGGCAGAGAGAAAAAGAGACAGAGAAGGAGAGATAGACAGTGAGTCAGTTTTCCATCCATTGGTTCACTCCCCATGTGGCTCCAACAACCAGAGCTGGGTTGATACAAAGCCAAGTGCCAGGAGCTTTTGGGTCTCCCACATGGGTGCAGAGGCCCAAGGACCCAAGTCATCTTCTACTGCCTTTCCAGGCCGTAGCAGAGAGCTGGATCTGAAATGGAGCAGCCAGGACTCGAACGGGCGCCCATACAGGATGCTGGCACTGCAGGCAGTGGGTTTACCCACTATGGCACTGTGCCAGCCCCTTCAGTATTTTTTAATACTTAAACATATTCAAAGATTAACCTAAAGCATACTAGGTAATTTAAGACCAAGAGACATCTTTAGAAAACTGATAATAACGAAGAAGTATCTTATAGAAACAATACAATTCATTTAAAACATTTTCTTGTCAATTCTGTTAGTACTGTGGAGTACATTACGATAAAATATTCCAGGAACCTGCTCACTTCCACAGACAGTGAATACAGCCTCCTCAGGGACTGAGAAGACAACGCTACCCGGGGTCCTTTCTCCCTAACTCTTAACATTTAGCACTCTGAATACATTAAAATGCTACTAAGCATCTCATAGCAATGCTCACTCTGGTATGTTTTAAATACCATGTTCAGTTTATTATACTGTAATACCATGTTCAGTTTATTATACTGTTTGAGAATACAAAGTTGATTTTTCTAAGTTTCCAACTCCTATCAAATCAATGCTTTCCTGTAAGTCCTATTTGATCATCATCCCAGTTAATAGCTAGCTATCTGTTGCAAGTGGGGAGAAACTGAAATATGAAAGCATCAGCACTACTCAGAGCACAAAGTAACACACAAGGTGCTTTCCAGGCCATGTAATTCAGCCCCGTACATTGTTCTTTTTTTTTGTTTTTTTGTTTTTTTTTTTTTTGACAGGCAGAGTGGACAGTGAGAGAGAGAGAGAGACAGAGAGAAAGGTCTTCCTTTGCCGTTGGTTCACCCTCCAATGGCTGCCGCGGTAGCGCGCTGCGGCCGGCGCACCGCGCTGTTCCGATGGCAGGAGCCAGGTGCTTATCCTGGTCTCCCATGGGGTGCAGAGCCCAAACACTTGGGCCATCCTCCACTGCACTCCCTGGCCACAGCAGAGAGCTGGCCTGGAAGAGGGGCAACCGGGACAGGATCGGTGCCCCGACCAGGACTAGAACCCAGTGTGCCGGCGCCGCAAGGCGGAGGATTAGCCTGTTGAGCCACGGCGCCGGCTTGTACATTGTTCTTTTAGACAATGTTTGAGAGGCACAGAGAGACAGAGACAGAGGCAGAGAGGGAGCTTCCACCTGCTGGTGCACTCCCCAGATGCCCACAACAGTTGAGGCTAGGCCAGGCCGAAGCCTGGAACCAGGAACTTAATCCAGATCTCCTAAGTGGGTGGCGAGGACCCAATTATACTTGATGGCTGCCTGCCCGCCCAGGGTCTGCATTGGCAGGAGCCAGAGCCTGGAGCCAAGCTGCAGGCTTTGTCTTAACTGCCAGGCTAAGTGCCAGCTCCCTCAGAACATGTGGGTAACTCTGTATTTTAGGAGCCGCCTGTCCTGCTCACCATTGTACGGTATGCCTATTATCTGGCAGGCTGCTTGGAATAGGTGCTCTAGGCAAACGCTTGTGACTTGTATTTATACACATCACAAAAACAAACAGAACCCCTTATATATCAACTATAGAAAATCTAATCACCCACAAAAAATCTAATTACCTAAGTCTTTTCCGTCTTTGATTTTTTGGATCAATCAGGGAACACTTTAATAGTTCAGAACACACTAATCTGGTCTAAATTAGGCCATTAAAGGCAGCAGTAGATTAATCCATGATGATCTAAAAATAGTACGCCAGATGACAAGTCCTTGTTTGCTAAGACTTTCTAATTTACACTACACTCTCTTCAAGAACTTAATGGCACTCTTAGGTCATTTAGAGAAAACATACCAACAAAAACTGCATACCAGTGACACGGAAGCAGTCCCTTTTCTCCTCACTAAAACACCCCACACGTCCACCTTCACTACTCCTAATGCAAAAATAAGCGTTAGCAATGTGACTAATTTTAAAGTCTCCCTTAATTAGAAAAACAAGCACACATTAGCTCCTACACCACTGAGAAGGCCCTCACTACTGGATGTGCACGGATCTGCAGAGACCACCTTCCATGCTGGTGAGAGCAGGCCCATGGATGGTCTGCAGAGACCACCTTCCCATGCTGGTGAGAGCGGGCCCATGGATGGCTGGAGAGGCCTACAGCAGTCATCTGAGGATGAGACTCCGCTGCTCCTCCTGTGTTCCTGTGTGACTTACAAAACCACAAGTGCCACGGGTCACACTCTGAAGTCACATAGCACCCAATGTCCTACTTCACCCTTCGGTCTTCCAGCTGCTGGATGATGCTCAAGTGACTCCAACACAGACCTCAGCATAGTGCCAGGAAGTCAAACTCCCAAGAGCTGAATTTAAGTCAGCCAGAACCATAGCAAGGAGGGCACGATCCAAAACTTCAAGAGATGAGCCAGGTCAACAAGTTGGAGGTTTTCCAAAATGATCACTGCACTTGGATTTTTCTGTGTAAGCTTTAGACCAATGTTTCTCTCTCTTTTTTTTTTTTTAAAGATTTATTTATTTGAGAGGTAGAGTTACAGACAGTGAGAGGGAGAGGCAGAGAGAAAGGTCTTCCTTCCGTTGGTTCACTCCCCTGTTGGCCGCAACAGCCGGAGCTGCGCCAAGCCAAAGCCAGGAGCCAGGTGCTTCTTCCTGGTCTCCCATGTGGGTGGAGGGGCCCAAGGACTTGGCCCACCTTCCACTGCTTTCCCAGGCCACAGCAGAGAGCTGGATGGGAAGTGGGGCAGCCAGGACTAGAACCGGTGCCCATATGGGATGCCGATGCCACAGGCAGAGGATTAACCCACTGCACCATGGCACCAGCCCCTAGACCAGTGTTTCTTAAAACCTAGGCGTCATAGCATCAGAAAATTGCAAGATCCTGGGCCCACTCCAGACCTAATGAATCAATTTCTAGAGACTAGGCCCAAAGACTAGCATTCCTTAAGAAGCCTCAGGGATCCCCAGATTCCAGTTTGAGACAAACTAGTTAGATACATAATGGGAAATACTACCTGTAACCTAAAACACAGTAAGTACTGCTTACAACTGAAAACATTTTCAAAGTACTATGAAAGTGTTAACTTCGGAATAATCTGAAACCTAACAGAACACCAGAGGATATAACCCTAAAAGATCCTTGGACCCCCAACCTCCTCTGGTTCCGCTAATCCTTGGTTTTCAGAAATACTGATCCAAATGTTATAAAGAGATTGAGAACTCCATGTTTGGGAAGCATTCCAGGGAAATTCCAACTTATTTTTTTAAATTTTGCATTTGAGAGAAAGAGAGGAAGGGGGTGGGGGGAGGAGAGAAGAGCGGATGCTTGCATGCACACCAGCCATCCGGAGCATGCTCCTCCATTCACTGGGTGCACTCAACACCTTTGTGTCTCTCACACGAGTGGCAGGGACCCAGTTACCTGGCCATTCGCTCCTGCGTCCTAAGGCCAGCATTAGCCGGAAGCTGGAATCAGGGGCAGCTGGGACCTGAAGTCAGGTGGAAGGTGGGAGTCTTAACCTCTAGGTCAAACACCTGCTCCCTCCAACTTTTTAAACTGATTTTTCCTCTTGAAATTTTGAATCATGTATCTCCAAAAGAACTGTCCAAAAAAACTAAGTATTTCTCCCTATACATTTTAGAGAACCACTATTTGAAATTATAACAAATATTTTTTGTTGGCTAGACATTTCCGCTACTGAAACCCAGAAGCCACCAGGAAAGTGAACATCTGGATGAAGGTGGAGGCCTCCCCTGTGCGCGGCAAGCCTCTCCCAGAGGGCTCGAAGAGCCAGCAGAAGACAGTGTGTGGAGATGGGCTTCACAGAAACTGCAGCCCACGGCCACCGAGGAAGAATCTACGCAGAAGAGCAAGAAACCAACCTCTTGGGAAAAAGGAGACGGCATTTGCTTGGGAGAAACTAAAGGAGGGACTGCTGCTGGAAGCCCCTGCGAGCGGGCACTGTAGGGAGCTCCCAGCAACCCGGGGCATCGCACGTGACGCACGGGCGCTAGCAGCCAACTCAGAACGGCAGCCGGCTCCTCAGGCACGGGCAGTGCCTGCCACATCACCTACAGACAAAGCCAGTTCTCGCGGGCCTCACTCCAATGCTGGTTCCACGGGGCAGGACAGAGGAAAAGCTGGGGCAGCTGGCGAAAAACGAGGAAACAGAACTAATTTTGAGAGGAAAATTCCCTGCGTTCATGCTCTCTGTCTCAATTACTTCCATAGAGCAAGACCCACATCCACAACACAGCCACCATTCCTCTCCACGCTAACGAGCCCTTCTCCACCAAGAGGGTGTCCTGCCAGAAACAGGTCAGCAGCTTCTCCCCTTCCTTCCTCTTTTTTTTTTGACAGGCAGAGTGGATAGAGAGAGAGACAGAGAGAAAGGTCTTCCTTTGCCGTTGGTTCACCCTCCAATGGCCACTGTGGCTGGCGCGCTGTGGCCAGCGCATCGCACTGATCCGAAGCCAGGAGCCAGGTGCTTCTCCTGGTCTCCCAAGGGGTGCAGGGCCCAAGCACTTGGGCCATCCTCCACTGCACTCCCTGGCCACAGCAGAGAGCTGGCCTGGAAGAGGGGCAACCGGGACAGAATCTGGTGCCCAAACCAGGACTAGAACCCGGTGTGCCAGCGCCGCAAGGCAGAGGATTAGCCTAGTGAGCCGCGGTGCCGGCCCCCTTCCTTCCTCTTTGCATCAACCAGGCAGCATAAGCAACACACACACCAATGGCTGCTTTCACATAGCGGAGTTGCACTGCATCTGTGCTCATAGTGTTACAAGATGCTCACATCTGACCGGGAACAGGACTTTCCATGGCTAGCCTGGTTTCTTTTCCTGCTTTTTTTCTCTAAACTTTAAAACCAACTACAATGCAATAAAGGTGTCCACAGAAAAGAGGGACTGTCCATTCAGAATACATACTCTGATTAGGCAAATGCTAATTATAAAACAATGAGATTGTGAGCTTTCAAAAATGTTCGGCTGGGGGCTAACACTTTATGGAAACCCTGAGGCACAGGTACACCGCTCCCTGCCGTCATGGTTCTGCCTGTTCCTACCAGTTAACACTCGCTTCCTTTCTCTGCTCAAAAGAGCGACAGTCAGCGTCATTTAACACAGAAGGGTTCCGGATAAGATGAAATGTGTGTGTTCTCTTAAAGGTAATCCACATTTTTTTAAAAAATTTGCTTTTAAGATGTGCCATGAGCTTAAAGCAATGACAACCAGCCAGCCAGGACACCCTCTCTCCTTGCTAGCAGACACTGTAAATTATACTGCGTTCTCATGGCAAGGGTTAAGCTACTGAAACTATAAAACAGCTTCCATTCCAACCTACCCACTGAATAATCACTGTAAACAATTTGTTTCTCAGAAACAAGGTTTCTGTACTATCAGAAAGCAAAAGTTTAAGCCGGCGCCACGGCTCACTAGGCTAATCCTCCACCTGCGGCACAGGCACCCCAGGTTCTAGTCCCGGTCAGGGCACCAGATTCTGTCCCGGTTGCCCCTCTTCCAGTCCAGCTCTGCTATGGCCCAGGAGTGCAATGGAGGATGGTCCAAGTCCTTGGGCCCTGCACCTGCATGGGAGACCAGGAGAAGCACCTGGCTCCTGGCTTTGGATCAGTGCGGTGCACTGGCAGCAGCGGCCATTGGGGGGTGAACCAACGGAAAAGGAAGACCTCTCTGTCTCTCTCACTGTCCACTCTGCCTGTCACAAAAAAAAAAAAAAGAAAGAAAGCAAAAGTTTAAACTCAGGAATGTTACCAGCTGTTAATATTAATGGTGATAGTGAAATATTAAATGTATATTTAAAACTGGGATATTTCTCATTAAAGACAATTAAAAACAAATCAATGACAAACTAGAAATCTTATTTCACTCCTGATTTTCATAGTCAGATAGTATTATAAAAAGTAAGATTAACTATTCTATCCGAATGGAACTTCTGTTTACATTTTCTCTGAATGGAACTATTTGAGAAAGCAAACCAACACAAAACTGATTATTCGGAGAAAACTATTAAAATTATGGGAAGAACACAATAGGGCTTAGAGGTTCAATCAGACAAACCAGCCACGCAGCGCTGGCATCTTCAGAGCTTCTGTGGTCCCTCTTCACTCACACCTCCCTGTCCTTCTCTCTCTCCTCCTCCTCCTCTTCACCCCCTTCTCGGATGCAAAATCACTGGAGGGTGGTAAACACTGTGGTTCTTACTAAAGGCAATACAACACTAATGAAGTCTTTCTCTTGCCAACCTCTCCTTACCTGACCCAGCATGGGGTCACACCTATGGTGACCAGGGCTGCGTCGGGTCCAACAAGACATCAGAGCATCTGAAGGGGACCACGCCGCCGCGTTGGTGGGCCATGTAGAAGGCGGCTTCAGGCTTCTGCATGTGACTCTGGATTCCAAGTCTGTGACTCTGTTCTTAACAGATGCCAAAAGTTGGTATTTCTAAAATACTCCCAAAGTTCCAAGGCTTTTTTAAAAAAAAAAAAAAAAAACTAAAATAAAACTATTAAAAAGAAATTATATTTGTCTTATCTTTTTTTTTTTTTTTAAAGATTGACTTATTTATTTGAAAGTCAGAGTTACACGGAAAGAGGAGAGGCAGAGAGAGATGTCTTCCGTCCGATGGTTCACTCCCCAGATGGTGGCAACGGTCAGAGCTGGGCCGATCCAGAGCCAGCAGCCAGGAGCTTCTTCCTGATCTCCCACATGGGTGCAGGGGCCCAAGGACTTGGGCCATCTTCTACTGCTTTCCCAGGCCACAGCAGAGAGCTGGATCCGAAGAGGAGCAGCCGGGACTAGAACTGGCGCCCACATGGGATGCTGGCACTTCAGGCCAGGACGTTAATGTGCTGCACCACAGCACCGGGCCCAAGAAATTATATTTGAAAACAGGTTGCCCAAAGGTGTCCAGGTAACTGGAACTGCACACTAGTTTGGGCTTCAGAGTTCTAACTAGCAGTGTCTCCCAAACACTGTGCTAGCTCAGCCCTCTCTCCAGGGTTCCTCTCTTGCTAACCCCTACCAGCAACGCACTTGGATGTCACCCTGACCGCCAGCAGAGCGGCCCTGCAGAGACAGCAGGGCAGCAAGGACCATGAGAAACTGGCAGTGAGTCAGAGAAGCAGGTGAAGGGCGAACTGGGAGGGACGCTATAGATGCTTCTTCTGCACCATCTCGGCGGTTCTTCACGACCCCCCCGAGGCAGGAAGTACGCGGAGATGAGGAAAACCAGACCCAAGGAGATGACGACACTCGCTCAGGTCAAGCATCTTTCAGGTTGCTGCAGGCCATCTGCGTTGCCATCACTAAATAACCGAGCTGAATCCTAAAGAGCTCATCACTCTGGAGGCTGTCCAGCACAGGCTGCCCCAAGTCTGGCCTCTGGTGAGGGTCTCAAGGTGGGAAGCCAGGGGCCAGGCTTGCTCTTTTTCTAACATCCCGCCCTCTGGGGGACTCAGAGAGGATTCATCGCCCCCCCGTCCCCAGGGAGGGGTGCCAATGATCTGACTGCCTTGCAGTAAAGGGCCGACACCCTGCAGCCTGGCCACGCTGAGGACCAAACCTGCAACACACGAACCGCTGGGCGACACACTCAACCGCACCCACACCTCACCAGCGGCAGCAAAAGGATCTGGACTGGACGCAGAGTGTCTCCACGGCCCAAGCACCTACACATGATAAAACCTCAAGGAAAAATGAGATGCAGATACGGCAGGAGCCCTGGTAATTCAAGAGGCATTTCCTAAGCACTAAAATACGTGGCAGACACCACGGATACAACGGGAAGAAAAGCACACACTGCTTCAAGTTCTTGCTTTAAAACTTGGAGCTACGTAACCTGAAAAACTTCCTGAACTGCCTGCAGTGAGTAAGAAATGCCCGCTGTCCTCAGAAAGCGACGCGGTAACAGGTCACAAGGCAGCATGAAACAACACAACCATCAACCAGGAGGGGAGGTAGCGGCAGCAGGATTTGTTCTGCCTCAGGGAAGGATTACTTCGCTTATGGAGGACGTTGCCCGAGTTATATTTTGAATGAGGATGACTTATTTTTGACTAAATAAAACATGATGCTATGGTTTCACACGGTGCATCCCTGGAACCACAGTGGATCGGTTCTCCTAACATATAAACGTCTAGGAGGCTGCAGAGTGGATTCCAGATTAGAAAAGTAACAAGCAGGGGCTAGCGCTGTGGCGTAGCAGACTGAGCCTCCGCCTACGGCGCCAGCATTCCATATGGGCACAGGTTCGAATCCCAGCTGCTCCTCTTCCGATCCAGCTCTCTGCTATGGCCTAGGAGAGCAGTGGAAGATGTCCGAAACGCCTGGGTCCGCACACCCATGTGGGAGACCCGGAAGAATCTCCTGGCTCCTGGCTTGGATCGGCTCAGCTCTGGCCACTGCAGCCATTTGGGGAGTGAGCCAGTGGATAGAGGACATTTCTCTCTGTCTCTCTCTCTGTCTTTAACTCTACCTCTCAAATAAATGAGTAAAACCTAAAAAAGAAGAAGAAAAGAAGGAAGAAAGGAAACGAAAGGAAAAACCAAGCAAAACATGGTTCAAGCATTCAGAGGGAAGTCAAGGCTGAGGGTTCAGAGCAGGCTAGAAGGGACTGTGTAGACAGCAGAGCACAGTTGTGTTCTAAGGCAGGCTACTCCACCTGCCTGGGCAAATGACCATCAGCCCACACCAAGAGTCCAGAGGACACAGACTACAACTTCATTTCAATCTGACATTATCTGAAGAGTAAGGTAAAGAAAGGTAGAGAAGGTAAAGAATTATGGTCCTCACCCTGAAAGGAGCTCACAGCTTTAGCACCAAAGGCAATTGTGTTAAATTATTACCGGCTGGTGTGATTAGTGAAGAACAGAATGAGTTGTTAAATCTGAGTAATTCTCTCAAGAAGATATGGGAAGAGGTATGTAAAGTCAAACAAGCAGGAAACAGAATATTTGAAGAGAATGCATGTGGTTTGTGAGACTGAAGCACAAGGTACAGGTACTTTGTACAAGGTACAAGGACTTGGTGACACACGAGGACACATGGAGGAGCGAGGGCGCCACCAGAGGGGGGCTCCACAGGAAATGCTTCAGCTGCCGGCTGAGAAGGGAGTCTGCCAGAGCACTGGTCACTTGGCAGCCGCCAGGCATCTGAACAGAGCTGCTGCAAGGGGGGAGCCAAACTTTAATTTCACTTAAATGTAAGTAACTGCCTACCATATTGACAGCACTGATCTACAGCACATGGAAACAGAACTTTCCTACCCAGGAAGAAGAATATATCTTGTACAAAGAAAAGGGAAATGAAGATACAATATTGCAAGTCAAGAAAGAAAGTGGTCAGGAAACTGAGAAAATGAACTTGATAATCTCAATGATAACTGAAGTTAGAGGCAAGAGTGAGGTCAAAATCTAAAAGAATGAAGAAAGAGGGGGCTGTTACCACGAAGGGCTAAGATCAAGCTTAAGCTGTGAATTGTAAAGTTAAAACACACACACACACACACACTGTAGCCAGCATGTGGTCTGGTAGGCTAAGCCTCCCCAAACAGCACAAACATCCCATATGGACAAGGGTTCATGTCCTGGCTGCTCCTCTTCTAATCCAGCTCCCTGCTAACGGCCTGGGAAAGCAGTGGAAGATGGCCCAAGTGCCTGGGCCCACACACCTGTATGGGAGACCAGAAGAAGCTCCTGGCTTCAGATCGGCCCGGCTCCGGCCATAGTAGCCATCTGGGGAGCAAACCGGCAGATGGAAGACCTTTCTCTCTGTCTCCACCTCCACCTCTCAAATAAACAAAATCTTTAAATAAAATTTTTTTAAAAAGCGGCTATAAAAGGATATTGTGAGGACAACTGCAAAGCTAATATGGGTGGAAGATTAAATAATACTATTGCATAAACGTTAAATTTTCTGATTTTGGTAACAATCTCACTGTATTGTGAGAATATTTGTGTTCTAAGGAAACAGATACCGCAAGTACTTAGAGGTAAAGGGCTGGACCTTCAGCCTGCTCTCCAGTGACTCAGGAAAGAAGTACAGAGGACAGGGAATAGAGCAAACAGGACAGAATCTGTCAGCTGGGAGCCCAAGAGGAGGATATCCCAGGGACCTGTTTGTACTGTTCATGCAAGCTCTGTGTAAAGGTTTGAAATCACAACAAAAGCCACAGAAAAAGTCTTAGTGGTGTCAAAATACAGGACGTGAAAATTTTTCTGGCAGCACTTAGCAGGTCAGTTTTAGTGGCAGCGTGATGGCGGAATGGGTCTAAAATTAAGAGCTAAGAACAGCAGGAAGAAAAATGCATGGAAAAAGCATTTATGAAAAAAACTATGCAGGGATTTAAAATTTTGCACCAAAATAAACTCATCTTTAAATTCCACTTTCCATAAATGTTTAAAAATACTGTGCTCATATACAACAGGTTATTTATTCAGCCTTAAAGGAATGAAATTCTGATATATCCTACAATATAAATGAATCTTGAAATTATGCTAAGTGAAACAAGTCAGACACAAAATGACAAATATTCGCTGACTCCACTTACATGAAGCAGTCAAATTCAGAGACGGGAAATGCAATGTTGGTTACCAGGGACTAAATAGGAGAAGGACTAGGGAGCTGCTGTTTTATAGGTACTGGAGTTCAGTTAGGTACCATTTCAAAAGTTCTTTATCAGGTACAATTTCAAAAGTTGTGGCTGGCGCTGCGGCTCACTAGGCTAATCCTCCACCTGCGGCGCCGGCACCCTGGGTTCTAGTCCTGGTTGGGGCGCCGGATTCTGTCCCGGTTGCTCCTCTTCCAGTCCAGCTCTCTACTGTGGCCAGGGGAGGCAGTGGAGGATGGCCCAAGTGCTTGGGCCCTGCACCCGCATGGGAAACCAGGAGGAAGCACTTGGCTCCTGGCTTTGGATCAGCGCAGCGCGCCAGCCATAGCGGCCATGTGGGAAGTGAACCAACCAACAGAGGGAAGACCTTTCTCTCTGTCTCTCTCTCTAACTCTGCCTGTCCAAAAAAAAAAAACAGTGATGCGGGGCCAGCGCTGTGGCACAGCGGGTTAACACCCTGGCCTGAAGCGCTGGATCCCATATGGGCACCAGTTCTAGTCCCGGTTACTCCTCTTCCAATCTAGCTCTCTGCTATGGCCTGGGAAAGCAGTAGAAGATGGCCCAAGGCCTTGGGCCCCTGCACCCGCGTGGGAGATCCGGAGGAAGCTCCTGGCTCCTGGCTTTGAATTGGCGCAGCTCCGGCCGTTGAGGCCAATTGGGGAGTGAACCATCAGATGCAAGACCTCTCTCTCTCTTTCTCTCTGCCTCTCCTCTCCTTATGTAACTCTGACTTTCAAATAAATAAATAAATCTTAAAAAAAAAAAAAAAGTTGTGGTACAGCAGGCTAAGCAGTAGCTTGGCACACCCACACACATTCTATACTGGAGTTCCTGGGTTCAAGTCCCAGGTACTCTATGCTTCTGATCCAGCTTTCTGTTGATGGGCCTGGGAGGCAACAGCTGATGGCCCAAGTGTTTGGGTTCCTGTCAACCACATAGGAGACCCAGATGGAGTTCCTGGCCCAGCCCTGACTGCCCAAGGTGCTTAGGGAGTGAATCAGCAGGCAGAAGAGTCTCTGTGTCACTCTGTCTTTCAAATAAAATCTTAAAAATAAAGTTAAACAAAAGTTCTGGAGATGGATAGTGGTGATAGCTGATACTTAATGCTGTTGATCTACTTACAAATGTTTTAAATGGAGGGCCAGCACTGTGATGTAATGGGTAAAGCAGTGGTCTGCTGTATCGGCATCTCACACGGGCACTGGTGCATGTCCCGGCTGCTCTCCTTCCAATCCAGCTCCCTGCTAATGGCCTGGGAAAGCAGCAGAGGATGGCCCGAGTGCTTGAGGGAAGAAGCCCTTGGTTCCTGGCTTCAGATCAGCCAGCTCTTTTGGGCCTTTTGGGGAGTAAACCAG
The DNA here is from genome assembly GCF_033115175.1 of Lepus europaeus. Lineage (NCBI taxonomy): Eukaryota > Metazoa > Chordata > Mammalia > Lagomorpha > Leporidae > Lepus > Lepus europaeus. The sequence continues at coordinate 109,422,937 of NC_084837.1, forward strand.
CAGATGGAAGATCTCTCTCTCTCTATATATATATATAACTGCCTTTTAAATAAATTAAAAAAACTTTAAAAAAGTTTTAAAAGTCAAGTTTTATGTATATTTTATCACAATCAAAAAAAAAAGGATGAGCTAGTGATGCTGTCCCACCACAAACCAGTAAAGACCACATACTTCATGTTTCCATTTATATGAAATGTCAAAAGGGAAAGCTCTGTAGGAGGGCAGATTGTTGGTTACCCAGGAATGGGGGATGGGAGAAGAGGGTACAGGCAGACTGGGACTGTTTTTAGTGGGGTGAGAGATATTTTGGATGACATATTCTAAAACTGAATTTGGATTTTAATTGTACAACTTTGTAAATGTACTGAAAATGACTGAACATTTATGAAATGGGTAGATTTTGTGGTATGTAAGTTTCGTCTTATTACGAGAAAAAAACTTCTACCTACCAAACTGGCAATCACTGAAAAACATTAACACATATGCACAGCATGGGTGCAGATGAGCGATCTTCTTCATATCTTCCTAGCAAGATATTACATGCGGGAACATTTGGCTTGGTCGTTGAGAGGCCCACATCCCATACAGGAGTGCCTGGCTTCAAAACCACTCTTCCGCTCCTGGCTCCAGCTCCCTGGTGATATAGACACCGGGGAAGCAGCAGCGAGGGCTCCAAGAATTGGGTTCCTCCCACCGCCGTGAGAGGCCGGGCCTGAGTCCCAGGAGTCCCAGGCCTGGCCTGAAGGCCATTCTGAGCATCTGCGGAGTGAGTGAGTGGATGGCTCCCTGTCTCGTCCATCAATCAATAAAATGTAAACTTCAACTTTTCTCCAGTACAGTAAGTTAAAAACACGCATACTTTTTTACCCAAAATTCCACTTCCATGAATTTATACCAAAGACACACAACGGTGGTAGCATTGCTTCTAACAGAAAAGAAAAAACTTGGCCCCAAAGTGGCAAGAATAGGGAGATGGTTAAACTACCTCCAGTGCTTCAAGCAACAGAACGCTATGTAGCTGTTCACAATTATGTTCCCACTCACTAGGTTTACATGAGCATCCTCGGCACAGAGAGCAGGACTAGCGCCTTTAACGTTCTATTTGCAATTGGCACAGCACCCAGCACGCAGCAGGCATTCCTATGTTTTGAGTGAATGAAGAATAACTTCACAGAAAGATTTCACAATATGCTGTGAAGTCAAGCCACACACACACACAAACACACCTGACTTTTGGGTGGGACGAGGGGGAAAGAGAGGCACGATGACAGAGCAAGACAGAGACAAAGACGGCAGGCACAGGAGAAGGCGCCTTGCTCGACGCATCTCAGGTGTTTCACCTGGAAGAGTAATGGCCTGAAAACAGAGAGAGCTAGAAACACGGACCTCATGCCCTTGGTAAGCCCTTGTGGAATAGGCACGAGTCAGCAGCCACCACGGGAGACGACAGGGCCTGTGTCCTCTGGGAAAGTCTCGGTCAGGGCAGCAACAGGAACACGCTGTTGCAGGTGCCCTGTTCACTCTGGACAGGAACTCTGGGGCAGGAGGAAGCCACACCAGGTCTGGGACCAAAAGGGCGAGGAGGAATGAAGGGACCTCAAACTTCTTAACCAGATGCAGGCTGCAGTGCGGGAGGCGAACTCAGGCTGGACGATGCGTGAGGAGGTGGACGTGGTGCACAGCGGTGGCAACTCTGAGTCCTGTTTACCTCTGTGTGCACTGTCTAATTCAGAGCCAGACCTGTACCAGGAAGTGCAAAACCCTCCACTGATTTTAAAACAGAGTCCTAAATCTCAAAACCCAACACACCTCAGTAACTTGTTCCAAAAAAACAGCTCTGCCCGCCTCTTTCTTGCAAGAACACGTCACTCTCTCTGCCATTCTTGTCTTCACATCTTAGTCATTTCTGACCCACAGCCCTCCCCCCAAAATGTAAATTAGTAATTAGATCAGTATTTCACATGTGGCCAACACACCTGCTTAGGTGCTGGCCAGTTATGCCTCAGTTATTAGGTGTGTCTCGCGGCAAGTCTCACAGGAAGTGACCTTTCTCACCGGACTTCTGCTAACAGAGTAGGTGCCCAACACGCTCCCCCTCCTGTGTTCCTGACCAAAGGCCTTAAATAGACTGAGAGAAGCACAGTGCTGACATACTCTCAGGCCTAGGTTTAAAATCGAGCTCTGTTTCTTATGGGCTATGCGAGCTGAACCCCCCAGTGCCTTGCCCCTTTACTGTAAAGGAAGATACTCGAGCAGGTATGATCAGACCACGGCCGAGATCCACAGTCCAGAGGGCCCAGCATGAAGAGAGCAGGCTCGCTCTGCCCATCTCTCCAGCCTCATTCTGCCACTGTCGCTCAGGGCCCTTTAAGCTCCAGAGGTCCCTGCTCTCTCTCAAGCTATGAGGCCTGCCTCCTGCATCCCTTTCACTCACTCTGGTTGCCTTTCATTTATCTTCTAATCTTAGCACAACCACTTTATTTTTTTTTTTTTTTTTTTTTTTTTTTGGACAGGCAGAGTGGACAGTGAGAGAGACAGAAGAGAAAGGTCTTCTTTTCCCGATGGTTCACCCCACAATGGGCGCTGCACCGCGCTGATCCGAAGCCAGGAGCCAGGTGCTTCTCCTGGTCTCCCCTGCGGGTGCAGGGCCCAAGGACCTGGGCCATCCTCCACTGCCTTCCCGGGCCACAGCAGAGAGCTGGACTGGAAGAGGAACAACCAGGACAGAATCTGGCGCCCCAACCGGGACTAGAACCTGGTGTGCCGGCGCCACAGGTGGAGGATTAGCCTAGTGAGCCGCAGTGCCGGCCCACTTTATCCTTTATAAAGTCTTCTGACTCCAGACCTATTAAGATCTGGTCTCTTTATCTTGTTTCACTGAACGTTTTAATTCTCTGCCTGTTTCCCCAACATACGTTTTTAGCAAAGCACTGAGTAAGTGCTTAAGAAACCAACTCACAGGTCTGGGTAAGTTTAAGGTAACACGTGTACAACAGGGCACAAATCAGGTGCTCAGTCCACCAAACCACGCCCACTTCAGAAGCATCCTTATCAAGAGAACTGAAGACAGATCAGTTGATTAATACATTTCTTAGAAGAAATTCTTGTGGCTGGCACTGTGGCATAGCAGGTACAGCTGCCACCTATGGTGCAAGCAGCCCCTATGGGTGCTGGTTCCAGTGCTAGCTGCTCCACTTCCAATCCAGCTCTTTGTTAGTGCACTTGGAAAAGCAGCTGAGCACGGCCCAAGTGCTTGGAGCCCTGCACCCATGTGGGAGACCTGGAAGAAGCTCCTGGCTCCTGATCAGCCCAGCTCTAGCCACTGCAGCCATTTGGGGAGTGAACCAGCAGATGGAAGATCTCTGTCTCTCTCCCTCTCTCTAAAATAAACCTTAAAAAAAAAGGAGAGAGAGAGAAAGAAAAGAAAAGAAAAGAAAAGAAAAGAAAAGAGAGAGGAGAGGGGAGGGGAGGGGAGGGGAGGAAAAGGAAAAGGAAAAGGAAAGAAATTCTTATTTAAGCTTGTAGGAAATCAAAGAACCAGAAAATGGAAATTCACAGAAAAGGAAAGGTGGAAGGTGGGGAGCCAGAAGCTGAGGAATCTTCACAAAAATCCTTGGGGATCCAGAACTCTACCAGTTCTACCACTTGATGCTTACTGAAGTAAGAATGAACAATGCTTGTCAGCCCTGTCCATCACAGTGAGCCTGAGATCACAAACCCAAGTTCAGAATGTTAATAAAATTACTGAGATCACCAGGGAGCTTCAGAAACAACGTCTGGCAGCCTCCCTGCCCTGGACTGCCCTTCCTCCCCAAGCAAACCTGGAAGGGCCACACACACAAGGTCCCAGCCTTGCCAGTGTGCATCCAGGCTCTGACCTGTGACCAGCTCTTCGTCACCTGTCAAGTTCCCGAATGTCTCCACGGCTTTATCGTCATTTGTGACCCTGGGACGAAGGTAACACCCATCTTATGACACTACAGTCAGACGAACTCTCTGGTTCTCACGGTGGTTCACAGCCAGGCCACTCCCGCAGCCGCAGTGGCCTCCATGCCTCTTCCCCACCCCGTGAGAGCTCCCCGGAGGAGTGGGAAATGAGAGCGCACACACTAACCCAGCGTCCAAACTTCAGCTGGAGCAGCTGGAATCTCTTATTCTCCCCATGTTACCACTTTCAGGTGAATACTATAAAATACTGCTCTACATTCAAAATAAACTATTTAAAAAAAGGCTGTCACTGGGTGGTCTCAAACATATGGAACCAATCTTCAAGGCAGGGCTCAGATGTTGCTTTTTCTGGTTTCCTGATTGTCTTAGCTTACAGTGCTCTTGGTCCCCACGGAGCACCTACGACGATCACGTATAGAAACCCCATATGTCACTGGTAGTACGCAGCGCCGACCTACCGGACAGAAGACAGCCGCTCACCCCGGCCAGCCGCTCACCCCGGCCAGCCGCACCTAACTTCTCTCAGAAAAGCACTACCTCAATCCACTCTGCACTCAGCTAAGTACCCACCTCATTAGGTTCTAAACACACAACCCAGTGAGAACTGGCTACTGAAACAATTATCTTAGGCCATTAATGGGATTCTTTCAGTACAGGTGTTTTCCTACTAAAAGTAAACGTATTTTATAAAGCTCTCTAAAACTGAGATCTAGTATTCATTAAGAAAAGACATATATCTTAAGCAGTTATCTAAAAAATTTAAGGAAAAATGGTTGTATATTCTACTTACCAAAGCTAAAGAAAAAAATCCTTCCCAAATTATAGAAAAGTACATTACACAAAAAAGTAAAACTAAAAATCTACAAAATAAACTATTTTACACCTTTTAATTTAAAGACAGCAAAATCTTACTTGGGATAATTAAGGATGCCAATAAGACTTCCGGGAAGCATGGCACTTCCTTTCTCAACAAAGCTTCAGATTGGAAAACAAAAACCAAAAAGCACCCCTGCTTTCATAACCAGTAACACAAACTTTTATTACAAGCCTATAACTACCTTTACCTCCAACTATAATTAAATATTCGACTCCTTCAAAAAATTATTGGTAATAATTACCCATACTTCAAAAGTTCTATCCATTTGGTCTTCTTCCTTTACCACCAACTTGCTTTTAGAGCTATGGATGAGGGGCCAGCGCTGTGGCATGAGCAGGTTAAGCTGCCGCCTGCAATGCCAGCACCCCATATGGACTCAGGGCTTGAGTTCTGGCTGCTCCAATCCAGCTCCCTGCTAATGCACCTGGCAAAGCAGTGCTAGATGGCCCAAATGCTTGGGGACCTGCACCCATGTGGAAAACCCTGATAAAGCTCCTGGCTCCTGGCTCCGGTCTGGCCCAGCCCTTGCCATTGTAGCCACTGGGAGTGAATCAGCGGATGGAAGACTTCTCTCTCTGACTCTCGCTCTGTTAACTTCACCTTTTAAATAAATAAATAGATCTTTAAAAAAAAAAAAAAGCTATGAATTAAAACACTTTTCAGGGGGTAGGTAATTTCTCTTTAAAACATGTTGGGGGTTGGCCGGCACAGTGGCTCAACGGGCTAATCCTCCGCCTAGCGGCGCCGGCACCCCAGGTTCTAGTCCCGGTTGCTCCTCTTCCAGTCCAGCTCTCTGCTGTGGCCCAGGAAGGCAGTGGAGGATGGCCCAAGTGCTTGGGCCCTGCACCCGCATGGGAGACCAGGAGAAGCACCTGGCTCCTGGCTTTGGATCAGTGCGGTGCGCAGGCCGCGGCAGCCATTGGAGGGTGAACCAACAGCAAAGGAAGACCTTTCTCTCTGTCTTTCTCTCTCACTGTCCACTCTACCTGTCAAAAAATAAAATAAATAAATAAATAAATAAATAAAACATGTTGGGTGATGGCAGTGCCAGGTGAAGAGAAAAGCAATGACATATTTTAAATGAAACTTATTCCAAGTCAACTATTTCTGTTTACCTCAATTTTCATGTGATGCAGGCTACAATATTCAAGTTTTGTTAATAAAAAGAATACACATGGCCTCTCTCTACCCCCTACCTCTAAGTTACTCAGTAAAAGTTCTGTGGCCTGTGTTCACAGGTATATACTTTTTGCTTTTCATTTTTTTTAAAAACTGTTATTTATTTATTTGAGAGGTAGAGTTCCAGACAGAGACAGGGAGAGACAGAGGTCTTCCATCCGCTGGCTCACTCCCCAAATGGCCACAACGGTCGGAGCTATACTGACCCGAAGCCAGGAGCCAGCAGCTTCTTGGGGTCTCCCACGAGGGGGCAGGGGGCCAAGGACTTGGGCCATCTTCTGCTGTTTTCCCAGTGGAGCAGCCAGGACTCGAATTGGCGCCCTTACGGGATAGCCGGCGCTGCAGGTGGAGGCTTAACCTACTGTACCACAGCGCTGGCCCCCACAGGTATATACCTTAACACACCTGGATGCAAAACGAGCACAGATCCCGGGGACCTGCTGTCTGAGGAGGCCACTAGCAGTTCAAATAACTTTGCCAACTCTTCCTCTTAAAACAACCCGGTCTCAAGCTTTTGTTAAATATAAGGAATCAACAGCTTTGAAATTCAAGAATGAACCCATGTAGAAAACTACCTTTACCTTCCTTATAGCTCATTCTTTTGTCTTACACTCGGAGGACGCTGAGGAATCATGCCTTTTTTCAGAGTTTCAAAAAGTGTTAGAAACCTTTTTCTGAAAATGTTTTTCTTCAAGTATTTTTAGACTTGGGCAGCAAGTTTTGAGTTTGCCCTTGAAGGAGGAACTGCAAACGGACAGTTAAAGGGTGAAGAGGAGCAGTGTGGGAAAAAGGGCAGAGAGCTGAGAGGGAGCCAGGTAGCAGGGCCCGAGCTCAGTGCTCACAGGCAAGGACTTTGACCTGGCAAACGCTGGGTCAACGTGCGCTCCTCACCGGCCAGCTAAGGCAACTTTGGACAGATCGGTCTTTGTCCGCTGTCTCATCTGTTGAGGGAGGTACCGATACTTCAGCTCTTAAGGTTGTTTGGGGAAAACATTCAGCATCGACTCGGCTGGTGTTGTTAATCACCCTGGGTTGTTAATGTTCAAAGGGCTACCAGGAATCAGTGGCAAATTTTAAACAAACAGACATGACTACACAGTAAATAATGCATTACACAGAGCCCAAACTGGAAGTAAACATCAGTCAGCAGGCTATTTTAGTAATGTTAGTGAAAAACCATAGTGTGGCCTGGGCTAAGGAAGGGATGGATTCTGGAGATAGCGCAGGCTGGAAATGGACAGGGCTCTGTGGCGAATGGAAGTGAAAAGGAAGACGCAGAGTGACTCCCAGGCGCTGGCCTGGACGGTTCATTTTGGTGGCCTGGAGCTGTGGGGCTCCAGGTCTGGGAGCTCTTAACATATACAGGATGTTATACACCACACAGAAGGGGCAGGGGCTGGCGACACCCACCAGGCTCCGGCTTGAGGGCTGTAAAGGGGAAAGCTGCACGGGTCGTGGGGGTCGTGCAGGCAGCGTCAGCAAGTTCACGGGAGGAGGTGAGGAGGTGCAGTGAGCAAGGCTGACTGTCAGAGTGCTCACCAGGACCCGCGGCCGGTGTGTTTACAGACCCAGTGAGCGTAAACTGGGGGAGAAAAGTGTGTAACGAGAACAGATGGATGTGCTCCCCTCCACCAGAATACTGCTAAACAACCACAAAACTTTCAAGTTCACTTTTTCTGCTGACACCCAAACAGAAAACCAAATTCAAACAGGTTCACAGACACCTGTTCCTAAGTCTGCGCTTCCTAAGGTACTGACAGAGGAGTGACCACCTAAAACATTCGCCTCTTCATGGAGGAAAAACACCACTCAGCTGGTCATTTCCCGTCACGTGGAACAAGGAAACCTCATACACGCCAAGCCAAGTGCTAGGTTCTTGCAAGTTTTGTCAATTTACCGTCCATTGCAATGTTTCCTTGTATTATAGAGGGAAAAAACCCACACATTCTCCTTCAATTAGCTAACAGGGAAGACTGTGAAAGCACTGGATATACCCTCTATCACTTTTCCATTACCAAAGAATAAAACAGTTGTTACTATTCAAATTTTTGCCCCAATATCTAGGTCAATTTAAGGGTATTTTTCTCCTTAGCTCTGCCAACCAGATATACCGTAGAGAGACCACCAAGACCACAGTCTCTCAAAATGCTAATGTCCCAAGAGCAGGTAAATCTTCACCTTGTGCGTCTGTTAAAATATAATCAGCTGCCAAAACTTGGAATGACTTTTACTAACATGATATTTTAAATTATCTTCATCTCTACTGGTAGCAAAAAGGAATAAATTTTGTTTAGAAGAGAATCAAATACTAGGACACTTCAAAAGCTCAGGGAAATGCATGTTATGGAAAACCTATGCCAAGATTTCAAAAACTTTAAACTCCATTTCCCATGAGCTTCCTGAGGGACCCATGCATTGGACATTTTCCCAAATTCAGAATACGGAAAATATTAGAGATAAAAATGTGGTAAATTTTAAGTCTTTCTATTCTATTCCAAATGTTAAAAAAAAAAACAGTGTCTGGAAAAATTATCCTTCAATGATAAGGATTAAAATAGACATAAAAAAACACTCTCCCCGGAAACAAACATTCCAACAGTAAGTCGGAACAAAGTTTAAAGAGAATAAGGGACATTACTTCAACTGCAAAATGAGCTAAACTTCCCATTCAAGAGCACAGGGCGTTGAACCAGCACTGTACCAGCGGCTCGCCCGGGACTTGCCTCTGCCCCCCACTTATAAATTAAATTCGTATTGTCAATTATCTGAATAGTGTTTCAAGACACCTTTTTATGTCTATTCTGGAACATCAGTCAACCAGTTCACAGCCCAAGCAGCTGAACCCAGGTCTCCAACAGACTGGGCAGTGGAGGTCCCTGTGAGAGACAAAACACGCTGTCTAGCATGCTGGCTACCTTCACACCTTTAACCAGAAACCTGTGAGACATGACGGAGGTGCTCACACACCATGTAAAACCCTACAACAACCTGTATAGATTCTCCAGTTTTGAACTGTACTAAAAAAAATTTCCGACACGCACGCAGGGACACAGGCTATTCAGAGACAGGTCGTGTGAAATGGCAATACCCTAGCCCCTCAACAAATGTCCAGGATGTATCTTCTTGAAAGGCAGTATTTCCCCTGGTGTGTACTTATCCAAAGCAGCACATACTAAGCAAAGCTGGCCTCAACAAAGCCCTGTGCTCAGTGACAGCAACATGGGCAACACATAAAAGCCCCAACAAAGATGTAACTGCTCACTTAAGTCAGCAGAAATGTTCACAGTGTCCTTCAGCTGATTTTAATATCCAGAAAATGGATTTAGATCCATCTGTATCTTGGAAAAATGGAGTTTAAAGTAGGCTATGCGTTTAGGCAAAAACTAATCAACAGCCCAGAGCTCCAGAGGCACGCTTTAATAGGAAATGTAAGGGGCTGCCCATTCGAGAGACTTTGAAGCGCATCCTGCTGGTGGAATATAAACTGGTGTAACCTTTCCGAAGAGGAATTTGGCCAGTGACGTGTTCATATCCTTTGATCTAGGTAAGCCCACTCCAGGGGATTTTTCCCAAAAAGAAATAAACCTTTTTTTTAAAAGGGAAAATATTCTAAAGATACACACAGAAGTGTGTTCAACACAATGCCATTTTAAATGGTGAAAAACTAAGAACCTGAGAGTTGAAGAGGCAAAAGACTAGGTTAATTAAGGTTGTACCAACGGGAAAGAACTATGTAATACTGGAATGAAAGCAATTTTAACAGCAGATGATACAGTTCAGTGAAAAAGAGTACAAAACTGCATTCACAATTACTGGAAAAATGCAAGAATGATACACAGGAGGGCAGATGGGAAGAATGTGAGCGCCATACAACGATACTGTGGGCCAATGGGTGACTTTTCTTGCTTTTATTATTATAGCATTGGTAAAGCAACAGACATAATGGAAAAACATTAAGTTAAAGACTGCATGATCTGGAACAAGTAACATAGCAAATACAAGGACAGAGGCTAAACATGGTCATCTGGCATTTGGACTGATCATTGAGATGAATTTTTACACCTAAATTTCTATGACAGAAAAGAGCAACACCATAAATAAAAGAATCCCTCGAAGAAAAATTCTAGAACTCTAAAACACTACAATCATTTTATACATAAGATTAATGGTCTTAAAAGTACTTTAAAAAAAAGTTTCAGTAGCCTACCTACAGCCTTTAAAAATACAAATCAAACTCATTTCCTATCTCAAGAGTGTTAATTACTTAATTTGACCTTTGAAAGAAATGAAGTTTGAAGAAACCAGTTTTACTGTTCCAAATCATATGATTCAATGACTTTCAAAAAAAAAAAAAAAGCCTAAAATTATGAGCACATTAAAAACATCAACATACTGCCAAGTTTAAAATATATCAAAGTTAAAAGGGGGGGGGGGGGGTGCGCCAGGGTGAAAAAGAAAATTAAACAGTTGGCACTGGCATTTCAGTTCTCTAAAAAGAACGAATTTAAGTCCCTCACATTTATCGGGGTAGCAACTCCACACCTTAAGTTTGAGGAAAATCACACAAACAGAGCTCCTCAAGATGTCATTTATGAAAGCTGACAACGGCTGCTCGGACGTCCAAGCCCAGAGAAAAGCCTGCCGCTGGATATGATCTGATTCAAAGATTCTTTCATGACACTCAAATCCAGAACTAAAAATAATGATAAAAGAAAGTCAAGTTTGATTCTCTGAACACCTATTTCCTGTCCAAACAGCCCTTTTGTTCTGCCTCCCTGCTTAATTTTAATGTTCCGTTTGCATCAGAAAACAGAGCAGTGCCAAAGCCCAGCACACACAGAAGCACAAAGCAGCAAAAGTATAAAAGCAAAGGTCGTTAAAGGATTAGAACAAAAATCCTACCCACGAAACCTCCACAATTTTCTGTGTGCTTCACCTCAGGTTAACTTCACTTGAAGCTGCTCTCCACAGCAACCAACCCTGAAGACCAGGCTCCACCTTCTCCCCTCCCAGTGGCCGGCCCGGGCAGTCTCCTCCCAGCGGGCGACACTGGCCGCCGTGATTGGGCCCGGCTAATATCCATTATTTTAAAGAACTTTTCCGTGCTAGCAGGTTAGGTTAGACGCACTAAAACCCCCTGGATAAGCTGGCTTCTTAAAGAAACAGAGGCCGCGTTTCGGTTTTCCCATCATATACTATTCGCTTTCTCTTTTGTCTCGGTGAAAAATAAACGAAGTAGCAGCAATGAACATCTCACGGGAGGAGCTTTAATTTGGAATTCAGCAACCAACCGGTGAAAAGGAATGGTCTTAACCTAAACCACTTGACATTTTCTTACAGAGCCTTGAGGGGGGAGTTACACTTTAAAAAGCCAGATTCCTATTTTAATAGAGTTCACATTTGTCTGAAGATGTAAAACGGCAACAGAAAATCCACGACAAAATTTTCGTAAGAGGAACAAAACAATATTTTCTCTAAGACTTAAAGAGAACCTTATTAACTTAGGCGAAAATATATAGCACTAAAATACTGAAAGCAAAAGATGCATTCCTAAGCCACCTATCAAACTCACTGACACGTTCTCAGTATCACAACAGAGTAAAATTTTCAGTGACATCAAAGATTGATGGTTCCACTTCAAGCTGAAGAAAAAAAAAAAAACGGGGCTGAAACACTTCAATGTTGGCACATTTAACAGGTGTACACTGTATGAATGTTTAGTCAAGGTCAATGCTCATCCATTGCAAATGGAAATCTCAAAAAAAAAAAAAAAAAAGATCACTTGTTCTTAGGATTAGGACGTCCTCAGGTATAAGGTCCAGGAAGACTAAAGTTTTTTTAATTGTTGTTTTTAAAAGATGAGCAGAAACGATTCCAGACCCTCAAGGTGTCAGGGGCACGCTGTGGGAAGAGGGGGTTTGTGACCTTACACTGCTGGGTCGCTGAGCCGCATCACAGGACTGTCTTAGGAGACACAACAGAAGCACTTCGATTTTGAGCAAAAAGACAGGCTGTCACTTTATCCGTGACTAAGTGTGCTGTATTTTATGATCCAGGTTTATGTTTTCATCAGAACTGTTTTTAATGTTTTAGTAGCTTGGCCCATCAAACACTGCTCTGACATTAATCATTATCTGGCTGATTCAACAGCATTTAGGATGTTTAGTGAAGTATAATTTTCGCCTCCACCAGAAATTGTGATGGTGATTCAGTGATTCATAAAAATAAATTCAAACTGAAAGCAGATTAGAATGATTGCTTCTTAAAATTAGTGTACATACTAAACAAATTTTAAATTAAATCCACAGCTTATGAAGTTCAAACATCTTACAACCATTTTTCCTCAAGAAAACTTGTATTAGAACGCAAACCAGTTCTGAACACAAAGAGAACTCTGTAACAACTGAAAATCCCCATAACGCAACTAGACGCCAACACGGAGCAACACCCTGCTGCAGCCCCAAGAGCTGCATCACCCATTATGCCTGTAAGTGGGCAAACTGAAAGGGCCGATTCACAGAGGTCTAGTCCCAAGATCCTTTGCAAGGATGCACTGCTTTGAACACCCAGCACTTCGCGAGTCAAGTTCAGGTTTTCTTCCCACCATGTGGACACTCTTGCAAAAGAACCCTGGAAGCAGACGAGGGCCAGGAAGAACACCTAATTGTGAGTTCCAGCCCAGGACTGGGGAAAACAGACTGCAGATGACCAACAAGTTTAAAGGATTACAGCAAAAAAGAAATGGCAATCATCTTCACCCCGAAATTCGGCAGGAGACAGAGGAACCAAATAAACCTGTGCTCTGACATCCACTTTTCACTTCAAAGTTGATTATCTGCATGGAACAGACACCAACCATACATTCACATAACCAGGACTGCTGTCACACCGTAACCAAGAACAGAGGGAGTCTAGCAATTCCAGATGTGCCGAGACCTCCAAGACTTTCTGGAAAGAACTTCAAGGTGATGGTTATCATTTTAGCTGTCACACAAGTTACAATCAGGGGAATTTTACTGCATTTCTAAATCACCAGAAAGAGCAAAATAACTAAAGTGGCATCCCGACCATAAAACTCCCAAGCAGGACTACATGAGAACAGTATGGCTTAACAGAACAAGGAGCTTGCAAGAGCGCCACGCCTCTGACTGCTCGCGATGACACCACTAGCTCAACACCGAGCACTCAAAGGATGCATTGTGTATTCTTCGTGGGAGCCTTGAGATTTTCCCAAACTATCAGCTAGAAACAATTCTGAAGCGAACAAGCCACTGAACTTGGTCCCACTTCACTTCTGATTAAAAAGGCCCTAAATAAAGAGCCAATGCCTAAAGAATTAAACAACTGTTGATAGAGCATACACAGAGCAGGGCAGAGACTAAAGCACTGAGAGTAGTGCGAACCGCTCTGCCTACACAATTAGTTAATCTGGGCCTTCTCCCTGGACACCGCTGGTAGGTTAGGCAGGAGGTGATGAAAGGACCACCTTGAGACCAGGCCACGCGCCTGGGATCAGTGAGGACGAAGTCTGAAAACCACCATCCCAGCGAGCACAGACAATAAAGAAAAACTCTTTCTTTGGCAAGTACACCTTGGCTACAAGATGTATGCAGAGTTTGCAACCCCTGCTGTCTATCTTCCAACTCATTATGGGAAAATAGTACAGTGTGTATCAGGGAGTTGGGGAGGGTATTAATGGCCCACCCAGCAAACCCGGAACACAAAGGACACAGTGAGGCCACAGACAGATAAGAAAGCATAAGCCAAACTGATAGGAAGAGACATCTTCCTGGGAGGGCAAGACAGCAAACTCTTTGTCTAAAGTCTAAAGGGATAGCAAGGTAACCAATAATTGTAAATTAGAAACAAACAAGGATAACAGGCAGATAAAAGCATAAGTAAAGGAAAAAGTATTCCTAATCCTCACCTATAAAGATTTAAAGGCCATAAATTTTCATTCGCCCAAACAATATAACATAGATGATCAATAAAACTGCTAGACAAAGACAAGTGGACAGAAAGTAAATTGGCAGGCTTTAATCTCTACCTCCTCAGCAGCATAAACCAAAAGACAAAGTAAAAGATTGCAAGACTGATTTTTCTACCTATCAGAGGCTTCTTTCCTCAAAAATTTTTTAAAACTTGTAGTCACAATGAAAACTAACAATTCTGAAAATCAAAACATGTGCAGGTAACACTGCCTGTCAATTAAGCAATGACACTGCAGCTGACAGAGCTAGTTCATTCACTTGCCAGACCTTTGCACCCCGACTAGGGACTGGGCACCGGTAGCTGCTGTGGATACCATGGTAAATAAGATGGACAGAACTCCCACACTGTAGAAGCTGCCCAACAAAAATACAACAGGGGCCAAAGGGATTTTCAGTTTTCTAACAGTCGTATTAAAATATTTAAAGGGCCCAGCACCGTGGCACAGCAGGTAAAGCCACCGCTGCCGCCTGTAGTGCCGGCATCCCATATGGGCGGCAGTTCGAGTCCTGGCTGCCCCACTTCCCATCCAGCTCTCTGCTGTGACCTGGGAAGGCAGTAAAAGATGGCCCAAGTCCTTGGGCCCCTGCACCCACGTGGGAGACCTGGAAGAAGCTCCTGGCTCCTGGATTCGGATCCTTGCAGCTCCAGCCATTGCGGCCACCTGGGGAGTAAACCAAGGGATGAAAGACCACCCCCCCCCCTCTGTTCTCTTTCTCTCTCTCTGCCTCTCTGTAACTCTGTCTTTCAAATACATAAACAAGTCTTTAAAAAATATATTTTAATAAACCGGCTTGTGCTGTGGAATAGTGGGCTCCACGTGCAGCCCCAGTTCAGTTCATATCCCGGCTGCTCCTCCTCTGATCCAGCTCTCTGCTTTGGCCTTGGAAAGCAGCAGCAGATGGCCCAAGTGCTTGAGCCCACCCGCATGGGAGACCCAGAAGCTACAGGCTCCTGGCTTCAGATTGCCCTAGCTCCGGTCATTGCAGCCACTTGGAGTGTGAACCAGCGAACAGAAGACCTTTCTCTCTGTCTCTCCCTCTCTCTGTAACTCTGTCAAATAAATAAAATTTTTAAAAAGTTAAATAAACTAATAAAAATTATTAATACATCTGATAAGCAATTTATATTAAAAAAAAACAACACTATTTGAAAGGGAGAGACACATACACACAAAGACAGAGATCTCCCACCTCCCGAGGTTTACTCCCCAAATGCCTCTAACAGCAACAGCCAGGGCTGGGTCAGGCCCAAACCAGGAAATCTCCCACACCAGTGGCACAGACAGACCCGCGAGCTGGAGCCACGACCTGGTGCTCGCCATGCTATACATTAAGGAAGCTGGAACTGTTAAGTGGAGCTGGGACTCATAGCCAGGCAGTCTGATATGGGGTGTGGGTAACCTAACACACACTTTACCTGCTGTGCCAAATGCCTGCCTGATGAATAATTTTTAAATGGAGAGATTCTCATTCTTGCTGAGTATATAAATCAAGTACATATGTGGCAATGTAAATGTAAATAAAATACAGTGCCCATTAGCCACAAGATTATAAATTCAGGTAAATTTATATTTCTGCAAAAGACTGCACATTTCACTGTCCAGTACAGGCACCACTAGCCACGTGAGCACCTGAAGTGTAGCTAAATGAGCACCTGAAGGTTTAATAGTATTTACTTTTAGTTCATTTGAATAGCTATCAGACTGGAAAACACGGGTCTGGAGGAAAGGAAGAGTGTGTACAAAATAAGCCCACACACCCAGCAGGAGGACCTGACCAGTTCCCTGACGTCCACGAGTCCTTGAGGAGATCACAGCACACACCAAGTCCTGAGCAGAGAAAATAGGAAATACAGAAGAAATAGTAAGAGAAGCACCACGGGCAAAATCGTAGGAGCTACTTGGGGGAGACGGATTTGGACCACACAACTGAACCAGACAGGAAAGCAGCGCGCACACGCAAGCGGCCCCACCACGTGGAAACAGTGAGCGCCTTCCCAGAGAGGTCTCAGAGTAAGGCTCATCCCACTCTCCTGAAAACAACACCGCCCGGTCTACACCAGGCCAAGCACTTCCGCCCAGCTGTCCCCTTTACCGGGGACACTTCCTCCAAGCGACTCCTTGATCTG
Organism: Lepus europaeus; assembly: GCF_033115175.1. Taxonomy (NCBI): domain Eukaryota; kingdom Metazoa; phylum Chordata; class Mammalia; order Lagomorpha; family Leporidae; genus Lepus; species Lepus europaeus. Next base: position 109,439,060 of record NC_084837.1, read on the forward strand.
GAGCTCAGAATCACGTGCCGCATTTTCTACACAGGATGAGCGCGGAGGCAGTCCTCCAGGGAGGAGGTGGGGGAAGGCTTCAAAGCTACTTGGAAAGCAATTTTGGCAGAAAATTTTACCCAAAAGACTCAGTTTGTCCTTACTTTTAAAAATGTTCTTACAGATTGAGGAAGTTTGGTACCACAATCAACGTAACAGTCATTTCCTAGGAGAGAGGTTCTCAGCCCACCAAGCAGCTCCTTTCCTCACCTTCCTAGCACGTGTCAAACTCTGAGACGGCTTCCACTCTTCGACTGCTGCACTCCGCTTTCCCAACAGGCTGTGAGCTGCGCACAGCGCGCGGCTGAATGCTGGGCACCCAGCACAACGCCCAGCGTGCAGCAGGTGCTCACAGAATGGAACCACAGGGATTACACATGCGTGTGAAAAACATCACCAAACTTTCAAGAACCCGGGCAAGTAGGAGAAGTTTCAATGGCATTAAATTTTTAAAACCACACAACATAAAACATTAAGTGTAGACATAACACATTGAATTTTTTAATGATTTATTTATTTATTTGAATCAATAAGAGCTACATAGAGAAAGGAGAGGCAGAGGGAGAGAAAGAGAGAGGTCTTCCATCTGATGGTTCACTCCTCAGTTGGCCAAAACAGTCAGAACTGTGCCAATCCGAAGCCAGGAGCCAGGAGCTTCTTCCCAGTCTCCCATGCGAGTGCAGGGGCACAAGGACTTGGGCCATCCTACTGCTATCCCAGGCCACAGCAGAGAGCTGGATCGGAAGTGGAGCAGCCGGGACTCGAACCAGCGCCCATATGGGATGCCGACGCTTCAGGCCAGGGTGTTAATCTGCTGTGCCACAGCGCCTGCCCCTGAATTTTTTAAGAACCCAAAATCAAAGCCAATTTGTGCTTCCAAGGAATCAACTAAAAAACTCAAGGATTAACAAAAGCGGTAACCAAGAATTCCGGGGTGAGTGGGGGGGGGGGGGGGGGAGGGTGTTAAGAGTGTAGAGGTAAAGTAACAAAATGAAACATATATTTGTTCACAAAATGAAAACAGCATATCCAGGGCACAAAAATGTGCAAGGGCACCAAGACACTGGTATTGACCATCCTAAAAAGAACCAAGTGCATGTGCACTTACATATGATAAAGGCAGCTTTGTTTGAGGCAACAAAGACTTTTCTTAAACGGGGCCAAAATAACTGTTAAGAATAAATCACATACGGGGCCGGCGCCGTGGCTCACTTGGTTAATCCTCTGCCTGCGGCGCCAGCATCCCATGTGGGCACCGGGTTCTAGTCCCAGTTGCTCCTCTTCCAGGCCAGCTCTCTGCTGTGGCCCGGGAAGGCAGTGGAGGATGGCCCAAGTGCTTGGGCCCTGCACCCGCATGGGAGACCAGGAGGAGGCACCTGGCTCCTGGCTTCGGATCAGCGCAGCGTCAGCCATGGTGGCCATTTTGGGGGGTGAACCAACAGAAGGAAGACCTCTCTCTCTGTCTATAACTATCTGTCAAAAAAAAAAGAATAAATAACATTTCTCTTCACATATTATAAATCGATCCAATATGATACAAAGTCCCAGGTGATAAAAATAATCCCAGATGAACAAAAAATGACATGAAAAAATGAACCAGAAGCTAACGAACTAGAAGAAAACAGTTATCTGCATAGGCGAATCTTTTTAATATAAAAGCTAGGTAGCAGCCATAAAAGGTAAGAATTAACCTGCAGTTCTTAAAAGGTAAAAATGCTGCATGTTTTTAAAAACAAAACAGAAAACACTATAAGCAAATAAAAGGCAAATAAAGAGGCAGGACAAACATCTCCAGTACACAGTAGGCTGCCACCCTCCCTACTGAGAAGGGAATCAAATATGCACCCAAGCTGAAGAGGCCCAATACCCACATCTCTGCTGCTGAGCACCGTGATAAATCCTATGAAAAGGGAAGGAAGGGTGAGCGGATAATGTTGAAGTGTGTGTTCTCACACTGTAGTGTTGGTCTAGCCTGTATGGAACATTGGCACTATTTGTTTAAAGACTTCTAAAAAAAAAAAAAAAGGTTCATGTTTCGAGGAAACGATTGGGAATACATAGGAAGCTATGGCTTTAAAGATGATCTTCACAGAGCTTATGATAGGGAAAAAATATAGTACGATTACTCATGATGGGTCGCTAAGTTGTACTACTTTCATGAAATGAAATGGTACATATACTCCTTAAAATTCACATTTTTAATACCTGGGGATCCAGCCGTAAAGAGGAGGGAATCTCTGTCCTCATGTAGTTTACATTCAAACAGGTGATGCAGACAATAACGACTTCAGTTGGTGGGTTCTACCACGAAGAGAGCGGGCAGCACAGGGGTCAGCGGAGGGTATCTCTGAAGGAGTGACCCGTGGGCAGAAACAGCTGATGGCTCGAGGCAGAAGGAACAACACTTTTAAGGGAATACATCTGGCCTGCTCGAGAGCCCCAAAAAGGCCAGGACGGCCGGAGAGCCTCGTATGAGGGAGAGCACGCGGACAGGATGTCTACAAGGCAGGCAGGGCCCGGATGGTCTTGGAGCAGTGGAATGCAACCTGGAGACCACCAGGCCCACCTGAAACGCGACCAGGCACAAGTGAGAGGCACAGCGCTGTGCCCAGAACACAGGCTGAATCAGCCCATTAACAACTTCTTGGATGGACTGCAACCTGAAACCACTGCACTTGGGGTCGAATAAAAAGTATTGCACCTGTTTCTCTTTTTGGCAATGTGGCTATCAGAAAATTTTAAATTACTCCGTGTGGCTCCCATCATTTTCCTATTTGCATTGCTGGTCTAGCAGATATAAACCACAGTGAGAGGTCTGCGTTTATTTTGTGTACTGAAACACCACCGAAGGGTTTGAGTTGTTTAAATTCACACACTTAGATGACTGCTCTCCGCCAAGAGCAGCCTGGGTAGACTGCAGAGGAGTGAAAGTTGAAGCAGGCCTCACCATGCGACACAAAACAAGGGTAGAGAAACAGATCGTATTTGGGATCAGTTTAGAAAGTACAGCCAGAGTGTCAGCATCCCATACGGGCGCAGGTTTGTGTCCCGTGTCCTGGCTCTCCACTTCCGAACCAGCTCTCTGCTGTGGCCTGGGAAAGCAGTAGAAGATGGCCCAAGTCCTTGGGCCCCTGCACCCCCTGCCCACCCCATAGGAGACCCAGAAGCTCCCGGCAGCCAGTTGGGTGCAGCTCCAGCCATTGCAGCCTCCTGGGGAGCGAACCAGCAGACGGAGGACCTCTCCCGCTCTCTCTGCGTCTGTCTGCCTCTACGTAATTCTGCCTTTCAAATAAATAAATAAATCTTAAAAAAAAAAAAAAAAAAAAAAAAAAGAAAGAAAGAAAGACCAGCCAGCCCAAGGCTGATTTGAATTACTAGTTTAGGATATAAAGAACATGCACACAGGAACAGGTGTTTGGCCTCGCAATGAAGAAACTCCCTGGGACACCAACATCCCATATCAAAGTTCCACCCCCAGATTCTAGCTTTCCACTACTGCACACCCGAGGAAGCAGCAGATGGTAACTCAAGTACTTGGGTCCCTCCCCCCATTTGGAAGCCCAGACTGAGTTCCTGGCTCCTGGCTTAGGCCTGCCCAGTCCTGGCAGTTGCAGGCATTTGGGGAATGAACAAGAGGAAGGGAGGGAGGGGGAGGGAGGGAGGGAGGGAGGGGGGAAAGAGAGAGAGACCGAGGGAGGGGGAGAGGGGAGAGGGGAGGAGAGGAGAGGAGAAGGACAGGGGAAGGGAGGGGAGAGGAAAGGAGAGGAGGGGTAGAGAAAAAATACAGAGGGGGCACAGCGGGTTAATGCTCTGGCCTGAAGCACCCAGCTGCTCCTCTTCTGATCCAGCTCTCTGCTATGGCCTGGGAAAGCAGTAGAGGATGGCCCAAGTGCTTGGACCCCTGGCACCCATGTGGGAGACCTGGAAGAAGCTCCTGGCTCCTGGCTTCGGATCGATGCAGCTCTGGCCACTCTGGATGTTCCGGCAATTGGGGAGTGAGCCAGCGGATGGAAGACCTCTCTCTCTCTCTGTCTCTCACTCTCTGTCTCTCTTCTCTCTGTGTAACTCTGACTTTCAAATAAAATAAATAAATCTGTAAAAAGAAAAGAAAATACACAGAAAGACCAGGATATACCTGACAAAATATTCACAATGATTCTTTTTTAAAAAAGATTTGTTCATTTATTTATTTGAAAGTCAGAGTTACAGAGAGAGAAGGAGAGGCAGAGAGACACAGAGGTCTTCCATCTTCTGGTTCATTCCCCAACAGGCCGCAACGGCCGGAGCTTCACCCATCCGGAGCCAGGAGCCAGGAGCCAGGGAGCCAGGAGCTTCTTCCGGGTCTCCAACATGGGTGCAGGGGCCCAAGGACTTGGGCCATTTTCTACTGCTTTCCCAGGCCACAGTAGAGAGCTGGATTGCAAGTAGAGCAGCCAGGGACTCCATGACATGCTGGCACTGCAGGCGGTGGCTTTACCCGCTACACCACAGTGCAGGGCCCAACAATGATTATTTAAGGTGACAGGGATATGTCATGAGTGGCTTTTCTTTCTAACTTTCTACTCCTTCTCAAAGTTTGGGGGAAACACACACACACACACACATCCACACCCCTTACAGTCAAATGCAAACATAGCCAGATGGCACAGCCCTACTAAAACAAAGCATCCTGACACTCTGCAAGCTACCTACAGCAAACACTAAACCATCTCTACTTCCAGCTTCAGACAAAAACAAGCCACCTGCCACTATACATTACACACACACACACACACAGCACCACCGCCACCACCACTGTGCCCTAACTTGTCACTGCACTGCTGTTGGCATGATAAAAACAGACTGCTCTGGAAGAACACCTTGGGGCATTCTCAGATCTAAAAAATACTGAAATATGCGCTTAATAAATCTTGAAATATCCATATGTTTCTCCAAAAATGTGGCCAAGGACGCACAAGGCAATGCCACAGAGTGACACCTTGGTCTCAAGGCTTCCCTGGAAGGCTCTGCCACTAGACAGGTGTTTGCCTTAACTCGGGTCCACGCAGAACCGGAAGGAAAAGCTGGGGGCAGGGTTTTCTCCGGAGCAGGGGAAGCCACAGAGCAGGTCTCAGGGTCACTGGGGGAAGTGGGGGGGGAGGTGGCAAAGTGGGGAGGGAAGGCAGAGCCGGCTACATCAGAGTGCTTTCTCCTCTACAGAACATGCTGAACAAGGCCTGAGGACTTCACACAGGAACCGCTGAGAAAGATTCCTTACAAACAGGATCTCCGCTTCTCATGCAAATGTTCAGCTACTGGGAGCCAATCAGCCTGGGTCAGACCCCCAACTTGTTCCAGCGGACTTTCCTTCTAAGTATTTCAATCTATTTCACGCACTACCTGAAACTCTGTAATGCAACCTACAGGAAACATTCGCAAGGAAACTTGTCCAGGAAGAGAAGCGAGAAGTGTTCACACAGCACGCTGCTAGCGGCAAGACCAAATCAAAACCAGGAACACAGGCCTGCGTGCACCCGAGTTACGGGAGAGAAACACAGTATTAAAAAGCTCCCCAATAGATGACTACGGCAGCATACCAGCTCTCGTAAAACTCCAAAGCAAAGCAAACCCCACACTGCTTCTGGCACATCGACATATGTGATAAAACAACTTCTTAAAAAGGCAAAAGAATGACGAACCCAGTGGGCCCGACTGGAGTGAAGACAGGACGGGGAGCCCAGACCCAAACCCAAGTTTTCCTGGAGCTCCAGTTCTGGGTTTGCGGGGAGGAATCACAGTTTCCCTTAGCACACTGTGTTCAAACTCTTCCTTTATGGTATCAGATGCGCTCTTGGCCACTTTAAAAATCTTTTTTTTATTCGGATTTAACTGACATACAAAAAGCTGCACCCACGTCAGTATTTACAACGGCGCACAAGGCAGGCGCCCGCACGTTATGGACATACAGTCGAGGCAATAAATCCACCAAGCCCTCAATTTCCCTCCCGCATTCCCGGCGCTCTCGGCCTCCCTTACACCTATTTAAAAATACACAGATTCCTACATTACCCGTGCGCATCCCGTGCCCCCCACCCCGAAGCCCCGCAGGCTGCAACAGCTCAGCGCGCGCCCCAAAACTGGTGGTGACATGGTCGCCACGCAGCGACCCGGGACAAGCTGGTGGCATTTTACGGAAACCGATCCATCCATCCATCAATCCCGACCGCGGTTCCAAAGGGGCATCCGCTCCAAGTTTCTCGGAGTCGCCTGCGGTCTCCACCCCCCACCCCCCAGCCCACGAGGAACAAGTGCAGCTCCGGGGGGCGCACGCGGCCCCCTCTCACCCCCTCCCCGCGTGCCATCGCCTGCAAACCCCACAGCCCCCCGCCCAGAAACGCGGAGCAAAGAACCAGGCGGGGCGGGGGGCGGGGCAGGAAGAGGCGCCCCGGGGGTCGGACCCTCTGCACGCCCGGGGCCCCCCAACACGCGGCAGGCGGAGGGACCCCGCCAGAAACCAGCTCGCGCTCGGCGGGGCGCCCCTCACCCGCCAACGGCTCAGGGACCGGGCGGCTGAGGGGGCTAGGGGGCCTGGCGCGCCCACCCTGACTGGAAGCCGGCCCCGGAGGGCCCCCACCTGCTGCGCCGGCCGCCGCGGGCCCCCCACCTGCTGCGCCCCCCCCCCCCCCGCCTCAGGGCCCCCAACCTGCTGCGCCGGGCCCCCCACCTGCTGCGCCGCCGCCTGGGCCCCCACCTGCTGCGCCCCCCCCGCCTCAGGGCCCCCCACCTGCTGCGCCCCCCCCGCCTCAGGGCCCCCCACCTGCTGCGCCCCCCCCGCCTCAGGGCACCCCACCTGCTGCGCGGGCCCCCCACCTGCTGCACCCCCCCCCCGCCTCAGGGCCCCCCACCTGCTGCGCGGGCCCCCCACCTGCTGCACCCCCCCCCCCGCCTCAGGGCCCCCCACCTGCTGCGCCGGCCGCCGCGGGCCCCCCACCTGCTGCGCCGCCCGCCTCAGGCCCGCGGGCCGGGCAGGGGCGCCCGGCGGGGGAAGGGCGCGGGCGGCCGGGCGCCCCGGGCCGCGCTGCTGCTCACCTGGCGGCGGCCGCTCCGCCTGACGCGCTGCCCGCCAACGCCGCCGCCGGTCGCCGCCGGTGAATGGGGACAGGTGAGGCCGCCGAACCCCTCCAGCTCGCTCCGGCCCAGCCGCCGCCGCCGGCCCCCCTCTCCGTCCGCTGTTGATGAAACTTTTCTGTTTGGTTGTTCGGCCTGTGACGCGAGGCCGGGAGAGCGCTCCGATTGGTCGGCGCCCGGCGCTGACGCGGCGCGGCCCGCCCGCGGCCTGATTGTTACCGGCCCGGGCGGAGCCGCGGGGCTGCAGGGGCGGGGAAGGGGGCGTGGCCGGGTTCGCAGCGCGCGCCGATTGGTCGAGGCCGGGGGAGGAGGCGGGGCGGAGCGAGGGGCGGCGCTCCTCCTTCCTGCCCGCCTGCGCCGTTGGCTCCGGTCGCTTCGCTCTTTGCTCGTCTCCCCAGCCGCTGCCGGAGGACGATCTGCGGGCGTCCCGCGGAGACCTTGGAGGGTCTGGCGGTTGCAGGTTCGCGTCCTTCTGCCGCCTCTCTGGGAGTGCGCGTGCCTGAGCTCGAGGCCCCTGAGAGGGGTCGCGCCTCACCTGCCAGGTGTGCCCGTGGGACCCACGGACCCCACAGGCAGCCCCGCGCCCTCGGCGGCGCTCCTCTGCCCTGTCCAGGGGCCAGCGTTGGGAAAGAGCAGCGAGAGCAGGAAACGTGCGTGCGCAGGTGTGCAACACGCGTGCACAGGTGCACGGCGCGCCGCAGACACGCCCTGTCCCCAGGCTGTTCCGAAAGCGTGGTTCCAGCCCCTGGCTCGAGTCGGGAGTTCAGGTCACACACTAGTTGGTGGGCGAGGGTTGCAGACCTAGTCCTGAAACTCTTGAATGCTGTGCTTTAAATTTCAATATTTTGCACTAATTTTGATTTTTTAAAAGTGTAATCTGGAAATGTTATTTTTTCCTGGTGCTCTCTGTCTGCTGCCATTACCTCACCCGGCTCAATAAGCCAGGGCCCGCTTGGAGGAGTGGGATTCTTTCTGCTGTGTACAAGTTGGGGGGCTGGGCGGTGAGTGATCCCCTAACACAGGAAGTGATTAATTATGCAGCCGGAGCTAGAAGCCAGGAAGCCTTCAGGGAGGAGGTGACACTGTGACAATGTGCAGGGGGCTTAGCCTAGTAGCAACGGAAGGAAGCAATTTCCTGCCGCCCTGGGGTCCAGCCTCAAGTGAGAAACAGTCACACCTGTGGACAACTGGAGCCCACGTGCCTTGGGCCCTGAGGCATCCAAACTATGTTTTTAGTTTCAAAGCAAGCAGGACCGTGTTGGAGTGCATGTCTTTTCATTATTATTATTATTATTACTAATTTATTTATTTGAAAGGCAGAGTTACAGAGAGGCAGAGAGAGAGAGAGAGAGAGAGAGAGAGAGAGAGAGGTCTTCCATCCACTGGTTGACTCCCCAGATGGCCGCTACTGCCGGAGCTGTGCCGAACCAAAGCCAGGAGCCAGGAGCTTCTTCCCGGAATCCCATGTGGGTGCAGGGGCCCAAGGACTTGGGCCATCTTCTACTGCTTTCCCAGGCCACAGCAGAGAGCTGGATCAGAAGTAGAGCAGCGGGGACTCGAACTGGCGCCCATATGGGATGCCGCCACTGCAGGCAGAGGATTAACCTACTGCACCACAGCACCAGCCCCAAGATAGGTCTTAACAGATTGAGTAGTTGGCTTGGCTTGCTGAGACGTGGGAAGCCACTGTGGAACTGAGAAGGGAGGTGAGGGGTGGATTGTGACTGCCGCGTGGACACTGCTAGTCTCGGGAATGGGATGCCTTCGGTTCACTGGTCTCTGCTCCTATGGAAGGAGCTTGGAGTCCTGGCTGGGAGTCAGGTTCCTGCTCACGATTTGTTAGGACCCTGTGATAATGAGCCATCAGTGAGCAAAACAAAGGCCCTTGCTATTGTAGATTGTTTTCATTCTCATGGGGTGAGAGGTGCGAATAGTAACCCTGCTAAGTAACTGACATATGTGGTGAGTCGGGAAGGGCTGGTCAGTGTTAAGGGTGCACAGCGGGACGGCTGGGCTGCAGTGTTAAGTTTGGTAGTCACGGCAGGCCTCACTGAAGACCTGAGATCTGAACGGGCTTGTTAGTTGTGTGAAGAACATTCCAGAACGAGAACTGTTAGAGCACAGGTCCCACAGTGGGAGGCAGGAGAGTAAAGCCGGAAGGCAAATGCAAGGTGTGTCCAGGTCGGGGAGAGCCGCTAGTGTCAGAAGCCCCTAGTTCAAGTTGAAAATCGGCTGTTGCCTTGAGCAATTCCAGGTCTCCTTGGGAAGCATCTTTTAGGTGTTGGGCAAAAGCCTAATTGAGGAGGACTTACACTGGGAAGGCGCTCTGAAAAGTTCAAGCAAAATGGACTTAAAAGAAGTTGATTTGATGGGGCCGGCGCTGTGGCCTGAAGCACCAGCATCCCATATGGGTGCCGGTTTGAGTCCCCGCTGCTCCACTTCCCATCCAGCTCTCTGCTATGTCCTGGGAAAGCAGTAGAAGATGACCCAAGTCTTTGGACTCCTGCACCCACATGGGATTCTGGGAAGAAGCTCCTGGCTCCTGGCTTCGGATCAGCACAGCTCCAGCTGTTGCGGCCAATTGGGGAGTGAACCAACGGATGGAAGGCCTCTCTCTCTCTCTATCTCTCTTTCTCTCTCTCTCTGCCTCTCCTCTCTCTGTGTGTGTGTAACTCTGACTTTCAAATAATTATTTTTAAAAAACAAAAGTTGATTTGGGCACAAAACCTTTTTGACATCCGCGCCCACAAAGGATCTTCTTGGACAGTTCATGGAAAATGCATACTATGAAAAAACTGCATTGATTTCAAAGTTTTTGGCAGCAAAATAAACCCATCTTTTAATCTCATTTTCCCATGAGCCTTTTGAAATACCCTCAGACCTACTTATGAGAGGTTTGGGAGAGAGGTTCACACAATATGTGTGACAGATCTTCATGAATTGGCAAGCATTTGAGCAATCACAACAAATGTTACCTTAAATGTCTTTTTGTTCAGAACTGTGGATCCTCATCTAGTTTATCACTGTATTAACCCTGGCCCCTAACACAGTCAGGTAGTCCCGTATTTGCTGTAAATTTGCAAACGTTCATTTTTATTACCTTTTGCTGTTTGCGTTCATCCCAAATCAGCAGAGAACTGAGAGACTGAGAGATGGCAGCATTGCACAGTGATGTGGAATTCCGACAGACCACTCCCACTTAGCAGCTTTGTAGTCGTAGGAAAATCATGGAAATTGGGGACACACACCCAGCGGAAAGGGCTGTTCCGAAGGTTGAAAGATACGTTCAGGGACAGGTGTTGTGGTGTAGCCGGTTGGGTGCTGGGTTGAGTCCCGGCTGCTCCACTTCTGACCCAGCTCTCTGCTAGTGGGAAAGCAGCTGAAAATGGCCCAAGTGCTGGGGCCCCTGCACACACGTGGGAGACCTGCATGAAGCTCCTGGCTCCTGGCTTCAGTATGGCCCAGCCCTGACTGCTGTGGGCATTTGGGGAGTGAACCAATAGAAGGAAGATAGCTCTCTTTCTGTCTCTCTCTCTCTCCCTGTAACTCTGCCTTTCAAATAAAATAATAAATAAATCTTTTAAAAATTTTTCTTAAAAAGATACATTCAGATGCACCAGTAAAAAAACACTGCATCACTGTCTCAAACCCAGCCTCTCTCCTGGATGTCCACTGTCCTCGTCCCACAGCCACTGCATGTGTCCAAGACGCATTTGTGTCACCCAGATACGTTCTCCCAACTGTAGTCCCAGTTCTGGCTGATGGTGATACCACATGTCCAGATATTAAAGCTGGAAACTCATCCCTTGCTTTTTTTTTCCCCCTTTAATTTGTTTTCAGCTTTGTTGAGATTTAATACACATAGCATCTGATTCACCTGTTTAAAGGATACAATCCAATGGTTTGCAAGCATTACCACAGTCAATTTTAGAACATTTTTTCAGCCCCAAAAGAAACCTCTTACCCATTATCAGTGGCTGTTCCTTTTCCCAAGTTCCTGCCTTCCCCCTCCCCAGCCCTTGGCAACCATGGACCTACGTCTGTCCCTGTAGTTTTGCCTGTTCTGGGCATTTCATAAATACAGAGTCAGACACCTGTGGCCTTGCGAGGCTCGCTGCTGGCCCTGAGCGTGTTTCCAAGTTCATGTTCATGTTGCAGTGCTTCATTCCTTGTTATTGTTGAATAATATTCCGTTGTGTTTCCATATCACATTTTATTTATCTATTCATCAAAATGTGGACGTTTGAATTGTTGCCTGCCTTTCACTTATTATGAGTGGTACTACTGTGAATATTTTTATCCAAGTTTTTGTGATGAGATGTGTTTTCATTTCTCCTGGGTATATAGACCTAGGGGTAGAATTGCTGGGTTGTTTGGCAATTCTGTGTTTAACCATTTGAAGAACTGCTGTACTGTTTGCTACAAGGACTACACCATTTTACATTCCTAGCAGTATTGAGTGTTCCAACATCTTTATCTCCTTCCAGTACTTGCTATAGTCTGTCTTCATTTTAGCCATCCCAGTAAGCATGAAATGGGTTTGCTTTGCATTAAAAAATAATAATAAGTTTATTTATGTGAAGGGCAGAGCAACAGAGACAGAGAGGGAGAGAGAAAGTGAAAGAAATAGAGAGAGATATCTTTCATCTTTGGGATCACTCCCCAATGGCTGCAACAGCTGGGGCTGGGCCAGGCTGAAGTCAGGAGCCAGGAGCTCTATCTGGGTCTCCCACGTGGGTGGCAGGAGCCCAAGCACGCCGGCCATCTTCTGCTGCCTTCCAAGGTGCATCAGCAGGGAGCTGGGCCGGAAGTGGTGCAGTGTGGACTTGGGTTTGTGCTCTGGTATGGGACGCCGGCATTGGAAGTGGTTTAACCTGCTTCACGGCACCAGCCCCTCGCTCTGCATTTCCCGGTGACTAACAGTGTTGAGCATCCTTTCAAGCTCTAATTGCCCAGTTCTGTATCTTCGAAGAGATGTCTGTTCACATCTTTGCCATTTTTAAATTTTCTTTTTATGGTTGGGTCTGTGTTCCTGTTTCTTTTCAGATATATAATTTGCAAATACTTTCTCCCATTCTGTGCATTATCCATTCATTTGCTCGGTGGTATAATTTGAAGTGTAATAGTTTTTGCTTTTTACCCATCCTTTCTTTTTTACGTTTTTAAAATTTACTTATTTAAGAGAGAGAGTGAGAGATCTTTCATCTGCTGGTTCACTCCCCAAATGGCTGCAGTGACTGGAGCTGGGCCGATCTGAAGCCAGGAGCCAGGAGCTTCTTCTGGGTGCCCCGCGTGAGTGCAGGGGCCCAAGCACTCAGGCCGTCTTCCACTGCTTCCCCAGGTGCATTAGCAGGGAGCTGGATGGGAAGTGGAGCAGCCAGGACTCGAACCAACGCCCATATGGGATGCCAGCACTGCAGGCAGAGACTTAACCTGCTATGCCGCAGCACCAGCCCCAACTCATCTTTTTCTTAATCCCTCCCCTCCTCAACGTCCAATCAGTCGTGTGTTTCATTGACTGTACTTTAGAAATACCCTGGAAGTGCCCTCCCCTCCCGCATGGTTTCCCACCTGGATTTAAGCAGTCGCCTGCAACTCCATTCCCTTCTCTTGGCCTCCCACGTCCCATCCGGTTGGTCCTTCCACTGCTTACAGAAAGCTACTCCTGAAACACAGCATACGTAGGTCAGAGCGCTCCTGGTTCCCCACACCTGCTGGAGCACCCTGCAACACCGGAAGCATGCAGTAATTCAAATTGCAGGCTCATGATGACAACCATAAACAGCACCCTCCCAGGGAAGAGCTGGCAAATCAGTTTTTAACACCCCCCTCCCCGACCTGTGATGGCTGCTCAGCCCCGTCTCTCCTTCCACGTCTCACAGGACCCAGCTTTTTGGGATTCGAGGGCTGTGAGCTCGGTCCTTCTTGGCAGTTGGACAGCCATTTCTGCCACAATCTATTGATCAAGGACACAAGACCTTGGCCGGCGCCGCGGCTCAACAGGCTAATCCTCCGCCTGAGGCTCCGGCGCACCGGGTTCTAGTCCCAGTCGGGGCACCAGATTCTGTCCCGGTTGCCCCTCTTCCAGGCCAGCTCTCTGCTGTGGCCCGGGAGTGCAGTGGAGGATGGCCCAAGTGCTTGGGCCCTGCACCCCATGGGAGACCAGGAGAAGCACCTGGCTCCTGCCTTCGGATCAGCACGGTGCACCGGCCGCGGCGGCCATTGGAGGGTGAACCAACAGCAAAGGAAGACCTTTGTCTCTGTCTTTCTCTCACTGTCCACTCTGCCTGTCAAAAAAAAAAAAAAAAAAAAAAGGACACAAGACCTACGCGGCCTCAAGAGGCAGGGAGGTCGACTCTAGCTCTTGAAACAGGGTGCTCGCAAAGAACTGATGGCCACCTCGGTCTGCCCCACCTCTGAAAACCATCTTCAACACAAAACCCACTTCTATCCTGCAGGGGGAGGGGTAAGGCCCACAAGGAGCAGAATCTGAGGCCATGCTTGGTGGGGAAGAAAAGCCCCTCACACATCTGCCTCGGGTTAATATTTCTTCCTCTAATGACTTCTCATCAAGATAAGCTACAGATTCTCAAGCTTTTTGGTCTGAGGACTCCTGTATACTCTCTCTCTCTCTCTCTCTCTTTAAGATTTATTTATTTGTTTGAAAGTCAGAGTTACACGCAGAGAGGAGAGGCAGAGAGAGAGAGAAAGAGAGAGATCCTCCATTCACAGGTTCGCTCCCCAATTGGCTGCAATGGCCAGAGCCAGGAGCCAGGAGCTTCTTCCAGGTCTCCCATGTGGGTGCAGGGGCCCAAGGGCTTGAGCCATCTTCTACTGCTTTCCCAGCCCATAGCAGAGAGCTGGATCGGAAGTGGAGCAGCCGGGACTCAAATCAGCACCCATATGGGATGCCGGCACTGCAGGTGGTGGCTTTAACCATTATGCCACAGTGCTGGCCTCTCCTGTATACGCTTAAGAATTTTTTGAGCACCCCAAAAAACTGGTGTTTGTGTGGATTGCATCAGTTAGTGTTTTCTCTGTTAGGCTTTAAAATAGACGTTTTAAAATGTGTTAATTCATTTAAATATAGCAGTAACAGACCTGTTACATGTTAACATGTAGACCATTTCTATTTAGTTCATTTAGTTCATTTATTTGTTCAAAAGGCAGAGAGACAGGGGCTGGCTCTGCGGCTCACTTGGTTAATCCTCCGCCTGCGGCGCCGGCATCCCATGTGGGTGCCGGTTCTAGTCCCGGTTGCTCCTCTTCTAATCCAGCTCCCTGATGTGGCCCTGGGAAGGCAGTGGAGGATGGCCCAAGTGCTTGGGCCCCTGCACTTGCATGGGAGACCAGGAGGAAGCACCTGGGTCCTGGCTTTGGATTGGCACAATGCCGGCCATGGCGGCCATTTGGGGAGTGAACCAATGGAAGAAAGACCTTTCTCTTTGTCTCTCTCTCTCACGGTTTATAACTCCACCTGTCAAATTAAAAAAAAAAAAAAAAAAAAAAAGGCAGAGAGACAGAGAGTGAGTGAGATATCTCATTTGTGCGTTTGCTTCCCAAATGCCTGCAACAGCCAGGGTTGGACCAGGCCAAAGCCAGTTGCCAAGAACTCAATCCAGGTCTCCCACATGGGTGGCTGTGAGCCCTCATCTTATAACTCCCAGGGAGATTTTTTTTTTTGAGATTTATTTATTTATTTGAAAGTCAGTTACAGAGAGGGAGAGGGAGAGACAGAGAGAGAGAGAGAGAGAGGTCTTCCATCTACTGGTTCATTTCCCAAACAGCTGTAGTGGCCAGGGCTGGGCCAGGCAGGAGCCAGGAGCCAGGAGCTTCATCTGGGTCTCCCATGTGGATAGCCCACGCACGGGACTAACCTCTGCTGCTTTTCCCAGGCCACCAACAGGAAGCTGGATCAGAAGTGGAGCAGCGGGACATGAACCAGTACCCATGTAGATGCTGGCGTTGCAGGCAGTGGCTTTACCCACTATGCTACAACACCGGCCCTAAGAATTTTTTAAGTGAAAGATAACTATATTTTCCAGAATATGTTAGTGAAAAGAGCAGCATATTTTTTGGCACATCTGTGCAGCATGTGATCTGATGAGACAGTTTGATTCATGTGTTTTCTTTGGCATTCTATCTGTTGCAGTATCACACATCAACACGTAGCTTCAGGAGAATTCCACCATACACTCATGAGAGTCACAGGGAAAAAGGCAAATGGTGACTTAGTATTGGAGTAAAAATAATGACCACCTGGCAGATCCACCTAAAAGGTCTCAGGAACACCAGGGGTTCATGGATCACATGTTGACGATGGCCAGCGGCTCCCTCCACGCATGAACTCCCTTCCGCCGATCTCCAATAAGGACCCTGGCCCTTTGTATGACCCCACCCTTGTGCACATACTCTCTCTTGTTCCTACCAAACTCCTGCTTGCCACCCAGAACCTAACATAAACACCTGCCCCTTCACGGTGCAGGATTTGTAGATTCCTGTAGGCAGAATCAGGGCTTCTCTTGTCTGTCTTTGCACACTGTGTTCTTCCTTCTGCGGTAGCTCCATGATAAATTGAGATGTGTCCATCTGTATGTCTGTCGCCTTCCTAAATAGGTTAGAAATGTAGGGGCTGGTGTTCTGACCCAGCAGGTTAAGCCACTGCCTTGGACACTGGCCTCCCATATGGGTACTGGTTCGTGTCCCGGCTGCTCCTCTTCTGATCCAGCTCTCTGCTACTGTCCCTGGAAAAGCAGCGGAAGATGGCCCCAAGTGCTTGGACCCCTGCTACCCCACAGGGGAGAGCAGGATGGAGTTCCAAGCTCCTGGCTTCTACCTGGCCCAGGCCCAGTCCTGGCTGCTGTGGCCTTTTTGGGGGAGTGAACCAGCGAATGGACGATCTCTTTCTCAGTCTCCCTCTCTCTGTAACTCTGCCTTTCAATCAATCAATCTATCGATCATTATTCAAAAACGAAAATTTGTTTTGTTGAAGGTTGATCTTTCGTGTGTGTGCTGATGTGAGATTCGGGTATCAATTGGTCCATTTCCAGCTCACTAACCAATGATCCTACAAGCATGTCTTCCCCACGGTTCTGTGTGCAGAGGCCCCCTTTGCCATATGCTCGTGTTTTTACATATACGATGCTCCAGGCCTGAGCTTTCCCCACAGGTCTGATCGTCCTCCCCCCGCCCCCCGTCCCTGTGCTCGCCCTCAGGCCCCGGGACATCTTCACCGCCCTGCTTGGCCACACATCGTGGTGTCTGCGGGACCCTGTCTTTCCATCATCCCTTGCCCTTCTTTGAATTTGATGGGCAGCTCTGATCTGTTGACGCCTCCAGGTTACATTTGTAGTAACGTGGTAGTTTTCCGAGAGAGATCCTGCCAGGATTTTAATTGCAATTGCCTTTGCTGAAAGCGATTCGAGGGAGGGAGCAGGGAGGCACATGAACATCTGTGCAGTGTTTGGGTGGCCCATTGAGGAATCTGCTTTTTCTCTCTCTGTTTGTTCTGTTTTAAAAATATACATTTGTCAAACTGTCCTTGTTTCCTCAATTGAATGGAACTTAGTAAAATATTAAGGGGCATTACAAGAGCAGTATATTTCTTACTAATACTTCACTGATATTATTATCATTTTGCTGATACTGTGGACAAAATTTAATTTTTGCTATATTTCCAAACTGGTTATTGGTCATGTGGTTTCATACAACTTAATTGTATGTGTTTCTTATACCTATTTAACTGAACTTTATTTTTTTAAACATTTATTTATTTGGAAATCAGAGTTAGAGAGACACACACACACACACAGAGAGAGAGAATCTTCTATCAGCTGGTTCATTTCCCAGATGGCTGCAATGGCTGGGGCTGGACCAAGCCAAAGCTTCATCTGGAACTCCACGTGGGTGGCAGGGACCCAAACTCTTGGGCCGTCTTCCGCTGCTTTTCCCAGGCCCTTAGCAAGGAGCTGGATTGGAAGTGGAGCAGCCAGAACATGAACCGGTGCCCATGTGGGATGCTGGTGTGGCAGTCGGCTGCTTTACCTGCTACGCCACGATGCCAGCCCCTTAACTGATCTTTAAAAATATGTTACATATGGCTGGCGCCGTGTCTTCACAGGCTAATCCTCCGCCTTGCGGCGCCGGCACACCAGGTTCTAGTCCCGGTTGGGGCGCCGGACTCTGTCCCGGTTGCCCCTCTTCCAGGCCAGCTCTCTGCTATGGTCCTGGAAGGCAGTGGAGGATGGCCTAAGTGCTTGGGCCCTGCACCCACATGGGAGACCAGGAGAAGCACCTGGCTCCTGGCTTCGGATCAGCGAGATGCGCTGGCCGCAGCGGCCATTGGAGGGTGAACCAACGGCAAAAAGGAAGACCTTCCTCTCTGTCTCTCTCTCTCACTATCCACTCTGCCTGTCAAAAAAAAAATATGTTACATATGTCTCCAGTCAATTGCTTACTTTTTGTAATCATAACTAAAGTAGTGGTATTTTCTCTCTTCCTTTCACATTTTCATAATTTTTAATTTATGTTTCTTGCCTTACTGCTAGAGCCAGGATTTTCAAAGCAGAATTAAATAATATTCATAGTATTTGACACTCTAGACTGATTTCTGACAAATGCTGGTTTAATTGGAATAAATACCTTAATTTTTAGCATTGAGTTCTGGGACCAGCATTGTAACACAGCAAGAGGAGCTGATGTGTGCAGTGCCTGCATCCCAGATCAGAGTGCTCACACGAGTCCTTGCCCTGACTCCACCCATCCGGCTCCCTGCTAGTGCCTCCTGTGCCACAACAGGTGATGGCCCAAGTGCTTGGGTCCCTACGCCCGTGTGGGAGCTCCAAATGGAGTTCCTGGCTCTTGGCTTTGGCGTGGCTCAGCCATGGGTGTTGTAGCCATTTGGTTAGTGAACCAGCAGATGGATGACTCTCTCTCTCTCTCTCTCTCTCTCTCTCTTGCTCTCTCTGTCTTGCTCTCACTCTGCCTTTAGTGTGGATGAAAATAAACATTTTTAAAAATCACATTCTAAGGATGGTTACTATAAAAACAAACCAAAAAGTGAGAGTTGGCAAAAATGTGAAGGAATTGGAACCCTTGTGCATAATATTAGTGAGGTTGTAAAGTGGTGGCACCACAGAGAATTAAAGTAGAATTACTGTGTGACTCAGCTATCCCCTTTCTGAGTATATAATCCTCAAAATTGAAAGCAGCATCTCAAATAATTGTATGCTCATGTCCATAGCAGCATGACTGCCAACAGCCAAAAGGTGGAAAGCTGTGTGATACACAAAAAACAGTACGTACATGTAACAGGCTATTAACCTTAAAAAGAAGGCCATCCTCACAGTAACGCCAACAGGAATAAACTTCGAGAACATTTTGCCGAGTGAGATAAGCAGTCACAAAAACACAAATATTACGTGAATCCACTCCATGAGATACCTGGAAAAGTGAAATTCCTAGACAAAGTTACACGGTGGTTGCCAGGGGCTGAGGGTGGGGATTGAGGGGTAGAATTTCAGTTTTGCAAGATGAAGGGACCTGGAGATGGAGGCTGGTGACGGCTGCACACTGGGCGAATGCACTTAACTGCCACTGAGCTGTGCACGTGGAGATGGGTGAGATGGGGCCTGTGTTGTGCCATGGCGAGTTGTGCCTGTGATGCCAGCATCCCATAGGGGCGCAGGTTCAAGTCCCGGCTGCTCCAGTTCTGATCCAGCTCCCTGCTAATGCACCTGCAAAAGCCTCAGAAGATGGTCCAAGTGCTTGGGCCCCTGCACCCACCTGGGAGACTTGGAAGAAGCTCCTGGCTCCTGGTTTTGGCCTGGCCCGACCCTAGCCATTGTGGCCATTTAGGGAGTGAACCAGAGAATAGAAAATTGATTCTCTCTCTCTCTCTCTCTCTGTAACTCTGTTTTTTAAAATAATAAATCTTTAAGAAAAAAGAAATGGGTGAAATACTAAATTTTAGGTTCTATACAGTTTACCATAATTTGAAATAATTGTTGCCTGATGCTACAGAAGTGCCACTGGGTAGGTGCTGTGGTTCAGTGGGTTAAGCCAGGTTGAGCCACTGCTTGCAATAGCCACACCCAATATTAGAGAGCCAGTTCAAGTCCCAGCTCCTCCTCTTCCAATCCAGCTCCCT
Organism: Lepus europaeus; assembly: GCF_033115175.1. Taxonomy (NCBI): domain Eukaryota; kingdom Metazoa; phylum Chordata; class Mammalia; order Lagomorpha; family Leporidae; genus Lepus; species Lepus europaeus. Next base: position 109,458,354 of record NC_084837.1, read on the forward strand.
GCTAATGGTTCTTGGAAACAGCAGGGGATGACCCAGGTGCTTGCGTCTCTGTCACCCACGTGGGAGACCTGAATGGAGTTCCTGGCTTCCTGGCCCAGCCCTGGACATTGTGGCCATTCAGAGAGTGAACCAAATTTTTTCAAATTTATTCAAATAAATAAATGAATCTTTAAAAAAAGAAGTACCAGCTATTTTTATCATTATTATTACAAATGGCTATGAAATTGTACTGACAGATTTTTCCCTATCTCTGAAGGTGATCATTTTGTATTCTATCAGTAGATAGCCATATCTGCTAATATTTTAGAATTTAGATTTGTCATCTCTATTTACCCAATTCAGCTCAAGTCTTTGGTATGAGCTTACATTCAATGATTCTTAAGATTTATTTATTTGAAAGTCAGAATTAGAGAGAGAGAGAGAGAGAGAGATCTTCCATTTGCTGATTCACTCCCCAATGACTGCATAGCTGGGGCTGAACCAGGCCAAAGCCAAGAGATAGCAACTTCTCTCAGATCTCCCAGGCAGGTGGCAGAGGCCCCAAGCACTTGGACCATCCTCTGATGCTTTTCCCAGGCCCTTAGCAGGGAGCCAGGTGGGAAGTGGAGCAGCTGGGACATGAACTGGCGCTCATATGGGATGGTGGCATCCCTGGCAGAGGTTTAACCCTCTGTGCTACAGCACCGGCCCCACATTCCTTGATTCTAAATCTCTATCCTTTCCCCTAGCCTCTCTTCTCTTCTCTTCTTTCGTGATAATTCCAGGAGACTTACTCAGACCAGAGGCTACCTAACTTTAGAGAGGGCCAAGCAGGGTGTTGGTTCAGTGAGCATAGGAGTCTCTGCTGTGTGTCTGGTCCTGTGGCTCCATCCACTGGTGTCCCCAGCAGTCTTGTCCATGCTTGCTCTCTTGTCCAGCGGTAGTTCCTCTGGGCAAAAGGCTGAACAGATCTTCTGAGAGTCACCAAGGAGGTGGGTGGATGGAGGTCTCACCTGGACTCCAGCTTCCTCCTTGTTCTGCAGGTCCTGAGTGGAATCTGTTTGAAGATGTCCAGATGCAGGAATAGCTTTTGCCTTGCCATGGTTGCACTGATTCCAAAAATCCGTGTGTATGTGTGTATGAGCTGGCCCCCAATATTATTCCTTTCTTAATAAATGTTTTTAATAGCACCAGCAATAAAGAGATTGTCCATCCTTTGGTTCACTTCCCAGATGCCTCAACAGCACAAGCAGAGCCAGACTGAAGCCAGGAGCCTGGAATTCACTCTGAGTTCCCTGGGTGGGGGCAGGAACCCAAGTGCTAAAGCCATCGCTGCCTCCCAGGGCATTAGCAGGAACCTGCTTTCCAGTATTATTTTTGAGAACATTTTCCATCTTTGCTTGACTTCAGGTTTTTCACTCCATGCTTTATCAATTTTGATAATGTGCATTTTTATAGAAAACCACTTATTTCACTTGGGATTTTTCAGTTTAGTTGTTAGTGTATATTTGTGCTGTTAACATTCTGGGGCTAATATGACTTCCCGCTGAGCACCAGAATATAAAATTGATGCCTGCAGCACCGGCGTCTCCTGTGAGCTCTGGTTCCAGTCCTGGCTGCTCCAGTTCCCATCCAGCTCCCTGCTGATGCCCCTGGGAAAGCAGTGGCAGATGGCTCCGTCCTTGGGCCTCTACACCCATTTTCAAGGCCTCGATGCAGTGCCTGGCTCCTGGCTTCAACCTGGCCCAGTCCCAGCTGTTGGGGCCATTTAGGGAGACAGTCAACAAATAGAAGATTCTCTCCCTCTCTCTCTCTCTTTCTCTCTCTCTGTAACTCTGCCTTTCAAATAAACACATCTTTGAAGACAATTGCTAAGTACTCAAATGCAAACGTAACTCATGGGATCCAATAGAGATGCTGTTAGCTTATGGGCCTCTTTGAGCGACTGATGAAACCTGTAGATTCTCTCCTTAGAAAATGGCAAAGGCTGTCACTCAGGACAGCTACATCCTCTGTCTGGGATTCAGTGGTAGCTGCTGCTTGTGTGTGCCCTGGGAGACAGGAGAGCTGATGGCTCACATACTTGGCTCCTTGCCACCTACATGGAAGACCTGGGTGGGATCCCAGGCTCCTGACTTCACCTGGCTTAGCCCTGGCTGTTGTGGTCATTTGGGTAGCACACCAGCTGGTGGAAGAACTCACTGTCCATCTTTCTGTATTTCTACCTTTCAAATAAATAAGCTTTTTCTTAACAAAGAAATGCCAAAAATTATACGTAAAATTTGTCACCTGGTTTATGAGGTCTGCAGATCCCCTGGAGGCTCTCTGCGGACCGGGGGCCCATGCCAACAGAATCCATGATTAAAGAGATCCAGTGGTTCCAGCCTGCCTTTAATGTAGCCTTCTTGAACGCACCGGCATCCCTGTTCCAGCCTGTGTGGATCCCGTGGAGGACTGTCACCACAGAGGCCATGGACAGTCAGGAATGCAGCCCCGTCCAGGAGATGGGGTGGTTCCGAGCCGGATCTCCCATATGCTGGTCGCGCTGGCAAGGCCAGCCGTAAATGAAAGTGCTTTCCAGCTCACGGTCTCTGTGAGGCTGTGCTGGTTGTCAGATGCCTGCTTCATCTAACAGACTTCCGGCATTGTAAGTTAATGTGAGCGGGCTGTATCCCCGCCTCAGTCAGCGCTCTCGTATTCAGTTTATAAATGGGTACCAGGACTTATCCATCATTCTTACGAACGTGGCTAATGTGAGTCTGCCACTGAGAAACGAATCTGATGACAGAACCAGATTCCCGAGAGGCAACACTGAGAGTCTGATGTGGTCACCTCCCAAAGGCGGGAAATGCTGCCCCTGGAGCCCCTTGGGACACCCTCTGGCCTCCCCTAGCCAGCATCCCAGTGGGCACCCCGGCTGTCCTGGACAGAAAGCTGCCATGGGCCTCTTTCCTTCATTCTTAGTGTAATGACTCCTGCACCTTGCTAGAGTTCAGAGTACTATCTCTTCTTTAGTATCTTAAAAAAAATATACCTAGGGGCTGGTGTTGTGGCACGGTACTCTAGGCCTCCGCCTGCGGTGCCAGCACCTGCTGGTTCGAGTCCCAGCTGCTCCTCTTCTGATCCAGCTCTCTGCTATGGCCTGTGACGGCAGTAGAGGATGGCTTACGTGCTTGGGCTCCTGCATCTGCTTGGGAAGACCCTGAGGAAGCTCCTGGCTTCCAATTGGCCATTGTGGCCATTTGGGGAGTGAACCAGCAGATGAAGGACCTTTTTCTCTGTCTCTCCCTCCCTCTGTCTGTAACTACCTCTCAAATAAATAAGTAAAAAAATACCTATTTTATATTTCTCAATTCCAATGTTTTCTAATGGCTTCTAATTGATTTTACTACTACTATATCTTTTTTTAAATTTATTTATTTGGGGGGAGAGTGACACAGAGAGGTATCGTCCATACACTGTTCATTCCCCAAATAATGCAATGGCTGGGACTTACCCAGGCCGAACCCTGGATGCTGGAACTCGCTCCAGGTCTCCCACGTGGGTAGCAGGTGCCCAGGCATTTGCTGCCTTCCCAGGCACATTAGCAGGGAGCTGGATTGGAAGTGGAGCCGCGTTCCAATGTGCGATGCCACTGTCGCAAGAGGCAGTTAGCTGGCTGCCCCACAACGCCAGCCCCATACTACTTCATCTTGACTGCCTTCTTCCTAAGTAGTGCCATGAGGATGTTCCTCCCTCTTCTAAAGTCATAAGGTTCTCATAAGAAGCCTTATGACAGTGAACTTGGGGCTGAGCTGTGCCTCTCCTGCTGGGAAGGCTCCAGGCCATTGGGTTTCCTTGTTGACTTTCTTCCTCCTACCCTGGGTTCCTCTCCCCTGTCTTTTCAGGATTGTATTGCTTTTAGCCTATATGTTACTGCATGAAAGCCCTCTTAACAAGAGAGCTACGAAATAGCTAACATATGCACAGTATTTTGCATCTTATAAATAGATTCCCAGTGGCCTGATGCGGCGCACCAAGCAGGTATTATTACTGCTTTCTTTCTTTTGCTTTTTTTTTTTTTTTTTTTTTGACAGGCAGAGTGGACAGTGAGAGAGAGAGACAGAGAGGAAGATCTTCCTTTACCTTTGGTTCACCCCTCAAGCGGCTGCTACGGCCGGCACACTGCGCTGATCCGAAGCCAGGAGCCAGGTGCCAGGTGCCAGGTGCTTCTCCTGGTCTCCCATGCGGGTGCAGGGCCCAAGCACTTGGGCCATCCTCCACTGCCCTCCCAGGCCACAGCAGAGAGCTGGCCTGGAAGAGGGGCAACCAGGACAGAATCCGGCGCCCCGACCGGGACTAGAACCTGGTGTGCCGGTGCTGCAGGCGGAGGATTAGCTTAGTGAGCCACGGCGCCGGCGGATTACCGCTTTCTACAGAAGCCCAAAGAAGCCAGTGGCCTTGCTACAGACCGCACAGCTAGGAAAAACAAAATCACTATCAAATCTACTCCAGATCCCAGTTTTGTTTTTTGTTTTTGTCTTCTGCTCCAGCCCTTGTTGAAGCCTCAGGACAGAAATCTACATTCCTAAAGTCCGGGTAGAATCAAGCCTTTTTCTTTCCTGGTGAGAGGCATCTCCCAGCTTCCTGCTCTTGCATCACCAGCTGCATCTTTTTGCTGCTTGCAGTTTTCAGAGTTTATTTACCTCTTGGTTAGGAAAGGGTTAACCATCCCCTAACATCTCCACATGTTGGTTCTTTATAAGTTTTCCAAAGCTGTAGAGAAATTCAAACAACAAGAAAACCTACAATTTTGCAAGTGACAGGTTAGAGATAGAGCTTGGCTTACCATAATACAAATAATGTGCATAGAGCATTTTCTGTCACTGAGTTAAACCCTAGTGCAGAGCCCGAATCCTCTGTGACTTGTATAATCACGACACAGTCTGTCTACCAAAAAGGACTATCGTTAGGTCAAAAAAAAAAACTTTCCTCTTAATAAGAAACAAATGTGCCGTTAAGCCATGTCCAAAATAGGATCTAACCACTAAACACCTACATATTCCATGGTTTATTTTAACTTTCTTATTCTGTAATGTCAACACACTACCAAAAAGATAGCTTCATTAACAGTAACTGACTCTAATCGCTTCTCGGCCTTTTGGCTAAGATCAAGTGCAGTAACTGACTATATACTAAGTCATTATTCCACATCAGGCCTCTGCCAGTCTCTTGTATTATTTGGTGAAAACATCTCAGTATCCACACAAATATAGTCAACTGAGTTTTGACAGAAATGTGCAAAGGCAATTTCAATATAGCTAGGATCATTTTCCAACAAATGGGGCTGGAATAATTGGACATTTATGTGGAAAACAATGGATGGAGATAGCCACGGACCTTACAGCTTTCACAAAAATGAACTCAAAATGGATCGTAGGCCTGAGTATGCAGCACAGCACTGTAAAAGTTCCAGACAAAGCATTAGGGGAAATCCATTCGATCCTGGGTTTGCTGATGGGTTTTTTTTTTAAACCCAGTTTGTGAGGGAGGTGGCTGCACTGCCCTCGTGTCTACGTACAACCTGCCATGCTGGCCCTTGAAGGAGAGAGGGTTACCGCTGGGGGCAGGGAGGCAGGAGACTCTGACCCCAGCTGCCTCTGGGGTCTGGGGTCTGGGGTCTGCCTGAAGGGGCAGGTAGGAGAGAGCTGGCATTCGGAAATGCGGTCAAGGCGAGAGCTGATTGGAGGGACTTGGAATCAGGCCAGCGTGGGAAGCCGCCGTCCACTTCCAGATTTCCTGGGTCAGTGCGTCTTGGGCTTCTTCTGCAAGGGTTCCAGCGTGTAAGTTCTGGGGTTGCTCCAGGTTCCTCGGTCCCTTCTTCTGTGCATGCTCAAGTGGCGGGACATGCAGTTCTGTGCCCTGGGTTCCCTCGTGCACGCGCGACCGTGTCCTGAGAAGCAGGGACTTTAAAAACAGGGCCACTAGGCCGGCGCCGCGGCTCAACAGGCTAATCCTTCGCCTGCGGCGCTGGCACCCCGGGTTCTAGTCCTGGTCGGGGCCCCGGATTCTGTCCCGGTTGCCCCTTTTCCAGGCCAGCTCTCTGCTGTGGCCCGGGAGGGCAGTGGAGGATGGCCCAAGTGCTTGGGCCCTGCACCCCATGGGAGACCAGGAGAAGCACCTGGCTCCTGGCTTCGGATCGGCGCAGCACACTGGCCATGGCAACCATTTGGGGGGTGAACCAACGGTAAAGGAAGACCTTTCTCTCTGTCTCCCTCTCACTGTCCACTCTGCCTGTAAAAAAAAAACAAAAACAAAAACAAAAAACAAAAAAAACACACAGGGTCACTAAAGCCTAAGATGAGGAACTAGAAGAGGTTCTTGAGTTTGGGGAACCGGGGCGGGGTGGCGAGGGACCCGGTAAGGTGGACTTGACTGCAGTTAACTTTTTGCTTAGTGGAGACACTGTTCTGAGGATAAGAAGTCAAGCCAGACTGGGAGAGAATAGTGGCAAAACACGGGTCTGCTCAAGGCCTTTTATGCTGCTTATACAAAGGATTCTTAAAAGCACAGCAATAAGGAAACAGAAACTGACTTTTAAATACGGACACAACACTGAAACAGAGGCTTCATCCAAGAATATATAGAGATGGTAAGTACTTATATGAAAAGATGCCCAACATCACTGATCGTTAGACCAGCGCAAATCAAGGCAATGAGGCACCCCTGTGCACCCATTGGAGTGGCTAAAATCCAGAACTGATAAGTTGCTGGCAAGGATGTGGAGCCAACAGGGATTCTCATTCCTTGCTGGTGGGAGTGCACAGCTCCGTCGCCTCTTTGGAGGAGTTCGGCAGTTTCTGACAAAGCTCAACACAGATTTACCGTGTGATCCAACTATCGCAGTCCTTGGTGTCTGAAGATGTGTGCCAATGCAAAATGCTGCGCCCAAATGGTGAGAGCAGCTTTATTCATCATGTGCAAATGCTGGAAGCAATAAAGATGCTCTTCAGTAAGTGCATGAAGAAATGGCAATGTTCCTGTACGATGGAGCAGCATCCCGCAGTAAAAAGAAACGAGCTAGCAAGGTGTGAAGAGACGGGGGTGAGTCGTCAGTGATGGCTGAGTGAGATGAGCCAGTCTGGAAGCACTGCATCCCATTTCTGTAACATTCTGGGTGGGCTGGCGCTGCGGCGTACTATGCTAAGGCTTTGCCCTGCACTGCTGACATCCCACATGGGCGCCAGTTCGAGTCCCAGCTGCTCCTCTTCCGATCCAGCTCTCTGCTATGGCCTGGGAAAGCAGTGGAAGATGGCCCAGGTCCTTGGGCCCCTGCATCCACGTGGGAGACTGGGAAGAAGCTCCTGGCTCCTGGCTCCGGATCGGCACAGCTCCTACCATTGTGGTCATTTGGGGAGTGAACCAGTGGAAGGAAGACCTCTCTCTCTCTCTTTGTCTCTGCCTCTCTCTGTAACTCTACCTCTCAAATAAATAAATAAAATCTTCTTAAAAAGTGAACTTTAAAAAAAAATCTGGAAAGGGCAAGCCATCAAGTTGGTAAACAGATAAGTGGTTGCCGGTGCCAAGAGGAGTAGAAAGATTTGAATAGGTGAAGCACAGGTTTTTGTGTTTTGTTTTTTAAAGATACATTTATTTATTTGAAAGAGTTACAGAGAGGTAGAGCCAGAGAGAGAGAGGTCTTCCATCCGCTGGCTCACTCCCCAGATGGCCGCAGTGGCTTCGCTGATCCGAAGCCAGGAGCCAGGAGCTTCTTCTGGGTCTCCCACCCGAGTGCAGGGGCCCAAGGACTTGGACCATCTTCTACTGCTTTCCCAGCCCATACTAGAGAGCTGGTTTGGAAGAGGAGCAGCTAGGACTCGAACCGGTGCCCATATGCGATGCTGGCGCTTCAAGCCAGGGCATTAACCCGCTGCACCACAGCGCCAGTCCCTTTTGTTTTTGTTTTTGTATTTTTTTTTTTTAATTAGAGAGACAAAGCTATTCTGTATGATTCTGTAATAATACAATGAATTTGTAAAAACCCATAGAACTTGACAGAACAAGGATGTAACCTTAATATATTCAAGGAAAAGGGGAGAGGGTGGGCGTTTGCCTTGTTGGTCGAGATGCCTGCATCCCACATCAGAATGCCTGGGTTCGATTCCCAGCTCTGGCTCCCAACTCTGCCTTCCTGCTGATGCAGGCCCTAGGAGACAGCAGGTGCTGACTCAGGCAATTGGACCCTCGCCATTCACATGGGAGACTTCAATTCATTTCTTGGCTCCCAGCTTCCGCCTTGGCTGTTGTGGGTAATCGAGGACTGAAACAGTGGGTAGAAGGCTTTCTATCTTTGTATCTCAAAAAAAAAAAAAAATTAAAAAAAGGCATTTAGAAGCTCAGGGGTCCTCAGTGTAGATTGCAAACTGTGATGAAATAACCATGTTAAAAATGTATGAAAGGATCCCAGGGCCACGGTTGGGCAGGGGGCAGTGGTAACCCAAGTCACTTTGGAAATGAATGGAGTCTGCAAGATTAAAAGCAATTGCATGGGCCAGCGCCGTGGCTCACTTGGTTAATCCTCCGCCTGCGGCACCTGCACCCTGGGTTCTAGCCCCGGTTGGGGCACCGGTTCTGTCCCGGTTGCTCCTCTTCCAGTCCAGCTCTCTGTGGCCCAGGAAGGCAGTGGAGGATGGCCCAAGTGCTTGGGCCCTGCACCTGTATGGGAGACCAGGAGAAGCACCTGGCTCCTGGCTTCGGATCAGCGTGGTGTGCCGGCCATAGCGACCATTTGGGGGATGAACCAGCGGAAGGAAGACCTTTCTCTCTGTCTCTCTCTCTCTCTCACTATCCACTCTGCCTGTCAAAAAAAAAAAGGGGGGGGGGAGGTTACAGATGAGCAAGGTGGGGGAAGGCTGGAGCGAGCCAGGTGGTACTGGCTTAGACTGGAGTGGGAGACATTAGTGTGTGCTCACAGATGGACATAAACAGGAATAGTCACATGTGTATATGCATGTTTGTTAGTGCAACAAATGTCTCCTTCCTCCATCAGTCGAGAGGGCGCAGCAGAACTGGTACTGCGGCGGCCGCCAGCACAGTCCTCACCCTGATCGTCATTTCTGACCCCACCCCCTTGTGGCAGGAGCATCTTGTTGTGCCAGACAGCAAGGAGGAGGAGGTAAAATCAAAGGAGATCGGAGTCACAAGGTTAACAAAGTAGTATTGGCTGATCACCCAAAGAGTGAACTAAATGAGTCCATTGTAACGCAAGCAAAGGACTGAATCAATGATCAATTCAGGAGAATCCCACGCGGTACCTGGAGGTGATTCTCCCTCGAGGAGGTGGAGCGCATTCCCCGGCTCCCAAAGCAGGAGCTCCGAGTGCTGACTTCCTTCCGACACACAGTGTGGAGATGGGGGCAGAGGGTGACTTCCAGTGGAGGAACCTGACGGACACTACCCAGCCCGCTGACGAAGTCCAGCGTCCGCTGTGCTAAGTTGGCTTGACAGCCTGGGCCGTCGAGACATGGAGTGATAAGAAGGGGGTCTTCCTCCTCCACAGCTGTAACCCTGGCTAATCATGAGAAAACCAGCAGAGTAACCAACTGTGGGGGCGGGGGGCGTCCTACAGTGACTCGGACCAGTTCTGGAAACTGCCAAGACCATCATCCGGAACGAGGGAAGCCCAGAGGAACCTAAGGCTACTTGGTGACTGGAAACTAAGGAACTCTGAATGAGATAGGGACTTCTAGCCACAATCGTGTGTGACCGCTGAGTCACCAATCGTGACAAAAGCAGTGTTAACAGTGAAGCCTGGTTGTGGAGTATGGGAACTCACTCTGCAATCTCCGTCATTTTTAAAAAACTGAAACAATCACGCCGCAGTGGGCATTTGACCTAGCAATTCGATGCCCTTTAGGACAATGCATATCCCACGTCTGCGTGCCTGGGTTCCGTCCTGGGTGCACTCCTTTTTTTGTTTAAGATAAACAAGTTTCATGTATTTCGTATACCCAGATTTAGGAACATAGTGATACTTCCCGCCCTTCCTCCTCTTCCTCGCTTATTCCCTCCCCTAATTTTTACAATGATCTACTTTTAGTTTATTTATTTATTTATTATTTTGACAGGCAGAGTTAGACAGTGAGAGAGAGAGAGAGAGAAAGGTCTTCCTTTTTCAGTGGCGCTGTGCCGATCCGAAGCCAGGAGCCAGGTGCTTCCTCTTGGTCTCCCATGCGGGTGCAGGGCCCAAGCACTTGGGCCATCCTCCACTGCCTTCCTGGGCCACAGCAGAGAGCTGGACTGGAAGAGGGGCAACCGGGACAGAATCTGGCGCCCCAACTGGGACTAGAACCCGGGGTGCCAGTGCCACAGGCAGAGGATTAGTGTAGTGAGCCGCAGTGCTGGCCCTTTTAGATTATTTATATTCCCAAGATTAACCCTACATTTGAAGGACCCCAAATCTGGGAATCCAACGCACTCGGGTGGTCGCCCAAAAACCCAACCTCCAGACCAGAAGATGCAAGAGCAAGAGGATTTTTATTAGGCATTTGCACAAACGGGCTCCCCAGCACCACAGGTGGTCGAGAGAGCAAGAGAGCCCGGAGCAGGGGTTACAGCAGTTTTTAAAGACAGTAGCCACCTGATTAACATATGTATGCGGGGCGTTTGGTGATTAGCTATTTTGAAGGGCAAACTCTTGTTGCGATTTTAGCGAGGGAAGGGGTAAGTTTATACAATGGTCACAGAACCTTATTGCAACTTTTTTCCGGACTCCTGCAAGTGTTATCGAGTGAGACAGTTACACAGAGCAGTTAAACAAGGCAGTTTCCCAAGGTTATTCTGCAGGCAGGTGGAGACACAGTTATTTTAAGGGATGTCTACTGCCAGCAGCTAAACTTTTTAACCCTTTACTATAATATTATTTTAATATTTACTTTTAGCAGGGGTCTTACACATTAAGTAAAGAGTTCAACAAATAGAAGAAAGAAACACTGTTTCTCAGCTACAGAGACAAGGGCTATAAACAATCATCCACTTTCAAAATGTTGATTTCACTCCTATACATTACATTTCTGGTTCTCTTTGTTACCACAGATCAGGGAAACCCTATGGTATTTGTCTTTTGGGGACTGGCTTATTTCAGCAAGTATAATGGTTTTCAGTTGCTTCCATTTTGTTGCAAAAGACAGGATTCCATTCTTTTTTTTTTTTTTTTTTTTGACAGGCAGAGTGGATAGTGAGAGAGAGAGAGAGAAAGGTCTTCCTTTGCCGTTGGTTCACCCCCCAATGGCCGCTGCGGCTGGCGCACCGCGCTGATCTGAAGCCAGGAGCCAGGTGCTTCTCCTGGTCTCCCATGGGGTGCAGGGCCCAAGGACTTGGGCCATCCTCCACTGCCTTCCCGGGCCATAGCAGAGAGCTGGACTGGAAGAGGGGCAGCCAGGACAGAATCTGGCACCCCAACCGGGACTAGAACCCGGTGTGCCGGCGCCGCTAGGCAGAGGATTAGCCTGTTGAGCCATGGCGAAGGCCAGGATTCCATCCTTTTTTATGGCTGAGTGGTATTCCCTGCTCAGCTTCCTGCTAATGCACACCTGGGAGGCGGCAGTGACGGCTCTCAAGTGATGGGGTTCCTGCCACCCATGTGACCTGCAGTGCATTCCTGGCTCCTGGTTTCTGGAATTTGGGGAGCGAACCAGCAGAGGGGAGCATTCTCTTGTTCACTGGCTCTCTCTGCCCTGCAAATATTTTTAAATTAAAAAATCCACATGCACACACGCAACAGTCATCCCTCAGACGTGTTTCCTACCCAGTGAACGGGCATCAGACCCCACAACTGGCCACTGGCAAAGCGCCTCCTGCCCAGCCAGCAGGGCGGGTGGATGCCTGCAACCCCGCACTGATGTGCAGCAGCGAAGATTCAGGATGTTTGCTGGTCACCCCTCTGCATGTACTTTTTCATGTTTTCCCCCCAAATCTGGGCCCTGAGAGGCTCACCCACGGGGGTCTCCCCAGGGAGCCTGCTGTCCTTGGCTTTCAGTTCAGCGCAGTCCGTGGGAAACGCTGGGAGGAGACGGGGAGTGGGGAGGAGCCCGAGGTCCGGGTGTTTATCGTTGGTCGTAGCGCTGCTGGATCAGGTCCCAGTATCAGCTCCTGCTGTCGTCCCCGTATCAGGCCAACGCACAGCCTTTGCTCAGCACCGACTGTGTAAGCTTATCAGCAGCACCAAGCAACCCCACCAGTGCCCTGGGAACCAGGCAGATGCGATAGGTGGGGGCCTTCCCTACGTGTTTGTTAAATAGAATGAATCTGGTACTACTTTTGCAAGGACTCTGTCAGAGGCCCTGTGATGGCACAGCCGAGGTCAGAGCACCTGGCAGCCAGTGCTGGGCCCAGAGCTTAGCAGGAGAGCTCTCTGCGGGGAGTTGTCAGTGCTTCAGCGTAGCTTCCTTATCTAGAACGCAGAAACAACAGCATCTTCTGCACTAAGTTGATTCATTGAAAAACAGTCCTAGTGGAGTGCTTAGCACAGTGGCCCCCAAATAAGTGCTCAGTAAACAGCAGGTCGAAGGGCGATCCGGTGAGTCACCTAATACAGCTGCGGTTAAAATTAGATGGTTGTTTCGCAAGAGATCAATGAGTAAGGACACAAACAGGCAGTTAACAAGCAACCGAAAATAATTGGCAAGCTACGTTGTAAACATGTTCTACCTAGCTGGTAAGCAAAGACGTGCAACATAAAACGACAATGAGATGCCACGTCTTGCCTCCAAAGTCGGGAATTACTTCAATAAAGACATTGCAAAACAGAGGTGACATTTGGGGTTCAAGAATGACAGAGTGCGATCGTTTTCAGAGTTTAAACGTACCTACCTCTGCCCCATGACTGGGTCATTCCTGAACGATTTTTGCAATCCAGAAACGTTCTGCACAAAACCGAGGGCAGGTCGGGTTTGGTCTGTGGGCCACAGTTCTCCGGTGCTGCTGTCAGAGATGCGACTACCCCATGTCAGCCTTGAGCCGCAGCTTTGAAGAGAACTTGTGGCTGGAGAGTGGCGAGGGTCAGTGCAGGGAGCCATCGTGTGGAGCCGGAGCCCCCTTCCAAAGCCTGGCCACGAGTCCCGAGCCGAGGGTCCTTGCCCCACATCTTAGGTGGAGAGTGGAGGCACAGGTGATGTGCTCTGGACTTCCCAGTGCTGTTGCTGTGGTGAGGGGAGGCCTACAAGAAGCTCGAAGTGGTTTTTAAAAGGTTTACTTATTTCAAAGGGAGACAGAGAGAGAGAGAGAGAGAGAGAGAGAGAGGCTCTTCTATTATTTGGTTTACTCCCCAAATGGCCACAACAGCTACAGCAGGGGCAGGCTGAAGGCAGGAGCTAGGAACTCCATCTAGTTCTCCATGTGGGTGACAGGGACCCAAACACTTGGGCCATCTTCCACTGCTTTCCCAGACACATTAGCAGGGAGCTGGATCGGAAGTGGAACCGCCAGGGCTCGAACCAGCACTGTGATACAGGATCACAACACCGACCCTGCTGTAATATTCCTAGTGTGCATGCCAGGTGGGGTTAAAGGGCTGTAGAAGAAACAGGTGTCAGAGGCTGGCGCCGCGGCTCACTAGGCTAATCCTCCGCCTTGCAGCACCGGCACACCGGGTTCTAGTCCCGGTCGGGGCGCCGGATTCTGTCCCGGTTGCCCCTCTTCCAGGCCAGCTCTCTGCTATGGCCCTGGAAGGCAGTGGAGGATGGCCCAAGTCCTTGGGCCCTGCACCCCATGGGAGACTGGAGAAGCACCTGGCTCCTGCCTTCGGATCAGCGAGATGCGCCGGCCGCAGCGGCCATTGTGAACCAACGGCAAAGGAAGACCTTTCTCTCTGTCTCTCTCTCTCACTGTCCACTCTGCCTGTCAAACATAAAATGAAATAAATAAATAAATAAAAAGAAACAGGTGTCAGATGCCTCACCATACTTCCTTGAACAGCTTCACTGGCTTCCTCATTCTTCCACCCCATTTCCACAGTATTCAACCAGTCAAGAAACTGTATTTATTTTTGTTTTTTAATTCAAGAGACAGAGAGTTAGAGACAGAGGCAGAGCGCTCTTCCACCTGCTGGTTCACTCTGCAAGTGGCGGCAGTGTCTGGGGCTGGACCAAGCTGAAACCGGGAGCTCGAAAGTCAGTCTGGGTCTCCCGCGTGGGCGGCAGGAACTCGTCGACTTGAGCCATCACTGCTGCCTCCTATGCTGTGCACCAACAGGAGGCTGGAGTTGGAAGTCAAGGCCAGCGCTGAGACTCCAGTACGGGAGGCGTGCGTCTGAGCCAGTGTATTAATTGCTAGGCCAAACCCCTGCCCCACCAAACTATTTCTGAGCCTGTAACCATTTTCACTTGGCAGCCACTGTATGTTAGCCTAGACCATGGGGAAAGTAGCTGTGTTGTATATGTGTTCACTCAGCCCCTCTGTATCCCAGGATGCAGCTAGACCTGGGGGAAGGGAGGGGCGGGGTGTCAACAGACCTCAGGGAGGGGGCGGGCTTTGCAAGGGGTGCCGTGGAGGAGTTTGTTGGCTTTGGTCTGGCGTGGTGCCCCCCACACCATAATGGCACACTTCACTCCCGCACAGCTCTGGTTACTACGCACTCCGTGGCAGTAACAGCCCGGCAGGAAACTGTTTTATCCTTCACACCATGGGCAAAGGGGCAGGGGCCTCCCCCTGGTTGTATCTGTAGGAGTGACAACATAAGGCTCCTTTAGGAAAACTGAGGCTCCCAGGAGGCCTTGGGCTGGAGGAGGTTGCACAAGAACCTCAAGTGCTGGTGGCAGCCAATGCTACCCTATGTCAGTTGGCTGCCTGCTGCACGCGGCGATTGGTTGTGGATTCCAGCGCTGGCTCCTGAACTCAAGTGTGTATCAAGATCACCTGGAGTGTTAGCGGCCCAGGCTCACTGCAGTAGAAAAGAGCCTAGACCTGTGTGTGTGTGTGTGTGTGTGTGTTTAAAGATTTAGTTATTCATTTGAAAGGCAGAGGCAAAGAGGGAGAGAGGTCTTCCATCTGCTGGTTCACTCCCCACATAGCCGCAGTGGCCGGAGCTGCACTGATCCAAAGCCAGGAGCCAGGAGCTTCTTCCAGGTCTCCCACGTGGGAGCATGGACCCAAGCACTTGGGCCATCTTCTCCTGTTTTCGCAGGCCATAGTAGTGGATCTGTAGTGGAGCAGCCGGGACTTGAACCGGCACCCATATGGAGTGCCCACACTGCAGGCAGCGGCCTCATCCGCTATGCCACAGCGCCGGCCCTGGCTTTGTGTTTTGACCACACACTGCAGTTGGTTCTGACTCCAGCCAGAGTCTGAGAACCACACGGCTATCAGAGCGTGGCTGTGGACAGGCGGCACAGGCATCCTCACAGCCCGTCAGGACCTTCCGAGTCAGGACTCATTTTAACAAGCTCGCTGGGGGTTATATGCACACCGCTCTGCACCTTGCACTTTGAGAAGCATTTGGGTTGGGTCGTGGACTGACTGGGCAGTGAGTAGATGGACCTCCTGGACAAAGCTCCACGCCCAAAGAGGAGACTTCAGCAGATGAGGGCCGTTCTCTGAACCGACAAGGGACAGGGAAGAGTCTGGTCGGATAGAAGGAGCCCCCAGAAATGGTCTTTACGCAAAGACTGGATCCAGGATCTGGGACAGCAAAGAAACCTTCGGGGGTGGCTTGCACGGTGGCGTACCAGGTTAAGCTACCACCTGCAATGCAGGCATCCGTAAGAGCACTGGTTCGAATCCCTGCTGCTCTACTTCCTAGCCAGCTCCCTGCAAATGCACCTGGGAAGGCAGCAGATGATGACCCAAGTGCTTGGGCCCCTGCCACCCACATGGGAGACCCAGATGGAGTTTCTGGCTCCTGGCTTCTGCCTGGCCCAGCCCTGGCCGTTGCGAACCATTTGGGGAATGAACGATGAGCCCGCCTAGTTGTTCTGTCCCAGGCCCGTGACCGCCTGAAGACTGACCCCTCAACCATTGCTTTCTTAGCTCCAAAGTCAGCCTTCTGATGTGATGATGATACTCAGTTCTGTGCTTTGCAGGCCCAGCCTGCACCCCTGGTAGCTGTTGCTTTAGGTAGTTGCAAGTCAGCGCATCGCTGATCTGAAGCCAGGAGCCAGGTGCTTCTCCTGGTCTCCCATGCGGGTGCAGGGCCCAAGCACTTGGGCCATCCTCCACTGCACTCCCGGGCCACAGCAGAGAGCTGGACTGGAAGAGGAGCAACTGGGACAGAATCCGGCACCCCAACGGGGACTAGAACCCTGTGTGCCGGCTCCGCAGGCGGAGGATTAGCCTAGTGAGCCGTGGGCCGGCCCTGGCCTGATGTCTTAAAAAGTCTCCTGAAATGTGCAAATGAGAACGGCCTGGGTTTCAGGAAACATGGGTCCCCTTGGGGTGGTCCCTGGGGTCTTGGTCATGTGGGTGCCTAGCCATGGCGACAGAGGGGGCTAGCATTTGCTCCTGGCTCAGGGGTGTCTGAGTCTGGGGTGCAGAGGGTATTCGAAAGCACCTCAGTGATTCGGAGGGGCAGCCTCCTGCACCTGACTCGTCCGTCTTGCATCTTGTGCGTTGCAGGCACCAGTAACTCAGGCCTGAGACGACCTAAGAGCTCCACTGGTACCTACGGCAGGTCACTGCGTTATCCTGGAGGGTCCCCTGGATCCCACCCTGAACCAGGTGAGTGGTCCCTGTGTAGGTAAGTACATCTGCTTCCTTTTATCCCGATCCGAGTGCACCCCCTGCTATATAACCACTGGGAACGGGGAGCTCTCCCCTCGCCCACGTGGTGCCCCCGGGGTCAGCTCACCAGCATCCGCTGGAACTCGGTACTCACGGAGGAAACGGAGGGGCAGCCTCCTAACAGTGGGCACCCACCCCGGCGGGCAGCTATACACCTGGAAGGGAGCCAGTGGTGCAGCGAGGCAGGTTAAGTGAAGGCTCAAGGCCCACTTATCTGCAGGTGGGGGCAGAGCTCGGGGGCCCAGACACTGCCTGCCAGCGCCGACGCTGTGAGTCCACAAATAGCCCAGTGCTCCTCTGGCACCCGCCCCGCCGCTCACCAGGGACTGGACTCTGGCTGCTGGCCAGTGTGCTGATTGGGAAGGAGAAGAGCCAAGCCTGGTGTTTCCCTTGGTGCCTGACTCCTCCGCTGATTGTGTCTGACCTTGAGTGGGAGGCGGGGTGGGGGTGGGGCTCGGGGCACTGAACAAGTCAGCGAGCAGATTTCCCAGGGGCGGCTGCCAGGCTCAGGCCGTGGGCGACGGAGCAGCCACCACCCTGGAGATCCGCCCCGGCTCTGGGCCCCAGGAAGCGTGGCAAGACAAGGGCATGGACATTGGAGGAGGGGAGCACAGACTTTGATGGAAGCCCTACTGAAGAGAGAAACCAAGATCTTTCCCACTGTTTGTACTTGGAGCCCTGCTCCATGGAGCACAGCGCTGCCTGCCAAGTACAGAGCTCCCGGCTCCCCACAGCTCGCAGCTGCCCTCCTGCCTCCGCTGGGCCTGACTCAGCAGCCGAGGTGTGGTGACTCAGCAGGCAGCAGGTTGGCCTGGCCAGGCTCTGGGGGCTGGGACTGGCAGGGTACCAGATCAGAGAGTTCGATCCCTCTGTACGCAGCCGCCGCCTCTCCTCCTGTTATCCTCACCGCACACCAACCGCCCAGGAATGTGCACAGACCGGCAGGTGCAGCACAGGGCGCATGACCCAACCGCCTCGCTTTGCTCGGGGGCGGTTTGGTTTCAGCAGCTGTCCCGAGAAACCTCTCTGGTACCTCGTGATGAGGCCCAAGCGTTGAAGCCCTCGGGCAGCTCAGTGTGAGGAGGAGTGGGCTGGTACCAGATGAGTGATTGCTGGTGCCAAGGCAAGGCACCCAGGCTTGATCTCTGGACGTGTGTGTGCTGTGGGCTCGGTGTGTTTGGGACACAATTAGTGGCATCTCTGACCCAGATACCTCCGATTCTGGTTCAGTAGTCACTGATACAAATGTGGGAATGGATCCAGGAAAAACATTCAAGACCAAATCATAGATGACGTGGGTCTCAGTGTCTGCATACCTGGGTGCCTCGTTCTCTCATCACTGCACGTGGTGAGTGTTTAGCCATCTGTTCTGGCAGATTCTCCCCAGAATCGGGAGGCCGGTGACGTAGGGTCCAGCCAGTGATGGACTTGGGTAGTGTCTAATGCATAAATACCTGAGGGTTTCAGTTGATCCGTTGCAGAAGCTGAGAGCCACGGGGGCAGAATGAAAGGGTGAAGATGGTTTTGCAAGGTGGCCCAGTCAGAGCGAGAGGCCCAGAATAGACCTGGAGGACATCTGGCATCAACACGTACACAGGAAGTACTCGGCCAGTGCATCGCCGCCATCCATGGGGCCTAGCCGAGCTGGAGTTTCCGGCCCAGGCTCTGTTTAGCGGTCTCTCCGGCAGTGGGGCTGGCTGTCAGGCCCAGCACTCTCTTATCTGTGCAACCTGAGTTTCTCCGAAACTGTACTCCTTTCTATTGTGGGTCAAGCCGGGCCTTGGCAGGGTCCAGAGGCTCAAAGAGACAGGATGTCCCGCCCACGGGTTCATGTGTGCCAGAAGAAATCAACACATCCAGCCCCATCCTCCCACCCTCACACACGCTGGTACCCAACCATAATGCAGTCGAAGGAACAGTGCAGTGTCAGGGGAGGGCGCATCCTTCTGAAAGCCATGTTGGGACCTGACAGGTGTGAAGCCAGGCCTTTTAGAGCAGCCAGAAGGGTGCCGTTCCCCGGGGGCCTTGGGCCCACCCCGCGGCTCCTCCTCCTTTCGGCTCTCTGCACCTGCTGCCTAGCGCACCTGCAGGCTCCCGGCGTGGCCGCCAAATGCCACTCTTGTGGCCGTGCTGCACTTGGCTCCCAGCCCGGCCCGTGCTGGCTGAGGCTGGCAGCTGACTCAGGTTTTACTCGCGACTCCACTGACTCTGATGCTGGGTGTTTGCCTCCCATGCCTATCGGCTCATTAAATATTTATAAGCTGTGCCTCCTCTGTTGTGCAGGCAATAGGGCCTGGGTGCGGGGGCTCGCCTGGTACACAAGATGAGGGCTCGTGGAGCTCATCGTGGGGGAGGAGGGAGACCACGCCCAGTCGGTTATATGTAGGGTGATGAATGTGGGGATGGCCTGAGTCCCCATGGCCACAGGGTGGAGGAGGGGTGAGAGGTGGGCAGCGCTGAAGAGGGACATGGGCAGGGAGGCTGCAGCTGTGATTCCTAGTGACAGGTTGTGCCACCAACTATGGCTTCATCTAGTGGTCTAGCCTTGTCACTCATTCATTCATTCGCTAGCTCCTTCAGCAAACTGTTGCAGCACTCTTAGGAACCAGGCAGCCTGCGGGGTCCTGGGACCCCCACAAGAGAGGAGTGTAGTTCCTCTGCCACATTGGCCTCCTGGCTTCCCAAGTATGCCCTGCTGCTCGCTTCGTACCCACTGTGCCACCTGCTTGGAAAACCCTAGTCCCACCTCCCCTGGCTGGCTTATTTCCTCCATCCTCAGCGTAAAGACCTTCTCCTCGGGGAAGGCTCCCCTGGCCTCTTGGCCAGTTCAGGACCCCAGTATGATGCTCTTAAACAACCCGTGCTTTTCTTTCACAGTGCCTGTAATTATGTATTTATTAGTGGAACTAATTTGTTGATGTTGGTGTTCCCAGTCATCTCTGTCAGGGACTCATTTAAAATAGTATTTATAGGGTTCTAGCACACGGTAGTGCATTTAATAAATACAAATTGGATGGGTGGGTGGATGGATGGATGGATGGAAGATGGATGGATGGTTGTTTAAAAGGATTGGTGGGTAGGTGGATAGTTGGGTAGGTGGGTAGGTGGATAGTTGGGTAGGGGGGTAGGTGGATAGTTGGATAGGTGGGTAGGTGGATAGTTGGGTAGGTGGGTAGGTGGGTAGGTGGGTAGGTGGATAGTTGGATAGGTGGGTAGGTGGATAGTTGGGTAGGTGGGTAGGTGGATAGTTGGGTAGGTGGGTAGGTGGATAGTTGGGTAGGTGGGTAGGTGGATGCGTGGATGGATGGTTGGTTTGGAAGGATGGATGAATGAACGGACAGACAGGAGCTAAGCCAGAATGAAAGCAGGACCCGTTAGGAGATGGATCCAGTCGCCAGGGCAGGAAGTAGATGAGAAACAGCAAATGGACCAGGGAATAGGAATGGCAAAGCTGAGCAGGAAATTGATAGGAGAGAACCCCCAGGATTTGCTCTCTGGGTGCGTATCAGGCGTGAGGCAGAGGGAGGGAAGTAAGGTGACAGCCAGGTTGTGACTTGGGAGGTGTGGGATAAAGAGAATGACCTGTTGAGTGAGTCTGAGCTATCTGTTGAGTCAATGAAGCAGAAATCTCAAGTTCTCTTTGGCTACTCTGGTAGTTAGGATAAAACTGCCCGAAAAAATCAAGTCCACAATCCCAGTGGCTCTAACACAACGGAAGCTCTGGGTTTATTGTGTTTTGTTTTGCATCTGGCCCATGTGACTGCCCAAGGAAGATGTTCTAAGCCAGCAGGAGGACTCAATACGTGGCTCTACCATGTCATCTTGGCCAAGAAGTGGCACCTGGCATCCACACCCTCCTGCAGACTTTCCGAGGCGTAGCCTGCCTCCCACCATCAAGACCCGGTTCTTGCTTTTTCAGCCATCTTTGAGTCCAGGCTTGGGCGTGCACATGGACAAGCCTCTGCTCTTCAGCCATGTCTGCCCGATCTTTGACAAGGAAGCATTGAACTCAGCCATTAGCAGGCACACAGGGGCCATTCAGGTGAGGGTGGGGCCAGCAGCAGTGTCCACCCTGCCAGTGCTCAGAGGCTGGATGACCTCTGTTCCCGCTGCAGCGTGCCCCATTCCATGTCAGTGATGGGAGGGGCTCACGAGTCCATGCCTGTGTTCACGGCTGGTGCGTCCACCACGTAACCATCCACCCTCTTTGCTCTGTTGCCTCACTGGCCTTTCAGAGAGCCTGTGGACTACTTATATTTTTGTAACTAGTATTTTTTTTTCTTCTGCCGAGAGGTGTTTCTGTTGCTTGCACCGAGACCCTTTGTCTCCTGCAGACCAAGTACAAACGTGCAGAGAGCAGTTGGATGTACGGAGCTTGGGAGATCTGGGCCAGAGCTATGCGAGGAGGTGGGTGAAGCCGTGGGTCTTGAGCTGGCATCATGGCCAAGGAAGAGGGCTTGGCCTGCACACCTGGGGATGAGGATGGCAGTCATGACGGAGACAGAGACACAGCTCATGTGTAGCTCTGTTCCTGTCCCACAGAGGCTTTGCCAGGAGTTCACTGCTTGGGATACCAACTCCTAGTCTAGGTAAGTTACTTTTTTCTTAAAGTCACATCCTCTTTCTGCTGATATTCTTTACAGACACAACCTTGTCTTTTTTTAAAGATTTATTTATGGGGCCAATGCTGTGGTTTAGTAGGTTAAGCCGCCTCCTGCAGCGCCAGCATCTCATATGGGTGCCCGTTTGCTCCACTTCTGATCCTGCTCCCTGCTGATGGCCTGGGAAAGCACTGGAAGATGGCCCAGGTGCTTGGGCCCCTGCAGCCACATGGGAGACCAGGAGGGAACTTCTGGCTTCTGGCTTCCAGCTGTTGTGGCCATCTGGGGAGTGAACCAGCATATGGAAGACTCCTGTCTCTCTCTGTAAATTTGTCTCTCAAATAAATCTTTTTCTAATTATTTATTTATTTGAAAGGCAGAGTTACACAGAGAGGAGAAATAGATTTTTTTTTCTTTTTTTCTTTATTTATTTTTTGACAGGCAGAGTGGATAGTGAGAGAGAGAGAGACAGAGAGAAAGGTCTTCCTTTTGCCGTTGGTTCACCCTCCAATGGCCGCCACGGTAGCGCGCTGCGGCCGGCGCACCGCGCTGTTCCGATGGCAGGAGCCAGGTGCTTCTCCTGGTCTTCCATGGGGTGCAGGGCCCAAGGACTTTGGGCCATCCTCCACTGCACTCCCTGGCCACAGCAGAGAGCTGGCCTGGAAGAGGGGCAACCGGGACAGGATCGGTGCCCCGACCGGGACTAGAACCCGGTGTGCCGGCGCTGCAAGGCGGAGGATTAGCCTAGTGAGCCGCGGCGCCGGCCGAAATAGATTGTTTTTTAAAGATGAACTTTTTTTTTTTTCAAGATTTACTGATTTGTTTGAAAGGTAGTTACAGAGAGAGAGAGACAGGGAGAGAAGCAGAGACAGAGAGAGAGGCCGCAATGGCCAAGACTGGGCCAGACCAAAGCTGGGAGCCAAGAGCTTCATCCGGGTCTCTCACATGGGTGCAGGAGCCCAAGCACTTGGGCCGTCTTCTGCTGCTTTCCTAGGTGATTAGCAGGGGGCTGGATCGGAAGTAGAGCAGCCAAGACTCAAACCCTGTGCCCATTTGGGGTGCCGATGCTGCAGGTGGCTGCTTAACCCACCATGCCGCAGTGTCTGCCCCAAGACAGAGAACTTCTTCCATCTGCTCGTTCACTCTCTAAACGGCCACAACAACTGGGCTGGGGCAGGCCGAAGCCAGGAGCCAGGAGCTTTCTCCACGTCTCCCACATGGGTACAGGGCTCAAGTCCTTGGGCCATCCTCCACTGCTTTTCAAAGCACATTAGCCAGAAGCTGGATCGGAAGTAGAGCAGCCGGGACATGAACCGGTGCCCATACAGGATGTTGGCACCACAGGCCGTGGCTTAACTTGCTGCACCACAGTGCTGGCCCCATAGCTTCATCCTGTTGAGGCTGTCCCGGGTGACTTCTGTCGTTAAGATGACAATCACAACACCCACTTACCTAACATGGTAACACCGGACTTGTGACATCGGCGACGCCCTCCTTGCCAGTGCCAGCAACTGGTGGCAAGAGCAGCAGGCATTTGTTTTCCTTTTTGCAATGGATGAGTTATTTTTACTGTATTTGAAAGGCAGAGAGAGACAGAGATCTTCCACTCATTGGTTCACTCCCCAGATGGCCACAACAGCCAAAGCTAGGCTAGGCTGGGGCCAGAAGCCTAGAACTCCATCCAGGTCTCCCCTGGGGGTTGAAGGGACCCAACTCCTTGAGCCGTCAGCTGCTGTCTCCCAGGATGCATCAGCATGAAGCCGGATCAGAAGCAGAGGAACTGGGTCTGGGACTGGGCACGTCAGTACAGGGTGCCGATGTCCCAAGTGACAGCTTAACTGTGCCCAATTCCTATACTCTTTAAAGCATCCCGTAATCTTCGAATCACCTGTAGATTCTTACGATCCCTAAAGCATTGTAAATACTGCACAGGTAGTCGTTACACCATATTGTTCAGGTAACGATAACAAGAGAAGATTCTGTGCGTGTTCAGTAGTTTTTCTTCTAAGTATCTCTATCTGCAGTTGGTAGAATCCACTAGAATGCAGAAAGATGACTGTAGTTGATACCAGGCCTGTTTTAGAGATGGGAACATGGATACAGCCAGAAGTTAAGCGACTTGACCAAAATTACTCCCATAGATCATGAGACAGGATTTGAACGCATGGCTCTTCAAAGTAAGTCCTAAACCCTTGTCTATACCAGGCAGGTTTCCCTCAGCTGTGTGTCTTAGAGATTACAAGAGCTATTTAATGAATTTCAGGGGACAGAGGAGGTCCAGAGTGGTCGCCAAGCCTCCTGAGCTGGCCCGGTGGACAGCAGTGGTCCTTCTAGGTGGGAAACAGTGTTAAGCTCCAGATAAAATTGCTGCAACCTCCGGATCTCTAGCTGGAGTCTGGTTCTGTGTTCTAAGAAGCTGTGGGTGAAGCAGAGCACCATAACAGGTACATTTTTTAAAATTTATGTTTTGTGTGTGCAATTGGAAGTCAGAGAGCGAGCGAGAGACCTCTCCCATCCCCTGGTTTGCTCCTCAAATTCTCACACTAGCTGCCTCTTCCATGTGGGTGGCAGGAGCCCAGGTACTCGGGCCCTCATCTGCTGCTGGGATCCCAGGGTGTGCGGGAAGCTGGAATTGGAACCAGAGCTGGGACTCGAACCGAGATACTCTGGTACAGGATGCAGGCCTCCCAATAGGATCTGAACTGCTGTACCCAATGTCTGCCCTGATAGCCAGGGAGGTGGGCCCTGAGCATCTGGGAACTTGAACCGTGGGGGGATGGGGCCATAGGCACTGAACTTTAGGGACGGAATTTGGTTCTGTCGTGGACAACATTTTTGAAGGTAAATATGTACTGGCCCTTTAAGGACAGACCTGCCCAATGAAAGTGGTGGGCACGTGGACTGGGATGATTGTTCCTCTTCCAACAGAGAGGCCAGCGCCCCAGATGGCATTTTCCAGACCTCTCTGGAGCTGGGGTGCAAGAGGTGCAGATCTCTGCCCGCGGGATGTCCGCGCACGTGATGTGCAATTCTGCCGACGGCGGGAGGGGGCCGGCATCGGGGCAGGGGCTGTGTGGAACCAGAGGCTTCGCACAGCTTCCCCATTCAGGAGGTGGCCTGGGTGGCCGCTCCCTGCTCCTGAACCTCCTTGATGACACAGAAGCCAGAAGTCGGCGGCGTCACCGTCCTGTGTTGTGGTTGCCGGGACTCCTTCCCGGAGGCTCAGGCCAGGGTCTGCTACTTTGTATCCGATGATTCTGTGATCTGCCTTTTACCCTCCATAAACAGCGTTCTGTCCCAAGCAGCTGGGGTGAATTCTGCGATCAGCCACCGAGAACCGGGGCTTGGGAGGAAGTAGATCTGCCCAGTCCCTGCGGATCCCTCGGGCCCTCAGGGGGCCGGGTCCTCAGTGTGGGGAGCGCCAGCTGCCCTCTCCTCCCGGGGCTGGGGTCTGCCCCTGCTCTGCTTCCAGCTGACCCGCTGGCCCAGCCCTGTGGGGAGGTGGTCACCACTCTGATGTCCACGCGGGAAGGAACCCACGGGAAAACTGTCCGTTCTGGGCCTGGACAGGAAGCACTGCTTCCAATCACCCCGGCCCAGGGGCTGCCTGCTGCTCTGGTTGGTGCAGGGTGCATGCGCGCGTGTGTGTGTGTGTATGTATGTGTGTGTGATTAACTGAAGGACCGATCGCTTGGGGAATTTGTCTAAACCTTGATGCTGGGTCCTGGTCCTTAGGTTGGCCACGTCTTTTATTTCTCTTTTGCGATGCTTTGACATCCTGGCCCTCGAGGAACCAAATGAAGAACAACCAATCCAGAGCCCAAGTCCCCAACCACCCCCTTTACTGGCCTCTACCTTCCCACCCTCGCCGTCCCAGGGCCAGGTACCAGACAGCCAGGGACAGCCATGTGTCCCAGACCCCCTGGACTGATTCGAACCTGCTGGTCCTCGGCTGCTCCCCCTCCCTCCCACTCCCTCCTGTGGAAACTATAGGCAGAGCTCTCGCCCATGTTTTCTGCTTGTTCCCTCTGCCCCCGATGGGCCCTGGTGCCTCCCTGGGTGCCCCTTCTGGTATGGCACGACCCCTTCTCTTTGGACGTGCAAGCAGTATAACAAACTAGGGGCCGGTGCTGTGGCATCGCGGGTAAAGCCACCACCTGCGACTCTTGCCATCTCGTATGGGTACTGGTTTGATTCTCACCTGCTCCACTTCTGATCCAGCTCCCTGCTAATGCTTCTGGGAAAGCAACGGAAGATGGCCCAAGTGCTTGGGCCCCTGCACCTGCGTGGGAGACCTGGAAGAAGCTTCTGGCTCCTGGCCCTGGCCTGGCCCAGCCCCAGCCATTGTAGCCATTTGAGGGGTGAACAAGCAGATGGAAAATCTCTCTTTATCCTCTCTCTGTCCCTCTAACTTTGCCTTTCAAATAAAATAAAATAAATCTTTAAAATGATATATAGAAGCCGGTGCCGTGGCTTCACAGGCTAATCCTCCGCCTTGCGGCGCTGGCACACCGGTTCTAGTCCCGGTTGGGGCGCCGGATTCTATCCTGGTTGCCCCTCTTTCAGGCCAGCTCTCTGCTATGGCCTGGGAAGGCAGTGGAGGATGGCCCAAGTCCTTGGGCCCTGCACCCGCATGGGAGACCGGGTGAAGCACCTGGCTCCTGGCTTCAGATCAGCGAGATGCGCCGGCCGCAGCGGCCATTGGAGAGTGAACCAACGGCAAAAAGGAAGACCTTCCTCTCTGTCTCTCTCTCTCACTATCCACTCTGCCTGTCAAAAAAAAAAAAAAAAAAAAAAAAAGGAAAAATAAATAAATAAATAAAAATATAAATAAAAACACGACTTTGGGGGTTGACATTGTGGTATTACTGGGTTAAGCCGCTGCTGAATGCCAGCATCCCATATGAGTACCGGTTCACGTCCCAGCTGCTCCACTTCCAACCCAGCTCCCTGCTAATACAGCTGAGAAAGCAGCAGAAGATGGCCAAGCACTTGGG